>NC_139405.1:45438974-46669269 GCF_905368555.1 Meleagris gallopavo
TTTATGTCATTTCTCAATAGGATTACAATGAATATTGTAATGGTGAAGTAGAAGTTTAGAGGTCAATTGGTGATGTAACTTTAAAGAGGCGTAGAAATGGATTTGACATGGCTAGGCTTCTGAAGTACAGATTAGTGTGCAATTTAAATTGACTCTACCATATACACTTGTATCTCCTGCTGTTTGGACTTAGCTGGTTTTCAGTGGGTCATCTTGTGTGTTGGAATTGTAAGGTCAGGAGCTGCAAATGTCTTCAGATAAGGATCTGATTTGTTTAACTGATGACTTCACTGTCTTGTGTTGTTGATGGTGTTTTTTATCATGATGGCTCAAAGATAACAAAAGTGTCTTTTTACCTGCCTTATAGTGAGGAAAATCAGAGAAAAGAATTTGTCCAAAGTGGTATAGGCTAGCTCTGTTAGAAAGCTGGAGCTTCAGTTAGACATCTCCACCTGCTCCTCTGACTCTTCTCTGGGGAGACTTCACTGTGGCCTTCCAATACTTGAAAGGAGCATGTAAACAGGAGGGGGAATGGCTGCTTACAAGGGCGGATAGTGATAGGACAAGGGGGAATGATTTTAACTGAGACAGGGGAGGTCTAGGTTAGATATTAGGAGGAAGTTTTTCACACAGAGGGTGGTGATGCACTGGAACAGGTTGCCCAAGGAGGTTGTGGATGCCCCATCCCTGAAGGCATTCAAGGCCAGGCTGGATGTGGCTCTGGGGGCAGCCTGGTCTGGTGGTTGATGACCCTGCACATACCAGGGAGGTTAAAACTAAATGATCTTTGAGATCCTTTTCAACCCAGGCCATTCTGTGATTCTACATGATCCTATGTAATCTTTCACTCTCTGTCTCTCCCTTCTGCACCTCCAGCTGCATCCTTACATTTTTCGTTTTTTTCTAAGTGATAAGCGCTTTCATGTTATCTCAGATTTGTAGATACTTTTCCACTGCTTCCAGCCATTGTAAAAGGCAGGATAGGGAGGTGCAAGGATCCTCTCCTCTCCTGCTTCTGGGAAGAGATGGAAAATACTGAGGATTTGTCTGCAGTAAAAAAAAAAAATAATATCCTTTAAATGATTTCAGTTACTGAATTACTTCCTTTGCCAAAGAAGTTAAATTACATCTTCATCAAGTTTCTGTTACAATTTGCTGATTAATTCAGTTGAGACAACAAGCACACCTGGCTTTCCACACATTTGCGTTTCTTAGTGTGCACATAGACTTACAGATGCTGGAAAGCATTTATGGTGTGATGGGAGATTTTGTCTGATACTGTTATAATGTGTTTTAAGAATAATACTGTGCTTGGTTAGGTGGAGACATCTGTAATGTGTTTCTTGAGACAGATGGTGAATAAAATATGTTTAATTTCAGATGGCAGGAGAAATAAGAAGCTGAGCTGAAATTGCATGCAGTTCGCTTTTCAGTATTTAGTATAAAAATCAGATTATAATACACCCTGTCTATGTTCTCTACATGTTGCAGGACAAGGTATGCAATTGTAAAAACAGGATTGCAGTAGCTGTAGTCATTTAGTTGAGGTTTAGGGCCTTAATTTTTAGTTTAAAACTTTTATTGCGTATGGCTCCAAACGCTGTATGGAGTTCTAATTTCAGTGATCTGTGTAAAGTCTCTGCAACATTTTATTTCAAAGAACGAAGAGAAAGCACAGGTAAGGGTGCAGCTGTGTAACTTCTGAGTGGGAAAAGGTTTCCAGTACATTTACACTTGTGGATGGATGTGGGGAAAAAAGAAACAATTAGCACTTAGCCACCAAAGACGTGCAAAGAATTTATTGTTTATAGTTACAAATACTGTCTCAGAGTTGAGAATAACTTTCAGACTCCTTTTATCACACATTAAAAAGCTCAGCCTTTTATAGTGCTCTTAATAGAGTTGCAGGTTTTCCTCTCTGCGTCTCAAAGAAAGTCAGACTACGTGCTCTGTGCTAGAGGATAAGAATACTAATGGGAATAAGTTCTCCTTTTATTTAGAGAACTAAGACGTCTGGACTTTTCTTGTTGATATTTCAGGACATCCAGGCAGAGATTGATGCCCATAATGACATCTTTAAAAGCATTGATGGAAACAGACAGAAAATGGTGAAAGCCTTGGGAAACTCTGAGGAAGCTGCCCTGCTCCAGCACCGACTTGATGATATGAACCAGCGCTGGAATGATCTGAAGGTGAAATCAGCTAATATCAGGTAAGTAATTAAAAATCGTCATGTATATGGAGCAGAGCAGCAGACTTCTAAAAGACTTGAGAAATTTGAGCACAGCATTGAAGTGAAATCTCTGTCTTCTGTAAAGCGCCCCTGAGCACTAATAGGAAGATTTGGTGTACTAACTCACCGTGCAGACTTAACTGCTTGTTTTTCTCACTCCAGAGTTGTACACTGTAACTTGCTAATCTGTGCTTCGTTTTCCAAAACATATGTTGAATCCTTCCTAATTTTAAATTAATAGCAATGCCAGTGAAGTCATTCTGTGAAGCTACTGTTATTATCTGAATAGAAATCAGGGTTTTGTTTTTACCACTGAAAGGGATACTTTGGTAGGATTTGCATCTTAACTATCTTCATCTGTAATGATAGTAGAATTTTTTGATTGCTACTATTCAATTAAGAAATATTTTCAGATACATATTAGTCAGGCCATTTACAATTTTTGACCCTACCAATGCCAAACTCACTGACTGTCTAAGTGTATTCATTGTAAAAATCTTTATGATATCATTTGGGAAGAAGATATTACCATATTCATTAATGTGAATTAAGTTATCCATTAATTTTATATTACAAATAAAAGTATTACTGGACCTTTTAATCACCACTGCTTCCTTGTTGGTTACAGGAGACTGTTCTTTTAATAGAACAGGACGATGTTAAGCATTCATATGAATTTTCCAAAAACCATAAAAATGCACTGAGCTTTGAATTTAGGCACCAGACTTTGAAAGAGTGAGATAGAGGAAAGGTAAAATTTACTTTACATCTTAACTTACCCCATCACCAGCTAGCTAAGCAGTTAATTGTAACTGATAGGATTTGCTGAGTAAAAGCCAATAGGCGGAACTTGAACCAGAGGAACTGAAAAATTTGGCATGAGGGCTAGCAGAGGCTGCAAGAGCTATTAAACTTGGGCTATTATGAACTGTAATCACATATAGATCAGCTTGAGAGAGAGAATGAGAATGAAACATGCTCATAAGTTAACAATTTAGTCAACAGCTGCAAGTTCTCACAAAAGCAATCCAATTGCTTGGCCTTTCCTGGTGGTGATCATACTCGGGAGAGAAATTGGTAGCCAGTATGGCCATTATGCATGGCTTGAAGGCCACGTTGTTTAGTTCCAAGGTAGATAAAGCAATTGCACAGTGAGCACTCAGAAAAGGTAGATTGTTGTTCAAAAAAATGACTGTTCTGTGTTTTCTCTTTTGTGTAGATATGGAATGTGAATACCTCTAGGCAGTATTAATGTTTGCACTGTGTACATTATTACTCTGCTAATATCTGCAATGCTGCAGGGCCATGTGTCAGTGAACTACAAGTAGAAAGCAAGCAAGGCCAGAGAATAGGGGAGCAAACAGAAGTGAATTAACCTTTTGAATCTGCCTCCTGTGAAAGGAGTGTAACATTTCTGAGTTGGTATATTTTGCCCTGTTTGATTGCAGTTCACTTATCTTTCTCAGTGATGAAAGCCTTTTCAGGGAAGTAACAAGACCTGGAACTACCAAGAAGTCAGTGTGTTGATCTGGCTGTTTCCTTTCAAATTCTGTTTTCTTGGTGTATCTTATTTCAAGGACAAATTAGAGAGCAAAACTATGGAAACATCTTGTGAGAGCAGAATATAATTGTCTTAGGGGCTAGAGCTAACAATGTGATTTTTTAAAAATGGATTTTAACTTGAGATGTTGGTTCTATATTAAGGTGTATCTGTAAGTTTTTTAGAATATTTTCGGCTATTCTGATTATGGTGGTTTTTAATTGCTGACAGTCCATCTCTCCCTTAGGGATAGCGCGAGGCTTTCTTCATTGCTTCCATCCTCAGAGCTGATGGTGCTCGTTGTTGCACTGACTTACTTCCCTGCTACTGGAACTAAGCGGGGAGTTCCACATTAAAAAAAGCAGAACTCTTGTGACATACTTTTAAATGCATGGAAACTAGTTTAAAAACTGTACTTGTAGTGACCGAGACACCACCCTGAGAGGACTGTACTTCTCCTTGAAATTACTCATAGGCTTATTCGCGCTTTCTTTTTCTCTCTCTCATGTCGCTCCCAGGAGGAAAACGAAGCTGCATGTTTGCCTTTTAAAGCCAAATTCTTAGGAGAGACTGTTTTCTTCTTGAGTGGGAGGGGATCAGCACTGGGGGGAGGGCAGAGATAAAAATATGGGAGAAGCAGGGAAGGATTCTCTATATTTAGACCACCCACCAGATATTTTTATTCCACGTGTTCCTTTGTTGCTCAGCAGGAGAAGTGATACCTAAATAGCAGAAACAAAAGCTGAGGAGGTCTCCAGCTGGGGAAGAAGCCTCTAAGGGCCAACAAAAGTGAGGCTGTGTCCCAGTTGCTGCTCTTCTTCAGGATCTTATCCAGTCCAAGCAGAGAAAACTTGCTCTTTAAGACTGCTCTTTTTATTTCTTTTTTTTTTTTTTTTTTTTCAGTCTCAACCAAGGTTCCCATTAGGAGTGTTTCTGATGGTGTCTGATGCTAGGACATAGTTTTGCTCCAGTCAGTATTCAAAATAAAACAATTGTCAGCTGAATTTTTATCAGAGCAGATTCTAAGCCACCATTGGACCTGGCAGACTATGTATTGGTAAAAGTACTAACTTAAAAACAAGGGCAGAAATCCTTTCCAAACATGGGGAAGCCCAAGAAATGATTCAAAACTCCAGCATAGCTTATTTGCTCTAGATCTGGCCAGTCTGTATAACAAATCTAAATGCAGCTTTAAACTTTACATTGAAATACAAATTGGAGCATATTTAGGCTCATTTGCTCCTGTGTAGCATTTGCTTTGAATGTGTTACACTGAACATATGGCTTCTCACTCCTCTGGAGAATTGAGTACTTGTGGCTGCTTTTCAACTGCTGCTTGCATGTTGCTTTTATGTTGAGCATTGCTTCTGATGAGATTAGAAAAGTAACAGGAAAAGTCTAGGCTGATGTGATGTTTTTCCCTGTGTATTTTTTTTCTTAACTTCCAACATTTCCAGAGAGATGTTAGCTCACTTTGTGTTCAGAGAGAGGAATTTTTATGCCCTGTTAGTGCAGCCTCTTTCTTCCCCTCCCTCTGACCCTTACTACTCTACCCCCACAAGTTTAGCTTGTGCTGGGTTTGGTATCTGTGTGCTAGTGATGTTTTGTACTGTCATTGTACTGGCATGTACACAGACACTCATGTGTAGTAAATTAGGGTAAATTAAAATGCTTTTAATTTAGTTCTGTATTCCACATTGTTTGCATTAATACCACTTTTTTTTTAACTATTAATATTGTTGCCATGTATGTTAAATTAAGTGGTCCTTAAAGCGTCATTTAGCTAGTGACAGGGGTTTCTTTCTCCTTACAAAAATCCATTGTGTGTGCAATAATTCTACAATTATGCAATAATTCTAAAACTGAGCAGGAGCCTAGAGAGTGCTGATTTTTAGAGACAAGAGATGCTTAAAGGTACTGAATGCAGTGATAAGTCATGATGAATAGAGATTTCACTATCAAATGCACAGGAGACTATAGATCTACATTTTTTAATTGTCATTGTTGCTAGAAATCCATGAATATGCTTTATTTTGGTAACAGTCTGACAGCAAAGCTATAAATTCAAATGCAAGCTGTCTTGGCAACATGTTTCCTCTGCCTGATTACTAGGGAGTCTTACTTTCTTCACACCCAGAAAGGAGGGCTGGGTCTGTTGAGTATGTAGGACGGGAGGGCAGTGTGTGTTCAACACTTCACAGCTTGATATTTCTGAGGGCATTTTTGGTGGGAAGTGAAGCTAGTATCGAAAAGGAAAAAATAAATGTTGTATATGGACATCACCATGCTGTTGAGAGCATGTACACCTGGGGGCTGCAGGTTGGATTCAGTATTGAGGGAAGGGTCTCAGTGACTGTAACAAGGGAAGACAGGAACAGTGATGAAGGAGAATGTTGGAATAGAGCAACACAAGTAGGAGCTGTTTTTTTTCCCCTTGTAGGGCTTTCTTAAATGAAGTGAAGGAGAATAGTTTCCTCTTGCTAGTTTATCTTTTGCAAGACTTCTTCCCACCCCCTCCTCATCCACTCTTATGGACTGCTTTTCTTGGTTCATTTATCACAGTATCCCTGTGAGATCCAAGCATACCCAAACCTAAGTCTGCCTCAAAGTAAACTTTCCAGCTCATTACCCGCCTTGTTCCAACTGTTGTCATGTCAGTACCAAACGTGCACTCCAGTGCCATTTGAGAGGATAATGCAATGGAAGCCGGGTGAATATTTCAAGATATGAACTACATTGAATCAGAAAAAAGTAAGACAAAGCTGTTCAAAATAGAAAGGAGAAGACCCAGGAAACAGAATAGTAGTGTTCAGTTCACTCATCTGTCAGCAGCGGGGCACAAAGGTGCAGAGCTAGTGTCTATGCTGGAGTGAACTGAGCTCTCTCCATTCTATCATTTGCATGGTGAAAGAAATTGTTGTTTACTGGTATAAGCTAAGTACTTCTAGGTCTCAGGTGAGTCCGTACCATAAAATGAGTGGAGTAAAAGGGAATTTACTGACCCTTATCAAAGATTGCATGCAGCTGTGTAGGTACTGCAGGAAGAAGCCATCAGGTCAGTATGTTTTTGAATATGATAGAAAGGGAGGATATTGTGCAATTTGGGGATTTTGTTCATTTAACTGGATGACAGATTCGCTCTGTATTAATTCTCTCGTAATTCATCTACTGAAGGTGATGTATTCAATGATCTTTGCCACTAATGCATTCAGCAGCACAGTTAATTTACTGCCGATGGCTTCTGGGAGAGTTTGTTGCTCTTGATGCTGGAGATCCAAGGTCTTGTCATGAAAGTTCAGTTTGGTGGTGCCCTTGCTGACAAAATGAGGCTTGTGCTTCGTGTGCTGTGGTGGAGTTACAAAGCAGTATTCAAGGTTTTAGAAAGGTCATATCAAGGACATATTTGTCTGCGTTCCCTCATTTTTCACCTGCTTATAATGTTTTGCTTTGCAAAATGTTTCCAGATAGAGTTTGGGTTTTTTTGTTTGTTTGTTTATTTTTGACATGTCAGTGGTCCTCAGCAGTTGAACATTTGAATCATTCTTAACAATAGAAAAATAGTGTGTTATAAATAGATAATATCTACCTGTTTGTTTGTTACCATTTCTTGGGTTTTGTACCATTCAGGATATTAAATATGCTTCTATGTTGTTTCACAGGGCACACTTGGAGGCAAGTGCAGAGAAATGGAACCGGTTGCTGACATCCCTGGAAGAGTTAATCAAATGGCTGAATACAAAAGACGAAGAACTGAAAAAGCAAATGCCCATCGGAGGGGATGTTCCAACCTTACAGCAGCAGTATGATCACTGCAAAGTAAGCTGCGTAACTTTTATAGATACATATGCTACTGTGAATAATAGAATGAGTCAAATTTGAATATAGAGAAATGATATGTGCTTGATCCCAGTGTTTAATTTCTACAAAAAAAAAACAAACAGATCTCTACTCCTTTTACTTCTCCACTTGCCCAGTAAAGCATATAGAGTAAGATATACTCTTCACAATTTTATTGAAAGGATTTCTGGTGCACATGTTCAGTCCAAACAAACTTTTGGTATATTTCCTAATGTTCAAGTGTATTTTGACAACAAAATATGTTACATCCATGTATCTTCATTTATGTAAAGTGTGTGTCACCAACTCTAATGAGTAATCAAGATAAGATATATTTGCCATTGGACAAATTAATTATAGTAAAGCCGATTCCATCCTATTGTCATATTTATTCTGTATGGTGTAGAGAGGGAAAGAGAGCAAATACGACTTGATATAGCTAACTGCATAACAACTGTGTTCTCTTCCACCAACGCAGTATTGGTATCTTCTCTGCTGTGGTATTTAATAAGGACAAAAACTGAATTTGAGAGAAATACAGAGAAATACCATGAATAACTACAGAGAAAGTAGTCTGTACTGAGCAGTACTTTTGAGACTTGACTACAAAATAGTCAAATCTAAGGAATATTTAAGGGAATCTGCCCTTAATTTAGTCTTTTAAAATATTTATTAGCATAAACTCAGGATCTTTGTTTTTTGAGAGTTCATCTCTTTCTATTTATATCCATGTAAGTCACTATGCTCTGTTTGTAGGCACATCTGCTGTGAATGTTTTATAATGACCAAATGATGGATTATGAGTGCAGAAGAGCAATAAAAGGCAGGAATAGATCAAATATGTTTTAAAGGAGGTCAATGAGAGGTGATAGACCTCTACCAGTCATACTCTAAAGGCTTGTTTGTGTCTCTTGCTAGATTACAGTATATGAATGCTAATAACAAATACTGCTATAGTGTGTCTCATTTGAAGAAGTCAATTTGATTTGTAAAAATGCTAGATTTTATATATCATTTCAAAGCAGAACATGGGGGCAGGGATGGGTTATTTGGGTCAATTGTGAACTGCAGTAGTGAGAAGGAAAAAACTTACAGATTATTTAATCCTAACACATAGCTTTAAAGAATGAGGATTATTTTATTATACATTGAGGTTAACTTAATATTCTAATATGTGTATTCATGAGCTCTTAGAGATGATTCTTACATGTTTCAAAAAGGCAGTGCTCTTGTGCTGTCACAAAAAGTATTGGATATAGTTGCCCTAGTCCAGTATTTAATAAGATCCCCTGCACAAAGATAATCTGTCCCTTTTTTTGTACACCTATGGAGGCAACAGGTCAGTATTCAATTGCAGATCTATCTCAGGGGATAACTGGACTTTTTTTTTTTTTTTCTGGTGGTTATTTTTGTATGAACAAAGAAATTCCTATGTTTCACATGATAGTACTGTCATACCGAAGAAGAACTATTAATGTGTGGTATTTCACTTTCTGTTGAACTTACTTATTTGTGGTTACTGGAGACAGGGAGCTGGACTGCAGCTGTCCACTGGTTTGATTCTGCATGGCAGAGCTTCACACTGTTTCTGAGCAGGAACTGTCTGTTCCTCATTGAAGTGATAGTTTGAGTAACTATACCAGGGTGAAAAGTTGTTTTTTTTTCATATGGAAAGTGGAAACTGAAGGAGGGAGGGAAAAAAAAAGCAAACCTCTGTAGGTTCTCCTGCCTCTTTCTCTCAGCATTATTTAACATCTGTTCAGATGTAGAATAAAACTACCTTTGTGTTACAGAAATTTTTTGTCTTTTCAAAATGTACTGAATTCTTTTTAAAAATAACTTTGTGATTCCACTCTGTCAGCCACTCTGTGCCTTGAGTTGATGTCACTTGCCTTGCATTGCATTAAGATGCTGCTCTCGCCATTTGTGCCCTGTGTTAAGCTGAAACTTAACAGATAAATATTTCAGATATATTTATTACTTGATTTCTCTCACTCTCAAGGATTCTCCTATTATTCCACCTGTCATCACTGGCTGTCCAGGTGTTATGTTAAATGCTACATTTCTTTGCCCACACTTCTTTAAGTATTAAGCCTCCTAGGCATTTCACATTACCTTTAAGATTTACTTTTTATCAACTTCATACTTTTTATAACCTCATCTTAAGCTTCAGCAGCACTTGTCAGCTGGTTCCTCTCTGCACAATGCTTGGGTGCTTCTGCTCTCCTATTTCCTTTATTTTCACATCTGAGTGACGCTTTGAAATTGTCCTTGTGCAAATTGAGCAGTTCAATACAGTATTTTATCTCCACTTCTCTGTGATCCCTTTGCTCTTATTTCTGCTTGCTCACCTGATCTTGTCCTTGCTGGTACTTCAAAATGTAAGTGGTAAAATATTCACTGAGCTCTTTAAAACGGGAGCCCGTGATATTATCATTCCTGTCCTTCATTTTTTAGGATCCTCAATCCTTCTCATCTTAGCATTGGTTTGTGACCCTAGTTACTTAATAATCATTCTTATTAACCTACAGATTTTTCTCAGTTACATGAAACTGTTTTTCTTGCTTCAGCTTAATGGTACTAATCTCTGTTAGCATCTCCCCCACTCACTGCTGGGCTTCAGCAGCGTTAGATAAATAAGTACAGTATTATGTGACAGTTTGAGTTAACTCTCATTGTTTCTTTGCTACTAAAGTCTGTTTGGACAGGAGGAATAAAATGATTTGCAATTTGATTTTTAAGCTTGTTTTTGTTTTTAATAACAATAATTCTTCTGTGCTTTAAAAATAAACATTACCCACATCAATGTTGAATCAGATTTAGCTCACATTTTCCAGATGGACAGAATTATTTCTGAGTGTTGCAAATATTTTTAAATATTACACTAATTTTTATGCTGTTCTCACATGGACTTCCGTGAACCATAGCAGCTCACAGTCTTATCACATACCAAATTCCAAGTGCAGTCAAACAGTGAGCACATTCTGTCTGGGTGCTGAGTTGTGCTCTTTATCTTAGAGGGGGAAGGCAGGATTCAATGAAGAACCTTAAATTTCATATTTTAACTATTTTCAAAATTTCTTTGTCTTTGAGAGTGGTCTGTGGTGAGAGATCCAAGAACAGTGGAAAAAATCCAGAAGTGCTTAGTATAAAAGTGTTGGGACAGTGTGTGGAAGTTTTAAATGGTTTTTGAACTCAAATGCTTCTGTATGACATGTACTTATAGCAGAGGATATTCACGCCCTCAGAGTATAGAAAACACAGGTGCAAAGGCGTTGACATAGGCAGTGATCTACAGGGAGTTGCTGCCTTTCCTGAGTGGATTACCAATCAATCATTTTAATTCCTGTTTCTCACTTTTGCTTATCCTTACTAACTCAGTTTGTTCCTTTAATTCTGTTCTTTCACAGTCTTCCATGTGAATATTCACATAGTAGTGCAAAACTGTTCTGATCAACTGCCAAAATAGAAGTACCAAAAACAAGCAAACCAAAAAGCCTCAACAAACTCCAAACAAAAATAAACGAAGAACCTTCCAAATAATCTTATCACAGAGATGCTTAACTTAGCTTCCTTTGAGTTGGGAATTGAATGAATTTGCCAAGAACCCGTGATTGTTTGAATTGCAATGTTATGTCAATGGGTGGATCATTAATATTTCAGATACTCATCAAACTTTTGGGGTTGCTGTCAATGTTTCAATTTCATGTTTCAAATTTGGTTTGTTAAAGCAGTCAAATACTGAAAGTTGAAAGTATTTGTTTTATTTAGCTATTTCCACTTCATCAAAAATGTTAGCATAGCCAACTGGAAAATACTTCCTACTGGTTCTGTCCCTTCAGGATGCCTATAACTACATTGTTCTCTTTACCAGCAGGAAAAGACTGGAACAGGCTGCCCAGGGAGGTTGTAGATTCTCTTTCTCTGGAGTTATTCAAGATCTGCCTGCATGTCTACCTGTGCAGCCTGCTGCAGGGGGCCTGCTTTGCAGGAGGGCTGGACTTGATGATCTCTGGAGGTCCCTTCCAGCCTCTTCTATGAATCTGTGGTTCTGTAACATTGACTTCTTCTATAAGACATGTCTCTTTTACCATTCGGTGGGTTGTGAGTAAGGTGGATCTTTGGAATTTCAGTGAATAGGGCACTCCCTGCTCTTAAGGGATCACCAGAGTGACAGAGTCAGGCAGTGACCCAGAGAAACAGTACAAGACAATTTATTGAGCTTTCTAACAACTAATCAACTTCTTTGAGGCAGAATGAGGCAATTTTCCAGCAATTGGTAAGCAACTACTTTAAAGCAAATTTGGGTAATGGCTACTTGAAGAAAAGCAATTAGAAGAAAACCTTGAGGAAAAAGGAGAGAGAGAGAAACAGAGATGTAGAAGTAGAGGTATTTCACCACTCCTGGATCCGGCATTGTTTTGAGTCTGGGGTCTTCATCTATGAGTGGTGGATCGACAAATGTAAATGTGCATGTTCACCCTAATATAGTCTAGTTGGTCTGAGACTGCCCTTTGGTGTGGCACCCTACTTGTGCCTAGAAGACTTGAAAGTCTTTAATGAGAGCTTTTGGTGGTTGTGCACCTTTTCTGATGTTTATCTAGTGTGAGCAGCCATGAGAGGAAGGGAAGAACAGTCTATCACTCTGCAAGGGCGGATCCCATAGATCTTACAGCTTCCAACTTGTGCTTTTAAGACTCCATGCTTTCATTTTCAGGCAGTCATTTAGGCTAGTTGGTTGAATCAGCAAGTTCCATTCTGTGAGGCTCCTTTCTTTCTGTCTAGTTTTTTGAGTTAACAGGCCCTTTGTAAACTTAGGCATTGCCTGCCTGATTTAGGGGAATGGGGATTAGCCTTAAAGTATTTCCTGTTTAATTATTCTAGATTTTTTTTCTTGCCTACTTTCCATATTAAAATTTGCTTCTTTTTTTCTTTTTTTGTTAAAAATTTCTAACAAAAAATGATCGTTATTATATCATTGTTGTCATATTCTATACTTTTAATTGTAATCTAGGAAGGAGCTGTGTTAATTTGTTATACATCTCATCACATAAGGCATGAAGCATGTGCAAAATCTGTATGAGTGGAGGTGGTCAGCTATGCTGCTGCCATACTAATTTTTGACTGAGATGTGAGCTGTGAGTGGATGAGAAGAAGAATTAAGCAACCTGTAGTTGGAAGAAGGGGATTGATAGACCCTTTTGCTGCAACCTGTTCTAACAGACAAGGATGAGAATAAAGTGGGAGCTTCAGCATTCCGTATCAGGCTACTGTGAAGTAGCTCTTCAAAGTAAGGAGATGCCTTTAATTGAAGCTGTTCTCTCTGAGGATGTTTAGAAGGAAGAGGTGGAAGTTGTGGGTGGGAATACTTTGTTACAAAAAAAGAAGAGTGTAGTCAATGTCTGAAGTTAAATGAGAGTTCTCAAATGGTCCTGACTAAAAGCCATTGCTCACTAAGGATTTACTGGAATTGATTTTTCTGTTATGTGAATGATTCAGGTGTGTATCGCTCTGCTCTCCTGGACTATTTTTCCGAAAGAATGATGTGTAAACAAAAGCATGTTGCAAAGAATGAAGTGTTAAATTAGGATGTCAGTGCAATTTGTTTTTTAACTTGAACAAAAAAATATTGCTTCTGGCTGTATTTCAGCTTGCTCCCAAAAGCACAGTTATCTTCTGATAAGTCGTCGAAAGTTGCAATGTGTCAGTACTTAAAATAATAAATAACCTGGATAATGAAAGAACGAAATATTCAGTCACTAAAGCAGAGTAAAACAAGCTATCTTGCTATGGAAAAGCGATTAGGCAGTTTTTTCAATGCAGTAAGCAAAATATTCATGTGATATAGTCTTCTTATATAGTACTTCCTTATATAGGTATATGTCTATATCAGTATGTACATTTCACGTTGCTCTTGTTTCTTCTAATCAAAGAATCCTATATAAACTTCAAAGATATTATTGAGTCTTTTTTCAAGCTACTAAATCCTATACTTCTTGAAGTATATCCAGTAACTATATGTCAAAGAAGGTATTCTAATTTTGTTTTGGAGGGAAGTATTTGTTAGAAATTGGGCTAAAACTGCAGAAACAGCAAGGTGGTCAGCATTTCCACCATCCATTGCAACTATGATGTGCCTTTTTCTCTGGGATTTTTTTTTTCTCAGAAGACCTCTCTGCTTCCATCATTATTAGCAGAAGCCTTTGGCTTACCTCAGAACAACTTGATATAGTAGGATGTATCGTATCATTGCCATGTTTTGGGCTGCAAAACTGTGACTGGTAGTGACAAGTGAGCCATATGCTTTGCCAGTGAAGGGCTGGAGCACCAAACATAGTGTCACCCATTCTGCAGTTGTGTGTTTAGGCTTTGTAGCTTGGATACTGTCCTACCAGCATGTGTCTAAACTGTTTGTGTGGGAACTGGGTCATGAATGTCCTGATTCTTAACGAGCTGTGTCAGAAAACAATATTGCCATCATGTTATTGAAAGGAATCAAATTTGAGGACTTAGTATGACTTTTTGAAGCTTGATTACAGAAATGATTTAGAGAATGCTACATTCCTTGACCTCTAACTCTTTCCTTGTACCAGTTCTTTTATGTATAATTCAGTCATTTTGTTGTTGCTGTTTTATTTCTGTTTTACAGTTATTTGACTTGAAGTCCATGTTTCACTGGGGACATGTACACTTAAGCACATACAAAATCTTTTTTCTAGAACAGCAGTTCATCCATTACATTGTATTTTCTTCAGTGGTGTCGGTAGAAGTTGTTATTTACTGAGAATGTTTCATTCTGGCCACTTGTTATCTGTTCCTTTCAACTCCCAGACATTCACCATTACTGGATGAAGATGACTGTATATTCTTCATATTATATTTATGCGCAGGTCCTTATCTCATACCGTATCTATGCTCTGGTCCTTACATGTTTTTATACCTGTTTCCCACTAATTTGTCTAATTTTATGTTGAATTCACTGATATTTTGTCTCCAGAACTTTCTGTGGCAAATGGACACAAATTCTTACGTCTAATTGTGTTTAAACAACCCAAATCCTCCCCTCTCCCCAACAATGCCAAGAACAAAGTCATTTCACCTGATTTTCTTCTCATTAAAGTTTCAGTGCCCTTTGCTCTAGCACTATTGGATTCGATTTATAACAGTTCTTCACTCACTCTGTCCACTGTCTTGATCATTTGGAAACCTTATTCATACCTCCTATGACCCCCTTCCACTCCTGAACCTTTTTAATCTCTAACCATAAGAAAGCTGCTATATTGCCACAACTCCCTCTGCTGTTCATCTCTCTGCATTTTCCTGACTCCACTGCATCCTGGACTTGTGTCAGCTGGTACTGTGTGTGTTACTTAGAATGAGATTGCATCACTGTTTCATATTTAGTAAAACAATTGCTTTTTATCCCGCTCTTCCAGATCATGCACAACACTTCATTCACTTTTGGTTGCTGCTTCATATCAAGCAAATGATTTCAGAGGACATTCAGTCATACTCCCAAGATCTTTTTTTCTAAGCTATAAATTCCATAAAAGTTTCCAGGAGCTCCAGTTTAGTGTATGCATTTTTAAAAAACAGGTTGTGTTTGAATTGAATTTAAAAATGCTAGTTATTATCTGGAATTTGAGGATATCAACAGATGACCTCCCACTTCAGATAAATGAAACAAAAGAGGCCATTTCTCTGAACGCAAATGTATTGTTGCTGAAGTCTGTTTTTCCAAAGGCAGAGAGGTGGGGGAAAAAAAATTAGAACCTCCCCTCAAAAAACTCTCTGAGCTCAGCACAGAAGCAATAAATTTGTTGTAGAAAACTGTAGAAAACCACTAGAAAGTCAGTTACTATGATACAGTGACTATTGCCATATTTTTTCAGGTGGTTTCAAAGCCTCCTTTAGGTTGAACTGAAAACTATTTGTCCTGTTCGTTCCCTTCCTATAGAGAAATCATTCTGAGATCCTTTCTGTATAACCATAGGATCTCCTCAGATCTCATTTTTCTGTGATCTGTCAGGATAAATGGGGGCAAGTGAGAAGAGACATAGGGGATTTAGCAAAGCTGTTCACTTGTCATTCAGGGTGTGGAAGAGAGTTTGCAGGGATTACTCCATATCTTCTCAGAACCTCTTTACATAACTCTTTTCCATATGCAGTTTGTGCAAGTTTTTATCCTCTTTCATTGTGTATTCCCAAAGGATGAGTTTCATCTCTATAATTGTTTGGGGGAAAATGGAACAAGTGCATTGGTTTATTCTTAAATATGCAGTAAGAGAAACTCTCTAGTGTCACATTAGAAACCCTTTGAAACTTTGATGGTGGTTGCAGGCATAGACTGGCAAAGAATCCCTTTTATTTTCTGTCAAGGATATCATCATCTGGATCCTACTTCTTGTTGCTGCAGGCAGACTATTTAGAGGGGAAGAGTATTTATTCTAGTTCAGTCCTGAACTATTGAATCCTCAATCCCTTGTTATTACAGCCAGTAATCCACCCTAGGAACATCAGCAGTAAATTGGAAAAATTGCACTGCCATTATAGCAGCCCACCCTTTTTTTTCATTTGGGTTCTTGAGATTAAATTATAGGTTTAGAACTGTACGTACAAAATAGGAAAGGAGATAAAATTTTGGTTTTTGTTTTTTTTTCCATTTGTTTGGTTGTCTTTTGTTTGTTTATTTGTTTTGAATGCATAAGAAGTGATTCCTCAACTATCTATCCAAATGTAAAGTCTGCTTCTTTTTAACAAATATCTTTGTAATCTGACTGATAATTGTGGGGGGCAAGTTTTGGTGGTCACCAAGCAATGACAAAGTATGAGTAATGTATATTAACAGACTGGGAAACCTTGGAGCCTGCTCTGCCAAATAGCTAATACATGTGTGGTAACTTATGTGGCGTGAGCAGCCTCTTCTGGTTCTGCAGTGAACAGAGGTCAGCCATAACTGGTTGTCAGATACACCATCCTGTTGCTGACGTATGATGGCTGTGTGTTGGCTACCCCTTTTGTTGCACTTACACCCTCTTTCTTTGAAGTGTAGATGTTAATTACATGTAGGAAGCTCCATGGGTCTGTTGGACTTCTAGCCACTGTGGGCTGTTAATTACATGAATAGGAGTAGCCTAGAGTAGGGGAGAATATTATAAAGATCTTATCAAAGAACTATTTTTAGTAGTTGCTTGTGCTAATTATAAATATGTATATATATATTTACAGTATAATTTTTGTCTTTTTTTTTTGAAATTTCTTCTTTAATTGATGTATAAATAGAAAAAAATGATTTCTGCAATACTTGACGGTCTAACCCAATAAAACTGATATTTGCCAGTTAGTTTCAAATGTTGTCAAAATTGGCAATTTTGGCTTTTGCAAACAAGTTATTTTATAAGTTATAGAGTAGTAATCTAGAACCATAGATCATTAAGTAAATGCTATGGCACAATTACTTCCTATTTATTTGAGGCTTGAATGAGTTTTGTACATTCCTTCTATATTGCTAAGATTTTGCTCAAAAAGTCCTAATATAATGAATCAAAATCTCAGAAGTCTTCCTCTCCTTCTGAAACAGCTGGTTTGCAACTTAAATGCTTGAAGGATTTCTAAGATATAAAATATAATCTCTTGATTAGTGAAGGGATTAAACTTACGATTTTACACTGTCATTAAAAAATGCATGCTATTATAACGTGTGATTCACTTGAATGTAAATTAAAGTTTTTTGTAAGAACACAGACTTAACTCATTGACAGCCACTTACTTGAGCGGTATTGTTTCATTAAGTCAATGGAACAGGTCAGCAAGAAATTAGAATTAGTAGTAATTGAAGAGAGAATAGTAAATGAGAGAGTTTTAATGAACCTACTGGAACAAATGTATCATGTTCCAAGTAAATACTACTTTGGGTCATTGTCTTAAATTTTTTTTTTATAATACTAACTTGCACATTTTATGGTGCCATCTCCTTTATGACTGGCGAACCTGCAGACTATGAGTTTGTGTGAAGATTCATAATCATGCATGGGTCATATTCTGGGCAGAAAATAAACAGTTTGGAAAAAAAATGCTAAAATGTAAAAATTTTATACTATAAATGAAAAGATGACTGAAAAAAATGTTGTCATCAGATGAATGCAGGGGTGGTGTTGTAATTTTTAAGTGATGACTGATGGTATCTGGCAGTTACGCCCCGTGCCATCCTCTGCTCATGATTTTCCATCTGGAGTTTTGAAGCCAAGGGCCGCTGTGCAGTGCTTCACGCTGATACCAGTGCTGTGGTTAATGTGTGCTGTCACGCCAGGTCTGTATGATTTCAGGAGGCTCAGTGCCCGATCTAGAAACAAGTTTCCATGCTCTGACTGAAAAGTAGACATAGATTAACTTTTTTTTTCCTTGCTGCGGCAAGGAAACTTAACTTTTTTTTTCCTTGTGTCTCAGTACTCTCTAAACTGGGAGTAAAAATCATTACTGAGAAGTTGTAAGGTTGTAACTTAAATATTGTATTTTAGAAGTAATACCTTCTATGTGATTAATTTTCTCTTATAGTGATAGGTGCTTAGTAATTCTGGCAGCTTTTCAGTATGAATAAAAATGAATTAGAACTTGGAACAATATATAGCTCTTTTAATTGTGAGGATTTAGAAAGCTTTTAGGCTTGAGTCATTAAAACTTAGTGGTAGTGCTTAGCTTTCTTATATTGATCTGCTGATTCATTATGAACAGCACTTTTAAAAATTCATTTCTACATATTTTTCTAATTAAATATCCAGAAAAAGGAGATGTATATTCATCACAGGAATGTGAGAGGTCTATTTCAATATTTGAATGTTAAGTTTGAGAGAAAATTTAACTCCATATTACCAGTGATTTCAAGGTTAAGACAAAAAGTACAGCTGATAAGAGTTACTGATCAGGCTACTTGTCAAAAAAAACCCTAGAGCTTATTTACTCCAGAAACAGAAAATAATGGGGTTGTTGGTTTTTTTTGTTTGTTTGTTTGTTTGTCATTGTAAAGCCTGGTGATGCTCTTCTGAGATGCTGGAAGAAAAAGAAAGCTAAAAGACATTACGTAGGTGGCTAGAGTTACCAGTGCATGCAGGATTTTTTAGGGAATCTTGAGTGAGTGGCAAAATTGGAGTCTGTCAAAACTGTGCACTTGTTTGGAAGTATAAGAATGTCATTTACAAATCATAACAAAGCTTGTAATTAATTTAAAAAAAAAGTGTAAAGAGAGAAAAACACAAAGCTAAGGCAAAGCTAATAGCTGCTTGTTATGTGATAAACTTCCTTATGTGCATCTCTAGCCTTGGAGGAATGAACATGAATACTGTTGCTAAGTGCACTTAACTGGGTATTTGGTCCCTGGCTGGATTAGTTGTGCTTTTTCAGTCTCCAGGAATTCAAGGTGGGAAAATACATAATCAGTGCCCTTTTTTTGGCATGGTTTCTCATAGCTGAGTTTCTGGTGTCTCATCAAAGTTTGACAGCTGTTTGCCACTTAGTACTGCTAGCCTGCACTTAAGTAACATCAAATGAAGTTTTTTTCCCTAGGCAGATTTCTGTGCAATTTTCTTCCCCTTTGGCCAACAGATGCCCTGTCATTGCTCCCTTCTGTGAGATACTTGCCTGCATCCAGAAATCATTTCTGGTCCTTGCGCTGCTCCTGTGGTTTGAGTTGAGAGAAGTAAATGTTGGATTCAGCACATGAGGCTTTAGGGTACCTTTAGAAACCATACAGAATCCTATTCAGCCTTACACAGTAGTTCCTTTCAGAGCGTGAATCAGTATCTGCGTGCTCTAATTTACTTCTGTGACTGTTCCCTGATCCACAAAGCAACCACTGCCTGTGAACATGTGCGCTAGGCGCATACCACAGGCTTCTTGCCAAGAGAAGTGCACAAGTGATAGGAGGCACTAGAAGCACTGAAAGCGTGGCAGACTTTCCAGTGGCAAGGCCCATCTGTAAAGCTCTATGCTACCGAAAGGGATATTTTAGAATAAACAAGTCTTTAACGTAGGTGACATAGATAACAAATAGATGAGTCCACAGAATTGAAAAGCTGTCCTATGGATGTGTTTCGTTTGTAATAAGAAGAAAGCAATAAATAAATAAATATAGAACAAACGATTTTGTTAATTGTATTTGACTGACTTTAATCTTTCAAAGTGGGAAGGGAAAGCTTATGATCAGGCTGTTATTGACTCTTCAGCCAAGCTGTAGTTGCACCTTGATTTTCTGATTATCAGATTGCAGCCTTAATATTACACATATTTAAAACGAAGCTATTGCTTTGGCAGTAGCAAGATGATCAGTGCTGGATTTGTACAACTGTAAGCTATCTCAAAAGGTGCTTATAAAGATGTGGATACCTAATTTATGTCCAGTCTTCTCTGTCAGAGCCGTGCTGAGAAACTTCATTGAAAGATCAACTATTTTTTGCAATGATAAATATCCAAATCTGACCCCTATCACTTAAGATAGAAAAGTCCTATGCTCTTCTACAGCTTTCTTTCTGTGAGGGAGAAGGGCCCAATTGTGTACTCCCCTTTCTTGCACAAAAGAAGGCAATAAATGGTTTTTAAAATTGCATCTCTGATTTTCAGCAGTTAGGTTTGTTTTGTCATTCCACAAAGGTGAATTAATTCTGCAGCGTTGCTTCACTTTGCATGGAGGTGTTACAGGAACCAACTGCAGCTTATCCGACAACAATGATGTGCCAGTGATCTGCAGTTTTCCCTGTCACGCTGTATTTGTGATGCTCTGAGATGCTCAGAGCTTGGATGCAGTGGACAGAGATGAGCACAGAGGAGGTGATGCATATAGGCAGAGAGAGACGTGCCGAGGAGTCTGAAGCTACAAGGCAGTCATGCTTGGTTGAAATTGTTTATTTCCAATAGGTCAGCCTTGTTTGGGGTGGTTTTCTTATGATTTTGTGCTCTTCTATATCAACATGCAGCTAATGTCTTCTGACATTTCTGACTGCTAAGAGATTCTTAGCATGGTGAGCATAGTTTAGCTCCAGTTACTCAAACCCTTTTTTCATCCAAGTCTTTCAATTTATGCTTCTCATGATGGTGGTGCAGCACAGACAGAGAAGGGAAAGTTATTATTCTCAACACTGAATTTAAAATTGCGGAGTAAATTTACATGGATAAATGGCTGTTAGTAAACACAACACAGTATTTAAAAAAAAGGAAAGGAAAAACCCATAGCATGTAAAAGCAGAGGTATTTTCTGAACAGACTTCTTTAGCTGGAGAGAAAGTGAAAGAGCAAATGCAGGGCAGATGTTAATCATACTGCTGTATTGTGTCCTGGAAAATGATTATGTGGTCTGAGAATCTGTGCTTACTTACCAGATTTTACTGTACTTGTAAGTAAATGTGGAAAGATTCCTAAGAAAGCAATTACTTCTTTCCTGAGTTGCAAGCACTAAAGTCAGAACACTCCAGTACTACGTACAGTATAAATAAATAAGTGAGATTCCTTTACTGCTTTTAAAATCTATATTTGTTGTACGTATTACAGTAAGGCTCTCTGGGGTAGATAATCTATTTGTAGTTGTCTTGCTGCACTGCATTTGCATGTTTTACATTCAAGTTGTTATTTAGTTCTTTAGGAAATATTACTGTAGATATGTTAGAATATTGTTAATAGAATCCAGTAACCAGAAACAAAATTAAAAATCTACTTTTGGTTTTAAGACATTAAAATGTGTATACTGCGTTATTGTTACTTTCTGCATTTTATTTCTTGTTGCTTGTTTTTCTTCATGCCTTTATTAGGTAACTTTGCCATGTCATACTGCTCGCTTTTGAGTATTCAAGACTAAAAATAACAACTGGGTTTTGTATGTTCCATGCTTTTTAAGGAGAAATAGTTTGATTTCATGTTCTCAGATTCTTAAGAAAACGATGATATATATTTTTTAAAGATTTTGGTTTTACTACATGGAAAATTTGTCACTTCTTTTGTCCAAATAATTTTAAAAACAAAAAACAAAGCAGCAACCAACCAACCAAAAAAGTCTAACCTTTTCATACTGGAGAAAAAAAGTAGAGAAAGTAAATGAAGCGAATGAGCATAAGTAAAAGAAATATTGTGATCTGTGTCTGCTCTCTTGGAGAAGGTACTTGTGTAGCAGAGTTAACTGGATATTACCTTGCTTCATGGAAGAAAGTCTGTAAGTGCTTCTGTCTTCCAGTAATTGACCCTAAATTAGTGTCAGCTACATTAAATGATTTCTTTCTCATAAATGGGAAATCCACTTTGTAATTTTCCAAAAAGTAGTTAATGACAATACTTGCAGCAAGGCTCCATATTAACAAGATCAAGTTAAAGAAACGTAATAACAAACTCGGTTGGTTAGAAGGGCATGGCCTGTCATTGGGTGATTTAATACAGTTTGGGAAACACTGACATTTTTCAGTCAGATTTACCCAGTTGTTTTTTTGTTTGTTTGTTTTTGTTTGTTTTAATTATGATTCAGTATACGTATGTTAGAATCGTAGAATAGTTTGTGTTGAAAGGGACCTTAAAGTCCATCCAGTCACAACCTCCTGCTGGAGCAGGGTTGTCAACCACAAGATCAGGCTGCACAGGGGCCCTCCAGCCTGATCTTGAAGACTTCCAACTATGGGGCACCCAGAACTACTCTGGGCAGCCAGTTCCAGAGCCTCACGACTCCAGCAATATTTTAGTTCTGGCTTCTTATTGGTAGGGTTGACTGAAAACAGACTTTTTTTTTTCATGTAGCTTTAGCTTCTCTTTTTGCTTATTTGCTTAGTTTAATTTGCAGCTCCAGGTGGGCTCTCTGTTACTTTTATGAGACACTGTTAATCACCTCTTTGAAAATTCAGAGACTTAGCAAGGCTGTTGTGTTTCATAAAATTAGTTTGCAGAGGCAGAAGTGGATCTATTTGAGCAGTGCAGACTATTGCAAGTTGTTACCAGTTTGGAACTTCCCTATTTGAGAAGGGAGGAAAACTTTCTCTTGAATTTGTTTCTTATTATTGTAGATGTGAATCACAATGAGGGAAATCCCTCTGCTACTTAAAACAAACAAGCAAACAGCTACCAATAACAGTGTTGTGATACCCACTGCATTGCTGTTGTGCAGCGGAGTTTGAGATATCACAGTTGGGCTTTACTTTTTTTTAATGCAGTTGGCTTGTATGGATATATGTCACATTCTCTCTTTCTGTGTGTGTGTGTGTGTGTGTGTGTGTGTGTGTTTTCATGTATGTTCTGATGTCAACTAGAACCAGCTGAAGAAGTGTGCATCCAGAGGCAACAGTCTTGTTGCCCTTAGAGTAATCCTTCTTCGTATCTCTTGCAAATATGCTCAAACTATTTAAAGTAGTAATTTTCCTGAAGAAGAATACTTCCCATCTCTGCTTACTTTTTGCAGTGGTGATTTTACATCACCACTTTTTCATGCTGAGCAGATGTTGAAAGTATTAGCAGATGGTTGAAATACTAACAAGTGATTCATGGACACCAAATATTTGAGAAGGAGCCAAAATCAGAGCTCCAGTATAATCTGTCAGGCCACAGTAACCAACTATGCAGTATAAGCTCTACAAAGGCTCACTGATCAGATAGTTTTGAAAGCAGAAGTTGTAGCAAAAAAAAAAAAAAAAAAAAAGTGGAGAATGGGAGAATAAAATTAAATTCCAGGGGGAAGTAGATCTTGGTGATGTAAAATAACAGAGAAACGTTTGGAGTATTAGGGAGGTGGGCGCATTTAATACAAAACATAAAATCATAGAATATCCCAAGTTGGAAGGGACCTGTAAGGATCCTGGCTTCACATAGGAGCACCCAAAGATTGTACCATATATTTGAGAGCATTGTCCAGACGCTTCTTAAACTCCAGTAAGCTCAGCACCATGACCACTGCCTTGGTGAGCTTGTCCAGTGCCTGATCACCATCTAGTGAAGAACCTTTTCTTGAAATCCAACCTAACAGATCATGCTGCAAGCAGAGTGAAAAACTGTAGTTTGTTGGGCAAAGAACTTTCTGAGTTGAGCCCTGGGTGATACTTTGGAGTCACTTAATCCTTCTTAGAGCATCATTCGGTTGACGTGACTTCTTCAACTGGTACTGTCAAATAGGACGTTGTTCTAAGCCTGCATAGCTTCTCTGCTGCTGCCTGTCCATGACTCTGGTTGTTTGCTGCAAGGGGAGAATACAGCAGAAGACAACAGTCTGTTTTCCGTTTTGATAATTATTCACTTGTCTGTCTGGCCTATCCAGCCCACAGGCTGTATGCAGCCCAGCACAGCTTGCAATGTGGCCTGGCCTCTGCTCCTACTGCAGCTTTGCCCCTCTGTGCGGCTCAGTCCCAGGAGAGCACCCACTGCTCAGCATTGGCCAAATAGGTGTGCCTACATTTTATTTTTTATAACAATTTATGCTGTCTGAGGTGCAACCAGGGCGAGGGAAGGAAAGGCACAATGTGGTGCCAGCTTAATTTATAGCAAATAATTGTGTACATTTTGATTCACTGGCTAAACAAAGTCCTGTAATCGGTAAAAAATAAGTAGCTGTGCTTTTTGTTTTGATAAAGGAAATAGAGAACGTTTCAAATTGCCAAAACTTGTTCATTACTAGCAAAAGTACATAGCTAATAATGGTGACTATGTTGAAAAATAGTGCTCTGTAGCTAAGAGAATTTGCTCTCTTGTTATTGTTCTCTTTGTATTAGTTGTAGTTTCTAGGGGAATAAATAAGATGCATTACTTTTGAAGCAACCTTTGCGTATGCAGCCCAAGACTGTTCACTCAGTGCAGCCCATGCAAACTGAGTTTCAACGGAGTGCTTGCGCCAATGCTTCCTTCTGCAGAGGGAAAAATTCTTCCCTTTATGCATCTGTCATACAGGAAATACTCATCTGAGACTTTTTGCTGTGATCTCACTTTTCTGATTACTTATAATTCATAAATGATGTCATGAAATGCAACCACTTTCTTTTGATGATGGCAATTCATCAGCAAGGGCCCTGATATGCACTTGCACTGAGGAGGCTGATGTTACAGGAAACCTTTTACATACTTGAGACATTGGCATGTTCTCAACAAAAGCACTTCCTATCTTCATACATTGATTATTCATAGGGCTGCATGCAGTAATATTGCTTCTGAGTGTCTGCAGTGTGCACTGCATTTAATAACTCTTTCTCAAGACCTCTGCAATGGGATAGGAGGCACTGCTTAATAGTAGAGTAGCTTACAAGACCAAACACAATAGATCTCGTTGACGTTTGTTTGAAGAAATGCAGAGGAAACTTTAATTCCTCAATAGGAACAAAAGGTGACTTGAATTTAAGACTCTTCTCAAAAGAACAAGAGTTCAGCATCCAACTTGTAAGTAGTATTATTATCCCAGTCTGAAACCAGAATCTGATGGTCCGTTAGCACTGTCAGTGTGTCAGTGCTCGGTAAAAATACAGACTACGCAAACACAGGAACGTCTATTTCTGACAAACAAAAAAAAGGAAAGAATTTCTCTCTTGTGTGTGAAGAGGTAGATGATTGCTATTGTACAGTGCAGGGAAATGGTGGAAGATGTTGTGGATGTACAGGGTTTCTAGTACTAATGGAATATTTGGGTACTTTTGTGAAATTGAGTAATAACCTATTTGATACGCAGAGACGTTTTATGTGTTTTCTGTCAGCTTGGAGGCATTGCTTTGTTAGGATGCATATAAAAATAATTTTATTCATACTTTATTCCTCTTCTGCCTTTCTTTCTGAGTATTATCAGATATAAATTATCAGCAGAAATTCTACCAGTTGCTACCTATAAAGAGGAGACATAAATTTGACTGTCAGTGTTTCCACTATGATCTCATTTGAGGTCTATGTAATTAAGTAGCAAAACCTGTCCAAAGCTATGCTGTTAAGATATGCATTGCACAGTTTCCCATTTTGAAACTATTTAGAATTAACATTAATGACACCAATCTCCTTTGCTTCACCAAGTAAACTAAAACTTCAGTGTAGATGGAGCAAGAAATGTAAGATCTGTATTTTAGATAGGTACATGAAACAGCTCCACTTGAAATTGAACTTACGTAGATTATATATTTCTCCATCTTAACAGTTGACTTCAGAGAGCATAATCTCTTACAGTATATTGGAAATAGACGAACTGCTGTGCATTGTTTAGCATTGTACGATGGCGTTTTGCTGTGGAGGTTTGTTTGTCTTTTTTCTCGGCAGACAGTATAAAATGCTGTTGCATTTTTTTAATTGATTTGTTAGTGTCAGTCTTTGGATAATGGCTTTGTGCATTTTAGGATAAATGTTCTGGTTTAGTCAAAAATTTCTTATAACCTGTTGTGCAGCAGACAGTAGCAGATATTGTAAGGGACAGGCAAAAAAAGAAGAAAGAGAGATTAAAGAAAAAAAGAAAAAAAAGGAAAAAGGACAAATAGAGGAGGGTTATTTCTCTTCCTATCTCTTGCCCTCCTTATTTCTCAACAAATGACAGAAAGTGTATCAATATTTCTTTTGAAACCTATGTCTGATGTACAATGGTTGATGACACCTTTTTCTTTAAAGCAACAATTTAGTTTAAAATAAAAATCAGTGATAAGAATTAACTGCTGTTCAGACAGTGGCACAGGTTTGCTACTCTTGTATCCGAGACAAATGACTGGCCTTTTTTCATGATTTCTTGGATTACTTGTGTTAGTAATGGATGTCCGTACATTTTCCAAAAGGAAAAAAGTTGGAGAAATGAGAATTTTGGTTTCCTGGTTTCCTGCATATTTTGTTTCTACTTGGTCAGACATTTTTGTGTGTGTGTGTCATTTTCTTTGTTTGTTTGTTTTTTTAAAGGACTGTGCAGCCCTTTAAATATCTACTCGTGTTTAAAATCTGCTCATTGTTATGAGGCTCTTTTGGGCTTTCTAAAACCTTTGTATCTCATGTCAGATTTTAGATTACTTTTGCCATCCAGTGACTTGTAAAGGAGAGGCACTTATTGTAGAAGACGTCCCTGTCCTGCTCGAGTGATCAAGTCTGTGTAACTGGCATAAATTGATTTAACTTTAGATATGGTTCTAAAAAATGCCTAAATGTAAAAATAAATTACAATGTAATTGTGAAGTGATTACTACATTACAAACTGTCATCCTTCTAGCGTGCTGATATTAGTCAATGACAAAGCAATACCTGAATGTCTAAAAAGAGTGCTTGGAAATGCATTGTTTTTTATACTGCTTGTTCTTAAGTTTGTATGGCTCTTGTAGAAATATATATCACTAGCATTCATAAGAGTACTCATGAAGTCAAGAATGGGATGTTTCCAGCTGTTGTTCAGCTTTCCTTATTTTGTTGGTTGGTGCTTAGGTGTGCCTTCTCTGAAACAAGGAGAACATCACTACCAATAACCTGCTCTTTCATCAGAAGGGCACTGCCAGGATGCACTTGGGTAGTGATTACTGTAGGACTCTCACCTTCTCATTGAGTATATTGGCATTTTATAATGAATCAGGTTAAGGTATAGTGTATTATGTAACAGATGCAATGTGTATATGTTTTTGTCTTTAAAAAAAAAAAAGCAGAGAAGATATTTGTGGGCTGCAATTGAATTGCTTTTATTTGGATCTGATCTAAAATGGAGTGTTCGGTCACTTCTTAAAAATAAATATATGTTGACATCACAAGTTACAGTTAATAATTTTAGTATGAACAATGTACACTCCAGGAAAAATTAAAACCAGAAGTTTTATGCTCTTCTGCTCTGCAAATCTAGTCCAGACGTTCCTTTAGATTTTAAATCAAAACCAAACGAAAACAAAAAAATCCATCAAATCCCAAACCTCTAGCCTTTCAAGGTTGTTGAAACAGGGTGGCTGCCATGTTTCCATAAAAAAAGGTTGCTGGGATTAATTTTCCTTCATGAAAAGCACATTGTAGTTCTGTGATGTAAAATTAAATATGTACTTAGAAGCAACTTGGCATCTGAGAATTGTTTCACTGCTTGCATTATGATTACTGCTGTTATGTAAAAGTAAACACTATTTTCGATTACCCAAAGAGTAGAAAGCTTCAAGAGCTACTTTTTCTATTGTTCTGTCAGGCTCTGCACTCCAAGCCAGGCATTTTGCTGTCTGTGGAGAACAATCTATACGAATTCCTATGTTAAATCCTGCTTAGGTATGTTATGTGGATATTTTTGTAAAAGTACCATTAAAGAGATGTCTTTGGTAACAGCTCAGGATTTTAGAGTAGATTTTCCAACATCTATGTAAATCACATGGTTACAAGCATCCCATGCTTTCCAGTACCAAACTTTTCAGGGTAGCCAAGACTCGGTTATCAGTGGCCTAGAAACACAAATAATAAAGTTTCCCCTCAGTGGGCTGGAAAATAAAAACTCCAGTTACATAACATTATTGGAAGACACTAATGAACATCATTGTGCCTTATGCTTTGTAACCTTTGCTCAATTAAGCAGTGTTTCCCTTCATCCCTATTTGGATTTAGCTCCTGTAGCATCTCTAGGGAATGCAGGACTTGAAGCAGTTCTTCTTTCTCAAAAGACTAGAAGGGGTTCTCATTAATGATTGACAAATGATTAACTGTGTGAAAATCAGTTTTTATTTCATTTTCTTTCTTAAGAAAAAGTGTACCCTTCTACTCTTTAAGTCAATAAATGCTTTTAAATGTCCTTTTAAATGCAATCTATATTAAAATAAAGCTTAGCTCTGCCATTATGATGTAGTATCAGATTCTCTTTTGTGCCCAAAGGAGTCTGTTCAAAGTCTCTGCAAGGTTATTTTAAGTGAAAACTTTCCAAAAGGGCTTCAAAATGTCATTTTATCCTTTTAAAATGCTGTTAAAGGAAAATGAACAAAATAGCCTTACAGTTGTTGAACTACTTCTAAAAACATCAGAAGGAAGTCAGTTACCCTTTCTTAACTAAGGCATTAGCACATAAATACTTACTGTTTGAGATTATCAATTTATTAATTTTTAAAAAGTAATATTTCTGAAATTGGAACAATGAATGATAAAGCACAGTTTCTATCCTGTCTTTTTGGATCTAAGCTGTTCTACTATAGCACACTTTGTTTAAGAAGTAGTTATAGATGCTTATTTTATATAATACCTGTCTGTTAAAGGGTACACAGAGCAGAATGATTTTTTCATTGAATAGCCATTAACACATCCTCTCATCCACAGACCAGTGTGGGAAGGGAAAGAGAGATTAATAGTCTCAGTGAAGAAGCACCCCTATTTCTGGCCTGAAGCATCATTTTTGAGAAATTCAGGGGAAAGTTTAAAGTAAGCTAACGTTTCTTGGCTGCAGAAGATTGCCCGTGTGCATCTAATTTTTTCTTTTGTCCAAACCTGTGCTGTTACATTTCCGTTCATTTTGTTTTGCTGTTTATGCAGGCACCCTAGCTGCAGCTCTGTTTTGCTACTATGTATTGCCACCACAGCAATAGTGGCAACATGGTGAATAGGAAACAGAAACAATTCATGGAAAATGCAGTCTTCATCACTCGCTTATCTTTGGCCGTTTCTTAGGTGCCTTTTGCAAGTGCTGTGTGATATACTTCCAAATTCTAAAATTTAATTTTAGATTCTTCCATTTGAAAAAGTGAATCTGAAATAATCAAGATGTATTTATTACAGATCATCTTGAGTGAGATCATATGGCACGTATGGAACTTCCAGGGGAATCAGGCCCAGCCAGCATGAGTCCATGAAAGGCAGATCCTGCTTGACCAAACCGATCTGCTTCTATGATCGAGTGACCCACCTGGTGCATGAGGGAAAGGCTGTTGATGTAATCTAGCTAGACTTCAGCAAAGCCTTTGGCAGTGTCTCCCACGGTATTCTTTTGGAGAAGCTGTCATCTTGTGGCTTGGACAGACACACTCTTTTCTGGGTAAAGAACCGTCTGGATGGTTGGGCCCAGAGTTGAATCCAACCGGTGACTGGTCACAAGTGGTCTTCCCCAGGGGCCTGTACTGGGGTCTGTACTGTTTATTCTCCTGGACAAGGGTATTGAGTGCACCCTCAGTAAGTTTGCAGATGACACCAAGTTGGGAGGAAGAGTTGATCTTCCAGAGAGTGTAGGAAGGCTGTACAGAGGGCTCTGGACAGGCTCTTTTTTTCTCTATGATCCTTACTTTTCTTTCCTTATTCTGATGTTGGTCACTGTTGTCACTGATTACCCAAACACATTAAACTAGGTCTCATCTGTAGAGCTCTGCGTGCTGCATAAGTCTCTTATGCACATCTCCAGCTATTAATTGTCGTATATTATGCACCATTTTTCTCTTTCCTGGTTTCTTTTGCCACACAAATTGAGTAGGAAGTGGTAACAGGTAGATGCGTGGTAAGACGCTCCACAACAAATATTGTTCTTTATTTGAATGCATTTTATATCAGCTGGAGTATATGCATTATAAAATTTACTTTTGCATGGAGATGTGTCCAGACACCAAAATATGTACTGCTGAAAATTTGTGCATATGTGTTTATATTAAATACTGTCTGTCATGAAGGAACAGCTTTTGAGCACGCTACATTATTTTGTCTTTCTTGTTGGTTCTTTAACAATGCAGACAGCTGGCAAAGACTCTATCACAACCTTGATCTCTGTGTGATCTGTATAAAAACAGTTTTGTCTCCAAGTTTTCTCAGTTATCCTATTTACTCCCTCCCTTCATCCTGCCATATGCTATACATGATTTTTCCATTTCATTTTGGTGTATAAAAGTAAAAGAAGCTTTGCAAGCACCTGGTGCAGAGTAAGGATGACTAGGTAATTAAATGCTACAGGAGCTGCTGATTGGCATAAGAAGCTACAGTGTGATAAAGAGATACAAACCGCAATAACATGCATCTTTACTTCCTTGAAGGAGTGCATAATGAGACTTGATTTAAATATGTTCCATTTTTAAGAAATATCCCTTGTGTTTTCTTTGAAATTAGCTTTGCCTTCATCTGTTGGAACTGTTAAGCTGGTCAGCTCCTTGAATTACTCTGTACTAGTCTGTACCATTCAAAACAGGAAAAAAGGCTGTAAATCAACCATGTATAATTATGGAAGCTCAATTAATATGCTTGAAATATAACATTAAGTGCAATTTAAGGAAATATGTGCTTACAGGGTACACTAAATTGTGTAAAAATTCATGACTAGCAAAACTTTTTCTAGTGTTTTAATTTCTTAAATGTCGAAATGGCTTCTGATATGAAGCATTACTGACAGAATTTTTAGAAGATCTTGGTTTAGGCAAGTTCTTAGCTGTAAATTGAGGCAGTTAAGTTGGGGAATGGTAGCTTGAAAGAAGAGCTTATATTAGAAATAATAAGCATCTACGTAATTGAGAGGACAAACAGATTAGAGTTATCTTGATTTAACAGAGTAAATGACATATAGGTTTCCAAAGATATAGTGTGAAAAACTTATATTTCACAGTTACTGAAAGAGGAACAAATAAAAATGGAGAATAAGTGAATGATTAGAAATAGTTACAAATCAGGTGTGTAACACTACTTGGATCCCTCCCATTTATGAGTCAGTGGTAAACAGCAGAATCATGTGTAGTGATTTTTTGGGTTATTCTGTCAATCAGTTAACCTGAAGGATCTCTTTTTGCCATATTTTCATTTATTATTTAATGTCTACCAAAAATTTAGTATTAATTTTCGACTTATTTTTATCCATTAAAGAATAGCTAGCTCCAGGGAATTTCTCCTTCTACCGAAACCTGTGTAATCCTCAAAGCAATACAAATGCTCTAGTTTCATCCTTAAAGCCAAGTAAGAGAGAATGATAGGACACAGTCATATACTTCTCTGTTGGGAGAGGTGCATCCATTCTGAGTAGCCATTTGGGAGGTATCTTAACAAAACTGTAGAAGACATGAAAAAAACACAATTGCACTTCTTATTTTGTAAAAACTTTTAATACAATAATAAAATTCAGTACTGCAGCCTTTACGTTAGTTGCTGGCTTTTTTATGACTTATTTTTACTCTGTAGTGTTCTTGTAGATCTGATTTCTCCAATGAAACTTTTCTTCGTTCCACTCAAGTCAGATTATATTTGAGCTAAAGATTAGATTTCTAAGTGGATTTCTTTTTTGTTCTGTTGCAGAGAGGTTTGCCTGGAAGGACAAGAGGGTATTGTTGATATATCTGCTTATTCTTGCATCATGTACTCTCATTGTTGTTCTTGTTTACTTGCTCAAAGTGAGACGGGGAAATAAATTGAGTATTGCAGAAGAAATGAGGAAAAAGCAATGCAAGTCTGAATAGCTGTTCTGAAACCGCTTCATACATCTGTAGCATAAAAAGCCTATAAACTTTAATGTCAGAAATCTGTGGTGGGCTTATAACACTTTTTACTCATAAATTACTTCAATATTAATATTTCAGATATGCAAAGTTTTTTTCACATTAAAAGATTTTATTGTCAACATTTATTAATGGTAAGGAATGATGTGGATGATTTCATAATGATGAGGTACATGGGCCAAAGTCTGTAGATTGTTCATTGTTAAGATAATCTTAAAATCTTTGTGTCAACCTCAATTTGAACAACTTTGGTGGCAAGGGTGGTGGAAGGAGGGAGCAGATAATTAAATCCAAGGTCTCTGAGGTCAAACTTGATTGAAGCTTTATTGAAGGTGATCAGGAAAAATTGATGAACACACTATGTTAAGCAGACAAGACAGCAAAAGAGATCCATCTCGAGATTATTTCTAACTTTGCTGAAATTTCTGAGCCCAAAATCTCACATATACATATTTTTATATATGTGAGGCTTTTGTTAATGTTTTGGAAATATTTGGAAAATTACACGGGGAAAAAAAGCTAAGAGTAATTCTAAGTAGAAACATTTCCTTTTTCAAACTGAAGTAATAGTGCCTCTTTTTCTTCGATATTAAAAATTAGGATAGCATTTTAATTATGCATCCACACAGGTTCTAATAACCAAAAGCATTTTAAATGGGTAATTTTTGAATGCAGTTCTCCAAGGAGCCTTAATTGTACAATAGTGATAATAGCTTCCTGCCTTCCCTCTTTCCTGAAATAAATTTCTGCATATAGAATGTTTTCAAGATCTGTATGGGTGATTTCAAAGAGTTTTATTCCAGAGTATATTGAAGGACTTCTTTAAGAATGTTGCTTTTATGATGCATCAACTTGTCAATAAAATTTTTAAGACTGTAGGGCTTGGTGTGTAAATAACAATTTATTTTTTTTTTTGACTAAACATAGTATGTACTAAATCTCACAAAGAAATTGGGCTTATTTTGCTTATTGCTATTGCCACTATACATGCAGGATTAACACTGTTCTGAAGACTTTTTTTGTATTAAAAGTAAGAGTTAATAGTAATCAGAGATAGGTCTGTGAAATGCAGACTGAAATATTTTCATTATTTTGGAAATAATATAACTTCTGTAAATGTAATGGAAGATGGTATGGAAGATGGTATGTTTTGATTAGTTTTTGTTGTTTTTTAATATTTGGAGCAGAAGTAAAGTGAGAGTGGGAAAATTTGGGGAGATGAGGAGGATAAAGGAATTGCGGGGGATGGGGTGTTGGCAGAGAATAACATCTTGCCGCCTGCAGGGCCAAAGTCAAGTGGCTGGTATTCTTGTATTTCTGGCATCAAAGAGCTTTCTGATAAGAAGGATAAGGTAGCATTTGTAATATTGAAAGTATAAATGTTTTTTCTGCTGGATGAATGAACATGGTGGTCAAGGCAGAATCTGAATGATTGGTGGCGGAACCTAGAAAAGCCTAAAGAATTTGTGTAGCATATAAGGATTTTCAAGTTACAAAAGCAGTTTAGAAAACTGGGACAAAATTGTGTTTACTGTACAAGAACAGAGCTTCACAGAGCAGGCAGCCCTGGTCAGAGTATTGTCCCCAGTAGTGAACAGTAGTGTGGTTTGAACAATAGGACCCGTGAGTTCTTTCAGGCGAATAGGCAATTCAGAGGTCCGTAGTCCAACTTTTAGATGAGGATGCTCTATTCGATCAGATCAAACCAGCAGGAAACCAGCTGTAGAAACCAGCTATCATGTCCCTTCTCTACTTTACTATGATAGTGGACAGGTGCTGGAACAGGCTGCCCAAAGAGTTTGTGGATGCCCCGTCCCTGGAGGTGTTCAAGGCCAGATTTGGATGGGGCCCTGGGCAGCCTGGTCTAGTATTAAATAGGAGGTTGGTGGCCCTGCATGTGGCAGGGGGGATGGAGATTCATGATCCTGAGGATCCCTTCCAACCCTGGCCATTCTGTGATTACAAAGACTTGTCTTCTGCAGGCTTAACAAGTCCAGCTCTTACAGCCTCTCTTTGCAAGACAAATGCTTGGCAAACATCTTACAACAGATCTAGAAGGCAATAATTTGTTTGTGTAGGCTGTCATGGAATTTCTAAATAGAAGTTAAAAAAAGGTACTGTTTTTGTTATGTACTGAAAGGTCACTGACATATGGAAGCTTAAAAGAATGGGAAGGGTAATCTTATTGTTACTGTGTTGTCATGCAGTATTAGTTCTGTTGCATTTTCATTTTAAATTTTTTTTGTTGCTTAGCATTTAGATGAATTAGAGTCATAGAGAAAATGGTCTATTATGAAAAAATGTTTTATTTTGCTCTGTAAATGTTTTTGTTTCATTAGTGAAACTGTACATATCTGAGGCAGCACTGGTGATGTGAGAAAAAACGAAAGAGCAACAGCAGCAGCACAGCAGCATTTCTTTGTTTCACTTTAGCTAAATGGTTTTGTCTGTGTGCAACAAAGAAATCAGAACGTAATCTTGGGAGGAATTCTGAGAAGCATTATTTGTCTTTAATAATCGAACATTTTTGAAACAGCTTCTTCAAGATACAGTATTCCAAATATCCAAACATCCGTGTGTTTGGAATGGATGAAATCTTAAGATGAAATCTCTACCCCTCAGTTTTAGGATAGGCTTCTCATTAAGGCTTGTTTAAGATTAGAAGCCTGTCTTCCAAGAGCAGATGGATGATAGCCTTTGTTGCTGGAATTGCTGGATCCATGCGGAGCTTTGCTTCCTCTAGATGTTTGCTCTTTTATGAAAAAGTTGAATTAGATGTTCTGTTGTCCTCCTGAAGTTATTAACAATGCTTCTGAGAACCTTAAGATCAAAGGAGTCTTTTTTTTTTTTTTCCTCCAACAACAACAACGACGAAAAACAATTATGTAAGAAAAGCTTGTGCAAGAAATCTGTAGGAAAATAAGAATTCAGTGGTAGTTCAGGTTTTCTAGACAGGAGAGCCTAAGTGACTTCAGCCATCCAGAAGTATCTTCATCCTGTACCCTGGACAGGAAAGTAACCTTAACACTTCCACCATGTGGAGGAATTTGGAGAAAAGAAGCCTTTTCTTCTGTTTGCCCTTATTTTACGCTATAAACTATTTTCTGTAGTCTGAAGTATTTGCCTTGTTATGAACACTGGCTAACTGCTTTTCTTAGCTGAAGAGCGGACTGAGCAGATTGTGTCAGCAAAATGAGCATTGATTTCCTAATTAGATATTAAAAAAATGTTGGAAGATATTAAGCGGAGCATTAAAGTAATATTTAAATAATATTTCTTTTTTGGTTGATAGAAAGTAATACAAATAAATCATATAAAGCAATTTCTTTCTAGTTGAAATTGATTTATACTTAAAAATGAGTAGAGGAAAATGCTTTTGGGAAACATAGCTGACTACTCTTTTGTAAAAGGATGGTTACAATTAACCCTTTAAAAAGGTCATAATCACTAAAGAACAAAACATCATGAAATTCATTTCCATTATCGTGCAAGCATTGTAAAGAGAAATTGCTTTTTTCCCGCTGTATATGAGATTTAATTGTTTCTGTATATAAAGATTAAAGTATTTTTGGCTAATTTGAGAAGTATGTTTTCAGAATATATTTCTATCATAATGCATGTGGTTATATATTGTTCAAGTTTTAAGAATACTGTTAATGGGAGAAAGGAAAAAAGAGTGTTTTCTAAAGAAGTAGTCTTGCAGTTCTTTCTAGAGGTTGTGAAATTGTCATCTGAGCTTTCAGTAGATACAATTTTTTTCTATTCCACAAAAAAAGAAAATATATTCTGTAGCAACCTACTATATATTAGCAATCTTATTAATATCAATAAGACCTTTGATTAGTTTTGTTTAAAGTACAATGTAATAATTTCAGTTCCTGTTAGACAAGTGTTTTAAAAATCTACCATTATTATCTTTCTTGTATTCACTTATTCAAGTTAATTCTGTAATGATAACCTTTCTAACCTTAATTCATTTCTTGTCATTTCTATTTCATAAAATTGACATTTTATCTTGCAGTCTGAATCACTACACAAGTCCACTCAGATGTGAAATAAGGGAAAATGGTCTAGTATCTGCTGTTTATTAGATCAAGTTACAAATGACATTCTTCTTTCTCTTCGCAAAAGGCTCTGCGACGTGAACTGAAGGATAAAGAGCAAACCATTCTCAATGCTGTTGACCAGGCACGAATTTTCCTTGCTGACCAACCAATTGAGGGGCCTGAGGAACCAAGAAGGAACGTACATTCAAAAACAGGTCAGAAAATACTATTTTCCTGTTCAGAATAGTCAAATGGAAAGAAAAAGGACCTACTTGTTCCTAATATGTGTTTTTTATCACAACTACTTGATTAGGCTTCAGAATTTTCTAAATGACTTTCTAATTACTTTTTTTTTTTTTTTTTTTCCCCAATGATTTAGCCTTGAACTATTATTAAACTGCTTTGGTTGGAAGTATTCAAGTTTTTATTGAAAGAAGAAAAATTTTTGCATTTCTTTTTCTGGTTTTTGATGTAGAGCACATCATTAGTTCTGTTCATTATTTTCTTTATATTAATGTATGCACCTTGAATATACTTAGAGGAGCAAATAAAAGATGCATATTTTACATCATTATTACAAAATTTTACCCCACAAATGGAAATGAATGTATTCTGTGAATATGTTGTCATAAGAAAGTATTCTAGTTGTATTTCACTAGATGTAAAACAAGTCAGCTTTAGGAAGGCAATCATTACAGAGTCATAAAGATTCAAATCTTTTAATGAATTATTGCTAAGGAATGAAACACGACTCTCCTAGATATAATATTTACTTTTATTTGTCAAGATATTTGTCTCAATATCAGAGACCATCAACAAGGTAATAATTTTTCCCTATTAGGCCCATAATCCCCAAATTATGAAAAATGTACCAAATATCTCAGTAATTACAGTGAAAATATGTTATAATCAAAGTATAATTTAGTCAGAAATGTTTTTCAGACATTAGCCACTTTATAATAAAATCTTATTTCTTTTAATTACTGAAGAATTCATCTTGGAAAAAGCTAGTAATTTACAAAAATATCAGCTGCTGTAGAATGTGAATAATTTACTCTTCTATATAATTTATAAAAGTATAAAGCTACTTCTATAGCTATGGCTTGTAGCTTCTGTAAGGAGTTGAGTTTTCTTCCTATGCGTCATTGAATCTCTATAGCAAACTTTTCAGGTTTGTTCACGGAAGCAACTAATCTTTTTTGCATTGGCAGTATACATTTGTGCAAAATTTCTTGTGATTTCCTATTCCATAATTCAGCTTTGTGCAGAAGTTTGAATATTGGTGAGTAAAGCCATTTCTTCTCTGTGATTTAAGTTAGATGCTGTGCTGGTGTTTTACTCTGGTTTTTGAAATCCTGTCTCTCTTGAAAGCATTCTGCTTGTCTTGCTAATTTTACTCACAATCTTGTATGATATATTGCAGCTGTAATGTTTTCTTTGTTTTAAACTACAACAAACTTCAGAGTTGAGAAATAGGAAAAGTTCGCTTTTATATTTGCTCATTCTGTTGAGAGTACACACAACCAAGTAGACGGTCTGTAAATGATGTGTGAGTGTGTCTTGTCTACTCATCACTGAAATAAAATATGCTTGGGTTGGAAAGCTTTGTAGGTATGGTTTGAACTTACTTTCCTTGTCCTTCCTCATGCTCAGTTCCATACATATTCTTTTTCAGAGTGTAGAGTCTTGGCTACCAGCTGAGTATGCACCCCACTGCTGTGCCTCAACTGGGTGAAAGGAAAAGGGAGAACACAGATGAGAAAGCTTATAGGTCAAGATGGAGATCGATCCATTGAAAGCTAATGCTATGACTAGAACAGACTTGGTGAAAATAAGCTATTTATGGCCACTTAAAATATGTAATTAGTCAGTAATGGGAAACAAATAGACAAACACTAAAAGAAGACCTTTCCTTACCCCTTTCCTATTCTCAGCTTGACTCATTCCTTCCCAGTTCCTGGACACAGAAACCACATATGGAGCACTGTATTCGTAGATTAATAGACTTTCAGGCCAAAATGTATCTTTGAATCTTCTGCTCTGATCTCTTATATATCAAAATATGTTAAATTTCACCCAGAACTGAATGTAGTACTTTTTTTTTTATAAATAATATCACCCATCTCCAGAAAGCTCCACTAAAGTTGAACGCATCCAGAGACGTGCAGTGTTTCTTCTGAACAGTGATTTTTAGTGAAGGATTTGAGTGCAAGCTTTTTTGCTTTTAAAATGTTTAATGCTTTATTTTCTGTCAGCCTCTCAGTCGTTGTGTTCTCTGCAATACATTAGTTTGCTCATTAACATCAGTGAAGTACACTTAACATTGCTAAAGGTGAAGAGCATGGTTTTGGATTGTAAACTGTACTGCAAATAGCAAAAACATTACCTTTTTGGGGAACTCATAATAGCATTAATTGGAAAATCACTATTTCTTGAATTTACTTTTTTTTTTTTAATCTAAAAACAGAATTGTTGAGGTGCAGAGTTAGCTAATCGAAAGAGGTTGTAAAATATCCAGCCTTTCAGGTTACAGAAAGGAAAGGACAATGCAAATGCTGATCGTTGTGTAAGAATTCAGGGTACATTGGACTAGCTATCCCATGATTATTTCAGTCTCAGGTTTTTCACGGTAGCGATAAAGTCTTGCCATGTGATTCTGCTGTGGCATCAGTTCAGACTCTTTTGTACATTATAATAAATTAAGATAATCTGAGTAACCTTTTCACATCCCCTTGAAATGCATAATACAATCAAAATGTAATTGAAAAAAATTATCTTGCGAGAACATCCTTTACAGATAGTCATAATATTTAAAAATAAACTCTATGATATCTTTTCTTCTCAGGCATCATCTTTGAAGCTTTCTCTATTCCTTTATAAATACACACTACAAAAGAAAACTGAATCATAATCTAATTCAGTCTTTGTATTAGTTGTCTGACTTCACCTGATTTGCACTTGGGCTGTTAAGTAAAAGAGTAATTCTGCCTAGGCATGAAGTAGGCGACAATATCTAAGAAAGTTTTTTTGTTTTTGTTTTTCTTTTTGAAATAGAAATTGTAAAGATAGTTTCAGTTAACCAAAGTTTTAAATTCGAAAGTCTCCTGAATTTAAACAGCACAAAAACCCACAGCACACACAGGCTCATTTGCCATTAGTGATCTCAATTTCACTTCTGGTGTGACAGGACTTTTTTTCCTTGTTCTGATGCTCAAGTAAAATTTTGCTTGTTTGTACAGAGGCTTCTCCAGGGAGATTTGCACAGATGTTTTCATCAACAGTATATCGGATTACTGAGCATTACAGTTCTGACAGCACATCATGTCCTTTTGGAGAGGATTCTCATTACCTGCTTGTGAATCTTACTGTAATTTATGTGCAACTTCTGCTCTCATTCAGATTTTATATATATAAAGTATGTACTAGCAGCTCAGGTACTGCTTTGCATGGGTTGTTGCTTCTGTCCTTGCATGCTTGCTGTAGGAACTGAAATTGTTCATGATTCCTGATTGGGAGAAGTTTGGCAACAGGGATTTCTCTGAGAGCAGACCTTGACTGATGCATTTACGTGCTCTTTCTGAATTGCTTTCTCCAGTCTCTCTCTTTTTACCCCCTAGAATTTTTCATGCCAGGGAAAGCAGTGTTGCAAGGACAATGAGTGAGAGATGTAGGAGAAAACTTGTGAGAATTGGTTTCGACCTTGATGAAACAAGATTAATTTGAATACGTCCATTGTTACATCACAACAGAGTATCTGTTATTGGTTCCTTTTTAACCTGATATTGACTATATCTCTGTTTATTTCAGCTTTATCACAAGAATGTAAAATCAGGTTATGAGCTAGCTTTGATTTCTACTCTCTTGTGTTGCCCTTATACTTGCCTTGTCAGCACTCAGCTGTACCATGCAGTAATTAGCAGAGTAAAGCACAATTCTTCAGCTTCCGGGAAACTTCCTTCGAAGTTCATTTTATCACGCATCATTCGTTATCGCCTGCCTTTTATTCTCATTTTGTTTTCCCATATTTCCTTACGGAGGTAATATTATCTGAAAAATAAAACAATCAAACTTGATCCTTCCCTTGCCTTTTAACTTCGGCACCTGAATGGAGCTAATTGACAAAATCCATCAAGCTGCCTGCTGATTTTTATAAGTGGTCAGGGTAAGGAAATTAGAAATACTTGCATTTTTAGCTTTGTTGCCATTTTTCCCTGGTATAGGAGAATTATAACAATTTAAAATTATAATAAACTTTGTGAACAGTTTTAGATCTATGCCAGAGTTAGAGCTGGCTTTTTATTAAGGTTACTGGCCATGGGTTGCACAAAGGGAGGAAGAAATAGTATTTCCTGCTCCTAGAGTTATACAGACCAATGATACAGCTTTTCTGAAATTCTGTCCTTAAAATTACACTGCTGTATTATGAGGGAGTGGAGCTTTTTTTTTTTTTTTAAGTAGGTAACCCAAATTTGCATCTTATCAGATTAGTGATTCGCACTGCAATTGAGAATATTTCCAGGAGTCTGCATTATTGTAATAGTTTTGTTATGATTCCTAGCTTCAGTCAGATTCCTAACTTCAAAAGCTTTTTTTTGGTATCAAAGGTCACGTGATAAACACATCATTTAAGATTGAGTCTTTTCTGTCTGTTAACTTCTTTTAATTGAAAGCATAGAAAACCCCATAAACCACGTCTGTGTTTTAAGAGAAATGTATCAGTGAATTACATACGGATATTTTAAACATGCAACCACACAAAACCTTCTCCTGTGTCAGACATAAAAGTCAAACTTCTTTCCTTCCTACTACTGAGCAAGTTCGGATAGATTCTCCGCCATTATCTTTTCTCTTATCAAGGAAGACCTTACTGTAGCTAAATAGTCAATGTACTGTATAGAGTTGGCAGGAATTCTGTTCTAAACTATTTGTGACATAGCCATCACACGCTACTGGAATATGTGTTTGTTCTTTCCTACCCAGATGTGCTGAGTATTGAAATCTTGAGTATTACAGAAGAATGAAGAGCATGTGGGCACAGAGTTCAATGGGCTCATGGCCAGAGGCTACTTACACTGTTTTCAACATTGCTATCTGCCTTTTAGGTGATGCTCAAACTGTGTTTGAAACATGCATCTACTCATGAGAAAATCTTATGATGATAAAATATTTCTCTCCCTTTTCAAATAGATCTCTGTTATCCTTCAAGTTAAGGTCACGTAAATGGAGCTTTAAAATTGGTCTTGCAGCATCTAAACAGTAGCGTGCTTAGAGTCGAATTAGTAAAAACTCAAGGAAGTTGTTTTGATTTTCTGAGTGGTGTGGAATGAAACCTGAGGGAAGTTTAAGTCAGAATTCTTAACAACTGAATACTGGAAACAGGCTGAGGCTATAGTGATTAATTAGTAGTTAATTTTATTATTTTTTAAAAATCATTATTATTTTATGCTTATTTTTAACCTCAGGATATAAGCACTGTTACATGCTGTGCTATGGCCCAGTTTTATACAGGATGCTTCCCAGGTGGAAGCCATGTTCTTAAAATGCTGCCTTGTTTTAAAGGCATCAAAGCTTGGTCTGTAAGAGATCTGTCTCTACAGTCGCAATGTAGATTACAAATGGATGTCAAGGGTCAAAACTATCTATTGTCCTGACTGAATTGTCTTTAGCTTAGTTTGGTTGTTTTTGGTGTGTGGTTTGGTTTTGTTGTTATTTTTTAATTATTATTTTTTCAGTGATGCCTTTTTTTTTTTTTTTTTTTTTTTAAATGCCATTAGAAGCTGTGTTTCAGTTTCTGGGCCAGGAAAAGAAACTTCATTGATTTCTGAAGAAATAAAAGGCCTGGTATTCTGCAGTTACAGTGTTGTGGAAGGAAACACAGAACTACTTCTTTGCTTGCCTAGTGTGAGTGGGATTCAGTGATTATATCCTTTTCTCTATTAGGACTCTCTCTTTGGCAGAAATTGGAAGAAGATATAATAGATTCTTGATGCTGTAACAATACTATTCTTTTTTTTTGGTTTTGTGGTAGGTGCAGATGAAAATATTTTTCATACCTGCTTTGTGTTCCTTCAGCAGCACAATCTTTGGGCTTTCACAGTGCTTTAGATCACAGCATTTAATAAAAATGGTTGGTTTTTACTGGGAAATATTGTATGTTTTGATTATGCTGATAAATTACACTGGTTATGCTGCATAAATAACAATCTTGGGGTTATTGTGATTTTTAGTTTTCCTGGGATAAAGTCGGATAACCTAATTATCTCTCAACTGAAACTTATTTTCTCTTTGTTTCATCCATCTCCTTTCTTCCCCTCCAGCACCCATTGGCAAATATGAACAACCACTAATAAGGGATTTGTGTATCTGCTAGTATAGTTCTTACATCTCTATCTGGAGATAAATAATCCAGTCCCTCTCCAGAAGTATTCAATATCTGAAGTTAGCAGCTCTGACTATTCATTTTCTTTGTATTTGGGACTCTGACTTCTGCAGACAAACAATTATTTATCTTTTATTTTGCAGACTTTTCTCATTCACTCTGTTAGATTGTTTCTCTGGTTTGAAGAACTTTCTGTTTTGATAGAACAAAACCTAAATAGACTAAAACAAAAAAGAGTGGTTTTTTTTTTTAATTTCTTTTAATTATATATGGAATAGATATTTGAACTAGAATAGAAAAGAAGACATGCCTCGTTACTAGTCCAACTAATTGCTGCATTTCGACATTAACCGCTTGCAGATTGTTCTTTGAACTTCCTGTTATATCTGAACGAAGTTTTTGGTCCAGATTGTTAGAAACTCAGTGAATGCTTTCACTGAAGTGATGATAAAGTCTTCATCAGACAGCTATTACAGTGCTCTTGGTTCTTCTGCTAACTAGCTTGACCGTGTGCCATTGTGTCTGTTCACATGCTCTGAAGTTGTCTGTAATGATTTCAGTACAGTTTTGCCCATCGTTGTTTTGCTGAAAAGATTGATTGAATCAAGGCAGAGAAGAATGTTTTTACATAATGATAAAGTAAAGCAAAAATATTGCAAAAGTAGTTAATGTAACTTTGGCAAGACAGAAAGAGATCACTAGCTCAAGCAGAGTTGTTTAGAATCAAAACTGCCGTAGCCAGAATAGCTTACCTGAAATAAATTCTTAAGCAAGAGTAACTTTCCTCACTGAGAACTTCCATATGTAAGTATTTTCCTTATATGCAAGTGTGTAAGGAATTTTTACTCCTAGACTTGTTCAGTCTTGGAAGTCTTCTTTCCAAGGCACTCTCTGCTACAGACATGAAACAACTCTTGTGACAAAGAAATGCTCATTAAAATCAAGGGTTTTTTTCACTTAAGAAGCATTTGTTTCATGGTCAGCTACTATCCTTCTTCCCTCACAAACAGAGGAATCCTTGCTTCTGAGAAGCTGCTAAAATGGAGATAATGTAATAAGTAAGAAAAGAGAAAGGACAACAAACAAACAAACAACAACAAAAATCTGATCATTTGGAAGACTTTATTAAGTATTTATTAAGTAGGAACAAAGAGCTGCAAGTAATATGTAGCATTTTTTCACAACATAAAGGATCTGTGTCTGCCAGTTTGTGTAATGACAGATTAATGAAACAAATTTAAACTCATAGAAGAAAATTTCTTCCATTAAAACATTTTTTATGATACTAGGTTTACAATTCTGTGCTTTGCAACTGTGTGCTCTATGCTTGAAATAAGTAATGTGGTACTCATTAATAAGTTGGGTTTTCATGATTGAAAAGATGAAGTCATGCAAGATGTATTTCTCTCTTAACTGAACAGAAGCTGAATGGCTTTATAGCTCATAAAAATGTGTATTTGGCTTTATTTCTCCAGTAAATAAACTTTTAGGGCAAGTTTACAAGCATTCTGAAGACTTTCATAAAATAAAGCAGTTTTGCAAGGCATTAATATTTTTCAAATAAAATAGGTGGCGGATCCCATTGCACAGTGACACTGATTTGATGAATGATCTTCCAAAATATTTGTTTTCAGTTGTGTTGGGACACTTAAATCACCCCCATCAGTCTGTAATCTTTTTCCTTCCCAGATTATGACTGGTGACTGGTTTGTCATGAGTAAAGCTGCCTTATTGTAGCTGGTCAGACAAGTAACATCAGGCCTCTTTGATTTTCATTGGTAGCTATACATTTTAATTTTTTTCTTATTGATTCTGCTGGAGTGAGAAATAGTTGTTGAATCTGTTGTGTCAGAATGATCATACCCAACCAAAAGCTTCTCTTGTTAAAGCTTTCTGGATATTCTTTGTGAAGTAAATATTCATTTTAAATGACTTGTTAATCATCTAGCTTGAAAGTACTAAGACATTCTGACATGATGCTCTCCTATACAGAATTGATAGTTTTTGACTCTGTTAAATGTGATACCAATATGTGATGTTGGATAAGAAAGGCAGATAACAGCTTTGTACATGTGCAACTTCTACTTGATCCAGTTTCTTGGTATAATGTCCCTCTGTATTCACGATTGCGCAATGCCAACCAAGGGGACTCCTCCACTGGGTCTGCGACTTTCTTCCTCTTTTCAACAAAGTTCAGCATTTCCTTTCCTTTTGTAAAGTGATCCACCTTCAGATGCTTCCTTAGTCCTCATTTAAGGTCCTGCAGCTTTCTCTGGCAGGGCCTGGTTGTCCATTTGATGATACTCAACATTGCTGTTAGTTACAACTTGCCTCTGTGCTGTACAGTCTTGGCTTCAATGATGCACGGTCTCTTTGTGACTGGATTGTAGTTGATTGTCATTAATTCATTAATGAAATGTAACTGTTTAAAAATTCCAAAAATACTGCATAACTTCTCTGGTATCTTTAAGTAAGCTTTTTTTTTTATTTTTTTTTCCTGAAACAGCAACTTTTATCTGAAAAGGTTTGTTTGTTTAGAATTTAAACTTTATTTCTTTTCCTAAAATCTCTTGCAAATCTTGGGTTAGAGATCATCCCAGAACTGTATTTCCTGTGATGTATTCTACTGTAATTGCTGGAATTCAGGAGACAAAGTACAATTTATCAGAGTTTATCTGGTCTTCATTTTTATTTTGATTGTCTGTTTTGCAGAGTGTGGTTTAGTGCCGTGCCTCTGTGCTCTGGAGCTACATATATAATGATTCCATAATCTTCCTCCCATTTGAACCATCTCCTCCAGTAAATGGCTCGAGACAGCAACTAGTTAAATGATACAGATTTTTGTCTTGGCTGTTCCTCCCCACATTCTGCTTCTGAAACACCCTTTTGCCATTGCAGTATCTGTAAGCCTGGCTAGCCTCTACTTTTGCAAGCAAAATACGCATGAATGGTGTTCTTGCCTAATTGCTTATGACACTCTGCAAGTCACTGCAATATTTTAGTAAGCCTAATCTGTTTTACTCTTTCTTCAAATGCCTCTCAATTGTTTGAAAGAACTCATTCTATAACCTACAGCCTAGAGATTTATCTCCATGTTTTTTAGGGTGTTTGCTCTTGTTAGTCCTTGTCTCTCACTCTGCATTGGTTACTGTTGGTGATATTTTCTTTTCTTAACTGGCCAGTTCTTAGAAAGTTGATTTATTCTATTGGGCAACTTATTTGTTTGACATTATTCTATCTGCCCTGCATAACCAATTAAATTGAAAATGTACACATCATGATCTTCTCTCAGATTGCATCAGGATTCAGTTGTTGAATACTGTTCTAATACAAGCATGTTTGTAGTCTCGTGTATCAAGACTTGTATGGGCAAAAAAGATTTGAAAAAATTGTAAATAAATGCTTTGAGTTTGTTGGCAGAAATTCTGGTTTTGATCCAAACAACTTCCCGTTACTTCAACATCTAGAAAAAATGCATCTACCTTTCTTAGCTACAAATTAAATGTATTTTCATGATTTATTTTGTATTAATTGTTTGTATTGTATTATTTTGCATACATTTCAATACTGCAAGATAAGGAACATTATTTGCATCACCAGAAGCATAGAGATTGAACATTTGCAGCTAGAACAGTGCATTTACTTTGACGTTCACCTAACCTTTGCACAGCAAAAATGCTTCCATTCCCATGTCCGCAATCCTTTCCCAATCGCCCCCTCTCCCCAGGTGACCAGCTTCAGTCTTAGTTATTATGATATCTTTAAAGATATTATATTAAAAATTGTGTGTCTTATTTGTCTTCTGAGAAAAATGCTGCTTTCATCTTTGTATTATTATATATAATTTATTCATAGACACCACTTGAATTTTAATTGCAAAAGAAATCACCTGCTGTGGTGAAGAGATGTGCCTGGCTGACTCGGTGCTAATTGTCAATAGGAGGTGAAACATGTCTGTAGTGAGGAGGACTGTCCTATGTTTTACAGACTAAACAGGGACTAGGAATTTAAATATAAGGAAATTACTGAAATAATCAGTGTCATCTCTCGTGACTACAGCTGGAGGCTGTGTGTGTGACCCTTTGGTTTTGGTTATTCATTTGCAACTGGTGTTGGTACTCAGTATACTTCATTTTTTCCTAGCAAATAAGAAAAGATATTTTCTGCGGTATACGGTAGAAGATGGTGGTAAGTAGCAAAGTGCTCTTGTTCTTTCTACATGAAATTGGCTTCAAATTCCTAATATAGTTTCCAGCAGAGAAGAATGGTATTTTATTTTCTCCCCTACACCCTCAACAAGCCAGCTGTAAGTTGCCTTTGCTTCACAGATATTCTAATATGTGGAAGTCAGGAATAGTTTCCTATCATCTTATCAAGCTTTGTCATTAAGAATGATACAGGTTTATTACAACTATGTAAAAATGCTACTTTGTACCTGCTGAAATAAATTATCAATTGACTCCGGACTTACAGACATTCTTGAGCGTGCCTCTCATAGGCACTCTAACTGGGCATGAATAAAAGAAGAAATAAACAGCATAGCTTTTCTTTCTCTCTGCAGAGTTGACCCCTGAGGAGAAAGCTATGAAGATTGCCAAAGCTATGCGTAAGCAGTCATCAGAGGTAAAAGAGAAATGGGAGAACCTAAATGCCAGTGCCACTATCTGGCAGAAGCAAGTAGACAAAGCATTGGAAAAACTGAAAGACTTGCAGTGTGCAATGGATGACCTCGATGCTGACTTGAAGGAGGCTGAAAATGTGAGGAATGGCTGGAAACCTGTGGGAGACTTGCTTATAGATTCGTTACCAGATCACATTGAGAAAACTACAGTAAGTGTGGAATTTCTGGGGAACATTTAGCCTGTTTGACTCCTCCATTCTACCATCATGTGCAGTATTGTATACTCTATGTATTTAAACTCATGTACAATGTAAACTGCTCTTTAAAGACTAGATTTGAGGTTACAAGGAAAATCCAGTACTGTGCCACTTCCTGTCAAGCAAGAAATGATCAGCAAGCAACAGAATTGTATGAAAAACAACATTAAATGAAAAATGTGTTCTAGGATTTTACGCCTAGAAATGCTGTCTAACCCACAGTTAGGCCATGGTTATGTTTGGAACTTTGCCCAAGCATTGGTGTACCAGCAAGCTGAGTCAGTTACCCTGGCAGATGTGACAGGAGGCTACCTTCCTTTTTTTTTTCTAGCAGTGAGCTGTCAGATCTGTTTGGCGATCACTTATAACCACCTTCTTAGAAAAAACATTAGGAGCTCTTTTAGTAATACAAAACTATATATATACACACACATTTTTAATTTCTGCTTCTTAGCTTTCACAGACTTCATGTGCGTTGTTTATTTTAGCTTGTGTGAGTGGAAATTTGCTTTTATTTTGGCTTGACTTCTCTTAAGGATTACTTTAAAGGGAAGAACAAACCAAACATTACAGTAGAATGTTCTCATGGGCATAACAATTCTTGCAATGAAGATTCCAGGCTGCTCTTGCAGGGCTCAGCATCCCAAAGTGTTGCTGCTCGTGATGGATAATAGTTATCCTTTGCTTAGAAGCATGGTTTGGGTGGGGACCCAGTAATGCAGAGCACCTCAAAGTAGGTACACATTCTGATAACTAATATTACGCAGGAAAGCTGCCTCTGAACAGCATGATTTTTTGGCGAGTGCCTGATCTAGAAGAACATGTTAGGTTTGCTTTTTAAAAAAATCAATATAATAGCAGCAGTATGATGCTATACCAGGCAAACTTAGCCAGTATCACCAAGATTCTGTTTCACAAACACACCTTTTCAGTTTTCAAACTCAAGAAGTATTTGAAAAAGAGGATCCTGGTGTATTTGACAATCCATTACTTTAGTATCAGTAGCTGGTATTGGAAGAAGGAAGAGACATGGCTTGTGAAATGTTCACTCAGAAATAGTCTTTGTGTATACAGAAGCCTATGGACTGAGACAGTACTTCACTATGTGAAGTGATGTAGCCCTGTGTTAATTTCATACATATCAACTGAAGTATTCTCATTCTTCAAATTTTGTTGCTTCCTTCAGGTTTAATGGAACTTAAAATCTTGAAAACAAAGGCAGTCAAAGCTGACTTACATCCACAGTGTACCTAATTTGAGGAGAATAATGCATCTTCTTCTCTTACACTTTAATATAGATACCTTTTTACCTATAGATACATTTTGATAAAGCTACTGATGCTGAATAGTTCTTTAATCTCATGTTAAGAAGTCAGTGGTCATATCTCAGTGGATTATTCTGTAAAGAAAAGTAAAGCAAAAGTTTTTTAGATATTCATAGCTGTGTAAAAAATGAAACATCTGCTAAGGGGCCTGCTGGCTGACCAGGATCCAAACAACTCCTCCTTGCCGGTAGGTGCCTTCTTTTCCTAGGCCTGATAAGAGAGGTTTTCAAGGGAAGTTAATAATTGAATTGTCCAAAGAATCTTTCTTTCCATTATTTTTGGCTTGTTTCATAATGTTTAGTCAAGCCATTTATAAGGTTGAACAATTAACTACTCATAGCAAGAAAGAAATTTGATGCATCTTTTCAACTGTAACTAAAGCTTGCATCAATTTTGTCCTAATGCTGTATTTAGTTCCATTTCATTCAATAAACCTTTTTTCTTCTTTTTAATCATGGTGATAGTTTTGCTCTACAGTTATAATCAGGTAAAACATTGTACTCCTTTTTTTTTTTTTAGAAGGTACATTCCTTCATGCTTTGCTAATTCAATAATAGTTTTTAAATTGAATTTTTGTCAGCTGCTCCATACTGAAAAATTGTAGTTCCTGAATCTGTTTTTTCTTAAGAGCTGTTGACAGCGACTGTACTTCTAAAGGTCGTGCTCTGTCATAGTCTATTTCTATTTGAAAAGAAAGGTTCTAAAGCCATACGGCATCATTAATCACCTCATTGGTACTCTGTTTCAAGGGTGGAATTTGAATGCAGGCATTTGGGTAAATTTCATGCAGTTTGTTTTTCATTTCTTTCTAAAGAAGTGGGTAATCAGTGTTGAAATAAATGAGCTTTCTTTGCTGGAGTATTCTAGAGTTGTGTACAGTTGTTTAATGTCAGATGCTGTATTGGGCAAGTCAGCACCATGATCAGTTTATTGCAGGTTTTTTTTTCTTTCTTGTTGCTCAGATGTCCATTGAGCATAAATGTTGGACTCTTACTTTTTTAGGCTTTTAGAGAAGAAATTGCTCCCATCAACTTGAAAGTTAAAACAGTGAATGATTTATCCAGTCAGTTGTCTCCACTGGACCTTTATCCATCATTGAAGATGTCTCGTCAATTAGATGATCTCAATATGAGATGGAAGCTTTTGCAGGTATTCTTCCGAATGTGTGCAATAGCAGTGGGGTTGTTGTGGGGATGCTTATCACCCTTTTCTGTTCTTTTAAGACATGCATTATTACCCTTTATTTGTTATTGCTGTCTTTAAGATGTTAGTTGAGTGGTACAAAAGCAAAAAGGGGAGTTCCTTTTTCTTCTGTGACTTGACCAACAACTTTTCCTTTCAGACTGTCTCAGTAGTTTACCCACTCAAGAGACTACATTAATCTCTGGAGGCTAGTGAGACCCATTATTACAGTTTTTACCATGTCATAGCAGCCTTTTTACTGTATAAATCATTGTTACTGAATATTTATGTTGTGCTTCCAGCGCATGAGAAAGCTGCTTTGTTTGGCTTTGGTGGTTAAGTTTTTTGAAGGGAATTTTGCTTAAAATAATTTAAGTATTAGTAGAGCTACAACAAGACGTAAGCTATTCCACATTTAGCATTATAAAACAGAGGATATGCTATGAGAGATTCATATTGTTTAGTTATGACTATCAGTGATTAAATAGTCTGAGAAATGTAAATCAGTGTGCCTGATTACAATTCAAACTTGTGCAGTTTTGCACTGAATGGTTTAATGAAGTTTCTTACATTAGTTAAATATCATTCAGCAATCTTTGTGCTTGCTGATTGTAATTTTTTTTGTTTTTGTAGTAAATAATTATCGTCAGTGTTCTGTTCTTTGCCTGGCTCCTAAGGGTAATATGAAGTATCTGAAAGAATTGAGAAAGGAATGTGGAGGGCATTACTTCTCTGTCTGAGAGCAGTAGAACAGAACTTCCTAAACCCAGGTAGTGGCTGCTGAGCTTGTAGTTCTGAATCTTTCCTCTTCTGAGAGATAGGAATTCGTACATGTTATGTATGAACATCCCTTTCCTAATACAATTTGACAATGGAAAAAAAAAATTTTTTTCTCCTTCAACCTGATTTAACTGAGCAACTAAACTGCTGCTGGATGTGCTCATGCAGTTTCAGTTAGTAAACTGGGAGGGAGTCATCGGTCAGAATGGTTCTGTGTTGGAAAGGCATTGTGAGATCAATACAGCCAAATGGAGTCCTGCTGACTACAGAAGTATAGACAACAAAAGGGCTGGAGAGGAGGTCCAAAACTTCAGCCATCAGCTATAGCTACCATGAATATACTTTTGTTTAATATTGATCTGCAGTACTCATGAAAAAAAGACTGCAATCTTTGAAAGGCACTTTCATTAAGTAAATATAAAATTAAATAGGAATGTAGCATTGAATACCTGGGTAGCAAGTAAGTGCTATTGCATGACAGCATCTTAAACTTATTTAACTAAAAATGAGTGCATACCAGAGTTGTTATTGTCATGGCTCTCATATTACAAAGTAAATTTTGTAAATACATGTTTATGTTCAGGTGTCTGTAGAGGATCGCCTTAAACAGCTGCAAGAGGCACACCATGATTTTGGACCTGCATCACAGCACTTTCTGTCCAGTAAGTTCTTTGGTCCTTGGCTTTGGTTCCATGCTTGTTGGGATGACATAAGGGAAATGCTGCTTGGATTTTGTGCTATTAGGTGCTTCATGTCATAAATTCCTAGGAGTTCAAAATAAAGGGGTGCAGAATGCAAACCTGGCTAACTTCTTCTTGAGACAGATATCTGTAAATCTTCTATTAAAAAAAAAAAGTAATCAGAGATGTAAGCCTAGAATCTCCCAGTGTTGCTAGAAGAAAGCAAAAACAGATGCTTTGTTCCCATAGTCTCTGGTCTGATATATTTAGTATAGGTAGACATGTTGTGATGTCGAGATCTTCAATAATTTTCTGACCTTCTAGCCTATCTACCATCATCAGATTAATGGTACAAATGCTAATCCAGGTAATCCTGGTTTTTAACTGGGAGCTTGTATAATAAAAATAAAACTGTTGCAAGAGTTGCAAGAAATTAACATAAAAATGAGCAGCTCTGTTCCAGAAATTTTCGAATGTGTGACTGTGTAGTTAAATAGTTAATATAATAGAAAACATAAAATAAATCTTGATTTCATCTTGAGGTATATGATAACAGTGTTCTTATTTTAAATTGACAACTAGCTTCTCAGTAAAGAACATGGTAAACAATTGTTTAGTATTTAAAAAATATTACAGCTGTTAGACAAAATTAAGATTCTTTGAGTTACTCTTTTCTTTTAAAAAATGCAAGAACAAAACAAGTTTTTTTGTTTGTTTATTTTTGTCTGGTTTTTTGTTTGTTTTTTTTGTGTGTGTTTTATTTGTTTGTTCTGTTTGTTTGTTTTGTTTTGTTTTTTTGCTATGTAAACCTCATTAGAAATGTAGCCTGGTGTGTAGCCATGTTGGGTTTTGTAGAGCTCCCAGTCTCAGTCCTGTAACCTAGACCTGGACAGTACATCCACATCAAGATTTGCTAAAAAGAATCTAAATAGAAAGGTACCAGATTTGCCAGTCGGGTGATTAGTTACTCTAGTCTGTGTAATTTAATCCAATTAGGAAGCAACAGAGAGAAGATGTATTTTTCCCTGCTCTAAATGGTTACTTCAGTCCTGTGAAGCTGTTAGGGCTGTTCAGCTTTGCTCGTCTGGATCAGTGAAAAAGTGTAGTTGACTGATCTAAAGAGAAAGGAAAAAAAAAAATAAAGCAATGAAAGAGTTTACATGACAAACAAGGAAGCCTGCCATGCAAGGTTGCTTGTTTTGTTTGCTTTGGCTTGGATCATTTCCCTCATTTGGCTTCTAGCATGCTATAACAAATAATCACATTCACAGGACTATGAGCAGTAAACTGCAGTGGGAGCTGGGGGCAAGAGAGTCTTGAAATTTCATAAACTGGCTTTGTTGCTGGATTAAACTTTTGTAGTATGATGTCCAAGGAGACTATGCAGTGCCTTATCACCATGCCTCAGCCTTACTTAGGACATCTTCTCTGGGCTTAAGGGGACATGGTATTTACAATACGTACAAAAGTCAAGAAGGGAAAATTTTTAAAATGCATGTTGTCAGATACTGCAAAAAGCTACAGACAAGTACCACTGCCCTGCAAAACCAAACAGTATGCAATTATCCATTTAAATTATTTCTTAAATTAAGTGAAACAATCACACAACCCCTTCTCTGCAAAGAACAGGAAAGTCTTAAAATTCTATTTCAAGAGCTTGAACAGTTAACAGAACTTAATACTTACAACTTTATATAAAGTCTGTTAAATGAAAGTCAGAGATAGTAACTTTAAAAGGAAAGCAATAAAAAAATCATTAAATCCAGAAAAATGAAGGGTTTATCCTGACAGTTTGAAGTAGTGCGTGTTCTAAATCAAATTCTTCAAACCTTCTTAGCAACCATAAATGACTTCCATCTATGAGAAGCAAGTAAGGCTGCAGTTAGAATAAAATAACCTCAAACTTCTGAAGCTAAGATCATGGTGCAATGCATGCGTCTCGTGCAAACTTTTACCTGTAAAGTTGGATTTTTGAATGAGAAGGCAGGTTTTTATCTGTTCTGACCTGAGTAGCAGCTATTTTAAGTTTACATAGCTTTCCCTCACATGATTTTCAACTGATTGGCTCCCAATTGCCATTTAATCAGGAGTTTGTGCTAGCAAAATACCTGTTTTTGCCTGTTCATCAGACTCCATACCCTTCATCCTACTAGCTGTGGATAGTCACATTTCTCTACATACTATACCCACTACTGCTTAGTCTGCTGCAGGACTTCTTGGAAGACCAACTTTGTGAAATATCCTGAAATAGGAGACTGATATAAAGCAATATTAGAAGGTCACAACAATTTATACTCTCATCAGTGCTATGCAGAATTTAATTTTTCCTCTTTTCAGTTTTTGACGTGGAAAGTAAGCTCCTCGCAAGTTAAATAATGATCCATACATATTATGTGTCCTTAATATAGATGTAGGTGAAGAATTCTCATTACCTGTTATCCTTAGCAAAAAAGCTAACAAACCCAAACATTGTGCTGTTGTCTCAGTCCTTTAAAAGCTAGCGTATTTTTTCTACAATTTCACTTATGTTCTAAGATCCACTCCCCTCTGTTTTGTTTTGTGTACTCTTTCTTAGAAGAATGCGCAGACGTACACAGAGCACTGGCTCTGTGTTCCCTAACAAATGGCCTGGGCTTAGCAGTGTCCTGCTCAAAGCATGAGTGGTGTTCAGACTTTAACTAATATCCGCAGCCCAGCAAGTGAGGGCCAGAATCAATAACTACTTTGTTCACTTTTCATTGAGAAACTGATTTTAGAAGAAAATGGAAATTTCATTTTGCTGAGGTCTGTGCAAGCAGGGAAAACTGGCAGTGCTTTTAGAAGAGTTGTTCCCAAATATACTATGACTTGGTCCATTATAATAAGCAGTTAAATTTATTGGGTTGTTTAGTCCATATCTGTGTCAGTGCAGAATATCTATAGTCAGTCATAGTGCGTATATCAAATCTATGCTACTTGTGGCCAGATTTTCATTCTGGTTAGCTGACATAATTAGTGTAGTAATACCTGACCTGTCATAGGTGCCAAACTGCAACATTGAGCCAATGGTCTCTGGTTTGTTTGTTTGGTTGGTTGGTACCTGATTGGTTTGTTTGTTTTTTATTTTCAGCACTATATATTGTTGTGGTTTAACCCAGCAGGTGGCTCAACACCACACAGTTGTTTGCTCACTTTCCCCTTCTCGCTGTGATGGGGAGAGAATCAGGGGAAAAAAAACAAAGTAGAATTAGTGGGATGAGATAAAGCTAAGGTTTATGAAGATAGAGAAAAGTAAGATGGCTTAAAAAAGATAACAGTTATAACAAATATATATATGTATATGGATGTATAGAACAAGTGATGTGCAAGCAATTGCTCACCATCTGCTGACCAATGCTCTGCTAAACCCTGAGCAGCAGGAGGAAACCTAATTAACTGTTTATCTATAAATATCTAAATGGAGGAGAGAGGGAAATGGAGAGGCCAGGCTTTTCTCACTGGCATGTAGCGATTGGACAAGGAGTAGAGGCCTTAAACTTGTACATAGGAAGTTCCATATTAATGTGAGGAAGAACTTCTTTACGGTAAGGGTAACAGAGCATTGGAACAGGTTGCCCAGAGTGATTGTGGAATCTCCTTTTGTGGAGATATTCAAGACCTGGTTGAATGCCTACCTGGGTAACGTATTGTATGGAATCTCCTTTAGCAGAGGGGTTAGACTCAATTATCTCTTGAGGTCCCTTCTAATCCGGGTGATTCTGTGATTCTGTGAACACCTACACTTTTCCAAACTTTTCTTTCATGTGATGTCATATGGTATGGAGTATTCCTAGGCCAGTTTAAGTCAGCTGTCCTGATTCACAGGGGCTGAGCAAACTGAAATGGCCTTGGCTGTGTAAAGCACTGCTCAGCAACAGCTAGAAACACTGGTGTGTTATCAACATTGTTTTTATCCTAAAACCAAACATAGCATCATACCAGATGCTGCGCAAAAAAACTGACTCTATTCCTGATGAAACTAAGACATATATTTACATGTAATTGCATACTACGTATAATATATATTGTTTTGTATTTATATATTTCTTATGAAATAATATATACATACATTGTATACACATATGCTCATATGTTGTATTACATATTATAATATGTGCTGATATTGTGTATATTAATATATAGTATAATTGAATATTGATGGGATGGTTCAGCTTCTACTGCAATACTACCAACATCTGGCTCTGATGTTATGGGCCAACATAATAATTACTTATTTACTTAACAATGAAGACATTACTTTCTGAGTAGCCCTCGTATAGTATTTCTTTTATAAATATTATATGTTAATATTATTTTATATTTATATGTGTATATATATGTATATGTAATTATAGCCATTACTATGTTTTCCTTCCCCAAGTAATTACCCCTTACTGCAAACATTATTTTCATCTTTAGATAGTAATAGACATTTCCTCAATTTTTCCAGTGAAATAACGCTTCTACTCAACTCATTTCCAAAATATTCTTCTCAGTTAATCCGTCTTTCAGTATGTTAACCTACTGTTTCTTAACCTATAAGCCATGAAATGTTACATGGTCCAGAAAGAGATCACAGCTATTAAATTCTTCAGGGAACAGCTGGCTGGGAAGAGGGTTAGGCCTGTCCCTCTCTGCCAACTTATAGGGGCTTATGCTGCTTGTTAAAGGTTGTGAGATGGAAGAGTTGCTATCAAATGGATTATTCAAAGAGGGATGAACTCAGAAGTAATCTCTGCAGCAAATTAAATCAATCAAGAGCTTTAATTACTTGAGATCCAAAGTGGGTCAGAGCTGCATCTCATTTTAGCAGGTTTTTAAACAGAGGTTTTAGTGCCTAGGAGTAAGCACTCTGTTTTAAAAGTACTTGTGTGTTGTTGGGTATAGATTCATCCCATTGCAGTAATCAGCTGTTCCTACGTATCTTTTCAATTTTCACTTCTAACATCACATTCAGTGAAGTGGGTTTTTTCTATGCTAAAACAGGCACTTGTCTGGTAGTTTCTAGCAGGTCTTATATGTTCCTGAGGTTGTTCAATATATATAGCCACTCTTAAGGTATTAAGGTTTTTAGCTGCAGTATTATTTACCTGAACACTTTTTCCTATTTTATCTTTAGATAAGCAGAACTGTAGTGTCATGTATGATTTGATGCCTTTTGCAGTGTGGTGCAACAGAAGGCTTCTTGCTGTTATCATGGTATCTCTTGACTTATCAGACTTGCATAAATTCTGCTGTTCATCAAGAAGTGCAAAGACAGGTTTTCAAGCCTTTGTTGTCTGTACAGCATTAATCAATATTAATCTGTATTGCAAATAGGAACTAAGGGTTGTTATAATTAGGAAAAAAGTTGATATTTCTTCTTTTTGTTCTGTTGTTGGGTATTAATTGTATTAGTGGAGGCATTTATTTTCATAACTGAAGCTGATGAAAGTTCTGTGGAGGTGGGAAAACTACTGCCTCCATTTTCTCTGGATGGATAGCTTGCTTGTTCAGAATTTATTATCCTTCTTTGAAGTAGAATCACCACATTTGCTTTATTTCCAGCTTGGCATCAAATATATGCCTAAAATCATCTTGATAGATTAGAGTAGTTTGCTCCAGCTGATTTTCTAATTACTGGAAGTTATTTGGGAGATTATAGTTGTTCCCATTTAATTTATTGTATCTGTTTCAATTGTAAAATAAATAAATATAGTTGGATTTTTTGACAGGTGTTTTCTAATAATCACCTTCTGTTTATTTTCTCAGCTTCAGTGCAGTTTCCATGGCAGAGATCTGTTTCACATAACAAAGTGCCCTATTATATCAAGTAAGTTTGCCTTGTTTCTTTATAAACTTTCTTTAAGCAAAAGAAAGTGATTTAACACCATAACCTGGTAGAAAAAAATAGGTGGTAGGTAGTAACAGAAATGTTACTAAAAGTCTCTCTCTGTATTGTTACACTGCATAACCGTATGTTTTCATGTTTGTTGTTTGGCATGCTTTATCATCTCAAAATACGTCAAAACAGAATCAATGACAAAACTTAACCAAAACCTCTTCTCAAACACGAGAAACAGCAGAGACACTCCAATGCAATATGGTATTGATATTCAAACTAAGGACATCCTTATGTGTGTGACTCATTTAGAGTATAAACTATAGTGGCAAAATGCTAAATGCATAATTTGTTAGCAGAATGGTGGTGAATAATTTTAATGCAGCACATTCTTAATCTTGCACAAAATTCCTGCAGAAAGACATATTTTGATCATCCTCCTATCATTTTACTTAAAATTTAGGGAATATTTATGGAGCATAATGTTAGTGTAAATGTAAAATTAATGTAAATATAAAATTGTAGAAATATCTTAGCTATTCTAAAGAGAATCATTATTTCTTTTGAAAACAGTAAAAAATAATTAGTTTTGGAGTAACAGTGGTGTTGATGTGTTCTACTGAAAGCAGTAGAGATAAACTTTGGATTTTTTCATTCCACAGGCAATTATTTATGAACTGCTTGTCTGTACTTTAAAGGTCAAAGATTGCAGCTTTGAGAGAAAGATAGCACTTTGCTAGAGGGGTAAATGAAAATTTAAGAAGATACAGTGAACAATAAGCGAGACCCAGAGTTGCAGTTTTTAGGTTGATTGGTGTCTATGTTAAAATGTTATTGGTTTGAGATTTAAGTCTGTAGGATAACACTGGATTGGTTTGGCACATAATTCATCTTAAAAGACCATCAGTGAGGACTTTATACTATTGCATATTTTCTCTGTCATAAATTTGAGAGCCACGTTTTGCACTTCAAATAATTTATGAGTTCTTGAGAGCTCTGAAAAGGATGCAGTGGTAAATCTTTTTGTTTACCTATGCCGATCAAACCTGTTTTCATCACTTTTGAGGTATGACAGTTGTTTTTATACTGCGAGCTGAAGACGGTTTTTTTGTTTGTTTATTTGTTTTAAAGAATGTGTGGTAGGTAACTGGAGAAAGGAAAAACTTGCTGTAAAGATCCTTGAATGCTCTATAAATGGGTTGCGAGTTGGCAAGTTCTGCAGTTGGTGACAAAAGGCTAGAGGAGAGAGGATTCTCCCACAGCCCCCACTGGAGAAAGTTGGATGAAGATGCTTTCTAACTTAGGGCAGCAATGCAGTGGAAGTGATCACACTTCCTACACGCTTAGTACACCAAAACACAGAAAACTTTGAATTGTCTATATACAAAACAAGAGGAAGAGTGCCCTTAAGCAGTCTTAATTTGTGAAGGAAGACAGCTGGGGCTGAAAAACAAATCCCAGCATTTCTCAGAATTTATTTATTTTTAAATGATGTTACACAAGACATTTGACAAAGGGAAAATGTAGGACGAGAACTCTGATGGCCAACATCTTCATAGAAACAGAGACCACTGGTTTATTTCGAGGATGGTTTTAACGAAATCGGAAGAATTAACTACTGCATCTTGAAGATAACTTTTCCAGCAGCCCACCCCTGACTTCAGTATCTTATGTGCTGCTGAATCTTGATAATACAATTTAAGACAACAATGGTGGTTATTTTTTTCTGATGAAACAAACTGAAAAAATGCAAGGATTAACTTTTTACTTAAAAAAAGACTTAATTTTCATATATTTTTTATTGATTTGTACTGATGTCCTGGAAGCAGAAGGAAAATTCAGTATGCATCTCATACTGATCATGTTTGAGATCAATCATATTTAGTTTTTTAGTAAAAGTTTCATGTTCAAGGAGATTCTTAGAAGATACCGGTTCCTCATTTTGAGAGCAAGAAAGAAAAGCAGCAGGACAAGGAGAATAAAAGTGTGATTCAATGACTGGTGACAGAAAACAGAAAACTGAGAATTTTTAGAGATTTATTTTGAAAGTGAAAAAAATTCTAATTGAAATCAGGTTGGTTTGCTTGTTTTGTTTTTATAATTCTGGATAGGACCATGCATTCTCCTTAATCAACCATAAATTCATACCTTTATTTCATTTTTGCTGCTTTTTTGTGAGTGTCCTTGAAAGAGAAATGATAAATATGTAGGAAGTGACATAATGGCAGATGATGATGTAGTGGTACCTCTGTTAAGATGAATGTTTTTAAAAAGTACTGCACTCTTTGCAGTTTTCTTGAATATAGAGAAAGAATTTTAAAACAGATAGAGAACTGCAGCTAAGGAGGCAGGAGGGAGTTCTTCAAGTCGCGTGAAGCTGCAAGGAGAACATCAAAAGGATGCAACATGTCTGTACTTTCATATGAGAAACTTTTGTTCTGTTGTTTCCTGATCCTGATGGTAAATTGTATTTACATGCACAAAGAGAAGCCTCCTGCAAAAAGAGGACCTTAGTGCATAGCATTGGAGAGCATTTATTAATCCACTGTATGCCTGCTTTTTCAGTGTTTGTATTTAATCACATGGACATGCAAGATAGAAATGACAGACACAAATTCCTTTACTCCATAAGTTCAGACAGAAGTAGTTGGGGTTTGGAGCATTTTGGAAAGGAATGACTCCTCTGCCTGGAATTGATTCATAATTCATTGAGATTGGGTTTATTAAGGTGTGTGTGCCCAGTGATATGGCAAGTATTCAGTTAACTGAACTTACGCACTTGAATTGTTTTATTTTGCAAATCGCATTTGCCAATTGGCTTTGCTTTGCTGAGGTGATTTTGGCTTTGGCTTTGCTTTGCTGAGTTGATTTTATTTAGTCTGTTTGCCTCCTTGTTTGATTATTTTTTTTCTTAATGGCAGTTGGTACTGGTTTTTGTATTTCTGTTGTCTGAGTCTTCTCTGTAGCAGCAGAATTCAATCAATGAAAACAAATCTATAAAATCTAGAGTATGTTGAGACAAAGCTTAGTCTTTCATGCTTTGTAAGAGAATCAGACTAATAAGTATGGAAAAGAATACAGCACAGCATGCATGTTACTTACTAATCCACTCTTGCTAATGAAACTCAAGTTTGGACAAATGGCTTGGCAAACATGCTATTGAATACATCTTTCAAAAGACGGTTTGCAAGGATTTCAGATTTAATAAGGAGTATTTTCTACTGTTTTTCATTTATAACTAGTTGAATTGCACAAATAAGAAATTCTTGGGCTATAAAAGAAAATTGCAAAAAACAACCCTATATAACGTGGCCCTTCAGTAAAAATACTCTGAAGCGAAGCAGAAGGAAAAGGGGACACTATGCATATCTTTAGAAATATTTGAGGAATACACGAGTCACTGAAAGGAGTGTAACAGAAAACCTAATTACGCTGGCAGTTCTTGCTATTGTTCATTTAACTGTAATTTAAGTGTGCTTCGGTTGTATTCCTTTCAAGGCCATAATTTATTAGATATTTGTACTGTGCTGAAGAAACAAAAGGAAAATGCAGAAAGGTTCACAGTGAGTTTAATCTCATGCAGAGCATTTAATGGGGAGAACAATTTCTTGGTGTAATCATTAAATAGATCAATATCAAACTCTATAGTCATTCTGGTTACTTCTGTAACCCTGCAAAGGGGCTGGCATCATTGTCTTAAAAATTCCATTTTATCACCTCCTATATCATGTTTGATTTTATGTGGGAAAGGGATAAAATGCTTTCTGCTTCTAGATATTTTTTTCAAGACTGTTCGAGAAATCTGTCTGGATAGTTGTTTTATGCCTGTACAGGGAAGAGGAGAATTAATGGAACAGAGAAATTTAGTGTTTTTCTTGCTCTAGTTGTAACCATAATTCCATTCTTAGATGTATTAAGAAATGTCTTCTTTAGCAGGGAGAATAAAATACAATTTGCAGAAAGCGATCATACAAATTTCAGGTTTTGAGAGTTTCTTCAATTACTAGTTGCCGTACTGGCTTTCATTTTCTATTAGTGAAATACAGTAGTATATGTTCTCTGGAGGCATTTCAGAATATCTACATGTAAATTGCTCCACCAACCTCTAAAGTACATTACCCTTATGCCAACCCCAATGCCTTATGCCAACTCTTTTTCACCATAAGACAGTATTTTGCAATGGACTTGGGGGAAAAAAAAAAAAAAGGAGCAGAAAAATCGAGCTATGCGCTGACTGGCTAACGCAATGTGATGTTTATAAAGCAGAAGTATTGGGAGTATTGCTTTTGAAATTTGGCAAGGACAGCAAAGTCAGAGTTCTGTGTTCTGCAGGTACATTAGTAATCAGTAAAGATCTCAGTTAATGTTTTGGGCAAACGGCTACAAGAGCAGAAAGCTTCCTAACAGGGATTCCAGAGTACTGTTTCAGTGGCTACTCTCAAGTTGGTTGCCAGTGACAATCAACAAATATGTATACTTTGTCCATAGTAAGTAATTGTACAAAAGGTTCCTTTCTCTATAGTTTTCTATATTGCAGAGAAAAAGCTAAAAAAGAGTGAATTTTTTTTTTTTTTTTTGTAAATCAGTGAAACAAATGGCGATTGGCAACTTGCTCCATTTGTTTCGATAGGACTCTTATTCCTAGAGATCATAAGTTAAGTGGTAATTGTCAGCTCATTATTTACAATCATCATGTGTTTTCAACATGAATTATATTTTCTGATTATAATTAGAAAGCAAACATAATGGATAAGAAGCAGAACAAATGTTTGTCATTTAAGCTTTAGAGAACTTCATTAATATCTAGGTTTTTTTTTAAACTGGAATATTATAACTGTAATGTTTGGTTTTAGTTATTTAAATTTACACAAATACATTTAGACTTCTAAAATTACAGTGTTTTGTTTTGTAATCTATTCATGAATGCTTGTTTTGTGGTGTTTGTTATATTGTGACAGTGAGTTTCTGCAGAAGAGACCTGAAACACTCTTATTCTGAATAACTCAGTCGTCTGATACTAACCAAAAAATAATACTGGGTGAATTCTCTTGTGGCTTAGTGAAATGCTTGAACTTCTTCCCTGATTCATCTTGCCATACATTACTTTGTTTGAATGGGAAGGACACATCAGTAATCACCTACACCAATAAATAGTATTCACATTGTGAAATTTTAGGTTTATCTAAATAAAACTAGACCTTTTATTTTGAATTTATTTGTGTGTGTTAATTGGAATATTCTTGACAATATACTAAGAAGTTTTGTAAACGATTCTAACAAACTGCTGAACTGAAATGGTGTTCTGAGGTAATACGATTAATTTTTCTATATCTTCTTGTATGCAAAAGAGTTAGCCCTTCAGTCTGAAATTTCTTTGGATGTTATAACTCGAAGATAAACTTCTTGTGGACGTAAATCCAGTTATAGCTTGTAACTTTGCAATTTGAGAAGCATCAGACTTCAAATCTTGAGACCTGGAGTAAACCTGTTTGGTAACACTGATCGATGAAACTGGGGACAGAACTTCCACAGTAGCTGCAACAGAGAGGAAAGACTGTGTAGATTTGTCTGCCCTTGTTAAGTGCCTGTTTTGAGTTTTTTCAGTTTAGTGAGATGACTGAAAATGACTTTTCTCAAGTTTTGAGTTTTAACAAGTTTTCATGCAAAATTCTTTTTCCCCCATCCTGCTTCTGCATCATTCCAAATTTAGATCTTGATTAGCTTCTCTGCAGCCTTAGTTTTCCATCATTGAAGGTTACGGATTATTTTCTGTAGAAAAATAACATTTCTTCACAGTCTTTGATAGTTAGATGCCAGCAGGACTGAATTTTTCAGAAGACTTCTTGACTTCTCTCATTCAATTCTCACTAATTGCCTTCTGGACAAATCAGAAATTATAAACTCCAGAGAAATCAAGTTTCAACTCTCTCCATGATGTTGTAAAATAATTATGCCTCAGATCTTCAGAAAATGGCTGGAACTTTTTTTTTTTTTTTTTTTTTTTTCTTCCCAAAAACAGCGCAAGTTGCTTTTCTAGATTTCACTGTTTCTGGACCTTTGTTGTAGGGATGATACTTTTCCAATATGCGTGTCAGATGCCTATAAAGAAAAAGTGTAATCCTGTTTATTATGAATTTTACAGTTCTTGTAGATTTTATATATGTTATGTTTACTGAACAAGGAATCAGAGAAGCAAAGGAACTCTACTTTTATTCTCTGGATGATACCTGACAGTGTAACTAAAGCAGCGCATGTTTTAAATAGATTGCTATGTCATGAGCTTGCATAAAAAGGAGCTGCAAGATCATGATCACAAAGATCTCCATTGGTTTAATCAAGTCTGTCTTATCTCTTATAGACTATCCAGTATTGTAAAGCTTTAAGCAAAATTTTCAGTGCTTGATCTTCTTGTGTTAGTAACAGGAAAGCTACTATATCTACAGCAGAGAAAGATCTTATTTCAATGAGCTGCAAACCAAATCACCAGAAAGCACTATGGCTTGCACGCCTCTTGTTTGAAGTGTTTAATAAAATGACTCCTTTGTCTGAGAATTTTATTTGTAGCATAGAAAGATTACCTGCACATATAAAAATCCTTGCATATTATGAAATTGTTATCAAATAAAATTTTGTGTTAGGGAATGTCACAGTAGGAACTGATTCCAACCTTTCCCCCCAACGTTTTGGTTTGTTTGGTTGTTTTTTTTTAGCTCTTTTTTTAATTTATAGACACTTTTTTTTTTTTTTTTTTTCCCAGCCCCATTCTTCTTAGTCTTTCTTTGGTGTCTCAAGAATGAAGTCTAACCTGTGGAATATATTTAGTGGATGGACAGGCCCTGCCTAGAGCAGTGGGGTTGCTGATTCCTTTGATGTGAACAGGCTGTTTGGCTTGATTCACTCAGTATCAGCCCATTCCTCTTCTCTTGAATCCATGTATGAGATTGCCAGGCTGCTCTGGATGACTTCTTTCTATATGTTTTGGAATAAATCTGGCACAGACACCTTCGCTTCTCTTATTTTGCAGCTCACAGGTTCTAACTCTTGGGGAATTGTGATCCAATCTGACTGAAGGGATTATCTCTCCACTTTTTTCATTTCCATCAGAGGAACTGCATTCCTATCTCATCTCATATAATTCCACTGGCAAGTAGCTGCCACAGGTGGCATACAAAATAACTGAACGATTAAGTTTTAAGATGATTTGATTTTGCTTGTGGTTCACACACATTGTTTACACTAATACTTTAGTATTTTAAATATTGAAATGTATTTTTATATATCCATATGTATGTAAAGGATCTATCACAGTACTGCTGTTTGCTCTTAACAAAGAAGTTTGAAAGTCTTCTACTTGTAATGTGAGTAGTAAAACTGCCAGTCTTGGTCTTTTTTTTCTTTTTTCCCTTCCTTTTTTTCCTCTTGATCTTGAAGAAGTCGAGGTAAAGCTGTTTCTTTACAAAAAGCTTTATTAAACTGATCACTTATTGGATTGATTACTGTGGACAGCTGCAGTGGGTTTTGTTAAGATACCAATTTTAAATGGTTAAAGCAATAATGGTGGCATCTCGTTTAACATGATAGTGCAGATATTTGGCAGCTTCAGAACTGGCTTTGAGATTATTTTACAGCCATTATATTATATTTCTGTTCCTGTTTACTGAACTCATATATCTTCTTTCTAACATAATGTAATTTGTTTTATACTTGGATTTGTGAGAGTGCTGTACAGTCAGTTACCTTTACCTTGGCACTATACCAAGTCCAGATACATCCTTCTTTTCATGTTGGCTTCTTCATGATTTATTCGCGTGCCCCTGTTAGGGGAAAAATTGTATAGCTACTTTTTTTCTGAAATGACTTTTCTGGACAAGGATAAACATAATGCTGTTTTTAAAATGTCTTTCTAGACACTGCAAAACCAGTGATTTAGATAGTGATGTGCCTTGACTTTGGAGTTCAGCATATCAAGACCTTGAACACACCATTTAGAATTTGAAAACTTGAATGCAATTCCTGCAGTGATATTATCAAACTGAAAACAATGAAAACTTACAGTTCAGGAAAGAAGGTCTGCTTAGGCATAAATACATAATAAAAATTAGGATTGCATTCAAATATAAGGATATAAATTTCAGCTCTTTCCTGAATTTGGAACACTTGAAAGTCAGCCAGCACCTTAACAGAAGATGCTATTTGGACTGTATGTTGAATAAAACTCTTATGTTTAAATAAATATAGTCATGTGCAGGGCTTTTCCTTTCTTTCAGTCACCTATAATAATAATAAGTAAAAAGAGGATTAATACATACTGGATTAATAAGAAATATATATTAGGCTATGAACTTACATGAAAACTACCTCACAAATTCATGATGGTGTCAACATACTAGTGGGATCCGTGGCAGAGAAATTGGCCTCATAATGGAGAGAAGCTGACTGCAGAGGCCTAGGCCAAAACCAAACTTGGAAAGGTCACACTGGTGTGCAGAATGTAAAATGGGATTCAGATCCTCAGTACAGAGGCACAGTGCATGCACTTTCCAGTACTGTATTTCAGAAGGGTGTAGTGTAAAGAAAGACTTTCAACACTTAATTCATTTGGAGCCTGCCTCCACTTCGCAGAAACTGTTCTGTCTCTATAGCCTTTTGCAGCAGGGGTCTTCTAGCCTCTGGTTTTCTACCACCATAAAAGGATTCATTCTTCATTGGTTTGGAAAATGATAATCATCAATAATAAATTATTGTGCACCCCCTGAGGCACAGTTGTTTATACAGTGTGAAGATACAATCCACTACGTTTAATGGACTAGTGCCATTTAAAGTCATTTACAACAGAGTACCCCTGCGTGTAAGAAAAATGTGTGTGATTTTTTAAAATACAAACAAAGATTAAATAAGCCATGTTCTATTCTCATTAATTATTATCTGCTAACCTAGCATCATTACTTTTTCATTATTAACTTTTAAAGTGAGTACTATGATCTTTTAAATACAACTTCTCAAATTAATTTTTTAACAAATGGTAGTTAATTGATGCTGCCTGTTGAACCTCAATTCTGTGAGTGCTAGTGTAGAGCACCCCCCAGAATTAACATACTTACAGATTGACCGTCAGATGAGTGATCAGATTTTCAATTAGATGTGCTGCACATAAAGTTTCCAATTGTTATATGTTTTTTGATACATGTGTTCAGATATGCATTGAGGTCCAAAGTAAAATATCAATGCTTTTTATTTTTAAAATGCATATTATGAGTATTTTTATTATGCTACTGCTGCAGGAAACTTTGCGTGTTCAACTTACTGATGTGCTTCAGCTTTACATTTATATGTGCTTCTGTTTTGTATTTAGAATGAAAAGTTAATGTTAAATATGGAGGGGCTATTGTCTAACTTAACAATTAAAAGCATTGAGGAACTGAGCGTCACAGATCAGATCTTTTAATAAAAGAATTGATTCAATTCTTCCCTTTTTAACACAAAGTCGGAAGATTTTTTTTTGTCCTTTTCATGTGTGCATATGTGTTGCCTGAAATTTTGATTGCCTTATTCCTTTGTAGTCATGAGACCCAGACAACTTGTTGGGATCATCCTAAAATGACTGACCTTTTCCAGTCATTAGGTGAGTGCATTTCTTAATCCCTCATATGACATTCATTCTGTGAGTGAAAGCTTGGATTGATATGTTGACCACATCTGAGTTTCCATGGGCTTTATGTTATGGTATTTCCCACTCTGAGGAGATGCATTTTGCACAAAACCTACCATCTTGCTCATGCCTGTAATTTTCTTTCTGAAAAATATTCTCTGACTCTGTTCTTTAATGCAGTGTTTTATTTCTGTTAAATTCATATGGTAGTTTCCAGTGATGTGGGCTATGAGTCTGGAGTGAACTAATTTTTGTAACATATCAGAGCATCTATGCTATCATTAAAGGCTAGACTTTATTACAATACAATGAATTCAACGTACCTGTAAGGATAAAATGCTTTTAAGTATGGGGAAAAATAACCAACTACTGTACTTATCAGTTTGTAAAATAGAACTTAAGGTTATCTCACTGCTTCTTTCAAAGCAGTGTTAACAAAGTCACCACATGGAAATAACGGGTTAAAGAGTCATTTTTCTCCATAACTGTGACCTTTGCTGCCCTTTATGTCCATATATTGTCTAGTAGAGTTTTAAGACATTTGATAAATTTACTATATTTGAACACTTGTCTGAAATCTACTCAACACTGCTTAATAGAATCATAGAATGGCTTGGGTTGGAAGGGACCTCAGGGATCATCAAGCTCCAACCCCCCTGCTACATGCAGGGCTGCCAACCTCCGTATTTAATAATACATGTATAAAACTCTGACATGTATGTCAGAGATAGTGTTTGGAATCTGGTGTAGTAATCTCAGAACACACTGGACTGCCAAAGCCATGGGGCGTTCTCTGCAGGTGTTTTTTTTTTTTACAATAACTTGTCCATTGTTTTTGTTTGTTCTGATATATGCTATTAATTCATTGCAGTGAAAATAAGGGATGTTGGGCTTTTTCAGTATGTAGCAGTGTGAAAAATTATATGTGAAGGAGATTTGTGGACTCTTTTGAAGACTGCTCACATTTCTGTTCTGCTCTTTCAGCTGACTTGAACAATGTACGCTTCTCAGCCTACCGTACAGCCATCAAAATCCGACGACTGCAGAAAGCACTGTGCTGTGAGTTTGCCCTTTGAGACAAACAGTTTCTGTACAGTACTTCTGGAAGGGAGGGTCAGCATAAGCTTCATAACATTAACATTTAACAAGGAACCACATAACATCCTTGAAAAATAGTCTACCAATGAAATGATAAGAATTCCCAATAGTAGGTATCATTGTCACAAATAAAGAAAATCAGTGACTGAAAAGAAATGTGGAAGGCAAACTGAAGTAGTATGGCCATTGATAATATTCTAAGAAGTGACAGGAAGATGAAGTTTAATCCTCTGCCTGTTGTATACCGTTCCCGATCTGAAATGCTAAAACCTAGTCTGAAATGATTAATATTCTGAACCTTGACTAAAAATGAGAAAATTTACAATATCTTATAGAACTAAAGTCAATTTTCTGAAGTGTTTACTACTGCATGATGTAACTTTGATAATAGTGCTCTCAGAGAGAATATATTTCTGGGTGAACTACAGATAAAGAAGAGTGTAGGTCATTCTAAATACAGAAGTATAGAGCATGGTTATAGATAGTTGATATTGCTGTACATTTTAGTCCCCAAAAAGCATACTATGACAAAATAAGCTGCTTCTATTGATAATACTATCTATTGATAGTATGTGCTTTTACACTGAGGGTATGGGAAAGGACCTTCAAGATTGTTTTTCTGCTTATCCAGTGTACAGGGCAAACAGTATGTATCAACATGTACCTTTAAAAAAAAGGAAAAAAGAGGGATGGAGGCAAGAAAGCAAAGTAAAAATCTTCTTCTGTATGCCACTGTCAAGAAAGAAGATTGAAAAAACAGACTGCACATGATGGATGCTAATCATGCTGCCTGTTCTTGATATGCATACTGGTAGTCTAGCAACTTGTATAGAACAGACTTTGCATTTGTAACATCCAATAAGCTTTGAGGAGGAGTATACTCCCTGCTCTTGCTTTTTCAAAATATATACCAACTTCTGTAATAACTGCAATGGTTGGCTCTCCTCATTCATAGACTTCAAAAGTGAGCTACTATCAAAATGAATACTCTCTCCAGTTTCAGAGGAGAGAAGAGCAAAGTGGAGAGAGGGAAAAGCAGTAAGAGCTAAAGAGAATATTCCAGTTTGAAAAAGCCAGGAGTAAAACTGTTGTCTTTACAGATTCTGCATGCCTTGTTTATTAAGCTGCATGCTTGCTCCATTTCTCTGTCGCACGATAAGAAAGACTCAGTACCTGCTTTTCTTTTGTACTGCAGCCGAAAAAAAAAACTTTATAATGTGTGTGTATTTGACAAAACATTGATTTAATTTCTGAGAGCACAACAGTATGACTTTTAAAGAAGGATAATGTAGATTATCCACAAAGCTGAATTCTACAACAACTTTCTGTCTCTGGGGAAGGAGACAGTGATTAAGTGCCATCTAGAATTTTTGTCTTTTTATTGTTGGTGAATTTCTTGAAAGGTGGGGACAGAATCATCTTCTGTGCCCCTGCTAGTCATTCTCTTGTCTGAGTTGCTTTAGTCTTCCATTGCATTTCCTGTAATTTTAACTGTTTTTTAAAGGTGTTTGGATGCAGGGTGCTTAGAAAAGCTTATGAGTTAAGGCAGAGAAACTGTCAAAACAAATCACTAGAAAATGAGGTCATTGTAAATTGTAAAATATGACAAATTGCTGTCACAACTACAGTGTCTATGCAGCTGAAAAGGCCTTTTGGTGAGAACTCCAAGGGCACAGCTGAAGCAGGTTGCTTAGTCCCACTTGCACTTAATGAATTTTGACTTTGCAGTAAGGACTGGTAATACAGAGTTAGTACTTCACCAGCAGCTTCAAAAATAAGTCATTTAAGATCTGTGTTTCATTTCTGTCTTTGCTATCACTAATTTAAAAAAAAATGGTATGGAAGAGGCTCTTTTTCACTTGCAGCCCCCTTAGAAATAGACAAATAGAATCATTTTTTCATTTTTCATCTTGCGCTGGTGTTGGAAGGTAGATTCCTGCACAGACTGATGTGCGTATGTATGTACCTTGCATTTATTTTGCAGGAAGCTGAGAAAAGTTGCAGGCTGGCAAGAACAAATTCTTGATTAGTTTTTCTGTCTCAGGATATGTGGGGTAAATACACTGAAAGCAGTGTCCTGCTGTAGCACAAGGATGGTGCCAGAGAGAATATCCTGTGCAGCGTTTACAGAGCAGCTTTGTAGCACCAGGCTCTGGCGTATTTTACTACTGTCCAGCATACTTCAGCTCATTTCCAAAAAATGATTTTGCTCCACATACTGAAGTGTGGTACTGGAAGGGAAAGTGGGAGCAAAACCTCCATATATATTCTGAGTGCTGTCACTAAGTTCCTTAAGGTGATACAAAACTTCAGAATGCCAGTGGGAATATTAACTGTTCAGAGCTAAGGAAGGAACAGTAAAGCACACTGGACTGAAAAAGAGCTGCATAGACTTACCTCATCTGTCCAGGCATTTACATTCACAGGGTCTTTCTAATACAGAAGTTTCACAGCAATGTCTGCCTGTTTTCTCTGGGATTACAGCAGTTTTACATTTGTCACTACCAGCTGTGTATCATTAGTTGCTCCCAAGTGCATCTCACAGACATGCTTGAACCATGCTGAATGATGTTTTCTGTTTATTGGTTTCCTTTGGGAAAACCTTCTCACTGTAGACAGGAAAGGCATGACCCTTATGTCCATTTGCTGGTTAATTGGCCATTCAGCATGTTTGAGGGGTGCATAAGTACTGCAGAAACCCTGTATACAGTAGGCTTCGTGCCAGCAATGGCATGCAAGTCTCACATTAACTTTTCTGCATCTGCGTAAATACTGGTAATTTAAAAACTTTCAATAAATGATGTGGAATGAGAAAGTATCCTCTGTTTACCTCAAACCAATCTAGGGACTATGCTAGTGTATAGCCCTTACTGCTGCAGGGTGGTTGCCTGTACCCAAAGTCCATTCAGGCAAGTGAATGCTGAAGTAAGTAGGGACAGTTTTCCTCTGGTTGCTCACCATGAGTGGTGTACAAATTTTGTTTAGTCTTCATTATTACAGCACCAGTTTCCTTTAGTGTGAAAATACTTAAAGTCCCTTTCCAGTTCCCTCTAGAATCCTTTAGCAGAAACGTGAATGTGAGATCTTAACTTCAGCAGATAAGTCCTGCAGTTAGCAGGCTACAATACCCTCAACAAATATTATGTATTGCATTGTGTGTGTTTGTTTGTTTGTTTTGTTTGATAATTTAAATATGCCTGTGAGATATTTCCAGTGTATTACACAGATTATATAGAAGGTGATACTGCAGTGCACTGCCAAGTCCTTTGGCTACCTCCGGTCAAACTACTGGCAAGGTGTTTTGCTGCCAGTAAATATGTTTGTTAAATAATGTTTGGCATTTATTTACAAGCCCAAAAAGATGACCTTAAAAAAAAAAAAAAAAAAAGGAAATGAAAAACAAACATACATATGTCCCTGGTAAAGTCAGAGTAGAATCAATGTTAAAGTTTCTCATTTTGCAGTTATGTTAGGAAAGGTAGATTAAGGCAATGGAATTGGAAATATAACCTTCTTTTGGCTGATAACCTTATTTTTTTCTGCTAGATGCTCAGTAAATCTTTGACATATTGCTCATAGTGGTTAATGTTGTCTTGCTCCTGCTTTTTTTTCTGCTGTACTTATTTTCAGCCCAAGCTAGACTTACCTAATTTGCACAAACTGCCCTTCTGGGGTCCCTATTGAGCACCATTGGTACAGAGCAATTTGTAACACATCATGTTTCATTTCCTTTGAGAAATGACAGTTACAGTATAAATGCATTCCTGGATCTCCAGAAACTCGCATAAGCTCAGGACAATTCTTATATATATACTGTAACACGCATGCTATTAAAAAAAAAATAAATGTATATATATATATATCTTTTGTTTGTTTTGCTCAAGTGCTTGCTTCTGTCCAAAAATATCACTGGAGTTTTACTACCCTTTGACTTATATTACTCTTCCTTCCTGTACACTAAATGTATTTCTTTTTTTCACTTTGTTTTGCAAGAGGAATTAGAAGAGTTCATAGGCAGCTTTTTATTTGTACCATGCCAAAACAATGTTTTCACAATCTCACATCTGTGTGAGATTTGGTATTAAACCCATTTCATCTGTAAAATGTGGTATCAACTGTGATAGAAAGCATGCTGTAACAAAGGAGTTGAAAATGGTTTTTGGTAAGCATAGATTTCAGTGTCCTGGAAAACAAAACAAACTTCACTGTCCTTCACCCTACTTTCTTTCAAGCCTCCATTTAGCCACTGTAATTGATTTAATCAGGCCTCAGTACATACCTACTGCATTTTGGAGAATATTTTCACCTAAGAATTTGCTTTGCTTTATGTTTAATCTAAAGCGATAATCTTGAAATGTGATTCAGCTGTATGGTAAATGCAGAAAACTAAGTCTAGTGGACTCCTAAAGTGCACGCATCTGAAGTTAGGATTCTCTAATTGCACAAACTAATTCAGTGGCTTTCTAGATGTTCTGCTAAACTGTGCAGTGCCATTATGGTGTTCTTGTTGATCCGTTTTTTTTTTTAAATATGTTGTACCAAAATGCTGTGAACTTCTAGCAGAGAATGTTATTTTCTCTGTAATGTTAGTAAATGAAAATAGCTTCTTGTCTAATTATCTACATTGTTTGCTACAATATGCACGTGAACAATTATTTCAGCGTTATGCGCAGGTGTCTGTATTCATGCCTTTTTTTTTCCTTGTTTCCCTGTTGTTAGTGGATCTGTTGGAACTGAACACAACAACTGAAATTTTCAGACAGCACAAGTTGAGTCAAAATGACCAGCTCATTGGTGTCCAGGATGTGATCAGCTGTCTTACTACCATCTACAGTGGACTTGAAGAGAAACACAGTAACATGGTTAATGTTCCTCTCTGTGTGGATATGTGTCTTAACTGGCTACTCAATGTGTATGATAGGTAAGTAATATGCTTCTGTTCATGGTGTTTATAGGAATTTAGTGATGTATTAACTTAGTGTGTATGAAGATAGCACATCATGTATCAAAAATGCTAGACTTGTAGGACTGTTATATGAATTTTTCAGATGTACTTTCTGGATGAAGTATTCACAGTAGAAAAACGATTCAGCCTGAGTAAGTTCTTTTTCAAAAAGTCATACCTTTAGATAATTTTGATACAGAGATTAAAGTGCAGTAGCTTAAAATGAGAAATTGCAACAGTCCATAGTGCACAGACCAGTGCTCCTATACTTCATAGATTTTTAAAATTTTATTTTAGTTATTGTGGCAGGCACCTGAAAGAGTTGTGAAGAGTACATATGACTGTTTGCCAGTTATATGCTGACTGCTTGTTATGTTTTAGCATTCCAATATTTTTGTCTAATGGGACAGTTATGTTAATTAGTCATTAGTTCCTTATCATTACTTCTGGAATATTGGAGAGCACATAAAATAATGACTGGGACTTCTTTGGGCAAATGTTTTTATTTTGCAGATCTTTGTATTGTGGATGAATATACGTTTCACTTACAGCAGTAGATGAGTGGCTTGCTTCACTTAAATATTGTTGGATATTTAGAATGAGAGGCTTAATAAGGTCAGAGAATTTTTTCTGTAGTTACTAGGGTTTTATTTTCAAACTGTCACTCATACATTATTTTTTTGGTTTACGTTTGTTTCCTAAGTTCAGTTAGACATCAGTTGTTTAATCTGTTCATATTTAAAATGCATATAGTAAGCAACAAACCGTTCTCTTTCAGTAATGTTTCCTGTTGCTCCCACTTCCCCTTGCTGTTAACATTGAAAGCATTAGTATAGGTAATTGTTCAAACTGATGAAAGGCTTTAATATTACTTCAAACTTCTAAAAATGGAGGATGAAGGTTACCTCTTACAGCGTGTTTCCTTGCTCCCCTGTCAACTCCATTCAAGAAAAAAAGTTTGCTGAAAGAGAACAGGCACCAATTTTCAACTGTATTTTTTTTTTTTTAATTTGCCTTTAGGAAAGGACTAATTTGTCTCTTGGCATTTCAGTTGTTTATTGCACTGGTGTTGTACGTATACAATGTTTCAAATCATTAAACTGTCTACAATAAGCATCTGTTAGTCGCATGCTATTAACCTGAGATTTAATTACGGATTCACAGATTGATGGCAAGTTAGAAAGTTCTTCAGACTTACCTACAGATGTCTTTGGCCCTTAAAAAGAACCAAATTATTTTTGGAAATAGTAGACAAGGCTGTTGTGTTCTGATATTTCCTGACACATCAGGAATGATTCATCCTTCAAGCTGAGCAGAGGAGAGAAACAGATTAAATTTACTTGGTGACTTTTACTTCTTCAAGGACTCACGGGTTGTTCCAGAAAGCAACATTTGCCCTATAAACATTTTGCAAACTTAAAGCACCTTGAGTTAATTAGTCAGATGATTTTTAAAATAAAATTAAAAATAAATACTTTGCCTTTTTCAAATGAGAGCCATGAAATAAAGTGATTGATCAATTAAATCATGCAGGCAGGCCTGTGTTTAAATCATCCAGAAGCAGTAGCTGGTGGTTATTGTTCTGGACTGTTTACTGTCAGATTTTCTAAAATGTCCAATGAAAATGGACTGATAGCTCTCAGTATGGGATAACAACCCTTAAAATTAGTTATTTCAGATATTTTAAAGTCTGTCATACATGCTCTTGCACTACAGCCCCTGGGGAGTGGGGGGAATGAGGAACATAGTTTCTGTTTCAGATATCGTGGACCTGTTGCACCTGTATTTCTTATTCTTGCTGCCCGCCACTGTCACTGCCTTTATGCATCCACAAATTCTGCTATCTACTGAAATACAATATAGGATAAAAGCACTCTCTATATTAATGCTGTGGCTATTTTTTTGTCATTTGTCTATGATACTGTAAGGTAGTAATAGTCATTTTTTGCAGAAAGAAGTTGTTTAATATTCTCTGCAGCTGTGTTGGATCTCTGAAACAGTTGAATGGTTTGTCCCTCCTTGGATGGAGAGTCCAAAACATGCTACAAAGTTAATTGTACTCAACTCTCTCTTGCCTCTCTACCTGTGCATCATGGTACCCACTGATGAGTATGGCCTCTTTCCTTGGCCTATGTGATTTCCCACTAAGCTAGTTTTCTCTGTGGTATTGCACCTTGAAGGCACTCTCTGTCCTACCATGCCTGGAAAATATGTGAAACTTGTTTTTTTTTTCTTTTTTGATGCTACTTTTGGCAGGTTTAAAACTTGAATTAATTCTGGATTCTCTGCCAGCTCCCGACAAGCAGTAGATGAAGGTGAAATAGGGAGTTCATACCTGAGGCATACAGCCCGGATTCTGCCAGAAACTTAAGTACAGACAAACAAATAATCTAGAAAAAAAAGATTTTTAGAATTTCCTCCTTTCCCTAATCTCTCTAACCACTCTCTTTTCTTTCTAAAAAGAAAGAGGGGAAAAAAATGCAGTTTGTTTGAGGACAGAGAATGTCAGTGTCACATTATAAGGTTGGCAAGTCCTTAGACTGGGGCAGGAGGTGGTGAATGACCTTTTGTAATCATAAAGAGTGCTCGCCATTTTTACCTGAAGACAGATCAGAGGTCAATAAAGTGCCATTTTTTATACTGCCTGTCATTAAATTGTCTGAGAATGGGCAACTTTACACCACTTAATAGAAATACGATGGTTTGGTGTTTCCTTAACCAAGATCAGAGTGAATAATATCTGAGCTGCTGAACTGGTCTTACCAATTGACTTTTTAATGACAGGCATACTTGTATTGCTTTAATGCTAACATTTAATTCTAAACATTTGAGTCATAAATTTTGTGTGAATTCAAGTTTTAAAGCTTCCTGAACCTTTCCACTGCAAGACCTTGATTTGAGGTGTCTGTATACAAAGCACAACAAGATGGTTGTGGAATTCAGAGGGACCTGGACAGGCTCGAGAAGTGGGCCAATGAAAATGTCATTATGTTCAATGAAGGGAAATGGCAAGGGGATGGAAAAACCCCATGACTCTGAACAGGCAGGAAGTCTACTGGCTGGAAAGCAGCTTTGCAGAAAAGATCTTCAGGGTCCTGTTGGAAACCAAGTTGAACACGAATCAACAAAATGTGCTTGTGGCAAAGGCCAACAGGCTCCTGGACTGCATTAGCAATGGTGTTATCAGCAGGTAGATAATGATCCTGTCCTTCTACTCAGCACAGGTGAGGTCACATGTGGAGAGCTCTTCTTGGCAGTCCTTGGCTTCCTATTATAAGAGATCTGAGCGTACTGGGTAGAGTCTGGTGAAAGGACTGCAGAGATGATTAAGGGCTAGAAATATCTGATGGAGAGGCTGAGAGCTGCAACTGTTCAGCCTAGAGAAAAGACTGAGGGGGATCTCATCTGTGTGCACTGATACCTGATGGGAGCAGAAGAGAGGGTAAAGCTGGGCCCTTCTTACTTGTGCCTAGTGACATAATAGGAGGCAATGGGCATAAACTGAAACACAGAAAATTCCACTTAAATATGTAAGAAAAATATTTTTGCATTGTGAGGGTGATCAAGCACAGTGGCATGGGTTGTCCAGAGACACTGTGGAGTTTCCATCCTTGAAGTTTTTCAATACCCAACTAGACAGCATGGTCCTGGGCAACCTGCTTTAGATGAGTCCACTCTGAGCAGGGAGTTGGACCAAATGATCTCACAGCCTCGCTGATTTTGTAGCTCTGTAAACTGGGCAAACTTAAATCATTGAATAAGAAGTATCAATGCTACAAAGTCTGTAGATTTAGTGTGAAGTTTTGTTGGTGGTTTTCTTGTGTGCATGCTTTTTGTGATGTTTGCTTGTTTGTTTTGTTATAGATAAAACTTCACTGCTAATATTTAGCTATTTCCAAGAAAAAGGTCGGGGGAAAATATGTCGCTCTTTAGAAAAACATAATATTGTAGGCTTTTGAATTCCATTTATAATTTATTAAGGAAGTAGTTTTTGTGCAAAGTAGCTTTTTCACAGTCCCAGCAACAACCTGTTGAAACCTGGAGAGCTTTGAAGCCTCTATGTGCGTGCTCTTACCGTTAAGCTGCCGAGTTCTCCTGAGTTTCTTCCTTTAACAAACAATTGCACAAATACTCTGGGCAGTCCTTAATTAAATCAAACACAAGTGAATGTTCTGCTTTATTTTTCCTTTGAATACAAATTTAAAACACAGATAACCATACTCAGGAAAGGACACTGAAAGCGTTATCAGAGTTGCAAAAAGAACCATTTATGAGTTAGGCTCAGAATGATGTCTTGTCTGTGATTGAAAGAGGTAATTTGAAGCTAAGCTTGAATGTATAAAATAGATGGCACTTTTACAACATTCTGGAAAATTGGGTCCTGGTTTTCAAGATAGGCAGTAAAAGTAATGGGCGCTTTTGATTAATTTGGCAATAATTTCTCTGTACCTCTGTTTCAACTTGTGGGATGGAGAAGATAATACTGTCTAGTCTCACAAGATTAGGTGATGGTTGTGAAGACAAATGCATTAATATTTGTAGGGTGGTTAGGTAGTGTACTGAGAAACCAGGAATAAATTAATAATCTTGTATTCAGTGCAGCATTTGTGAAGTAAATTAGCAGAACATTTGTTGATTGGGGAAAAGATATAAAGGGATATCTAATAACCACTCCAGAAGTAATTAAAGGATATATCATATTCCATCACAAAAGTGATCAAACCAGTGTTTTGGATGAGATTAATTTTATTATAATCTTACTTGCTGGAGAAGGACTCATCTAACCTTAAATGCAGGGTGCCGTGTGCAAATACATACAATTTAACTACTGCTCATGATCTGTTTGCTGTGTCTCATCTAAAGACAAATTGTACAGTGTTTTCTAGTCTTTGGAAACAGAAATCATCAGATCTCTCACAGAATATGTTTCTTGCTCTGATCTTGAACTCTAAAATTGTCCTTTTCCATATACATGGGTTTTATTGTTTTAGCATCTGTTTGAACAGTGTTTTTCTTGTGGGTTTAAAATCACTTGCTTTGATAGATCTTTGTCTATTAAGTTTGCTTAAGGTTTGCCTTGTGCTTTGGAGGTTTGTGGATTTCTTTTCACATTGGACAAGATGAGCCCAAGGTCATGTTCCTTAGAAAGAATAACAGCTCCACATTGTCTAATTACTGCATGTCATTGACTCTGTGTTGGTGCACATGTATGTCAGAACATTTTAGACAGAATGAAAAAATGAAGTGGAAGAAATTCCTTCAATATGAAAACTTGGTGTTAGAGCGAAGTGCTCATTTCATACTAGATTTCTTGCTGCATGCTTATATGCCTCTTTTCAGTATGTTTCTCATTCTTAAGTCATATCAAGAATAGAGCTAAATTTCTGCCCTTTTGGAGCAGCGTGCACTGTTTTGACATATAAACTATTTAGCTGAGTTTTTGTAATGAAACCATTCTTAAAGTGTTGCAAACTGTTAATTTGTTTTGAGATATGAAACAGAACTCACCGATGACTTTTTGTTTTGAATAGACTTGAGTTATACTGAAATGAAACTAACTACATTACGTTGTTCTATTTTTATAATTTCAGTGGCCGAACTGGAAAAATTCGAGTCCAATCCCTGAAAATTGGTTTGATGTCTCTATCTAAGGGCCTTCTGGAAGAGAAGTACAGATGTAAGAATGTGTTTTATAAAATGCGTTTTTGTATATAATTTAAAGTCGCATATATTAATGATGCAAATTGTTGGAAAATTTGCGGTATTACATTTCTTGTGCCTGCAGCCAAACTATTTCTTTATAAGTAAAAAAGAACTGTTTTTGTAATCATCTGTGACAGTGGAGGATGTAGGATCTATACTCTGACTGGAAAGTATTGATGTGAGTTATGCACAGTCATATTTCACAGCATTACAATTCTTCCAAAAGCAAAGGAAAACGTAGCTGTGTAGAAGCCGGAGAAGTGGTCTATTTGACTAATTTTCTTTAACCCTTTTCTGATTTTAACAAATGATGACAAGCAACTTTTTCTTATGTGTATGAGAAAGATGGCTTGAACTCTGACGATAATTTTCCAGTACATGTGCTTACTGCCAGAATTGTACAATGAAAGTTTAAATGATATTGATTTAAATAACCTTACAAGCTTGAGAAATACTGAGCAGTTTGAAAATATTTGCTGAAAATATTTGATCAAAATAATTGCAGGAGTAGAAGAGAATCAATAAACTTTGACAGAACCTCATGAGAAATACAGAATGAGAGATTAGGCATTGTATAAAAGCATCATAGGTGATTGACAGTTATATATTAGGCACATAGTCTTAAAATTGCTTTTCATTGCAGTAGTTGCCTTAGATGTTTGGAGAAACCGTATAAAATGGTTAGCAACATCATTTGCCATGGGCTTTTGAAGTTCTGCATCAATTTCTGCTTTCTTTAAAAATGTTTGTAAGTCATCTTGTAATCCTGGATTGAAAATTTCAGATGCTGAAATATGCATAAGCTATTTGTACTTTTGCTCAATGCTTATGTATTGAGGCATATTTCAGCATCTGAAGTAGAGCCCTTACTAAGACTTGGTATTTAATTTCTTTGTCATTTGACGTATCAGTGAAATAGTCCATAACTAAATGGTCTTGTGGGCATATCTTTGTTTAGCAATGACAATTCAGAAGGTAATTTGCAATTTGGTGCAAAATTGAACAGTTTTCTACAGCTTGGGAGTTAGGCTGCGGTTAACAGAATGATAGCCCTACAAAAAGATGGTTAAAAAAATAATTCCTACTGAGAATAAGCTCACTTAAAACTGCTGTCACTAACCAGTTAGTATACTTGCAGTTGCTTAATAATACAGACACTGACAGCAAAATGAGGAAATGACTGCAGTGGATTAGTTTTCGTGTCTTTGCTTTGTGCTTAATGGTGAAATAAAAGCAGCAGCAAATCTGCAGTTTTTTTTTTGAAAAGACCAAGAAAATTAATGCAGAATAAGTCCCAGGAGAATTTCGTGCCAAATGGTCATAACTTCAACATGAAATACATCTGAAACTGAAATAGTAGAGAATTAATAGTCAGTTAATGCATGCACTTTTTTTGTTTTTGATCAGTATGCCTGGCTGTGATATCTTTTGTGTATTATTAGCTTTATTGTTTCTTTCTTGATTAGCTGTGGAAATGTCAGAAAGCAAAATATTTCTTCAGTGTGAAAGAAATTTTGTGGAGAAATGAATGAAATTGCAGTGATGTGTATGGGTTGTTGGCATTTGGTAGGAATGCAGTCAGCATTTTGGGGTCATCACGTGTCACAAACTGACCTCCAGTGTGACCTGTCTTGGTTTTGTTTTTATCATCTCCTACTACTCATATACTGCTGAGACAGATTTTCCTATCTCTGATGAGTGCTTTCAGATTCTCTTGTGAAAAACATTGATAATACTAATATTTTGAAAAAAAATAATAAAAGCCACTTGAAAGAAAAACAGACCTCCAAATATGAGTCCTTTATATGAATTTCTGCCTTCTGATTTTTCCTTTCTCACACTAATTTCTGATGTTTGCCTTTGCTTTTTGGCTGTATTTCTTCTAAGTATTTCTGAGTCTTTGGCAATCTCAGGCATTGTAAGCTGTGGGCAGGCATTGTAAAGGTGTGGTTGGAGTCCTTAAGCAGGGCATAGACCGTGCTGACAGGGTATTAAATGTTGCTCAAGTAGAAAGGCATTTCTTCTCAAAGTAGCTGGTTATAAAACAGGCAAATTTCTTGTTTTTAAGAAAAGTTTTGTATGAACCTTTCAATTGTTTGTAAACTGCTTATCCAGCTTTCTGCTCAGGTGTTTTCTGTCTCAGCCTGCACAGAGTTTAGATTTTCAGGAATCAGCTTGAAGAAACATAATTTTTGGGCTGCTGAGATGTTAGATTTCTGAAATAATATGTTAAACAAGGAATGACAATTCCAATTTACCAATAAAGTTGACCTTCATCTTTTTCTCTTCCATTTTGGGAAAAATCAAACTTTTGCACTTCTTTTTCTAATATCAAACTTTTTTTATTTTCTTCTATCTTTTTACCAGTCAGCATTAGTCACATTCACTTTTTTCCAGTAAAAATAGTAATTTTGGTGACCGCACATTCATTTCCAATACAGGGAGATCTTCTCAATTCAACCATTTCTAAAGGTTTTATTTTTAAAGTAAGCTTCTTTTAAATACACTGCACTGCAGAGTTGACATGAGAATGAATCTTTAATTAAAAAAATCTCAATTACTTCCGAAAAACACTGAAACCTCAATTAAAGAATGCCTATTCTTGAAAATGCTTAAAAGACATGCTTAGCTTCAAGCAGATGCCTGGGTGCTCCTGTGGATAAAAATGGACCTGTGAACATAGTCACATTGTGGTAAACTGTTTACATCTTCAGTTATAGAGCAAATGGTTCATGGCCCCCTTTTTATTTTTTCCATTTGAGAGGCTGGTTATCTGATCTAGCTGTATCAGTGTTACACTCTATTTGGTCCTCAAAACAAAGGGGCATATGTGAGCTATATATGGGAAATGATCTCTGGCCTTACCTTGCCCTCACATCATTCTTGGTGATTCTGGGGGAAAGAGTTGGTTGATTTTCATCAATGAGCCCATCTCCCATGTCTGCCACTTTACAGCTGCTTTTTGAATCTCCTTTGCTAGGATACAGCTCATGGGTTTTTATAAGGATGTTGTTGGCCAGATAGTAGGGACATTTTTGCTTTCTGTGCCTTGAGTTGAACACTGTCACACTAATGGCACTGAGGATTTGCAGGGAGGAGGATGCCATTCATTAACTCCTTTGGACATTGACATTCAATTATATGGCATAGATACCAGTGTTAAGTTGTTGTTTTTTTCTGGGGTATTATGGATGAGTTTGAGCTCTCCACTGTGTTTGCTGATTTCCTTGCATCAGCCTAAGCTGATCACTCTCCTTCTCTATCTTGCCACGTCATTTTATTTCTGTTTTTTAGCTCACAGTCAACTGAAGCTTTAGGGCTTGGGAAAGTTTCCTCCTCCTCCCAGCTGCAGCAGTGAGCAAATTGCTCTTGTGGTGCCTGTCTCCACTGACACTGCCTGATTAAAAAATCAAGCAGGTATTTTTTACTTCATCATTTTTTGAACTGGACTCTTATATACTTGAAAACTATTCCAGTTGCAGCTGCAAGCCTACAACAGGGCAGTGCTTGTTCTGTCAGTGCTGTTGTCCATGAGGTGAAAATACTTTCTTCTGCCTCAGTTCCCTTTCCAAGAGAAAAGATATGAGCCATCTTTCTGAAATGTGCTGGCAAAGCTTGACAGTTACTCCAAATGAAGTATAAAACATTTTATGGAGCATAATAAAACAGTTTCTCTTGAATGTTTCTGAAAGAAGCTTGTCTGTTTCTCAATCATTAAGTGCAATCAGATTGAATTTTCAAATTTCTTGTCTTTCTAATCTATTAACATTTGTTCGGGTAGGAAACATGAAGTAGGAATATAGTAGTATAGTATTAATGATTTTTTTTTTTTTTTTTCTTTTTAACATTATTTGGAGCTTTAATCCAAGCCAGCAACTGAGTGCAAAAAGAGATTGTAAAAGCCAACTTTAACTGAAAACCGAGAATTCATGATTCTTTTGTAACTTACACCATCCGCAGAATTTAAAACTCTTTTCTAAGAAGAACTGTGTTTAAGATATTTCAGAAGAGATTAATCTTGTGACTAAATAAGAATCTACACAACTATAAAGTTCATAAAAGGAGGATTGTTGGAAGTAATGTGGGTTTTTAGCTGAAAATTTTAACACTTAAAAATCTCAAAAGAGCTCAATCAAATTTATAGAGAAACTAAGAAATATTTTCTGGGCTGTGTACAGTTCTATTAATTCAATACTTTTCTGTGACTCTTAAGTAGGTACAAGCACTATCTTTTTTCCCAGTAAGTGTCTGTGCTGGGAACAATTTACTTGATCCTTTCAGCCTCAAATTTTTCTGTTGCATCAGCTTCCCAGAGCCCCACTTACACTGCAGGGCTCGTCATGTGCTTTAGGAAAGGGAATCAATAAAAAAAAAACGTGTATAGAAACAGATGTGGTTTTCTAGGAAGCAAACATGATTCCTGTTGAGCACAAAAAGTTGTATCAATTTTGTCATGTCTCTTTCTTTGTCACATAGCTGGTTGTGAGTAGTAGGAGCCATAATAATGTTATGTATTGGAAAGTACCTTATGTAGCTGTACAGTGCAGTTCATCTGGCCTGATTCCTCTTGTTTGTATGGTTACAGATCCAGCAAAAGTAGTCAAAGTAGTCAAGATTTAGGAGAGGGTGCACTGTTGGAAATGGGCAGGCAGTCATCTGTGCCTACATTTGGATTAAAGGAACTCAAGCTGTTGTTTTACTAAGAGGGGCATGGATGAAAATGAAACGAGCTGGTGCCTCTTGTTGGTGTTGCAGATCTCTTCAAGGAAGTGTCAGGTCCCACAGAAATGTGCGACCAGAGGCAGCTTGGCCTGCTGCTGCATGATGCCATCCAGATCCCCCGGCAGCTGGGTGAGGTGGCGGCTTTTGGTGGCAGCAACATTGAACCCAGCGTGCGCAGCTGCTTCCAGCAGGTGAGATAGCAAAAACTTAATGGGAAAAACCTGTCATGAGCTCTGTAAGATTTACCTGGTGTAAAAATAGCAGAGGGACTTAAAAACTTAGCTTGCCATTAAGTTTTCTTACAGAAACAAATATGATCCTGCAACTAAATTGTTAAAATTACTGGGAAGTTATTGTTAAAGATGAGCTGTGAAAGATTGTTTCATCATTTAGGAGACAATCAAATTATTTTCTAGCAAAAGAATGCATAAATACTGGTGTTAATGGCAATATTAGCTGCTATGAGTGGTGTTAAAATTTTTGTAGCAGCCATTTTACTCTGCTTCACATTGTTCAAACCTGATTCTGTAAGGACTGTGTACTTTTACCTGTTGGAACAAGATGTGATCTCAACAGAACAAGAAAATGATGGCAATAGTAATTTTTGACTCTATGCAGCAGGAAATTATTTAGCATTATTTTTCTGACAGTAGAGCTTGGAGTTGCATGAAATTTCAACCGCAGTCATTTATATTTCGTGAACCTCTATGCAGCAGATCAGAACATAAAATAAAGCTGTCTCACAGCCTGCTGTTCAAGTTCATACTGCATACAGGCAATTAATGAGGCTGCAAGGAGTTTCTATCTGTTTAAAGAAGATGAGAAGGAAGATGTTGTCCCAGTGGAACACAACCTAACTTAGGATTTGTCAGGGATGCCTAAGGCTCTGGCTGTGTTGTAGTGATAACTGTACATCCAGAGTACATTACTTCTCTGAAAGTGACTGCTTTATGCATTGTCAGAAATTATATATGGATTAAAATATCACTATAAATAAAATTACTGACTTGAGTATCTGCAGTTTTATTGAATCCAGCAGATAAAGTGTTACAAAGAACTTGTAATAAATTTTTCTTTCACCATTCTTTTAAGACACTTTTGCTCTCATCCTGTGCTCTGAAAATCCAGTTGTGCTAGCCTTTTTTTTTACAGCTATTTTTTTATTTAGCTTTTTTAATTCACTTCTGAACTCTGAGATAATTGATTGAGAGACTGTATGTAGAAATCTTGAATAATTTGCTGGATACATATGGAAGTTGTTTTAACCAGTTAATGTTAAAACCTCTAAGGTTTTAACATTGCTGTTTCAGATAACAAGGGATGAAGATTGAGATATCTATCATGGACCTCTAGTGGTTCAAGTCATACTAAAATGAATTATTAACTTGTTAGCGGCAGATTTTGTGTAGCACAGAGGAGCAATCTTATATGTTCCTCAAGTCATCTGCCCAATCACCCACACTGTTCATCTGTTAGTGAGATACAGTAGTAAGGTGATGTTTCAATGTGTTTTATAGTATTGTGATTACACTGATGATCTATTTGCATCTCTCATCTCACATGAATTGCCTCAAGTTCTCTTCCTTGTGAGGTCTCATCAAGAGTACTACATCCAGGCATAAGACCCCCAGCACAAGAAAGAGGTGGAGCTGTAGGATTGAGTTCAGAGGGTGGAGCACCTCTCCTTTGAGGGTAGAGGCTGAGGGAGATGTGCTTATTCAGCCTGGAGAAGACTCCAGAGAGACCTCATTATGGCCTTCCTTTAATGGCTTATAAACAGGAGAACAACTGACTTTTTAGATGGTATGATAGTGATAGGAAAAAGGGGAATGGTTTAAAACTAAAAGAGAAGATATTTAGATTAGATGTTAGCAGAAAATTCTTTACTCAAGGGATGATGAGATGCTGAAACAGGTTGCCCAGAGCAATAGAAGAGAAGGCTCCGGAGAGACTTTATTGCGGCCTTCCAGTACTTGGAGGGAGCATATAAACAGGAAGGGGAATGGCTGTCTACGAGAGTAGATAGTGACAGGACAAGGGAGAATGGTTTTAAACTGAGACAGGGGAGGTTTAGGTTAGATATTAAGAGGATGTTTTTCACACAGAGGGTGGTGACACACTGGAACAGGTTGCCCAAGGAGGTTGTGGATGCCCCATCCCTGGAGGCATTCAAGGCCAGGCTGGATGAAGACCGCCTGGGCTAGTGGTTGGTGACCTTGCACATAGCAGGGGGGTTGAAACTCGATGATCATTGTGGTTCTTTTCAACCCAGGCCATTCTATGATTCTATGATTGTAGTATTGTGAGTGCCCCATCTGTTGCGGTGATCGGGGCCAGGTTAGATGGAGCCCTGGGCAGCCTGATCAGGTGGGTGGCAGCCTGCCCATTGCAGGGGGTTGAAATTGGATGATCTCTAAGGTCCTTTCTAACCCAATTCATTCAACAATTCTATGATTTATAATTAGGAAAGCACAAGGTATGCAGCAGGATGTCAGAGCTATCTCATCCTAGTGAAAACAAGTATTTTGCTGGTGGGGAAAGCACATTATTTCTTTTTTCCTCCTAGTAGCAAAAATAAAAAGGCTTGAGTTTAAGAAGCCTTGTGTTGCTTTTAATCATGTGTTACAATTTTAAGTGTAGCTTTCATTTTAAATTGTGTTCTGTTACAGTGTGCTTAGAAAGGCAGTGTCTGTTCTTATTGCTGACAAATAGGATGAACATAATTCCTCTATAGCGAGGTTTCTCTATTAGTTACAACTTGAATGGAAACATGTTTATTTGATCTTAAAACAGTCATGCTATCATTTTAGCTCTTCTGCATTTTTTTCAATGATTGCATATAAAGTGACAGATTTATTTTTCTCTTTTTTAGAAAAAACTTACTTATGTCTGTATTTAACATGCTAACTGGAAAGAATACCATGGACTCAGAATACAATTTAATTTTTTTTCATGAGTCTTATGGCAGTTACTAGACCCTTGGAGGCAGTACTGTCTTTTAGCAGTCTGGCATCAATCTTAAATGACAAGATTGCCATATTGGAAATGCAGAAGATTCTTCCCTTTAGCGCTCTCTCCCTTTTTTTGAGTCCTTTCAGTTCAAAGATGCCTTTATCGTGGACTGCTCCATCTTTATTACCACCTGTCTCCTCTATCCCAGATGTTTAGCCCTCTGCTTTCTTCCTGTCTGTCTTGTTTTCTGTATTTGCATCAAGACTGTTTCATGTATCCTTTAACAGGTTATTTATTAATTTGACACTGAATGGATTAACAAAGGATTGTATTTTTTTTATTCTAAAGAAAAATTGTTTGTCGAGGCTTTTAAAATTGTATTTCTTTTTATTTTTATTATTTTAAATTCATATATATGTATACTTTCCACAGAACCACAATAAGCCAGAAATTACTGTAAAACAATTTATAGATTGGATGCACTTAGAGCCACAGTCTATGGTATGGCTACCAGTTCTGCACCGCGTGGCAGCTGCAGAAACAGCAAAACATCAGGCCAAGTGCAACATCTGCAAAGAATGTCCAATTGTTGGCTTCAGGTAAGAGAAAGGGAGCTTGGTGCAGAGTTTCTCTGAAAATACCTACTTTTTTACATACAACAAGTACACATTCCATATTTGCTTTTTCACCATTTTATCCACTTAAGATAGGAGCTGCCATCCCTGGTTAGACCACAGTGTGGATCTCTGTGCAGGAGCACCTGAACCACTATGTTTCGGGCTCATCTTGTCCCACTGGTAAATACGCAGTGGTCTTGTGACTGACAGATGAGCAGAATGGGCTGTTGTCAAATATTTTGACACTGGTGGATACAAGAGGCAGCAAATGGAAGTTTAAATGCTCTCCGTATGTTCTGTGCACACGAGAGCAAAAGAAACTGATGAGTAAGAAAAAAAAAAAGCTCATCTATGTCTCACATAGGGCAGGAGGTGAATTGGTTACCTGCCCTGATCTCCTCCGTAAATGCGATGAAGCAGTCAGTCATGTCAGCCAGTACTGAGCTCCCTTCAGCAGCAATCCTTCCTTGCTTAGCACAAACATTTATGTGTTACTGTGATGAAACTTGCACAGTCTTGCACAGTTCCTATCTTGAAACATTGAACATGGTATAAGTTTAGACTGTTCAACGGAAGCTGTGAATTCTCAAAGGAAAAGTGGCTCCAAGAATATTCTTGTTATTCTCCTGAACACTGCTTTTACTATGAATCATGAGGCTTTGGCTGTTCGGTGCCCTTTGTGAGTACAGTTACAGCTAACATACATCTGTGTGTTGATTGCTCCAGATTATAAAAGATGCAAAACGAATTAGGGGAGCAGATCTAAATATAACTGTTCACTTTTCCACTATTGTGGTTATATAATTCAGTGTTTTATTTAGGAATGATAAATTGGCCATATCTTTAAGTGATTCCAAGGCTTTTCTTCAGATATTGAGGCAGATGAGTCATTTTTGTTCCTTATGCTTTCTCTTTCTCCTTGCTTCTGCTATGCTAAAGGATAGTAATGTGAATCTTTGGTCAGACTCATCCCACCTAGCTTTAGACATGCAAACTTTAGTCAGTCTTGTAAGAGCTAGTGATTGTCTTCTTTCACTATAAATATGGAGGTGTTAAGTACTTCCAGAAGTTATTAATCTGATCTAAGTCTTTTGCCTGTTTTATGAGGAGATGAAAGATAGATGTTTCAGTTTTTCTTAATTAACACTTGTCAGAGCGTAGAGTGGCTAAGCTCCAGTTTATGTATTTTGTAGATGCCTAAGTTGGAGCTGATGCATCTTGTCTATATTGAAATATCTAGTGTGGAAAGGGAGAACATGGAGGCAGAAGAGAAGGAAAGGCAAAAGAATTACTCATTTTTTACTGTCTCTAATGATATTAGAGATCTGCCAAAAAAAAAAACCAACAAAACAACCAACGTGTCTAGCGTCTTAGCAGTAAGCAGGTGCTGCCATTTAATACATGGGCTCTTGAGTAAAAACTACAATCTTTTGCCTCAGCATCTTTAAAAGTGGACCTTTGCATTTATAAACACTTACTTACATGCAAAACAAAACATGAAATTCACTGTGGGAAAAACATGGATGGGTACTGAAAACTGCTCTCAGGAATCAATTTAATATAAAAACCATTCAGTAGCTATTCAATTTGCCTCAGCTAGCTCATTTTAGTTTCAGACAAATGATATAACCTCATCCAGTCAGAACTGCTATACTATAAAAGTAATGGTAGGTGGAGTCTGGAGATGAATCATTACATAATCCAGTTTTGGCTTAAAAATAAATAAAAAACTATCATTCTCCTGGCGGCTATATTTAGTAAAAAGGATATTGTATGTATTTTCTGCTTTGTTGCTTTGCTTATGCATATAGATGCTCCTAAGGAAAACCTGAATAAATAAATCAACTTAATGTTGATTTTAGGAAGCTCTAATCACTGTCTTTAATGTCCCCACAGGTACCGGAGCTTAAAACATTTCAACTATGATGTCTGTCAGAGCTGTTTCTTTTCTGGCCGTACGGCTAAGGGGCATAAGTTGCATTACCCAATGGTCGAATATTGTATACCAGTGAGTACCAATTTATTGCCCACTCTAAAGGAATTGTTTTCAAATTATTTGTAATCTAAATTATTTTTAACAGTCGTTTGACACCTTGATATTAGCCAGGCTTTCTTTTCCATCTGTCTTGCAGGGCCTGTCTTCTCACTCTTCTCTTTGAAAGTCATCTGGTGCTTTGCTAGTGCTGCTGATTTTTGTCAGGCACTGTGTTCAAATTCTGTAGAAATGGGGAGAATGGTCTACTCATAATATCCACTTCAGAAATGTTCACTGAGGGAACTTCATTTGTTTTGTAAAAATAAAACTGGAATCTTGAATATAATTGCAGTGCTTGAATGTGTGGACATGCACATGCACTGTTTTAAGAGAACGTTTGAGAAAGGGACTCGTTTTACTACTGCCGTAACACATAATAATGTTTAATACTCACAGAATCAGAAAATCCTGAGTTTGAAGGCCCACAGGGATCATCTTAAAATATTTTTAAAGATTCATGGTCTTTGCTTTTGTGTTGAAGATCTGTTGCTTGTGTCATGAAGACATAGTTGGACAAATGTTGTGTTTTCTCTTGAGTAATTACTGTTTACAAAGTTGTTTAAAAATTGGTGTGTGGCTGGAAGAAGAAAAAGAACTACATTTAGATGGTTTCTAACTGGTAATAATTTGAGAGTTTTACCTGCGCTGGCTAACAGAAATTAATTCACAGCGCAATTTTTTGCTGATGTAATATTCAAAAAAGATTTTTCTAAGGAAGTTTGTAGGACACTATTTTAAGTGCAGGATTGGGCACCACTTTTCTGGTTCTTTTTTTTTTTTTAAGACTAATCTCATAGGTTTTCAGAAGAATTTTCATTCAATCATAAAATTTAGTAGTATAATATGTATATAATTTAAGTAACAGTGCTAAAAGGTCTGTATGCTTAGAACAAACTCAGATTAGAAATGACCCATTATGTGAACAGAATTAAGACATGGCTATTTAACTTACATAATCAGTACCTACATGGAGTTCATTTTAACTGTTATCTGAGTTGAGTTATGATTGAAGAACTGATTTCACAAGAAGAATCTAATGCTATTGATTACTGAATCATAGGATCGTTTTGAGTTGGAAGGAACCTTCAGAGGTCATCTTGTCCAGCTCCCATGTAAGCTAGATAATGTCATTAGAGCCTGCTCCAGATATTACTACAAATTGATCCTCAAAGATGATAGAGCTATGAAAAAAAATCACCTTTACTTACTTTATTACTGCTGTTTATAGCAATGTCCTGTATATTGCTGGTGTACTAATTTGTTGCTAAGCCTCTATACAGGTTGAACTCAATGCAGTATAGTATTCAAGAACTTGCAAAATTGTTTCCAGCATGTTAGTAGAATAGCTTATATATTTAGATGGAATGACGCTCAAAAAATAGCATAGTGCTGAGTCTATGCAATAAAAGAACAATAATAAAAATGGAGGTACCAAAGATGAATGTATTCCTTAGAATCCATTATATTACAGTACGATTAGTCTGAACAGAAAGAGTGCATCTAGTCTGCTAAGGTTAGCATGTTTTTAGAACCTTATCAGCTTAATTCAAATGCTGTTGATGTTACTTTTGTGGCCTGTGATATATCAAGAGTACTAGCAATAATTAGAAAAAACAAATGCTTAACTGCTTAATAAAGCTGACATTTCGAACTGGAGCTTAATCACAGATGGAGGGAAAACCTTTTAATTGCCTTCCGGTAAGTTATTCAGTGTAGGGGTATGAAGGGATTTCTCAAAAACTTTGCTACTTAAATTTAATATAACTCAAAGAATGGCTTACAGAATCTGCATTTAAAATTATATTTGCAAGAGGAAGATCTTCCACAGTGTTTGCATCAGGTAGGAATTCCTTCATAATTTCAGAATAAGATCAGATAGTTGTGTATTGCTACTAAAGCCCAATCCATAATGCCCTTTAGTGTTCTCCTTAGTTTACAGTTTGGTTCTCTTGGTGCTGAAAATTGAAAAATTTATGATAACTATTTTGGTTATGTATTTTTTTCTGTAATTCACTGTAATCCTACAGTCAGAATCTAGCATCTAAATCGGGAATACTCTTAAGACCATAGTTTTCTTTTAAATCCAAGCAGAAATAGTTACTGCATCAGTTTTCTTTCTCCAAACTATTCTGACTTTACAACTCCTATATTCCATAGCAAAACCTTAAAAGCAATTAATTTGATGTAACATACGGATCTCAGATCAGCAATGCCAAAAATTTTATCATTGCAAGCTTGATTTCTGTTGAGATCCTGACCTCTGTGTCACTACACACACACCTGGCCATTAACTTGAGGAACTTTTTTTTTTAGCTTCTGTGCAAAATGGTGGTTGCAAAGGTTAACCTCTTCAACATGAGGAAATCAAAAATAGTAAAGATGAAATGGATTTGACATGTTGACAGAGAGAACTCTAAAATAATTCTTGGTGCATCTGAATACAGTTGGAATCAACTGACTGTATTTCACTTCAGGACATACCTCTCTCTTCTAGGAGCTCTCTTCTATGTTATTTTCCATTACATTTTGTTTGCAAATGGACTACTGTAAATTTTGAATGACTGGGTCCTCAAAAGAATCTAATGTGGTGTCCAAAGTAAATATTTTCCTAATGAATGTGTTTTTAATTTTAGTAATTTTTGTTGGCAGTTTACCTTGCAAAAGAAATGAGCATAATTTTATTATCCTAAAGATGCTCAGAACAGGATAAGAAAGATGTCAGAAAGCATTAGTTGAATTTTACTTTACCCTAGAGTGAAAATTTTGCTTCAGGCACAATAAAGCTTATCTGCAATAGTGCCTGCTAAGGCTCCTTCTCTAGGTAAGTCATCAGAAAGCTTAATGGCTACTGACAGACAGAGAAGACAGTTACATTCCTGAACATTAAGCAGCCTCGATGTTTTATAAGCAACTGACATAAGAAAGTCAGTGGTTTCATCTTGACAAGTTTATCAATTCACCAAGGGTGACACTTCACTGTTAACAAAATAGGGTTATTCTATGGGGGAGATTTAGAGAAAACAGCAAGAATGGGCTAATCTGAGTATTTTATATGCAAAACATTGCTTCCAGCTGTGGAGCTCAGAGACTATTACTCCTTTCCCTGAAAAAAAAAATAAAAATCATTGATATCAAGCAGCTGCTCAACATGCTTTTTTCTAAGTTTCTCTGTTCTGGTTGCTCAGCTAGCTAGCTTATATGATCTGCTACTCTTTTGCAACTTGTAAAATTCTGAGTTTAAAAAGTTGCTTTTGAAATTACGACTAGATTTCATAGCTCACAAAATTTGTAATGCCTCTTGGTGAGAAAGTGCTATGAAATGCCTCCATTTGAAAGTGATCAGAGAAAGGTCATCTTCATAGTTCTACACAGTGCAAACATCACTGATGCAGTAATGACAGATATAAATACATTTCTTGTGTCTTTAATAACCTGATTTTTTGTGGTATCTTCTTTCTTGCCTCTTTTGAGGACCATGAGATGCTATTTAAAAGTATAGGTGTGTTGCTGAATGGGAAGGAATGTGTAAATTTGAATATATGCTCAAGTTATTGGAGAACTGAGTAGTTCTGTATTAATTTAAAATATATGTGTGTGTGAGGGTTGCTCCAAAAGTAATGCTTCCTATTTTATTCCGTTGGTCCACAATGTCAGAGGCAGATGTTGGTGGTATAGCAGCAGAGGCTGAAGCTTTCCACTAATATTCCATTAGATTCTGTTACTGTGTGACAGATGACAGCAGAGGGGCAGTCTGACAAAATGACATCTGACATGGAAGTGCAGATGGAGCAAAGGTGTGTCACTGTATTTTTCCATGCAGCAAAAAGTGGCACCCATTGACATTGACAGACACTTACTGAATGTTTATGAAGTTAAAGTGGTGGATGTGAGCACAGTGAGGTGGTGGATGGTGCATTTCAGTAGTGGTGGCTGTTGTTTCCATGGAAATAAATAGGAGACATTTGTTTTGGAGCAATTGACATGTGTGAGTGTGAGATTTTTTTTTGGTTCTACTTTGACTTACAACTCCATTTATTCCTGGCTGTACTGAAGAGTGCTAATGCCAGTTTGTCAGTTATTTCATATATTTTCTTTGAGACGTTAAGAGAGTTTGTTAATTATTTATGTATGCCAGTCATGAATCTTAGTCATTCTTTCCTAAACTTCTGCATTTTTCAAGAACTAAGGTTTTAAATTGAGGCTGACAGAGTAGTCTTTTGCCTGAGAAGTTGGTTTGTTTTTTTTTTTTCTTTGCTTTTTGAAGTTCTTCTGTTACTATTTCTAGTACTTGTGCTATTGACCTATGTGGACCTAAGCCAAGATGTCATGACGCAAGGCGTTGTACAAGTCACCTGTTGTTTCTAATTTAATAGATAGATTCTACACAGCAGCTCCTGGCTATTCTTTTTCAGAAGATAAATGTTATAGCACCTCTCTTTTGGCATGGTTTTTGATTGGATTGTGTAGTGTGGCTATGGGTAAAAACATATGATAAATGCTTCTAAAAGTTATGTCTTCATCCTGTAAAAAAAGTTCTTCCGTATCTTCTCAAATTTCACTGGTTGTTATTATTTATAGTCCTCACTCAGTACATAGTAAAATTAGTCTTTTCAAGGAACTAGGTCAGACTGTCATACCAAGTAAATAGTACATCAGAGGAAAAGTTTGGCAGCCCACTGCACATTTATTTCTGTAATGTGTAGGTAGTATAACTTTCATTCATTGGCCTTGGGACAGAGTTCCCATCTGCTGGAGTTACTGTTGTGTGAGAAGCAGCAGCCCTTTGGACTTCACAGACCTTATTTGGATGATTCCATGCATGTAGCAGATGCTTTCTGAGCATGAATTTGTGAGCCCTCTCTGAATTTTACCTGTAATAAAATCTGGGGGTTCAAACGTTTCTTAATCCCAAATGTGCTGATTTTGTTGCTACTCATTAAAGCCAGATGCCACAAACAACATCAGTTTGATTATCTACTGTTTTTACTGCTACTCTGACCTGCATTACAGATTTTATAACCGCTTGTATTATACACATTAAACATATTTCCATATTCATGTATGGATTTTATGTTTTGACAATAGAAAATACAGTTGAAGAAAAGTTTGTCTGACCTGCTGCTAGGCCTTTTACTAATAATTTAACTAATAAGTAATGGGGAAAGAATTACAAAACTGAAACACCCTTAATTCTTTTTTACAGATATTCGTTCACTTTGGCATCTTTTTATGTTAACATGCTTCTCCTTAAGCAGCATCTGCAGAAATACAATCCACAGTTTGTTACAGGGTTTGAGCTGTAGACTGTGAAAGCCATGGCAAACCTGCAGCTAATACAGGAGGTGAATGGCCACTTTAGTTTTTTTTTTTTTTTAATTGCAGTTCCAAAAAGAAACACTGCTCCATGTGGTACCATTCTGTTTAAGTACACAGTTGTGTCTGAAAAACAGGAGTACTATAAAGTCAAATTGTATACTGTTGTTTCTGTCCACAGACATCTGTTATAGTCACTTTCACCTTCTATTGTCTCTTTCACCTTCCCTGTCTATTTTGCTTTGCATCCCTGCTTTGGAAGCAGCAATTAAGTAGCATTACCAAAGCAGTGTTGTCATTACTGCTGTGATTATTTCTAATTAAATAGATCCTTAAAAGCAGCTGTGCCAATTTAAATTCTGTTCTAAATTCCAGCTGTGGGAGTGAGATAGATAAGCATTTCTTGGTTTTGGAAAAGGCTACGTCACTGAGGACCAGTAGAAAAGCTTCTTCAGGGAGCTTTTGCTGGTTGTAGCTGGTAATTTTAGACTTGCAAAATCTTGGGGCTGATTTTCTTAGCAGCCTCACAGTGTGGTAGTAAGGAGGATGCTGTCTCGCTCTCTAGGTTTGTTACGTCAGGCGTGGGTTGTTCTTACCAGATCTGCTTCTGACTGTGCCTCTGAAAAACATCCATAGGATGGTTATAATTTTGTCTGCTGCAGCTATTTCTTGGCCCTGGAATGATACAGATAACTGTAAAAATCTGTAGGAAGAGATCTGGTAACACTAGAAAATTCTCATTAAAACTTGGCTCTTGCAGAAGAGAATGGTTTAGCGCTTACTGCTTCTATCCCATTACAAGGTTTTTCAGTTCAGGCATATAATAGCAGGCACTGAATATTTTGTGGCAATTTGTGAATATGTGGGGCTGTGTAAACAGTGTGGTCTATCGGCTTTTTTATTGTTTTTATTTTTATTTTTATTTTTTCAAAGTAAAGCCATTTCTGTTAGCTGTATTTTTTTCAGCAAAGCCATTGCAAGGCTTTTATTTTTTTCTGTGAAGGTGAGTAACAAGATTGATGTGCATGAGTATACTGTCAGAATTATTTTCAGTAACTGAGAGTATCCCCTTGTATCTGGCAAACTTTGCTCTTTTCAGTTTTGTAAGACTGTTTGTAAATGCTCAGCTTAAGACTTGAACCTGTTTCAGTTTTTCTCTAATTTATAAAGTAATTGGTAAATCTAGTGCATTCATTGCTAGAAATTTGAAGCCTTGCTGCTTTTTTCTAATAGAAGGGAGTTTGTAGATGCATTACCATTATTAGTGTGCTGTATTTCACAACACTAAAAAGACATTTTTAATATCACTAGCATTTTGAAGTTCTTTCTTCTTCCAGGAGAGTAGCAGCAGTATCGTTGTCAGTGCTATTTAGCAATGTTCAATTTAATTTCTTTTAACTTTTTAAGACAACATCTGGGGAAGATGTACGAGACTTCACCAAGGTGCTGAAGAACAAGTTCCGCTCAAAGAAGTATTTTGCAAAACATCCGCGTCTTGGCTACCTGCCTGTGCAAACAGTTCTGGAGGGTGACAACCTGGAGACGTAAGCTTAATTATAGAGCAAATGCTCTCGGCATTACTGGTCTGCTCCACTAAAAACAAAAAAAGTGAAACCAAAGAGTGGGCAGTTGTTTGCTTTGTTTGCAGATCTTGCCTGAGTTTGAAAAGTACACGTTTTTATTTTGATAAGTATTTGGCTATATAGCCATGTAGCAGTTAGTTTTGGAGAGATTTTAGTGGCTGTTTTAAAAAAAAAAAAAACTTTTATAACCTTCAGGAGACGGGAACCTTCTGGAACATTCCTTTTTATATGGTCATGGCTAAGTCCCTAGAGTTAGAAATCTCTGAGCTAATGAGGTTCCTACAAACTTCAGAAATAGAGGAGGACTGATAGAGCAGAGCACTGTCTGTTCTCCCCAGTTATTCACTGTGCTGACAGAAATACTCTACTTTATTTACTTAGGTGGTTGGTCACAGTCAGCAAAGGAGGCTCTTACATGAAAAAAATCAAGATATTTTAACAGGGCACCAGAAGTGGTTTCATGAATTGACTCCTTATGACATCTTGGAGTTTGTGGTTGCTTCTGCTTGCGTTGTCTAAACACTGCACCACTTAGTCACCACCAGCAGTCACTGTGGAACTTCAGCATATGTGCTCTGTTTGTGTGGCAAAGCCCAGTGCACTTGTCCATGCTCAATTTTGTGACCAGAGGATTGTGTGTGTTTTGGGTTTTTTTTGTTTTTTTTTTTTTTTTTGTTTGTTTGTTTTTTGTTTTGTTTTGTTTTTAGTAAACAAAACCCAATCATTATCAGTTTAAGAAACAGAAGGAAGTAATCTGAAAATTGGCATATCTGGCCTCTGTTCTAAGCATAATGTACACATAGATGTTAAATGCTGTTCACCAGAGCAGTCCTTGACTGATCTGTATTTAACAATATATGTCACAAACAAAGGGAAGCAAAAGTTTGCCAATAGTGCCAGGAATTTGAGTATCAAAACTGTAATCACAGGTTGGGGTGAAACTCTTTTGGCCTGTCATGTGGAAAATACACAGATAAATTGCCAGGACCATGCTGAGGAAACTACTGGTATGGGTTCTCCCTGCCTCAGGTGACAATTCTCAGTAGTATGGTTCTTGAAAAAAGTTAAATTGGAAATCCTAAATGCTTACCTAAGTGATAGAATACTATACAATATATATTTGCCTTAGATTATTTTTATGCAGTAGGAAATAACTTCTACATATAGTGGGCTGTTTTGTTGTTGTGTTTCTTTTTCCCCAGTATGTTTTTGTAAGAGTATTTTCTAGTTAGTTTAAAAGTATGTTTTTGTAAGAGTATTTTCTAGTTAGTTTAAAAGGAATGCTCCAATGCTTGAACAGTATTTAAACAAATTGGTTGTGGTTTACAAATTCCAGTTTAATCAGTAATACTGTTTTGGTATTCTTTAGAATGTGATTTTTAAGAAAATAAAGTTTGTAGCTCAGTTTCCTGTCTTTCCATGATACGCTGTAATATCTGTTGCTGTCTCTTTTCAATGTCAGTTGTTGCTGGTTCAAATAATGACTGGGTTGTTGGCTAAAATAGTATGTGTTTCTCTAGCATTCTCTTGCTTAAATGGCTCCAAATTTTGTTTCATAGTTTCTTTCTTTCTTTCTTTCCTTTTTTTTGTCTTCCTTACAGTCCTATCACTCTCATCAGTATGTGGCCAGAGCAATATGAGTGAGTATGCAGAATCCCTTTGTCCAGAAAGCTTGATAGACTACTTTTCTCTAAGCTGAATTGCTGCTAATCTGATGTGCATGAGCTATAGGGCATGGCTGACCCAAAGCAACAGCCCCCCTCGGCAATATTGTGAATTTATTTATTTGTCATCGGTCTAAATTACTTTAGAATAATTCTACCTACATCATGAATTGCTTTTGACACCAATAATTTTTTTTTTTTTTTTTTTTTTTTAAATAGCCCTTCTCAGTCTCCACAGCTATTTCATGATGACACACACTCCAGGATAGAGCAGTATGCTACTAGGTAAGAAACGCACAGACTGTTTCTCGCCAGTACACTGCATTTTGTGATTGATTCTTGCTGATTTTAATCTACTCTACTGGCTGGGCATTATTTATTAAAAAAGATATAATTCTCTGTACTCAGAAGTAAGTCAAACATTTTTAAATCATCAGCTTCTGAATACAGTCATATTAAATATAAAGTAGATGCTTTCAATCTGTCAACTGTCATACAAAATGAAAACTTGCAGAATTACTATATTATTTCTGAAATGGGCTGTTTTCCTTTTATTTTATTTTTGACTTTTGGGAATAAACTTAGCATGTTGATATATAGTTTCTCTCAGATGTATTTTAGAGCCAACTTTTCTTTCACTTCTGTGATAGGCTGGCACTATTCATTGCCATTGACTTATAGCAGAGGATATATTAATTAAGGATGTTTTACAGCCTTTTTAGGGTCACCCAAGACCTTTTAGGATATAATGTTTATTGTACAGAGTCCATCTCTGTGCTTGAGTGTTTCATTGAGCTCTCTTTTGTCTGTTTGGAGCCAATGAGATTTAAGCACTAACCAGAGCTACTCTTTCAAAAATAAGTAAAGACAATCTGCTTTTAGGCGAGACAGAAATTGATCCATATTCCCACAGGAACTGACTTGGTTTTGCTTTGGGTATTTTTTTTCTGTTGTAATTGATCTATGCATCCTACAAAAAAATGAACTTTTTCAGCTTTTTGAATAAACATTAAAATTTTATGCTCAAATTACCTATTTGCTACTGTAATCTTACTTATGGGCAGCATAAATAGAGCTTCAAAACAGTTTGTTAACAAACATCTATGTTACCTATCACATGATCTATTTAGAAAGGGAAAAATGGAGCTGAAACTGATGCTGAAAGATTGTCTACTGTCAGCCTCATCTCTTCCCTTTTTTCTCTTTTTTTTATCTCAACAAACTGCATTTTCATTCTTCCTTGAAAATATAGTATATTGTCAAAGTTGTAGAACTTGTCAGTTACTCGGAACATGTCATTCGTATAAATCAGCCAGTGTTTCTTTGAATCTATGACTTCTCACTGCTTTCACAATTGAAGACTATGGGTAAGTCTACCATCTGTACACAAAGAAATCAGAATTCTCTACAAAGATGTAAGAATTCCTTGTCCCTTTATGTCCTTTCTTCAGTCTGTAACGCCATAATGGCTGTCTGTGTCCCGATGAGGCTATAACTATGTACCCCATTAAGAATCAATGGAGATCCCAAGTGCTGTAAGCTGGTTTCCCTCTTCTCTTCCTCAAGTCTGCCCTTCAATTGATTAAATTTCTAAATGTGGACTATGCACTGTCTAGGGCTCTTTCGGGATGCAAAGCCCAACCTGTACCTGCTATGTGCGGAAGGTGGTTAGCAAAATAACAACAACCAAAAAACAAACAAAGAAATAAACAAAAATATATACAACCAACCTAATTTTTCTACTCATAAGCTATCTATAAGTTTTCAAGGTATTTTTCCTCCAGTAATAAAATCTACAAAATGAAGACATAATTTACTCTGTAGCTTTCATAATTTTTATTGTGTGCTTTTTAGGTGGATCTGCTACCATGAATATTTCACATATAAATTAGTAAATATTTTAATTATCCCAATCCTTTCATCTAAGCTTCTTTCAAGAAGTACTATGTTGGTGGAAAACCTGTTAGCCAATTAGTAAAGGATATCAGTGTTTTGAAATATTTGTTGAAAAGTATTCATAACTGTAAATAGTTACGCATACCACAAGTGAAACTGGCAGTAAACCTTATGTTTATGTGATTGTCTTTTCATTAGAGGAGATAACTAGGGCCAGTTAAAAAGACTGTAGCGAAAACAGTGTATTAGGGTTAAAACCTTTATTGTCACTGTTTGAAGAACATTCAAGTCTGTTTTCCGATAACAATTCTTATGGTTACATTGTGTTTCAGCAAAAATCCTGTGTTCATACAATACTTATCTGCAATGAGCTGCCTTTTTCTTCTGTGTCACCTCAGGGCTGCTTCTAGTACACTTTCTCAGCTTTCAGTTTGTCTCCCACCTGAAGGCATTTTGCAGCAATGGAGTTCCTTTCTGTCTCCCTCTCCTGTCTCTTGGCTCCCCATGCTATTCTGAGCAAACCCTCACTAAATGGTGTGGATTGAAAACCTGACGATAACAGTAGAATCTGCCTTTGCGAGATAGTTTTACTGACTTAGAAATTCAGGGAACACTGCTGTCTGAAAAAAATGCTTTACCACACACAAGGGGATATGAAGATGAGTTTAAAAATCAGCAATGTTTCATGAGAGTCTTAAAGATGCTGAGCTGAACAGTATTACAAAGACTTGTAAGCACCCTGCTTGTGCTTATTGCTTGCTAGGAGCTAGAGCTGCTTGAGATGGCCGAGAGCAGAGGTGGCTTGGATGTCTTGAGTCACTTAGCAGCTTTTCCACCCTTCAGTTGAGGGAGCCTCCCTTTAGGACACAACGTTGCCCTGACAGGCAAGATGATCAAGACAACTTCAACCTGTGCATGCTTTCGCTGATGCTCCTCAACTCTGAGGAATACTAACAAGCATACAGATGGGCAAACTTCTTCCGTGCTAAAAAAATACACTGGAGTTCATGGGGGTTTTTTTAGGTCTTTACCCACTGCATTCAAAAATAAAGTTGGAAGATATCTGTAATAATGCATATTGCACTTGCAAATTTGAGTGCAAAGTTTAAGATATCTTTACAGCAAAGGAAATACCTGTATTTATATGCACAGTGTCAAGTGTTTCTAGACTCTTATATGTCTTACATAAATAAAATGTATCTTCCCTAGAAAGCTGAATAGATAGAAAATTCCTGAAATATAACAGAGAGTTGTTGTGGTGCTGGTGATAATTTTACTAAAGTGAGAAATGCTTATGTGCAGTAGTCCAGGTTCAGGCGGAATTCACTATAAATCGTAGTTTCTTTCATGCTTTTACAAAAGCAAGCAGCCTTCAGGGTAGAGATGCGCACAACTGGAGAGATGCAACATTTTATATTTCCTACATTCTGGAGCGAATTCCTTCTTCTGCTTTCTCATTGGTTAAGTACTCCGGGTTTGCAGCCTATCCAATACTTCTAATTCCCTTAGCGGATGTGCCTTCCCTGTTTACTACTTGATTAACCCCTCCCTTTTCTCTTCCTCTTCTTGTTTAGTTTTTATCTATTATGGTATGCTGATATAACATCTTGTAGTTAACCTTATCCTCTGGCTATTATTCAGACCATGGAACCAGTTTGTACCAGTACTTCTCCTGAAGTTTCTCAAAAATGCTGATCTTCTATTCTGCAAACAGGAATTTATTGTATCCAAGCTCTGCAGCACTTCTTTGACGTCACTACATCTTATTGTTATGCACAAACAGCATTTCTTTCCCCACACTTAGATACAGAACGTACGCTTGTTGTTTGTAGCTTAGGAAGTAGAATTAGTTCATTGTAGCATAAGTTTCTCATAAAAGTTCTCTGAACTATAGGGTTTTTTTTTTTGGTGAGCAAATCTACGTATTTATTCCTATTCATGTGTACCAAAGTTACCGCATCTGAGCTGTTTCTAAGCAGAAGTGATCTTCTCAGTGCCTCTATTGAAACTGTTCAGCACAATCTCTGAAAGTCATGGTCTTTCCCTGCCTTTCAGGCTTGCACAAATGGAAAGGACCAATGGCTCCTTCCTCACAGACAGCAGTTCCACCACAGGAAGCGTGTAAGTAACTCTTGCTCATTCAGGCTGCTAGGAACCTTGGTTATCGGTGTAGATTATAATCCTTTGTAAATTGTAACACGGAATTTAGCTCCAGTGACAGCAACAAATTAGTATGACCCCAAGAAGAACTGGCTAAATTTCATTGTTCCAAGAATCAGTTGTGTAAATGGGTGATTCTTGTTTGGTGAAATAAGGCAACCCTACATTTATCAGCCACTCCACTTCAAAAATGAGGAAATTTCGTATCACTGGAAAAAAATCACAATTCTGTTGTTTCTATTTTGTGTTCTTTTCCTGCTTTTATCATAGTATAAAAGAAAAATTCTTTGTCAAAGTAGGCAGTGGAATGGGTCAATAATTTTTGCTACCTCCCAGAACAGTTTTATTCATTGCAAGAAAATGATCAATACTGCAAGCTATACAGAAGAGTTTTGCTATTTCTTGCTTAGGTATCAGTTTGCTGGCTACTGATTCATGTTTGTAGTCGGGAATTTAAACGTAGTCCTACATAATTTTATCAAAGCTGTTTTCCTTTTTAATTATGTTATGTTTTTATTATAAAATTCTTTGTTAAAATGAATTGATGAACCTGAAAAGCATAAAATCCTTTGAATTATTGATGAATTAAGTACAGCTTTTTTGGTGATAAAATACATTGATGTTTTAACCTTCCTGTGTTTTCTGTTCTGTTAATTAAATCAGTGTAGTGGGACCCTGCCTCTTCACAGTTATTAATTAATAAAATAAACCTTTTTTTAAGGGAAAACAAATTAGTTAGAAAATGCTGTTATTCTCAGTATACTTTCATTTACTGTTTTAAAATCTGACTATGAAATTACCTCCAAATTTACTAATAATGTGAGATTTTAAATATTCTGCTTCAAAGAAGCACTTGTGATAAGCTTCAAATTCTTTTCTGTTTGATAAGCTCTACTTATATAAAGCTAATTTTTTTCCTCCCATGTGTAACTGGGAAACCAATGGCAGAAGTGCAGCCAAACCATTTCCTTTTGGTTTCCTAAAAGAAAGAAAAAAAAGTACTGTTGTTTGGTAGGGAAAGCTGGAAACCTGAAAGCAGCAAAATGCTTATACACTTGATTGAGTTGTAATTTTGGATTCAAAGAATATACACATTTGAGACAAATAAACATGATAAGACCAAAGAGCCATCCATTCTAATAGTAACATGAGATGTATACATTTAATTTTTATTGGCAATTCAGCTGCTGATTTTTAAATGTAATTTTCTTTCTCACCTATAAAAATATTCTTTGTTTTAAAAAGAGGGGTGAACATGCTGAATGTGTGTATAAAATTGGTAGAGAGACTTTACAAATTTGTGTCTCAGTCCTGTTGTCAGAAGAGAACTATTACACAAGAAAATATACAGAAGTTCAGAGGCCAAAGAGGACAAAAAGAAACTGTTTTACCCGGTGATACTTCTTTTGTTTGTGGATAACACTGCATATTTCTGTTAAGCTACATGTAGAAGTACTCATAAAATCCTTAAGAACTGTCATTTAAAACTTATAATTAAATTATTGTAGAAAACGGAAGATCCTAAACTTACGATGTGTTAAATGTTACCTCATAAGGTCAGGATCCCAGTTTCGTTCATAATTCACCTACAGGGAGAACATTGGGAATCTAGTTTTGTAGCTCAGCTCTATTTTTATTGTTTGACAGCTTGATGTTAAAATATGCAAGCTGTAATTGTTCTGTATAGACTGAATTAGAAGGAGCAATTTGAAACTTCGACGTGCATTTTTCAGCTCAGAGGCAGTAAACCTGAGAAAAATCTCATTTTCTTATATTCTTTTGAAGCTTTGGGAGATTTTTGATGATTTTAAAATCAAATTCTCTCTTTGAAATTGGAGTTATGTTCTGTGATCTTTATCAGTCCTCAGTAATCCCACAGCTTACTGTGGACCTGTAACAGAACCAAAGTTGCACTTAGTATTGGAAGAGCATTTGCTTTAGCCTTGTCAGGTTAGCAAGTTAATCACTAGTAAGTTTAACATACTTCATTCTTCAGAGTGTACGTGTAAGAATTTTTCTTCATTGAAGTATAACCACCAAGGAAGACTAAGGAGAGAAAACAAGGAAGCTTATGCTGTTGGTTAAATATCGTGAGGTTTCTTTATAGAAATGAAAAATAAAACATTCTTCAATGAAATATCTTCTTTTTTAATTAACCTCTTGTCTTGAATATCTTCATGATATCCCTTAACTCTTTAGGGATTTCTGCACTCCACTAGGATGTGAAAATTCTACTAAAACATGTGTTTTCCTGAACTGGAAAAGTATTTGTAGACAGCAAAAATATATATATTTTTGCTGTAGTGTGTCCATTCTGTTAACAACAACAACAACAATTTATCTAATGTTTTAATTTTCTGACATAACAGCATTAAAGACTTTTCATAAGGAGAAATGAAGACTTTTCAAAAAGAATGTGAAGTGGTATTCCCTGCGAAAAGCCGTGCCTCACAATTTGACAAATCACAGTGTAGGAAAATTAAAAGACAGAAGACATTTTTAGAGAAACAGGAGAACGTATTTCTCTTATTCCTGTAATGTATGAACCATCCTAGCTAGCCCACACTGAAATTAATTGTGCTGGACAATAATATGAATTGTTAGTGTGTAAACGTGAATGTTTAGTAGCTGGTTTTTTTCTTCTTTTTTTTTTTTAAACGAATGCCTTTAGTACCAGTTGTTTTAGTTTCTGCGGTGCAGTTGATGGCACTTTACAGTCAACAGAAGATATTTTTCTTATTAAGGAGCTGTGCACTCAGGTGCAGGGGTAGGAGCAAGCAATGAACAACAGTGATACATAGAGCTGGCACTGCCACTCAATGTCTTATGAGTCAAAATAGAGTCCCAGTATATAGTATCTAAATACTTTGACATGGTGTAAATGGTTAAAGGGCAACTTGTCATAATGAGGAATTAGCTCCAGATTAAAGTTAAAGACCAAAACAGCATTTCAGAGTACCTTCTTGAACCTGCTCTGAATATTTGGCATCGCATCAGTAGGCCAAGGTATGCTTTATTTGGACTAGAATACATGGTGCTTGATATGAAAAGAACACTGCTGGAAAAAGGAGGATAATGGAGGAAGGAGAATGGCAAATATACTCATCTCTTACTATCTAAAATCTTAATCAGGTAAAATAATAAATAATAATAATAAAAATAATAAAACTGGGGTGCATTAAAAAGAGCGTGGCCAGCGGATCGAAGGAGGTGATCCTCTCCCTCTACTCTGCCCTGGTAAGGCCTCATCTGGAGTACTGTGTCCAGGTCTGGGCTCCCCAGTACAAAAAAGACAGGGATCTCTTGGAAAGAGTCCAGCGGAGGGCCACAAAGATGGTGAAGGGCCTGGAGCATCTCCCCTATGAAGAAAGGCTAAGTGAACTGGGTCTGTTTAGCCTTGAGAAAAGACGACTGAGAGGGGACCTGATCCAGGTTTATAAATATCTAAGGAGTGGGGGGCAGAGCGGTGAGGCCAGTCTCTTTTCAGCAGTGTGTGGAGACAGGACAAGAGGAAATGGCCAGAAACTGCAGCATAGGAAGTTCTACACAAATGTGCACAAGAACTTCTTTACAGTGAGGGTGACGGAGCACTGGAAGAGGCTGCCCAGGGGAGTTGTGGAGTCTCCTTCTCTGGAGATATTCAAGACTCACCTGGACACCTACCTGTGCGACCTGGTGTAGGAAACTTGCTTTGGCAGGGGGGTTGGACTCGATGATCTCTGGAGGTCCCTTCCAACCCCTACAATTCTGTGATTCTGTGAAACTGATGAAAAGTGGCTGTCAGGAAATATGAGTTTTTCTCTCTACAACTCAGTCTTGATGAAGGAAAATGATGTGCAGTGTTTTTTGTCTCTTGCTCCCTTCATGCATGTTTTGGAATCAATCTGTTGAAACTATTTATCCAGAGAGAATAGGATATTTCAAATGCCATTTTCATTGGCTAGCTTTGTTGGGTGTTCTTCTCGTTTGAGGTGTACTTGTTTCAAAATTGAACTTCTGGGATTTTCACTGCTTTCTTGTATGATGGAGTGCTGAAAAGGAACTGCAGTCTCTACTCTTGAAATATTTTTGTGTAGTTCTGCTTTTTTCTTGAAGTGTGCAGAGTCTTCAGAAAAATAACTACCAAGAAGACTAAGGAAATTATTTGGATGCTGTGTTTTTATTTTGGTGACCAAGTGCTGTCTCCAACTAATTCTGATGAATAAAGTTCTGGATTTCTCAAAATTAAAGTATTTCCATGCCATAGAGCATATCTCACTCCTTTCAGTTGTAGGTCATTGTGAAGCCCAGTGCCGGAACTCCTGTGCTACTAGTGAATCTTAATTACTAGTGAGCCTTAATTACAGTCATGAGATTTTATGGTGCAGATTTAAGTTGCTGCTAATTGAAATAGTAATTCTGCAAGTTAGACTAGACTAGTGGTAAAATCATATTTTTGTTTTAGAAGACTGTTTTTATCAGATTTACCATTAGGACATGAAAAAGACTGCTATCATTTGCAAGATATGATGCCTTAAAAAAGAACTGTCAATATTCATTCTGTCACATACAGATTCTGAGGCTCTAAGCCAATGAATGAGGAAGGAATTGAATTTTTTCTCTGGACTTATTAACTGAGAGTCCAAAATATAACATTGTCTGGAATCCTTCTTAAAGATTGTATTTATCTGTTTTGGTGTCACCTATAGGACACAACAGAGTGAAAAATATGTAAGTATTCCCACTGTAAATTCTTTATTAAAAGTGGATTATATGCCTTATTAAAAAATGAGGTTATACCTAATGTAAAATCTTGACAGAATTGAAGTTTTAATAAATTCAAATATAATAAATCCAACTTTGCAGAGCACTATTAAAAAAAATCTGTTTCAAATGACCTACATAGTTGCTTATAAACTAATTCATCATCTTAAAAAACAGACAGTATCTTTCTGATGCCTAATTAAAATAGGCAGACTAAACTACTTTATTGGACGGACCTTCCCTGACAACGTCAACATTTCTGCACAGAAGAAGCTTAAAAGAAGTTACACTGTATCATTTAAAGTAATATTTAAATAGTGTTTTGAAACCTGAATGATAGAACTTTGTTTCTTTTCAGTATCTGCTTTAACACTGCTGCTTTGCTTGCTGAAGGTGTTGATGTTAAGATACTATCGCTTTCCTGCTTATTGCAGCTGTTTCAGTTTGCATTGTGGGAACATCCTGCACGTTTCAATGGACACACAATGTGTCATGGTGTGTAAAGCCCCAATAGAGTTCACATCACTTTGGAAAAAACTTGATTATAAGGAGTGGAGTTTTTGGTTTATTTTGGTTTGTCTATTTTTACTGAAATAGAAAAAGGATGGAGAAGTGCCATGGCATTTTCATTATCACATCAGAACCTGGTCCAAACTTAATTAACTACACTTTTTATGTTTTGTTTATTTTTTTTTTATTTTTAAGGCATTTCAAGTAAGTCATTTGCAGTTTATATTCTCAGGTTTGATTTTCACTATTTCTGAACCACCAGCAGCATTTGTTCTTCATGCATACAATAAACTGTTGTTGTACACCACTACTAATCATTTCTGTTTTTCCTGTGCATTGTGTATTTATAAGCTTTTGTAGTATTTTTAGAAACAATTCATAAATTTGAATACAACTTGCTGAGATACACATCTAACATTTATACTTTAAAATCTTGCAGGCTTATTTCGTACTCTTAGTCCTTTCACATAAACAAGCAAATGAAACCCTTCAGCTTGACAAAGTTGTTTGTTTATGTAATGAATGTGTTTTTGCTCTGTCTTAATCTGCATTGTTGTATTGCTCCAGAGAGGATGAGCACGCCCTTATCCAGCAGTATTGTCAGACACTGGGAGGAGAGTCACCTGTGAGTCAGCCACAGAGTCCTGCCCAGATACTGAAATCAGTGGAAAAGGAAGAGCGAGGAGAGTTGGAACGCATCATTGCTGACCTTGAGGAAGAACAAAGGTGTTTCATAAGCATCCTATTTAGTCTTTGAATTGTCAATTCATTGTTTGAACTAAGTGTATGCCATGTATTGTTGTTGGAGAAGATGAGGAGAGATGCATTTAGGAGTCATTATTACAATGATTCCAGGGAAAAAAAAAATAAATCAGCCAAGGCATGTCGTGCATGGCATAACTTGGTTAGGTAGAGGGGACGAGTCTACAATAAAACAGCATAGGTTCATTGTGTAGAATTTTTTCATAAACTACGTGTAAGACATTGTCTTTGAGCTACTAATATTCTCTAGTTGGAGGTAATGATAGCATAATTTGATCTAAGGATGTTTTTATTTTAAATTATTTACATTATCATTCTTCTCTTCAATATACCAGGAGTCTGCAGATAGAATATGAGCAACTAAAAGAGCAACATCTTCGAAGAGGAATTAACCCTCTTGCATCACCTCCTGATTCCATTGTTTCACCTCAGCATGTTCCTGAAGATGCTGAACTCATTGCTGAAGCTAAACTTCTGAGGCAACATAAAGGTCGCCTGGAAGCAAGGATGCAAATTTTGGAAGATCACAATAAGCAATTGGAGTCCCAGCTTCACCGTCTGCGTCAGCTACTTGAGCAGGTGAATGTGTACTCATGTCTGTCTTTTCTGGCAGGTTACTTCTGCGTGATGGATTTCTCGGTGGTGCAAAGGTGTTGGAATTTAACCGTAGATATTTTCACTGTTGATTTGCTCTGTTGCACTCAGTTATTTCAAGGGTGAAGAGGAATTTTTCCTGCTCTGTTCTGAGCTACTGTGAATGTCAGATGAGCACAAAATGATTTTAAGTGCTGGAGTGATTATGGTAACTTAGGAAATATACACATAAGTTCAACATTTTTTTCCAAGTTTAAAAGCAGAGGGAAGAAAATATGTATTTTTCCAAGTAGTGGTACCAGTCACAACCTGTATTTGACTTCAGTTTTTCTATCTTTCCTTAAGTTATTTCATTTTGTTGCCAGAGTCAGTCACTGAAATGTTTCTTGACATAACAAAGACAGATTGCCAAAGATATTTCTAATATGCAAAAGAACAAGTATTTCTATTCAGAAGTCTAGTTCTTGAATAGCATGTTTACACCTATAAGCTACAGCAAAACAGTCTACTTACAGGCAGGTGTTACATTCAAGAGCCTTTTTGCAAATGCTAGAGATGGTACAGTTTCTTTGTTGGAGGAGGAAATGTTGATCATTTTTGAAGAACGTGCATATCTAGATACAAAAAAAATAAAATGGCAAATTCTACAAAGTGTTGTTAGAGATGTTAGCTTGTAAAACATTGTGTGTGGAAGCTTAAATGTATGAATCTTTTCCCAGAAGTAATCATGACCATTGGGTCAGAGTCCTGTAAGGCAAAGAATTCCTACCTTCCTCGAACTGGATGATTGGTTGTATGATTAGAGGATTTAACTAAGCTAAGAAACAGGCTGCATAAAACAAGTATCAGGATGATGTAAGTTCCTGCTGTTGATGATACCATTACTACAGTGATGAAGATGTTGTTGTTGTTGTTCCTCTGGGTGACTGGCATTTTTCTAGGTAGTCTTGGCATCATAGCACTAGGATGCATTTGTTCCAGTGACTTCCCTACCCCTCTAGCAGAATATTGTTGTTGTTGTTGCTGTTAATCTAGCATATTCAATCAGTGTTTGAGTAGTTTACATATTTAATAGGGTAGACAATTGGTGCAGCTGTTGATAATCCTTCATGATGTATCTTGGCAACTATTGCCAACACTAGGTGCTTTGGAGAAGACTTTTAAACTTGTAAAGAAACTGTTGTAGAATGGAAACACAGTTCTGCCAAAACTACAGACAGTTTAGCGTAGTGCTTAAAGCATGAGAATGTTCACCCTTTAATTTTTTTTCTAATGTGTCTGTAGATAATCTAATTAATATTATATTTTTGTAATCGAGTACCTTTATAGCATTCTTAACAAGATCTTTTAAGATATCCATATGCGTTGTGCTAGTGGGCAGTGGCTTTGAGGAAACAGCAATATTTTCTTCTTAGCAGTTCTGCCTCTGGATTTCTTTGAGTGTTCTGCAACTTTTGGTTTCTGGTAGGGTAAGGTAGAACAAAAAAGATCTTTTGAAATATTTTTTATTTGTTTAAACCACATTTGCTCTACACTTGCTCTTTTGCTTACCATCCACCATCCCCCTCTTCTGGGGAGTCATGCTAGGCTTCTGATTATTTCTTGTGCTCTTCCCAAAGATATTCCTATTTCTATTCTGGCCTCTTCTAAAGGAGTATCTGGTACCAAGTCAAGTATTTAAGAAGATCTGCATTATTGCCTTTGTAGCGTATCTGTGATTTTTCAATATAGTTTTCTAAATACATCATTACTGTATGATTTTGTGTTCTTTTGACCTGCCACTAAGCAGTTTTTTTGCAAGCTGTCTCCAAGGATGCTGAAGCTATTTTATTGAAGGGCCTTCAAAAACTTAAATAATTCAAAATTTCAGAGTGTGTTCTTTGGAATTTCTTTATGTCAACATCAATACAGTTTTGAAGCAGCGTTGAGTTATGTTATTGTCCTCTTTAACTTTCTGGAAAAATGACCGCTCTTCAGCATGTTTGTTTTAATGTCTAGGCTGTTCACAGTGTGTGAAAGTCTTTTCCTCTCTCACTGCTTGGGAAAGACTATTTCAGAAGCCAGCTGGAGATCTAAGTTTATTTATTTATTTCCTTTGTTTTTGTCAACTGTCCCAATTACATTTTTAGTAGATGTAAAAAATTCCTTGTCTTGTTAATGAGATAGGATAATCTTCCATACAAATTATCTAAGTCCAAATGTCAAAATACTCAACTATGTATTTCCTTTCGTAATAATTACTGGTGTTAAAGGACACCACTGCCCATCTCACAACACCTTCTTTGCTGTGATTGGCATTTCATGTTCTCTGTTTCTTTTCTTCTGTCAACAGCAAAGCCCTTAATTTCTCTTCTCCGTTCTGCTTCCTGACTGTTTTTTATGTTAATAAAGTGCTACTGAATGTAAAGTACTGAGACCTCTTTGTCTAAGAAATATGGGTAGAAAAGTAATGAAACTTAGAAACTCCTACGGTAAGTTAGATATATATCACAGCGCTCAAAGTCATTCTTTAGAGAGCACCTTTAGCAGAAAAGTGCATGCATCCTCACTGCACATTTGCCTTCTTCAGGTCACAATTCTGAGGTTAACACACTGTTTTTATTTTAGCAAGCCCAAAGGATTGGTAGCTGTCACACAGTCTTGTCATTTTGTCTGCCTGATTGATTATAGTGCCAAAGCAGAAGGTGAAACAGAATTTGCTTGTGACAGCTTTGATACTACCATGTTATGTTAATAATATGGAAAAAAAAAATCCATTTTCACCTTTATTTTATACAGCTATTTTAGATACTACATGTGCAAAATAGAATTAAGACCTATTATGAAGGGCATTTAAAGTCTAATTTGATTTTTCTTTCTTTCTTGTCTGAACAACTGAAAGCTGTTTCATGCTGGATTTGATATTGAATTTAATGGAAGTTAACACCATCTGTCAATGGATGTATGGTAAAATTGTAAGACAAAGTATATAGGGGGTGCAGCTCTCTCTCCTACTAAAAGCAGAGGATCTTTAGCAATAGAGAAATGGAGAGAGCTTTGTGTTCTTTTTGTGACTGGGAGAATAAGCCAGGAATAAGAAGGAACATCTACAGTGAATTTGGAAAAGGAATTAGCCTGCTTCTGAGGTGTTCTGTAGCTAAGATGTTTGGGAAGTATTTGTTTAAACAATGACGACAACAGAAGTCAGGTGAGTAATGAGTGTGACTTATCTGACCTTTAAGCTACAGTTGAGGCTCTTCCACAGGAAATAAACCAGCTGGAATCGCACAAAAATTTATGTTGATCCAAATTGGTTAAAATAAATATCTCCCTTGAGATACTTTAGAACTGCAGTATTAAAAAGAAATCCCTCAGTTTCAGAATTTTCTGCAGAACTTATTTGTCCCTTTGTATCTTTATTTAGTTGTATGTAACAAAAAATAAGTCACCTCCCAGAAATTGTATTATTAAGTTTTGATTCCACAAGTTCTTGGTGCTCGTTATGTAGCCTTAGAAAAGAAACTATGGCTTTTCTGCAACTCCAGTTCTTTCCCATTAAAATTTGGGTTATCTCTCATTAAAGCTGTTAAATCGTATAAATACATGCAGCTATTGCCTCAATTATTTTGCATTTAATTTCGCTCAGTATCTGATTAAGGCTATTCTTCCACTGCCAGTGCTCTTCCTCTGCTGCTCTAAATCCCACTATTCATCTGCTGATCTGTATGGTCTTGACTTTGTAAGAAGAGGATTTTGGTTTTGTTTGGCTTTTCTTGTTATTGTAGTCATTAGGAGTAAATACTGTCTAATGAGAATGAATTAATTAGGCATTGGCCTCTGATTAGAAAGAAGTGTGTTTAAAAAATAAAATAAAATCCGACTGTGATTCTGACTGCTATAGCAACATATGATAGGTCAATGTAAAGTATTCCAGTATGCTTTATTTGATCTCAGTTAATCCCCTGTTAGAGTCCTCATACTCTGTGTTGTTTTTTTCTTTGTCATTTGCAACAGCACTGCTAAGTGACAATAAATAACCTTCACTACTAATTTGTCATTTAAGTTTGTAGGCGTCTCCTTTGTATCCTAATTAATCTTGACTTTGCAGTGTCTTGCTATCCTTAGTCTAGCCTTTGTGTTACTGTACTGCAGTTTACTGTCAAGTCCAGCACTGATCTTCCTCACTCAGTCTTCTCTGCATCATTTATGCATGTTTTCTGCTTCAAGAAGGATGGAAATCCAGTCCAGGTACAAGTGTTCATTTTGGATGACTCAGATCCTCTCTATCCATCTCCTAGTGGTGTGGACAAACACCTATTCTACCACTGAAGCTACCTTTGTTCTACACTGAAGTAACTTGTAACCTTCAGAGGGGTTACTTCATCTCCTTAGCTCTAAACTCTTCTTGAACAACAGTTGCTGTACAGAATTTCCTGGGATTAGTTACCCGACTTAGTGTATTTTAAATCATTAAATTCATTTTACCTAGACCCTGTAGCTGGGCGGAAGCCTTATACTGAATAGCAAATGACTTAAATATTCAGTAGGCATTTACTGCTCATACTGATGTCTTGATGGTAAAATCCTTGCCTGATTTGAGAGCGTTTCCATTTTTCTTTGTCTTCTAAGTGCAGAGCAATCTCTCTTGATTTATTCTTTTAGTCAAATTTGGAAGTTGGTATTGTCATAAGGAAAGAGAGATGAGATTGGGAAGAGAAAAACAGATTTGCCAAATGCTCAAGGGAGCATTTCCTTCTGTGTCACACCATAGTGTGTGCAAGAAAAGGTATCTCTCATTGTTCAACAATTTGCAGTTTCTTGTTGAAGGTTGTTTTTTTTTTAACTTAAGGAATTGAATGTTGCTGTGAACTACCAACGAGCAAAGTTGTGCACAAATGAGCTTTTGTGTCAGTTCCTTCTGCTATGAGCCTTGTAGATGTTCTAGATACTTTTCCTTCTCAAAAAAAAGTCTTAAAAATAATTTTTGCATGGCTTCTGCATCTACTTTTGACAGATTTGGATAAATAATCTGCTTATTAAGCTGTTTGAAAGTAATTTGATGATTTGCAGTCAAAAAGATAAATGATGGGGGCAGCCATTTTGGTGAAGATTATGTAATAGCCTCAGATATAAATGTTGTTTCACGTGCTTCTGGCTTTTCAGAACAGTCATTTTTGGAGCTTGAGTATTGTGTAACACTTCTTCAAAGGATTTCTTATAAAAATAAAAGAAGAGAAAGAGGTAGAAATACCTCTGCAGGGTTCCTTCCAGTATATCTGAGTTTTATAGTGAAGTCTTATAATCTTTTCTTGTTTTGCATCCACATATATATACATATATGTACTCTCAACGACACACATGACTACAGCTATAAATGACTACAGCACTTTGATGTTTGTAGGAATCCAGAAAGATTTGCCTCAACAGTTTCAAAGTATGGAGACTCCTGTTCATAGTTTTCTGCAAATCATATTGTAAAATTTGGGGATTCTTGCCAATCTGAGTTTTCCATACTGTTGAGAAACAGCAACAGCAGGAGTGGTGGATGGTAGCTACTACTTTTCAGATTTAAGAGTTCTCCTGAATCTGGCATCTTTGTTTGGCTTGGTTGTGAAATAAGTTTAGCAAAATAATTTCTGGATTGAACTGATGCTATTAAGCATGATCAGTCACCTTAGCCAAAGCTTCTTAGCACAGCTTAGCTGGCTGTCTTATGTGTGTGCACATATGTATATGTACATACATACGTACATACATATATCATAGCATCATATTATGGCCTGGGTTGAAAAGTACCATAGTGATCATCTAGTTTTAACTCCCCTGCTATGTGCAGGGTCACCAACCACTAGACCAGGCTGCCCAGAGCTACATCCAGCCTGCCCTTGAATGCCTCCAAGGATGGAGCATCCACAACCTCCTTGGGCATCCTGTTCCAGTGCATCACCACGTATGTATGCATACATATTGAACCCATTAATAACATTGCGTAGTTTTTAGGCGTAGCTGGGTTGAGAGCCTTGTCAGGCTATTTGGATTGTACTTAAGAAATTGTGCTTCTTTGTCACACCACTCATAGGTGAATATCATTATTAATTAAGGTGACAACTAGAATGTTATAAAATTTATGCTTAAGCATGATTTTATTTTTTTTTAATAGGTTGTTTTGTTTTGTCTTTCTGATAGCTGTATAGACCTAAGCCACCTTTGAATACTTTGAAGACAAGGTGGCAGGATGACCATATACAAGCTCACACTTAGATTATGTAGATATCACTTACCTAAATTGGCATTTCACTGTCTCCCATGTAGCCTGAGTCAGACTCCCAGGTTAACGGTGCCTCCCCTTGCACTTCACCCCAGCATTCAGCCCTTGGCTACCCGCTCGATCAAGAGACAAGCTCGCAGTTTCATCAGGCAGGTGAGTGTCTGGTCAGGTAACGTGCTATGTGAGTCTGTAGACGAATACTGGATGGTTTTGTTTGCATATTTCTGAAATCATTTACCAACAAAAACACACAAAAAGGAGATGATCTTTGTCCAGGAACAACGTATATTGCACCTGGAGTGCTGCTTCCTTGCACCTTGCAGCTGCTTTTAAGTATCACAAGGTTCTGAGTGATGGATGTCTATCACAGTTTTTTTTGTTCTGGCTGTTCTGAACTACTGGGCTAATGTCCCCTGCCCTGGGAGAACCAGATTGCATTGGAATGAAATGGCCAACAGCTGTTTGTCCTACAGTATGTGCATACAGCCAAGTAATCTATCAGATACTGGAACAAATGTCCAAATGCATGTGATTGAAACTTCCTGATTGCTGCTTTAAAAATTCTGTGTGTGCCTTCCTTATTCTGTTACTTTGACCCCAACTCTCAAAGGCTTCATATCTTTAGGAATTATTTAGTATTTAATAGTACAGCCTCTGCACATCAGGGGATTTCTCACTTGAAAGATTATTTTAAATTCTCCAATAGCAAAACTCATTTATTCCACCAGCAATTAGCAGAAATAATTACAAACTATTAAATGTTCAAAAATAGGAGAAAAAATAACAGATTTTTCTCCAACTGTCTAAGTGTAATTTCCTCCCTATTTTCCTTTTCAAGCCTTTGTTTCATAAATTTAAGAAAATTATGTTATTTCTGTGGAAAGCCAGAAAAACATTCTTTTGCATACTGGGAAGTTTTCATTCAGCATTGACGTGTGTTTTCATTGTAATTTGTCTGAAAAAAACATGGGACTTCTCTGAGTCTGATTTAATGCAATGGTAGATTTATAAGCGATGCTGTCTAATTACAGAGCCAGTTGTACTCCCTAACCATTCCATATGCTAATTTTATGCAGCACTTAAAAAATACCACAGCAATGAGGATTTTAATACTAGTGAAATTGCTGGTGCATCTTGAATAAATGCTGCCTAAAAGAGACTTATTTATTTATTTATTTTAAAATATGTTCACTCCAGAAGTTAGGTGACAAGCTATCTGACACAAAAAGTAAAGAACATAACTGAGCAGTTATTGAGCATAATCCCTCCATCTTGTTAACCTTTTACTTAACTGTAAATTCTCGTAAGCTGCATCTTGTTGATAGTTCCTTCCAGTTAAATTTTGGGTGCAGTGATTGTGCTTTAATAACAGAAAAAAATATTTATGCTGCAAATCCGCAATTTAACTTTCATTTCCTCTCCCAGACCTGTCTGTTACCAGTGACAGTTCCTGCACATTAAGTTACAGATGCTTCAGCTAATGATTTCTGATGAAATGTAAAGCAATATTCAAATGGATGATTGGATGAGAATGCCTTTAAGAATACTGTCTTCTTTTTTTATTTCCTTGTTACTAAATTAATTGCTTTCTTTGTTGTCATATCTGCAGATGACTTGTTAGTTCCACCTCATGATACCAACACAGATCTGACAGATGTTATGGAGCAAATCAACAGCACATTTCCAGCTTGCTGCTGTAAGTGTAACAAAATACCTCTCTGACAGTAGTAGTGAATTTGAGGTGATCTTATGAAGAAAAAAGTCATTCCCATGGTATCAACTAAGAAAAGATCTTCTGTCTGATATCTTGTCAACATATACAAGTTACAGAACTCTGTTCTTTATGGTTACTCAATATTCATTCTCCCATGCTTATGAAGGGAAATTAAAAAACATTCTTGTGTTTTAAATTGAAATTATTTGCAATAAGAAAAGCCTTTTGCTCCATTTGGAATTTTCATTTGTGTCTGCATAAGGGAAAAAGACACCTACAAGTCCATTTCATGTTTATGTAAAATCTACGTAGAGCCAAGGTGAATGTAAATTCAGAAATTTTCAACACTGCTTCTATAACAGAAATTGAAAAAAAATGCCATAGGCTACAGCAGGGACCATAGCCCAGTGCGGATTCCCTGAAGTAATTATTGAACTAGCTACTAAACTAATTGGCCAGAAGAAATAACTGTTAATGCAGCACGTAAGACCATTCCTTGCTTAAGTACATTGAAAGTTAATATTTTATTCAGTGTCTATTAAAGTAAAATCAAATAGCTTCATATGCATGGCTTCTATCAGCCAACATATGCTTCTTCTGGCACTGTTCCTTGAAGAATGTCACTGCACTTGGAAGAATGAGTAGCTATCTTTCTGGTTCAATCAGTACTTCATACAGACTGTTGTTTTATTGGTTTTGGCAGGCATGGGTTGAAGTGGCAACTTGGTTATTTGTCCTTTTTTTTTTTTTTTTTAATTTATGCACATACCTTTATCTTTATCTTCAGCTCTTCTACTTTAGCAAAACAGTAGTGAAAGCTGATACATTCTTCCATATTCAACAGTTCTCTGCAATGAAATGTAGTAATGATGGTTACTTTTAAAAGGCACAAGTGAGAGGGAGGTGTTAATGTCCAGTCCTTTTTTTTGAAACAGCAGAGCTCTGCCCTATTCTATGTTGTAAACTCAGTGAACCTAGTTAAAATACCCCTTTAATCTCTTGTATATACATTGGCTGTGAAGAACTGCATCAAAGGTGATGCACTTTGCACATTTTGAGAAAGCAAATTAGAATTTAGCAAAAGTGGTTTTGATACAGATGATTCCTAATATTTTCAGTGAGTTCAGTAATTCAGAGCCCATTGCTTTATAAATTAAGGATTTGATTCTAAGGACAACCTATTTTTGAAGCCAACAGACAGTGGAGCTACCTGCCACACCTCAGAGGTGTGTTGTGTAGTACATAGAAAATACAGGCAAAGTACAGCTCTTGTTTTTGCAAATAACTCTCTGGCATGTATAAGTAGGTACTAGTCATGTTCGTTCTTCAGTTATACTGTAGGGTGAGCTGAGGACTAAGCTATCTGACATTTTATTGGAGTTGTGATATAACCAGTAGTATAACTGGTAGAATATAACCAGTGTTTAATAGCTAATTTCCCTGCTTTGAGTTAGTAACAGGTAGATCCTAGCAACAAAACCATGGCAGCACAGCTTCCATAAAGTAAAACCTAGTGGAAGCACTGTTCCTTCTCTAGTACAGTCTTGAAGTCCAGAAGTAATTTGTTCAGAAAGCTTTGTGTCTTCTAGTGATGTTAACTGGTCTTTGGAACAATGATAAAGGTCACTTGCCTTCCACAGACAAGATGCCACTGACCTTTTTCAGTGCTAAGGACTATTTTGCCTGCCCCTAGCTTTAAGGGGGAAGAAGATAGAACATCTCTGAAAAAAAAGTATGAGTTCCTTCTGCTGAAAGTGTAACTTGAAAATAATTAAAAATATTTATTTGTTTGAAAACAGTAGGGAGATTTTATTGTGTGCTGCCAGCATTTTCATTAATTTTTTTCTCCTAAATTAAAAAGAATGTAAGGAGAAATATTGGAAGCAGGTCACACAAAGAGGTTAAAGCCTCTCCAGCCTTAGAGGTTGTCAAGACTGTTGTTGGCATTCATCTTACTTTCAGTGAAAGGTTGCACAAGATGACCTGCAGAGACTATCCAATGTTGCTATGGCTTTCTGAATCCAATTTCATCATATAAATTGAAGGTCACAATAGAAGGCTTTTCATGGCTGATTGAGGTCCAGGTCAATCTTTTTGATGTACTGATAAAGAAAAGATAGACTAAAACCACTGCCTGCCAACTTTCTCCTATGCTCCTGAGTCACGCTGCATGCTGTTCATCAATCTGTTCCCTATGACTTCACACAGATATCAGAGTACTTAGCAACTTCTGGAGATACTCTGAATATCTGAATGCTTTGGCTGCAGAAGCATTGCAATGTCTTAAGTATATAAATGGCTATTGCTATAACATCCAAGTCTCACAGCACATTGGGACTCTCTCTTCAAAACCTCTGCAAGGTAGGGGCGTAACAGAACTTTCATCTTCACCATCTGTATCTCAGAGGAAACAACAGGGGCAAAGAACTGTAGCTGCTCACTGTGGGAGGTACTGGGAGGAGAGGAGAACACTGTCATTATGGGGCCTATAGCTCAGTTGCTAGGCTCTGGATATGCCTGGTGATGTGAACGCTTCTATAAAATGCATTAAAAGAAGTTGGAGGAAAAAAGTTGCATTAAACTACTAGCCACAGTAGTAGTTTGGATCCTAATCCCTTGGGACCCTGAGCAATGGTTGTTATTGTCTGCTGCTGTTCTGATTGTGTACAAAACATGTTGGGAGAGTATAGTTGAAGGGACAGTCACAGTGCTTAGAGTTTTCCAGAAAGATGGATTTGCAAAAGTTTCCCAGAGTAACTTCAAAGTAGCCAAGCAGATGTACAGAAGGTGCCTCATTTTTCAGTCTCTGTTAACTGCTGCATCACTCTAAAATAAATAAGCAACTTGCAGACTTGATGCAGTAAAAGAAGTGAGGAGAGAGCAACTATTTACTGCTGACTCTTGAGATAAAGATTCCTGTTTCTCTATTCTGTTCTGGTTTTTGTTCTTACTTCACGTCCTTTTATCCCTACATGCATTTCTTGCTTTAGGTCTCTGATCAGTCTTTTCCCTTTTTGAATGAAATGTCTAAAATGTCACAGCTATTATTGCAATACAGATAATATCAGAATTATTCAGTGATGTACCAAGCTGCTCTAGTATGATTTTATTCTACCGGAGATTTTTATAATACAACACTCATAGGTCTGTGTAGTTGTAAGTAGTGAATAAGGGACAATATAATCTGTATTCATAGTGCTGTAAATTTGTTACAATAAAAATTATGAAGAAGTAATGTACACATCATTGCAACATGCTTGTAGTTAAATGTTTTGTTTTTTTTTTAAGATAAAAGCTTTCTATTCTTTGACAGTACATATTTTTCTGTTGCTGTATTTGTTTTTGTACTACCAAGATGCAGAATCATGTAAATTTCTAACTTTTTTTTCTTTTTTTTATTTGCAGCAAGTTTCACTGGCAGACAACAGGTATGAGGCATTCTTATGTATTTGCATAGTTCTAGGAAGCAGAATAAAACAAGTGGGAAAATTCCATTAAAGTGAATTGGCTAGTTTTTTATTTTCTCCCTACCAGGCTACTTGGAGGCTAGACTGCTGTAATAGGAAATGTGAATTTTGAAATATCCCCGTTAATAGAAAATTCCTACGGGCTTAGACATTACCAAAGGTAAAGTGATGTGCAGTTTTGATGTGCTGACCATAAGGAATCAGCTCAAATCTATAGTTGGTTAGTTTCAAGCCAGCCTCAGCTCTGGGAGATCAAAACTAGTTCATGCAGAAGACATCCATGTGTGCCTGTTCCCTGGTTTCCATTGCTCCAGATCCAGACAAGAGCTGTGGAGTAACTTTGGTATTATATTGTGCTGCCTTCTTACAGTAGACAACTTCTTTACAAAACCAAATAAGATATTTGGCTACTCTAACAAAAATTTGAAAATCAGCCTGATATTTGAATACTACCAAGTTCTTGAAAATCTACCTGGTATGAGCAGCTACATTTCTCTTACAAACAGGAGAAATAAGGAGAACAACAGAACAAAACAAAAACAAATACACACTCTTGTTATAGGTTTAGGTTGATAGTAGAGCAAAATTGTCTAATAAAGAACAACATATCTTCTGTCATTGCAGAGTTCTTGCAAAGTTTCATTGTTAAATAAGTCTAATAGAGAACCATGGATTGCTGTGTGTAAGGAGTGAGAAGAATGAAGTGATAAGCAGAGTTAATTACTTCCCTAATTTCTTCACCTTTTCCATTAATCTGTATTTTGTAAGGTCTCACATTTCCCATGTTAATGTCTAAAAATTCAGAAATATTACTTGGCCAGACACTTTCTTGGATTGTAATATCTGGTGTAATAGGATTGTCCTTCTGAACACTGACTCAGATGTTGGGTTTCAGTCTCTTAACAAGGTAAATTAAGTGAATTAAAATAATATTTTTCAGCAGTCCTTCCTGTCAGCAGGCATAGGGATATCTTTCAGTGTAATCAGTGATTAATATTAATCTTTCTGAAAAAGCATTTGATTTCTTTTAGGAACAAAATTATTTCTGAATGATCTCACACTTGAAATAGACCATTTGAGAAGGAGTATTTGTCTGTTTTGCGGAGAACAGAATTATAGAATCATGAGATAGCTTGAGTTGGAAGGGACTTTAAAGATTACCCAGTTCCAACCCTCTGCCGTGAGCAAGGTTGCCAACCACCAGCTCAGGGTGCCCAGGGCTCCATCCAACCTGGCTTTGACCATCTCCAGAGGTGGCGCATCCACAGCATCCGTGGGCAGCTGTGCCAGTGCCTCACCACCCTCCATGTAAAGGATTTTTTTCTGACATCTAATACAAATCTCCTCTCTTTTAGTTTAAAACCATTCCTCCTGAAACAAGAGCCTGGAAATAAGTATCACATTTTGGGGGGCTGTGTCAAGCTGTGTCCCAGTTGTGTATGCTCTCCAATTTACCACTTAGGATTCAGATAGAACAGTAGTTTGTCTAAACATTTTTTCTATGGGTATACAGCAAGGAAAGCCTGTAAACTATATTTATTACTCTGTAGTCATAAAATCCTTTGAGATTTACTCAATAAGAATTTTAAGTACTGCAGCATAGTAAAATGAGGATTCTCTTAACTACATGCCTGGGTGATTTGCTGAATCTTGTGACAATACATCTAAGTTTTTAAAATACAGTTTTTTTGCAAAATTACATCTGAGTCCTTAAGTGAACCAAATCCAGAGTATTTAGAGCTCTCTATAGGGGACTGTGCATGTTAGTATGGTACTGACATGGCTATTTCTCATCATTGCAGGCAATGTGAAGTGCTCATTTGGACATCCACCAGTGCTTCCTGACGTGCAGTACAGCCCTTTTCTACAAAACACCAATTGCAAGTTCCACTCTATCAGAAGTCTGCATGGGACCTTGGAACATGCTGTTTGCTTTGACTACGTGTTCTACTTGAAATACTAAACACTGAATACCCAAAGATGAGGATATTGTTTTTATATTATAGGTTCTTTTTCTTCTTCCCTTTCTATGCAACTGTAAATTAATGAGCAGTGGAGTATTTGTCACTGATTTGTATAAATATACAGCCGCGGGAAAAGGGGCAGGGGCTTTATATACGTTCTTTTTGATAAAGTGAACTGCATAAGGAGTTTGGAGCAAAATGTTACATTTATACATTCCTTTCAGCTCTTTGCTTTTGCATTGTAAAATATCCTCAGTTATATTCTCATTCATTTAATATTCTATTCTGATTATTTATATGCTAACTATCTGACCAGACACACGTCAGAATTACCCTTGATTTGTTTTCAGAATTGGCATATGAAGTTCCCATAATGTGCATTATTGTTACTGTTTAACACAAATTGCCTTTAAGTGAAAGCTACAGTATTTTAACTCCATTAAACAAGATAATCTCTAATTTCAAGTCATAATACTTATTATGCACCAAAACGATATTTTTAACATTCTTTTAGTTGATTCTAGCCAACACACTCCATTTGGAGGATTATTTTTTAAGCTTTACTTTACTTTGAATCAGGAGATAGCTAAAAGAGGACTTAGGTGATAGCTTAAGTTGTTTTTAGTAAGGTCTAAGTTAGTGTAATCTTGCCCAAATTTGTTTGGAGACAAAGATTTGCTGTTCCTTGCTGTGCCAAACTTGTTTCAAGTTTTGGAATATACAGTCTGTGAACTAAAGCTCATTTCCGTGAGATCCCCTTTGTTTATTCAAACACACAAGTCTTTTATCTGCCTCTTAGAAACGAAGAGACAATTAGAAAGCCTTTTCCAATACTGTTGGTGATAGAACGTTTTCTTCAAAGCTGCAGTGCTCTTAGATTGTATCATGTGGCATTGTAATCTTGCAACTCATCTTTACCTTTGAGATCTTTGAGATTTACCTTGAGATTTATGTACTTCAAGTAGGAATAATTATGGGAAAGTTATATCACTGATTAGCTGATCTCTAGATTTAAAACAATCATCAGAGTTTTTTAATGCCTTCATGGAGTTTACAATGCTGCATGGACACTTGCTTTCATGTCAAGACATACATTTAACTGGTAAAACTGCATGCAATATATATCATGTACAGTGGAGAGAATCTAAACTATGTTGTTGTTGATTATTACTGAAGAAAAGAAGCTTCAAAATGGTATTGGAAGAGTTACAAATTCTGTACTGCTACCAAAAGATTCTACAGGACATTAAAACAAAGTCAGGAATATCTAGTGCTTATGCGGTGGTGCCAACCAGATTGTCCTGCACCCACAGTACTCGCTCCTGGAACACTGCTGCTTGAGGAGCGATTTGGGCACAGCATTGATCATGTTCTAGTGTTGGCTCTGATGCCAGTTCTTTCTGAACTCTTTGGCAAATTATTTAACCACTCTGCCTCTGTTTTCCCATCTGTAAAATGGGGGTGACAGTACTTACCTCTCAAAGGTGTAGAGAGCTTAGTTAGTTAGTCTGAAAAGCTCTATTTAAATGCTAAATATTATTCTTGAGTGGGTGGAGCAAAACTGTCAAGGTGAGAAGAGAAGATGCTGGCTACTATAAATGCTTCGTTTATTAAAAAAAAAAAATTAGCATAGTTATTCTGAGAAGACAAACACATTTTACAGAAGAGGAAAGCCATGACCACCTTTCTACCTCAGACCTATCTTCATGAGTAGTATTGGAAATAGCTTTATATTCTGTTCTCTGCAAAGTATTTTGCTTTTATCGAGCTTACGTCATTCTCTAGGCAAAGAATCCTTAAAAATAGCCCCCCACATAAGTTTAAAAAGAAAAAAAAAAAAAGTCTAAGCAGTGAATTTGGTGGCTTTTATTTTTGTTCTGAATATGAGGTTATGTGTAAAGTTGTTTTTCTGCCTGTGTTTGTGTGCATCCTTTGTCCTCTGCTGCCAAGTGCTACTTCAAACACTACATTGTAACATTATTCCTCTGCGATAATAATAAATAAATGGAATATATTGCAGTAAGATTAGAAAATGTATGGAGTTCATTCAAGTTTTGAGTTCCTTCAAGGATGGCACTTCTCATTAATACGTGCTGCAAATTTAATACTGAAGAGAAGTAATTTTAAGACTGGAATGTGGTTTTCATTTATATAAATGAGATAAATCAGTATTTTCTCCCAAAAGTCTGTGTGTATCTTCTGAAGTTTTCCACCCCCAGTGATTTAGTCTAGAGTCCTGTTCAGCTGCATGACAGATTTTAAATATGATCAACAGAGAAGCACTGCTTTAATTTAAGAAGTTCTGTGTTTACATATTATGAAACAGCAATAATACAAGCAATAATACATGAAGCTTTGTCAAATATTAGAACTGTAAATTAGTCTACGTTTCAATGCCATTTAGCCAGCATGCTCAGCTGTAACATAGTACTAGTTATTCAGTCATGATGTGTACTTTCTAGCCTCATCATGTGCTAATTTGGGGTATTTCCATTAAGCTTTTGTCAATAAGTGTTAGAACTGCTGTGCTTAAGGGAGGAAAAAAGAGTTAAAATTCCTCGAGGTGTCTTTGTGGTGAGGAATTTTGAGGGACAGAAATATCTAAATAACTCCCCAGAGTTGCATTTAGACATCTTTAAGGATCTGGTTTTTGTGAGGCAGCTTTCCTTCTCAACTTGATATCAAACAACACAAAATCTGATGACAAATGACCTTTTAATACATTTTCTCTGCCATCTTTTAGTAGTAGTGGATGTATTCAAAGATCCTTTTTTTTTTTTTTTTTAAACTTCTAGCTTAGGAATTTGGGGAAAACAAACAAACAAACAAAAAAACCTGAAGACTTTCTTTGTAAACAGCTCCATAGGATAAACCTAATAACGAGCATTTGTTAGAAATAAAAGGCTCATTTCTAACCACTGACTGCATGAACTGCAGTGCTAACAGCTGGAGGTGAAGCAAGGTGAGATAATATTTCTCCTTTCTTCTCTTAAAACAAAGCAAAAAAAAAACTAAAAACCAACAGTGTTGTTGATTATCATGCTTGTATTCTTGTACTGCTATTCATGAACAATTATAAAATGGCTTAAGTCCTGGGGGAAAGGGAGCTTCAGAATGATGCCATTTTGCTCAAAAAGAATAAAAAGAAGAGTATGAGTGGGACTAGCTGGCCTTCAGAGGTGCCTTAAGGATTCTATGGTTGATTCTGTGATTCTGTCTGATTTTCTTTGTATTAGGGCCGCTGTCTATATTACCCTACTTGGAGAGATTGCCTAAGCTGTGTTTTCCCTGATCTGGGATTTTTTCACTACTAAAAACATGACCTGTTCACCTTTTCCTAAACATAATCAGTAAACACGTGCCCCTCAGTCAAAGGATAAACCTAAATTAATTATGTTTTCTAGATCTCATCAATGCAGAATAGACCTCATTCACTTATTTCAAATGTAAAAGTAATTAAAATATGATTGGCTGGTCTTGTTTTTTAAAGGTATATGTGAAAATGTGCTTATTTCACCTTCCACTCTGAAACAGATTTTCTTGGGTGTTGATATTCTCCGTTTCTGGACTGAGGCAAGGACGTCCAGATGTTCAAGTGATGCTATGTGAGCTACTTGAATTATGAGACTTCAACTCTGCTAGCTTACAGAAGCAGGACCCAGGCACAAGCTGTCCATGGGCACATAAGAATTTGTGTCAACCTGCTGCCCTGGATCAGGGCTTCTGTCTTCACAACTGTTATTTCTACAGTTAAAAAATGTAGGGGTTTTGGTCATTTACAACACAAATCAGCCTCTGGAGAGAATTTGCTACATGTATTTTTTGTTCTCTCTTCTAGTACAGAGTTACTCTTCAAAAAACCTTCCTGAAGGTAAATATTTGCACAATGGCAAAACTGAGGAATCAGTCCTGTCCACTTTAGTGCAGAAATGAAGCTGTCATTCCACAAGGCTGAGTATTCTGTTCCCATCACGACAACGAAAAAATCAGCCTTACAAGTGCAGCCATGGTGTTGCTTGATGAGTGATATGAAAAAAAAAACAAAACAAAAAAAAACTTTAGTGGAATAACTAAAAGGGAGAGCTGGATTCAGCCTTAAAAACAAATGAAGCTCTTAGTGATCAGTAACTATTCCTTATGTTTGTCACAAAAGGAACTTTCTTCCAGTGGTCAGCAAAGATGAAATCTTCCTTGGTTTACGTGTCTTTGGGAATGTATCTTCTGCCTTTAACACCACTTAAATATTCATGATGTTCCAGCAGAAATTGCACTCTTTGCAACTTCAAGCTCTGCTTTAGAAAGAACAGCTGCAGGCAAGTACAGCAGCCTTTGTTGGAAGGGGAAGGCAGGGGGTGCTTCTAACTGCTGCAGACAGCACCAAGGAATTCCTTTTAACGAGACCTGCTCTATTAGCTTGCTTATTAAAAGTGGTAAACCAGAGAAGCTGAATAGGTTTCCTAGATGCCAGTATGTGTTAAAGATTAATGCCTACACAGAAAACAAGTAAACTATATAGACGGGATCTGTCTTACATCTTAGTTATCGTCTCTGAAACATATTATTTCCAGTTGAACTATTCACGCTCCTGTTAGTCACTCTTTTTATAATCAGATAAGCACCCTGACAGTGTCTTGTTTTTAGACATTTACTAACTAATATTTAGCTTAGAGAAATATACTTCAGAAATACTTGTTTTATGGCAGTAAGATAGCCTAGGTTATGTAGCTCAAAGAAAAATACCTTTGTATTAAATGTATGTAAAGCAGTGGAGAATGTAATTTTTAGAATTTGTTGCCAGCTAGAACAAGTGATTTGGTTATAAAAAAAAAAAATAATGAAAAACACCTAGCAGTATTTCAGCAACTCTTCATCTGCATGTGGAATTCCTTTTGCCCACCCAGTAATCGCTATGTCTTTATAACTGGGATATAAATACTTAGAAAAATTGCTAAAAATAAAAAGTACCAACAGTTTGAGAGTCTCAAGCTAGTTTTAAGGGAGTTAGGAAAAAAGCTGCTTGGATGATAAAGATTCACTTGAATTTTATTTGGAAATAGGCAAACATTTGATCAAATACAGTAACTTCATGTGACTACAAGCCTGAAGAATTGCAGTATAACGGTGGCTCTGCAAAAATAGGTAGCAAAACCATTCGTTTTTCTTCACTAGAGATGGGATTTTGCATACTGAGGGATCCATCTTTATCATGAGCAGTTCCGTGCAATTGTGTTTCTCTGTATGTATTTGCAATGTGCTATTACTGCCTAACCCACATATGAGATTTCACACATTAGAATAAGAGAGTGGACAGAAGATACACTCTAACAGAAACTGCTATGAGCCACATCACTGGTCTGAAAGGAGGGAAAGTTAAGAGTTCCCCCGATCTGGCTTTTTAAAAACAGATGGGAAATTTGCTTTCTTAGTCTTCATAATCCTTCCCCATCTGACGTGACATTTCAGAGACCATTAAGATTGGCTTTTCAGTGACATCAACAGGTTTGCTCAACACTCACAGGTATACAACATCACATCCCATAGACTCACGTGTATACAATTTAATTAATCTGATCCCTCTCAAGTGACAAGGAGGACATTTCCCTTGCTCTAGACTTCTCTTCTGGCCTCAGGGACCTGAGTTTCCTGTAATGGTGTGGAACTAGTGATAAAGATGGAGATGAAGAAGAGATTTCAGCACTTCAGACTAATGTGTGCTTTGTCACCAAGTCCCCTTCTGCAATGTGTCCACATTTCCCCTGGTTCACTTGCACAAATCTTAGCAGTTATTCCTCGTTTAGGAGTAGAATGTCCACCAGAGTCTCTCCCCTCACCAGCTCCTTGGTCATGTGTTAGGAAATTGCTCTGATGAAGTTTTCCCCAGTTACCATCACTGAGTAAATGTACCATCTTACACAGAGCTGAGAAAAAAAGCAATAGATGAGTAAGGAAGGATGTTTTAAATGCAGATGCTTGTGTTGGTTTTGCTTAATGCCCCTGAAAGTATTTTGGTGAGCAGTTGTGAGGAGTTTAATGAATGGCTGTGACAAACATGCACACAGGAAGAAAAACTGTTCAGATGCATTTCTGTCTCCCCAGCCCCAGCAGCCCCTCTGGAATGGAAAGCATAGTTCTGACCTACTTGCTTTCAGTAGTTTGCAATTATAGCGCCTATCAATTTTCTATAAAAATACAGTTGTGAACAAATGGAAAACCTGAGTGGCTCAAACATGAGCAGAATAAGAATGTTACTCCCTCCCCTAGGCCCCAGTTCCTGCCAAGCTTTCGTTTTCCCAGGCTGAAAAGGAAAACCAGGTGAAATGGAAGTAGAACATCAAATAACTGTTCACATTTTGTTATGAAATATGTTCCAGACTTTGTACACAAACAGAACATGCTATGGTATCTGTCTACCTACTGCCTACACATGCATTTTTTTTCCCCCAAAAAATGTCTCCATATTTGCTGTGGATAATGAATGGTCACCTTTGTGAAAGATAACTTTTGGTCTTGAATTCTCATTTGGTTTCTCATAGCACAGTTTCTGCTGCCCACTTGGTGGCAAGGGGCTGAGCCAGGTGTCCAAAAGCAGACACAGCACTCTAGCCCCAATCTCCTCAAATACAAAGGAATGTTCATTTGCTTAATCTGCTGATCACAGTTTTGCTGAGTTTACTGACTTTTGAGTTACTCACATGTAGGGGCACTGTTAGGTCATGGCTTGAATGGATGATGAAGCATCTGGTGAGGGGTGCAGCTGGCCTAGAGAGCACAGGCAAATTGCTTGCACCTGTGCACCCCCTCTGACCAGAAGAGGTAGACCCAGGGTAGAACCACCCTGGACTCATATAAGGGCCAGATACAGAAAGGAGACTACCTCCTGGACTTAGGTGCTTTCTGTGAAGGAGTGTTGTGTTGGTAGAGAGCACCTTCACCAGGTGAGTGAGTTCAGTTCTTCTTTCTGTATATGACTATTGGCCTAGCTGTGAATGTTTTGCCAGTTATTGTCAAGAACCTGTCAGAAGCAATTTTACTTTTCTGTGTGCAGGGCACTATTTAATATAGACCTTGATAGCACTTGGAAATTTTTTCTGATCTTGTTGTTGCAGACCTGTTGGCCTTATTTTCTTATCAATTCTAGTACTGTAGCATTATTTTGAAAAGTGTGATTAGGAGATAGATACAGATAAATGTTTTTTCCAAAATGCCACTCTCAGGTATCTGCATTTCTTCTTGACTTGCTTTCCCCCACATACGTACACTTCTTATGGTTGGCTTCTTCAATTCGCATCTTCAGAGACCATCAGTATCTAAATATGAAACAAGACCACCAAGAAACCAAACACCTAGCTTTCTAATTAAAAATTTTGCAAGATTGTCAAGGTTGTTGCTCTTTGTTATTTATAGCATCTCTTGTGCCTTATAAATTACTACCAAGTGGGGAAAAATGGTACAATTTCTACTTCTTCGCACAAAGCAGTGCTCCCACTGAAAGCTTCTTGGAATGTATGTCTTAAATTAGAAACTTCTTGTGAGTAATACAATGTCATTACACACAACTGAGTTATATTTCTTACAAGCTGATTACAAACACCCTTAAGTGAGATCTCTTCATGACACTGCTGATTTTAGGGCTCTTTATGGTTCAATATAAACCAAAACAGGAAAGCATAATCATGCTTTTCAAAGCTATTTGAAAAGTGCATTAGCATACATACTGCAGCTTATGCCTGTCAGCTTTGTCTGCAGTCGTTACATCTATTTGTTAGTTTTACCCAGTTGTGAAGGAAAGAAAAGTGAAAAATTAAGATTATAGCGTGTCTGTTACCACAGAGATTGGATAAAATATAGCATTTTATTTAATGTAGTAAACAGCTTTAATGGTGAGAGGATATTTTTCTAGCTATATTTTGCCTGAATAGCTGATGTAGACAGATGCCTGAGGAATTTTTTTTTTCTAGTTTCCAATAGTAGTAACAACTCTTAAGCTATACATGAGATTAAATGATATGATTCAGAGCTGTTGCTCTGTTGCTGCAGAGCGGGTCCAGAGGAGGCCATGAAGATGATCAGAGGGCTGGAGCACCTATTCTGTGAAGAAAGGTTGAGGGAATTGGGCTTCTCCTTCTTGGAGAAGGCTCTGGGCAGACACCATTGCAGGCTATCAGTACTTGAAGGGAGTTTACAAGCAGGAGAGGGGATGAAATTTTAGGTAGGTAGGTAGTGATAAGACAAGAGCAATGGATTTAAACTGAAAGAGGAAAGGTTTAAGTTAGATGTTAGGAATAATTTCTTCCCCAAAGGGTGGTGAGGCATTGGAACAGGTTGTCCAGAGAGGCTATGGATGCCTCATCCCTGGAAACTTTCAAGGCCAGGTCGGATGGGTCCCTGGGCAGCCTGATCCAGTGGGTGGCAGCCCTGCCCATGGCAGGGGGGTTGGACCTGAAGGATCTTTGTTGTCTCTTCCAATTCAAACCATTCTGTGATTAAAGTAACAACATTCCACACCCCTTGACCTTCTCTTTCTAAGACTGCTTGAAGTGGCAAAGTAAAAAGACAAGTACTGATATTGTAATAGAGCACACTTAAAAATTCAGTCCTTTGTACTACCCTTCCAGTAAAAATTGCCTCAGAAAGTAATTATTGGATCTGGCATTATTTCAGCTGATATGTATCACGGACATCTATGTACAACAAGACAGACTTATGCTGAAAGTAGTTTAACAGATCTATGACAAATTAAAGAAGTAATATGGCTGAACACCAGTTGGCTGCTAAACCAACTGCCTCAGTACCTCAGTTGAGATGCACTCCCACAGGAGAGGCAGTGCCAGTCCCTCAGGGGCTTTCAAACCTCATCCTCCCACCAGGCAGAGTGAAGGAAAGGGCCATGGCCCAGTGTGGGCTCCCTTGGCCCCAGTTCAGGACCTTTTAATATTCCTTTGGTAGCACTTATTGTTCAACAACACTTCAAAAGGGAAGCTGTATTTACCTGGTGGATGTTAGCAGAACAGAATAGGTAATTAAGAAATAAGACCTTAGAAATGTGCCCTTGTCTTAGAGCAGGAGAAAGAAAGGTAACTTGGGATTGAAGGGGCATAATCATCTCACTGTTCAGCTCCAGCACCAAATAAGCATTCCTATTAAATCCAGTAAATAACTTAGCCAATTACCTATTCCCCCATCCCCATTAAAGTTGTGTGACTGAATACTGCAATCACTTATGTTCAGACTGAGCTTAATGTTTAGAGCATTTCACTGACTTTGTATTAAAAATTTAGTCATAAATTATAGCTTAGTGTCAATATAATCTGTATTCAATCCTTGTGAGTGGGTATACATAGGAAACACTGTTATTCTTTGATCACAAGCAGTCTTTTATACATACAAACACAATATCTGTCATGGACTGAACTACACTTTTGATTCCCAGCTGCCCTTGTGAGAAGATTGAGTTGGCAAACTGAACACGCTTGCTAATAGATGCTGATAAATTGCTAATGTTGGAATTAGAGATGTTACAACATGCATGTTGTTTTTTTTTTTTTTTTTTTTTTTTTTTTTTTTTTTTTTTTTTTTTTTTTTTTTTTTTTTTTTTTTGCCACAAATGTCCTTGCTCCTTTTCTTCTCCCTTCAGAGCCTGTCCTGTCTGTTCACTTGCAGGCACTAAAAACTTGCCATTTGTGGCTGCTGATTTCCTATAACCCTATCACCTGAGGGCTCTGGACTTTATGAGTCAGAATTTCTTTGAGATATTTGCTTAACAACTACAGAACTTCACACAGAAGCACGACTAGGAGTGCCAAGAGCTATGTTGACAAGATGACTGCAATGCCCAGAGCTTAAAGCTGTGACTCTACCTGAGCCAGAAGACAGCTGTCATCTAGAAACTAAATTTCATTACAGTTACCCATGTTTGAACTTTGTCCTTTGGACACAGACAGGAGTCACTCATCAAAGCCACAAAAAGGCACTGTATAATCAATGGATATATAGATGATATATAGTCAATGGATATACAGGTGGGGGTGGGGGTGTGTGTGTGCAGCCAGGCTCCACCCCTTCCTGCAGCACAGGTGATTTGCCTTCACCTGTGCTCCCGTGGCTGACTCATTGCTCACCTCAGGTGATCAATCAGAGGTTCAGGCCGTGATTCAGCAGCCCCATACAGGCACAAATCTCATAATCAGCCGCAGTGGCTGATACACATTCCTCAGTTTATTTCAATCACAGGTCAGATTCCGTAATCACCTGAAGAATTTTGCATTATATCTGATCCTCTACAACAACACCCACAGGTATATGTAATTCCAGACATTCAATGGGAGATCAAGGCAGCGTCACATTTGCTTGGCTTCTCAAAAACTCATCTGGAAGAGCCTAAACAACCTAGTACAAATCCTTTTTGTACAACTTACCCTATCTTCAGTAGGAACACTGCCCTGAGTCTGTGTTCGTAAATGTTAATCATTCCCTTCAGTTCACTCGTAATTATTACTGTTCTCCTTAGAAATTATATTTATAAGCTAGTCTACTAAGAAATTTAGCTCAGAGACTTTATTTCCACTTTTTCTCTTATGCTGCAAATATTGAATGATGGAAGTATGACAGTCATTATGATCCCTATCTGTTTTGGAGATATTTTTAGTTTTCTTGCAACTATATATTGTGGTCCAAGGTTAGCAATCTATGTCAAAGTACTTACAAAATTCATCATGTATAGGCACTTAATTACTCTGCAAGAAATTAATTAGTGCCTTAACAAGGTAATTTAAGGAACAAACTACAGAAGTTTCAGACAAATTTATCATTACTCTTTTCTAGCCACATAGCACGTTTTCTCAAGCTCCTGAGAGACTGGCTTGGAGCTGTGTCAGGGGAGGGTCACATTGGACATTAGAGAAAGGTTCTGCATAAGAGGGTAGTGGGCATGGGAAAGGCTGCCAGGGCAGTGGGCACAGCCCCAAGTATTGAAATTCAAGAAGTGTTTGGGCAGAACTCACAGTCATAGGGTTTGGTTTTAGGTGGTGTTATATAGAGCCAGGAGTTGGAGCTGGTGATCCTTGTGGGTCCTTTCCAATTCAGCATATTCTATGATTCTATTTACTTAATGGTTCTACATGTTGGAAGCTATTTTAACTGTCAGAAGTTAATTGCTCACTAATTCTCATGTTTTACACACATAGTCTGTACCAGATGCTAAAGCTGCTGTGGTCAGCAGCCTAAGTAGAAGGCCTTATCCCGTAAATAAGATTTTGTACACAGTTCAGAAGTAATGAAGTATGAAATCATACTGTTCAGTGAAGTGCTTCCTGGGAACAGAGGCAGACCTTCCTCCATTTACTTAAATCATTGCATTAGATTTCTAATACATGCCCTTTGCTTTACCCATCTGGCTTTATTAACACAGCAACACAACATCTTTCAGATCTCACTTTCCTTGCTCTTTACTGATTTATGGTCCTTTCCTTTCCCATTACCAGAGGTGAAAATCTTAAACACAACATACGTTGTAAAAGTGGCAGATACAGAAGTGCTGCTTACCAAAATCACAAAATTATCAGCGTGATTTTCTCATACCCATTCAAACTTTTTTTTTATGGAATGTGTCACTCTGCTTTATACAGGAGAGCTGCACAGTTCAACTGCTGAAGCAGTACTGCAGAGCACTGCTGTTATCTTGCATAGCTGCAGCCTCTCCCTGCTCTCACTTCAGCCCTTGGAGTGCGGTGCTGGGGCTGTAAGTCAGTCCCACAGCTCTGATGGAAGCGATTCAAAGGTCTGCAAGAGGGATGGTAACATAGGAAGTCTTTATGAACAGGATAATGAAATAACAAAAAACGGAATAAACCACTGAAATCCCACTGTAAACTATATATTATCATTTTCAGGTCTAATTATATTGATTGACATAAGATGTGCTAATCAGGAATGAAAGAAATATTATTTCTTTCTATATAACACCTGCCTCAAGCAGCTTGGCTTTTAAAGACTCACACTAGAAAGTCTACAATCCTTAGCTTACAGGTGAAGCAAGGACATATGAAGAAGCTCTGAATGCTCTTAGGACAGCTGTTAGCCTCAGAAAAAAAAGAACAGACTTACCTAATCCTGTCACACACGTGGTAACCAAAAAGGCAAGATAATTCCTTCCATGGAAGAGTTAGGTTAATTAATGATATATTTACCCCTCTACAGAGGGGAAAATTATGGAGAAAAAAAAAAAAAAAAATCAGCTGCTTAAAAAAAATCAAAGCAATATTCAGAAGCTGTATGGTGTCATGATGGTACTCCTATGAAGGAGAGGGGGACAAACATATCTAGCTGTGAAGAGGCTGATAAAGGCAGCTGCTGCTCTCTCAAGTCCAAAGCAGTATCAGGACAAGAGTCTGGGGAAGCCAGCTGCATCTGGCTTACTCACCTAAGGGCCCTTCTGCAGGAGACCTGTGTGGATGAGCAAGGAGCTCGTGCGCAAGCTCAAAGGAAAGAAGAAGGTCCGTGAAATGTGGAAAAAGGGTCTGACCACTTGGGAAGAATATAGGAAGGTTGTCAGGCCCTGCAGGGATGCAATGAGGAAGGCTAAAGCCCACCTGGAATTGAATCTAGCTAAAGTGATAAAGGATAATAAAAAAGGCTTCTTCAAGTATGTTAACAGCAAAAGGAGAGCTAGGGAGAATGTGGGCCCCTTACTAAGTGAGGGGGAGGTTCTGGTAACAGGAGATGCTCAGAAGGCAGAGATACTGAATGCCTTCTTTACTTCCGTCTTCAGTGAAAAGGCTCTCCCTCAGGTTTCCCACACCCTGGAGGTTAGGGAGAGGGTCTGGGGAATGGGAGGCTTCCCTCTAATCAGGAAAGAGGACGTGCGTGAGCACCTAGGCAGTACTAAGGTCCACAAGTCCATGGGACCTGATGGGGTGCATCCATGTGTGCTGAGGGAGCTGGCGGAGGTCATTGCCGAACCGCTCTCCATCATTTTTGAGAGGTCTTGGATAACAGGGGAGGTCCCTGAAGACTGAAGGATAGCCAATGTCACTCCGGTCTTCAAAAAGGGCAAGAAGGAAGATCCGGGTAATTATAGGCCTGTCAGCCTCACCTCTGTCCCTGGAAAGGTGATGGAACAGCTTGTGCTGGATACCATCTCCAGACAACTGGGAGAAAAGGAGGTTATCAGGAGTAGTCAGCATGGGTTCACCAAGGGGAGGTCGTGCTCGACCAACCTGGTGGCCTTCTATGATGCTGTCACATGCTGGGTGGATGGGGGAAGAGCGGTAGATGTAGTCTACCTTGATTTTAGAAAGGCATTTGATACTGTCTCCCACAACATCCTTATAACAAAGCTGAGGAAGTGTGGGATAGACGATTGGACAGTGAGGTGGGTTGAGAACTGCTGACTGGCAGAGCGCACAGGGTCGTCGTTGGTGGTGCAGAGTCTGGCTGGAGACCTGTGACCAGTGGTGTCCCCCAGGGGTCTGTGCTGGGTCCGGTCTTGTTCAACATCTTCATCAATGACCTTGATGAGGGGATAGTGGCCACCCTCAGCAAGTTTGCTGATGATACGAAGTTGGGAGGATTGGCTGACACGCCTGAAGGCTGTGCTGCCATTCAGCGAGACCTGGACATGCTGGAGAGCTGGGCAGTAAGAAACCGGATGAGGTTCAACAAAAGCAAGTGTAGGGTCTTACACTTAGGGAGGAATAATTGCATGCACCAATACAGGCTGGGGGATGAGCTGCAGGAGAGGAGCTCTGCAGAGAGGGACCTGGGCGTTCTGGTGGACGACAGGTTGGCCATGAGCCAGCAGTGTGCCCTCGTGGCCAAGAAGGCCAATGGCATTCTGGGGTGCATTAAAAAGTGCGTGTCCAGCAGGTCGAGGGAGGTGATCCTCCCCCTCTACTCTGCCCTGGTAAGGCCTCATCTGGAGTACTGTGTCCAGTTCTGGGCTCCCCAGTACAAAAAAGACAGGGATCTCTTGGAAAGAGTCCAGCGGAGGGCCACAAAGATGGTGAAGGGCCTGGAGCATCTCCCCTATGAAGAAAGGCTGAGTGAACTGGGTCTGTTTAGCCTTGAGAAAAGATGACTGAGAGGGGACCTGATCCAGGTTTATAAATATCTGAGGTGTGGCGGCCATAGTGGTGAGGCCAGTCTCTTTTCAGTGGTACGTGGAGACAGGACGAGGGGAAACGGACATAAGCTGCAGCATAGGAAGTTTTCCACGAATGTGCGTAAGAACTTCTTCACGGTGAGGGTGACGGAGCACTGGAACAGGCTGCCCAGGGGGGTTGTGGAGTCTCCTTCTCTGGAGATATTCAAGTCTCGCCTGGACGCCTACCTATGCGACCTGGTGTAGGGAACCTGCTTTGGCAGAGGGGTTGGTCTCGATGATCTCTGGAGGTTCCTTCCAACCCCTACAATTCTGTGATTCTGTGATTCTGTGATTCTCCTTTTCACCTGAGCTCCATAGCCCCGTACACACAAAAAAACACTTTGGGAGTGAGCTCCAGACCCTGCAGAACTTAACATTCTGCTTCCAACAAGTGCCCAAGTATTAGTTTTAAATTTAACTTCCATTCAAGCACCTGATGAAAGATAGCGGCTACCTGCACGCAGAGCTGGTGTTTGCAAAGCTGTTACAAGTTACATTGCCTCATTTTAAGTCGCAAAAATCACTGTGCTTCTTCCCTATTTCCTCCCTGATTGCCCAACAACAAGTCAAGTCTTTGTAATCCACTCAATAGAAATATTGCTCAGGAAAAGGTTCATTAGGTTGCAACTCTCCTTTGCTCTTGGGAAAATCAGTACCCAAGCTTAGGTTTACTGGTTGCCAGATTTGTCAGATACGATCTGCATCATACATTTAAACAGAGAGGTAATAAAACTGCGAGTCATCAGAGAAGGCAACTTCCCATTCACTTTGGTGCAAATGGAGAAGTTTCACTGAAGAATATGGACTGCAAATATCCATGTTGACAATGGAAAGGAGCCACAACCATGAATAACTATGATATATAACCCTTTGTCAGGGGAGGCTTTAGAGGGATCAGACCTGACTGCTACAGCAGCGTAACTTAGATTCAGTGATGGTCTTCTGGTATGAACACCCTTAGCTATTAGTACTCCCAGCTGACTTCAGTTTCAAGACTGCCATACTCAGAGAAGTTGAAGCACTCTAACCAAATCCTTATTTTAAGATAGTGTTTTTGGAGGAGAAAAATGCAATATTCCCAAAATACATTATTTGTTATCAAATCCCAACCCCTAAATATAAATCCAACACAGTTTGATCTCAGTGCAGGCTATTTATTTTCTTTCTTCTGTTGGCAAAGCCAAATGAAAACCAATTTTTGCCTTGCAGCAGATCTCTGGAGGTCCTAGTAAGATATCATCCTTCTGTATCTTATCCTATGCGAGGCCACACAGCCACTCAGAATGGGACCCTCGGTGAGTCTTACAAATCATTAATGCTGGCCTCTGATCTGTGAATTTTTACAGTTGGAAAAGATCTCTAAGACCATCTAGTCCAACCATAAATCTATCCCCACCATGCCCAGTCAGAGTTTTTTTTACTCTTTCACTTTGCACAGCTCAGAATCTGGCAACTGATGCCCTGGGCGAGGCCTGCACACCGCACATTAAGTGCAGCAGCTCTGGTCTGCTAGTGGCATGGTCTTGTCTTCACTCTTTCCCTGCCAAATTATTGTGTTCTTGGCACAAATTCACTGTTTTCTGGGGAAGTGGCTGGTGCTGAATCACAGAATTGTTTGGAAGGGACCTTTGGAGATCATCTAGTCCAGCCTCCTGCTAAAGCAGGTTCCCTACAGCAGGTTATACAAGAAAGCACCCAGGCAGGTTTTGAATATTGAATACTCCAGAGGATATTGGTGCCATGGCAGTAGAGACTGACATGGAAGTGCAACAGAAGCAAAGGTGTGTCATTGAATTCTTCCATGCAGAGAAAAAAAAGTATCCACTGACATTCATTGATGCTTGCTGGACACTGATAGAGACCAAACAGTGGATGTGAGCACATTGAGGTTGTGGGTGGTGAATTTCAGCAGTGGTGACAGCAATAGTTGGTCACTTCCACTGGTCCAGATTTTTGCGAGCATCTTGTTCATGGCTGGTGACAATGCATAGCTGATGCTAGTGACTACGTTGGAGAAGAGTTTTGAAACTGAGAATTTGCTCTATCACATACCGTTATTATTCTCTTTGTATCTGTTGTAGATTCTATGAACATAAATAGGAAACATTACTTTTGGAGCTACCTACCTATTTTTATACTGATGGTGGGCAAAACCTGGTACAAATAATATAAAGTGTATCTCTGTGGCTGACCCTGCCGGTGAATTTGTCAACGCAGAAGGAGCTGTGAGAAAATACCTTTAAAATGAGGTATATAAGAAGGTTATCTTGATTGTCTGTTGCTTAATTTATGGTCCTGCATGAATCTGTTATGTGTAAGGGAGATAACCACAGGGAGTGAAATGAATGAGCAGAACATGTATTGTAGGAATCAGTAAGCTGTTCAAATCTCCATTACTTCTCTGTCAGGTAAACTGAAGTAGTGAATAGTTGATGAGCCGCAAGGTTGATGCAAATTGTCATTTGGATATGATTAGGCTCTAAATTCTGAGTTTTCTAAAATACACTACAGATTTATAGGTAAATACAACTATAAATGTTTCTTCCTTAAATAGAGCTCACAGATTATTTTGTCTGAACGTGATGTCTACTTGTATAATTATTGCAGGAAGTAAAAAATAATGTAATTGTTCTTAAAACAAGTCAAACATGAAAAATAATCAGTGTAAGCTTAATTTCAGATAATTTTGTTCCACTTAATAGTTTTTAGAAAATATGTCCTCAAATAAGAATTGCCTTAGCTTCTCTGTTCAACTCTAAAACATTTTCCATCATGGCTGCTTTTCACATTTTAATTCATTGGAAAATTAACACAAACTGTAACTCAGATTACACTGCAAGGCAATAAAATCAAAAGAATTAAAATCTTAGAGCAAGCTGGGTAGGTTTACTGAATTTTGAAGCTTGCCTTCTCATGTCTGGTGCATAACATCAACGGTTGATTCTGGCCTTGTCTCATCGACATATTTAGGAGATCTGAGGCTGCTGTCTGAGACTGTGTCACAGAGCACATCTAAATTTGCAAAGCAGATGTGCAGGGCACATTGAGCTCTATGTTTAAGAATATGCCATAGAAGACATCAGCCATCAGTGTCATGATGGTCAGAGTTGATGTTATTCTGGGTTCCAGCTCCAAATTCTGCCTTTACTTTCTTTTAATTTTCTCCTAACAGAAGGATAAACAGAGGCATATCTCCTTGATGGCCAGTCTTATACAGAGTGTGCACTGTGCTTGTGTGTTGAAGTGTAGCCCACCTACCTATCTTTAGAAGCTCACTTATGGAGTAGGATCAAAAATTCATTAACGTTAGAGGAAAAGTCCAACTCATGAACTCAGTGAAAGTGTGGTTAATGCAAGGCAGGGAGAATTGCCTCCTCCTACTAGCCATCTGTCTGTGCACTCATCTACTCTGAGACCAAAAATTAATATGTAGAAGTCTTTTTATTTAGTGCAACAGAGCAGAGAACTTCCTTGTATACATCTGGAGTGTTCATGTAGGCAGCCATTTGAACAACCATCCTTCAGTGCCAACGGAGAGATCTGCCAATCTCCAGAAAGACAGGAAGATGAGTGATTTTGTTTTGCACAGCAGCCAGCTTCTTCTTGCACTGCCATGACACTGGGCTGCCAGCTCACACAGGACATTTGAAATGTTGCAGTCAAGCCTCATGAGTGAAAATATGTCCTCAAAAGCACAGAACATTCTGAGAAGAGACCTGATCCAATGCCATGATGGCAGAGAATAAGTTGTATGAAAGGCCTAAGGCAGCCAGATATGCTTGGATCTCTACCAAAAGGATACTGTGATGAGGGGGAAAAACATAGAATTTGTTGTAATCAAAATAGGCACCACGAATATTTACAGTGAATTATTTCTAATCACATATCACTGCATCGTCTGCCTTGCTACAGCTTTTCAAGCAGCACTTTTTCCCCATTGCTCTGCTAATGGATCAGATTTCCAGAAGGTTGCAATTTCGAGTTGCTCTGAATTATCTGCAGTGCTACCTGAATTATCTGAAGTGAGAGCTCTTTCCTGACCCTATGAATTCACTCTGATGCCCAACTCAATTTATAACCTCTAACTTCTGATATACCTTGTTCTGCAATTCATTCCCCACAGTAATCATCTGTAAGCATACTTTATAAGTGAGGTGGAACCAGTGTAATTTAGGGATGAATTTGAGTCTCTTAACAGCTGTGATAAAATAATATTTTTGTTTCATTAAGTGGAGTATGAATTTTAATTTGTATAACAGTCCTTTAATGAGTACACTAAAAATCATTCCTGAATGCAGTTTCATTACAACAGCTGATACCTTTATTTATTGGAATTATCCAGAAAAATAAAGCTTTTGATCACTGCCCATCAACCTCCTGTTAGTGGCTCATGGGGCAATGCAGAGAGTCTCAATAAAGATTTATTGTAATATTTTTCAAATTGACCTGAATTTTCATATCCGTAAATAACTACAAGCACAGACTAGTTAATAAGAAGAGTCAGGGCACATTTTTCAGTGCAAATCTCTAATTGCTAGGTTTATGTAGTGGAAATGCCAAGTCACGGCCTGAAGCAATGATTGAGCACCTGGTAGGAAGGCAGGGCCAACTCAGGGGAGCTCAGGTGCAAGCAATGTACCTGGGTGACTAAAAGGGGTGGAGCCCCTCATTTAAGGGTTGGCAGTGGAGGCAAGCATGTCTTGCTGGAGATCCCTGTCTATCTGAGTTTTTCCACTGGTAAGTAGTTGTGTTTGTTTGCTTGTTTGTTTGTTTGTTTGTTTGTTTTTCCTTTGTGTCTGTGGTTGCTGTGTTTGGGCTTGTTCTCATTCGCTGTAGCCAAAGGCTTTGCTGCCCTGCTATTATCAACCCATTATAGAATTACAGCTTACAACTTAAAAGCTTATTGTTGGAAATAACTAATGAATTGTACAGAATATGCTCGGTTTTATATTTTTCTATTTTTGCACGCAAATTTTTGTTCCAGAAAGTTACTGTAAAGCTTGTACGCTGCTTTAAAGAAAATCCACTCTGAAGGCCCAACTTCATTTCTCTGCTTACTCTCAATGTTTTATAACTCTTGAAATTCTAAGGATTTCTTTTTTTTGCCGTTATTTTATAAAATTTAAGTTCTAAATAATGCTAAACCATACTGGGATGCCTTCACAGCTGCATATCACAAATGATGTATGGTGGGGAACAACTGTTCAGTAGCCAGTGAACTATGGCTTGAAATGCTTCCTGCTGAAAAAAACATCAAAAAAACACCCAACTGCAGACATGAATTGTATGTGACACCTGACTTCATATTAAAGGTCCTAAAGTGCATTAAAATCGTGCGATTAACTCAAGTGTAGAACAGAAGTGGAGAAGTGTCAGGTGTTGCAAATCCTATTACCAGCTGATCTAAACTCTAATGGTGTTAATGTATTCTGGCCAGAACCAAAATCTGTTGCAAAAGTTTATAAAGTAAATGAGCTATTTCATGTTTTGTTTCATTGCTGAAGGAGATTTTGCTGCTGGATAGGTGGATGCTTTTCTAAACTCCTTTTCTCTTTGTCTTTTCTGGTCTGCTCCTTCAGCTGTTGAAGGATTCTGAAATGTTGTTTTCCCCTAGTGAGGCCTTCTTTAAGGCCAGCACATCGGCAACACAAAGCTGCTGACTGTAAGTAGAGAGGTTGTTAATACAGGCAGTCCTGGCATCTGGGCTACCTTAGTGGGCTCCCTGCTTGATCCTGGCTTCATTCTAGCAAGGCTGTAGGTGAAATTCATATGCAACTCTGAAAACCAAAGTTTGTTTTTTCACTGATGTTGGGTGTGTTAATATTTGATCATGGCTGTACCACCAGTGAGTGCAGAGGGAAGTTGTTGATGGAGAAGTTGACAGCTGTTTGCTGCAACTTACTGCAAATCCTAATGGTGTGTCCTAGATTAGCAGAAAGGCTTGACATGTTGATGTTTAAGTCCCTTCTCATGAATGTTTCATCACTAGCAGTAATAAGTCTTTGTACGTCAATGATTTTCTACTTGATCCCTCTGATTTTCTTCCAAATTAAGTTATATTCTCACTTGTACTATTACCAAAATGCCATCTGTGCAAGGCAGTTCAGGCATACATATGCGACTGTCACATCACTGCTTTTAAAGCACCCAGGTTTTGCAGAAGAACTCGCAGATAAATGCTGGGTGAATTATCTCCAGTGGATAGACAGGCACATGGGGAAGAAGTACAGGGAGCAAAGTGGATCCCGTAGTGACCCTAGAAGAGCCACATGTGGGTGCAGCCTCATAAGGCTGCTTGACTTATGAATACCTGTGTGAGCCTGGCTTCCATAGCTCTGATCTCTTGCATCACTGGAGCTGACATGCTCTCTTTGGCTGTGGGCCATCATCTAACTGTTTCTCCCGTACTGCTGAGCTACACATCTACCTGCTCCAAGATGGTAAGTGGGCCAAGAGCTAAGAGACTTGTTCTTTCAGCACTGGCCAAGGTAGTGGTTGTCCTATAGGCACCCTCTCTGCCTCTCCCAGCTGAGAGCTGAAGGTTTATGGTAGAAGGGACAGGACATACATGAGAGATCATGTAGGCAATCTTGGTTGTCCATCATGCTCCAGCAAACCGCAGCATGTGAGGAGAGAGGAGAACCACCTGCCTTAAAGGACTTAAGGTTTTTTTTTTTTTTGCTGTCTTTTAAATTGTGCTCTCTCCAGCAGCACTGCTTCCGCAAGAGGGGAGAGGAGTCTTTCCCCATGCAGATAATCTGTTTTCTAGGGCAGTTAGTGTAGTTTAAGGCATCAGATACAGCAAGCAGAACTGCAGTCATGTCCCTAACCAGCAGGATGCTTTTTAAACAAAAACAAAAACAACACAATGGTGAGTAAAGTGAAAGATTAAGGCAAATGCTAATACTCCCCAAACTGCTTGTTACTGTTGTTTGCTTTGTTTTGGTGTTTTTGTTGTTTGTTTTCCTGGCAATTTCACTACAGATTTTGCATCTAGCTCTTGAACCTTTAGACTAGGAGAGCAATGCACCTTTCATTTTCTAGGAAGATAACTTTCAAATCCTTAAAACTGAGGATGAAAACCCTGAACTCAAAAACCCTCTTTTCCTTTCCATTAAAAAAAAAAACATATTTAAAATGATTTTTAGACACTTCTTACAGGAGGGTAGTAGGTAATGAATATTTAGAGTACCCTTAATTACTTACCTGTCACATGCTTGTGGATGTGGAAGTCCAACAGCTTGAACAAGAGACAATAAACAAGTGCTTAGCCTGAAGACTGAAACTTGGGACCTGGTATGTGAACCAAAGCAGTGGCAGCAAACATGGAAGCCCCAATGTGAACTCTGTAAATTTAAAAGACACTTTTCTAATGAGCAGGAATTTTTATCACATGGAATTTTTGTTGTAAGTTTTTGTTGTCTCTGACCATGAACGTTCTTACTGCTTTTTTTAATCTAGCTTCCTCATCTTACTCATGGGTTCTCTAAAGGAATTCTATTTTTCAAATAGCATCCAGTCTCAGACAACTGAATTGTCCAATGCCTACAGGTCACCTCATGGATTTACTGGGGATGAATCAATGAATATTGTATGATCATGTTTTCTTATTTTGTTATACAAAGGCCACAAGACGGTTCTAATTTCAATATTTGTTAGTTGCCCTGAGAGCCTGATCACTGTAACTGAAAAACCCTGTGAAAATCTAATCTCTTGTCTTCTGTACAGATAAATGTAAATTTAGGCACACTTTCTCACAAGCAGTGCTTGGCCCAATTATGATTCTGCTCAGCTGTATGACACAGTATTTTCCTAATATAACTTACTAACAACACACTAGGGATGAAAATGAGATTGTATAATTACAGACACAAGCAAGAATGATACATCTGACATTTTTAATTCCATTCTGTTTTCTGAGCCTCTTCTAATTCAGAACGACCTACTTATTTGTAGCAATCTCTAGCTAAAACAACGTGGATAAAATGAGACTGGATTTAACTCCTAATCTAAAATAGGAATAATCTTCATGTTGTAATGTGTGGATGGGAGAAGCACATGCAGCCTGGTCCTGATGCTATTTGCACAAATATTTTCCCCTTCAGGATTGTGTTTTCAATAGGTCATAGATCACACCAAATGAGGTTGAACCTTGTTAATTGTGAGGGATATGAGGATGCCAAGTAACTTTAGGTTCTTAAGATACTGAGGAATTGCCCCTAAATGGTTTAGGTGGGGTAGAAAGTGGTAAGAAAGTAAGAAAATATGAACGTGAATAACTGACGTTATTATGAGGAACTCAGTTGTGCTGCAATTCTCAGCTAGTTCATTTTTAAAATTGTAATTAGATTTTAATTACTGAAGCAGATGGAGTCCCTATGGTCCAAGTAATAGATGCAGAAGAAGTAATGTTGCTTGTACAGCTTATGTTCAGACTCTAAAAAGTAGTGGAAAAGCTTTTTTTCATTTTGTCTGATTCTAATGAATGTACAGGTGGCTGGTGTGGTAAAAATTAATCTGAGTTTAAATTTGCCTTCAGAGCAAGCACTGTACTTACTACTGATGAAAGTACAGTACTGTGAAACTATTTATGGGAAGAAAAAAAATCCCTTTCTGTTATAAAATTTTATTTTACCACAAATAGAGTTTCTTTAACTATGGAAATCTGTATGGTTCAAAGTGTGATTTTTTTTTTTTTTTTTTTTTTTTTTTTTTTTTTTCCCTATCCCAATCTCCCAGCACTTAATTCTAAGTCCACCCCTGACTGTCCAAAGGGAAGCAAGAGGGCTTTGGTATTAAAACCATAGTCAAAATGGCATTAATGACTCTCTTGAATTGATTCAATGAGTCAAAGTATAATGGTTTATTTTGTAAAAGCAACTGTAAACACAAACACTTGCCCCATAAGTTGTAGGAGTCTCTTTTAAAAAAAGAAACCTTCCTAATCCTTCTGATGAACTCAGAGAAGTCATTAATGTCATTCCAAAGTTGCTCTTCAAAGATTACTAAGACCTTTGCAAAGGTTTATATTGACTCTCTCTCCCTTGCCCATCTGTTGGGATCTTGGGACTGGATCCTCCCAATGGAGCTGTGCCATGGAGGTGCTGTTCCCTCTCACGAAAGCCCAGAATGGTTGTAAAGGTCTTCCTGGTTGAGCAGTGCTGTGTTTGTGGGTCTGCTGTCTCATGCCAGGTTATGGGCTACTTGTACATCAGATAATGCCTGCTTTCCACAGTTGTGAAAAGGAAACGGTTCATCTGGTGAAATCTTGGTGAAGACCAGTTTATAAAGGTTTCTGAGATTTGGACTCTGAATACAATAGAGATACAATTTTTTTTCTGGTCTGACTGCCCAGTCCTCCAGAGACATCCAGGTAGATCTCCTATACACATCTGTCATGCTGCTAATGTTCCTTGGTACGAAAGTGGCAGGATAAGCATCAGTTGAAAAGAGCTTGGAGACTGTTGCAAGGAGTATCTGTGCCCTAAGCAGAGCTTTGCAGGGCCCAGGTGCAGGTAATCACTATAATGAAGACTGACAAATAGGAACATAAACATCTGATGAACATCTTTGTTAACTTACAGAGGTAGGCTGCCTAGAAAAAGGAGCTTGTTACCCTTGAGGGACCTCTTCAGCTTCCAGAATCTGCAGAATGTGAATACTCCAGAGATATGAATTGCCTAGCATGTCTGAGCTTCTGGCTAGGTTGTGTGGGGGGGTGGTGATATATACTGAACACTGGGAAGGAATGTAGAAGTGCATTTCTGTTTGGGTCTTTGTTCCTCCCTCGTTTTATTTATTCAGACAAGCAAGGGTGAGCATGGCTGAAAAAAAGAAGAGACTCAGGAGCCTTGTATAGTGTTGACTAGTGTAGAAACATTGTGCTTCTGGGATGTGAATCAAGTCTGAACCTTGCAAGGAAAGTGCAAAGGAGAGTAGGACATTTCTGTTAACGTGGAGTGCTCTGCTGACATACAGATTGGGAATGGTTGCCCAAAACATAAAGCCTGATACTGTAAGCATAAACAAGACCACCAGTTCAGGAACTACAGGATCATCATCTGTTTCTAGCAAATACAAATGTTTCCACGTTTCAGGCGTAGCTATTTCTAAGTCAGTAGTGGTCAGTACTACAGCTGTTTTCCTGACTGCACCTATACTCTGTATGTGAAGATCAGTGCTGAGAGGTAAGGATCTTAGCAGAGGAGTTTGAATTCTTGTTCTATCCACTGGATATGGCAAAAACTAATTAAAAATAGTCCTCATTTGAAATACTGCAAATAATCACCTCACACTGGGGGTGAAGTAACAATTTGTTGACATCCATTAACACCTGTAAGATGAGGTGTATCTACAGCTCTTTCTGTTGTTTCATCATTTGTGCTGATAATTTTGTAAGTGTTTAGGAGTATTCAGAACAAAATAGATGTTTCTGAAGATTCAAATCTTGATAGAGTACTTTGATTTTTATGTTAAATTGTGTGTTGTACAATAAGAAATCCTACACATTTTTGCAAAAGGGTATATTGATCTTTCTTTAAATATGGAAGTAGAGCAATTTTTCTCGTGGTTATGGAGAAGAAAATGTGGGGGAGAAGATGCAGGGTTATGTAAAAGACATTTCAGGGATTGCCGAATAATTGTAGCCAAAAGTATTCTGTCAAAATCAATTTTGGCAAATCTTCCATTTGTAAAGTTTAATGTCTAGCTAGATTTCTATAGAATTATAGAATTTGTAAGGTCTAAATATGTATCTTCTATAGTTTAAAGTGAGTCCTAATATTCCCTGCAAATTGTTTAAAAAAAATAAAATAATAATTTTCTTATACCTTCAGTAGGCCAGAAAAAGCACATGAGAAAACCGTGTCAGCTTCACTTGTACACCAGACTTCAAAAAAAAAATTTGTCATGCCTTAATAATCAGAACATAATAGCTTTAATATCCTATTCATTTGGAAAACCTTCATTTGCATAATACAGTTATTGTAATTAGAATTACTTGATCCCATTAATGTCTTGGGATGATCCCATTAATAAATTCAGACCATGAGCAGAGCTACTATGGGTTGAGCTATTTCTGTGGAAGTGCAGTAGTAACTTGTAGGGCCCTTGAAAGGACTTCAATTGGAAATATAAACTATTTCTAGATATCTTTTATAGAGAATACTATAACATTTGGGGGGGGGAAGGGGGAGGGAAACTTGATGGGAAAATACCAATTGAGGAGCCTAGGTGATTCTATTTTGAGATGAAGATAGCTAAAAGCATGAAATACTTGTAGGCCTCCGAGTGGAGCCCATTCAGTTAGACTTATTTTTGATCTTGTGCAAGCGCATGCTGACATGATCTTCCTTTAGACCTGTTTTCAATCTTTCTTTGAAAAATATGAGTCTGTAGCAGAAATCTATTATTAAGTTGAAGAGTCCTGCTTAAGGACAGCACACTCCATAAGTTAATGAAGTTCTCAAAAGCAGTATGGAAGAGGCAGCCCTTCACTGGGCTGTAGGAGATGGAGTGAAGTGGAATTTGGCTGCTCTGAATATGAGCTGTGTTTTTGCCACTTTTCCTCCAGAATGATTGAAGGAATGCTACTCTTGTTTATTTTGCAGAAATATACTGATCCCATTGATGCTACTGGAAGTCTAGCATGTTTCACCTTCTCAAGAACTTCTGAAAATACCTGTTCAGACTTTATACTTGGTGGCTTTGGGAAATGTGCACAAGAGAATGTATTTGTAAAATGTGATATTCCAAATAGTAATTACATGAGAAGGAACACCTCTCTTCCCCTTCATTTTTTTTTTATTAAAATCTTGTTTAAGCCCCTCCTCCTCTAGGTAAGCTGCTTTTTTTTTTTTTCTTTTTCCCCTCTCCTTTGCATACCTATAAGACATTAACACATGAAGTGAAATCTTAGTTCTGTAGAAGTCAATAGCAAAACTTCACTGGAGGGGAAAGGACTTGTTTCATGCTTTTCTCAGCTCGCATTAACTTCAGATGGGATTGCCACCAGCAGGAAACCTGGGCTTGTTTGGAAACCAGCTTTGGGGAAAAAACTGTAATATGAATATAATGTCACAACACAGTGAGGGCTAGCAAATCCCTGAAGGCAGATGAGCTGGGAGCCAAGGTGACCCTGGTGCAGGCTGCCCTGCCCTCACCCATGGACACCATCCTGGGCTTAAGGTATGGAAGCAGAGCTAGGGCTGGCAGAGAGACTCCAGGGAGGCTGAGTCAGTCGAATCTGTGACCTGACAAACTGAGTGAAATCAATTTATGGGTAGGAAGAGCCAGGAGAATAACTTAAATCATGCATTGTTGTGATATTGTATGCAACAGTTTATACAGAACTATGTTTCTCTTTAAAATGGTTTAAAATCCATCCTGTTGGTATCTAGCTCATCTGCTCCTTAGGTGATCAGTATTACTGCATAAGTATTTTGATCTACATCTTATGTAAAGGGACCTAACCTCACCCTTCTGCAGTACCAAGTCATGCATTATTTCCTGTTTTCTACAACTGGGAACAATTCTTTTTCTTTCTGTATGTTAGCATGAAGTAGATGCCAGGCTGTGACCAATTCTCTTCTGAATGGTTTACATAGTTATGTAAATCTACTTCCTTTCTTCTTTCTTCCTTTGTTTTTTTTTTCCCTGATGTTAATTCCCAGTGCTATAGTTTCATGTATTTTTTTCTAAAATTAGAGTAAAATTGTTCACATAAGTCATCAATCTAAGCTGTGGTGGCACAATCGTTGCTAAGGATAATTGACTTCCTACTGCTCAGGATGGTTTTGAAGTTTGTGTTATCTTGAATTTCTATACTATCTGTACAATATCTACACTATCTACGCTAAACTGAACAAGAAAACTGAGTCTTTCTTACTGTTTTCCAGCAGTTCTTGATTCCACATAGTGGAAGTGCTATGAGGGCAACCTGGTCTGTATTGGCTCTATCAATTTCATTATATTGTTACACTCTTCCCAGAATTGTGTATTTGTCAGATGTGTTTCTGTGGTTTCATTGGAGTTAGGATATTATTCCACATCTTTGAAGGAAATGCTAACTTTCACATAGCTTTGTTATTATCAGCACCAGAGTTTACCTATAATTTTACATCTCTGCACTGGAAATGTTGGATTCTGGGAGAAATCTCAGTGCTATGGAAATGGAGTTCAGCATTGTACATTTGTCTTTCTATATAAGTAGTTCAGTGTGGGAAGAAAAAAAAAAGGCTTTTCTTTGTTAATTGAGGATGTGTGAGAAGAAATTCAAAGAGTGATCTCTAAAACTTATTCAGGTAAACATCCAGTGGGAGTTACTTAAATCCTTTCATGATGCAAAATTGATGTTTGCTTCTATTGTACTGGGAAATTCTGAGAAGATAAACTGTTGAAACTTTGATATTCATTGCTACTGTATCAGATTTCAGAAATTTTCATCAAATTTTTAGTCGTGGTATCTGGCAACTCGAAAGCACTCTGGTCTGTTGTTGAAGTACAGATACCACAAGCTCAAAAGCTTTTTGTGTAGTACATCTGCTTCTGACTGCTCAGAATCCAGAGTCATAGAGTTACCAAGGTTGGGAAAAAAACTACCATCCAGTCCAACCATTTGTCTATCACCATTATTTCCCCATTAAACTATTCCCTTAGTACAACATCTAAATGTTTCTAGAGCACCCCTAGGGATGGTGACTCAACTGCCTCCCTGGGCAGAGGTTTTAAGGGGAAGGATTTTCAAAATTTTAAAACAATTTACAATTGTATTCGCTTAGAAAAATTAGGGGAAAAAAAAGAAACTTTTAAAATGTTTTTTAGAAAATTATACTTCAAAATAACAAAGAGCTTTTTTGTTCATGAAAGTATTTTAAAAAGAAAACTGGAGAGGCATAGAGAGACATAATGATTATTTAAAATTCTTACAGCCACTGGACTTTTTTTTCAGGGGGAGGGGGAATGGAAAAACTGTCTTTGTCAGCTTTGTTTTCTGATGCAGCCTTCTCTCTTCATGGCTACATATTACAAAATATAAGAAATAGTCTTCTCATTAATTTCTCTGTCATTTGCATTTTCTGCTTTCTCTAACATTTTTTAATAACCGGAAAAAATAAATGCAGATCTTCAGTTTTTAAACTTGTGTTTGTTTGGTCATTTGGCCTTTGAAGATAATCACTTGTGAATAAAAAATAGAAAAAAAAAACCAAAAAACAAAAAAAACATCATTGCCCTAAGCTCCTACTAATACTGATTTTTTTTTTCCATTTGGTTGAGTATTATTTCTCTTTACTTATGTTGTTCTATGGATAGTACTATGAGTTGGGTTCTGCTATAATTAATTTGTATCTGGAAGCCAACAGGAAAAGATTAAAATGTTGATAAGACTTTTTTTTATAGAACACATAACGGATGAGTAGATAGTGCTAATATCTTTAAACACTGAATCCACAGCCTTTGTGACAAAAGAAGGCGACTCAGTGTGCTAGTGTTTGGTTTATCTTTGTCATTCAAGCAAAATTTATCTGGCTCATTTGAGTTTACATGTCTACCATCTGACAAAATGCAAGAAATACTGCACTTCTAAATTGGTTGTTGATTACTAGGTTGGATGATAGTTGCAAATATGACCTGACTTAAATCCATCTTAGACATGAAAATTAATTAAAGTAATAGCATCCATTATGAAAGCAATCTCCAAATGCAGACATCTTGCTGCTCTTGATGATTGACTAAGTTCCATTAATAGAGGTTCCTTATCTCTCTCATACTAATGTTGAATATGTTCCCTCAATGGAGTTTCTTTGTCAGAAAATCAAGTAAAAATATGTCAGACCAAGACACAGCATAATAGTCTGTCTAGAATTGCTGGTGCTCACTGTCAGATGGACAGTGTAATTATTTTCCAAAACATGATTTGCTAAACTGAAGTTAAGAATGGTTTCTTGTGCTTTACTTTACATAGCACAATACTCTTTAACTTCCATAGTTAGTGGAAAATATTATAAAAATACTGAGAGAATTGTGAAAAATGCCATGTTCATTAACTTTTACAATGTATTTACTAGTAGTCTGAAGTTTTGGAAACTGAAAACTTTAGTTATAATTTCTTCTCGGAACATGGTCACAAGATGTTAAATGTACTGTTGTCTTGGACAAAGTGCTGGAAAACTTGGTCTTACTTAAAATTTTAATAACCCAAACTATGTAATCAATGAATTTATCACCAAATATTTCACAGAATATTTGGGATACTTGCCCATTAAACACAATCTTTTTCCTTGTTACAGCAGTAGGGCATGGTAGCTGTACACCTTCTATACAGTATATCTTTCTAAGATTCAGAACATACTATGTTAGTTACTTGAACCTGTACATCTAGTTGGAAGGAAACTCCCTATGCTTTTGAAGACTGCTGACTTTGTTGTTACAACTCATTGCTTATAATTAATGTTATAATACACTCTCAGCAACCAACCAATGTAAAGAGTTTCCAATCAGTGTTTCAATACATTAAATCTTTACTTGCTGCAGTGACACTTATAAATGAAGATGAGCTTCTAAATTTAATCACAAGTTGTTCCTTGAAAGAAAGCACGGTACAGTAACAATCCTTCAGGAGCTTTATTGGTGATGTATGGGAGCACAGACAGTTTCTTGTTAAGATCAAAGAAATTCTCTCAAGCTATCACTGAGTTGACAAGCTTCCTCTCAGTCTCTTCTCTAAGTGAAGCATTAATTTTAAACCATAGCATAGGAGATATGATTGTTCCCTAGCCTATTCTTTTCCAGGGATGTCAGGGTTATTTCTTCTTTATTTTATAATTTGGTCAATGATTTTTCTAGTGAAAGAGAAATTGAGAGCTCTAGGTGACATGATGCCATCACAGGGCAGTCCTGTTCTTCCCAGAAGCTGCCACTGCAGTTGCCATCCACAGTAATATGCTACAAACTTGCAAGCACTAACTTTCTTTGGTACTTGTAGTCACTTGAGTGTCATTATCTACAAACAGTATCTACTAAATGGAAAAATCAATAAGTTCTTCCCTGTGTTCCTACAGGCAAATGACTTCAGTCTTGGGAGAAGTTAATGTCTGATGTCCTTTGTACAGTTCAGATGGCTTCAGTGCTGGTGGCTTTCTTGCCTCTTCTCCATAGATTCACAACTAAAGAGAAATATAGGAATGTGTGTTAGAGTGTAGACACTAAAGTACGGTAAAGATATTGTACTATTTTTCTATAGGGTAGAATGTTTATATATGAAAGGCAAGAGGTTTCTGGAAAAGTTTGAGAATGTGAAGCTCAGGCAGCAAAGGCTGAGGGAAGAAAAGAACACTGAGCATAGCCTCAGAGCCTGAAATATTGTACAGGCAGTGCTGTAGATGGCATTTCGTCCCTTTTCCTTGGATGATATCAACCATTTTGAAATGTCATTTTACCTTTTTAGCCTCTTGAGGGCTGCTAGCAAGCATACATTTTTCCAGAGGAGCCCCAGTTTCTAAGGACAACATATTACTGAAAGAGACCTTTTGTCTAAATGGGTTATGAACGTTGGCTTCCATAACTGGATACACATCATTAACTCAGCTCTTAGTTAAGAAAACTAGGGAATGGCTAGATGTTTGAGGGGTGGTTTAGGGGAGGAGGAAGGGGAAGGAAAGTAAGATATTTGTGAAATAACTGAGAAAATTCATAGGCAGAAAAATAATTATCCTAATGTAAGATTTCTTCCCCACTTGAAACTTGAATGGTGATAATTTCTTTCTAATTGTTATTGCTTTTTCATCTAGTCTCTCTTTTTTTCTTTTTTTTTAACATTTCAGTCCTTCAAAATATGTGATCTGTAAATAAAACCAAAGAAGTGAGAATTCTTCAAATGTCACTTATTAAGCATTTATGCTTAATTAAAATCTGCTAGTAGGAGACAGATTAACTGTGCTTCCCTGGAAACAAGTAGAAAGACATTACCTAAAAAAAATACGAATATGGATCTTATTTCAACTAGTTCAAAGCTTTAGATGTTTTAATTTCAGCGAGGATTGTCAGTGTTTCCCCACAGAATTTCCTGTTTTTATATGACATTTAGCACTAGAGCTGTTGAGCCACATCCCAACTTTGAATTATAAAATATATGAATTCAGATCTGAAAATAATGCTTTCTATTTTATTGATCTATAAGATCAGAGGTGGATGTTGGTGGTAGGGCAGTAGGGGCTGAACCTTCCCCCAGTATTCCATTACATGTTGTTGCTATGTGACAGATGGCAGCAGAGGGGCATTCTGCCAAAATGGCATCTGACATGGAAGTGTGGATGGCACAAAAGTTTATCACTTAATTCCTTTGTGAGCTAGAAATGGCACCCCCAGATACTCATTGATGCTTGCTGAACCTTTATGGGGACCAATCAGTGGATGTGAGCCCATTGAGGTGGTGGGTGATGAATTTAAACAGTGCCATCAGCAAAGCAAAAGATCATTTGGAATGATTTAAAATAGATGGAGAGTGAAATATTTTCCTAGTGATGATGTCCTAAAAGCATCTCTGAAACAGTAGGTCATCTCCACTGGTGCAGATATTTACAAACGTGGCATTCAGACTCTTGTTCATCAAAAGCAAAAGTACATAGCTAATGGTGGTGAATATGCTCCACCATTACAGTGTTTTGTAACTGAAAATTTGGTTTGTCAAATAGTGCTACTGTGCTCTTTGTATCTATTGTCATTTCTACGGGAATAAATAGGAGGCATTACTTTCAGAGAGGCTTGCATGCTCTCTCTTTGGCAAATGTTTAACAAGAGTTTAGGCATCAAAAAGCATATATAGTAAATTCCAGGACCCCCTAAATACTTCCTTTAGGAGTATATTCACTTCTGTGCATGAATAAATATGAGTGTTTTCGATAAAACTGATAATGTGGTGAGAGCAACAGGGGAGAAAATTGAGTACAATGACTGTTGAGCTTGAAGACAGTATTTTCTGATCATTTCATCTGTTTTTTTTTTTCCCCATAAGAAGATGAGTTTGAAAGAAGCTTGCAGATTCAAGCTATACATTTCAGAGTACAAATTACTGACACTGTAGTGCTATGTTTAGACAGGTGGAATCAGATTGCAGCACTCTGCTCCAGATTATCTTCTCTCTGGTAGATGATGAGAGAAGGAAACCAATGTAAAAACAAGCTGTTAGCAAACAAACCCCAGTAAATATCCATAAGCATGACAGGAATAACTTTATTAAATGATTAACGGACTTATGGACTGATGTGAGTTAAAATGCTGAGAAGCAACTCAAGGTTTTATTCAAGACACTGTCTCTTAACTAAGGATTAATTCTAACCCTTATATAACCAACTTTTTCTGGAGATTTGAGCCCTGCTATACAGATCTTCTGCAAGGAGTTCATCTCCTTGAGGGTGAGACAGATGTCAGATCAGAAATTAAAGTAGACTTGCTTCTACCTGGAAATAACTTTTTGGGCCAATGGTTAAGACACAGCCTCTTCAACCAGCTACTACTTATGTATGTCTGAAAAACCAACAGCATCAAAGGCACACCCAATGCAATGCTACTGATATCCAACCTCAACTGTCAGGTGCAGCTCGATGGTCATGAAATATGCTAGTATTTATATTTTTTGAAGCTTTGTGCCTACTTCATATGATGTGTTCTGTATTTTTTATTTGTTGGAATAGTTAGTAAAACAAGTTGAGCAGCTCAGAATCTGTGTCTGTAGAGTTCTAGGATCATACAACAGGACCTTTAAGATATCTGTTTTCAAAACAAGCGAAATAAACAAAATACAACTTTGGAATGATTGCATGATGTGGTTCAAGCTTTATAAAAAGAAAAGTGCATTCCACTTGTCAGAGATTAAGCTTGACCAGAGCAAAGCCCAAAGTTATTTTAAAACATTGCTGAAAGAACTGGTGTTGACTTTGACTACTAGAAACATTTGTAGTGAAATTGAACCAGAGCCACATTGAGGAGCAGATGTGATCTCCAGGTAGCAAAGACTAACAATATGTTAAAATATTGGCTGTGGTCTACTGAAGTCTTCTGAATTGCACTTAGCACAAAGAATTTGTAAAGAAAATAAATAGGTGTGAAAGTTTCTAACATGATTTCCACAACTAGACTGCACTGAATGAGTAACTGTGGGTGGTTAAAGGTATAGGCAAAGAAATTTAAGCATTTAAGTAGAAAATACTCTAAAAATGTCCAACTTTGATCTGCATCAGAGTAAATATTGGCAGCTGGCAGCTCCACTCAGAGCCTACTAAGTGGAAGAATATGGATTCCTTAGAAACTGATAACTTGTTTATGTTTAATCAAGAGGTTTCTGTAGCTGCTTGGCTGTGCCTTCACCTACTCTAGTGAATGAAAGTCCTAAATTCAGAATGGTAAAGTAAAGCTGGAGACACACAGATCCAGTGGTCAAAAGAGAAGGGACATGCTGTTTTTCAGAGAGAATGACTAGGTGGGTATGCAAGAAATCTGCTCCCAAAGTCCATTGCACTGGTGGCCTTTTGCATATGCAGCTGCCAGCTGAAACAGCTGAGTGCTCTTTGAGGTTACATGGGAAACAGAAATGTGTATTTAAAATCCTGCAGCTTTGGATGGATGAAGCTGCTGGGGAAAAAAAAAGACTTTCAAGCTTTTTAGCAGATACACTGTTTAATACCTCTGTATATACCTGTTTGCCACCCACACGAAAAGTTACATTTTGGATTGCCATCTTGATGTTGCCTTTTCTTTATGGCCATTTCTCTCCCACTCCTCACTCAAGATAAATACTTTATCTGTGTGGGAAAGCAGTTGCAAAAAACTTGCTGCAATTCACAGAGCTAAGGTTTACTTTCTTTGTGCCTTTCACTTTCTCCCACTCATTTGCTTTTCCACTCCTGCTATTTCTTTCTTTCCTTCCTATGCTCATGCTGGCTTTTGTTGCTCAGTAAACTTTAAGATTAAAAGAGAAATGGGGTTAAAATTGTCTGTAATCTTATGAATACTAATGGTGAGCTATTTCAGTTCCTTCAGAAACAGCAGTTTGTCAGTGTTGGCTGGTAATGGCTGAAACGCAAATAGATCAGCTTACAGGAAAAAATAAAATAAAATAAATGAGGAAACATTAGTTCTGCAGCTAAAAATGCTTGTATTTTCTTGTTTATCCTGTTGCCAAAAGCAGCAAGTCTAAACATCAACAAACAGGTATATCTAACAGAGAAATTATGCTGCAGTCTGAGTAATCTGACATCTCAATATTTTCCAATGGAATATTCAACGCCTTTTTACTTGTCTGTTGATTTATTTTCTGATGTAGAGCTATGATGACTCAATGTTGTTCGCACAATCATTTTCACTTAGGTAAACTACAAGGATGGATAATAGAATGGGAGTGAGAGCCCTTTCCCTCTCACCCTAAACAGCAGAATCCAAAATAGCAGCTCTTCTCAGTGATTTGGTGGGGCAGTGCAAAACTCCTTCCTTCCCTCTCAATGGTAGACCCTCATAATGGTAGACAAAATACTGCCAAATAACAATCCTGCATTCAGTCAAGGAGTTGTTGGTATTTTGTAGTAAGTCTGTGCAGATGTAAATGGCTATTAAAGTACAGGGCAGCGCAGAATTAGATACTAGTTCTTCTGTGGAAGTGAGAGCCATAACAGAAAGCACCAAAGAATGTTGGCCCAGGGATGCAGGTTTTGCTTATTAGTATGGCATCTCCGTTCTAGTGTGAAAAATGACCTTTTGAAACGGTTATTTCTTAGTGAAAATCTGGGCTTTCTGAACTCGGTTTTTTCTTCTTTTTTTTGACAGTGCTTTGAGGTTAGCTACTCTTAAATGCCCAAATTACTTTATTTGCAGATAAGTTTCAGATGTACAACAAAGTTAAGTAGTTAGTAAATTCTACAGTGCAACTAATAATCTATGCTCTAATCACTTATTCTTTTCCTTTATTTGATTTCTTATCCTCTAACCATTTTATGTTATCACCTTGCAATTTCCAGTAACTGTGTCATGCTGCAGTAGAAAAATAAAATATCAGTTTGCCACTCAACAGTGACGAACATGTCTTCACTGGAAAAAGAACATGCTATTCTTATTTCCCCTTGTTATTAGCATACAGTTATTTGTAGACACAGACAAAGCATAGTCCATGAACACCATTTCCTCTTTTCAAGCAAGTAGACATATCTGATTTTTGTTACACCAGACCCATGGTGATATGGGTATGTTTTCTGTTTTACAGAGTAAAAGCATCAAAAGTAAATCACCTTTTGCACTTACAGATTCTTGATTTAGCCCTCTGTCAACTGGAAGCATCTTGCTATACCTAACAGTTAACTTTAGCATTTTCTGTTGGTTTGAATGGCTCACACTAGCAAAATTCTGACAGTGTCAGAATCAGAGAGGATGAAGTATACGGTTAAAAGATGATCCTCCATATATGGACAGTATGTTGCCTGCAATGTCTTCTTGTTCTGGCTGCAGCCACTGAAAGCTAAAATGGGATGCATCAGTTTTGCAAGTCAACATAACTTGATTGTTTTTGTTTGGTTGTTTTTTTTTTTTTTTTTTTTTTGTGTGTGTGTGTGTGTTTTAAAGCAGTACTTCTGTGATCAGTTTCCCATACATGAAGGAATTATAGTTCTTCAAGAAGTGTGTTGTAAGTGATAGCAAGCAAAATAAAGATCTTCACTGTATACAACCCCATACTTGCAGATACACTAACAAAATTATGAAACATAAAGCTAACAAGCAGCTACAAAAAAATCACAAAACTGAACTTAGATCATGACAGAAAACTGTACTGGCAATTCCCCCACAGAACAGCATTTGGTATTTTCTGAGAAGTCTTTCCTGGATTTACTTATTAGGTTCAAAATCTGGAGCTACTTGAATCTTTTAGAAAAGGCTTGCCAGAGTACATTTAGAAAGAAACTTCTAAGGAAATGCTTACTAGGAAATGCAACTCTTTTTACTTTTTTTTTTTTTTTAGAGTGTAGATTACCATAATCATTTTTGCTGCTTGTTCTATTCCGTTCTTTCATTGTAGCCCGCTGACTTTTCTGCATCTAGCTGTGGGATAAAAATACAGCACTCAGACAAGGATGATACCATTCAGAACAGAAGTCTCTGTATTGCTTTCTTAGTCATAGCATTTCTTAAGGTACGCAGTAGCTATATAGAACATTTCCTGTAAATTACAGGAAACAAATCTTAGTGAAGTGACTTACAATGACCTTCACTTCTTCACGCATCTTGTTTAGTCACTTAAAAATAACATTATGTGGCATTTCAGAATGTTTTTGTATTTATAGCTTTCCTCTTCCCTTTCGTGTCCCTGTGCATTAAGTAAATGTATGTTAACTCAAGAGGATTTTTTTCTCTAATGAATATGCTGTTGCAACATACTTATTTGAATCATCTTCAATTAGTAAAAAAATAATCAACTTGAAGTTTTTTTCAGATGTCTAACTTGATTTCTGGCTTGGTGTCTATGGTTTTAAAAACAAGGATGTTTTTTAAGAAGGAAATCAAGGAAAATACCACAAGAGAAAAGGGGAAGTAGGTCTCTATCAGGGACATAAAATCGATAAGTAGAGTTTTTTTTTATCTACATTCTGAGTATTGAAAACCTTGTCTACATTCCTTAATCATTCCATCTGGTCCTATAAAACCTGCATTCCTCTACCTCCCCCTACAAGCCTAATTTGTTCTTTGTATCATAATTATGCTATTGTAATTACAAAATTCAAAGGATAATTTGACAGCACTAGCTAAAATGATCATTGACTTTTACTTGTCATATTCTGGAGGAGAAGGTAAAGATTTTTTTTTTTCCCCCAACAGATTTGAATATTACTACAAAGAATTGTGTTGTTTCAGTTGATGGATTAGCTTTGAAAACAGCTTCCTCCTCACCTTTTCCGCCCTTTCTTTGGAAAGATTTTTTTTTCTGTGCAATTCTCGCCTAATAGGTAGGATGTACTGTGTAGTAGAACACAAGCTTTAGGATTTACTGCAATGAAAGCTAAGACTTTAAGTGCTTTGTTGTTGAGGAAAGGAAATAGTTTGTTGGAAAAGGGATTTCTACAGATTAAATAACTAAAGATAATAAATCCTTTTTAAAGTCACTTAGTGACTCCAGAAAGACAGAAGAGGTGATCTTGGATAGAATTCTTTTTCCAAACCAGAAAAACATCTCTCCTGGAGAAAAAACATTTACCCACATGCACTTGATTTTCTGCAGAAGTCCATAAAGAGAATGACTCACTGGGAAGTTGCAATACTGGATGGGTAGATGTACTAAACTCTTTATATTCTAAAAATCATTACTTTTACAGAGATAAGAATTTTCATGTACACTATATATGAAAGTGTATACTCCATGATGCTATAAATCTTCCCAAACTTATATAAATAGGGGGATCTTAGATGCTGTGTCCCTTGTCAATGCCACATTAAGAGGTATTGTCTGCTTACATCTGGGGCTGGCGGGATTCCCTAGTTTCTCTTTGTAAATGCTCTGAATAGCATTTTGGATTCTGCAAGTGTTTTTATTTCTAAGTATATCAATTGAGCAGAGAGAGCAGGATGTTTCCAGGCTGTTCATTTTAACTATCTAGTAAGCGTTAGGTAAGACGTGCATATGGATGTGAAATCATGAGGTGCATACTTTCTACTAGAGTTTTATGTCTAAAACCTTATAGGCTCTGAAGCAAGTATTAAAAACACGGCTATTTTTTGCTTAACAATATTTCTATGAAATTTCTTATTTTCTTTGTCAGAACTGATTTAGATATTACGGAATATGTCTGTTCATTATTGAATAAAGCTCAGTGTCAGCAATAAACAAGTTTATTAGTGAGGATGTAAGTTGAACTGTAGAAAGAAGTATTTCTATTTAAAATGCAGGATTCCAGCAGGGCCAGTCAAGGCTATTTTGTACCATTCTTCAGAAATGTGTGTAGCTCATTGTTCCACACAGGTTCTGATCCAAGTCTCATTCTGTAGTGACTTTCTACTAGAAGTTAAACCAGAAATTCAATGATATGTAGAGAGAGGATAAAGCCAGGTGTTATTGAGCTTTATCTACCTATGTAATTATTTTTTATTGCAGAAATTGAATAAAAGTTTTACTAAATATGTATAAATAAAGATTAAAAACAGAACTCTTGTTGCAGTTCTCCTCTGCTGAACTTCTGCACTGCATTGTTATCAAGTTGCTAACATATGAAATCGAATATATGTGTCCATTGACGTAAGATATCAAGTGCAATTACATATGTTACTGAAAAATCTGGTTCTTTCAGTTTTCTTTCAGTTTTGAGTAAGAAGTAGCCACCAGCACAATGTATAGAGGGCTTGAGATGAACAACAGAGTCTAAAATCAAACCCCCTGCTATGTGCAGGGTCGCCAACTACCAGAGCAGGCTGCCCCCAAGCCACATCCAGCCTGGCCTTGAATGCCTCCAAGGATGGGGCATCCACAACCTCCCTGGGCAACCTGTTCTAGTGCGTCACTAGTGAAAAACTTCTTCCTAATATCTAACCTAAACCTCCCCTGTCTCAGTTTAAAACCATTCCCCCCTGTCCTATCACTATCTATCCTTGCAAACAGCCATTCCCCCTTCTGTTTATATGCTCCCTTGAAGAACGGAAGGCCACAATGAGGTCTCCCTGAAATCTCTTCTCCAGGCTAAGCAATCCCAGTTCCCTCAACCTTTCCTCATAGGAGAGGTGCTCCAGCCCTCTGATCATCTCAGTGGCCCTCCTCTGGACCCACTCTAAGAGCTCCACGTCCTTCCTGTACTGGGGGCCCTAGGCCTGGATGCAGTACTCCAGATGGGACCTCACAAGAGCCAAGTAGAGGGGGACAGTCACGTCCCCTCCCTGCTGACCATCCCTTTTTTAATGCAGCCCAGAGCACAGTTGGCCTTCCAGGCTGCAAGCACACACTGCTGGCTCATGTCCAGCTTCTCATCCACCAGGACCCTTTTCCACGGAGCTGCTCTCAAGGCGATCTTCCCCCAGTTTGTATAAATACCTGGGATTGCCCCATCCCAAGTGCAACACCACTCAGCTTGGTGTCATCTGCAAACTTGCTGAGGGTGCACTCGATGCCATCATCTATGTCACTGATGAACCAGCCAACACTTTCTTGGAATGAGATCTTCAAATTTTAGGAAATGTTGTTTTTGCAGTCTGAGGGAAAGTTTTTAAATTATTCTTTCTTTAATAACTGATCTACTGTGGTGTTCACAATGTGAGAAGAATTAGCATCAAAGTGCTGACATCTATTATCATAAAAACAATAGTGGAAACCATTGTCTTCTACTTGCCATAAACTGTCAGTCCGTTATTACTAAGGTAAGAAATTAATTAACTGCGGCCCTTAAATGTAATTTAAAAAAATGTAGTATATGTAATCTTTTATTAGTAAAGCCACTTAATGCTACCTAAGGGAAAAATAAGTAATGGAATACAACATTAATTTCCTTGGGACTTTCTGTTCCTGTGTGTGCGAATATACAGGATTGCTTAGATACTTTATGTGAATTATACTAATTCCAAGTTTCTTTCTTAATGGAGAGGATTGACTTCACATGTGAATGCAAGAGTGGAATTGTCATATGGTAGATTACGGTACTATACTTGGACAAAAGTCATTGGTGCTAAAGAATAGCAATGTGGTGCAAAGCTGCAGTGGTAGGTACTGAATCAGAATTAATAGTTCTCAGAATACTGACGCTTCCACTAACAACCATCTTAGAGAAAGTCTAATAGATCCTCTTTGCTCTCTGTTTGTGCAAAGGTAGTTGTTCTGAGCATCAGCACATACTTTACAATCTGTACTAAGATATTTGCGTTGTCACTTTTTGTTGGATATAAGAATTTTAGGTGCAGTAGTATTAATGCTGTGGTTGATTTTTGTGCTGTGAGAGAACCAGCATTATTGCCTGAGGTATGTTTAGTTTCATATGCTCCATGACCTTCACACTGTGAGCTCCATCCCTACCAGAGTCAACATTTTTCAAAGGATTTATAATGTTCCTATTTGTCATTGTTTGAACGTTTCCAGTTTCTTAAGAGGGAGAGGTCAAAGAACAGAGTGAATGAGGCTGTTGCTTGGACACAAATGGCTGTTGCTTGGACACTGATAGCTCGTTTAAGGATAGCTTTGCTTATCACAGAATAGTACTAAGCCGATATCTCTCACCTTTTCTGATTTATTAAAAAAAAAAAAAAAGAAAAGAAAAAAAAAAAGAAAAAAAAGCCGGAAGCAAACTTTAGTTAAAACTAGTTCAGAAATCATCCAAATTTACAGTTGAGAGTAAACAAGAAAGTAGTACTGACATTTCTTTATAACTTCAGTTTGGATAAGTTAGCAAAGTAAAAGGACCAGCACTGAGGCTAGCTGAGAAACAATCTGTCCTGAAAATGCCAGTTATCAAGAAATTTTTCCACCCATGGCTTCAGAATATGGAGAATTTGTGAATATGATCTCAAAAAGTTTCTAAGTATTGGAATAGAAGTTAGCTATCTAAGGTCCTGCTGTAGTCACTGGAGATCCTGGACTTAAGGTAGTTAGCCTAATAGAGATTTACGGGGCCTTTTTGAGTTGTCTTAGACCTCCACATAGTCAGATATGAAGACCTACGAGATCCCAGAGCTTTTCCACATGAATGACTGGAGTGATGATTTAGAGATTCTAAAATGTCACTCTGCATATTTGTTTAGAAAATTACCTTACTATTTTATGCATTCTGTATACTTTAGAGAAAGCTAAATTGCTTGGTAGGCCCTGTTGACAATTTCTGTACCTACAGCTCCTGAGTAGGTATTCTAGGTATCCTCAAATATCTCAAAACGTTCTGGATGTCCACTTTTAATTATCTGAACTGAGCCCTTGTTCTCTTTTATAATGGGATCTCAAACATGAACATGACTTTAGGTGTTTTATTCTTGAAACGAATGCCATTCAAGATGCCCAGTCATGCTATATCTGTCTATATAAGTTTATATATATATATGTATGTCTAAATATATCTGTATTTTATAGAAAAAATAAAGTATACATATAATATGTATATATAAAATAAAAGAATACAGGAATCTAGAAAGAGAAGAAAAGAAGTCCTTCAGCAACCTCAAATTTCCATGAAAAATATCAGGAAAATAAAATGTTAAACTACAGGACATAGTTTAACATTAGTTACAAACCCGTTTATTCAGGTTTTAAAAGTTATGTGTGACAGACATATCATAACTTTACTCATTAGTCTTTATTGAGATTTCTCATCTTACAATTATCTTAGGAAAGAGAAGAGTTCCAGAATGGTTTGGCAGTATCTTATTTGCTTGCATCTCAAAACAGTTTGGCAGCAATTCACTAAACACACAGTGAATTTTGGATTTATGTTTCATCCTTTTCCTTCAGCTCAGCCAATGCCAATATTTTTCAAGATACTTAATCAATGTCTTCAGTTTTACTACCTCTTTTCTTTGAGACTTTATCCATCATCCTTCTCCAACGTTAATTTCTTGCACTGAACACTGAGAAACTTGAAGTGGAAAAATTTGAAGAAATCAGCAAGACTGATTCTTCTCTCATTGCCTGATTGACATGATGTTATGGTATATTCTGGTGGTTAAGAGTATTCATCTCTCAAATAACCTGCTTTATCTTCATCTTGATCATGAAATAACAAAAAAAGAAAAACAAACAAAAAAATCCCAACCAAATAAAAAAGCAGAGTTGTTCCCTTTGTCCACACCCACAAGATTTTTCCTTAGTTCAAATTTTATCAGTTAAGAAATTATTTGTGCTTCTAAATGCCCTTAAGCAATGTCCTTACACTCTTGTCCTTACATATATTGCCTTGTAGCAGGCAGCCTTATAACTTGTGTCAAACAGTTGTGTTCCTAAAAAGGGACAGCAAAACATAGAAGTCTTTAGCCCTATTGATTAATCTCTTAATGTTTCAAATGTCTCAGCAGCTTTGTCTGTGACCTTCACTGGAATTTGATATTTCATCTTACTCACTATTAGTCAATAGCTCATCAACATTACCAGCCTGAAGAGTTAGGTTTGGTCAAAAGATGATTTTATTACCGTTTATTTGTTTGGATCTTTGTGCTTTTCACTATTTCTTTCACTTTGGTGTAGAGCTGAACTAATGTTCTGAACATAATACCCTGAGATATGGTGTACTCTGCTAGAATAAGAAAATCAGATGATGTTTTTCTGGCAGACCTCTCCAGTGCTATTAAGAAAGGACATGGGTCATTCTGATGTAACTGCTCTGCTACTTGAACTGAAAGGGTCAACGAGCTGTTCCCCAAGGCTGCAGAATAATTACAGTACTCTAAATTGTTTTTCTACATTGAAAACCAACTCAGTTTTGTGTGAGTCTAAGAAGGGACATTTTCTTCTTTTTTTCCTCCTCTGTCACTCTGTCTGTCTCATTCTTTGCTGGAGTAAATATCCGGAGAAAAATTCTTTGTGTGTTTCTGGGACAAATCTGAAAGAATTTTACTAGAGACCAGATTGTACAAGAAAAATAGCTATTTCAGAAATCTCTCTATTTTTGTACTAGATATTTTAAGATAATGGAGTGTGTACTGTAGCTGTCTGTAATACAGCCTACATAATACGTGAGAATATAACAAAATATAGTTTTTGTTAGCCTAAGATGTTATGTACTCTATAATATGAAATAGAAAAAAGCCAGTACATAAAAGTAATTCAGGTGCTTCATATAACTTCTATGTTATACATGACAAGTAGTTATACAGTCTTGCCTACATTACTTTATTGCATGAACTAGTGGGTGACAATTCTGCCTAGGTGGGAGATTGGAACTGGATGATCTTTAAGGTCCTTTTCAACTCAGACCGTTCTGTGACTCTGTACAAATAAACATGTATTATCTTAGTTATTTCAGATCACAGGCAACTTTAGATACAGGCTCATTGCATGATTTAATTCCTGTTTTTAAAAGATTTTTAAAAGATTTTTAAAAGTTTTTTAAAAATAAGCCTTTACAAAAACACATAATTCCATAATGTGGAATTCATTTCCAGTACACAGTGATCATTTCCGTAGTATTAGAAGCTTTACATTAATATTTAATTTCCTTTTCCTCTACCAAGGCAGTAGCTACTCTCTCTTGCCACAGTACGTACACTATGATGAAATATAGTCATTCATGTGGCACAATATAGTAATCAGAAGTAAATTACACCCTTTTATATTGCCACTCCCAATCACAATACCTAAGATGATGAGATAATTATTGTCATGGAAACATGGGAAAAAATAGAAGACTAGTCATTGAACAAATGCTATAATCATTAATAGTAAATGCCATGTGAAATAACAGTTTTATACTAATGATTATCTCAAAGCTGTAGTGGAAACTTTAGATACCCTCAGTGAGCTGACTGCTTGTGGACTCCAAAAAGAAAAAAAAAAATCACCCCCCAAAAAACCAAGAAAAGCATAAACTTGTCAAAATATTTTGTCCAGTAACAGTTTCTTTGCTGTGTTTTGTCCACTGTACATTTCCCAACATAAATATGAGTTTCCATATGCAGCAGTTTCACAGTCATGCCTGAATATTTCCTCTGATTTCAAATGAACTATAAAGCTCAGGCTGCTGTTATTATATGAGGGCTATTCTGAAAGTAATGCTTCCTATTTTATTATGTTGGCCTATGAGCTCAAAGATGAATGTTGATGGTATGGCAGTTGAAGTTGATCCCTCCCACTGATATCCTGTTACGTTGTTGATGTGTGACAGATGGTAGCAGTGGGGCAGTCTTATGGAATGGTGTCTGACATGGAAGTGCGTATAAAAGAAAGGTATGTCATTGAATTTCCTCATGAATTAAAAATGGCACCCACAGACACATTCACCAATGCTTGCTGAATGTTTATGGAGGATGTGAGCATAGTAAGGCTGCAGGGGGTATGTTTCAGCAGTAGTGACTGTGGTATCTGTGATAGATTTCTGAGACTGCAACATGTAGGCTCTTGTTCACCTCTGGTGAAAATGCAACTATGTCGAAAAGTAGTGTTTTCTACCTGAGAACTTGTTCAATCAAATGTCATTATGCTTTTTTTATTTGTTGTATTTTCCATGAAAATAAATAGGATGCATTACTTTCAGAGCAAACTAAACACATCTGTTGCTATTTTTCCATTTCACCTCTTAGTATGTCTCATGACCTCCTTGTTCCACTTACCTCACTCCTTCCTTTGCTTTACTCTGTGGAGGAAGAGTAAATGAGTATCCTTTGCCTTGCTGACATTTTTGCCAACATGTTTTTCAATGACAAGAAAACCTCTTTCCCTTTGCCAGAAATCACCTTGTAGAAACCCTATTTTTCACCTTGCTTTTACAGACAGTTTTTTTGTATTCAAGAGAGGATCAAAGAAATATCTTGGAATGAGCACCCATGAGAAAGGAAAAATGCGTGGATGTGTGGATTTATCAGACCTCGGAAGATAGTCTACATTCTTTTCTGGATGCTTAGCATTGCACTCAGCTGTTTCACTTAGCATTTCATTTCAACTATTTTATTTGGAAAAAAGAGATGAATTTTCATTTTTGCTGTACATACTGTTTATCTATTAGCACAGAGCTTTATTTAAACTAGTCTTTAAAAAATGGATCTACTTTTATGAGACTCAAATGGCTACAATAAGTTGTCGCTTTCGTATGTTTTCTTTTTACAAAGCTAGAATAATTACAGAAGAAGAATTCAATCCCATCACAGGGAATCCCTATGCTTTCAACATGCTTATCACATTTTGAGGGGAAAAAAACACTTTCCAATATTTCATTGTCAACCTTTCATTTGGAGAAAGCAACTTCACATAAAGAAACAATATTGTATTAGAAACAAAAGATACTAGAACCCTGTTTTTTATTGATCGCACTTTGCTCAGGCAGAGAGGAGGAGGTAAAGGACTGCAGTGAACAGGGAAGAAAGAGGAAGAGGGGATACTTTTTTATTTGGCCTGAGATAAGAAGGGCTTTCTGTGATGAATAAGGGCCCATTATAAAGAAACTAAGAGCTCTGGCACATGTTTTTTCTTTGTTAGAGGTTCTCAATCAAAACTTCCGAAGTCTGAATATCTGAAACCTTGTTATCAAGGTGTAAAGAAGGTGAAACAGAGTCTCTGTAGCATTTGTGAGAATCATTGCTGTGACTTTTTATTCTGCATGGGTTAGAAGCCTAAGTACCACTTTGTGCGTGAACAATTCTATCTTCACAAATCAATTATGATACTATGCTGAACGAAACTGTGACCGAAGTGACTACTTTTGTAAGGAGAACACTTTCCTTCCAGTTTTCCTCAACAGTTTGCTTCATCAGAAGAAATGGATTTTTGTTCAAGTATGCCAAAAATCTACTCCTGTTGTTTTCCATTTACATCTATCAAAACAAGCAAACAGACAAGTTAAAAAAGCACTCAAAATATTTATCTGGTGTAGAAATGACCCATGTAAGTTACATCCCTCCAACGAATGTTTTGAGCACTATAAGCAACTCCTCATTTTCTTCAGTTATTTTTATTTTTTGCTTTTTAATGGTATTCCCCAAGCCCTGCACTAGCCTGATAGCTACCTCTAATCTGCATAGGCTTTTAAAATATTCAAATGGAGCAATTTATTTTTAATAATCTATTAGTCTGAAACAATTCAGGCAACATGCCTTATACTCATCAGTAAATTTCTCCTTGGTCCTCAGGGTGAAGTTGGATTTTTCAGGCCAAGACAATTTTGACAACCAAAATGTATATTGAAAAGAGAGAGAGACTGCATGCAGGGGGAATAGTGTTAAAAGCAGTGCCTCTCAAATGGTCCCTGGTGACATTTTTAAACAGAATAGTACCAACATTAATTTTTAATTGCTTTGAACCCTCTAATCGTCTTTACTTAGGAAAAGTTAGTATGAAATTTTCTTAAACAAGAATTGCCTTCCTCATTTACACAAACAGATGCGTTGCAAGATCTGTTCATGTGCAGTTACACTAACCCCAGATCCAGAAACTCCTAAAAGTTACATCCGTAGTGTCTTTGATGAAGATTTTGCCATGAGAGTTAAATGAAAGACTTAAGCACTAAAGCAATTTTTGAGGGCACTGTGAGATGTAAGTATTGTCACCCAGGAAACACATTTATTGATTATTGAACTCCAGAATGGAGGCCTATTTAGCTTGCTCCCCATCTGTCTTTGAGTTATCCAGGTTACGTTGCTTACATATTATCATATTATTTACCTTACACTGAAATATCTCACTGGACTTTAGCTTTGACAGCTCCATGTACTGCCTGCATACCAGAACAAGAACTTTTTCCATACTCTTCCTGTGTTTGACTAGCTTCCTGCAGCAGCTTGCTTACCTGTCTTCAGTCTTGCCTTGCTTTCCTGCAGAGACACTGTCTGGGACCCCTTCTGCACAGCACTGTTGCTGCTCCTGTCCTGAATGCTTTGTATAAGGGTCATATTTACCAGTCCTAAAAATATCCTTTGTCACTAGTAGAGTGTGTTTTTTAAGGCATTCTCAATATTTCTAGCTACTCATTGCTAGCTGTGAGATGAGAAGTCACATTTAGAACATTACTGCTTCTCTACCTTTTTTTCTGTTGTTACAGTTTACTGTTAAAGCATCGAGTTTGACATTGCTTGCCAGTGACTGAAGCTTTGGATAGAACAGCTAAGCTCTTCATTTTCAGTGTAGAAGGTATGTTCAATTCTATGCTATTTTTGTAGTAAGCTTCCCTTATTTATTTAGTTTGGAAGAGATCTTTTGAACAAAGACCCTGTATTTCCTCTACCTGTGGAAAATAGAGATCTTGTTAATGTTTATGGGGATCTTATTAGTGTTTATAAATATCTTAAGTGTGGCAAACAAAGGGATTTGGCCAACCTCTTTTCAGCAGTCTTGTGGGGACAGGACAAGAGCAAATGGCCTTAAACTTGAGCATAGTAAATTCTGTACCGATATGTGAAAGAACTTCTTCACAGTAAGGGTGACAGAGCACTGGAACAAGCTGCCCACGGAGGTTGTGGATTCTCCTTCTCTGGAGATGATCAAGACCTGCCTGGACACCTACCTGTGCAGCCTGCTGTTGGGGGTTGGACTTGATCTCCGGAGGTCCCTTCCAACCCCTACAATTCCGTGTTTCTGTGATAAGAGCTGTTTTTCCAGTCAGGCTGAGAATGTCCTTACTGCCTGTTGCACATCAACTTCAAAGTAGACTTGCAGAGACTGTGTTCCACTTCCTCTTTCACAGCAGTTCCTTCGTGTGAGAGCAAATAGCCAAGATTGCCAAGCATATGCTCATGCGTGACAGGAAAGGACTGCATGGGCACATCTACCTTCTGGCCATTACAAGCAGTCCAGTGTGAGAAGTTTTCAAAACTTAAATTTCTAGAAGCCATTTCAGAAGTAAAGCAAAGGAGGTTTTTGATCTTCTATTCCACTCCTGCTAGATTCTTATGCTACACCCATCATTTTACTATTTCTAGAAGTCATGGTGTGTACATCCGGTATGTTATGAATAAAAATGCTGTGCTGTGAGATTGTGAAGAATCGTGCTAATTTCTTACATGGAAAATAAAACATGTCTTGGGTATTTAGTTAAATTCAGATAGAACCAAACAAGTTATGATATTCTACCACCTGTTTGGCTTTTCAAAGTCTTTTCATTTCAAGATTCATAGAGATAGTAAGGAAAACCATTCATCAACTGAATAAGGAATTAAGCAGCAGCAATGTGAAACATATTTTACATAAATATAAAAAGTAAGATAATGATTTGAATGTTGAGCTTGCCATAATTGTAATTCTGAAAAAAATAAAAACACCATGGGAAATCACTCAGGAAACTCAGAGTATATTTTTATTTGAGATGATGTTAATATTTTACTGAAGAAAACTATAGTAAGGTTTCTGTAAGTGAAGAAAGAAACTTAAATTCCTATTAGTTTATGTGACCAATGTCATAGTTAAAACTGCTCAAAATAAAACATTTTACGTTCAGAAACTCTTTCTGTTATTTTTTTTCTCACGAGAAGATCTGTAATTTAAAACTTTAATCTTCTAAAAATATATGCTATCCAATTTCTTTTTTGTTTTCTTTTGTAGAAGACAGGATCTCACTTTTAGTACAACTTTTGCACACTAACCATTACTTACAAAGACTTCCAATTTGCAATAGTTTATGGGCAAAAATTTCTTCTTCTGAAAGAAAAGTTCACAGTTGTCAATTGCTGTTCCCTGAAGACAGCTGGATAATGATGTAGAACACCTGTGTTCTTCTAGTAGCTAGTTAGGGCATTTTGAACTCACAAAGAAATATTTATCCCTTGTCTGAAGAACATGTAGAGTTTTTGAATTATTAGAATGAAAAACAAGAAACTGTTGTCTTTTGGCTAAGTGAGATTGTGTTTATTTTCTTGGAATAGAGGGAAAACAATGAATCAATCATCTGGGTTTGTGTCATATACGTAAGGGCATTAGGGAAAACATGAGTTACCCATAAAAACAGTCCAAATATGAATTAAATTAATTGCAATCAAGAACCAGCAACAAATAAATTTTACCAGGAGTAAGGCATAGAAAGGGATATATAAAAATAGCATAATTATGCACCGTGAGAGAGCTGGCATAGATGGACAGACATTGTTCTTCATTGTAAAAACCAACTCTGACAATTTCCTCTTTAAAGTAAGTGTTCATGTGTCCACTTGTGAGCTTGTTCTTTACTTTGACTCCTTCAGCACCAAATGTACCTGTCTGTAACAGCTGCCATTCTGTGTAGGAGAACAGTGGAAGGAAAACATTTCTGTGGTAATCTTTTTTAGTAGTTGGACTGCATTTATTGTAGAACACAGCAGATAGCAACATACCCTGCAAGCATTTAACCTATGTAACTTCTGCTTTTAAATATACTTCTAATTAGTCTCCTCAACTTTATCTAGCTCCTATTTCTGAAATAAAGTGCTATCATGGTGGATTTTTTTGTGTGTTCCTGATTACACTGAATGTGCATGTCTTATGGTCATAATTCTATGTCACTGTGTGAAAGCATTGATCTGCAACATCACATCACTATTTTTGCACAAGAATATGATGGTGCCAAGGGCAAAGGACCATAGTACGATCTTCTCTGTGATAAAGGCAAGAATTAGAGAACAGAGCTAAGCAAACATATTTCCAGAATGTTAATTAGTGGAGAGGGAAGATACTCTGTGTCAGCAATAGGACACACTGATCATATGCATGTCCCATAGCTGAATAAAAGAAGTTTTTTACTGAAGATAGTTATCATTTGTATCACACAGATGTTTAAATATCGTAGTAAGGGATACAATTTAGTGGGGAAATTGGTGGTAGATGGATGGTTGGACCATACGATCTTGGAGATCTTTTCCAACCTTGGTGACTCTATGATTCTAAGCTGTAGTTCCATTTCCATCATTATATTAATGTTTTGCCAAACAGAAGAATACAGCTTGTACCTTTCTTGTAATTAATAACTGATTAACTACACAAATCTATATACTTAATATACCGAATGCATTCTTTTAAATGAGATAATTGCTTTAAGAAATTACAAAATTTAACACATGACTTTTATAAGTCAAAGTGGGACCAATTGATGAAAAACCTTTTTAAACTGATGAATAAAAAAATCACTACAAAGATAATTCCTGAAGTCAGAAACTTAACACAAAACCAGGAATGATTGTTAGACCACTGAAACAGTCCTCTCTGTCAAGAAATAAAAGAGCAAATATTTCAGATACATGAAACTCTTAAAACTCAAGATACATGCTATTATCACAGAACAATCCAGATGTTATGAGTCTTTAATACAGTTTTTTGGAAAAAAAATATTGTAGAATATTCAAGTCTAGTTTTCACCTAACTTTCCAAAGTGCTGGAACTGTCCTAATTCAAAGCAATATCACAGTCTGCCAGATTAAACACTGACTGCTATACAAAAACTCATGGTCACCATGCATATTGCCATTACTGTTAATGTTTCTACAGCATTTTGCTTGCAAGAATCATGAAACTGACATTTCACCCACAGAGCTCAATTAGATCTGTTTCTTGGAGAGGTGACACTTTGTTGCTTTTCTAGTGGTAAAGGCTCCTCATCCTAATAGAAACTCAAGAAGTCTGTTACAGATGAAAGCAAAACTCTTAAATCTCATCAGAATGAAATAGGGACTAGACATTAGACTCTAGTGAGATACTGAAGAACTCTATACTTGCTACTGCAAGCTCAGACAATTCTTCCAAGGACAGCAATGCAGTGTGCTAACAGGGTGTTTGTATTCTTCTTCTTAGCTAAAAGTATCTTCTATGAAATTCTTCACAAGAGTGAATGTATACTGTGCTGTCTATCTGAAAGCTTACTAGCATTTATGTTGTAAAATAACCACATGCTGCCTCTTGGTAACCTGAGCTGGGAGGTCAGAGTGGCTTTACAGCACATCAGTTGTATCAGGTGCCACAGAGGGGAATCAGCCAGATTAGTTGTTGTTGGAAGAGCCATACGTAAAATTATTATTGTCTAATTTCCTGTCTGGGGTTTATTCTGAAAATATTCTTGTATTACCTATGATAGTGGTCTGCATTTGAGTTTTAAAGTTTTGTTAGAATTAATATAAAAGTTCCACTACATTCAAATTTGACAGAAAGGGGTTTTCTTTGAGAAAAATCATAGAAAAAGTTACCTCTTCATGGCAGTTTTTATTTCTTAAAAATGACTTTATACAACCTTTTCCCAAGTTGAAGGTATAATCTTCATTTTCTGAACATAAGTGAACCCTTTTGGGAAAAATATGTTGAGGAGGAAACTTATTCTGTAAAAGAAAACCAAGGCTTTGAGGAGTTCGGGTAGACCTTCAGGACCACAAAATCATATTTCAGGTTTTTGTTCATATATTTTGGTCTTCCCATTTTTTGAGAATTCCCCTTTATCCCAGTTTTCGGTTGAAAATTGAATAGAAAAGGTAATAGAAGAATTGTTTGTGTGTATTATGCTGTCTGTGTGAAAACTTGTATCACATTACATGCTCAGTTCTCTGACATATCTTCCCCTGAGGTGAAGAAGTGGCCCTTCTATTCACCACCTATGACTTATAATGGTAAGACAAGTGAACAACATCTTATTTACCTGTGTAAACAAGAACATACCTGTATTACTATCTACCTGGCTTGGCTGAACACTTGGCAAATGTTTTAATGCATTTGAAAAAAAGACAGCAATTCTTTTTTTTTTTTTTTTTTTAATTTTCTTTCCGTGAAGTTCTCTGTTTAGGAGTTCTACTGGGGACAAACATCAAAAATGTGTAAATACTAGGCGTGTAGCTATTTGTGTGTGAGAAAGATATAGAAATTATTAGTAAAATATATTTTTATCTAAGTCTCCACATTCAGTTTTGCAGATTTAGAAGATTTAGAAAAGGAAAGCATGGAAACCTTACATGCCGTACCAACATTTTCACTGGGATTTCATAATGTGTGAGAACATTTCAGATATTCTATGCTTACTTAGGAGTGATATTAGCACTTGTTATAAAAATATAAAATGTGATTAAATAATTTTGAAGTCAGCTACTCCTATGCGAAGAATGACAAATACTTTTTTCTAGACAAGATTGAAGAAAAAGCTAAGTTTGTAAAAATGATCAGTGAGGGCTTAAACTGTATCAAACCTATATAACCCTTTCTTCTCCTCTTAAAAAGGAAATATTTACCAGAAAAGTAATATGATGAAATTTAGCCTGCTGTGGAGAGGTCAGTTTCAGGGTCTCTTTTCCCTGCTGGTGAGTGACTCACATGATAAATTGCCAGTACACATCATCAGACTGGTGTCTGGCAAGAACAAGAACTGGCCTTGTTCAGTACTTTTCACTTAAAAAGAAAAAATTGTTTATAATATATATATGTATAATTTCTAATGGAAGACAAGGAATCAGATAGGAGGAATGAAGAAAAAGGGAAAATGCTCAAAGAAGGTTTAGGGTTCCCTTGCATTTCAGCCAATATCATGAGTGCTAATGATAATGAGGTTGGAGATGTGAGGGGAGAAAAGATAATTTCCCTCATTCATCAGTCTGGTTCTTTTAACTTGAATGTCCAAGTAGCCGTCATCCTGAGTTTCTCAGATGTTCGCATGGCTATTGTAACAGCGATAATGGTAGAGTCCACTACCTCTCATTAGGCAAACAGTATGAGACAACTTGAAGTATGAATACTATTAGTTCAAATATATGAATTCAATTCAGGTTGGTAAGTGCATAAACTTTTTGGAAAAGAGCCAGGAGTTTCCATCCAGCACAGTGGCAACCATATTAAAATAAACTGGCAATCCTCCAGAGCTACAAGGCAGTCCTCCATTCTGTTGAAATGGAAATGTTTTATCACAGCTTTGAGAAATGCTGCTGGTGGTATGGCCAGAGATCTCTGACGGCTTTTCTAATGGTCTGTTCTTCAGAGTGACCTTCCAAAACCTATGTATACAGGTACTCCTGCTGAGGGGACACAGGCCTGAAGGTTTGAGAGTCCCTGGGCAGAAAAAGGGATAAAAGTCAAAATAAAGGTATAAAGGTTCCTGGTGCTTGTTCTGACTATATAAAGGATATTCTAAACATTTAACAATGAATGACAATGATCTTATCTATGTCCAGTGAAGCTGGAAATCTAACTCGCATTAAAATTATGAAAATGAAAAATGAATTCTTTGGTAACGCTTTGGGCAAATCTTTCAGGTCCCTGGTGACAAAAGAACACTGTTGGGTGGGTGGTTTCTTGCTCTGGCTATATTTTTTGTTCTCTATCTAGTTGCTGCTGTTGTCCAGTTGCTGCTGGTTTTGTATTCATAGATGAACATTTATGATGAACACTGACTGGTTGAGGAAAGGGGCTGAGTAGGCTTTTGCTTTCCCTAATTAGGCTGATACAGCTCTTTGTTTCATGTCTTCTTTATTAGATAATGTGTCTAGATTTAGTTGCTATCATTGACTTTATTTTTATTAATTTATTTTAGTGAATTGTACTGTTCTATTAATTTGAGCTTATTCACTCATAGTACTTCTCTCTTGCTTTGGAGACTATTTTACTTGATTTTTTTGTTTGCTTCTGGAAGTTGTTATAAGTTTTCCAGTGTCACAGTTCTAACTTTTTCTGTTCTCTAAGCTTCATCAGTATTTAAGAGGAGTGAAAATTCTGCCTCAAATGTCTCCATTACAAAAGTATTTCTGTTTAATATATTTAGAATATATAATTAATTCTTAATGAGAACTTTCAACCTTAATTTGTCAATGTTCCTTTTGAAATATTGTGAATATCATTCTTACACCCTTTTAAAGGTAAGACAGAAAAGTTACACCAAAGTTATTATTACATTTTTAAAGGAAAAAAATCCTATCCACGCAAGGCCAGTATTTCATCCTATAATTAACTTTTTTTGTCAAAAACAGAGTGTGAGCTATTTGCAGATGGCAAAGATCCTGGCTTGAGTGCTGAGTATGTGTGCCGCGAGGAGAGACTGAAAGAATGGGTATCTACTTCTTCAGGACAGTCTGCTAGTCTTAGCAAGGAGGATACAGCTAATAAAAAAAAACAATTTTAAATCCCTTTGGGAGAGGTCAGGAGCCATAGGGTTCTCAGGCATCTTTTCAGGCCTGAGAAGGTTCTCGCTGGGCCATGAAGATATGCAGCATGGCTGAACGCTGCTGATGCTGGTCAGATTCACATTGTCCATCATCTTTGTGATTCTTCAAAACTACAAATTGTTCTGTCTTTGGCAAATATCTTGACGAGAATGGGTGGCATAATGTACAAGTAAAGATCACCAGTGGAGGCCATATGCTAAAGTAATGAAAAAAATACATTTGAAATGAATAAATTAATAGGAGGATTTAAATGCTCTGAAAAAAAAAAGTCTGATCTTGAAAAATTAAAGGGCAGTTTAATGGAGGAGTTTAGAAATCATCTCTCCGAATTTCAGTTCCTTGGTAACAGAATGATGTCATTCACTGCTCAGTTTCACAAGACAAGTTCATTCCAATCTATGAAGCTCTTCAGATATTATCATGAGAACATCACCCTGCTACCATTAGCAAATGCACATGTAAAAAGCCTCAGTGGTGAAGTGAGCTAGCTCCTTCTAATGCAGGCGCGTGCTCTTATTAGGTACTCTGTTGGTTGAAGGGATAGAGGTCTGTGAGGTAAATCCAATGTGTCCAAACTTGCTGATGGCTTATGTGAGTTCTTTTATTGTAGAATTACACACAACAAACATATTGCCAATAGAATTTAAATGCTTCAAAAAGAAATGCAAGTTTTGAAGAACTAGAATTAAAGTTTCTAATACAAGTAGAAAAAAAACAACTGAAATTGTGATTTGGATGGATTAATATTAAATATGCTGTTACAGCAAAGTGTAATATTCCAATTGGGCAAAAAAATCAGTAGGAACAGTAAGTCACCTGAGTGTTAATTTCTTTATAGCTCTATTGCCTACCTGTAAAGTGAATATGTTGCCTACTCTCAAAAAATATAATATTTATCGATGACAGTGATGCATTTTAAATAACTTGTTTAATCTGTAAGAGATATCAACACAAAGTAATCATTATTCTAGTCAATCTAGCCTTAACTGCTGTATGAAAAATAAGGCCAGAGGCTATAATATGAGTAGCAAGGTTATATAGAGTAACTTCTTATTCATTGACGAAGATAGGAAACAATAAAATACGGCAATCTAATTAGGGCTAGATCACAATGCAAAATGCAGCAGGGATGAAAGGGTTGAAAAGTTCTGCACAGTCTAATGTAACTGAGAAATTTTTCTGCTTTTGAGTGCTTGACTTTGCAAGCTGAATATAGTTCTATCGCTATGGGAATTTTTATTGTGCTTCTTTTTGTCCAAGCCACTACTACTTAGATTCCAATCTACTTCATGTGCTTTTCACATTGCTCTCAACAGCCATTCCTGTGGCTTGTAGCTCCAGGAATTTCTGCTAAAACTGTGATTCCTGTGCAACAACAGGTATGACACTGCCAACAGCATCTTAGCTCCTCCTGGACAGGAAAAAGATAGTGAGTGCTCCAGTAGATTATTGAAGATGGTGGAAGTAATTGTGTCCTAAAAAAGCACCACAGCAACGGAACGAGAGGTACCATCAAATCTATGAGTCTATCTTACTGGATAGTAGAATTCTTTTTCGAAGAAACTCTAAGAATTTTTATGGAAGAAACTAGCCAGTGATGTCTTGTGAGAACATGATTGTTCACAGTAAAAAAGCAAGAAAACAAGAATGAGAGTTAGTTCACAGCCATGGTTGATGGTAAAAAGGAGGACAGAAATAACACTTGTCTATTTTCATTGGGTCACAAATTTATCCAAACCAAGGGAATGAACAGATCACATTTTATGGTAATTTTTGTTTACAATAAGGCTTAAATTCATGAGAACAAATTTTTTCAATATAGCATGTTAATGCTTCTTACCCTGAACAAAATCAAACAGGACTGGATTGACTATCTGCCTTGAATATGCCCAGTGGTTTAGTGGAGAATGGAATTTACATAGGGAATAGTAAGAAGTGCAGACGAGTTAAAGATCTGTAACTCTAGAAATTGGAAATAATGATACAAGGCAAGCGTGTCAAGGAAGAAAGCAAGTAAGGAAAGGAGCAAGTGATGAAGCCATCTCCTGTCTATATTTCTTGAAGACTGCTCTAAGGCACTGGCTTCAGCTCTCTGCTGCTTGTATGACCATTGTGTGAAAAGGGCTGTTAGCCTGCATGTGTGCCATGATGCTGACAGCAAAACACCTACTTGAGCTTTATATCACAAAGTGCCCTCCTCTGTTTTCTGCTTATGTCTTACTGAAAATTGAACTGGACATCCTGGAGCACCTGCTGATATTTGTCTACAATAGCAGTACTGTCGTGGATTAGGGCTGCTGATAAATTGCATCTGTGAGCTTTTAGGTAACTTATTTATTTGTGGTAAAAACGGTATTTCTCTAAGAGACTGAATTTACCATCATGGAGGTGATTGACGTATTTTAGGCTTCCCTGGACTCCATACGTTGCCTTATCATTAGCTTTACTTTGAAAACCAATAATTAATATCAATAACTTCTGTTTATTTTAGGAAAATTCATCATCTATCATTTTAATCACCCATTTCATTACCCATCACTTTAAATCCTAGTGACAATTAAATAAAATGTTTGCTTATGATTCAGTTGAATTTACACACAGTAATTATTTTTAAACAGACCTAAATATACAAAGGATCAGTCACTTTTGAAACAGAATTTCATACTTTAAAAAAACCAACACAGTACATCCTAGAAAATGCATTAGATGTTGTGGTAAGTTATACCAGTACTACTAATATGGTGGGAAAATGGCCTTAAGGAGACAGAGAGAGATGAAAACACAAGAATATTTCCATATGTGTGTGACTCAGAAAGGACAGCTGCCTATGAGAGCATCAGCCTAGCACACCATTCCCTCCCCTGACGGTTTTGATACTTCCTACCCTTCGATGGGACATGCCCAGGGAATCACACTGCAGCAGAGGAAAAGAAACATGTTTAGTGTGATTACAATAGCTTCCCCTGAGCTCCTGCTACCTCTGGGACTGAAGCTCAGTTCAACAGAAGTGGTTCTTGTTGTGAAACTTGCTAATTTTAGCGGTTATATCGAACTCATTAAATATTGATTCCAACTCATGTTTTCTGGTGAGGCCACCCAGAGGTGTCTATTCATTTCTTGTCAGCTGCTTGTAGGGAGCCATGGGACTGCTGTAGCAGCAAAGAATGTCTCATTTGGCAAGTCCTTGGGTATTGCAAACTGTCTCATTTCAAGGTGACAGCTTTTTGTCTTCATTTTGTTTTTGCTTGAAATCTAATCCCTGTTCACATTCTGCCAGTGGTTTATCATATCAGAGCCAAGTGAGAGTGAACAGCAGTATGAATTATTTTTTGTACAGTAATCATTCATAGGCACAAAGCTGCCATTAAATTCCCTGAGCACAACAATTTTGACAGCAGTCCTATCACTGTTTCACTGGTCTGATTCGCAGTAGTTTATGTTATTTCTAACTTTTTTCTGCTTAGTTATCCTACTGCAAGCAGCCTTTGCAGCTCTTCTGACAGGAATCGTGTCTATCTGGAACTCATTTCTCACTGTCATGCTGTTTATCCATGTCACCATCTTGCAAAATTGAAGGCTGCTGAGATGTTGTTTCAGTACTTAATCTTTAGAATTTGGAAAACTTCAGCCCAGATCTATCTGAAATGAAAGGCCATTCAAATTTCACAGTGTGATTTTGATTGATATTGAGTAGGGAAAAAGTATATTCAGGATGAATATTTGCAGGTTGTAAATTCTCCAAGATGTCTTCTTCATTATGCATATTCTCCAGGCAGATCCAGGTTTCACTTAGCAATGGCAAAGAATGTCTTCAACTGAATTTCCTTATAGTGAAAAGCCTAGCATTTGGCTTTCCCCAGAACTGTGAATGTTCTTCTGATCTATTCTTTTTCTTTGTATCTTGAAAAGGAAGAAATAAAGACAGAATATTTCCTTTAATATCATATTCAAAACATCTGAAGAGTGGATCCCTTTCAGAAAAACAGATCACACTTAGTCTCATCTCTCACAAAAATCTGAAGTGAAACTGAGGCTCCTTTTGCATCCACTACCTTAACCCAATAATTCACTGCAGAATATATTAGAATTCAAATATTTTGCCTGTTCCTTTTTGTTCCTTGTATCTGAGCGCCAAGACCATGTCTTAGGGAGATGGTCTAAAGGAAGATGCGGAGAACAGTCAGAAAGGCCACAGCACCTACAGCAGAGATAGGTATCACTGCTATGTTATCTCGGGCTCAAAGTGGAAGTGCTTTACACTAAGTTACATTTTAGAGAGAAGCATTGCAATGGAGCAGAGAATGGTAAGGTGTGTAGATTCATAGAATGGCTTGGGTTGGAAGGGATCCTAAGGATCATGAAGTTCCAACCCCCCTTCCACAGGCAAGGTCACCAACCTCCAGATTTGGTACTAGATCAGGTTACCCAAAGCCCCATCCACCCTAGTCTTGAAACACCTCCAGGAACGGGGCATTGAAAACCACTCTGGGCAGCCTGTTCTAGTACTTGCCTTTGTAGTACTCCTCTGCTATAATTGATTCCTTGAATATTTTTTTCTTGTTTTGTTTTGTCCAGTTTCTTAGAAGATTTGAATTTATTTGTATGGGGCTCAAAAGCCATCTGTGCATACAAAGAGGGCAAGTGACACTAACTCCAAATGACAAAAGTGTAATCCTTTACAAAGGGAAACTTTTCAACATCAAAACTTTAAGTAGCAGCTAAAAATATGTGTGTCACCACAGTAACACTGACACTACTGTAGGCGGGAAGGAATAAGAATTACAGATTCTCAAAATACCATATGCTGTTCACAAGTAAATACAATTAATATTTAAGTGCATACTTAAAATTGGTACAATACATACCGATGACACACAGGGATAAGTTTCTGAATTCAGCCTCTGACTTTCTGACTTTAACTGCATAACTGAGAAACTCTAACTCTTCAGTCACAATGTCACTCCCCTCACATTAGTCAGAAGCCTGCTCCCTGTAATGCTGCCAGCTGAGTGAAAGGCTTCTCTGTGCATTGCTATCTATACTCAAGCTTGTGGAGAGATTTGTATGCATTTACTGACATGATTTGTTTGTTATTTGCATTGTATTATGTTTATCTTTTCTTACGTTTTCTGAAATTAGTCTCCCTATCACAAAACCTTCCATGTGCCCCAGTTTCTTCAGAATGACTTGCCAGAATTTTATCCTCATTTGTCTCTGTCGGTGATGTTAGTCAGCTCTGTGTATACAGAGGGCCGTGCTTCCAACCTTCTTTAAGTGCACAAGTTATTAGAGCATTCCTTATCACATGAAGTATGTCACCAGAAAACATCATATAGTTTTAAAAATGCTGCTGAAAAGTCCAGTGTTGTTTTATATATATATGGCAAAATTCAATGCAAGCTCCCATGGAGCTTCCCCTTTCACTGGCTTTTTGCAATAATTCTCATTCTCATTCACTCTATGGCAATATCTAATATGTTGTTTCATAAAATATATGCTGTGCTAATGGAACACCTTCCATGGATTTTGGTCCTCCTTTACAGAGTAAGGCAAAAGCTGACAACATAAACAGTTACTAGGACAAACATTAGGAATTCTGTTCCTATTTGTATCAGACATGTAGTTATTATTTTTGTAGGAGTCAACTTTAAATAGGCTAAGTAATTTCTTCCTTTATCTGCTGCTTTGTTATTTTGCTTTTAACCCTTTTTTATCTTCATTCTCTCTTTTGTAATAAACAATGTTTTTCTTGTCTTATATTTTGTGATTACAGGCTAGTCAGCACACTCTGGATAGAGTGTAGATGACCAATATCTCTCATGTTCCATTTCAGATCTTCATAATTGACATCAGGTTTTCATTTCTATTCATGCAACTATAACTTCTTTTTTTTTCTTTTTTTTTTTTAGATGCATTATTTATTACCTAGAAATTCACGGTGTATTTGAAAAACAACCATAAGTTGTATTTGATACGATCAGAGTTTAGTTGTGTTAAGAATATTTAACAACCTTAAGTATATATCTCTATGTATGTGAAAATGAGAAAAGTTTTATTCAGGAAGTATAGGTATAATAACATTTGATGTGATATTTCAAAGTAATTATTACCTTAAGAAGAGAATGTTAGCCTGAGATGCATGTGATATCTTACAATACATCAAGATTATGTATAGTTTGTGAAGTTTAATGTTCATTGACTTGCTTGCAGGATTATCCACCAGGTCCAAGTCAAAGAAATTCCTTTAACTTCTGTTGAAACGACATTATTGGTTTAACATTCTGTTTTTCAGAGCATTCCTCATAATGGCAATTAGGATGGTGGATTTCAGTACCCCCAGTAGTTAATTTTTAGTCTAAACTATTCATCTTGGAAGTTAATTGAAAGTCTAATCTCCCAAACGAGCAGAGTTTTGTCAGGTTGTGCTCACATGTATTCCAGGCTGCAAATTTCTGAGCATGCTAGTGAGTGATGCTGATAATATTCATAAATTTGCAGTGTGGGAAACTGGATTTGGAGTGTGGGAGTTGGTTAACCTAGAAGGGGGCCAGTTCTTCATGATGCCCTGAAATTGCATGGCTCTAGTTAAAGTACTATGAGCATTTGCATTCTTATGCTAACAACTAACTTGTCTTAAACTGATCTGATTAGTGAAGATAGCGTACCCCACAGTGCATAGATAAATTCTAACCACATTTAATATACATCTGTCCTTTATTTCAATTATTTCTTCATTTCAAATTCTTCTACAGCTATTACTAATGAGAAAACAATTAAAGATGATTTTTTTTGCTGCTGTCATTGTATGAGATGGAGTGATGTGTGTCTATTTCTACAGTGCCGCAAAACCTTTCTCCCTTCAGAAACATTTCTACCACAACAAGATGTTCATCTGTCCTTCTGCTCTCAAACCAATGAGCTATAACAAGTTAATTCCTGATAATTTTATCATTGAAAGCATGGAAATGTGAGAAACCTCAGTAAGTCCCTTAAGGATTTCACCATTTCTGAGACTTTGTGGAAATTTCTTCCATGATATCTGGCTGTAATGCAGAAGTTTTTGGAAAAAGGGAAACAAGGTAAAGTTTGTAGAGAAAGGCAATATCTCTTTTTTAAACTAAATTGCTCTTTAGGTCAGAATTCTTCCCTGTCTTTTTTATTATCAATAATAATTTTATTATTAATGACTATGAATTATCTGACTTATTATAATTTTACCTTAAAAAAAAGAAGACATACAAATCATCTCATTACTTAATAGGAGGCAATACAAAGTCATCACATAGGCAGAACAGTGCTTCTCATCTGCATTTTGTATTAAATCCAGTATTCACAAATTTTCTTTCTTTGTAGCCCTGCACTGTGAAATAGATTTCTTTTCAGTAGAAGCAGTTTGTACTCCTGTGCACATATCTTGGCTAACACAACTCCATGTGAATACTGGAGGAAAAAGAAAAAGAAAAAAAATGAAAGATGATTATTTAGAAGCACAGAATGAGAAGAGGGGTCTGAGATTACTCCCAAGAAAAGCCATTCTATTTGGTATAGATGTGTTCTAGGACATAATCTGGAGAAATGTTGAGTTCTTAGCAGCTCAGTGATAATATTTTACTTCTGCAACAGCCTTGACAGCTCTGGTACTTTGACTGAATCTTTCCTGCCCAGATTTGTATATGTCTTCTGTCAAAATACAGTTGTAGGTAGTCCCAGGAGATGTAGATTTTCCATGTAAATTATATATAATATTGAATTTCCTCCCTGGATGTTATTGTAACACTAATAAATCCCACATACAAACATCAGTTTCAGTGACTAGGACCAGATTCTTTTACATAATGTTTATGCACATTTGCCATTTACAAATCTTCCATGTCTAGAAATTAAGAATGCCCACAGAACCTTCAGTTAAGGAATATCCAGTTAGAAGGAATTCTAGGGACTTGATTAATAACTAGTAAGCCAGACAATTAAGGGATTGCAGTTTTAATAGAGTGGGTGGGGAAAAAAAAAAAAAAAAAAAAAGGCAAGCCTTAAAATCTACGGAAAGATAATCCCTTTGATTTAAAAGCATTCTAACATTAATCACAATGGACAAAGTTGTCATTGGTAATGCAATCTAAAACTGCTCTTTTTGTTTCCTTTCAGTCACTGTGGAAGTGGAGCACAAAGCAGTCACTTTGGTTTCTTCATCAGTATTTTGAAATGCCTGATTGAACTGAAGAGATATGGGACACTGACTTTTATCTACGTGCTAACAGACATGGCTGTGCTGTGCAGGTCTGTAAGCCTTCTTTGCAATTTGTTTCCAAGTCTCTGCAAAAATTGTTCTCTGCATTTCCAACGATGCATTGTTTTCAGTTTCAAGGATAGTATGAATATTCGCTGTGGATTTATTACCTACAGATTGCCTTCTGCATGCAATAAGGAAAGCTCATCATTCAAATACATAAGCAATAGTTTTCATATAACAGAAGGAGGAGAGAAAGAAAGAAAATATCAGAGAAAACATATTTTTTCTGTTCATGTATGTTTCAGTAATTTCTCAAGAGAAGAAAAGAAAAACATCTTTGATACTTTCCGTACAATATCTGCCTTTATTATTAAAAAAAATGGATAAAAGCATATCTCAAAAAACATATGTCAAGACATTAAATATTTTTCTATCCCAAATGTCTGGGAGAAAGGGACAAATGTTTATACATACACACATTAAGCACAGTATACTGCATAGGAAATGCAAGCACATATCACTCATGTATACTGAAGTGCCTAAGTTCCTTAAGAAATTTAGACTATCATCAGTGGAGAGGACCATATTTTGGAAATGGCTAACCCTGAAAATGATTTAAGCATTATAAAGGAGAAGCAATTCGACCCAGGTCCTTGGAGAACACTGGAGAATGTGGGCAAGAACCATGGCCATGTAAAGAGGAGACTAATGAATAGCAGGAGAGAGGAGGCTTTGCTTTGGTAAGTGGCATTAGTAGTATTGACACTCTTGCACTGCCTTCATCTCTTGAGCCATTATCTGCAGAGTGTGTTTTGAGAATCTGAGATTGGAAGAGGGAGAGAAAATGAATGATGAACTGCAGAGAATACATTATCCCATAGTTGCACTAGCACAGCAAACTGGCATACATTTGAGTGCTGGTTGAAAAGGGCAAGACTACCCTTTCCAGACCTGTAGTGTTTTCCCTCTTTATTCTTCTCTTTCTTTTGTACCAGTCTATTTTCAGGCTGATTTACCACCTAGCTGTGTAAATACTATGTAGGCAGAAAGGATAAGGAAGCAGAGGGACAGGAAGAGGTCAGGATGGTCACTTTGTTTTCTTGTGAAGGCTTTACACTCCCAGGGAGTTAATACACAAGAGGGAAAGGGCTGGGCAATTGAATTTGCTTAGCTCATCAAAAACACAGAAGTAATTTGATTAAGCCTCACCAAATGGGCACTGAATAACAAAACGTTTTTGAATATTTTTAAAGAAACAGCATAGCTAGGTCCTTGGCTGCTGTTCAGAAATAGACAGGGGGAAAAATAAAAAAAGAAAAACCAACAAATTTAATGGTGAAGATGCTTAAAAATCAGAACAAAAAATCAATATACTGATGGTTAGTCTTTTTTATGTTTTTAAATCCACAGCAACTTCTTTTCTGGAATACCTGAAATACACGTTCACAAAAAGTGCCAGGTTCAATGGGGGGAGAAATGGGTAAAATGTAGTGGCTTGAGAAATACAAGAGGGAGTAGTAGATGATCTAAGACTCCTTTCTGACCGTAGAGCTCAGTGAAACAAGACTGTAGAAAGCTATGCAATTGAGTTTGAAAATACATCACAAAGTTGAAAAATATTTTACTTTCTTAGTTTACAGATGGCTTGATATTGGTGCAAACACAATTTTTTTTCTTATTTAAAATTGTTTTTAACTGTTTTTTTTTCTGTGCAAAATTGATATAAAAATAGAGCACAGGTGCTCTGACGATACTGAAGAGATTATGGGTACTGGATAGGGATGGAAAGGTTTTTCTGTGAATAACACAATAACAGTATGTCCCGTGCGCCAGACTGTATTTGATGAAATTTCGTTTGTTAGTTCTCCACACCCCCTTGATGGTCCCCTGGTCTGCTATTCCTTGAATTCACTCATACTTTTAACATTGATTTAGTTGTATCTTGGGCAGGTAGGTGGCAGAACATCATGGCAGACCAGCCCTGAAGTAGAAGGTACTGATTAGCAGAAGTGAACGCCATCCCACCCATGTAATTTTTTTTTTATTATTATTATTACTGTCAATACTGGTAATTTGGTCGCAAAAGAATGGTGTGATTTGTGTAATACTACTTCCCACAGCACAGAAAACTGAGTTGTATTCAGTGTCTGATGATAGGACCACTGAATCCATGGCCAGAAGATCATTACAATTATTTGATGATTTAAACATCTGCTTTTTCAGCGTTGTCCAATGCAGTGGGGTTTGACTTGCAGCTGTCAATATATTTTTTCAATTAGAGTTATGGAAAGCTGTACAGGGAACATATGAATCTTGTAAAAGAAGCTAATGGAACTCCCAGGTGTTCCAACAAGGTAGATTGAAAACCTTCTGTCTATAAGATATTGCAGTTGAGTATAAACTGAGAATGCACATGTCCTCTATGTCGTGTCAATGCTCGTTCGTTCAAATGTCCTCTTTACCAGTTATGTATGGGACTACACTACTCTCTGTGCTTATATTTCCAGTAATAAAAGAAAATTTTGCTGCCTCAGTTTCAGCCTCAGTATTAGTCTGTTTTTAATGAAAACACTTTTAGTACTGGGAAATGATTCACAATTTAGTTGAAACTGTATGTTAGAGTTTCACAACTTGTTTTTGTTTTTCAGTAAAAAATTTTCCCAACTATTTTTCCATTTCTCTATGTTATGATCTCTGTGCCTATCTCAAATTTTGTTTAAGAGAGTTTATCCTGAATTTATATAACCAAAACCAGGTGAAAACAAAGTGAGAACCAAGTTTTGCAAAATATCAGCATGTAAACTAGAAAATAACAAGGCAAATTCGACAGCACAGAGCAATTTGGTTAAATTTGCAGAAATTTGGTAAAACTCTAGATCAGTCCTGAGGAGAATGTAGTGAAAGATTAGATGATAGATGTTAATCTGTGCTGTCTGAGATGACCACTTCAAGCAATAGGAATCAAAAGCTAACATCAGTTTTTTGTTGCCATCTTACTTCCTCCTTCAGGAACTTGATTTATTATAATAAAAAGTACAAGTATTCAAGCAGTCAAAAGCTGGAGAAGAGACAAGGGGGTAACTTGTATCTATGGACCATGGTATTATTCATCAGAGTGTTCACTAGCACAGAGAGAGAGAATATGATCCCTGGAAGAATGATCTTGTAATAATGGTATGATGTAGACAAAGATAGGCTTGGTCCAAAGCAAGCAATGACCTCAAACTGGTTTCTGTGTGTTCAGCACCTTCTTGTGCTCAATGCTGTGTGCATTCAAGGAAAAAGGTGGTCTTCCTGATATTCCTTTCCTCGCCTCGCCTCGCCTCGCCTCGCCTCGCCTCCCCTTCCCTCCCCTTTTCTTTTCTTTTCTTTTCTTTTCTTTTCTTTTCTTTTCTTTTCTTTTCTTTTCTTTTCTTTTCTTTTCTTTTCTTTTCTTTTCTTTTCTTTTCTTTTCTTTTCTTTCTTTCCTTTCCTTTCCTTTCCTTTCCTTTCCTTTCCTTTCCTTTCCTTTCCTTTCCTTTCCTTTCCTTTCCTTTCCTTTCCTTTCCTTTCCTTTCCTTTCCTTTCCTTTCCTTTCCTTTCCTTTCCTTTCTTTCCTTTCCTTTCCTTTCCTTTCCTTTCCTTTCCTTTCCTTTCCTTTCCTTTCCTTTCCTTTTTCAACTCACAGATAATCCCTCTCTTTCTCTTTCAATATGCTAGGTAGGCATTTGGCTAGAAAAATCCTGGAGTTTAACATATGTTGTTAATGAGACAGAAATATCCCAGCTCATGAACAAAAGAGCACAGAAATTGGAGAGCTTTTGGTATCTCTTCATTCAAACAGGCTTAACAGTGATTGTACTGAATTGCTTCAGTGACCAATGGAAGCAAAAAGTGCTACTTAACATTGTACTGACAGTGGCAGATATGCCCTTCAAGGTTAACAGTAGAAACATTTTAAATAAAAATGTTTTAGTTCCCCCTCCATTGATTTTGTTATCTTTCTGTAAAATCAGTTTCCCCTAATTGGCTGTTGAAATAATTAGTTGACTCCAACATTTGTTTGGACTTTTAATTAGGAACTCTCTTCCAACACATACCATGCCAAAACAGATCTCTGTTAGAGAATTTTTGGGAGTAATCTCTGTTCATAGGAGATTTTCTGACTTCCTTCCTTAATTTCCTTATGAGCAGTCAACTCTTGAAAGCTGTTGTTTTTGTTGACTACATATCAATATTATGTTGTCTAAATTTACTTCCAAAATACTGTGAATGAACATTTAAAAATGCTCAGCATGACCGAAAATAGGTAAAATAGCATTTTCTATTAGCATCTAGATAGCTTTCAAAGAGATAAGATTGATCTGCTATGAAACTATAATTTTCTTATCAATAATGTCTGAAAATCCGTCAGAATTTCCTTTCATAACAGTTATTTTAACATCACCATGGCAATGCAAGAGCAAATAACATGTTTGAAAAGTACTCCTTGGTGAAACAATACCTTTTGGTGCTTAAGTGTTTAAAGATCATCATTGTGTAGAGTCTATATAACTTCTCAAATGTCCAGTATATCTGGATGATTTGTCACTTTTCCACTAAGATTCCTACACACCAGCACTTAAATGTACATTGTGAACACCTACTATTTAGACACAAGTATCTTGCACTCTTGTTAGTAAGTGCATATCCTAATGCCTGTGGGATAGTAGAAAAATGTCTCAAAAAAGCCATTTTATGTGAATGAAGTGTCCACATGGGTGAAAGTGAAACACCTCTGAAATTATTCTTACATGAGCAAATCTAATTCCCATTGGAAAGCAAGGAGAGGAATGCATTTTACTGTTTCAGTGTCCAAGGGCAATTGTTCTTCAAAATGACTCTGGAGGCAATGCTGGTTGCTCACACACAGGAGGGTGATAAGTTAATAGCATTACTGAAGATATAAAAGTCTAGACACTTCAGAGCTTTGTAAACATGATACCTGGATAATGTTATGCTCCTAAACAAATTTTGTCTGGCAATCTAACACTGCTATTTTTTATAATGCAGCAATGAAACAAAATTACTACAGATACCCTGTCTAGCACATTTAGTTATTGGCTATGCCAGGAGGAAAGTGTTCCTAAACTGCATATTCCAACACACTTTGCCAATATATATGCAGTAGGTTAATATCCCTTGAATAGTAAAATAAAATTTAGAAAAAAAAATCAGAAAATATATATGTATTTTGCTATGTTTTACTGTTTGGGCCTACAAAGAAATAAAGATGTAATAACATAGGATGGAACTCCGAAGAAGATAAAGTTTTTATGGAGTTACTTTTGTGATAAAATTTCTTTGCAAACCCATTTCATGTATGGGAAAATCTTTCCTTCCTTCCTTCCTACCTTCCTTCTTTCTTTCCTTTTTTTCTTTAATTTTCTTTTTTTGCATTAGTTTAGTCTGTTACTGCAATAAAGTATTTTTTTTCCAGCTATTACTTTTTTTAACTTGTGTAAATCTGCAGTGCAGTTCTTGCCTATACTAGAAATAAGCTCAAATTAGTTTTGAACGATTAAAAGGATGTATAGATGGAGCACAGCTTCCTCTTTTTCCCTCTTTATGAATACACCTAGTACATGATCTCACTGGCATTTGTGTGCTTGATCTTTCTTCATCAATTTTTTTCCCTCTGACTCCATCACTTAGTTGTTCCTGACATGTCAGTTTTCCCCTATAATTCATATCCTTATTTCAAGTATCTGCAATCATTAGACTTTTCTTCATTAGAGGGCTTATATGTGTATACCTCTCTCTCTTTACCTTGAGCAGGTATAGCAAGTTTAATTTTTACTCCATTAATGCCTGGATCTCACGGATGACTGTGAAGCGATTCATTACTATCACTTTTCTCAGTGTCCAGACCTGAATAGCTTAACTTTGCTGGACAGCACATTTTTTTAAAATTCATCCTGGGAACAGCTGGGTTGAACTACAACAGCTGGAGTTGTGATGACTTCAGGCTGTCCAATCTGACCTCCTGGAGGCTGCACCATACAAAGGCAGGTCCTATACCATTGCTATCTGCACCATGACATTCTAAGGTGGTACCAAATAGTAGCTGGATTGGCTTAAACACACTGACCAGTTTGTTGTAGTGATTCCAGAATCAGTCTATGATGTGACTCCAAAAATGGTTTCACTTGCTATAGGGATAAACCCAAATCTTTCTACAGTACACCTCATCTAACAGTAGTGCTACTAATAAATTTCAAGAATAAATGTACTGCAGACAAAGTCTCATGGAGCTATACATCACATTTTGCTTTTAGGGCATTATTTAGAAGTGTATTTATAGAATTCTTTATTTTGCTAAGTTGGAAAAAATGTACTAAGAATACATGCATTGACTGCATTCTTTTAGAAATAGTTGCAACAAGCATAAGTTAATTAAATCTGACCAGAAAATCAACTATATAACAGCTTTTTATAAATCCTCTTAATGCAATAGTCACCTCTTCACACAAAAGTGCTAACTCAATAGAATCTGTCATAGGAGGCTTAAATTAATAGTTTAAAATGTCTTCAATAGCCTCTGATGAAAACCCCTCTAGTAACACAAGATGCCCTTCTGGAACAGTAGTTAGTACTACTTCTTTTAGGGACTTAAAATATTTGTTTTGTCAGGATCACAGCCTGACTAATAATGGTACATATTTCTGAGATACCAAGAGCAGAAAGTTGAAGATATATTGATATGTACAATCTAATCAGAAGCTGTGGTTGTTGAAAGTCAGTAATGAGCTATATTTTTGAAGCCTTACTTCAACTGCTTTAAAAGTTCACTAGAATAGTCACAATCATAGGTAATGAGTTTGATACAAAACACGATGCTTCAAAAGAAAGGTTTCTGTTATCAGTGGATTTACATGGCTCAGTAAGTGGAATTTGCAACCTACTGTTATAGATTTGATATTTAATTCTCTGATTTTCTAGGATTTTCTCTTCCACAGTGTTATTAATTGTCGACCTTGTACATGATAGTCAATGTCTGTCATGTAATTACATAGTTCCTAACAGCAGATTAATAAAATAACTAGGAGAATACAGCTTACTGGAATTCCCAGTCAGGGATGAGGGTATGACATTCAACTGAAGTAGCTGAATTACTATTCTTTGTGATCTGCTGCAGGAAAATTTGTTGCTCTCCAGCCTGGAATACATAACTCCAAGGTGACTTTACCAAACTGACAGCCTGAGGCATTGTGTCTGAGCTCACTGGAAGGAAAGAGGGGCACCCCAGCCATCATAGTCAGAGTCTGTCTGTCAGGCACACAGAGCATCCCTGCCTACCTCTCTCCCATCTTGTGGTAAGCAGGCCTCCTGTGGATTAGATACAAGAAAAGACAGGCATGGTGGGAAGTGCAAAGCATAGTGAGACAGCAAATTTCAATTAGAACAACTTCTCTGATGTTAATTCTCTTCTTGTGAATGACAGAGAATGAAGAAAGAGAGTGAAATGTAACAATTTATGTGATGTTCAGTATTATTTGTGGCCATTTAACTGCTTTTAAATTCTTTGGGCTGGTTTCGACCTTGTCACAAATGTATAATTTTTCAGTAGTGCCAAGAAAGAAGTAGATACCAGCGCACTGGAAGAGGAATCAAAATTTTGTACAAACCCTAGCTGAGTCTTGAGCAACAGCTGTGTCATCTTTTTGTGCTCATGATGATTCATCTTATTCCAGCCCAAATATGCACTTGCATATGCAAAACAGTGATTGTATTCAGAGTACGAATAATAAATGTGATTAATGCACAACTACCAAATCTTTGTGGCTTAACCTGGCAGGGGCCTAAGCATCACACAGTCATTCACTCATCCTCCCCCTTCCCAGTGGGTTTTGGGAGAGAATCAGGGAAAAACAACATAGAACTTGTGGGTTGATATTAAACTGTTTACTGATATAGAGAAAAGAAAAAAAGTAATAACTACATATATATGTATCTATACATATGAACTCCCACCCCCTTCAAAACTCCTTCCACATGATGTCATATGTCATGAAATATCTCTTTGGTCACTTTAACTCAGCTGTCCTAATTCTGTTTCTCTGCAGCTCCTTGGGCCCTTCACTGAGAATGGTCTTGGCTCTTAGCAGCAGCTATAAGCATTGGTGTTTTATCAACATTATTTTTCTCCTACAACCAAAACATAGCATCACAGCAGATGCTCTGAAGAAAGCAATTCCATCCCAGCTGAAACTGAGACACAAATTTACACATCCTCTCTGAAATCTGAGTCACTGAATGTTTTCAGAGGTAATTCTCTCACTGTAGTTAGAGCCACGATATTGAGGGATGGCACCCATGGCAATATTAAAATAATCCTTTTCTTTTTTTAAACAAGTGTAGAAGAAAATGAAGGAAAGAAAGTGCAAGAAGAAATAATGAGTGTGTTTGACTGACCAGGTAGAATTTCTTTTGATTTTCATAGTTCTTTATTATGAAAATTATTTACTATTATTATTATCATTTTATTTGTTGGTCATCATTGTTTGGTTATTTCAGTATGTATTGCTCAATTACTTGTGTTCTTGCCATAATTCACCTGGGCACTTTCTGTTGTTCTGAACTGAGTAAGAACTTACTCTTCGCTATGTCCATGACATAAGTAAAGTGTAGTGAAAAATGAAATTTTTCTCCTATAAAGAGAGAAGTAGTGTTAAGGCCTTACTGTCTCTACTATCTGTGCCCACCAAAATACTGGAAAACTTATCCTTGATTCTCTATAGGTCTTTTTTCTTGGACAAACACACAGGCTTATGAGCTGTAAAAACAAGGTTCTTTACTCAGCGTGACATATAATTCTAACTCAAACATCCAGACCCAGTTGTCAAGAAGGTGAGATCTCCAAAACAGAGCAGATGCTTTTAGAAATCCTCTGACAACTCTTCAGCCATATTGGTTACATTTGTTATCTCCTTTGAGAGTCAATTTTGGAACAAGGTAGAAGTCTTAACTGAAGTCATCATGGAAATTTCAAAGCTGCTTTGGGGACATAGTCACCCACTTAAACTTCCTGAAGTATCTGTTCCCATTATTTATTTATTTATTTATTTTTAATTTGCTAATAAAGCAGCCTGCATATAATTTGAGAAATCCAACCGCCCAAAATATTTTCTTGCCTGTTAAATTATAGACGTTTACATGAGTTTCCCCTCTGAAATATTTTGACTGCTTTAACATATATTGCTGCCTTATTTCTTTGTCACTGAGCAGAAATCATATCATGTTGTTCAGCAGAAAAAAATGTCTGCCAGAGAGACACTGTGGTGATGTGCTTTAAATGTTGAACTACTTCTGGATGAGCAATGATAGCTTTCCTTTTTTCTCACTTTGGATGGCCAAACCTAAGGTCTCCCTTCTGTTCCAGATTTAAAAAGAAAATAAAATTATTACCTAAACATGGTTCTTGGTAATCTGTAAAGGGAGTAAAATAACAACTAAACAACCAACAAAATACCCTCAAAAGACTACTATTTATTTCTTTGATAGTATTACTGTTGCCAGAAAATTAAATGCAATTTTGAAAACAAAGTAAAATATTCTTGTTAGAATTCCAAGTTTCCCCACACCTAATGCATTACAATGTTACTCTAAGACATATACAGTTGTATGACAATAAGAGCGCAACCTGAATGCTGTTGAAGGAAATTTATGAAAAATGGCTTCAGAATTATTAATGAAAACTCCTTTTTTTCAGTGTTAGTCATAATCCGACTATGAAAAATATGAAGTCTTGGACCTGTGAATGCAGCAGCAGCAGCATTTTTTTTTTTACTAATGGTTCTTTCAGAATTAGAAACAGCTGTCACCGCTTCCCTATTCTTTTCATTAGTCATTGTTACTTAGATAATATGCTTTTCCTGTACACTCTTCCACTCATTTTTTTGAAAGAAAGTGAGCTAATTATGGTATGAAAAATGCAATGAAAAGGAATTCTCATTTTCAATATCTTTTCCTTCTTACTTTTTTCCACTTTCTTTAATATAGTTGCTAGATACACAGCAGATAGCTAAGTGAGACAAAACTTTCTTTGATTGTTAATCATAACTTGTCACATATTCTAATAATTATCTATTGAATTATGCCATATTTTATTTTCAATGAAGATTAAAATTACTAAATTCTACAAAATAACACAACAGAAATAGGCTAATAAAAAACTGCTATGGAATTCACTGCTTTTATGTGTGTGTGTAATAAATGGTAACAGACAGAGAGGGAAATGATGCAGTCGAAAATCAGTACAGGGTGACTGCCAGAAAAGTAATGACTTAAAATTACTAAGCATTTGCTATTGCAACTTGCTATTATCATTTCTTGCTTGGAACAGTTTTTAAAAACACAGATTAAAGATTTTTCTTTTTAGTTGAATGAGATACTTCGTTTGTGATAAATTAAAATGCATTCTTTTCTGTTTGTTCATGAATTTATTCTTTTAGTCTATATTTCCTACAAATTGATATCTTTCCATTCCTTCATTACATGTCATTTTTTTATTCTGGGTAGCTGGTGGATCATCTAATGCACTTCTGGTTATGCATAGTACTTGGGTATAGGACATCTCCTCCCTTCTCCTCTCCTCCACTTGAGTATCAAAAGAATCACTTCATTTACCTCAGTATTTAAATAGCATTCTGTAACAGAAATGTATGGGAATTTTTTTTTCTTCTTTAGTGGATATGGAGATGACAAAGAATATATTTCTTTTTCTCTTATCTGTTCCTCTTTTCTTTCTGAGACTGGCATAGAATGTATCCCTTTATGCACTGCTCCTTCTAGTTGGAAAGGGGCAAGATCTATTTGGCTTCTGGAGAAGAGCTATTTCCTCATCTCAGTATTTGCCTCTGAGATGTTCATCAGTGGATATTGCCAAATAACTGAAATGATTCTACAATTTGGAACTGCAGCTGCAGAGAAACAGATGAGCATAAATCATATAATCAGATACTATATGGGCTTCCTATTATTTACTGGGAAAGGCCCTGTCACCTCCAATAACCAATTGATGAATAAAAGCAAAAATCACCCCTCCATTATTTCTTGCATTTTTAGAATGAACTTGCCTCACCCTTGTTTTATTGTTTCACTTGTCAATATTCTATCAAATGAATTCACTGAGCAGCAGGTCTATGGATTTTAGAAGACTGCTGACTTTTTACAGTGGGAAAAAAAGCCACACAACAATCTGAATAAAGATCTGCAATAATCTCTTGTGTTCAGTAGGCATAGCTCATACATCAGACAGTAAATACTGAAAGTTCTGCTAGCCTCAAATGTTAAAAATTCAGGATCTCCACGTATAAGAAAATTAAAAACAAAAGTTATTTCTAAATTGTCTGAGGATTTTCCCAGTATTCAGCTTCGTCTGCAGCCAGGAGGAGCAGAAACATTTGGGCTGAACTCTTCTAAGCACTTAGACCAAATATTACATCACTTAATAATTTGGCACCTGCAGATGTGTGGTGAACTAGAGCATGCAGGTCAGGCACTTAGATTTCTATAGATGTGTTCTATGCAGCATCATGATGTGGGGAGTTTTCTAACAGAAACCTAACTAGTGGCATTACTGATGAGAAAGGCTACATGCCAAAGTATGTTTGAACTCCTTTCTCTTCTGACACTTAAGGAATTAAAGAAGAAAAAATTATGATACATATTAATTTAGTTGTTGTTGAAAAGACCATCATATTTTTGTAGGAAGAAAGTAGATGACAATATTTGCTCAGCCCAGAAGGGGCTGGATTAGTATCTGTTGTCCTAGCTGTCAGATTATGGGGTGTGCAGATACTTTAAGTATCTTCAACTAGTAGGAGAGTTTCCATTCATCACAATGTATACAACAGCTATACAATAATGTACAAAGCCAAAATAAATAAATAAACAAATAAAAATGATCAGATATTTAGGATTCAGAAATCACTGTGGCTCTGCTTGAGCCCCAAGAGAAATGTATTTTATACTTGCTGAAGTTCTATCCCCATAAAGAAGGAAAAGGTTCTATGTAGGACGTAACATGTCCAGATACATCAGAATGTCCCTTTGTCTTACAGTGTGCTACCATAGCACAGGTGTTAGAGTAACGTATACATTAAATGACACTGACATAATACCACAGACAGTACAGCCTTACTCATCTTTTATCCTCCTGTCTCTCGCAGCCTTTCAGGAATGCCAATGTGAAGGTTTATCTGTAAGAATGTGTCACTTTATTCAATTAAAGTGATAAGTAGTTTGTCTGTACTAAGGCAGAGAACGTAGGCAGTACCATTTCAAACAAAGTGTCCTTGAAGACTTCCATCACTCAGAACATACTGTTCCCACTGCCCCGTAAAAGGAGCTGTCTCTGTATATGTCATTATTTGGGCTGGAAGGTCATGTTTTTGCTGGTATGATATTCAGGGCTTTCTGTAAGCAGTGAAGTGTTTCAATAATACAAAGGCTATTGGAATTTTTTTTTATTTTTTTATCTTTCATCAAAATGAACACGATCAACTTTCTCTGCCCCTGGGTTAGCAGAGAGATAGAGAGATTAGCCATAGCAGCTGGCTGCAAAGTTAGTTTTAAGGATGAGCAATCAGAGCTATTGCTTGAGATAACAGGGTCTAGTGGGGCCCCTGGGATCATTATGCAACAGTGTAAGCCACTGCAGAGTTAGAAAAAAGAAGTCTTTTTGCTTTACTTCGTGTTTGGGTTTGAAAAAGCCTAGCACCAACTCCGACACTGAAACTTCAGCATGTATCTCATGCAGCATTTTTTTTATTTATGAACATATAGTTGTAGTTAGCCTCGAAGTACAAACCTAGACTCTGTCCTCCAGACACACACGTAACACACTTGGCTGAAATTAACCTTGCTCTGTCAAAGGTTTAATGTTCCTCAAAAAGTTATGCACCTGATACTCATCAGCTCCCTGTTTCTGTAATATCTGAGTAGTATGGCTCCTCAGGATTGGGAACTTGTTGTTGACTGTTTGTTGTCAGTGGGGTCATCTCCACCAGTGCAGAAAGGTAGCTGAAAAGGAGATTAAAATATTGCCTTGCTCAGAATGGTTCCACATAAGATCTATTTTGCACAGCTGTAAGGAAGAACAAAAGGTGAATGTCGAAGGAGAAGTATGACGCTGCTGCTGAACAGTGTAAGCTCTTGACTAGAGATTAACAGAAAAATAAAGAGAAGGCTAATATCGGTGCATGGAATGTGCTAGTCAGAACTTGATCATCAGCTGTAATAGAAGAGAAATTACGTAGTTTTCTAGAGTTTGGGTCCATCTTTTGCAGTGATTATACTGAATTGTGAGCTCAAACACAAGCAGACAGACTCTGTAACTGAAAAAAGATAGATCTACAATAGTTCCTCATATCTCATCACACTTGGCTATAAAATAATATATGCACTCAGATCCACCTTGTAAGCATACTGCATTCTGAAGGCTGTGATTTTATCACTAAAATAAACCGCCTATGTCATCCTCATGCCAAAGTTCACAAACAATGCCATTCTGAGCACATCCTCTCATCTCTGATATAAAAGCTTGAGGTAAACACAGGCTGTGAGTATTAACAAAATCAAGAATGTTGAGATAATTACATTGTGATCAGAAGATCAGGGAACTGTATTGTTTTTATGATCTGACTAACCTCTGACTAAAGACTGTCAGCCTGAAGAGATGCATTCTCTCCGATTTATCACTGGCTTTTATTGCAGCTAAGTATTATGTCATAGCCCAAATAGCTGGCAAAAACATTATATAATGAACAGCTCTCAAGAGATGTTTTTGTTGGTTGCTACAGGGAATATGGAGATGCTTTTCTTACTGATTTTGTATAATTAGCCCTTCTATATCTACACCTCTAATATTTATATTCAGACCTCTATTGCCCTCAGTATGGTATATTATCTGTTCTAAAAGTTTGGAGACTCTGACAGTATGTGTTGCCCAGTGTTAACATTAATGTAGTCCATAACAAATGTCAAATAATTGTCTAACTGCCAACTGTAGTTGGTCACCTGTGCAGCAAAGCAAATGATGTAAAAACAGTCTTTCCTTCTGCCAGTTTAAGGGAATAACCTGTAAAGATATTTTCATTATGCTGTACCCAGAAGGTCTAAATCCGTAGTTCTGCCAATTTCTTTTTTTTTTTTTTTTTTTGGGGGGGGGGGGGTAGGGGGGGATTCTAAGGATAGGGCAGTTTTGTTATTTTTTTACCAGAGATTTCTGTTGCTGCTAATGCTAATTAATTAAGCTCTAGGAATCAACTGCCAGAATCACCTGGAGGTAACAAGTTAGGGTAGCAGACAAAACCAGGAAATGGAAGAGCAAGAGCACAAGAGCAAGAGTATTGATTATAATAGCAGTGTAAAGCCTAGCAAGTGAAGATATTTATGGTCATAATTTAGACTTTCACATTGTGTTCACTATCTATTATATTCTAATTAACATCTGCTTTTTTTCCTTCCTTTCTACTCTCTGTAAAATGACAGGTGAGTTTCGACTCATGATGCATTCTTCATGTTATTCTCCAGGAGAAACTTTGTGCCATGAAGTGAGCCCCAGCAGCAGTGCAGTAAGCAGGCTCTGAGAGTGCTTGAATTCTGTTTCTGGCACTGAGGAGCTAATTCTTTGCATTTCCTCAAACAGTTTCACTCAGCAAAGACCCCTTTGAGGCTTTTATTCTATTCCTGCCTCCTTCCAGATGCCAGCAGTCACTGCAGGAACTTGGCGGCACAGTGTTTCTCCAGTATAACTCTATTTAGCTGAGTGAAAGGAAACATCATGTGGTGCCTTTGACAGTGCCAGATCTGTTACCTTTAAATCTTTAGTGAATCAGCAGACTAATGTAGTGAACTAAAGCAATTTATGTGGAATGGGAGCAATCTAAGGTACAAAATGGCAGTTGGGAATTTAACTTAATGGGAATTAATGGTTGTTGCTGGAGATCTTAATTCTTATTAGACGAATTTCACTCTGTTTCCACTGCTGGTGCTTTTAAGATAGGGGAAAACAAAAGGTTTAATGGAAATTCTAGACCTTACTGATTAGTGCAATGCTGAGAAATAAGAAGTCTTAAACTTTTGTGCAGTGTGGATCACTTTGTTAGAGAAGCTGCCTTTCTGGCCACCATCGTTTCTCATTTGTAATAAATAGGCTGCTTTTTCAGCTGTTCACTTTTGTAAGGTCAGTTCAATCTATCCTTTGGGACATCTTCAGGCAAGAACAGTAACTGCCTATCTGGAAAAATAGTATCAAGAAAGTACCAGATACTCATACATGTTTTGTATCCCTTTTATTAATATGTAATATTAAAACCCAGGAGAAGCTAATTCCATGAGACGAATAATTTTTTCATGTCCTCTAGGAAACCATTTTGTGAATTTTTTGTTGAACTTCGTTATTGAATTTTGTCTTTTCTTAGGAAGGTAGATGACAACCAGGGGTGGATGGGCAACCTTGCTCAGTTCCATGATGCTCTTAAAGGCTTCTGATCTAAAGAGCACATTCATGCTGTAGTTCCTTAAACTGCCTCTCTCCATCCCTGATGCACACGCGTTTGATGTTGTTTTGTTGTCCAAGAAAGTTTGATTCATCTCCTTGTTGACTTCTTTATCTTCTTCAAACAGTGACCTACTTTTCCACCTTTTTTCTTTCCTCTGCCCTATCATAATTCCGACTCCTTCTCTGCTTTATAGACCTCTGTAAAGTGAAATAGTTTAGCTCTTATAAAACTACTTCTGAGTTAATATTTAATTTTTTTCTGTATCAAGTTATTTTTAACCTTTCTGCAAGTCTCTGATAATTATTTTTATATTTCCCTTGTTTAAATCATAGTAAAAAAAATAGATACTTGTTCAATAAATTTGGTAAACCTTTTAAATTTACTATGGTATTGTTGCTTTTTTGATGTTTCATTCCACTGCTAAAAACAGGAAAATGAGTGTTGCTGCCAATTCCAAAGAGCATGCTTTAAAAAGCATCCACTAATTTTTCTTACAAATAAATATTTGATACTACAAATAATATTTAATATTCCAGTAATTTTTCAATTTTTTTTTTTTCAGTATTACTTACTCAGCTTTATTAACAAGAGTAAATTTTCCTTCTAACTAAGCTGTTCATCACAATGCTCATTTTATCAACACTAGAAACTAAACCATACTAGAAATCCAGCCAAAACTTTTTTTTTTTTTAAATTCCCAGAGCATTGTACCATGTTCCTGCAAGCTCCATTATTCTATCCTATCATGCATCTGCTATCATGAGAGAACAGAACCCTGAATAAACCTCTAGAAACTAAATCCTTGTCCTTTTTCATCATAGGCATTTTGCTGTGGGCCTATGTGAAGCCAGCTTTCCATGTTGGTACATTACTAAGGCCTCCAGTTTGGTTGACACTGAACCTAAATTATCTATCATATTTTGTAGTTGTCCATACCTATGTGAAGAGTACACTGTGAAACATGGGATGAAGCTTCAGGGCTGGCTCCTCTGAATTAAGAGCAGAAAACCAGACTCACACTGCACTGTTATTTCCCAATCATTTTTGTCTTGGCTATTAGAAAGTAACTGGTAACTGCATAAACATGTCTGAGACTAGTATGACTAAAACAAAAGTTAAAGGATGGTGGTTATGACCATTTAATGATTTATTGATGGTGGTTTATGACCACTGGGGTGTTGGAACTAGGTGTTAAGTTCCCTTCCAACCCAATCATTCTATAATTCTATGGTTGTATGATTGATGGTCTCAATGTTCTTACTAGTGGTGAAGCTCACAAGAATGGCAGAATTACAATATATATAAGCAAAGAAAGTTGTTTTCCAGCTCAGGGACACGAGAAAGTACTTTTGTCTTTATCAAATCTCTGGTGAGTCTCATACTGCCTTATTTCTAACGAACATGTTTTAAGACATTATAGAAGTACATTTCTTGTGTACTGACATGCCTGTAATAAGTAGACAATGTTGTCCACATGTCTGTCAGTAAATAACTTATAATTTACAGGCATCTTTCTGCCTACCACAGATATACCTAGACAGCCAGACATAAATTAAATTACACCATTTTCAAATGTGTAAAGCTGTCTTATAGGATTCAAAATAGTCCCTCACTAGCCAGTTTACATTGTTAAATTCCCAGTTTCTTTAGATTATGTCTTCGTCTTTCAAAAAGCATGCAAACTACTCTGAATGTGAGCAATAGCTGTTGAGAGGTTATCCTTGTACATCCTTTTTGACATCAAAGTATTCATGCTGACAGTAATTGTCAGAATGGATATTTTAAAGGACTTCATTTCTTCTACTTCATCTTGAGGAAATGAGTGGATTAATTATTTAATACACATAGAAGATTTCACAGACCTGTAGCAACAATGAGTAAATAAATACTTGGTGAACATATTTGCTTGTATCAGATCAATCACTTAACTGTGACTCAGCATGGGTTTTGACACTGACAGCAAGAGCACTAAGTGCCAAATTCTATAGCAGATAATTTGATGCTGCTCACACCGTCCTTTAATAAACACTGCTGAAGTGAACATGCTGCAGTTTTCCAGCTGAACATTTATAAGAGAGCTTAGATGGTGTAGAAAATATATTCTGTTAAAGATAAATTACAGATTGTGCATTTTCATACCAATCTTCAGGAGAGGTATATACGTGCTTACTAGTATTAAAAAAAAAGATATGGTATGGATTATGCAAACGTACACAATTGCTTGAACCAACAATAAACTTTTCATTTCAGTTAAATCTGGGAACTGAGAGTAATTTAGTTGACTAGAGCCCAGTCATGTAAACACAAAATTAGAAGCTTTTTGCCTTAAGAAATCTATTAGAGCTACATTTCCAAATATAGTTAGGTACCTTATGAATGACATAGGCAGTCATGGAAGAATTTCAGAATATCTGTGTACCTAAATCACTTTGTAATCAGCAGGAATTAAACACTGAGGCATACTGGAAATCCCTTTCTGCCTAAATTGTTATCTATCAAAACGTCTAGCCATCTTTGCATCTATTTCCTAATACCCTGACTACATTTTGGGGAATTTATATTAGACATCCATTGAACAACCTATGGAGACAATTTTGACTGCTATCTCACATTCTGCTCACTGAGAGAAGATAACCCCACTGACGGTTTGAAAGCAGCAGTGCTCTTCATAAACAACAAGGCTTTAGATCCATCACAGACATTTTCAAAGAAAGAGTATGTTGTTTTGTTTTGTTCTCATCCTTGCAAGGTGGGCAGTTACACTGCAGTTCTGTAAGTTTATCTGCTATACTGATAGATGGAAACAGGCTTTTCTAACCAAGTTTTGACACAGCATCATATTGTTGAAAATGATGCACATTTTTCTCTCTAAACTAGACTGAAAAAAGGATTATTATTTTTTTTTCTCAATTAGGCAGGTGAAGGGGAACTATTTTATCTCGGACTGAACTGATGACTGAGCACCTGATGAAGGGGTGGCTGGCCCAAAAAGCACAGGTGCAAGTAATTCACCTGTGCTTCCCATATGACCGGAAAGTGAGGGAACAGGGTCCATCACACACTGGGCTCATTTAAGGGCTAGCTTCCAAAAGAAGACCGTCTCTTGTTTGATGGCTGCATCCAGGGGGGTGTTTCATTGCCAGAGACCATTATCATTAGCTGGGTGAGTCAGCTTTTTTATATGTGTGATTATTGGCATTTCTAATGATGTCTGGTATTGCAAAGTACTTGTCAGAACCAGTTTGCTTGCTTCCTAGGACAGTCAGCAAGCTAGGATGGAGGCTGTGAAAACAAGAAGGAAAGTATCTCTGATTAAGATGATTTCAGTGCAGAAAAGACTTTAAGCACAGAGTCTTCATTCTTTTTGTACCCTTTTGACATGGAATGTATTTTCTTCTGGTTTTCCATGTGTTCTAGCCTTTTTTTTGTTTGTTTGTTTGTTTTGTGAGTTTATTTCAGAGAAGGGCACCTACCATGGTGAATTGTGGACAAAGAAAAGATTGTGCATGCAGTTTTTCTTGACCTGTTGATGCTTTCTCATTAATGTCTTGCTGAGGAGAGAGCTGGGTGGTGAATACTGCTAGCTGAAAAGCCAGCAAATCTTGAACGGTCATGTGCAGACAGAAGAGGTTACAGTAAGGGCAAAGAAGGTATTAATAGTCGTCTAACAGGTTTCAACTATGATCCTTGGAGCTCAGTTATCAGAAACCTTTGCAATTTATCATCAGTTGCTGTGTGCTGCTTCTGGCCTTCCTGACAAAGATTAATCATACTCTATAAGAATTTAGGATATCAAAAACTGTAGGAATAGGCATATATTTCAGACCTTTACCTCCTCTGTCTTGCATATGAAGTCATTGTTTACAGCTACACAGTTCTAACAGATTAGCAGAGAATGAATATTTAATGGAGGAACAGTGTAAGAATTCAGCCTTTCTTATGTTTAGTTACCTCTCTGACAACAGTTGATGGACATAAAAGATTGCAGGAGGCTTTTAAATGTCTCCCTCAGTCTGCTTATGCAAGTGAATAAGAGGCAAGACCCTGAAAAGACCTGTTTTTCAGGTAACAAAGCACTTAATTCTTTACTCAGGAGCTTGAAAGACCTCTTTGTGAAGCTGAAAGCTTCCTTATTTTCTCTCACTCATCTTGATAGTTGAAATGAACAAGGTTTGTCTCCTTGGGTTAGTCTCTTCTCAATCTCACTTCGCACTGATATATTTTAGATTATCCACTCAGATCACAAGGGTCCTGCTTTGCTCCACCGAGCACTTAATTTCCTGGCTTCTTCTACTGACAATAAGTGGTGCAACTTCTGATTCATCCTCAGTGTTTCATTAACATTCTTTCTCAGCAAGACTTTGCTGGCTCCTGTTTTTCTGTTCCTCCTTTGATATTTTCTTTATGTGCTTTGTTTCTCATATGAATGGCATGCTAGACTTAAGCAGGATTACTTGGGTGGGGCTTATAATATACCAAAGATTTTTTTAAACACTTTTAGGGAGCTAAAATCTGTACCACTATGCTATCTATATAATATGCCCTTAACCAAAAATTTACTAATCCACTGGTAATTAAACTTGTCTGGTGACTTTCTCCAAATACCTTATAAGTTTCATGAAACCAGAAAGAAAGTGAGGAGGGCCCTGCTGTGCCTTCCCTGTTAGAAGGTACCAGAGAATCCAAAGAAGTCATGAATGCAGCTGTAGCAAAGCAGGCTTCTTTGCTTCCACTACAGTCAGAACTATATTTTTAAATGCATTGGTGAGCACTAAAACACTGAAAAAGAAAGCATTTACTGGAATACCGTAAGTGACATGGAGCTTTGGTTACAATTATACAATGTTTCTCTGTTTCCTCTTTGTGCTGTTTGTGATCTGTGTTTCGCAAACAAAGCAGAAGTTCTCAGAAGGAATTGTGACACCACTGGTCAGCACCAACCCAAATACTGCTGATGGAGGTGACATAGAGTCCTGGTGAGAAAGGAGAGAAGGGCATCCAGATGTCCACAGCCGGCAGTCCTGGCTCCTGAGATTACAGTTGCCACATCAGGGCATCCAAGAAAGGCTAGTGAATTAGAGGAAGATCAGAAATTTTTGAAAGTTTGATCTTGATTATCATCTACCTAGCAGAGGTAAAAACAACAACAACAAAAAAGGACAAGAGTAGCAAGATTTAACTGAAATTGAACCCAAAGGCAAGTCATAAAGAAAAGGAAGGTGAATTGCTGAGAATAGATAGTGAGGAGAGTTTTATTCTGGACAATCATTACTTTTTTTTTTTTTCTTTTTCCTGGAACCAGATGGAAATACAAAGATTAGTATAATACAACTGTTCTATAAGACTGACTTGCCTTCATTTGCAACAAAGAATGGATTTGATTTTGCTTGAAGTGGCCTGACTGGTGGTCTTCAGTGTTCTTAGACAGGAGGATTGAAAGATGTGGCTGGTCTTGAAGAGTTCTCTGGGAAGAACCACTTAGGAGGTAGGCAAGTTTACTAAAGTTGGCATCTGATGCAAGATCTCTTCTGCTAGTGGTTGTACAAGTTCAAAGGAAGATGCAAATCTTGTTATCTAAGATAAGGAGGGACAATGGAGTTCTACTAGAAATAGGGTGTATGAAAGAGGTGAAGAGAGGGCAGGAACAACTCCACTGAGAATATTTTGCTACATCAACTAGCCATGTGTAGAGCAAGTAATATCAAATTATGATTTTTGGGTGCTCAAACATCAAAACAGCTGATTATCTAGTGAGTTTTTTTGTTTTTGTTTTTTTTTATTTCACATGGAAGGCCAAAGACTATCTAGGGTATAGATGCTGGTTTATTCCACAGGTGATCCTGCAGGTCAAGACCTGGCATGCTAGTAGTACTCTCATATGAGGACTTCAAAGCAGTTGGTGAGATACTTCCCATGTATAAACTGATAAATTGAACCCCCTGAACATAAATATGGTAACTGAAGTGAATATCCCATTCTACGTGTAACGTGTTGTGCAGATAACTTTCATTCTGTTCTGGAGTTGACCTATTAATGCAACTTCTTCTCTAATTCTTTTTGGTAATTCCTTCATGCTGTCTCTCACTTGAAGTGCATCAAAGCTATCATTTAGGATCCTTTCTGTTTGCTTGCATATACATCACAAAGGAGATAAATTCTGATCCTGTGGCTTCAGCATCCCTGGAAAAGATGCTGGATACTGTTACCCCTTCTGTAGCCTCAAGAATGTTGACTTGCAACATCCCCATCCTCCCATTCAGTTATCAGTCTCCCGCATAAATTGTTGATGGTAGAAAATGCAAAAGATTACTTAGCACTGGTTCAGCAACCAGTGGTTTTCCTTGGTTCCAGATGTTACTGGAGCATGCTTCTTGCTCATTCTGTTTTTAGATGCAATAAGTAAAGGATAGCTACAACTCTATGGAATTAGGAGTTGCAGCTTATTTTTCCAACACCACGGGTTGGGATACACAGCATAAAAATGCAAATACTGAAAACTTAGAGTTACCTGTAATTTTGTACCTCTCTCTGAAATGAGAAAACCAGAATATTATCAAAATATCTGATTTGTTACTCATTAAATGTCTGGAGGTTTGCTCATGGAAAAGAATATCAGAAGTTCTTCTAGGACTTACAGCAGAAGCCTTATTTTCTTCCTAGTCATTTAAATGGCTCCTACTCAACACCAATTTCTCATGCCATGCACCAGTGAATTTCATATATTTACATTCTGTATCTTGCTCAGTATAAACTATAAGAACAGACATGCTGTGGTGGCACAGCAGCAGTATTCCAGTAGGGTATGTTGTCTGAGTTGGTCCTATGTGAATTCTTGATGATTTATATTTATCAGATTCCATATGCCCAAGCTCCCACTGGTAACATATATACATCATGTATATTTCAACGCTCATGCTCATCAGATAAGTTTATTAATATAGCTTAGCCATGTTTAATTAAACAGAATGGAGACATGAATTTGCTTGCTTTGCTTGCTCTGAGCCATCTTCCTCTTATGTAATTTGTCTGCAAATTTTTGTTTTCTATGAGTGTCAAGGGTAAAATATCTGTTGTCCATTAATTACTTTTTACTAGCATAAAACATTGATCCCACATAAAATATTGGGTATATTTTGCTGAAGAGTGGAACTACTTTGTGTGTTTTGTTTTTTTTTTTTTTTTTTTTTTTTTTGCTATTATCTTCTACTTCAACTGATAAAGCATTCCATATCGTGCTAGGCTGTCAGAAAAAGAACAAAATAATTGGAGGTGAACATGGTCTAACATTCCTTTGTCCTGAGATTTAAAAGGGAGTCTTTTTTATAAGCAGAAGAAATACACGGTAATAACTAACAGGAGATATCACAAATGAGGATTTGATATTAGATTTTCTCTCTTATACTTGAACTAGGCACTGTAGCAGTGATCCTTTCACAAAGAATGTGAGAGTGCAAATCAATACAGCCTTTCTGCCAAAAAATTTTTTGAAAAATGGCGTGTGATTTTTCTGGTCTGTGATGCCCAGATTAGTTGGTGTGATCATATATGCCAACATGTCACTAGTCCATATGGTAAACTTACCTTGTACGTATCTTTCCTATTTCCAGGTAAGCTTATTCATAGAACTTGTGCATTATTTTGCTTTATGAATTGCATTTGGTTTATTTCTTGTAAAATGTGGGGACTTATTTTAACCTGGGAAACAAAACATACAAACTCAAAAGGTAATATGGTATAAGCTGTGCATTTAAAGGATTTTTTTTTTTTTGATGACACAGTTCACTATTCAGGTTTAAAAAAAAAAAAAAGATTAAAATGAGAAGATATTGTATGTATGAAGAGGGTCCTGTTTTTTCACTAAGGAACACCAGAGTCTTGCAACAGAATATTACAAGTTGTTGGATATTAATTACCAAAAGACCTACTGATAATCTTCCTTGCCCTTCCCAGGGGAAACAGTCACATATAAAGAAATGAATTTGTTTCATGAGTACTGATAGTTGCTACTGATTGCTGCTTTCTGGAAGAAGAAACATATCCTTAAATCAGGGGAGCAGTTAAATAGAAAGGGAAGACGTATAGAAGGGGAGAAACATACATTAATAAAATAATAAGCATAGAATTCTGATTAGCTTGTGTTTGGTGAATTTGAATATTTATCTGTGCAAATGTAACAGCAAAACAAAACCACAAGAGAGTACGTTTGTTTAACTTAGCTGATGTATGAATGCTATTAAGCAGTGCCACGAATCAGTCATTTTAATCAGCTTGAGAAATATTTCAAGCACATTTCTCTGAAGGAACTGTAGAGATATAAACTATTATGTAATGCCATAGGAAATAGAGATTCATTAATATAGTAAATGAAGAATATTTTTCTTAAAAAAAAAAAAAACTTTCAATAATTTTATTGTTGATATTCATTAGATAATGGTATCGGGTAAAACTATTCAAACTTCACAAATAGTGCTAGTTACCAGGACCAACCGACACCCCTCCCTTTTCCCCTCAAAGAGGTGTTTGCTGCATTTACATCTCTTCTTTATGGTTTTAGTTTTACTCAGGAACATTCGTCATGGAGCTGAGAAATAAGATATTGTAGGGAGTGAAAGACTCTTGTGAGATTTGGTTCAGTTTCACTTTGTATCCCTCTTCACTTTTAAAATTGAAGAGTAAATAAGTATGGCATTTTGTATAAAGAGGTAATTTATGTGAGTAATACTTAAAAATATGTGACAGGATCATGAACAATATTGGCTTTCTATAAATGCTTTTGTTTCTGGGGAAAAGGTGTAGTATGTGATAATCATTCATCAGAGGGGTGTCTTTATTGCAGAGACTTAGAAGCTCATCCAAAGTTTGGCACTGCAAAGTTCTGGATTTCTGATTTATTTTATTTTTCCTAGCCACAGGGTTAAATTAAAGAATCCTCCAGTGGAGTAGGACTCTCAGAGTTGGGAGTTAATTCAATTATTTGTTTCCTCCTGATTATATCTGGAGGATTAGTTTGTTTGGTTCCTTCTTCTTACATTCTGACACTTGGCAACAACTTGACCATGATTAGCTTTGCATTTCTTGTATTATTGAAAACATTAGTAAAATATTCATTAAAGGAATTCAAAGAACATCAAAAAGAAATATGAAATTTTTTCTTCTTAGCATTCAGTTATCTTTAGTTCTCTCTTTAGAGGAATCTTCCTGAATATATCTAGAAAGTTAATGCCTGCCATCATCTGTGTAAGTTTTGTTATTAGATATCAATATACATTAATAAGTACTGTGGGAAATCAATATACTCTTACATCAAAATACTTTACTTCTTTTATAGTGTTTGACTTTTCACCATGCTAGAGAGGACCAATGTTATCAGTGGTTCTTTTCTTTTTTTTTAATGTTTTAGGAGTAAATTTCAGATCACAGGGAAATCTTAAAATTAAATATTGTAGAGTATCCAATTTACAGGGACTAGAATGACTTTATTGATAAATAAATTTAAAAAAGAGATGGGAAGATTGAATTTCAATTTTGTATCTTGTTTAAAGCACTAGAAAACCTAGAGTGTATTTTTATTAGCATAATTTGATGCTCCAGGGAGTATTGGCAAATTATTTGATTGAAATACAGTTGCAAGATACTTAACTAAACTAGATTTGTACAAAAGTGAATGGGTACCACTCCTGGATGAGACAAGACAAAACTTACTTTTTTTAGGTGTTTATAAGAGAAACTAAACTACTGCACAAATGGCACTCTTGTTCCTGGGGCTGACACAACGTCTCCAAGTCCAGAGCAATTACAGTTGGATGATGTCTGTTTTCCCTATCTCAGTATGCAAAGACAGTCTGGTTGTTCCAGATGTACTGACATCTCCCCTTATTTTCTGTGTGTAAAACATTTGTTTTTCCTGGGCTTAAGTACCATAGAAAAGAGAAGCAATAAGCTGTGGCAAAAACAGTGCTGGTGACTAAAAGAGGAGATGGAATATGGATTCTCTCAGCTTCCCAAACTTTGTTAGAGAGAACACTTAACTTAGGACAGCAAGTGTTTTGTTTATTATGTAGTGCCATTACATAATAATGGTTATGGGGATGCACTGGTAAAATTGTAAAAACAAACAAACATGATAAGGGTCTTGCCTTTTTTTAATCACTGATGTTGTATACTCCAATATATTGCCATCCCCACTGTTTTAGTGATCCATTGGGTCAAATGGTCTTAATCAGCACTTCCTCTAATATCTGAGGAAGACCACAAATCACACTTTTGAAAACAGATACAGCTAGAATTATGCCGGAGGACGTGGTAAAACAGGATCAGCGGTCTGCTTGCAGCTATCTGAAAGGGAAAAAGAGTAAGGAGTAAAGACTATACAACATCATGCCTTAAGGCAAAAGGAGAAGAAAAGAAGCAACGTGCTCAGGGAATTATTTGGGAAGACACAGCAAGCAGAGCATGAGATAGAAGACTAGAGGGAACATGAAAGATAAACAGAATGGCAGGCAAAATCAAAGATAAAAGAATGCAGTTATTTTTGTGAAAACAGCCTTAAAGATGAAACCCTTCTTCAAGCTGTTGCTGGAATTGAGTGAAAAAGCCCTATGACAATCCTAGGTGAACACGTGCAGTGTTCTTGTAAAGTGCTTTGAACCTTTTATGCCTAAAATTCAGATGTGCAGATGGGAGATGGTGGGTTTTTTTTTAATTTTTTTTTTAACAGCTAACAAGTCTTGTGAATATGATGTGATTTTGGTTTCCTGCTGTTAGCTCACAGTACTCCATCTACAGACTTGGCTTGGACATGTTCTGCTATCACATCATTCTGTGCTGCAACATCAGCACAAGCTTTGAATAGTTCTGTTTGGCATTCTCAGAAGTTCTTTCAATATGTTTTATTGAGTATCTCTCCATCAAAATCAAACATAATTAGTTACTGGCATCCTTATCTTGGGTACAAATATAAATTTGCCATTTTAAGCAATTGTTAGAGTATAATTTCCATAAAGAGTGCTTGCTACAAGAACAAATTCGATAGAAATTTTCTGCACTTGTAGTCTATGCCATGACATTGGGAAAGGGAGTTGTCCTTAGTGGAACCCATCAAAAATGGTTTAAATATATATAATATATATATAATATTTTAATATATACAACTCTTATTCTTCTAAGTAACAGTTTCATCAAGAAAACTTGTAGCATTTAAGATCTGCATGGTTATTCTTTACATACTGCATACCAAATAAGAGTAAACAATATTTCTGCAAGAAAATCTTCTAACCTTCTCAGTTCCTCTGTGCAATAAATGGAAACAAACAGTCATTCTATGTATTACCCACAAAAATCTTAAAAAAAATCCTTTTTTTTATTAACATTAATCATAGTGCTTACTATCTTATTTCATTTTTAGCATAAATTGTAATTTTAGAGTCTGATTTCTATGTGACTTAGGATGAATTAGCATGCTGTAATTAACAATGACCTCTACCTTACTATGAGGTCAGTGTTTTATTTAATTAATTTCATGTGAGCTTTTATTGCTGAGGAAATGAATGTGCATTTTTTTTTTTAATGAGCAGATAGTAGCTCTTATAGAATAGAAATCCATGCCAAGATACTCTTGTCAAAGAGAATCAAAGGCTCTTGAATATAGACAATTATTTAAATACGCAGCATATTACTAGCTACATCTGACAAGAATACTCTTGAAATTACTGTCACTTGAGCAAGTGCAAAATAGGAGTGAAGAAAGCAGTTCTGCTTTGTCCAAACAGCAATCTAATCATGTTCTATCTGGTTGAGAGACATCATCAAAGTCCAGTTTCACCCTTTTTTTGGAAAGGTATTTTCCTTTGGACCTCATTGTTCTATTTCATGCATCTCTGGCTTTGCAGCTGAACCTGTGGTTTTTGAAATACAATGAACATACGTTGTTGCTCCAGAAATTTGCTAGCAATATCTTTGCTGGAAGTCTAACCTCTTCTGAGAGATGTCTTTGCTTTACAAATGTGTTAGACTTCACAGATGGTCCAACTGCCTGGAAAGGTTTCAGCCCCAAAGTGAGAGAAGACGAAATTGGAACAGGTGCAATAATCAGGTTCCCTGCTTAGCTTAAACACATGATGTCAGCCCATGATGTCACAGGCAAAAAAAAAAAGTGTGAGATCTTTCAATATGCTGTATTTGAAGAAAGACATTAGTCCCACTGTGCAAGCAAAGCTTTCATTTCAGAGTGAAACAACTTTCCTTGTGTGCCCTATTGCCTGAAATTCAGATGGTTCTGAGGCGTATTCAGAGTTTGTTTTCCTCCAGTGCCCAGGAATATTTAGGTACCTGGAACTATAACTCTCCAGACTGGAGTGAAGTAAGACTATGTTTGCGATTTCGTGTATTTCCAATAACATCTTCATGGAGGACCACTATTCTCTAAAGTTTGTCTTCAGTTGCCAGATTTACCCGTGGCCAGGAAGAGAAACTAAACCTTAAGTTTCTGCACCTCAAAACTGACAGGAATTTAGTTTTTGAACTAGCAATGCCACCGGTCTGTAAAAATAGAATGCACATCTAAATATCTGAAGATGTGATCCACAAAACTGCAGCCTTTTTGTAAGGGAAGTGGTGTTTTATGGGGTACACTGGGATAAAATAAACTGATTTAAGATCTTAGTGAAAGAAAAGACTTCAGAAGGGGGGCTCTTTAAGATTGATTTGAGGATCATGCAACAGAGTTTCAAGCTGATCAAGGTAAGAGATTGCATCTTCTCAGTTGTGTGCAGCAATGCTGGTCTGCCATTTCATACTTGCAGAATTGTCCTTAAACCACCTTGTGGTGACTTTCAAGTGCAACCCTAGCTGTGAGACCATACTTTGAGTATTATGTGTTTATGAAAAATTGTTAGCAGATTGTCTGTGCTATAAGAGTTGGTTCTTTTGCAAATTTTTTCTCAAGGTGACTGTTTCCTATTAATATACTTGCTTTTTCAGGCCCATGGACTGTTGCCTATCCTATTTCTGAAAGTACTATGTAGCTTGCTGAGTCAGGGTACAGAAAGAGAAGCTTTGCCTCCCTAATAAATTAGCAGTAAATTAGGGATTGAAAGGCCCAACCAGCCATGACAAATGCTTGGCATTTGCTGCTGCTTTTATTTAAAAGTTATTAGTTGTTTAGTTTTTAAAGCAGAATTTTTTTGTACATATATCTGTAGACCTGTATTCTCGTGCATGTGCAGAAAAGCTGATAGGTCATTGATGCAATATTTTTGCAGACAGGTGACAGATGTACAGCAGGTATTACAGTATGCATTTGTGAATGCGCAAAGGAAACTGAGAACTGGGCTTCTGTTTGTTAGAGGTGTTTGTTCTGTTTGTTAGACAGTGATACACTGAAAAAGTAGGTCCAGAATCATAGGGACTAACTCACACCAGAAATGCACCTTATTGTGAAGACAGAAAAAAAAAAAAAATCACTTATTCCTGTTTCCTCTCTTCAGGTTCCCAGTACCAGACAGAAAGCAAAAATGTTCACATCAAAAAAACAATGTGAAAAGGGTAATTCCAATTCTTGCGTTATCTCTAACCATAATAGCATCAAACAATAGCAGAAATCTAAACAGTAAAACTTACATAATTGCGACATTGCAAGCCCTGATGTCAAAGATAAAGATGTTTAGATAAATTTCAAATAAAGTAGGTTACAACTTTATTTGAGCTATTAGGACTTAAAAGGCTCATGAATTGCTTTATAATGATTGTGATGTTGTTATGGCCCTATATGATCTTTTTGGGCGTGAGGTGTAATTGGTCAGTGCAGCTTATAGCAAAGCTGTCAGGTTCTATGCTGAAATTAATATTAAAATAATTCATGTATATTCTAGACTTAACCTTTGGCTTGTTTGCCAAGTATTATAGGGAAAACAAAAAAAGAGAATGCAGACAACTGCATAAACTACAAGTAAGATGTGGCAAGCTTGTGATAAAAGGGTCACCAGACATACATGGTTTTATAAATTTAATTTTGTCCTGGATGCATTCATTGTTGTTGCAGATCCACAATAGTTTTCAAAACGAAGAGTGAATCTTGGAAACTGCTGACTTGACTAGTGTTCACTCTTCAGTATGCTAAGGTTTCTCTTTTTAATTGTTTGCCCGCAGTCTAGGAATGACTTCAAAGCTTCTTTTCTCTCACAGTTCAAATTTTCAATTGCTACCAAACATTTATGCAGCATCACAGCTACAGCTTGGCTTTGATTCTCTAGTTTCCTTTGAACTATCTGCTTTTTTTCCTCCTCTGTTTTGACCAGCTAAATGCTGTGATAACTCCTTGGTGTGTAGCAAGGGGCTTCAGGTTTCAGTTAACCTGAGGAGTGGACAGAACCCCAGCGGGGCTTAGAAATACTCCCATATGCTAAAGTGGGCTGTGGAAGAGCCCAGCAATGGTCCTCGTGCTCAGTCTCATGTCAAAGAAGTGCTCTGGACTCTGTCTGCACCTCCATAGCTTCCTAATGAGTTTCTTAGCAGTTTTCTCCTGAGTTTTAGAGAGACAAGAAGGATCCTGTTGAATAATGTGTTGCTGCTTTGAATCAAGTGAAAGATCTATTATTTATAGGCTTTTTTTATAAGAACTTCACAGATGTGCCCAAGATAATTACTTGAAAATATAGTCAATAAAAGCAGACTGAAACCAGCCACCACCCATCAAAATATGACTAATGAAATAGATGATACTATTGCAAATAGACAACCTGCCTGAAAAATGGGCAGCTCCTCATGAGCTACAGGTCTAATACAAAAAGACTTGAAAATTATGTACACGTACATATTTATACTTATTCACACACGTACTGCTCCAAAAATAATGCCTCCTCCACATCAGAGGTGGATGTTGGTGGTGTGGTGGTAGATTGAACCTTCCCAGCAATGTTTCCTTTCGTTTTGTTGCCATGTGGCAGACAGCAGCAGAGAGCCATCTGACAAAATGTCATCCTGACATGGAAGTGCAGATGAAGCAAAGGGGTGTCACTGAATTTCTCCAAGTGGAAAAAAAAATGGCACCTGCTGACATTTATTGATGCTTGTTAAATGTTTATGGAAACAAAGCATTGGACATGAGTGCGGGGAGGTGGTGGGCAGTGTATTTCAGCACTAGTGACAGTGATGTGAAAGACAAGCCATGTTCCAGCTTGCACATGTTGTCATGCTGATAAAGCTGAAGCTTTGCACTTTCAACATCAGGCCAGAGAAGAAAACATCTTTCCTACTGCAATTCAGTAACGCCAGGCCTCATGCCAATTTGAATATCCAGCCAATCTTGGCTGGACTTGTCTACAGCCCCCACCATACAGTCTGGATTTGGTGCTTTCTGACTTTCCTCTGTTCAGGCTGATGAAAGATGGATGCACGGTCAACACTTTCCTAGCAGCAATACTATCATAGCATCTCTGAAACAGTGAGTGACCTCCTTTAGTGCATATTTTTAATGAGCACAGCATGTAGGCTTATGTTCACCACTACCAAAAATGCATTGCTTAATGGTGATGAATACGTTAGAACATCTTGTTTTGTAATTGAGAATTTACCCTATCAAATAGTGTTATTGTACTCTTTGTATCAGTTGTGCTTTCCATGGGAATAAATAAGAGGCATTACTTTCAGAGAGACCAACATATAAACATTAAAAAAAATACTGAAGCCTTCAATCATTGGCATTTAACCTCTAGTCAGAAAGAATAGCCTATCTACTGCTTCTCAGTTCCATAGCCTTGATAGTTTTTGGCTGTCCTATGGTTCTCTGTCATCCTAAGATGTTGTGAAATAATCTTTTATGCTAATTATATCTTGATATAAGATGCTGCTACTTTGGAGTACTGACACTTTGTCATTTATGGAAATGAGCATCCGAGGTCAACCGAAAGGGCAAAGTTGCCCTAAGGAGGGGCAATGAAGAAGAATAAAGACTACTCACAAGCACTCCAACATTATTTCTTCCTTTTTTTTTTTTTTTTTCTAGGAACAGCATCACAGTTACAGCTAGATGGTATTTAGAAAGAATTTAAAGTAAGTCTTCTATTTTCCTTGGAATTACTGAAGAAGCATTAAATTACTTTACAAAAAAACTTAATGTGGTTAGGTGTTTCATTTTTCTGAACGTGTGGGGCGATTTCTGCTTGGAATGCAGCATCTCTTTCAAGCTAACATGTTCAATTTCTAGCTGTGATAGTGCAGAAATAGTCTCTTTCTAGCCCTCTGTAGACATTTATCACAATAATGCTAGCTGAGGGGGTTGGAGGGGCGTTATTTATTTCACAGTGGCAAGAAACTTCTTTTCTTCTATTAGAGTATTCATTTCTAAGGTGATTATTTTCCATCTGAATGATCTTGAAGCTCATCCTTTTGGGAAAGGCCAGCATGAAACTGTAGGCTTTTTTCACTTAAACTTTTTTTGAGGAAACAAATGGTACATTGACTTTGCACTGGCTTTTGGCACATAGGTAAATTTTACCTTCTGCTTTGACTATTGATTTACAAAATGCATTTTTCAAATATTGCAGAGCACTCAGGCCTAACAATGGACATCTTATATTTTCTTTAAAACCTGGGTAGATCACTGAGGAATTACTATACTATTCGCCAGCGAGTGGCATTTTCTTCACAAGGCAGCAGTGAGCAGGCACATCTTAGTAGTGGAGTCTGACTGCTACACTGCAGCATGCACACAGTGCCATAGCTTTTGACAGAAAGATCCTACGTGTCCCTTCCTCCCTCTTTCTGTTGCTGTTACCAAATGCAAGGAGGACAAGTTTGCTTTTCTGAGTAACATAAGGTAAAGCATTGCTGAGAGGAGATTCAGATTAGCTTCTTTTCTCATGCCTGTTTAATGTTCTAACCCTCCTGCCATGGGCAGGGGACATCTTCCACCAGCTCAGGCTGCCCAGGGCCCCATCTAACCTGGCTTTCAGTGTCGCCAGGGTTGGGGCATCCACAGCTTCTTTGGCCAGCCCATGCCTCACCAATTTCTGTGTAAAGAATTTTCTCCCAACATCTAGCCTAAATATCCTCTCTTTTAGTTTAAAACCATCCCCCCTTTGTCCTAGTACTATATTCCATGATGAAGAGTCTCTTCCCATCTTTTCTGTAGGTCTCTTTTCAGTCCTTGAAGGGCTGCTGTAAGGTCACCTTTTGTCTAAATAGTCCCAGCTTTTTCAGCCTTTACTTCATAAGAGAGATTCTCCAAGTCCTCTTTCTGGCCTTCCTTAGAACCTGCTGTAATAAGTTTGAGTCTTCCTTATACTGTGAGAAATCGCTTCCACTTATCTGCAGCTGCCAAATGCCTTACTACAAGACAGCCCCCTCTAGCTGTAAAGATGGAGTCAGCTTGAATACAGAGCAGGAATAATGGGAATACAAGTAAAAAGGCTTGAAAAAGAAACATTTGCCATGTTTTAATCCCCTCAATGCTCAGTCTGTTACGTAGTGCACGGGGACTTCTGTTTACAAATCCTGTTAGCAAACTACTGGATTTATGAATATGGTTCCCAAGGCACAGCTTTCAAAATTGTTCTCCTTACGATTTTGCTCCATCAAAACCAGTACACAGTTTATGAAAATTACTCATGGAAATAAATCTTTTGGGAATATTAGTGGTGCTTTTCAACCTCACAGTCTGTTTCAGAGAGCTGTCTCAGAAGAGAATTCTCTGACTTCTAAAGCTCTATTGTTTGCACCCTTTTCTTGAGTAAGCACATCCCATTTTATTTTTTTGTGTGTTCATACATTGCTTTTTGAAACTGGCTTGAGCATATATTCAATTTTCTAGAATATATATTGGTTTCTGTTTATATATTTATTTCTAAATTCTAAATCCAGTTTTTTTTTTGAGTTATGAGACCTGTTCAAGTTTTCCTAAAGCTTTAACTTAATGTCAATAATGCAAACATCTTGGGAGAAATGAAAGGAGAAATGAAGTGATATCTGACATCACAAAACTAAATTTATTTTTTCATTTCAATCCTGATTTATATGTTCTGCTTTCTTTTGTAAGAACCACTATGTCGAATATTTAAAATAATTTCAGTAATGCAAAATGCAAAAAAATTCTTGTTTCTTTGAAATGTTTACAGAAACATAGGATGCTCTGTAGTAATTCTCTAATTTAGTGTATATCTGTCAACCTAAGCAGAGAGGTTTGTTTTCATAATGAAGCCTTTTTTTTCCCTCATTTTGTTTTTTTTTTTTTTAAATTTTTTTAAAAACACATCGCTTCTTAAACCATTCCAGTTAAACTTGTGCTGAAGAGGCTACTTATACTGGAAAAAAAATAAATAAAATAAAATAAAAAATGTTGCCTCTTTTAGTGAGTGTGTTTGCACAGAATTGAGACAGTGGATTCTCTGAAGTTATGAATAGCAGAGGAATAGCAGAATTACTCCCCAGTTTCCTACAAATGAGATCCACTGGAGTCAACATGCACCAAGAGTTACTAATTTTCAGTGAATACTTAAGTGGTGGAAAACAAGAATAGGCATTGTATAAACAGAGAGTAGATCTTAGTTTTAGGTCATCTACTTATCTACTCTCTTGTCTTTACTTCTTTCTTGTAAGTAGACATGTTAATACACCATTACTGACACCAGAAGTGACAAAAAAACAAAACAAAACAAAAAAAAAAATTAATGGAAGTTATCCAGAAACTTCTGCCCCTGAAGCAGCATCTGGGAGACTGTCCAGTGTGGACAACCAAGGGCTGAAACTGCCCATAGCCAGCTTCCTCCTTTTTGCAAGGACATATGACAATCCTGGCTACATCTTTAGATTTGCTGAGAGAAGTGGGTAACTGGTTATGGAGAAGATTTGAAGTGGCTTTTGGTGAATGGGGATGGGTAGGGATTTGTACACGAGTTTTATGGCTATATTGGGATGGCTCTGAGCTGTTCCTAAGGCTTAAGTTTTGCTATGGGGGGCACTCGCTTTTGTACTTGAATTGACACAGGGTAAGGGGCATTTTAAACAAATTAATGTTATAGACATTATATTAAATTTCAGCTAAAACAAACCCAAGGCAATCTTCAGAAAACAAGCTAGAGCTGTAAACTGTAGAGGATCTCATAAATGTAAATGTAATCCCCAAGGCTTAACGTGTACTTATTTTCTCTCCTCTTTTTTTTTCTCTCCATTTTATTTTGCTTCTCCAAGCAACACTTTATGTGAAGCTTCACAGCATATCATAAATTTTTCTTCCAACAATTAATTAGCTTACCTCTGGGTAATACATTTTGCAGAATGACAGCATGGAACTGCTAACAGTTAGTTAGGACATAGTAATAGTATGGTGCTTGAGGTTGGGGAGAAAGTTTATGAGTTTGCTTAACCTTCCAAATTAAACATATTAAAGGTTGCTTGTGGGGAAGAAGGCATGAATATTTAAACAAATAAATGCATCGCTGAGCCTATTTAGAGACCTATCATTAAAACCAGGACATACATGAGATGTTCTACCATTGATCATAGTCTTTGAGTTCACAGCTACCTGAGCATGACTGATAATAAATCCTTTAAAAAAAAAAAAAAGTAAAAATAGATGCAGAATATTTTTTTTATTATCAAAAACCCATAAAATATTTAATAGGTTTTCTTGGCAGGGTTTAAAAAAGGCTTTCAAGGAGTAAGGAAATGTCTCTGATAAAGAGAAACGGCATTGAAGGTGACATTATTTGATGATCAGACAGACTACTTGATTCACACTGGAGTTACTGAAAGATAAGAAAAGTTATTTCAAGTTGTAGAACTTTTGCACTGTTCATTGTTTCCATGGAACAGAAAAAGCCAACTCATTCATGAGAACCAGTTTGTCAAAGCAAATGTAAACAATGAGGCTGAAAAGGAGGACTTTGGAGTTATCATCTCTCTTAGAAGTACAGAAGCATTACCATATTTTCATGGCTTCATATACACCCAATTCCTTGTTTAGCTTCTTCAGAAGATCCTTTTCCTTGAAAGATCAGAAGCAGGGAGAAATTCTGATACGTTAAAAAATAAAAATAAGAAAGAAAAAAAAAAAAGTCTTAGAAAGTTTCCTCATATCTAAAGCTCTTCTCATTATTCTTCAGTTCCCAGACAATTCATTTCCAGTGTTGATTTTAGTTTCCCTTCGGAAATGTTTTGTGAAGACAGAAAGTTTCCTTTAACTTTCATCTAAGTTCTCAGTAACAAACACCAGCCCATTTTCCCATTTGAAGGTTTTCTGGGTTAATAGTCCTCTGCGAGGATTGCTGAAAGACACTCCATGCTTTCCATTCCTACCCCTTGCCTTTTAGGTCTTGCTGAAACATAAGGAACTTTGTCCATCCTTAAGAAGAACAGTAGAATTAAACTACTACTGGATGCATTGAATCTGGGGCCAGATTCTTTACAGGTTCTTATTAACAGTGAGAAGACTAGAAACTAACCTCAGGACTCCTAACTCTCTTTCCCTGCTAGCTGCTTGACCTACTACCTTGTCACAGAACCGTGATGCAGTATGCCTGAACATCTTTGTTTAGGGGAGGACAAAGGCTACACTTTAAAAAACAAAACAAAAACAAAAACAATGGAGGGTCAGTGACTCTCTTGTCAGATTCCAATCTTGTACATAATTTAGACCCATCTTCAAATGTTGAAAGTTTGTTACTTAAGTATCTGTTTTTCTCTGTTTACTCTCATTAATGCACTGGAACAAGTTGTCCAGAAAGGTTGTGGATGCCCCATCTCTGGAGGCATTCAAGGCCAGGCTGGATGTGGCTCTGGGCAGCCTGGTCTGGTGGTTGGCAAACCTGCACATACCAGGGTGGTTGCAACTAGGTGATCCTTGAGGTCCTTTTCAACCCAGGCCGTTCTATGATTTGATGACCACACTGAAAAGACTTGACCTTTGGGCAACTAGGTTTCTTGCGAAAGGCTCAATCTTAGCTTTTCAAACACTAGATCATGTTGAAAAATTTAGGCCATGGATTTTCCTTTGAAAAGACTATTTTGAAGAATGAAGCCTTGTTTGGTGAAAATATTTTACCCTTTTCTTTGTACTACTACTTTTGTTCTTGCAGTAACTTTTAAGGCCAACTAATTCCCTAATTATGAATGTAACAGATGGCGAGTATATTTTTGCCAAAGCAAAAGTAACTTCTTTGTGTGACAGGGGTGTTATTAGTGGCCTTGAAATATCCATAGATTCTAGATGTTGGAAATAATTTCTTACTTTATGATCATTCTCCTTTACTAATAATCTGATTAGATATAAGAAGAAGTGAAGAACCCCACTCTATTTTTTATGTCCTATGTTGTCCTGTATACTAGCTAGTGAAGGAATGCATCAGCCTGAGAATCATGGTTATGAGATTCCATTTGCATTACAGATTGATGTTTCCTCTATCCCACCATGCCTAGTAGCAATACCAAGTCAAAAAACCTAAGAGTGTGAGATGATACTTTAGAAAAAAGTTGAGCTCAACAGTCCAACTAATTTATACTCATAGGACTGCTGCATACAGCATTCATGCTGGAGAAATTTAAATCTCAGTTGGAACCTCAGAGAACCTTATATATGTAAATTTAAATGGTTCCCATATTAGATCTAAAGGCAAGTTTCATGAAGGTCTTACATAAGACCAACTATCTCAAGGATATAGTTGAGACATCTCCTTGACAGACTGATAACTAAGAGATGCTGATAAATCACTTAAGCTTGCTCATTCAGAGCAATAGTATTTAAGGGATAGTTTTCTTCATGAGCAACTGAGTAGCTTTTGCCTGTATACTATTTATAAATTATTTACTTTTATCTTTTTCTATGCTTGCGTAAATGGTAATTTTAGATCATCTGAAAAACTCTACAGCATTCTGCTGCTATTAAATAGGGATACTGCAGTACTCCACGTAAACCAGATTTGTTCTTCTCCCCCCTCCCCGTCTCCTCCCCCCCTCCCCCCCCCCATATCTTTTGCATATGAAAGCTATAGGGGGTTTGCTTTGTTTTGCTTTTAAATTGAGATTCAGAGTTACTTACAATTGTAGCCAACACAGAGGGAAACATGCAGGCAGATCATCCAGGATTCTTTCAGAGGTGAAATGACCACTAAGTCTCCCCAGCTGGCATGTAGTGAGCACTCATCTTGAGGTGTGCCTGTCCGTGATTAAAATGGGATGAGGAAGGTAAAGTTAACATGCCTGACAGTAGTAGAGTTGTACTGTACTTGTGCTCTTCTGCCGCAGAAATACTGGTCTTCTTCATGGTCTGAAGTCTCTTCTAGGAGACTTGCAAGGGAAGAAGAAAATCATCCAGAAGTGGGAAAATGAAACTAGTGAAAGAAAGAAAAGGTATCATTTAGTTAACTGAAGCACACATTACTTTTTTTTTTTTTTTTTTTGTTTTTAAAAGTGTTCTTCTGATGTGTCTGCCACTTTCAAACCAAGAAATATGACTCTTGTGCTTTCCTTCTTCTATTCATGTTCCCCAAGCAAAGGAAACTGGGAAGCATAAAAGTTGTGTGGAATTACCTTCATCATGTTTCCACAAGCATTTTTAGTGTTTCATTCTCTTGCTTGTTTTCAGCAAAACATCTCCTAGCCTTAACACTGTCATCTTTTTTTTTACCCCTGAATGTTTCAAATGATTTGAAAAGTCTTGCAACTCTTATCTACTGTAGGAGTTAAGGGTATATGGTAGCTGCTACAGTTACACCTGGTTTAAATTCTTCATCCTAGCACTCAATCGAGTTGGCTTCAGTGATCCTTTATGGAAATGAAAGGACCTCTGTGACAGAGCCAAGGTCAGGAGGAGTCGGTAGGAAACTCATGAATGTGGCTCTGTGGAAGGAAACAACTCCAGGAAAGCTCAGTGCTTTGAATAAACACGAATAAATAAATCTAGGAAACAAACTCTGAATAAACATTGAGTATTTTTCCTACTTTTTTCTACCTTTTCTAAAAGTCCCCCTGCAGACCTAAGAAGAGTGACTATATATGACAGGAATGACGGGCAAATCTTTAAAATAGGTAGCTGACATCTCTTAAATGAATGCATATGATACTGATGTTACAGTATTAATTATACAGTGCACATATACTACCAAAAGAGAGCAAATAAACTTAATTGCGGAGTAATGCACCATAACTATAGCCAGATAAATTCTCATGTTTACTACATATCAATTACAACAGATACTTCCACTATTCCTTTAACATTAAATTTTAAATATATCTTTTGTATGTATCAAACTCCTTCTATTTTATACTGCCCTAATTTGTATCCTCCAGTACTGACTCAAACACAACAGCTGCCACAGCTTTTAGGCTTACAAGAACTGTCTCTGGGGCCTTCCTCCTTTTCAAGCTGTAGAATCTGGGGCCTTCCTCCTTTTCAAGCTGTAGATTAGAATTTATGCCCTAAAATTGCATTTGCTAAAGGCACAAAACCAAAAAGGTACATTACTCAATTCAGATCAACAAGAGTTTTAAGACTAATGTACTGTGCAGAAGAGTGAAAAACAGGCTTTTTTACTTAATGGTGACAACAATTCCTTCACATTAGGTATTTGTACTCACATCTCGTACAGACATTTCTGTTTGTAGATTTATTTATTATATAAAGAACAGCAATTTAGTGTATGTTTTACAGGTTTCCAGACTTCATTAGCTATAATTATTCTCTGTATCTCTTTAAAGCTGGTTCTATTATCCATGCACACATTTATCCTCCTCTCATTTTATCTGTTCTCTTTTGTTTTGGAATTACACTTTATTCATGCAAGAAGAATCATAAGAAGACAGCATTAACTTAACTGAAGTTGAGATTATATATAGACGGATAGAACAATGGAAAAGTGTCCTATAAGCCTATGTAGAACATCTGTCACAGTCGTCGAAAGCCACTGAAGCCATAAGACATGCTTCCTGGATTGTAATTTGATTAAAGGACTGACGGAAGAAATCTGCTCTCAGATCTGAACAACAACTTGTTTCGTGCTGGTGTCGCGCGGTCACTGCACGCGTAGTCCATCTGCTGACCTTCACTTTGAGCGCTGTGCATTGAGCTTGAGAGATACGATGGCTTTACTATGGAGATGAGGGTGCAAATATTCATCTGTACAATAACAGTGCAGGGAGTGCTGCATTCAATTCCTGCTAGAGCATGACAGTCTGGAATAGCGGGGATATGCTTTGATATATGTGTCACCATGACAGAGTAACTTGCTAATAGCATTTCATTGCAAACGCTGCTTATATCCATGTGCGTTTCTTTCTGCAGCATAATTGTAAGGATACGGGCCATTTTTCAGAACAATGTCTGAAAAGTTTTATACAAAGAGCTCATTTCTTTCCATATTAAGAATCCCTTGCTGTAAAGGCTCTAACATATCCTGACTCTAACTGTCTTGAAGTTGGCTGTGCCGTTCAATTTGAAGAGTTCATTAAAAATAATTCTTTAGCAATAGTAGAAGTTGCTTATTAGCAGAAAAACACTGGGAAATAATTGCTGACCCTCAGGATCAGTTTCCTTTCTTTTACAGCCAAATCCTTCAATCTTAAGCAAGAAAAAAGCCCTTCCTCAAATTTATCTCTGTGACTGAATGGTATTTCTGTGAGTGAGAACCAGCGGATGTAGTCTCAAACCCTTTGAAAGAGCTGATCCGACTTGGCACTCCGCTTTTGTGTCATCTTAGCAGAGACAGTAATTGCAAGCAAAGCCTTTCTGGGACCATCTGACTTCTCCAAGTGAGGAAAATAGCCAAATCCGTTTTATTGAAAGCAGAATGATATCCTTTAGAGATTACTGAACAATATCATGTTTTTGACATTTAGCTTTTCTCTTTTTTCACCTTGGAAAGTAGCAACAACTGCAAATGCATCCAAAAACCAGGAAAGGGTTTTTTTCCATGACGGATGGCAGTTTTCTTGCTGCACACATCTTGGTTTTGCATACTAATCTCCATTACAAAGTGTGCTTGACTCTCCTCCCACTAATGTCAGTGACAAAACTCCCACATATTTCAGTTGGAATAGCACCAAAACCTATTTTGCTGACAGTTTGGAATAAAATATATATTTTGCTATGTCTTGTACAAAATTTCTTTCCCTTTTTCCTTCAGAGCCTCTGTCTAGAGGCATGAAGACCTTGCAGAGTCTTAATTTATGATATCCCTCTTACTGTTACAGCAATAAATTACAATGTCAAAGTCCAAAGAATGGTATTGTTATAACTTACAAACAGTCCTTGTGAAAAAAAAATGCTGCCAAATTTCACTGATAGTACATGTCTGAACATCTGTCTTTGCATTTGTTTTCTACTCCTCCTTTGGTCTTCAGAAAGCATCATGTTCTATGCCTAATACTTCCTTGGGGAAAATGTTCCAAATGCTGTGCCTGAGGAGCCAGAATCCAGCACAGCTCAAATCTGTTACCTAAATGTCAAACTGCATCTCCCATTGTAGCACTTTTTTTTTTCTTTTTTTTTTTTTTTTCTGTCATTCATCATGGTTCCTGCAGGGAATCTAGCTTCAACCTTAAGTACCAGAAGGAACATCTGTAAGTGCTCCACCACAGTAAAAAGCACCAGTCTATAATTCACATTTGCAAGGCAAGCAGTGTGCAGAAAGATTCCTGCACCCTTTGCTTTGCTAACTGTACTTCAAAACTTTGTATGTAGCTCAAAGAAGGAGATGAATGCATAGATGAAGTGTATGTGCAGATTATGCAGCTTAATGTTTCTTCCGGAAAAGTTACACTGGAACTTCTAAACAATACCTTTCATTTTCAAACTAGACTCCCAAGTGAAACTCTCATTATGTTACGTGCTCTATTAGCCTAATGAGTGTGAATGCTATGTTCAAGATTTTCCATACAGAGAATTCTTGAAAGTTGGTTAGCGTGAAGAGAATAGATTTTCCTAATTAGCCCTAACTGGGATTACTGATTGTACGTGCCTTGATTTAGCAGAATGGCTACATCAGTGAAAGGTGAACAGTAATCACAGACATTGTTTGAGCACTGTTTGGAGAACGATGTTTGCTAACTCAGTTTCAGTGTTTTTATTCTGGAATAAAACTGACTTTTAAAAATTAGATTGATCTAGTCTAATTAATTTAATCTATATTAATTTAATCTAACTTAATCAAATTTGATAAAAAATTAGATTATGCATATAGACAATCTTGACAAAAGTGTTCATGCAGAAAGTCAATGAAAAACATCTGCTCCATAAAAATTTGCTGGGTACATAAGCTATTTGATATAGACAAGTGACTACAGAGCAGCCACAGCACGCTACCTCTGCAGTCACTGATGTGCACACACATTAAGACCCAACCTGCTGCAAAATGAAATGTGTTATCTTAGCCCACGGTAAAGGTGTTGTAAGGTCATACATTTTAGCTGAAGTCAGGGTAGTGGGGAGATGGCAGGATGTGAGTACTATCTAGTAACGTGATTTGACTGAAAATGAACTCAATGCTGGAAATGATTATTAGAAATTGCATGGCAACCACCCTTGCATTTGCAGAACTGTTACAGTTTTTGTATCTGCTCTCCTTTTTCCATGGACGACCACACAGAGGATGGCCTCTGAAATGAAGTAAATGGGAATTAAACTATGATTCTTTCTGAACTTTCTGATGGAGAAGTGTCCTGGTTTTGGCTGGAATAGAGTTTTTTCACAAAGTCTGGTATAGCTCACTGTTTTGGATTTAGGAGACAAACAATGCTGATATCACACTGATGTTTTGCTTGTGGCTAAGCGGTGCTGCGCAGAGCCAAGGACTGTTCAGCTTCTTGTGCTACCTCGCAGTGAAGAGCTAGAGGTGCACAAGGAGTTGGGAGGGGACAACCAGGACAGCTGACCCAAAGGGATGTCCCATACCATATGGCATCATGCTGGTCAATGAAACTGAGGCGAGTTGGCTGGGAAGCTGATACTGTTTGGGAACTGGCTGGTCAGTGAATGGTGAGCAATAACATTGTGCATCACTTGTTTTGTATAATTAATAATAATAATAGCATAGTTACATAATAGTATAATCATTCATTATTATTGTTGTTATTATTAACTCTTCCTTTTCTGGTCTATAAAGTGGTATTTATCTCGACCCAGAAATTTTACATTTTCTTTTTCTTTTCTTACTGTTTTTCTTCCCAACTCGCTCTGGATAGGGCAGTGTGGTGCTTAGCTGTGTGCTGGGTTAAACTCAACAAGAAGACTTTTCTATTTTGTTTGGAGTTTTTAGTTTTGAATAATCCTTTTCCTCCAATTCCTTAAATCTCAGAGTATACATAGCTTGCCTTGGATGAAGATGTTGGAATAAACATGCTCCCATTTATGTGGGCAGAAATTGCCTACTGCTGTTTTGATTGATATGTGAAGCCTTCAGTTAAAGCATTTATCAGATTTTTCATTTCCTCCAACCTTCGGGAAAAAAAAAATATCTTTTTGTTTCAAGATTAACTGTTTCATAGCAGATCAAAGGAAATTCTTTACGCCCTACAGTCTGAGTGAGAATTGTAGCAGCTAGGCTGTTGGATTTAGCAAAATAAACAAAAGCACAAGAGGATGTTATTTAGCAAGAGATTGTAAATACTAGTAACAATCATCAGTAAACTTTAATTTCCTTAGAGATGACTTCCACTCTGACTGGGTAAAAACATTCTACTTTTAGCCTCTGTCTTGTCCAAGTGTTCTGTAAGATGGGCTGAAGAGATTTTAGCCCTGTCAGCATTAGCTTTGTTTCAGGGCTGTCCATGCAAGAGTTGGAAGGGGGTTCTGTAAAGCAGTGGGTTCATATAAGGTCAGTGGCATCAAGGCAAAAAGAGATGCATTGCCTCACTGAGGAGTTACTGACAAAGGCTAGATCTTATTCTAATGAGGTCAATCACCTCAGGGTCCCACTATGTTCAGTGCATAGAAATTAGCTACAATGGTAGGTAATTTAAAGCAGTTAAATTACTCTCATGTCTCAAATCTCAACCTCTTGCATTTATCCCATATTGCCTCACCACGGCTCCCTCATTCTGTGCTTGAGAATAATGTTTGATGTTTTCCAAACCATGGTGGAATGCTTTGTATCCAAAGTGAGCACAGTACTACTGGCTACATATTCAGCAGCTTAAGAGAAAAGGAGTAGGTGGGAGCTCATGAAATAAAAAGCATAGGGTCATTTTTGTACTGCTTGGAGAACCCTAGAAGGAAGAAGACGGAATTCTCTGTTAGCATATCTTAATAAGCAGCAGATTTGCAAAGGACTTGGGTATGGCTACACTTTGCTGTGCAGTAACTATGAAAGACAGCCAACTTATCCATGGAGCTAAAAGCAGAGGAGTCAAGGGAGGTTGCTGCTGTGCTCAGGCTAAATTAAACAGGCTATATGAGCCCTGGTGGAACTTGATACTAATGTAGCTATTCTTCCAACCCAGGCCTGAGTTGGTCTCTCTGTAAAGCACTTTACTGAACATGCTCTTATTAATCTTTAGAAGAGCCTTAAATGTGGAGTTTGCTCAATGAACTGGAATAATTAGGAGAGCAGATAACAAGAAAATGTATCTCTTTTGTTAGAAAAAGAGGATGATTGTCTGACTGATGCTGCATTAAGTACACCTTAAAGCTTTTTCTATGTACCCTACACCCAGCTGGTCTTATTCTTGAGTGCTGTCTGATGTCCCCATACTAGTCATTCTTCTGATGGTGTTCCCAAATTTGTATTTCTTTGCCAACAACTGAAAAAGTTCTCTGGGACCACCGCTAGGTATAGGCAGCTAGTAACACTTAGATGAAGTGAACTTAGAAGTGTGAGAATAAAGTACAGATAGGGAGCAGATATTTTAAACCAGTCTGGAGTTTCTGTTGCAAGTTAATTGTGAAAACATAAGGATCAACAAATACAAGCTGTGGAATAGCAGGATGATTTAGATGACTAGAGAACACTGAATTATTTTGCTCAGATTTTAGCTTGGTTTAAAGTTTGCTGGTATAATTATAAGCAATGAGAAGACAGGGCTTTTGTATCACGATGTTAGGAGACATTGTTTGGAAAAAAATGGGTAATCCTTCAATGAAGATTTACTTTACAATTTCGACAGACTGTGTGTATGCAGATATAGAATTTGCATTTGGATTTATCTCTCCCTGCAGAATGTGTCACCCTTGTAATTATTCATTCCTCCAAACCTCCATTAAATCAAGCAGTTTATATGAATTGTCTGCTACGTAATACAAAAAGTGCTTGAAATTTGAAGGAAATTAGTTTGCAAACACAGAAAAATTGAAAGCCAAAAAGATGTTTTTAAATTAAAAGCTAAAGATTGCTAGCCGAAAAGATGAACTCTTACACCTTTCACCAACATAAGAAACACAAAGAGTAATTACTTATGAGAGAGTCGGAGTGTTGGCAAACATGTTTTTCACTTTTAAATGGTCATAAAGGGTTACTTTATGCACCACAGAGGGAGGAACAAGCTTTTAAAAACTTCTTAGTATACACAATTTGTTCCTTTTGTTCTATCAGCATTACAAGATTTCACGAAACAAAAATCATTTTACTAATATGTAATTTGTACAGTGATTCACTTTTTCTTTCTATTATTGTTTCTTCAGAAATAAATGGATCATTTATGTAGATTATTATGTGATTACCTGGCTCTGTTTGAGAAATGTGTTCTAGTTTTTAAGGACTCTCATGTCCACACATCTAAGGAACTTGTGATGTACTATGATATTATCCTTCCCTTGGTATATTGTGCAAATCTGGCAGTTAGGGTTCAATGAACTTCTTTAAAACCAGTTGATGGGGACAATTCAGCATTTGGCAAAAACTTTTCTTGAGGCACACCAATTATTTACAGTATAACTATGGCACAAGTCAGTTTTGTGTACCTGCCATTCTGACCTCAGCTAAGAAATTGAATTTGAGCTTCAAAGTTGCACCTTAGTTTTGGTAACTTCTTGTAATCCTGAACTGGCTTGAACCATAACATTAACAGTGAGCTGTAAAGCACTTGTGCCTACAGGAGAGGCTCATCCATTCTGGTAGAGAAAGCAATTTCAGAGTATAAAGAAAATCATGGGAACATATGTAAACTCAGGAGTCAAGTCTTCAACTAATGTAACAGAAAGATTGCTGTCTGTGGAGTTCTTGTTCCCCAAGGCTCTTGTTTCCTGAGTTTGTTTTTATGATACCAATGGGAAGCTTTCTGTTTCATTTGTTTGTTTGTTTTTTAAATTGGCTGTTCTGTGAATTCTGAATTGTATTTCTAACACATTGCTCACCTCTAACGTCACCTCCACAGAGTATGATTCAACTCTCTTTGACTGAAGCATTTCATGTAATTAGCTACACTTTCTCCAGCTGTTCAGCTCAGCTCAGCTGTGTGCTTTACAATGAAAGGCCTGTAGCCACTTATTTCCCCCTCAAGTAGGATTGTTGTTGGGATAGCAACTTAAACAGCACACAGGAAGATAAGAGTGCCTTGAACTGAGCTGGAGCCTTCACTGAATCCTAAACACATCCTGTCAACACTGTAAGTGCATACATATTTTATGAGATATGAAATTGTTTAAATGAGCAGAATGATTATTTTTCAGAAGATACAAATACTTCCTGCTTGATGAAAGAGTTGTGGTCTTACATTGGGTTAAACAGTGATGTCTGAAAATGATATGATTATGTGAAAACTTTGCAAGGATTTTATTTGTCTTTGCCTGTAGCCTTCAGTTTTTTTCTTTAAGTAGTCTTCCTCTGGCCTTGATATGATATTTACTTGCTAAGGCACTGTTCTGTACTCCTTTGTAGTTTCTTCAAGTGTTTTAGCTTTAATTAATCAAATGAATAATGATATAATCACAGCAGTAGAAAATTAATCCCATTCATAAGATTTGAGCTTTAAGGAATTAATGTTACCACTTACATACGCAGATACAAATGGTTACATGGTGATTTTTTTTTTTTTCCTTAGAGTATTGGTACAGCACTGGAGTGTGTGAATTGTATATTAATGTATGTGTACAAAACAATTTCTTCAGCAAGCTGGAATACTGATCTGAAGATATGACTAGAAACCTTGATGTTCAGCTGGTACGGCTTGGAACTGGTGTGGAATCATTCTTTGCTTTTCCTTCCTATGATAGGGAGCTGGTAATAAATACCAGAACAAAATCTTCACTATGCTCAAGTACGCTTTAGCAGTCACCCATATCACTTATGATACTGGTAGGATAAAGACTTAAGAAAAATAAGTTACTCTGCTTCCTGTGAACATAGTTTGGATACATACCATAGATTCTCCAGCGTTTGCAGTTTATGTCATACTTTGAAGACTCTACAAAGACTAATTTGAAATCTCTACAAAGGTGAAAGTAGAGGAACCTGAGTAATAAGAAATATTTCCTAAAAGACCATACCTCCTGACAAAGTTTTGTTCTTAAATATAAAATATCTTTGCTGGAAAAGACCTCCACCTAAGCAGAAAGAGAAATGAGAAGCTTCTGGTGAACACTTAAGATAATGGAATTTGGAATAATGTTGTGAAAGAGCAGGAGTTTGAACAGATAATGTGCATGGTATTTAGCTTCTCTTGTTTATATCAATGTTGATTATTACCCATATATTTTGGGAAATGATAATCAACATCCATCACTGCTGCTCCCTGTTTTACTGGGTGTTCCTCCAACATAATAATTTTTCACCAAGCTACTGCTCATTCCTTCTGTTTGTGATTACTCCCTTTTCAGTTTTCAGGGACGTGCACTTAGCTTTGCTTACACTCCCATATTTCCTGTACTTCTTGGACCACAGTAAACAAAAAGTTCTCTGAATTTGAGATTAACTAGAATTTCTTTGCTTGGTTTCAGCAGAGGTTCTGTTTTTCTTTCAGATGTGTCATAGGAAACAACTGTGGTATAAATATCCCAAACTATCTGGAGTTTACAACTTTATTTTCTTCTGTGCAACAGCAGTAAGACATTTTGTGCTGTGTAAACATAATAAGCTGATCTACAGAGTACAAGAGAGAATAAGAAAATTGTGAAGAATAGTATTAATTTCACTATACAAACTTTAATGTTAATATTTTAGGCATATTTTAAGTTGTCTTTACTGTTGCAGAAGCATTTGAGAAGAATCTTTGTAAAACTGTATCACTGAGATGCAACAGATCTTTGGCTGCCTCTGACTCTTGATGTAATTTTGATACCTCAAACTTCTGCATCAAAGTTCCATTAATAGTAAGAGTTAGGAAAAAAATATATATATTTCAGATGCACTGATGGCCTTTAAGACTTGTATTCTGCTGACTTTTGATGTGCAGCAGTCAAGACTAACTCTCACTGTTTCAGCATTCCGAACAAAATGATTTCCAGATCTACCACAGCAAATTGCTAGCTATAATGATAACTTTGTATTTAGTACCTAATTCAATTTAGAAATGCTGTTAGGTTAGCCTCAGGTGCTAATTCCCCAAGCTCACAGCTATTAAAAAAAATCTTCCTCTTCAGAGGCTCATTAATATAAAACGTATGTATTATTTTTGAGCACTAGGCCCTTTTAGGCATGGCAGTAGAAGGAGATGATTAAAGTACACAGTCTTTTCCCCCAACATTCCAGTGTAGCTCAGAGAGAAACTATGTGGACAAGAATTTCTATTTGAAATTCTGTGGCCTTTGCAGTGCGGGATGTCAAAGCTGTTAACTGCCAGGATCTCTTAAAATTTTGACCATATAACCATATGCAATATTTACTGATGTAAATTTCAGCAGTAACAATTACCTCCGTTCACCTACAGTAGGAGAGTTTGTGTTTTGTGTTATTTGCTATTGTTACATGAAGTGTGTGTAAAAGGAAATCCACAGAAATTCCATTTTTTTGGTCCAGTTTTCATGTAAACATAAAAAGCTGATCTACGCAGTCCAGGAGAGAACAAGAAAACTGTGAGAAACAGTATTAATTCCACTATATAAACTTTAAAGCTACTACAATATGAAGCATTCCTTCACCTTATTCTTTTATTTACCAGTAGTGACATCACGAACCATAAATCAGACTTAGTTTCTCATGAATTAGCAGGCCTTCAAGCATATACTGACATGATAATTAAATGGTCCAGAAAAAACTGCTTTCAGTTTTATATATGCCAGAAGAGGAGAAAACAAAGAATTTATGAATCCTCTAAAGAATATCTAGTTGACTCAAAGTGCCTCCTATCAACATCTTATAACATCTCTGCATCCACTGATGAAGACCATCGCTTTTTTCCTTCAGAGATATGACTCTTTTTCAGTGTGCCCTAGTTATGTGAATTTAGTCACATGGCAGGCTTAGAACCAGGACCTATAAACTACGGTATGTGAAGTGAACCAGTGCTTGTGCCAGATTTTAGCTTGATTATGTACGCCATGTTTGTACTTCCTGGATTTCCTGTTGTTACTACTAAGTAGCACAATTGTTGCAGACCGTACTCTTAATCCTGAATTTCCCCCTCCAAAAAGTGCCTCTTTCTAGGAATCTATCTTTTGTTATTGTTGCTCTCCTAAAGAGTATTACAGCAACAAAAGTAAACAAAGCTATAGGGAGAGCTAAGAAAGTTATTCAAAATGTATTTGACTTACTGGTTTTGAGTAGAGGTTATGCTGAAAATAGGTTGTGAGAAATTACAGTTCTAGCAAATGTGGGAGGTTTTGAAGTGGGTTGTTATTTAAGATTCTGACAAAATTGATTGCTAGCTACATGAGAACCCCCTCATTACTATGTCATTCACTCAAAATATGAGTGAAACATATGAATGAATGCACAGCAGAGCTGTATTTAAAAGGCTGAGAACTTAAGAATAAATGTTAAAACAGAAATGTAGAAAGATGGAGAGGATTGAGGTCCTTTCTCTTTTATATGTAAACTATTTCTCTAGGAAGCATGGAAATTTAAGAGTAAATCTCTGATGGGGGAAAAAAAATAATGGAAGAAACATTCTGGCTATTTATATATGGACAAACATTAAGTCAGATGCAAGTGATCATTTTTAAAATACCACTATTTTTCAAAATCCCTAAGTAGATACTCCCACTGAAAGTCAAACATGATCTAATAGTTTCACTTACCTAGTGAAATGATTAAACAATTATAATGGACTTTTATGGATTGTGATACTTTTTTTTTTTTTTTTTTTTCCAGAGAACACTTCCATGGTAATTAAATCCTTGATAAAACACGCTGATTTATGTCACCTATGTTTCCCTTTTCTGTTCTTGTCCCTGTTGCATCTGTGCTGGTCTGGATCAGCCATTCTCCTCTAGTTTGTGGAAGGCACTTTCTCTCCCCTCCTGTGGATGCTGATCCAAAGGGCTCATTTACCAACCAGGGCCATAGACTAGGGGAAAGGTCTGCTCAGGATGGTACCACTTCTGTGTCCACTTCCTCGTTCCAGCTGAGTCCTGCCTGTTGAACTGCTGAAATTGTCAGTAAACAGTGGGTTGCCTCTAAAAATTTCCTTTCTGGTTGCTAAATTCAGTATATGTTGTATTTTGTGAGAGAGAAAGGAAGATTTACGTCTCTGGCAAACTTGAGTTATACTGAAAAAAAACCACTGTGGGAAATAAAATTATAGACCTGTGGTGTCATTTCATAAGTCAGATAAAGGAAGTGACATAATAAATACTTGTGCTCATCCTCCTTTAGTATGTTGTTTTTCACTTTGATTAGTGATTTTAAAAGGCACATTTCTTAGTTCTTACCTTTAGGAGGGTTTTTTATTATACTGCTCCTATAAGTACATAAAAACAGCTCACAATAAACCAATATATATACAGAGTCTAGAATGTTCATTTTCTTAAGTGAAACAGTGCTGGTGCTCTAAAGAGCTGAAAGTGTTTTACTGACCAATAAACACCCTGAGGATCTTTATTAATGACAGACTTGTTAATGTGTAAAATACCTCCTAAGTTTTCTCCAGGATGTTTAAGTTAATCAACTGCTAGGAATCAGATACTAATTTTCCTTTCAATCTCACTAGCATGATTCCATTGACTTTGCTGATATCTGTTCTGCATTATACCACTGTGACCAAAGTATTTAGCCTTAAGTAAGTCCACACATAGATGTGGGCAGCAGGTCTTCAGGGTGAGGTGGAAGTAATATTATTGTCTAAACCTAATTTTTGGATGATTGATAAGACTAACAATATCAGCATAACAAAAATGTACCCAAAATAGTCACTTCTCAACAATTTTGCATCCATGTAAAACTTGTTTCTTCAAACTGACAATTGACAACTGCTCCTCAATTAAAATACAAAGCAAAACATAAGAAAGACATTATTAAGTTACAACATTTGTATTTGTCTTTGCTTTTGTTCCAAGCACGGCAGCAAAGATTGATGGGACTGGACAGTGCCACGACAAGAAGAAATGGGCACAAACTGGAACACAGAAGGTTTCCTCTGACCACCAGAAAGTACTTCCCACTTCTGTGCTGTGTGGGTGACGAGCCTAACAGCACTGGCAAAGCCTGCCCAGAGAGGCTGCAGAGTCTCCCCCATGGAGATCTTCAGCAGCTAGCTGGACCTGGCCTGGGCACCCTGCTTTTCAGGGAGATGGACAAGGTGACCTCCAGAGATCCCTTTCTGTGTCAACCACTCCATAATTCTGTGGTACCATGATGCACTACTCCAAATGGTGGTTGGTTTTGTGTGTTGTTTTAACTCAGGAGCTCAGGAATCTGCACAAGGGCATTTTTCATTTTGCAGTCAAAATGAAGGACATAAGATAAAATAAACATAGAGTTGTTCAAAAGATAAAGGAAAAAAAGATAATTCTTTCAAGCCAAACAAAAATATATCACTCCATCTGAAATTCAGATGAATTGTCTAAAGGAGCCTGTCAAAGTTATACATACAAATTCTGTAAGTCTAGCCTGGAATTTCAAACAGAAATCTTAACTATTTGTTTTGGTAAATGAATGATTGTGCATCTGAAGTCAACAGAGACAGTGGTACAGCCACAAACCCTGAGGGCTGCTGTGCATGCAGTACTTCAGGAAAATGAAGTTATCTAGTTAACAAAGTACAGGACTATTGAATGAACAGTCATGGAGTTATTAACGAATTGATGTTTGGTCATCTAGTACAAGACTTTACTCAAATCAGTGCTAAGTTCAAGCCTAGGCTAAGTTTTCTTTTGCTTTTTTTATTTGGCATGCCTGATGGATGAGGGAAAGGCTGCTGATGCAGTCTACTGAGACTTCAGCAGAGCCTTCCACACTGTCTCCCACAGTGTTCTCTTGGAGAAGCAGGCAGCCCGTGGCCTGGACATATACTTTTTGCTCAGTAAAGAACTGGCTGGGATGGGTGGCTAGGCCCAGAGAGTGGTGGTGAATGGAGTTAAATTCAGCTGACTACCAGTTATGAGTGGTGCACCCCAGGGGTCGGTACTGGGGCCTGTCCTGTTCAACATCTTCCTTTATTGATGATTTGGATAAGGCGATTGAGTGTACCCTCAATAAGTTTGTAGATGACTCCAAGATGGGAGGAAGTGTCAATCTGCTAAGGATCGGAAAGCACTACAGAGGTACTGCGGGAGGCTGGATGAAGTTCAACAAGCCCGTGTGCTGGGTCCTGCACTTTGGCCACAACCCCAGGCAGTGCCTCAGGCTTGAAGCAGAGTGGCTGTAAGACTGTGTAGAGAAAACAGATCTGGCTGCATTGGCTGACACTTGGCTGAACAAGATCCAGGAGTGTGCCCAGGTAGCCAAGAAGGCCAATGGCATCCTGGTTTGTGTCAGAAAGTGTAGCCATCAGGAGCAGGGAGTACAGTACCTCTGTACTCAGCCTTAGTGAGGCAGCATCTCTAATACTTTCGTTCACTTTTAGGCCCCTTACTATAAGAAAGAAATTGTGGCCCTGGAGCATGTTCAGAGAAGAGCAATGAAGCTCTGCGGTGAGGGGTCTGGAGCACAGGTCTTATGAGTAGTGGCTGAAAGAGCACAGACTGTTTAGTCTAGAGAAGATGAGGCTCATTGCTCTCTACAACTTCCTGAAGGGAGGTTGTGGTGAGGTGGAAGTTGGCTTCTTCTTGTATGTAACTAGTGACAGGACTAGAGGGAATTGCCTCAAGTCATGCCAGGGGAGATTCAGGTTTGATGTTAGAGAAAAAACCTTGAGAGAGAGTGGTCAGGCACTAGAATAGGCTGCCCAGGGAGGTCGTGCAGTCACAGTCTTTGGAGGCATTCAAGAAATGTTTAGATGTTGTGCTGGGGGACACGGTTTAATAGGAAATACTGGCGATAGGTGGACGGTCAGACTGGATGGTCTTAGAGGTCTTTCCCAACCTTGGTGATTCTATGATTCTAATTGCTGCTGAGCTTTGTGAGTCAAGTAAACATTATAGAGTAGGGTTTTAACTGCTCTCACCTGTAAAAATTCCCTGAAATACTGAGAAGGATGAAAAGGGAAAGAAGAAACTGTCAATGGTATAAGCAAACAATTGAATAGACTGGACAATAGGGGCAAAAACACCAGAAAGTGATGATGCCAGTATATCCAAACCTATTAAGCTTTCAGCTTCCCATTCCCTTCAGATTTTCAATGACATTTTCTTGGCTTGAGGGTGAAGAACCAGGCCGTAAATACCCTTGAGTCATATGTCATTTGTGTAACTACAGTTTGGGTAATGTTTGTTTGCACATAGTTTTAGGACAGTGTATGGGATTAACTCATTTAAAACTGACTACAAGAAATGTTCTTTTGATAATCATACGTTCCCTCCAGTCATGCTTAGATTTATCTTCCCAATTATCTTTATCAACAAACATTTCCAGATTGTTTCTGATTTGTCTATTAAAATATACTTGGTGCTAATCAAAACTGTGCGTAACCTACAAATCATGCTGTCAGCTGCTACTAGCTCTATGGAGATGGCAAGATTCAGGGAAAAACAAGATTCCAATTATACGGTTATCTAACCCAGTTTTTGTTGATGGGCTTATTATGTAAATTCTAAAAGGGCAGAAAAAAGGATATACTTGAGAGTTGGACAGAGGTCAGCTGATGGTCCAGCTCTGTAGTCAGGTTTTTAAATACTTGCACATGAGAAAAGTCAGGCAAGAGCCTTTAGTGAGATATGTTCCCCTGTGCTTTTCCAAGTAGTACTTAATTACTTAATTTCAATTCACACTCAGTGAAAAATTGCATGTAAATCTAGAAGCATAAAATACACAACTGTTTTGCAGCACTATAAATAAAAAAAAAAAAAATCACACTTCTTTTTCATTGAAAAATACTACTTATCATTCTGAACTTGCTGTTTTTCTTCACTGGATTATTTCTTTAATAATTACTTCCATGACAGTAGCATTCACATGCTCAGAGAAGTCTCAATGATTTGCTTACATGATCATGCACACTCTCCACCTTATAATCTTGCCTGAAACGTTACAGTGACAGTCAGGAGGGCAAGAAATAACATTATTATTTTTACTCCTTGGCTTGGAAACTAAGATCTGGAGAGATCGGGGCTGTTGGGAGCTCTACATTTCTTTGAGGTAAGCTGTAACAAGCACAGAAGTCTCCTATTTTCAGAAGCACTAGCTTGAACATAACAGAAACCTGGACAGAGCAGGATGCAGGGCCAGATTTTAGTTTGTCATTGAATGACAGTCAAATTTACATCGTCCTTTAAAAGTGTGCTGTAGAAGTTTGACAAGCTGGATTGAATAGTTTGTTTATTGCTTTGAAATTTATCAAACTGTGATTCTAGGAAATAGGAAGGAATGCATGCTTTAAAGCATAACAATTATAGGATTTATAAGGAAAAGCATAAAGACGCCACTTCAATTTAAAATGATTGTGCATAGACTTTCTCTCATCTTAGATTAAAAAAGATTATCTGAAATCAGAGTAGGAAAAAGAGAAAAGTTTTTATGTATGTTCTTGCTTGTGTTTCCCTTTAGACCTACATCCACCTGAAATTGCTTGGGTCAGGCCCTATGGGTCTTTGTGCAGACACAGCTTGTTTTGAAACCAAAGATCAAATATCTTACTTCCTATAATAATGACAAATGCAGTGAGATCACAGAACAGAGGAATTTGTTCCTTAGATATCCATATTTCTAAAGGCTCCTAACCAGCTTCATAACTGTTGTTGGCCATTAGTGCACTCAGTCTCTGGTTTGCTGGTGTTCAGAGAATAAGTGGGAAACAATGAGAGGTGAGAACCTACTTCAAATGAATTGACTGCCTTGTCTAAGGGTGCAGAGATGGGATTCTAGCAATGGTTAAAACTCATAAAACTTAGATATAGCTATATGAAGTTAGTCTCTGCACTCCTGCCATATAGTTAATGAAGAGATAGACCTTTAGAATATCAGATGCTTCCAGGAAAGGAGCTCCTTTCTCTTCCCTGCCCATGCAGGCACTGTAGCTCTCATGGGTACATTGTATGGCGTCCTTAAGGAAACAATTACCAGTATAAAATTACTAGTTAGATCTTTTCACTTTTATTTTGTTCAAGACTCTGCTGAAAATTTATAGAATCGAGTCTACAATGTTCATTTACATGCAATGAATAAGTACAAAGTTCAGTGCAGAATGTATGCCTATTTCTAGGAAAAGATCCATTAGACATTTTCACAAAAAGAGCTGAAAATTCAAGTTATTTTCCTGAAAAAACAAAAAAACAAAAAAAACAAAACAAAAAAAAGACAACACTAAGGAAGACACCTTCTCAGTGTCAATGGTGATGAATGCAGATAAAAATGATGTATATGCAGCTTCCAGGAGCCGTAGTGACATACCTACAGCTAATCATGGTAAAACATTTACACAAAAGTGTACACTGAGTGTTGCTTAGTAAACTGTAGAGAAAATAAACTTTTATATATATATAAAAATTATAAAATATATTAAAAATATGAATATATGAAAAAAATATATATGAATATACATAGTAAGGAGAAATCCAGGAAATGGAAGGCAAACTCGGCCAAAAATAGTGCCATTAAAGACTTAAGAAGGAAAGATGTTTTGGAGGCACAGGAATTCAAGGATGAGAATGGAGATTTGACCTTACAGCTTGGAAAACAATTTATTTGTTTTTGTGTCAGGCAGGCAGCAATACACAGTAGGTGAGTATGGGAAGGGAAGGCTGTGGGCAGCTGCAGTACCTGTGCTCACACAAAAAAGCAAATAGCACATGTGTTTTTCCTGTGTCATATTAAGATAAGCAATATCTTCCACTCAAGAAACTGATCTTAGTGATTCTCTGGACACAATCAAAAGCAGCACGTGAGGAAGAGACATTTGTCCCTCTTTCAGTTTTTTTTGCAGTCACTCCTGCCTTGTCCTAAAAGACTCTTTCCTTCACCTAAAAGCCTAACATAAAAGAAAAATTCAATATCATCTTCCTCTTCTTCTACTGCATCCAGTGGGAGTTCTTTTGGCTGGAATTAGCCCAATTTTTTGTCTGCTTTCTTAATCATCCCTTGTAATCTTTTCCTGATTCTGCAAAAAGGCTCTTTTTACTCAAAGATAATCTCTGCTCTAAAACATTCCTCTGTTGCTACATATTGTCTGCTGCTTTGTCCCTAGCTACTCTGCCTTTTAACCTTTCTATTATGTTGATTTTTTTGTTACTGTGGTTCTTGTTTTTGCTTAATCTGTCCATATTTTGAGCCTCAGTCCTTTGCATCCTATCTGCTCCAGTCACCTTTTCCAACTGTATTTAGAAATGTCAAGGTCCTAACAGGGTTATATGTTGTTTGTTGATGCTTTTTGATTTGTTTTTGTATAGATGGCTTGATGAAATTGAAATAACATGCAAAATATGAGAGAGGGACAATATTTTCACCAATGCAAGCAGGCAACCAGAAAGATTGTGCAAGGACACAAAAAATCTTTATGTAGCTTTGAAAAGCTATAAATAATTCAACACTTCAATTTCCTTGGTATGTTCCTCTTTCTGGGAAAAAATAAAAATAATAGCACTATTTTGGCAATAAGATAATTCTATGTAATAACACAATAATAAAAATAATAAAATATAATTTTATATAATTGTATGGTAACTGCTGAGTCACAGCCTGAACCACTAATTGAGCATCTGGAGAAAGGACCAGGTCAGCCCTGGAAGCACAGGTGAAGGCAATTCAGCCATATTAACAGAAGGGGTGGACCCTGACTGCACCTCTCTCATTTAAGGGCTGACTGGCACTGGGGAAGGATCTCTGGTTGGAAATTCCTCCTTTGTGGAGTCTTCCCTGCAAGCCTAGATCTTTGGAGGTAGGTGAGCACCTTTATTTTTCCTTTGAAATACCATTCTATCTGTTATGCGATATTTGCATTCCTATTGCAACAACACAAATAATTGTATTACTGCTAAGATACAACAGTACCTAGCTAATTTAGCTGATAAATAGAACATAGGAGAAAGATAGCAAAGAAGTTGGGCTGTTAACCTGGGACTTGGGAAATCTGAGTGCAAATCTTTCAGAAGCATAAGGTTTTCATGTGGTTCTGAGTGAATAGTGGCATTTCTCTGTCCTTCTACACACTACAAAAGAAGTTTGGTGGTTTCAGTTTCACATAGAAGAGTTGTAAGAATTACAACATAGTTTGGTTTTGCTCCATCAGAACATAAGTGCAACGCTGTACATGCCTGTAGAAACAGTGGCAATTTATTACTCTTTTTCTAAATGCCCAACAGCATTTTGTTAATATTAAGCAGGCTTTTCAATAGCTTTGTTTAACATACATTCCCTTTTACACAATATTTGTGCCTATGCATTCCTCCACAAATAAAAGCAGAAATATGTTACAATATCTTGTGAGAGGGAGAAGGCCCAGGTTCCTACAGCTTAAGGAAGGTCAAAAGAGTGATTTAGACTTACTTTGACTTTAAGTAGGAATGCCAATTCTACAGTTAAAGAAGAATGTTTTGTAAACATCACTCATGTTCTGAATGAGCATGCTGTCCACATTCTTGATTCCCCTCATTATCTTTTAAGTCCTTGTATATTTTGTATGGATGTTTGTTTTGGCAACTCCTTTTATAACTCCAGATGGGCTTTGAAACACCAGTGAAGGTCACGTTTTGGTGACAACTCTTTAACCATTCCTAAGAGCCAACTGGCATTAGTTCAATACCTTAAGACACTTCTCACTCGGCTTGCACAATGTTTTGAGGAAGAAATTACTCTCACACGCAAAAGACTACCAAGAGTTACGAACAGTGTGATTTCCTTGCCTCATTTTGGAAAATTTAAAACAGTCATAAGTGTTTAAAATCTTGCTCTAAGCTGTGCGTATTTTCCCCTAAAGGAAAAATGGGAAAGCTTGAGCATCACCTTAAATTGAATTAATGACAATTTCAATCATTATTTAATTCATAGCATATAATGACAGGAAACACAGCAATAGTAGCAGAGTGGCATGATCCTAAGCTGCAGGAAATGAGAACAAGCCCAAATGCAGCAGTCATAGACGCAGAAACAAAGGAAGAAAAACTGCTTACCTCTGGAAGGCCTCAGGAAGGCAGGGATCTCCAGCAAGATACCCTTGCCTACACTGCTAACACTTAAATGAGGTCTGGGAAGGGATGGATCCTGGCTCCACCCCTTCTGGTCACTCAGTTACATTACATGCACCTGAGCTCCCCTGGGTTGGCCCTGCCTTTCTACCAGGTGTTCATCACTGTTTCAGGCCATGACTTAGCATTTCCACTATGCTCCACCCCTTCACAGCATGAACCAATGATTGGGCAGGTTGAAGGTAAGCCCTTTTCATTACAGCAATCTAGTATACCACAATGCTTTGTATAATTTCCCTGTCGTGGTATAGGTTGACAAAATATGAGATGATTGATGATTGGTTCTTGGTTGTGTTTCATGTTCCTTTGCGGACCAGTACCTGATGGTTTTTCTGGAGGTACACAGTTGCTTGGACCAGGGAAGGTCCAGCTCTCATTCCATCAGTCATATATAGTCCACCACCAGGTCTCACTCTGATCTTGGTGACACCAGAGCATCTTGATGTTAAGTTGCTTCTCCCAGTGATCCTGCGGACTCAAAGAGACTAACAGCATAGATGTTTCAGAAGTACTAGAAGGGTGAGGTCCACCCTCCATGGCAAAATACAGGTCGCATTCTTGTCCTGGGTCAACACTTCAGCTTGCATTGGGGCATGTCCCTTTGGCCCAATATCTGAGATTTCATAATCATACTGGGTACCAAAGGGAGGTGGGGGGGCTGATTTGCAATAAAGACATGATTAAGGTCCCCTTAGCGATGAAAACCGGAATGCTGACCACAACGTCTGCAGGCCATGTATCTATTACTGAAAGGACTATTGATCCCCCAACCTCCAATAATCTCAGTCAGGGTTCAAGTAGCCACACCAGTTTGGTCCTACCTTTCAAGGCCATTCTATGTGTACTGTGTTCTAGATTTTTCAGGACCAGGGAGCAGAAGATTATTTTCATTGCTGATTTAGGGTCTTTTTCAACTATCGGTGCCCATAATTTGGATCCCAAGTGGAGAGGCTCATGTTGTCTGTAGCATCTTCAGGGCCCGTGTAAACGAGTGCCATAACTTGCTGTATATTCTTTTGGGACCAAAAAAATATTGTTTGACATAGGGCCTCCAGTTCTGCCCAGTGGCCCTAAATGCAGGGGTGCTGGCATCCCCTGCCATGCAAGTAACTGAGCAGTTGCCAATTCTTCGTCAGATGGCTTGTGTGTAGTGACCCAGGTTACTTGAGGAGGTTTTTTCCCTTTATTGGGAACTAGGAAATCTTCCAGATTCTATGTTATTACTGGTATTTTTTTCATTAATTCGTACCCCTACTTTTTTGGGGATATTTTAAAACTTTTGCTTGTCTTCCAACTGTCTACGTAGCTGGAGGAGGACATGTTTGGGCTGGCGATCAATTTTAGTAAATTGAACCCCAACCCAGATTAAGTCATTAAGCATCTGTTTTCAAAATAGTCATAAGTGTCTCAATTGAGGAGTCCATGCAGTTGGTCTCCAGCCTTTAGTTGAAGGGGAAGACCTCAGCCCCTTCCAATGTTCAGTAACTGCTTCTGTTCTGAGGGTGCTCTGTCTTCCCCAGATCAGCTGCCAACTGGGCAGCTTGCCTCAGAGGCCACTAAAGGGTTCAGTATGGACACCAGTGTGCCGTACTGGTGGGGAGAGGCTTATAGAAGATCCGTCATTCCTGCCAAAAAATTAACCATCATCACTCCTTTGTCCCTAGTTCTCTGATATAATTTTAGAGTTCATCCATTGAGGTACATAAAACAGTATCTATCGGTACGTCACTTTTGTTTGGCCATGTAATTCTACATGCTGCCATTATCCACTGAATTAAAGAATGGATTTCTTTGCGCCTGTCTGAGGGCTGGTTGTGTAGTAATGGATGCAAGTTAGGAAATCTCAGGCCCATTAATTACCATACTTTCAGTCCCCATATCGCATAATCTCTAAAGCAAGGCTGGTATGCTCTCTTGGGCAAGGAGGAAGATCTGGGTAATTATAGGCCTGTCAGCCTCACCTCTGTCCCTGGAAAGGTGATGGAACAGCTTGTGCTGGATACCATCTCCAGACAACTGGGAGAAAAGGAGGTTATCAGGAGTAGTCAGCATGGGTTCACCAAGGGGAGGTCGTGCTCGACCAACCTGGTGGCCTTCTATGATGCTGTCACATGCTGGGAGGCTGGGAGAAGAGTGGTAGATGTAGTCTACCTTAATTTTAGAAAGGCATTTGATACTGTCTCCCATGACATCCTTATAACAAAGCTGAAGAAGTGTGGGATAGACGAATGGACAGTGAGGTGGGTTGAGAACTGGCTGACTGGCAGAGCGCAGAGGGTCGTCGTCGGTGGTGCAGAGTCTGGCTGGAGACCTGTAACCAGTGGTGTCCCCCAAGGGTCTGTGCTGGGTCCAGTCCTGTTCAACATCTTCATCAATGACCTTGATGAGGGGATAGTGGCCACCAAGTTTGCTGATAATACGAAGTTGGGAGGATTGGCTGACACGCCTGAAGGCTGTGCTGCCATTCAGCGAGACCTGGACAGGCTGGAGAGCTGGGCAGTAAGAAACCGGATGAGGTTCAACAAAAGCAAGTGCAGGGTCTTACACCCAGGGAGGAATAATTGCATGCACCAATACAGGCTGGGGGATGAGCTGCTGGAGAGGAGCTCTGCAGAGAGGGACCTGGGTGTTCTGGTGGACGACAGGTTGGCCATGAGTCAGCAGTGTGCCCTCATGGTCAAGAAGGCCAATGGCATTCTGGGGTGCATTAAGAAGAGCGTGTCCAGCAGGTCGAGGGAGGTGATCCTCCCCCTCTACTCTGCCCTGGTAAGGCCTCATCCGGAGTACTGTGTCCAGTTCTGGGCTCCCCAGTACAAAAAAGACAGGGATCTCTTGGAAAGAGTCCAGCGGAGGCCACAAAGATGGTGAAGGGCCTGGAGCATCTCCCCTATGAAGAAAGGCTAAGTGAACTGGGTCTGTTTAGCCTTGAGAAAAGAAGACTGAGAGGGGACCTGATCCAGGTTTATAAATATCTGAGGTGTGGCAGCCATAGCGGGGAGGCCAGTCTCTTTTCAGTGGTATGTGGAGACAGAACAAGGGGAAATGGACATAAGCTGCAGCATAGGAAGTTTCGCACGAATGTGTGTAAGAACTTCTTTACAGTGAGGGTGACAGAGCACTGGAACAGGCTGCCCAGGGGGGTTGTGGAGTCTCCTTCTCTGGAAATATTCAAGTCTCACCTGGACGCCTACCTGTGCGACCTGGTGTAGGGAACCTGCTTTGGCAGGGAGGTTGGTCTCGATGATCTTTGGAGGTCCCTTCCAACTCCTACAATTCTGTGATTCTGTGAAGTCTTTGTTTAAATTGTTGGAACAAATCCATAAGTTCAGTGGCTGTGTACAAGCATGCCATTATGTGTGGTAAGGTGTGGGCAGGGCGTCACTCTTTGGGTGCAACCCTGCTGGTCTATCCTGAATTTTCTTTGCCTTTTGAGTTATTACTGGTCTTATTTCTAGAGGATCCCAGATCCTCTAGTTGGATTTTAGGCTGCTTGGCTTTCTTTTTGTTCTTCGATTCAACTAGGATCCAAGAATCCTGCTGATTCAAGTCCTTCTCCCCTTTCAATGATATGAGTCTTAATTTCAAAGGGGAAGATACATTTGAAGGTTGGCCCTGTCAAAGATGTTACTTAGTTTTCCAAATGTCTAATAGACATTAAAAACTTATTTTGTGTATAGTACTCAACAACAACAAAATTTAAGAGTTTTCACCTTTAAACAAGAAAAAAAAGCATACACAACTTTCTCAGTGCAGGAATGTTGATAAATACAATTTAATAGCTATGCTATCTTTTCCTGGTGATGGTGTGAATGATTGATTGGTAACAAAGCAAAATTTTTTCATAAAATAATTCTCATCATAGCATACACAAATGGTTCTGTTTCCAGAAAGACTGATAAAATAAAAACTAATTGATTGTTCTTGATAAATATCCATCAATATGGAATGTTGCAAGGACTTTGAAGTGCATTCAACATAGAAAATATGTCATAGTCTGAACCTGTCAGCCCAAAGAATGTGTCCTTAATTTTTAGCCACAGACACTTTAGCACAACGGGTAAAAACAGACATTTAAGTGACATGAAAAATTAGCTTTGTAGAGAGCAACTCTAGGCTATTAGTAATCACAAAAAATAAAGACAGCAATGACTTCCTCCCCAAAGACTTTATAGATACTGAAGTCCTGCAACACTTTGTGCATTTTAATCACCATGTGTCATATTGCAAATCACATCAGCTTTTTGGGAAGCCCTTCCTACAGCCTGACACCTTTCCAACAGCAGCAGAAGGGGCCGAGGTGACTACAGCATGGGGGAGGCAAGGTCTGTAAGGGCTGCTGGTAGGAAATGAGGACATATTCAGGCGAACAAGCACCCTAAGCAATGACTGCTGGAGCTTTTTGATTGGAGGGGTTGTCCCTTGAGGTGCAATTCGCTATTTAAATCTGTCAAAAGCTTTCAATACGAAAGTTTAATTGCATCATTTGGAAAGATTTTTATGAGGAAAGATGAGCTTAGCTCAAGGATGTCCAGTTAATATAGTGCTTTGGGTATCTACAACATCATGATATAAATGGCACTGAAAATGATGCAGGGACATATTTCTGTCTTTCTTCCTTCCCTTTTCCATTATTTGACAATTTAGTCTATGGATAGAAAGTTTATGCTCTAGGCCTTCTGCCCTTTACGTCTTCTCACTGGTGTCACTGTGCCAGCTTCCCCAGCTGGCTTGGCACCCAGCCCCAGTTCTGGAAGGCTCTGCTGCCCCAGGCACCCTCCCTCATCTCCTGGTTGACCCAGGCACCCAGCTGTGGCAGAATCAGGAATGGGGTGTAGAACAGATATAAGGAAGTGTCTGGTAAAACCTTGAGAAATAAAAATAAAACAAAACAAACAACAACAAAAAAGAAGAAATAGCAAATCACTCTGGCTCCTACTGACCTGAAAAATCTACTCCAGCTGTCCCACATGCCCATCACCATCTAGAAGAGAAGGGCATGGATACTACACTCTCCTTAAATCTCTGTTGCTAGCTATGCATACAAACCATAATTAATGCTCCTGCCTACCGTGGTGCTATCACACACAACCCATCAAGCTGAGAGCCCCTCAGTGCATGCACGCCCTTCCTCCCTGCCCAACCCCTACATTTGTCTCAGCAGTCATAGGTACCCCTTTCCAATTTAGTCATCACTGACAAAGTTTGTGCTTATCTCTGTCTTTCCCTAATACTATTTGTGGAAAGGGAGATTAACCATAAACCAAAATTAATTGGCATGTAAAATGAATTAAAAAGTGCAAATTAGACCATTAGGTCATTTAAAATGCCACGCACAGTATAGCACAAAATTTGGTAGGGAGTAAGGGTGATTATCACAGGTTGAAAGTCCAGCAGATGGCTGAGTACTTGAGAACACTGACTGTGAGAAAAGGGTGTTGCTCATAGCTCCTGAACTTCCTCTTTCCATGTTAATAAACAAATACTACAGTAATGCAATTTCTATTAGCACTTTTTGCTGTACTGTGGAGCCTGTTAGTGCTGATATTTGCATAACGACAATGCTAGCACATGCTTATCTCTGCAGGGTCAGCTTAAACTTTAATGATTTCAAAGCTGGTAAACTCAAGCTGGTAAAGTAAATGGTACTTTAGTGGCTGAGTAATGATGACCATTTATTTCCCACATTCAAGCTCTTATGGAGTATTTTCATAAATATTAGCTTTAGTTTGATACCACAGTGAAAACTATGTCTATAGAAATGCAATCAATGCTGTATGTTCTACAGTAGTTCAAGTGGACTGTGGGATGTGGTTATATTTCATCAGTCTTTTTGTTCATACTGTTTGCTGTTCCTCTGTGATCCAGTGAATGATATGACAAAGGGAAATTATTTCAAACTAAAAGAGGGGACATTTAGGATGGATATAAGGAAGAAGTTCTATACCATTAGATTGATGAGGCACTGGAACAGGTTGCCCAAAGAGGTGATGGATGTCTCATCCCTGAAGACATCCAAGGTCAGGCTGGACAGGGCTCTGAGCAACCTGATTGAGCTGTAGGTATCCCTTTTTATTGCAGGGGAGTTGGACTAGATGGCCTTTAAGAGTCCCTTCTAACTCAAAAGACTCTATGATAGTATGAATCAGAAAACATTTTAACTGCAATGAATGTTACAATTCTTAATTGGCTGAAAGCTGATTGTTTGAGAATGTATGCAGAATCCAGTTAGAGAGCTTAAAGCACAGGTTGCTTATAAATCTATCCAGACCTATTTTGTCCTTCTCACCTGAAGGTGAGAGCACTGTTGAACAGAGTGCCCTGTGCTGCTTAAGAGGGTGATCAGCAATACAGGGACAGGGGCCCATGCCCAGACTCAAGAGGAAGTCTTCTCTGGAGAAGATGAGAAAGGAAGTGCTGGCCTTCATAATCACCTTCCTGCTAGGAATGGAAACAAGAAGCAGTCTCAGGTTTGAAGGTGTTCTGTGAGCCAGCCTAAAGGCAGAGCAGATACAATAACACACTGGATCCATACAAAGCCATACCTGATGCTGACAGAGACTAGTAGTTGCACCTGAAGGCAAAAAAAAACCCTTTGATCCTAGGTAGGGGGATAAGGTGAAGAGAATTCCAAAATAAGGTTTTTGGCTGTAAGGGACAGTGTTTACATTTCCTCCAAATAATAGCCCATGTATCTCCCAGGCCAGTCACACAGTGAGATGGTTACTCAGGGTAAAATTCCCTGGAAATGGTGCAACACAAAGTATCTTCAGGCATCGACATTCACTGATATCTGTGGATATAACAAAACCTGTACAGTTTTTGTCCTGGGCAACCTGTTGTAGCTGATCCTGCTTGAGAAGGGGAACTGGAGTAAAGATCAAGAGGACCTATCCAATCTTAGCCATTCTAATTCTTAGTTTAGAAGCAGATGTAACGTGTAGTGATGAAACAGAATCTGTATCTTTTAGAAAGTTTGGAAAATGTTTCAAAGAACAAAGCCAGGTGGCCAGTAAGATATTTCCAAGGAATGGATTTAAGGCACCATTAATTTGAAATCAGACATCTCTGTGTTCTGCTTTATTGAAAGTACCAGTTCTGCTATCAACTGTTCTATTAAAAGACAAATTACTTTCGATTGCACAGAGCATATAAACTTCAAGTTCATTTCTAAAACTAGAAACTTTGGATCAAAGCGAATATAAACCTCATGATTTCCATCTTCTTCTTAATCTGAACAGGAGAATATTGTCAAATAGATGTTTTTACATGAAACCTTTGAGAAGTTAGGACTGTAATAACCAGCAACTCTTTTAACAAAAAGATACTGTAAAAAAGTAGTAGATTGTAGAGCTAAAAGAAGATACATCAACTCAAGTTCAATATTATTTATAGATGTACTTAGAATTCATGCTTTCACTCCAAAGCATGCAATTAATATTTCTCTTTCTCCCAATAACTTGCTATGTGATATTCATCACAATCACAAAACTACATTGAGGTGAAATCAATCCAAGAGACCCCGTGCATATTTCAGGATAATTTATAGATTGTTGTTACATCGTCATTCTGTATTTTTTTTTTACTGAAATACAATTTAGAAGTTTATTTAGCCTCACAGTTTTAATGTGTTTACTATAATAGTTGGTACAAACAAGAGGTAGTGCTGGAGTCTTCGTGTGCATTGGTGTGTGTGTGCCTTCCGATTTTTTTTAGTAATCCATGCATTCAAATGTGTAAATAAATTACATGAGAAAAATGTCAGTCTGAACAGCAATAATTTCTAAGTTTTTTTGTATGAGGATAATCTTAGAGATCTTTGCAAAACCCATCAGCACACTACAAATTATTTAATGTTGTTTAGCTGCTTTTTAGTCCTCCTACAAGATCCACAAGACAACTGTTTTTCAAACAACAGATAACTAGATTTTCCCCTGATAATTTATATTAAAACTTTAAAAATATATATGTATGACAAGCAGTAAATACAAATGAAAAGGACAAGAATATGAGGTCTCTCACAAATCTCATGACAAAAGCTTTTTCTTACTATGAGAACGCTAATTATCATGACTGCTTAACTCTGAGGCTCAATTAATGCTTGCAAAATGATTTTAAATCACTGATTGGAAGGAATCAAGGAGCAGCCAGTGGTTGCATAGGACATTATATCATAACAGTTACAGTAATTTAAACTAAAAAACCTACAAATAAATGTTTAAAAGCAGTATTAGTATTGCTATGGTTAACATACTACTGTTTCCGGTTTTACTGAATCTGGTTTTTAAAAGGAAGGAGCACCACCATCCTGTAAATCATCGATTTTTATCTCATTATAGAAGACTCTTTGTCCCCACTGCTCAGAACTACATACACAATCATTGCTGTCAAGCAGTCAATGAAGTTTCTGTTCAGCACACTCCCTGACAAGAGAAAGTCAATGCAATAGCATTTGTCAAGGGAAAATGAGATGCTACCAAATCCTTCGAGGCAGCATTTGCCCTCTTCCCCATTCAAAGTGAATAAATGAACTTTTGCATGGAAGAAAGTATCTTCTGAAAAAGTACAGTATTAAATTAGGGAAAAAGAAAAAAAAAAAGAAAAAAAAAAGAAAAAAGGAAAGGAGGAAAGGAGGAAAAAAGAAAGAGAGATAAAGAGAGACCCCATTTTGTGTAAGAGAATAGACAAATTTGAAGTTTTAGGAATAAAAGCACAGAACACCAGCTGGTGAACATATTCAGGCTGGTGAAACATGTATGCACACCATTTCAGAGAGAGAAAAGGGCTGTGGAAAAAAAGACAAATTCCTTTTCTCCCTCTGATATTTGCTCTTGCTGGACTCAAAGAAATCTACACATAAGTATATATTTGGGCACTTGCATAATATATCAGTTAATTAATTTATCTGGCATCTGTTGCTCTGTTTTGTCAATTAATTGAAGCACCTCCACAGGACACCCAAATAAAAATATATTTGCCTATGTTTTATTACTCTGAATATTAATTAAATTTTACAAGCGTGCAAAAAATGCTAGGAATTTCTACAGCTTCAGACCCAAATAATCCAGCAATAAACTGGGATTGTGACTCTATTTTCCTGAATCTTGCTTCTAGCCTGACCTCAAAACCAAACTTACTACATAAAACATACAAACAAACAAACAAAATGAAAAACAAACACAACAAACAAACAAAAAACAAACAGGAGAAAGTCATGGTCTGTCCTTTTCCTGCTTTTATTTTAGGAAAAGGATCCTGGTGAATCTTTGTTGTGATTTTTAGAAACCAAGAGAATTTTTGATTTTCAGAAATCAGTCCTACCCATAGATCTTAGTTTTACTTAGAGCATTAATTAAGGGTGAAACGTTCAGAAACATAAAGCTTCAGGTACTATTCAGTCTGATGCAAATCTGTATCAGTACTAATCATGGGTTCAGTGCTTCTGGAAACGTAAGTAAGAAAAACTGCTGAGAGGTCTAGCTTGTTTTCCATTTCCTTTTCTCCTTTCCCAGTCTAAATCATGATAAGGTTTGAATTGGTCTTAATGTTAGAAAATCTAAAGCTGCTGTAGGGCCTGCAGAGCAAAGCTCTCCAGAATCTAAGGTGAGACCTTGGGGCTACTGTTATTTGTAATCCTAATCTTATATAAGTATTTTATATATTTATTCATAACATGTTCACATATTACATAATATTGACTACATTATAATGCATATTTTATAATAGAACTTATGTACCTCTGTAGTCCCTGTTCTTCAGTACAAGCAAGGAGATTGATTTGTCTTGTTAACAATATGGCCTGCCCTGATCCAATATTTCTGTGATTCAGTTCTGTGGCTTATATTTATAGTTTTAATAATAAATGCAATTGCAATAATAAATGCAATCTACTTACCTAGCCTAGAGTATACACACACACACAATCTCCAAAAGACAGAAATCTGTCACTTTACCCATGCAAAGCCCTGTACACTCAGCAATCATCTCAGTTCTTGAGGCTATTGCTTTTCTCTCCAGTGCCCTGTTTATTTCTGAAACCTGTAATATCTCTGAAGATAATAACAACATTCAGTTCTATTCTCTTTCCCTCTTTGGTTGATTCTCCATTGTCCTTTTAAATACGAGTAGGTTTTGTGACTGATAACTAACATTTTTGTTAATCATTATTGTAGGAATAAGGCCATAATATAATTAAGATCAGGATTATAGGCTAAGGCTACTGTAGGCAACTGTTATCTTTTAACATCAATACTGGTGTACTGACTATGACTAAGCTTAGGTCTGTGGGCTGTAGTTAAGAAATCTAAAGCCTAAGGATCCTATTTTGTTCCTGGGTTGTTCACAGAGTATAAAATACAGATATGGACTTCTACTATATTTCATTCTACTGGTCCTCTGGCTATGATAAGGTAAGTATTATCATTGGGGATACACTTAATATTGGAAAAATCTAAACACACAAAAGACTTTTACTTTAAGACTTTTCAGAGAGTCCAGAGACAAAAAGAACAACTTCCAAGGATACAAGTTAAAGTAAGGATCATGATTACACTTCAATATATATATATATTTTTTAAGTAAAAAAAAAAATATATATATATATATATCAGAAAAACAAATTGGGACTATTCTGTTTTATAATAAGGTTTTATCTTCTCCAAGTAATAACAGCAGTCCCAGTGATACAATTAAGTTTAGGAATTCTAAAATAGAAAACTTCAACAATCCAATTTACAGAATGGTTCTGCACATCCTGAAAAGATAGAAAATAGGTAATAGATATAGGATTAGTACCAAACACTTTCACCATAACATGTTTGCATAGAGTCTGTAGTTGAAGTTCAGAGCCGGAGTCAAGGTTCAGGCTTTGCAACCTATAGCATAATAAGCTCTATTTGTTGGGCTAGTTGGAGCCTTCAGCACTGGAAAGAATGCTCATGATTGAGAGTTTTATTTTTATACTCTGTATATTTGATTTCTAGGGCATCCTGACTTGCTCCTAAATAAAAGATAACAAGAGAGTGCACTCAGGCATTGACCCCTGAATCAGTCCTGTTGCTTATCAGCAGCTTGCCTACCCTTCCTTCATCTCCTCCAAAATAGTTTCCAAGACAAAAGTTATGGATAACTTACCCTAGGGGTAATTCCCCAAAGGCCAGACTGGATGGGACAGCAAATCTGTCTCTCCTTCTACACAGTCCTCCAAAACCACTTATTTAATCCTTAATCTCTGTCCCCACTCCAGCTTTTATTGTTGGGCACTCAACATACAACTTCAATTGTAGTTAAAAACAAAAAAAACAAAAACAAACAAACAAAAAACCACAACAAAACAACATCTAAACCTCTGCCCTTTCTGTTACTAATCTGAATAAAAGTAACAGTTCCTGAATAGAAGGCACATAGCTACATATGATCTCATCCTGATGAAACTTCACCTCTAGAATCAGGTCTGCTTCTTTAATTCTCCTTTTAGCCACAGGAAGCACTGAACATTTTGTAGGAAGAATTTTCTGGTAAAGTTCATAAGAAGTCTGTAAAATTAGTATGGCAATAGCTGTGTGAAAATATGATACTTCAGAGCAATTCAATGGTAAACATGCCCTCAGAACAAAGATGTGACTGCTTAAATTACTCTGTAGGTTTAATACCCTAGAGCATCTCAAAAATTCCCCAAATCTCAATTTCAGCAAAATCCCTCCTTGATCCAGCAAGTTCATTCTGAGATGTCCTGAAGGGTTGAAATTGGGAAGAAAGGCCTACACTGAACAAATGTAATGGGGAAAAAGAATAAAAACTGAAGTTATACCTCCAATGTTTAATATAGATGAAACACCTTACAGTTTCTTAGATGACCTTAAATGTCCTAAAAGCTTTCACCATAGGGAAAAAAATAATGGCATTTGCCATACCAGGAGCATTAACAAATTGGAGAAATTCAGATAGATGCCACTGCTATTTTTCACTATGCGATCTCTTCTCCACTTCTTGTAGGTGAATAAAATAGTGAAATCACATAGGCACACCTGCAGCTAAACTACCTTAGTAACACTAGTTACAAAAACAACACAATTCACAAATGCATTGTGTTATTGAAATTACATACATTTAAAATAAAAAAAATAATATTTTATGGTTAATTAATTATGAAATTTCTTCTGAAATTCTTCTTCACCTGACTACAAATTGCTTTCATTGTGCTTTAAATGGAAATTGCTCAGAGATTTTTTTTTGTGTTTCCCTTAAGAAAATGAGACAGAAGCATCTTCCAGACAGCTATCCATTCCCGCACACTTCTATTTTTTATCCTGAAAATTCCTTCTGAGACACAAGTGGAGACCATATATCTAGCTCAACACATCAATTCACTATACAGTAGGAAAAGCCTCTAATTTCAGTATGAAGTCAAGGCCCATCTCTAACAAAGTTTAGTGGCAGCAGTAGCAGGTGCTCAGGATTGACAAGGGATGCATTTTCCAGCGTCTTGGTAGTTAGTCTTAAAATGCTACATTTATGCAGTGCCTGAAATTATCATGGGATGATAACAGTATTGCATGTATATAATGTTGGTTTTAATCAGTTTTTTGTTGCAATGATTTCAGCACTGTGCTTAACATAGCAGCAGAGAAGATAAGGGCCAAGGGATAATCGAGGATAAAATACGCAGATGTCTATAACTCAGGTTGCAGTTATTCAGTATCAAAGCTGAGATACTTAGAGCAAAATGAAGGCTCTTCCATTGTCAGGTTCTGCAATCCAGAGATTTTGCAACTAATAGAGACTACAGTAGTATAAGGCATTCATTTCAGCTCTTTGAGTATGGATTTCTCAATGCACTTGCAGGCATACATGTTCATGAATACAAATAGCCATGCTAGTTCTGTTCATTTGCTACCAGAGCTGTATACTTTAATCGTCCATTGCTCATATACGTGGCTAGATGGTCACTTAGGCTTACGTGTAAGCAGGAGGGGAAAAAAATATCTGTGCATATTCCATACCAAACAAGAAAATTAGCACATTTCTATGATATAGTAATAGGCTGAGCAGTCACTTTTGTACTGAAGAGTACTCATACAAAAACTTAAGAAATGCTGAGCAAGATGTCTAACTTTCTTGACTATTTTATGTATTGTGAGAAAAGCAAAACACCCACCTGTCTGCACGTCAGTGTGGCAACTCACTTCTGTTTCAGAATCAATAAAGGATTCAAGCACTCCAGACATTCAAGTGTCACTGGGAAGATTAAATAAACAAATTATATTTTTATTTCCTTTGTCTAAACTGGGAAGAAATTTTAAAGCTTTCATTACTGCAGCTACACCACCACCTACGTACTGGGAGCTGTAGTCACTCAGCAGAGGATTCCCTATTTCAGTCACCATAGTGCCAAGGAAATGTCTCCATTGCCCTCATGGAAAGCTACCATTTCACTCTTCATCTCAGAAGAAGTGCACACTGTGGGATACACATTTACCTGGACCAATAGCTGGCTGGCAAAGACTGCAATTCTGAATGATATTACAACAAATCTGAAACATCTAGTAAACGCCACAATGTCTCAACATTAACAAGGTGCAGACCTATCTCAACAGAACCTACCACACATACACATATAACCATGATAACCTACTTAGTTACTCAGGATCATTTTTCTAACAGCTCTGCTTTCTCCTCCTTTCCTGCTTTTCTTCTTACACTCCCTCCTGTTGCCTTCCTCCCCTTTTCCAAAACCACTTCACACACTTTGAAGCGCTGCTGCTCCCTCACCATATTCTCCCTTGAGAATGTCTCTCACTTAAGTCATTGTTGCAAACCCTAATTCATAAATTAAATTCTGTGTTCACTGTCCTGTGAATTAAGTCAGTTTTCAAACTCTGTATAATTTCCAAATTTGCTGTAGTAAAATGCATTTATAATGGAAATATTCCCACTGTGTTACTAATTTAACATTTTTCCTTTCATCATAAGACTACTGTTTTAAGAGGCAGAACGTATGCAACATTCATATAATTTATTCAAAAGTTAGCTTAAGCTGACTATTTTCCTCATGAAAATTGTTAGTTTCCCAGCATATGAATGACTGGCTATGAAGATCTCTCTAACATTTTCCATAGTGATATCAGATAGCTCTCTTGAAACTGGTTACATTTCAGTTTCTCCTGTTTGTATTCTCACTCCTCGTAGTTCACCTTTCTGCTCTCCTTAGAGAGTCTCCTTGTTTTTCTAATACTGATACTTCTCTGTGAAAGACAAAAGAGAAGACACGCTGCCTTTCTAAATATTACCCCTTGAATTACTTCTCCGTAAAAGACACATTTTGCCATGTTTCAGCCAGTGCCTTTGTTTTCTTCTGCCCTTTCTCATGTGTTTATCTGATCTTGTAACTGTTCAATACAAAACACATGTATAGTCAACAAGCAGCAAAACCTGTCTCCTCCACGTGAGACTCATAGCCACGAGGCTAGTGAAAAATCCTATCCCAAAGCCTTCTCCTCCTGGGCTGCAGTTGCAAAGCTTGCATTCTAGCCACAGAAGTGTCATGTCTTCAGCCAAAAGAAGCTTTCTCCCCCAGTTTCACTAGTTCTCCTCAACCAAATGTTTGTTGTGGTTTTTTTTAGACTTAAATCAGATGTAACTGGAACATTACTAAATCAAAAAATACCATCATTGACAGTGGTCTACAAGAGAAAGAGATGCACAACACCATTAAACTCTTTAGGGAGCAACCTGGGATGTTCCAAAAATTGTTGTTCAATGTTTACTTCCATGCAGCAAAGAAAAAAACATAAACCACTCAATAAATCCAAGCACCAAGTCTTTCCTGTTTATCAGTCTGCTTGCTCTTTTACAGTCCCTGCTTCCTGGAAACTGCCTTCTGTTCTTGCTCAAGCTCTCTTCCTCACTACAACAGATCATTAATTTAGAAGATTTGATGTTGTTTTCTTTTTAATAGTTAAATCAAGCAAAACCAAAATATTTTGTTAGTTGTACATTAAACGAACAAGTTATCTCAGATGTTTCCAACCCATATTAAGAAAGAACAATATTTTATTATATGGTAAAATGAGGAATTATGTAATTAATCATATTTATTTTTAAATCAAATGGAAAATTGTCCCATAATAATTATAAAGCAGAAAATAATTTGTAATTATAATAATTACAGAAAAAAATAGATGTAAAATTACACAGAAGTTTCCAGCAGTGCATAAATCCAGTAGGCTGGAAATTTACTAATGATATGGGAGACATTCATTAAAACTTTTTCACGTATGAAATACCATAATTACTTTTAGAAAAGCAGTATCTAATTACACATAATTACTCCAATTTCAAGCAGCTTTAGACTATTGGAATTGGCAAGATACACTCTGGGAGTGCTGGGTTTTGCCCCTGGTGGTGCACTGGTTACACCATGTGAGGAGCTCCACAGCATGAGTTAACTGGGCCTTGGGTTCTCTCAAAATGGAAACTGGTGTGAGGGTTTCTGATCATCATCTCCTATGGTCACCAGTTTCTAAAGCATGTGTTGGTGGTACGTGAAAATCTGGGCAACCTGAATGGTAAACTTTTTAAACTGTGTGCGTGTGACAACAAAGTCTAATTATCTGTACGTATTTTCTTCAACTAACTAAGTTCACAGGGAAAAAGATCGTCAAGATGTTTACCAGGTATGTGACATCAATAAGGCATATCTGGATGCACATTATTAGGTTTTGTGTCACACTGTCAGTCTCAGACATGCTCCACTAGTATTCTGATGCTAGCAATTTGGGCCTTAATACTTAATTACATCACAGCCCTTGGACAGTGGCTGAAGTAACTGACAATGCTCTGGTGAAAATCCTGACTCAACAATCTGAGGTAAATTAGGTGGGACTATAAAACCAATGAATGCGAATATCACAGTTCAAATGTACACTTTTTAAATAGTTCATCAAGGTTGGCTGTAGATAATTTTCTTGATTCATTTCAGGGAAGGAAATGCTCAAGAGAGGTAGAACTTTTTTCAGCTGAGTATCAGACTATTTGGATTCATCTCAAACTTAAGTGACCACAAAAGAATGTATAAGCATAGCAGATTTAACAGTCCATTGAACTGTCATAGCAGAAGAACAGATTATGTGCTGTCAAATGCACATCTAAATGTCACTCTCAGGAGTCCGATATCTTCTGCTGCCACTGAGAGCTTTGAGAGCTGTGACCTGCCGGGGCTAGGTCCTTTGCACAGGTAGTGAAGTGTTAAATTCTCGTGCTGAAAGACCTGCTTTTGTGAGATTTGCTCCAACAGACATAAAGAAAACATTTAGATTACATATATGTCTACAGAGCTCCCTTATGAAGCTTGATTTGTGTAAGTTTATAAAGTATTCAGAAAGCCTCAAAGAAAGTTTGTAAGAAACAATGCAAAATAATCCTAGTAAGCATGAACTGGGAGGAGCAGAGGCACATTTCCCTTGTTTCCATTGCAGCCCAATGGCTTCAGCTCACAGAGCATAATATTCTGATTACTGCCATTTAACTCTTTGTTGTACTATAACAATATAACTCTGAATAACATTTTCGCTTTACTGTTTTCTTTCAGTGTTCACCTAAACACATAGTATTTCAGCAGATTTCAGTGCTTTCTTTCTCCTCTCTTAAAGGTGCTTGGTTTTTTTTTTAACACATTTACTACATTTATCTCAGTAATACGTCTAAGAAAGTCATCAAAGGGCAGAGAAGTGTCAGATTTATCAATGCTGGAGTCACTGGATTCAAGGTAACTTTAATAAAATTACATTAAGAGTATGGAATAAATCAACTAGGGAAGCATTTGTCTTGTGGAGAGCTAAGGAAAGCTAAATAAGATGTTGTTTGGAACTTGGTATTTCCCTACTACTGAATGAAGAAAAAATAACAGAAAAAAATGGATCACTGAAATTCCTGTGTCTTGTTGCACTCATTCACTAATCCTGCTGCCCACCCACCTGAAGTGAGAAACATCATCCCTAACCTTCTTGGGGATAGGATCTGACAACAGTTCAACCTCATTACTATAAGTTCACTGCCACTACAAGTAGTAATATGATTATGCCAGCATGTCCTGGAAATGTTTTTGCAGCAGGATAATCACTGGGAATAGTTTAATTCTACCACTTATATGTTCTTACTTGCCATCCAATTTGGACCTTTTCCTGACCAAAAAAAAAAAATTTCCCTGCTAGATCTATTGCAGTGGGATGCCATTAAAGACCACTTCTTCCACTACAGTTGACCAAAGCCTGATTATTTCTCTAGAGTATATTAAAAATAAATAAATAAACAGAGGAAAAAATATACAGAAAACCTCAAAAGGACAGCATCAACTGAACTCTGATGTATTTTAGAGAATTTCTACAGAAAGCATGTGTTTGACAAACACGTCCAAAGATGACAAGACGAACAGAGAATCAAACTGAAAAACAGCATGACGCCAATAAACTGTGAAGAGAAAAGAGGCCCATATTCACTTTGCTCTCTTTTAAGGTATTGATATTTCACTGAGGTTGTTGGTGATCACAGACAGGAAAACAACAGTCTTCCTGAGTAGAATTAAAATTAATAAATTAAAAGCAAACAAACAAGCCAATGACCCAAACTGTATACAGAAGGGGAGTCAAACCGGATATTTGGAAGAAGAGAAAAATCACCTTTGGTTTCTCATTTCATTTGGTTGCAGAATCCTGAAAGAAACTTACTAAGAACACACTCAACAGAAACAACAAGACGACCTTCCTTTCCTCTAACCTAAGTGTGTTGAAACAGCTTGAAGAAGAAGTAAAAACAAAACACTTTCAGTAAAACCCAGTCAGCCAGAAAGCAACAATTTTCTTTTTTTGACTAGCAAAATATTTGCTAATGGTTCCACTGAACTGACACACTTCCACAGAAAATTTAAGGGTTGTCTGCTCCTTCCGCCCCCTCCCTCCCTTTCTCCCCCCACACTCCTCCCCAGAAAGAGCAATATTTGGACTTTGGACCTAAAACACATCAGGAACCATTATAACAGTTTTACAGTGCAAATGATGGAATGACAGCCTCTAGGAACATTCCTGTTTCAATTACTGGTATAGACACAGCCAAAATGTCCAAGGGTTGTTCACATTTAAACTCAATGTTCTGGAAAGGCAGGCTGCACTTATTACAAGGTTGACTGGTTGTGCTAGGATATTACACGGAACTACATCTGAGTTAAGCACATGTCTGTTTCATTTAATAAACAGTCTCAGTGAACTACTAATTCCATATAATCCCAATCATGAAAAAACATTTCATTTTCTCAACATTGAAGGCTCCCTCCCTTCCAGAGAAACATATGAAGTTTTTGAAAGACATATTTTTTCCTAGTCCTAGTTGAAATAATGAGATGAGACTTGCTCTGGGTGATTTTTCTAGAGTAACACACTCTGGCATTCTAATATCCTGAAACTGTGAAAAATTACATTCTAACATTCATTTGAGTCTTCACTAAGCTTCATCTAACATCTAATTCATTTTAGACGGGCATTATTTAACTTATTCTTCCTGTTATATGCTGCTTTGTACTCCACAAACACTGTGTCTGATTTCCATCTAGTTACTGATTTCTTGGTGCATAGTTACATTAAAATCTCCCATCAAGCCTCTGTAAAAAAATTCTGTTGTTGCACTTCTTCATAATTGGGATTCTTCCAATTTATTGAAGTCCTTCTGGTGGCAGTTTGATTAACACTGTGTTAGGTGAGGACTAAATTTAGACAAGTGAAATAAATCTGTCATTTTCATGGACAATGAAAATAAATTTGGGGGTTTTCTGTCCAAAATATTTTTTTTTCTTGGGTGTCAGTCTGATGCAGTATCTGACATTTTTCTGGATCACTGAAGGCACAAAATATTCCTATGCTAGTGATTTTTTTTTTTTTTTTTAAAGGAAGAAGTTACTTCCTTTAAAGTATTCAGCAGAGATGTTTTTGCAAATTTGTCTCGGAATTGTCCATATCACAAAATTGTTATCTAAGCTTTCCAGTAAAGATACGGTCATCCGAAAAGGGGGGAAAAAAGATAATGATACTCTTTTCAAATATCTTTTTTTTTTTTTTTTTAAATTCTTCCATGTATGTTTGGAGTTTAGTGACAGGTTCCATTCTTTCCCTACTATTCCACTAAGAGGAACAGCTCTGAGAATGGCAAAGTAAATCTGCTATGCCCAAATGTGAGCACATCCCTCTGTATCTCATCTGACCTCTAGAAGTAGCAGGCTGTTTCTATCAAATACTGCAATTCAACTTTTCTTAATTTTAGTCCACAGCAGCCAGAACACTGATGGTCAATGGTAAGATCCAGACGTCCCATTATGCCTATAAAATAGAAGAGATTGGACTGATCTGTGCATTAAGACAAAAAAAAAAAAAAAAGTGTGAAGAGGAGAGAGAGAAAAATTAAGGATGCAAACTGTTGCCATTTTCCCTCATTGTAATTCTCCCACCCCTTCATAGCTTCTCAGAATGCTCTGCAGGAGTAGCTGAAGAATAGCAGGCAACACAAAAGCAACACATCAAGTCGGGAGTGAGAAGAGTTACCCAGATATGTAAACAGTCTTGTGTTTATATTTCTTGATATGTAAATATTGCTGTCCAAAAGTTCCAAACCTAGCAAAGGACAGTAATGAACATCTTCAACACTAAACCACTAAATTAAATATGACGTTAATAGGAGCCATTTAATGCAGTTCGGCTCTGCTTTGATGGCCATTTTAATTAGATTGCTGCTGTGCTGAACTGAAAAGCTGCTGACAGCTTCAGAAAACTATGGCTTGCAATACGGGATCTCACATGATGTTGCTGGATCCCAATCTGCATGTATAATTTATGAGGTATGTCTCTCTTTGGGCAGCTCTTACAGGACTGTAATTGGATTCAGATGTCAGGCAAACGCATGGGCATTCACCAGCAACTCTCTGGCCTATGATCTGAGTACTAAAGACTTTTCCTTTGATGGGCTCCAGCAGTGGGATGCTGCAAGTGCTGTAACAATTGCTCCCTTATTATGAGGTTAATAGCTACTTGGTCTGTTGATTTAAATGTCAAATGTTTTTCACCACGTGTGTGGACGAGCAGGTTGGATGAATTTTAATAGTAAAGAGGGGAAGTACTACAAATATCTCTCAACAGCAATCAAAATTCCAGCAGAACTAAAACCTTCCACAAGAAAATGTATCCCATGCAATTTGTTTGAGCTGATATGTAGGACATCATCCCTTACATAGCTTTGTAGAGAACTAAAGAATTTGAAGTCCAGTTTCCCTTGAACTCCACAGGAAAAGAAGAAAGAGAAAAATGACTGCATTATAGAATCATAGACATCAAATACATCAAAAGGGAAAAACATCATAACTTCAGCATTTATGTGTCTCACCACTAGCTCTTAAAAATGTATACAGATATTGCAATTTAGCAGGCAACATTTGACTGTCAAAAAGTTCTGTAGCCAGTTTTGCTCCAAAAGTTGAGGCATTAAACAGAATTTGCTACTACCATCCCATGTTACTTGAAAGTTCTCATACAGTCAGTCAACTGACAATGGCTTTTACTGTAAAGCCTCTGCAGCACAACAAGCATAGTTTGAAGAATTCCGTCTTTCTCTACACATACTTAGGAGCACAAAGATGAGCTTAGTAGAAAGTAAGACTGAAAATAAGTTATTTTAGAGAGTTGTTTACATCTCCATTGCAGAAATGAGAGGAGAATTAAAAACAGAATAACTAACCAATATGTATACCAAATGTGGTCTGCGTGATTTACAAGTCTCTGTGGTGAGACTGGAAGAGGCTGTCCAGTGTGTTCGAAGTTAGGCTTTGAGCAACCTAATCTACTGAATAGCTTCCCACGTGGCAGGGAGTTGGCCTAGATAATCTTTAAAGGGCAAAACTAAAATGGTTTTTCCAGCCAAAACTGCTCTGTGATTCTATCATTCTGTGATTATTGCTTTTTGCTCCTTGGTAGGGTGGACAGTCTGAAAGTCTCTGTCTTCAACAAGCTTGCATTCAGTCAGTGTTCTCATTTTGTTAGCATTTCAGTTTAGATCAGTGCAATTCTGAAGCAAATGCCCATCACCTTTAGAGCCCCACTATACACCTCCTTCAGTGACTAGTGACACCAAAACCTGCATTTTGTGAAGGCACTTCAGCAACAGTATATAGCCATGTACCTATTTTTGCAAGTTCCCCTATCATGTGAACAGATTTCAGATGACAGGAAAACAAATGATGAGGGTCTGGAAAGCAGACAACAAAGTGCCAGTGAGATGAGCAGTCTGAGCACGTTATGGGCAGCAGGATGAACACATTCATAGCATCTTAAGAAAAAGATTGTTCATCTGGAGATGTAATGGGGCAGGAGATCCAAATTTGCTTATCCCACATTGAAGTTGCTGTAGTAAGAAGTGAAATTGTCATCTTGCTAGCAACTTGCCAGGTGCCAAAATCAGGTCATTTAGTCTATTGGCTCTTTTGTAGATGTAATGCTCCTTCTTCAGATATTTCTTTTCTTGTTGTTCATTTCTACTTGGCTCTACAAGATACTTCCCTACTTTTCAGAATTTCTATACTCCTTTCCACTTGCTATACTTCTACAAAGGATGCAAAGTTGAAGGAAATGTATAATGTGAAAAAAAGGATGCAGTTGTTCAGTTCAAGAAAGAAGCAGTAATAGTGGTGCTGCAAGAAAAATGAAGTAAAAGCTTGAATTGTCTCATAATCTTTAAAATAATTTGTTCGTGACAATTGATATTTTCATTGGACAGAACTCTAAATCCCACATTTATATGTTTCTGCCTTATCTTTTCATCTTTCCAAATCCTCTCATTTCAGTTCTCCTGGGTATAGATCTGTTGGATAAGTAATAAAGCACCTACATGAAGTACACTATAAATCCAAAGAAATATCACTAGAATTACTGACAACAATCAAGTTGTGTTATCAGACTGGCAGCTGAAATAACTGTTTAATTAAAAGAATTATACATTATGTCTTTAATGTAATTTACCTGCATGTGTAGATCCACCTTTTGAGATATACCTCCTCAGCCTGGAGTTTGCTGACAGAGATGAGAAAGCATGGGAGAATATTGCATAAATCCTGGCATGACTGAAGCAAAATACTTTAGATTTGAAATATGTCAGTGTCCTTTAAAAAAAAAAAAAAAAAAAAAAGAGGAAAATGCAAACATCAGATTTTTTTCCCCGCACCTTGCACAACCTTTTTCCAAGAAGGATTTCCCTCCCTATCTTAGATGGAGGAGCCATGTAACTGGGATAAACTCTTTCAGATGAATAGACCAATGCTGCAGAAAGTTAGATAGTGTGAAATGACTAAAAGAAGTAAAACGACTAGAAATTTGAGGGTCTGAAACAAGACCGTTGATCCCAATGAGAAGAATTTACTCAACTTGGACGGAAAATGTAGGGATAGAGTACACTTTCCATGTCTGCAGAAATGGTGGTTGACAGTGTGGATAACAGTGTAAGAGATTTTGGCAGACTGCAGATGCAGAAGAAGAATTTCAGAGGAAGCAGGCTATAAATTAGCACTGGTAGGAGCTGGGAGAGCCTCCTCAAAAAGCTCAGCAGTTGTTCCTGTCAGTGCCACTCATGTTTCTAGGCAGAAACTTTGGTAAAGAGAGCTGAAAGTTCACCAGCATCAGAAAGGGACAGAGAACTTGCAGCTGCCATTCCTGGTAAGCACTCAGTGGACACAAAATGCACTCTGCTGATGTTTCCCGCAGAAATTCAGCGGTAGGTGGCAGCAGTTTGAGGGATTTTGCACTTCTACTTTAGTTAAAAGGGGTCAAATTTAGAGCATTTGTAATAAGCGAGGAAAAATACCTACTATTTGGCATCTGTGTAACAATAAACTTCTGCTAGGAGACAATTAACTACTAATCAAAATATACAGATTCTATATATTTCAAAGCACATTTAAGTAAGCTTGTTTAAGTAAGTAACCTGTTTTGTCACACTGGCATCATTGGAGGAAGCTATGTAAGCCCTGAGCAAGGAATCGTCATTTTCTGTAAATCCTGTAAACTTATATCCAAAATTTGAGGAAATCATAGGCTTTCTAGAAATTGTGGTGAAATACAAGCATTTCACATCTGGGAAATGTTTTTCAAACTAAGTCATCACCTAACAATTTTATCAAAATGAATCTGCTTTCTTTTGGCAGGCACTGAAATATTGGTAAATTTCATGTCCAATATCACAATAAATAGAGAAATATATTTATATAGATTTAAACATCTGCCTGTATGCCTCTACATGCGAAAACATTTATTCAGCAAAGGAAATTTAAAGATAAGCAAATATCTCCCTTTAATGTATGTTCCACACCAGTACCAATGGAAAGCAACTTTTCAAAAGCTTGAATAATATTATTAGTGACAAGTATCTAGAAGCATTGCTTTATATATATATACACACACACACACACTGGGAGGCTTAGCAAAGGAGAATTATTGAATAATAAACCTGTTCAGCCACCCCAGTGGCCTACCTTGTAACTGGTTTGATATGGCTGGTGAATAAGCTCATGGCACAAAACATCCCTAACCTGGAGGGCTTTCTCCTGCTTCTTCTTCTCCCCTTTATATCTTGCACCTAGAGTGGGATTCTGCAAACAGTGACAACATCCTAATCCGAAGATTCTTTCACCTCACACTGCTCTCTTGCACTAAACGAGTAACAGAGAAATTACTTATAGTGGGTTTTCAGCAGCTCAGGAAACAACCAGAAATCCCAGCCTGAGCAAAGAAGGCTGCCCAGAGGAGCCCTGAGGGTCAGCATCAGCCCATACTTTCTTCACATCTTTCTATTTGCTTGCAAATTCACATGAATGGATAAAATCAGATAGCGACTGCTCATGCACACAGTTGATAGCAAGCAGAGCACAGTAAATTAAACAAAATGCGTAGCCTATGATCTCAAATCCCTGCCTCAGGATAAGGCTTACAGAAGGTTTTTGTTGGTAGGGTATATGTACTCTGGGAGAAACTGTCAATGTTGGTAACAAGTTTTCTTTGAGCACCTCACAGAATTCTACAGATATTGATTAAGCTTCATAATGCCCCAAAGTAGCTCAGATTTCTGTTCCTGTATAACAGACGAGTGCCTGAGGAGCAGACAGAAGTTTGGCCCAAGGTGACAAAATGAGATATGAACAGGATTAGAAATAGGTCAGATGAATCACGGTATGACTCTCCTTGCTTAAATACACTGCCTCTCAACAGCACACATACTGCAATCATGCTTTACATTTCCCAAAGCTTTCCTATGTGAAATATCCTATAACAACAGACAGAATGCAGAAGAAAATGTTCAGTATAATGCAGAGGCATTTTATGAGATTGTGAGATGTTTCCCAGCCCAATTATTTTTATTCCTTTAAAATAAAAAGACCACACACACGCAAAAAAAAAAAAAAAAAAAAAAAGGAAAAGAAAGAAAGAAAAACAAACAAGTAGTACTGTTCTAGCTAATAAATGACAGTAAGAATTGAGAAAGAGCGCTCACTCTCATCTGCCACAATTTTTCTTTTATTTGCCAAAGATTATACCTAGGGAAACATGAATGATATAACGATATCTATCTTCCTGCTCATGACAGAATTACCTTGGGCAATTTCCAGCTAAATTGCTAGAGCTGGTTGAAATGTTTTCGATAAAGAAATTGAAAATATCTGCAGTATATTTTTCTCCCTGCATTGAGAATTATAGTGGATGTGCTGTCTTTTCCTCGTCCCTTGTACCCTTTCCTACTTTCTTCCTACAAAACAGATCAAACAACAGAGAAAATAAAAGAGAAGAAGAAAGTGAGAAAAAACTAAAAGATTTGGGATAGAAGTGGAGCACAGGATTATGGATAGTATGAGAAGTAAATAGTAAAACAACAACAACAACAAACAAATTATCAAAAACCCAAAATATCAAGAACACAAAACCCCTCCAGAAATGAAATATTTGAGAGATTAACTCACTGAAATAATGTTCTTCAACTACATTCATATCTAATCCTGGAAAAAAAAAGTATTAAGCTATCTCAGTTGCAAGCCAAAGCATAAACCACTATTGTGACCAGTTAAGCAGTTTTCTTGCCACAGAACAACCCCAGAAAAATAACAATACCATAGCACAGTTTAAATTTTGTTACCACCTCCTTCATTATGATTGCTGGGTGTTATTTCCCTCTTAATTTAATTGTATATACTAATTCTGAAACATGCAAAATGGGTCTGCATTCTACCAGTGCTTCCAAGCTTTTGGAAAGGATCAGTGTGATTCACCACTCCATTGAGCCACTTAGAACAAGAGTTCTGAACCAGATCCACAACTTTAGATAGGGCTCTGTTTCTGCAGGGTGCAGATCTGACCTTGGGTAAGTTCAAGTGATGTCCATCTGTTTTAGGACATCCCAGCCTGCAGCTTCTAATGGGACTGGACATTACATCAGTCAGGAACTCAATCCCACCATCATGTTTCAGGAGACAGGTACCTTATGTCTTATCCCATGAGAGGCTTCTCTCAGGGACTGGCAGCCAGGGTCAGATGCTCCACATCTTTCACTGCTCCTCAGTTGTGTTTGGGGTACTTAAAAAGAGCAAGCTGCAATGAATCTGCAGCGTTCACATTTTCTCAGAGGAGCAGGACTTAAGGGAGTGAAAGGACAGCTCTGCATCATCCTGCCCTTGAATTTCCATGTCCAATTTCATTATTTGTACGTGGCAGGGGTTTGAAACTAAACGATCATTATGATCCTTCTCAACCCAGGCCATTCTATGATTTGCATTATTTCCCATTCAATTTTTCACAAAACAGCAATTATGTTTCTAATTCAACTGAAAGAAGGAAATTCTTATATAACACTAGCTACTTGCAAAAAAACAAAAACAAAAAACAAAAACCAACCAGTTGACATTACTTATTTATGGAACTATTTGCTTTGAGCAGGGGCTGGGCAATAGACTCCAAAGAGCACCTTCAACACACATTTAGTTATAATTATTCCACAATAGAGCACCTAGGCTTCATTCTGAGCCTGAAAATAAATACTCTCTTAAAATCTGTTATGTTTTCCACTTTTATCATGAAACATAACTTCTTGCAAAGAGCACTGTAGTAGAAGTTATTATCTAAATTGTTAAGAGGATCAACGAAGGCTTTATAGCTTCTGCATTTACTGAGCCCAAGTTCCTTCTGTGGCCTTAAAAACAGACAATCACAAAGGAAAAACATTACCACTTTGAAACTTCCCTTAACTATCATCACTTTTTATTCAACGTAAGAAGCTTATCAAAACTTATCAGCAAAACAGGTAGAAGAATCTCCATGTAAAGTATAATGCAAACAGGGGTTAATTAGAAAAAGAAAAGGTGAACTTGCAAAGCTGTCCTGATGGGAATCCACACCCCGGCACGATAAATGAGGGCTTTAGAAGCATCACCTGCAGTTCTGGCTATCGGCTAAGCTGTATGTTGTTTTCTAATTATTGCAAAATCTGTAGTCAGAAAGGTTTGGGAGGCAGTGCTCAGCAAGACTTTCTGAAGAAAGAACATTCTGGAACTACACAGGGTAGGAAGAAAATTGGGATTTGGATAACTGAGCAACCATCTGTCCCAGGCTGTTAATAAACACACTCGAAGGGGCCTCCACTACAGCTTTTATTTGGATATTACTCCAAGTACTCAGGAAAGAATTTATTTTTCTTAAGAATTTTTATTACCATTGCTATCATCATTCCTGCAGACAGGAGGGGCAGGAGATACAGAATATTGGCAGGGAATAACTAGAATATGAAAAAACTCAGGGAAATATGGCATGAGCTGCAGGTGGGTAATGAGAATGAGATAAACTAAAATCTTTGGCAGGGAACTCTGGCTGAATTATTACTTCGTATTATTCCTAATCTTAAATAACTTCCAAATTACAACTACTGTAGTGCAAACTATCCTTACCTCATGGTAAATCTAACTCAGGGTGGAACTAATTGGGTATACTATCGGAAGCAATCCCTGAGACCTGCTCAGTTCCACTAGAAACATATAAGCCCTAAGTGACCTACAGTCTGTGATGCCCCTCACTGATGTGAGTGAATCCTTCTCACCTTACACTGATGTGAATGAATACATTTGGGTTCCTGAGATAAATTCATAGATGATGTTACTGCTGATTTATTGTTATTTTATGGAAAAAGGAAGGTTCCCAGCTGGATGTATATTGCCTCTAGGTACTCTTCCTATGCTCACTGCCACTGGGGGGCAGAGTGTGTTCACTGTATTAGTATTAATTTCAGCAGAATGTGGAGAAACATATACCCTCATTTTGCTGTGAACATGCTGTTTCTTCTGGTTTGAGGACAACTGTGGCCAATAAGTCTTTTAATTACTTCTTTTTTAGGGCTAATCAGACCCACTCTAGACAGAGTGCAAGTTTTCAATATAAAAATCATTTCAATGTGATGTTTTGTTTTTTTTTTTCCACTTGCAGCAGCTCACATGAATTGGAATTAAATTATGAGCCTTATCAGCAATTCTACACATTCAGATGTATTATCAATATTTATTGTGGGCCTTGCTTGCCAGATAGCATATCAATGAGACAGACTGTCATCAAAAAATAGTAGGAAAACGACAGACATATCATAATCTAAATAATGATGATTAAAAAAATGAGTATTCTTATGTCTTGTATACAGTTCTATTGGATATAAACACATGAATGTGCAGACACAGCATTTGTTATAAACACCCCCTACCTAAAGCACTGGAGGATCCGCGTATATCTTCTGCCTCTATGCAGAATAATTTTCATTTGCTTCGAGTGAGAAAATAAATAGGACTTCGCTAGGCTGATGACTGTCGTCTCAATCAGCTGAACACAAGTTGTCTTCATTTTCACAGGAGACAATAAAGGGCACTGAACTTGCTTAAGTAACCTCAGTTTCAGCACTGTTTGTTTCAATGCTTTGTATGTCCCACACTGCCCACTCCCCTTCTGCCCTCACACTCTTTCCCTCCTAAGGAGAAGCCAGCATCGCTTTGCTAGGGATGCACATTATAGAAATATTATGCAGGAAGTATACATTGTGCCTTGCGGATAAGCTTTCCTAAGGGATTTAATCTCTCTTCCATATTTCAGATTAGCTTTTTCTGCAACAGTCAGCTGCTCATTTTAGCAATTTCTGTTTTCTAATTTTAGCTCATTTTAAAGCAAAGGTATTTGGGTAAGCACTCAATAGTGTACTCAATAAACATAGCTATGACCTATGTTAAAAAAAAAAATTACATCTCAATCGATGTTTGCCAATATAATGTGACAGAACAATTCTGAAGACATTTATCATTCTAATTATTGACCAGTAGCATATTATCCTCTGCCTGGTCCTTTTGTGAAAAAGGAAAAATAAGCACTTTATAGCATGCCTTTCCTTAGGTACTATAATTCTACTGTTGATGACATGCTATTAAAACAGGTTAATGGATTTTTCTTTCATCACACAACTTCTGATTTTTGAATACAGATTTCCATAATGAGATGTTCCAAAACTACATAGGGAGAGTCAGATAACAAATAAGAGAAAGTGCTAAAATATATGTTACTCTTTCTACTTTATTTTTGTGACAAAAGTATCAGGTTCCTTAGACTTTCTTGACCAAACTTACAACAGGTTTCCTGTAACTTACTTTGTCCAGGTTCATTTTAATCTACCATTTAACCATTCAATTTTGGTGTTTGCACTGAAAGATAGAATATAGATCTATGGTCCAAATAAGGATTTACATTAAAAAATATGGACGTATTTACTTCGCTATTAAAAGTGGGGAAAAAAAGAAACTGTAGGAAAAAAAAAAATCAGATGTGTCCAAATTGAGCTTTTTATTTAGGCTCCCTTCCCTCTCAAGCCTTCAGTCTCTGTAGGATAAAGATCTTCCAGAATACTGCATGATTCTCTCTTTATTGAAGATACATAGGGAAATAACAGTGCCTTCAATAACAAAAGTCAGTGTTTTATTCTGCAGAGCACATCCAGCCATGTCAAGACAATAAGGTTTTTATTTATTTAAGTGTCCCTTACCAAGGACCTGCATGGGATTTGCAGGACTTTCTTAGATTCTCATTTTAATAACTATCAACGAAATCTGCTATGAAGAGGGTTTGCATTAAGTGACTTTTTAACTTTTTTTAATTGTTTAGTACTTCATATTTTAAATATTTTTTATCTCTGCATGAAGATTTTTGGATCTTAATGGGTGGAGGGGTTCTTGGCTTTTTCAGAAGGGACAGGATCTGTTTATTTAATTTGCTCTTTGGGAAAGAAACTGATAGAATCCCTTTTTAACATCCCAGGAAAGGTTTTGGTGTCTATCAAAGTATATTCCTCAGTCAAAAGGTCTCCTTTCTTTCTCCTTTTGAATTAATGTAACAAATGCCAGGTAGTGGCAAAGCTTTGAAAACAGAAGTCACTTCAGTCCTTTGAAGTTAACAACACCTTTCCCTTCATATACTCATTCAGGAAGTTCAAAGAAATTCAGAGCAAAAAAAAAAAAACAACAAACCAGCTTTGACATATAGGAGGTGCAATTCATTCCTAGTTTTTGAGCTGATCAGCTCTTAGTCTCAGATGATGTACATGGCTAGGACTTTCAAGACAGAAATTAGCTTCAGTTATATCTTTACCAACTCCCCTCCCACCCCAGATAACAAGGCAAAGGGGAGAAGAGTCTGGGTAGTGTAAAGACTGTGTATTTGTGTACACAGTCCATGAGTACTCACCTAGGGGATGGCAAAGGACCAGATAGAAACAGGCCAGAGCAGGAAATCAGCAAGGGCTGCTTTTTGCCTGTCTCTTAAATGCTGGGACTCCTGCACCTGTGCAAGAACAGGAAGGAAAAAGAGGCAGTGCTTTGAGCTGAGCATGAGCAGTAAGGGTCCAGCAGGGTAAGGATTCTACCTTTCTTTGCTACTGAAGATACTGTACAATCAGTGAATATACAGATGATATAGTATATCCAGGAGTTTGGCTGATACAATTATTATACTAGAGCAGGAAAAAAAAGGACACCTTACCCTATCCTGGGCTCACATGATAGGCTCCAGGGCAGCAGATCTCCAGAAGAGATCCTATCCCACTGGCAGTCAGCTCTTAAATGGGTCTAGGAGAGGTGGAGCCAGGCTCCACCCCTTCCTGCAGCACAGGTGAATTGCCTTCACCTGTGCTGCCGTGGCTGACTCATTGCTCACCTCAGGTGATCAATCCGAGGTTCAGGCCGTGATTCAGCAGCTCCATACAAGATACCTAGAATGTTACTAGCATGCTTTAACTTGCTCTTTTCCTGTATGATGAAAAAGCCTTCTAACAGCTGCTGTAGAGTTGAAGTTTATTGTAGAGAGCAAAAAACAGAGTCTGTCAGGATGTCTGAGAGACAAGTCCACAGAACATGCGTGGACTAAGCAGCTACTTACTCTGTGGTTCTATATAGCTGTGAGAAAAAGGGCTGTGTGACCCAAATCCCCGTCTGAAATCTACAGGAGAGAATCATGCATTGGTTTGGGGTGGAGTTTTTGTTGTCCTCTCCAAGCTTCCTCAGTATACCACTGCTGAATATATCATCATTTCATTGAATTTGTGAAAGGAAGAAAAGATGATCTCTCAACAGACATGAAACAAAGAAGAAAAAAAAAGCAATATGTAACCTTTTAAGCAGATGTGATGACTTTTGATGAAGATGAGCATTGAAATCTGTTGCAGTCCTGTGGATTAACTTACAGGCACACTGGAAGTACAGAACTGGCAGTCACAACTTTGTGTCATCATTAAATCTCTTCACTTGTTCCCTTCACAAGCAGCTTTAAAGAATCAAGGCTTCTGTAAGGTTAGATCAAGTATTCACTGCAATTCCAGTCTCCGATGAACAGCTTGCAGAATCTTTTATTGAGTGGTATGCAATAGTTTGACAGATAAATCTGGCAGTTTTGCTGCTTTCAGGATCTATAGGTCACTAATAAACTGCTTGGGTCTCTACATGCTTTAATTTACAAAAAAAGGATATTAACCCAAAGAATGACTAGTAGTCAAATATTCTATGCCTGCTATACTACTTGTTGATACAGAAGGATGATCTCCTTTCATCGATAGATGGGCAAGCAGCTTAGGGACCTCCTGAACTTTAATATCAGCACAGATGAAACTTAAATTACTTCCTATTATTTGGACAGTTCCTTTTTTTTTTTTTTTTTTTTGGTTTGTTTTTGGTTTGTTTTATATAAACAGATATATATAACAAATTTCCTGAATGGAAGGAACGGGTTAGAAATAGCTACACACTTATTTTGTGTTTTAGGAGAAAAGAGTTGGGTTATGTATGTTTTTCCCACTCCATATTTATTAATCAGGAGTTCTTATCTTAACAAATCCAGGGGTACATCTAAAAGATTGCTGACAATTGCAAAATTTACTGAACAGCTACTGTAAACCAAGGAGAATGTAAGAATCATTTTTGTTTCCATTTGTCTTTTTTTTTTCTAGCTAAGGTTTTCTAGCCAGAAGAGATGAGGCAGACTGGTTGACCCGTCACTGGAAAATGATAAATTTGGGTTTGAGGAGTACGATGTGAATATGATGCCCAAAAGCTGCAGTCAGTCAAACCAAAAGAAATGAACTAATAAAGCCAAAGCTAGGAAAAGAGCATGAATGTCATTGTTAAAGAAAGACTGAGAAAATTAGATTCAGCCTGAAAAAAACACCTGAATCTGTTACTGAACAAGCAAACACAAAGGCTGAGAAGTGAAAGCTTTGAAATGGGAGGCTCATGGAAGCCAGTAGCACATCAGGCTGAAGGAAGAAGCTCCACTGGAGGAAAAAACTGAGAGAGAGCAGTGAAATGTGGGTAAGGGTCGAGGGAAATCACACAAGCATTTAAAGTCTTCTACAGATGACAGTATTTATGGAAAGTAAAATAGAAAAATAAAAATTTAAAGGTTTTCTGAAGGCTCTGGAGTTAAAGACACTGCCCTATAAGTTAGACTTATTGTTAAAATGGTATAAGACACAGAATTTCATGGCAGGGAGGACAGACGAACGACCACAAACACCAGGCAGGCACTATGTCGGGACACTTGCTGTGAAAAGACTCCACCAGCAGCCCTAAGCCAGTACCTCCGTTTCTACAGCCCTGTTAGGGCAGAGCCATGGGGCTGGAAGTACCAGCAGAGAGGACCTAACAGCCACCTGAATCTGATGGTGGTGCCTTCAGACAGCCACTCATCACTCGGCATCCTGACTTACAACCATGCAATTCTTCTTTGTCGCTGGTGTGCCGCACAGCTCAATCCATTAGCCTCACTGGCCTGCCTTAAAATTCTTGACTGGAATGGATTGAAGGAGTGAAACACATTAGGTACAAAGCGTGCAGATAATATTGATGATCATACAAAATATGCTTCAATAAATGCTTAATAACTTACTAAGAGGCAATAAACCCAAGTGTGACCTTAAATGCACTACTCATAGCTAATTTACAATTTCTGGCAGGTTTCTACCTTGGAGACACAACCAGCACACGCTATTTCAGAAGAGGGCTCTACAGATAAGCAAAATGAGTATAATAGCCTCCTTAGCCAGCATAAATCACCATCACTCCTGTGACTGCCAAGCCAGTTTACTCTAGCTGTATATCTGTCCTTGTTTTGCTTGGTGTGACCAAAATGAGTGAGTTCATACACCTGATGAAGCCTGCAGGTGTTAGAGCACAGAGGGGCAGCTGTGGGAGGCCTGTGGCTCCCTGGACAAATTTACATACTCAATTTCAGTCAGAAAGATCTTGCTGCACTTGTAATCCTTTTTCTGAATTAAAAGATATTCTCTGAGTGAACCCTCAGGAATTGAGGGCACAGTGGCATTGTGATAGTTTGGAAAACTGCCATAATTACTTCTTCTATAAAAAGAACCTCTGCATCACACGATGTGGAGTGGAGAGTTTTTAAAGAGATGAGAAAAACGGACATGAGCAGATTATAGTTGAGGGGCAGCTTTCCAAACGGATAAAGTTCCTGATGTGCTGAAATACTCCTGTCCTCCTTACAGGGACAGCTCCTGGGTCTTTAATCACCACTGAGTGGGTGCAAAAGATAGAAATGTTCAGCATACTGCTGCACAGTGAAAGGTCACAAATAAAAATGAGCAAATTCTGTAAACCAGGCAAGTCCAATTCATGGCCTAGCATGGCGGTCAGTGCAGCCCACCCCTGGCCCTGCACTGAAAGGATGATGGCTCTTCACTGCTGAGGGATGGGCGCAGACCCATCGCTCAGCAACAACCAGACCATTGGTGTGCTATTAATACTGTGTTGACTGAAACCAAGGCATGGGGCAGTGCTGGGCAGTGCTAACTCAAGTGATAGCAAATAACTGTATGCTTTTGATATATTAGCTTAACACAAGGCTCTGAACAGCAAAGAATACAAAGCTTTCCATTTTGATAAAGGAATTTGAGAGTAGATTTCAAGGTTGCAAAAAAATCATCGGTGTATATTTGTAACACCATTTTCAGTTGATACAAATACATGACCTGCAAACAAATGGAATGTCTAAAGTTATAATCAGATATTCAGCTCAAAAATCTGATCATGGCTCTTTATCAGACATTCATAAGACCTCTCCTACCAGAAAAAATATCTCTCGTTTCACAACTACACCTTTTTCATGTTATTGCTTTTTGGCAGTACATATTTGTGAACACAGGAGGAGTAAAATTTCATCAAAAATCTCTACTGAACACCTTGAGAGTTCACTAAGAACTGCAACCACTGGCATCAAACAAGCCTGATGCATTCATTTCACAAAAATGAGGTCAAATATCCCACTAGTTTTTGGTTTTTCTTTTTTTTTTTTTAAAGAAAAACATTAAAAATAAAAATATTTTGTTACTTATATATTAACAATATTGTATATTTTATGTGGGCTGCTCCAAAAGTGATGCCTCCTATTTTATGATGTTGTCTCACAACATCAGAGGCAGATGTTGGGGATATGGCAGTAGGGTTTGAACCTTCCCATCAATATTGTTACATTTTGTTGCCATGTGACAGATGGCAGCAGAGGGGCAGTCTGACAAAATGGCATCTCACATGCAATTGCAGATGAAGCTAATTCCTCCAAGAGGGAAAAATGGCACCCATTGATATTTATTGGTGTTTGCTGAATATTTATGGAGAATAAATGGTGGATGTGAGTACAATGAGGCTCTGGGTGGTGCATTTCAGCAGTGGTGACAGTGGGTCACCTCTGCTGGTACAGATTTTTATGATCACGGCTTGCAAGTTCTTATTCATTGCTGGTGAAAATGGATATCTAATGGTGGTGACTGTGTCGAAAAATAATGCTCTGTAGCTGAGAATTTGCTCTGTCGAAAAATATTGTGCTCTTTGTATCTGTTGCAGTTTCCATGGAAATAAATAGGAGGCATTACTTTCAGAGCAACTTATGTATATGCTGCCCAAGATAATTCCTCTCTACGCAACATGGCCCAGGCAAGTCAAAAACTTGATATTCACTGAATGATGGCACAAAGGATTTACCAGTTCCAAAGGGAAGGTGAGTAAAGGGGACCAAGCAGTACAATCTCTTTTGTAGTCATGAGAAAATAAGTGAAATACCAGTATCAGTCCATGTTTGTTCTCTCAGAGTATCAGTTTTTCAAGAAAGTAGATGAGGTCTTATCCCAACGTACTGCTTGTGCTCCTGCAACACTGAACAATTGTGTACCTCTAGCATGCTGCCAGCAGGGGAAAGGGACCGTCGCCAATACCCGATGCCAAGGCTTTCCTCCCCTTCCCAGCCTTCTCTCAGATCCTGGTAATATACAGTCACTGGACAGCCAACTGATATGTCAGAGAATTCATTCTCAACCAAATCAGCAAACTTTGTGTATTGAATGCTTCAATTAGGTAAATGTCTGAAATGGCAGAGCTGAGTTCACACGCCATGAGAAACTCCATGGAAATCACTTTGGCACAAACTCAGTGTTTAATCTGAACCGCAGCTAATGCTATGAGCCACAAATGTTCACATGTCACATACTCCACTCCAAATTCTTTCTAATATCAGCTGAGAATTCTGTACTATTTTCCAGAAAAATATTTTTTAATTATCATAATTTGATAAAATGCTGGACTGCACCACAAAAAGAAAAAATATCATTCTCTGAACATCATGGCCCAGCAGACAAATGAGCAGGCTGCTATTTGAACTGTGAAGCAATGTGTCCATCCATAACACAAATGTTCCTTATCAAATATCATCACAAGGTTGATGGCAGACAAACTATGTTGTATAACCTCTTGTAAAGCAGTGAGTCACAAATTCCAACATAAAGAAAGTAAAGGATGAGAGTTCTGTTTTCCCTCAAGGCTGATTTTCTACATTTCCCAAACAGAGGAGATGAAGAGGAGAAAAGTCCATTCAAAGAATAAAGAAAATATGTGGAAACTCAGAATAAATACCATAATTTTAAAAAAGCAATGCAATCTTGTGTTGTAGTATATGAATAAATACAAATGTTAGCAGCAGATGTTGGAATGCAGTAGCAAACAATTGAGTAGCAATTTGCATCCATTATAAAGTGGACAAGGAAAAATAATGGAGATGTCTTTACTTTTCACATTGCTCTAATTTTATTTAAGTAATTTGCTCCAACTCATAGAGCAAAAAGACCATTCCAGGTAATATGGCTGATGACATTATTCAGCGTTTTCAAAGTAATGGAGGTTTTATTACTGTTGTTATTATTTCTGGTGACAGATGTGCCAGCAGAACAAGGGCAATAATTGCATGCATGCATTTTTGTGTGTCCCCTGTTTAAATTTATTCTTACTGCTTTTGGGGTTATTTAGTAAAAACAGTAATTTCCTACATTTTAAATAACCATGTAAATACAATACAAAAAAGATGAGAATGAAAAGATCAGATTTCTGTGTTATGTTACAGGTCACTCATGAGTGTGACCCAGGGAAAAAATTCAAGTCAGTAAGTCAAAACACAGTCATCATGCAAATTCATCGCAGTATGAAGTTCCCCTTGTCATTGGTAAGCAAGCTCAATAACTTCTTTAATGAACTCAGTCACAGATGGAGACTACACTGGAGACTTTTCAGAAGCAATTCTAAGTCCATCTCAAAAAGTAACTGTGTCAGGCATTTTGGGACTGAAATTTAAGCAAGAGCCCACCTTGAAAGGACATAGAATTGATTGCACGTGTAGGTGCCTCATGCAGAAGTTCGTCAGAGCAAAGGGAGCAGGGACTGAAATGATGACAGGTACCTGAAATGGCACCATTTGTTAATGCCTGCTGGTTTCATTCTGGGGGAAATAAAACAACCACTTCTCAGGCAGGGTCCTATACAGTGATTTAAAGATAGCAGTGGGAACAGTAAATAGACTGGCTTCCAGTTCTTTTTCTCCAAAATCTATTTCTTTTCCCTATCAACCCATCTCAAAAAAATGCCTGCCAAGAGGCAGTGGGTCTGCACCCAACATCCCCCCACACCCAGCAGCACCCAGCAGCCAGGCTCCTGCCCACAGGACCTCTGCTTTCTGCTTTATCTCAGCACATACAACATGCTGCTGCCTGTGGACATGACATTTTATGGACTCTTGGCCCTAGTTCATGTTTACGATCTTCTTCAGTCTGCAAAACACCCTCTCAGTGGTTCCAGGTCACTGATTTCCAGGGCAGCTTCTCTGAGCTCAGCTCAACGCTCTGGTCCCCTGGCCCCACAGTCTGCCCTCCAGATCCGGTGGCAAATTTCTTTTCTTAATCATACATCAGGCATACCCAGTTTCAACAGCAGGGGCAGAAACATGCCATCAGCTCTGTTTCTGCAGGAGCTGGTCCCTGCAGGCTGCGTTGTCAGCTATTCCATGAAATGTGCCCCCAGGGGACTCCTGTGCCCTAGTCCCTGCTCACACAGAGGTTTTGGCAGAAGCTGGGCCAGCACCCTGCTGTGTCCACTGTTGGGGGTGGCTTTAGGCAAGTATGGTCACAAGTTTGGATCTAAATGCCCAAAGAATGCTGATGTCTTGTTTCAGGCTCCTGCCTGACACACGATTCTCACTCCAGATTTGCTGACTCCTAGCTCAGCCATCCTTTCTAATGCATTTTAAAATAACATTATTATTACTGCTGTTATTATTCAGAAGGTTTAATTTGATCCTCAGAGCTCTCCCTGAAACTTGCACATCACTCAATCTATTGGCAGGGAAATTGCAGTTGCTGTTTTGTTTTTCTTTTGAGAACAAGCTTGATTCTTTTTGTTGTTGATAAGGGCATTTCGCATTTCACTGGTGATGCAGGCCTGCAGCCCAGATCCAGCACAGAGAAGTGGCTACAATTCTTCTCACAGGATGAAGCTTCATGTTAAGGAATACTAGCAAATCACAAGCATGCCAGTAACATTCCTCTTTATGTGATTTCACTGCAGTGAAATAATATTCAGTGAAAAAAAAATGGTAAATTACCAGATAATGTTTATTTTTTTCTGATGCAACTATCAGCAAAGCGAGGATCCAAGAGCTTCTGTGTTTAAAGCCAGAAGGAATTATTTGTTCATCTACTCAGGCTTCCTAAACATCATAGTCCATTAAATTTCATGCCAATACCTTACATTAAATCCAAAGGCTTTTGAAAAACTAAAGAACTTCAGGAGCTCACATCTTTTGAGGAGATTGAACTGCATGGTTCAGGCAGAACACCAGAGAGAGCAAGCCGGTGCCTGAGGAGCCTGGAATGGCAGAGAGCTGATTAGGTGGAGCATGTTCCCAGAAAGCAAATAGTGCTCTCATTGCTGATGGAAGTACAGAACTGCTCTGTCAGTTTTCTCTGGGAGTTAAGCTGCATTTCTAAGCGCCAGCCCATATGGTTGTGTCAGTGAGTGAGACAGCCTCTCCAAACCCTGAGCATCTGCCCCAGGATGAAAGGGTGGGCTATCACCCCTCATTTAAACCTGGCACAGGAAGGCTGAGTCCAATCCAGCCTTCAGTGCAGGCAGGGAAAACCCAGCTAAACTGGGCTGTATTAAGGAAATACATTTACTTCCTCCTGTCCTGATACAAAACCGTCAGAAAGGTTTGAATAGCAAAAACTGGAGCGCACTGAGCATGCTGTGGACAAAGTAAGCAATCTGCATCAGCAAAACAAAGGTCAGCACGGCAATCCAGTTTCACCAACTTCAGAAACAAAGGAGCCCTCCAGTGCCGTCAAATCAGTTCTCCCACAGCATTTTGTTAAGACAGAGAATTAAAGCTTTCCTTTCAAGAAAGGTTTCTAGATGATCCTTTTGCTGATGGGAAATCAAGTCTGCAGGGAGAAAATCAATTGAAAGAATTGATTGCAGTTTCTCAGTGGTGCTGGCTGGTGGTCAGAGCTCTGCAGTCCCTGACACAGCCCTGGGATCACGTAGCATCTCAGTCCCACTGACTGCCTGCTCCTCCAGGTAGAGCTCTCCAAGGATGCTTACCCTAGAGGTCAGGTCATGTTCTAAAGAAAATCCTGTTTGTGTTCACCATTTTTGTCATTCCTGTAATTTTCCAAGTTTAAATAAGAAATCTGAATATACTTCACAATTTGCAACCAGTGAGTATGGAATATCATAAAGCAGGAACATATGCAAGAGAATTATTCTCTAAGGCAAGGCAGAAGAGGAATAAGCCTCTTGTTGAAGTACTCCAAGCAGCCACCAATGAAAGTATATGTTTATTCATTGGTCCCATCCCGTAGGCTTCAAATATCTAGCATGAAACTGTGCTCTGCCTTTCAGTGATTGATAAGGAGTTGAAAAATACTCAAAACTAGGATACAAAAAAGACATCAGAAAGGCTAATGCTAGCTAGATGGATATGGGCAGCCCCCCATTATAATCATTTCGCAGTGAGGAGGCTGCATTCAAGAATTGCTGAAGGGAAGAATTGTGAAGAGCTACTTTGTCATCTCATTGCATCAGGACCCATTTTCTTTGATTACAGCTAAAATTGATATACTCTGCTGGTTCAGGAACACTCGGTGTATTTCTTAAGTGCTACTTCTTGATTATTGAGCAAAGATGAAGTAAACAGTGAATGTTCTTGGAGTACCAAAGATGTTATTCTGGATAATAAATAAGTAGAAGTCACAGAAGTCTGGCAAGAAACCATGGGCTGCATAAACCAAAATATTCCATATTGTGTTGAACATCCCATTGTCTTCAAGGGATCCTCCTGCACATTTGCAATCGTAAAGAGTGTTAACTCATACAGAAGCAAAACACAGCAGGATTAATGTTCCCAAAAGTGCAGAGGAACAAAGTCTCCACCTGATATAATGAGCATCTTGGGTTAATTCAATTAATTTCACAGAGCTGGAAGGACGTAGTTTATGCTGAGGGCAAAGTGACCTTAACATGTCTTATCAGTATCTTTGCAGAGATCAGACCTTCGCTTGAACTCATGGCTCATTTGTCAGCTTTGTGTATGTTAGAAGAAATGACTCTGAGCAGCTACACTGATGGGCTGTGGTATCATGTGCATTCAGCCTTCAAGCTCCCTGAGCAACACGGTGTGCTGAAAAAGGACGTGACTGGTATTTGGTTCAGCTTGTACATGAATAAAATCAAAATGTCATCCAATGCTTCAGAATGAAAGAAAATAATTCTTTTGGACAGACTGCTCTAATTTTATCATCGCTGACTTAAGTGGCAGGTCAGGGTGAAAGTACTTATAAATTTCCATGTTAGAGCAGAGAGATTTGCCAGTCAGTACGGAAATAAACTGTACCCAAAATTTATCTTCTCTGACATCTTATTAGGAAGTGGAATCTATAGGTGAAATTTCGTGGTTTGTGTTACACAGGAGATCAGACTAGATTATGATAATGGACTGCTCTGAACCAAAAAAAAATCCATTGACTGTTAGCACAGAGGAAAATATGTTGTTTTCAAGTGGATGAAAACAGTGGTAAATTTTTAAAGGAAATAATGCTGCAGTAAGAATTTTTATCACTGATATCAGTTTTCTACCAGATGTTGTCTCAAAAGACTTTTTCTCTGCTTTACAGGAGGAAAAGAACACTATAGCCTTCCCCCTCCTAAAGTTTTGTTTCCACATAAAGCAAGGAAGAGTGACCTCAGCTCTGCACAGTTGACGACAAAGTCTGCATCTGCAGGTTGAAAATTTGTAAACCAGTAAAGCTAATTTTGTTGTAACATTTATTAAAAAAAAAAAAAAAAAAAAAAAAAACAAAACAGATTTGCATAGCTATAAAACCACTTAAAATCTTGTTCTGTGTTTTGTCAGCACTGCAGGCTGAATAGGGAGTATATTTCATACATTTCATTGGCACCTATTCAAAGCTTTTCTGGACACAATGCAAGCAAATATTTGGCTTCATTTATTACTCAGTACTGTTTAGGAATATTTATAGTAGGTCATGCTTAATATTTATGTGCATACAGTTCATTGCAGGCAACACTCGGTGATATATATAAATTCTGGGGATTATTTCCTTTTTGTTTGTGAGCAGGGAGTGAGTAAACTCTTCCTACCTTGCTATGGTGAATTGGACTAAGCATCTGCCTCTGTTGCACAGGAGGTGAGGGATGCCAGTATAGGAGTGCAGAGTTGTGCTTCCATATCCTCCTCCTAACCTGTTACTAACAAGCAAAAAAACAAACAAAAAAAATTACAAGGAGAGTCCTATGCTGCAGAGCTAGGTTGCTATGGATGAAATTCTCCATCCTCACTGACTCCAACCCCTCTTGAACACAACTGGAAGACCCTTGAGTCTGGAGCTCTTAGAAAATCAACCTGCTACCTTAATAACAGAGCTGGTGCAAATTGCAGTTTTCTGCAAATAAATGATTTTCACCCTAGCTTTTTTAGATCTTCTATGTTGTTACTGAGCTACCTAAAACTTTAAAAACAATATTTTTTAATGGTAAGAAGAAAAAAATCTCTTCAGAGATCCATCTTTCGTGTTCCTAGGTGGCAGTAACAACTAGGGCTATAACAGTATAGCTTGGACTTGCACACCATTTCCCATTCTACAAGCGATGAGTGAAAAATAGTTATTGAAACAGCAAGTAATAGCATGTTTTTGTTCAAAGAGAAGGATTAAGAACATAAAACCAAACCTTTGTAATTTCAGGAAACTTCACGAGACTTCCAGTTTAGAATAGTCTGCAGCATCCCTGTCCCATGCTGATCACCCTGGGCACAGAGAGAAACCTCACCAAACTTTGGATCCAGAAGAAGAGATCAGAAGTTACCAGGAAATCAAACCACCCTCCAGCTCCCCTTCTGCAAAAACAAGCTATGTGACAAAGAAATTCTTCTCACTGACTTCAGGTGACCAGCAGAAGCCCTGAAGCAGTGGGAAAGCAATGGTGGTACTGACAGCACAGATGGTCCCAGAGCAGGCTTGGGTCCAGCTACAGGCTGAGCAGCACAAAGCTAATTCTGTGAGCGCAGCTTGAAAATGCTTGTGGTAAACTTAATGAGAGGCTTTTCTTGATGAAAATTGGCAGCTGTTGACAAGTTCAGTGGTTTTGAAGGGTTTCATTATGAGAGAATATGCAAACAGCCTTAACAAGGTTCAGCTCAGCTTTTATATGCCTCTGTCTGCACAACAGCCTTGATTAGGTAAACACAATAATAGCTATTTCTCTTCAAAGGTGTACTTCTCAGCTAGCTGTGCAACAGCACAGGATAATTAGGGTGAAGAATCAGTCCTTCTGAAACTGGGACAGACAGCTGTCTGTTTACTGTAACGCTGCTAAAATCCTTTTGGAAATTTGATGCCAGGTTTATGGGTTTATTAATTTTGTTTGGACATTATTGTTATTATTTTTAAAGGCATTAAAATATAGCAATGAGATCACAATCTTGGAGTCCCACTCATTTCAAAGGATCCATTGACTTCATAACCTCTAACAGAGACAAAAGTATCTTAACGCACTTTGTTTTAGCCAAAGTGAAAGAGCAGCTAAAAAAAGTTACAGATATTATATTCCTAAAATTGGGCATAGAGTCATTTGGACAAACTGTGAGACTCTTGTCTCACTCCCTGGCAATCAGAAGACAAAATGTCAGCTATCTTCTATTAAAAAAAAAAAAAAAAAAAAAAAAGGACAACAGACTAGATGCTAATTCTGGACTGCTATAGCTCTCCAGGGATTGTCCTACTGCAGATGACTCACATGACAGATGTATTTTATCAGTACAGATTCCAAGTCATCTTTTGGCAGTGTGTTTTCAAGGACCATAGTCAAAATCATACACTGACTTTTTTTCCAAGTGTGTTATGAGCCTGCAGTGCCCTTGGATTAACGTGTCTGTGCTCTACAGCAGAGTTTCAAAACCGTCCAAACAAGTTCCTGGACAGTTCTCCTCACTTTTACTGAACAAAACACAAATTTGGCTTGTTGCAATTCTCCTCTGGTACAAAATGAACAATAAAGATTAGACCAATTCAATTATGTCATGCCATTTTGTTTTTTTTTCCTGAACAGTGAGATTCTCTCTGGTTTTCCAGTTCTACACTTGGTGCACTCAGAAAAAGTATACACAGCTGCACTTGAAAACGAAATAATGTGCTCTTTATTCTGTTGTTTGCTTCTTTTGCTGATTATTGTTTTTTTGGCAGTGGTGGTTTTGTTTGTTTGGTTGGTTTTGCTTTGTCATTTCACAGTATTGTTGCAATTATTAAAGGATATTAGGACAAGATATATGCGTGCTCTTGGAAAGAAGGAGCCTCTACACAAAACATATAACTCATTGAATATATATACTAAGTCATAACTAGGGTGCTATACACTTTTCACTCTAGCTCTCCCTCTCATAAAAATCTTTCATTGTATACAACTTAAAAACAATCAGATTTGAGCATCAAGATGCAGAGCGAGCAAAAAACCCAGAGCAGACAGTCCAAAGCTGGGTCCCATCCTCCTTAGCTACACTTCACAAGACCAAAATCTGAAATCTTTAGCACCTTCTACACCAACAGATATCACATCTAGAATTGCCACTGCCACAGGTGTCAGACACTGCATCAATACTCACAGCTGAAGACAGGAGCAGTTCTTCAGTTGTTCAAAGGACTCTTTTCAATATTTTGTTCACTTGAATGCTTTCCAGTGCTGTCATCCTGTGGTACTGAGGTCTGCTTATCAAAAGCTTAGGGGAGAAAGTCTGGTGTTTAACTCCAAACATTTCATGCTTTGCAAATTTTAAAGCTAAGTTAATGGCAATGAGGACACCACTCATGATGGTGACCAGGGGGTTGGAGGTTTTTATTTCTTAAATTGTTTCTTCCTTCAGATAAAAGTAATTTCTAAAGTAAGTTACGCATTATACAAAACACATATATATAATCATATTGATTTTGATTTTAAGTGTCTTGTTAATTTATATGCACCTCCACTACATGTGAAAATAATTAGCATTTAATTTTGTTCCAGACAGTGTTGGTGCTCTTTCTTGCCTGTCCCTCTCCCCCAGACCTGCAAATAGTTTTGGGGTTCAGTCTGCAACAGTTGCTATTACCACTCTGGAAGAATCCAGGCATGAAATCTCTGAATAATCTATTGTAGGAGTGGAGTTTCACATCAGTCTTGCCAGGTCAACAAAAGCAAACTAGGAAAACGTGACCAATGCACTTTCTGTTCAAGCTTCAAACAAACCTGACCTACCCATTAGGAGGATGAAAAATTGCCAGACCACAGCATCAGAGCAGCCCTTGGCAGAGCTTGCCCAAATTCTTTCTAACCTTTTGAAAATAACATATTACGGTTTCATATGAGCTGCTGTATGAACAATGCTAAAAGCCCTTCTCCAAGCACCAGCTTGAGGCCTTCCAATTTGTTAAGGTGATTGGGTTCTGCTGGTTTTCTACCAGGGTTATTCCCCTAGATCACTTGATAATTGTGAGAACCTCACATTTGTGAGTTTCAAGTCTATGCCCAAGCTGGCCTGGATTGATCAGTTTAAAACATTTTCAGAACTTTCAGGAAAAAAAAAATAATCCATTATTATGCTTCTCAGAAAGACTGAAAATCCCAAGTTTAATGTTGGCTTCAGTTCCAGTTATGTAGGGCAGTGGTCTGAGACTTGTCTGAGCTCAGCATCTTCATTTTATCAGAACAGAAACCCTGTTTGACACTGTTTCTCATAATGAGGTCACCTGGTTATAATTCCTATAAAGAAAGGCCATTCTGTGCTGCTCATAAGAACATGCTACACATTTCTGGTACATTTTACATGTAAACTATACTGGAGGCAGAAAACCTTTGATCAGCCTCCAGTTGATATATCCAGTTTGATATACCTCCAGTTATCATAATGAGCAATCAAGCATTGATGGAAAATTTTCATTTTAATTACATTCAATAACTCCTCTAATTTCTGTATTATTCATATTCTTCCAGGTAATATTGGAAATCCAGATCTCATATTGTGACAAAAGTGTAATTTTTGAAGAAGCTCCACAGAAAGGCAAGAGTGCTGGAAGCTGAAGGTTTTTTTGTTTTTGTTTTTGTTTTTTTCTTGGTTGGTTTTCCTTTTTTTGTTGTTTTGTTTTGGTTTTTTTTTTGAGCATTACAACCCTGAGGTGATTTTGTGGTTGGCTCTTTCACTAAGTTCACCTAACACCTTTAAACATTATGTCTTCATTTGCTGCTCACGAACTGCAAATACTCCCACTTTCCAACCATAAGTTTGAAAACAGTCTTGACAAAGATAATCAAGACTGAAAATTTATGTCCATTTCTACTATTTAAAAATTTCTACTATTTAAAAATACACTATGGGGGAAACATGTAGTGATTCCCAAAGCCAAAGAAAAGTTTATGAAGGGAGAAATGTAAAAGAAGAATGCAAGGATGTTTCAAGTAAAACTAGAAGCTATTCATGTGGCCAAACTATTAAAGCCTGTATTTCATTAGCAAGATATGTCCTTCAGCAGACTGCCAAGTACAAAATTTTAATAATTTCATATCTGAGTTTCCTTGCATGTGTAAAAGCAATGGACACCAATGAGTCATGCTGTGATGTGTACTTTAGGCATTTTTCTGAGTAGAGTCTTATTCCAGCCATGATGTAATTTATTTATTTTTTTTTACATTTTCAGTGAGAATTGCTGAGAAATCATGACAGATGAATTTCTGTTCAATAAGGCAATTGCTGTCTTCAAAAAATATCTTGTAGCACTTCAGTATTGTGACAACAGCAGCTTAAGTAATACAGCAATACATGTGGTGGAACAGATGGCCATGAGGAACAATTACACGTTCAAATATGTTTAAAGGACATGGTTCAGTGATAGGACTCAGATGGTCAGGTTGGACTTGATGGTCTTTAAGGTCTTTTTCAACCTGGACAATTCTATGATGCTATGAGATGAACTTCACCTAAAAACACGATTTGTGGGTCAAGGCTACTGAGGCATGTGATACTACATAAACACATGGGGCTGAGCTTATCTGAGAATTTGCCCAATATTGTGAACAAGTCTGCTCCAGTGCCAGAGGACCTCAGCAGCAATGCTGAACTGATCATCAGGTACTAAGTCGGTCTGAGGATGTAGAGAAGATAATGGCAGAGATTACCAGAAGCAACAGGGAATTAAAAAAAAAAAAAAAAAAAAAGTTGTTACATTATTCATCATCTTTGACTGTTTTGTTGACAGAGACCCATTGACCTTATGGGTTTTCCTCATTCAGAAAAATGTACTTTGCTGCCTCTTCCTACTGTGCCAGTCAACACCTTGAGCTGTTCAGGCTCAGAGGTTGCTACAGAGGAAAACATTTTTTGGAGCATAAGAAGTGTCTTTCCGTTCTTTCTGGATACTACATTGTATGTTTGTTTTTCCTGAGAAACTACTGTTTTTTAAGGATTGTTTTCTGCATAGGAAAAAAGAAAAATATTTAAGAAGGCGATAAAGAAATTGCTAAACTTGTGAAAGGTGAAATGCCACAGACAGAAAAACCTCTGAAGAGTCTTCAGAAGGGTCAAATGGCAGAGACTGGGTCATCAGTTGCAAAAAGAAGTTAATCAGAACTACGATATCCTGTTAATTAATCCTCTCTGAGCTTCATTTAACATCGAAGAAGCTGCAGAAACTTGACAAAGAATAACAGAAAGAAAAGTCTCTGAACCATGGTAAGGATGTCACTGGAAAGCTAATAACCAAATTGACACACAGAGAAATTAAATGGATCAGCTTCCCTCTTTCTGCCCTAAATGGAGTTTTGATGTAAACCATAAACTGATGTAAATCATAAAATATATTACTCACATTGGACTTTTATTGCTTTTATCCACTTGCTTTAAGCAGCAGTCACTTGAAAGTAAGTGCTTGCTGTTTGTGAAGGCAGACATCAAGATCCTCAGCAGTTCTGTGGCCCACTTATAAAACAGATTGCATTGGAATCAGTGATGAAGAAGGCCTCGGTAATTATAGAGATCTTCTCCCATCTCTGTGAAGATTACTTTTGTTTCATTCCACTTTTCAGACCCCTTTTTTTGACAGGGAAATGCAAATGGTAACATATCAAGAGCAGGATGTGCAGATGAAAAGGAGCATGAGGTGTAGAAATCCATTGGAATATTTGGTGAATGGCACAAAAGAAGTACAAAGAATTACTTTTACTGCATATATTTGGCTTATGATTCTAGCTGTTGCAGGGTTTAGATGAAGTGTGTTCTCTCTTATTTGCTGTGCTGCATTTTCAAATGAATCAGCTGGTAGAGGACCTTGAGGTCCAGGTGCATTTTGCCTCCTGACAGAACACCACATCAATGTTTTATTGAGCACATGATAGCTGTTTAGCTCCTTGTCTTCCTCACTCAAAGTACCTGTGATAATCCAGTATCAATTGGTTGCCTGGTGCATTGGTTGCCCCCTGCATTGTCCCTTCCATACAATGCATGGGTCCTCAGACTGTTATATTCAGAGGCTCTGGCATTTCTGCATCTATGTTAATGACACATTTCAAATGAGACTCTTTCTGTTGTTTTCTTCCATTAGTTGCTTTACAGTGCTCTAAAAGTAAGCTTTTTGATGCAGTCCCACTGACATGGGGCAGAGTGGCAGGCACCAGATAATGGCTTTGAAAGCTTCTGAGCAGGAGTCACTCAGCAGTAATCCTAAATGTCAGTGGTATGTCCCTTACTGCAAGATTTCATTACAGCTCTCCTGCACCACGCAGCTTCATACAGTAGTTCTCTCACACAATCCCGTTAATTTTTTTTCCTAAGTCATTATGTGAGATATTCTTTCTTCTCCTGCAAGAAATATGTGAGGTGAGCCTTATTTGGGGAAGTATATCTCCCAAGAAATAAAAGAACAGCCAAACCAGAAGCAAATTTCAGACTAAGCAGACACTGGCACAGCACAGTGGATACATATAGAATTAAGTGACAGCAACTATCCCTACAGCCTCTTATATTGATCTGAAGTTCCCCTGCAGGTTTCTTCTCCAGTGAATGTAAATGGTCATGCAAAAAGGCCCAGGAAAGGCAGCAGTTTGGCCTCAGGCATCACATCCACACTACAACTCATTGCTGCTGTCATGGTTCTAGAGCTGTAATGGGAAAAGGGAAGATAGAGGCATAGGCTCAGGCAAAGGCTGATAATTGCCTATGTGAGTGTTACATTTACAGTATTTATGCTGAAGCCTGGACACCAATAAAATTAGGCACTCACTATTAAAACAGTAAGTGATTTGTTAAACCATCCTATAACCTTATAAATTTGTGGTGAATCTGTGGTCAGATGTTTTTTATGCTAGAAGCCAACTGGAAACTGCTGATGAGACAGGAGTCCTTTCTCTGCTCTTGCAGCTATTTGCAGTGTGCGATTTAATTAATCTCGGCCCTTCACTACCCCTGTAGAACTGACTTATTTGCTCATTTAACAAAATTCAAACCAGGATTAACCCATTTGAAGCCAGCATCAGCACTTTCAAGAAGCAGGTGTGAACTGCTCTCAGGGACTACTTTCATCTCCTGCTTTGTCCTCTACTGTCTATTTGAAATGTAGCTTTCATAGAATCAAATAACGTTTACCCAGGACAGCCTTCAAAGCACACTGGACACAAAGAAAAAAAGGTTACAACACAGCAACTCACCCAGCTTCTTGTGTCACTGAAAAACCGCGCAGATGTTTTTGAGATGTAAGAGATTAGGAGAGGTGGAAGTTTTATATGAAAGGCCAGAATGCTCTTGGGAGAAGCTATGGCAACATGGCTCTGTTTCAAGATCACAGCTGAGAAGGCTGTACTTGGACAGAATTTGTGAACAGGGTAGTCAGCATCATTTGGTCACAGAATGATCCAGAGGAAAAAAACAATCATCATCCAAGTCATCATGAACTCCTCTTACGGATGAAAAGGAAATAGGAATATATCTCAAGTTACTGTATATTAACAACAACACTGTTGCTTGACACTGTTGCTTGATTCGATCAGATATGATAGAGGACTCTCTGTCCATTTTGAAGATAAATACTGCTGCTGCACATAACATTATGGAAAGATCAAACTTTCAAAACTGGCTAATGAACAAGTATGATCAATACCAGCAATGACAAGATGTTTGTGGATGAATTAGCCATTGCATTCTTTATCATTTACAGAACAGCCAATGAGACATGTCATGAGAATTTAGAAGACAGATGGGAAATAGAATAACTTAATAGAAAGTAACTGCAGAATAATCACAAATTGATTCAGCTTATATTTAAAACCAAAGAATAAATATGAGTATGTCTTTAGCTAGGGATTTGGATTTCAGAAAAGCAAATTTAGACAAGCTAAGGAAGCTGATTAGGAGAATTGTCTGGACTGAGATGATACAGTAACTTGACAGTGGAATGAGAAAGGGATTTTCTATTGCCTAAAAAGCTAAAAGTAACAGAAAAATTTACCTCACTTTTTGATCTAATTAAACACCCATCTTTTTAATCTTTAAAAGATGATCTTTAAAAAAAATATATCATTCAAAGCTATATAAACAGAAGTTATTAGGACATAAGTAAAAAAAAACCTTGCAAGAACTAGAAAGGGAAAAGGGCAGATCAATAAAGCTAGATTTCACAGGTCGAGACACACAAAGGTAAAAAAGGAAACTGCCAACATTGATCTGAGTTAGATTCTGCAAACAGCAAAATGCCCTCAAACAGCAAAATGCCCTTTGGCACAGCAGAAAGAAACAAGGGGAAAACTATCTGCTCATCTAGGCGGTGGGTTAACCTGTAGATTAAAGATTAGCTTGGTGTGATGCCAAAATTAAAGGAATAATGTACATAGATTTTCAATATGGATCAGCAATAGCAATAAATGGGATCAAAATAAAGGCATAGAATTTAAAGCTACTTCCCCTGGAGAGGAAAGAAAAACTGAAGAGGGTAGAACTTTCAAATGAGTGTGGGAAGGGAGGAAGTAGAAGTAGTCTACTTGCTAGAAGTAATATCTGGCACACAATGTAAAGTTTTTGTGACCCAATTTTAAGAGGCAGACCAAATTAAATGTGGTAACTTATAAATGGAAACTACTTACAAGGAAAAGGGAAAGGAGAAACAGGATCAGGAAACTTCTCCAAAAATGATCCATCAATTATTTACAACTTTGGTTGTACGGCCTTAGGTCAGCTTTGGAAGGAAAAGAGAACAAAAGATATGGAGATAAATACAAAGGAACTACAAAGGGTAATAGCTTAATTTCAATACCAATTAACTATTAAATAGTTAGAGTACTGCTTCAGGCTCTGCTAGTTCCCTGAAAAGTCCAGAAACAGGGAGAGCATGGGAAGGAAAGCAGCTAGCCATTCCAAGTATGTATTTTCTGTCACTTGTCATGTCATGGACATTCAGATATATCACAGTTACTTCCTCTTGATATGCTTATACAGGAAGAAACTTTCTTGTCCTAAGGGACTTTTTTTAATGTCTGGGAGCCAAGTAATTCCAGACATATCTACTTTCCCTCTTCAATCCTTTCCTACTGTTATGTCATACTGTTCTATGTGATGATGCTTCCCGATTCTGCCAGTGATGCATTTGTCCTATTTGTGCAAAGATCACTAATGAAAATGAACACGGTCAGATCCTCCAGGAACCTGCTGCTACTTCATCTTTAAAAGCAGGCTATTTCCCTTGCAGTCAGTTCCTGGCTGTGCTCTGCTTCCCCTGGTAATCCCAATATTTCCAACCTGACTGCAGTACTGAAATCTAAAATAAATGATGATCAAAACTGGTATGGAGCCCCTAAACTCTTACTGAAACTCATTTCCAGCCTCTGTCAGGACTTGCAGGGGGACTGGACCAGGACCCTCACGTAGCCTGTCAAGCCTGAACCATCCTATGGAGTTGTGAGGCATTTAAGGGGCCCTGTCACAGACCTGGGAGACCCAGCAGTGGTGCCGTAAAGGGGCTTGAAGCTGCACAAGGAGAGCAGCAGGAGCCACGTAGCAAGCAAGGCTGACCTCTGTCAGACGCCTGCTCTCTGAGTATTGTACAGTATCCAAGTAGAAGCTGCCCTGAGGCTATTCTGACTATCATGCAGTCCCCTGGGAGGTCAAAAAACACAGGGCGACATATGAAATTAACTTGTATTCACTCTATCGCTGCAGAAGTGCTCTCACCCTGAGCACAGGAGGGGGGGGATGAAGAGCAGTGCACTGCCCCTTCCCTATGTGAAGTTGATTTGCCTTCCTTCCTCTGGAAAGCAAGACGAGTGAATAAAGAAATCAAATAAACACAGGTCTGTGGACCCCAGGGATGATGTACTATGAAAGGATAAACCTGAGTGTTGCCAAAGAACAGTTCTCTGCCTGCTGCTTCCCCAGGCCTGCTGTGTGACCTGAACAGAGGGTGAAGAGAGAAAGCTCTGTGGTGGTCCACGCAGCTCTGCTCCAGCGAGCAGCCCTAGGCCTGAAGCATCCCCTGACAATCCACAGGTGTACACCGTCTAGACAAATAATGAAAGAATGCTAAAGAAATACTCCAGTAAATGCCAAAGGTTCAAAAAATGTATTCTGAAACAGTAAATTTTGCATTTTGCTTTAGAGAAAACTTTGGTGTATGTATTCAAAGAGTTTTCTTGACCCCATTTGAGAGAGCTCCAAGACTGCAGAAGTCCCAGGGCTGTGTCCGAAGAGCCAGGAAAGAAGCAGAGACAAAACCTTCCTGTTTCAGAACATGAAGGCCCCAGCTGAGGACAAGCTGCTGGCATGCACCCTGCCACAGCAAGAGTTTGCTTCTCTCCTGGGTGTGGACAAGGGCTTGACTGAGAGACATTCTTCTGCAGCACAGCAGAGAAGTGTTTGACATGCTCCTTAACTGAACAGGAAAAGAGATTTAAATCCAACTATTTTTCCAATGAGATGCGATTTCCACAAAGTGGAAAACTCCCTTAGGAAAATTCAGATTCAGCTTTACTATTTTTAATTTCTACCAGAAGACAATTTGTCTGAATGGCTTTGGCATTAATTTCTGTCTTTTTCATCTGTTCAGTGCTCCATGGGTGTTGTTGCTAGGTACCTGATGACTCCGTGATCTCTGGATGTGCTGCCTGAACTGCATACCTCGTGATGTACTGGCTGCTTAGCCAGGAGGACTCATTGCTCCAGAACAGTTCAGCTCATTTCAGGAATATCTCAATGACAGGCAGTTCTATTTCTCCTTTAAAAAACAATACCAAAATGCTGGAATTTGCCTCCAGGTAAAAATCTGTTCTCCTATTATTTCTACCTCTATTTGAATAAACAGAAAATGAAAATGAGCACCTCCCTGCTCGTTTATTTTGCCAGTTACTGGCAGTTACTTTGGTATAAAGACAGGATTGAAGGCAGGCTCATTTTCAGCTTATTTTGATTTCCCACATGAAACAAGCCCAAACCCTGGAGGTCCATTACCTAAAGGGCTTTGTCACTGATCTGAGCCAGACCATAACTGCAGCCCCCAGGACAGCAGGGTAGTCCATGGAGGGTGGCAACTGGTAAATATCTGCAACAGCATACCAACTGCTTCTATAAGAACTATCAAATGAAAAACAAACAAACAAACAAACAAATGGTAACAGCAGCTCAGAGCTGGCCCCCCATCCCTTCTGGTTAAATTGTCAATAGACATTCTCTGAGCACATGGTGTGCTGACACCACGGTGTTTGTCTGTGGCTCAGTGGCACTGGGAGTTTAGATTTCCACTAAACAAAATCACAAAGCAATAACAACAAGTGGAACCAAAAGCACAACCCCATCCTTCTGATCAATAGCTCTTCAGCTGATACCCCTGAAGACCATCTTCACACTTAGTGTTTTCCAAAATTTTATCCAGAAAAGCAATTGTTATCACTGCTAAGTGAAGTACATTGAGGTTAACAGACAGCAATAATCCTCCTGGGCAAGAAAGAACTCATCCACTAGGAGCCTTCCCCCTGCCCCAGCTGTTTGCTGGAATATTCGACACTGGTGCAGCCATTTGCTCTTTCAGGCTTTGGCTTTGATACCCAAGCTGGGTGATGCCAAAGGGGTAAAGTTCTGTAGCATAAGATTTGGCAACATCGAGAGCAGAGTCAAAGGTTATTTCATTTTCTGGCTTGTTTTTAAAAAGTTAGATATTGAAATCCTAGAGCACTTTCTGGCTCTGCTGATGACCACAGGATTCAAAACATATTTCTGGACATTAAGCTTTTTCTGGACATTATTCTTTTTCACTTAGTATTTTGTCAGACATGACATTCAGCAGGAAAATGATTCCTTCTTACATTTTTGTGGGAGTTATGCAGCCCAAATTATTGCACTGAATTTATGGAGTAAAGCACCGTGAACCAACTCTCTAAACCACGAAAAAGGAAAGCTCAGCTCTTAAGGTATAGAGAATGCAGCAACGGACATCCTAGAGATTCTATATTAGAATACAAGAGAGAAAACAAATGGAAATTGTGCTCCATTTTACTCTGTGAATACCAAGAATAGGTGAAATGTTAAGGCAGGGTTGTTATGGCAACAAGATAGCTACTTCAGAAAAGCCCCACAGTCTTGTTTCTGCACAGATTGCTCCAACAGGTAAGGCTAGAGGGGTGAGATGGTGTCTTTCAGAAAAATAACTGATGCAATGGAGAAAAAATATATCAAACAAGCTTTTGGATGTATCAAGCTTTTTGAAGAACAGTTTGTGCTCTTGAATGTTTGTCTCCTTTATCCAGTTATTTCAGTTGCCCTCAGAAGACCTTCATATAAAACACTTCTTACTTATGTCTTCAGTTTTTCTTGGCTACAGCAGTACTCTTGTGACAGACTGCCACAATGAGATGCATAGCTGCTTTCAGAAAAGCTGTGTGGGGGGAGTCTGCAGCTAGCTATCAAAAAGCAGCCGGACAAGAATGACAAAAGCTAGAATCAGACTCCTGTATATACCGAGTTCAGCTTAATAGAAATACAGTGACTGTCACAGTAGTTTCCTTGATCAAAATGTATCTGGAAAAGTAAAAATAAGTAATAAAACAAAAATAAAGTTACCACCTACCCTCTGGTTATTTTACTTAAGACGTGGCGCTCTGCAGCAGCAGCTTTGGTGGGAAGAGAGTTGTACGCTGTAGAGGGACGTATTGAAGAGATAGATCATGAAGGGAAGGAAAAGTAAGACATCAAGGAGGAACTAAGGATAAAATAATGAAATGAAAAGAACTTAGAAAAACGTTGAAGTCCAATTGGCAAAGTGGGAGGACGTTGAGTCACTGTTGGACATAGACACAAAGTCTAGAATTGTGAACAAGAGTGATGCCTCTTTCCTGAGTGCTGCTGTTCTACTGCAGGAAAGAGCGATACTGCTGCTTTAGTGGTGCTCACCAGATTGGGCCTGGCAAATATACAAGCTGAATTTGACCTGTTTGCCATCTGCACCACATCTGTGTATACCCTCTTCCACAAAGAGAAACTCCAGTTACTTCAGAACCAGATTGAAGTTTCAAGCCCTTCAGGATTGTCAGGCTTAATTAATTTTTCCATACAACTGTGCAGGAAACAACTCAGTGATTTTTCTTACGTTATTGTATTACCCCGCTTTAGATATTTGTTGGTCTTTATGCATAAAGGGTCTTCTGGTTGGTTGAGCAAGCACACCAGCTAGCCTCAGACTCCAGATATGTGGAGAAGGGGATGTATGACCACCTGCGGGTTGCAAAGGATAGACCAGTGTTGGCTTGTGTTCTGGCAGCAGTGGCAGCTGGGTGGGAGTGAGGGCTAGGGAGAAGGAGCAGCAGGAGTCAGAGCCCTACTGGCTGCTGGAATTAAATTAAATTCTGGAAAGGATTTCAAATGCCCCAGCCATTATGGACTTTGGCAGAAGGCTGTGGTAGATGTGAAAGATTAGGAGTGATTTGGCTCAGAGCATAACACTGTAGATGAGTGGAGTGCTCTGAAAATCTCAAATGCATTGGAAAGGGAAAAAAAGCACAGAAGATGTTTTGTGATGAACCAGAGCTCAAGGTGAGCATTTGGAGCTGGGGTTGACCTGGAATGCTATGTCATACCAGTGCCCAACTGGAACCCCAACTGGAACAGAGATTTGGAGTTATCAAAGCTCATCGCTGGGTCAGCTCTCCTTGCTCCACATCATGCAGAGCAGCTGTCTTGGGCTGCGCGCCAGCCAGGATAGAGATTTTTTAGAATCTTCATGAACAAAATGGTAATGGTCTCATTTTCTTTCAGTGCTTGTTCTGCTTGAAAACAACAGCATTTAAGGCAATGGCACGAAGTCTGTTTAGCAGGAATATGGAAAAAATACACATTTCTCTTCACTGTGTCCTGAGAAGTAACTTCTGAGAAGTAACTGAGAAGTAACTGTTAATTTTAAAAGAGGACACACTGCTTCAATGGATGAAAACCTCAGTAAATCATTTGTGTGCCCTTCCTTGCCCTGTCAATGGTTTTCCATGTGACATCTTTAGATGGTCCAGAGTTTTCTGCACCTGGTGACCTGGAATATATGTGAGCAGATTTATCTCATCTAGACTGGACTCTCAATTTTGGTACTTGATAACCCTAAATTAAAGGATGCCTTGCCTTGCACATCAGTTCTCATTTTGTAGGTGTCCCTGGATTAACTGCTGTACAGGATGGATTTAACAGTAGAAAATGGTTCTTGATATCCATCTTGGAGGGAATCATAATGGAATGCGCCAAAATACAGCACAGCAGCCACACCAACATCTTTTGACTTCTAAAGGGCCATGACTTGCCAACATCTCTGCAAGGGCTGTCTCCCTTTGTAGCACACAGAAATACTGGTTTTAAAGAAACGCTTACCTATTTGTAGGCAGCATCTTCCTGTCTTGATGTTTACAGCAATGAAAATGCTCTTTCCAAGTACTTTGAAAAGGATTTACGGCACAGTGTAGAGCAGACAAATGTAATACTGTTGATACCAGTGTAAAACTGAGTGTAACATGAGCAATTGAGCCATAATTGCCCTTCCGCCCCTAGCTTCCTTTTACTTAAGTGGTGCTTTGTACATATTAGGTACAAAAATGAAGGACTGCAGATATTCTGCTTCAATTTTATTTAGTATTAAGTACGTATTTAAGGCAAGCCCTTGGGCTGTTAAAACCTCTCCAGATAGAAGTCTTTTAATAATTGAGAACAGATATGAACAAGCCATTACATGACTGAACTAGAAGTGAATGATTAAAAGGAAAAAGACGTAGACATATTTCTAATTTTAATAAAATCACAGTGCTTTTCATGGCTGTTTTTAAGCCTGAAAAAGCAAGCCTTTGCTTCCCAACTGCTTTGTTTGTATCTTCAGACTGCAACCCCTGATTTACATTTATGCGCTGTTTATGCCTGGGCTTCTACCACAGCCATATCATTATTCACAGTTGTCTTTTATTCCACACTGAGCTTGTGCTGCTTCTGATCACAACACGGGGCATTTCTATGGATACAGCATACTCCAATGTAGTGTGACAGGACTTTCTAATAATTCATGGGCTCTATAAAAAAACATATATATGCTCAACCATACTGTCCAAAGCCTCTTTGCATGTATAATTGGGCATTATTCCTAACTGAGATATTTATATATTCACAAAATGTTTTAAAATCATGAGAACAGAACAATTAAATGATATATATATTTTTTAAATGGTACCTGTACTTTCCATGTAAGCTTTTTTCCCCTGAGGAAATGAGAAGATTACAAATATATATATATTTGGAGGCTTTATATATATATATATAAAGTATGAGGTTTTTTTTATCATTTTTCTTTTATTTCTACACCTTCCTGTTACTAATGTCACCTTCACATAAACAGATGCAGCAATTAGCATTACCGATTATATGTTATACCTGAAAATAGGCAATTAACCAAGGTGTTTTTTCTTAATTAGAAAATAAAAATGATGTGTTTTAAGGTGTGATATTAGTCATCTGTGTGACCTTAGAGAAGCAAGATGACAGTCTACTTCTGCATTCCTGTGAAGTCTCCCAGCAAAATTAATTTCATGGAGTTCTACAGTCAAAGCTTGTCTGAAAGTATCTACCACTACAAAGACGGCAGGTTCATCCACATCCCCCCTAAAGCAGTTTCCCCCCCCCAAAAAAAAAAAAAAAAAAAAAAAGCAAAAGCTGACACAGCATACTTCTTTTTTGAGAGTGGATGCAAAACCAGATGGTGTATTCTTGGAGTGAAAAACACTTCCATACTCTATGGAGTAAAAGATATGACTGCCTGGCCAACAGCTCTGAGGGCAATTTAACAACCCCAGTGATGCTACATAACCGCATGCTTGAGGTTGGAGGCTGGTGTTGACTTTGGATCGTTGATCTTGGTCTACAGAGGGAATGTAAGCTTTCCTGCTTGGCACCCAGCAGTAAGATGCTGAGCCCAGAGAGAGGGTACAGCAGCTTCAGTCTGGGCATTGAATACAGCCCAAGGTAGTTACAGGAGATGAGTGAACTGGAAGCACCCAAGGCTGCACCCTTCAGCTTTGAACAGTTGCACAATAGAGATGTTGAACACAGTAAAGCTCTACAGCAGCCCTGCTTTATATTCTCCACATGAAGCTGCCATTCATGCAATAATCCTTACTCATCTACTCCGGCTCCTGTTCTCATTCTTTCTATCTCTTGCCAGTCACTTTCTTCTTGGAAGCAAGAGATCATCATCTCCGATTTGAATGCAAAACTGTTTACCTGCCTGCAGCAGATTTTTAAAAGGAAGAATCACCATATTTATTTTAACTGACTGTAAATTCCCATGCTTTGATTACCTGCAGCACTCTAAATTTTCACCTACGCAGTAAAAATGAAAACAGTAGGTCTTTGACTTAGTTTCAGCTGGAATTGAATTGCTTTCTTCAGAGTGTCTGGTGTGATGCTGTTTTGGTTCTAGGAGAAAAACAATGTTGACAACACATTGATGTTTATAGTTGCTGCTAAGCAGGGTTGTACAGAGCGAAGACCATACTCAGCAAAGGGCCCAAGGAGCTGAGAGGGGAAAGAATCAGGACATCTGACTTAAAATGGCCAAAGGGATATTCCATATTATACTAACATCATGAAGAAGGAGTTGAAGGAGGTGAGAGTGCAAATCACTTTCTTCTGCTGATTGGGATCTAGCTGGGCATTGGTCAAAGTACAGTGAACAATTACTTATGCATCACTTGTTATATATTTTATATATATTTTTTCTATATTTGAATATTTTTTTTAATATTTTTTTTCCTTTTTTGCCCGATTCTCTCTCCCATCCCACCAGGAAGGGGAGGGGAGAAAGCAAATGACCATGTGATGCTAAGCCACCTGGCAGATTAAACCACAACAGTCTTTTTGCCAACTTTTTCATCACTCTTAAAATACAGCAACACAAGATCTCCTGTTTAACTACCTGGCTAGAGAGCAGCCACAGCAGCAACAAAGCATTTCTCTCCTAGCACTGAGATACTGTAACACTATAGTGTGATGGAAAGCACAGCAACAATAGCAGGGTAGCAAAACCCTATGGAACAGCAAGTGAGGGTATGTCCAATGCAACAGCTGCAGGCACAGAAACAAACAGGGGGGAAAAAAAAAGCTGCATACCCTTAGAAGACCTCAGGTAAAAAGGGAACCCCAGCAAGATACCCCTACCTCCACTGCCAACTTAAATGAGGTCTGGGAAGAGGTGGATCCTGGTTCCATCCCTTTTGGTCACTCAGGTACATTGCATGCACCTGTGCTCCTCTGGGTTGGTTCTGCCTTCTCACCAGGTGCTCAATCACTGCTTCAGGCCATGACTTAGCATTACCTCTACAGATACTCAAGAGAATCCTACTGAAAAAGTTAGGAGAGGCTTTCCCCTTCCTTCTGGGAGACATCAGAACAGATGCATATCCAATATAGAGGTTTGTCTTCATCTTCATCATTCTGGTCATTAGCCATAATTATTCATTGAAAATCTGTGTCCTGGACCCTGAGATAGATATTTCCTATTAAACATTAATACAATTGTGCAAGTCTATAAGGAAGCAAAATTTATTTTGTTGATTAAGGACACTGTAGCATATGGCTCTGCCATTACCATGACAGCACCTTTTCACACTTCATGTCAACAGTAGAGGATGTGTCATGGGAATGTAGTAGTTTTGATAAATTATGAGAATATCTTTAAAACTTTGTCTGTAAACAAAGGGATATGGAAACTGAAACTTTTGCTGAAATACTTTTATTGTAGCCATAAAAAGATGAAAGAGGATTTTGAGTAAAAAGCAGGCACTGACATCCATGAACACAATATAAGATCTAGAGTCATCTTAGGACATTGTCTCAATCCCAGCAGTGAATTATAGACAGTGCTTAGCCAAAATGTATGAGATATAAGGCAAACAAGGCATAGGCTTCTCCTGGCAGCATTTCCAGCCTGCCTTTGCAGATCTTGCAGCCGCACCTTCATTTAGGACAAAGCTGGTAAAGTAAGACCCCAAAGTTTTACTACCTTGGAGGAATCACATCCAAACAGCAGTGCAATCTGGCCTTGGAAGACCACTCTTGCAACTCAGACCTGTTCAACATTCCTTGAACGTCTGCTCAGGTCAGCATGCACAAGCTGGAAATAAATAATGAGATGAGAAGATGGATTTGGGGACCAAGAAGAGGCTGTGTGTTTTTTTTGTTTTTTTTTTTCTGCTTTTCAGAATTTACAATAGAAAAGTGAGCTCTGAGGCTACATGATTGTTGTGCTTATTCAAAGAAGTAAAGCACATTTCTTCACTTCCTGCTTGATTTATTGCCAGTGAACAGAAGCCTATGTGTGGGTCTTGATACAATGTGTTCGGTGGTCAGTATAATATTAATTGACTATTAGAAAATGCGCATTAGTTTCACAGCCAGGCCGCAATACAAAATATATTTTCAACTCCTTTATTTATGATTTTTTACTTTTTATTAATAAAAGAAGTCTGATACTATTACTCTTGTTGGAGTCAGTGGGATCGCCCAGGCAAGGGAGCTGTTGGGTATATACGAGGTTATCAAACAGCAGGCTCTGGAACCAGCCTAAATTTAGGAGTGAGAGTCCTGCAGCAACCAGAGAGGGAAGCGAGATGCGTGCTGAGAGGAGAGAGGGATGCTGCTGGGATAGACAGCAGAAGGAGGGGCAGGCCAAGTGGGTCTGACTGGAGGTGAAAGGAAACATCATGGAAGGATGTAGGTAGAAATAAGTAAGGAGGAGGGGGAAGGGGAAAAAACAAAACCACGATAGAGAACAAAGGTGGTGCCTGGCACTCCTCTTGCCTACTGCTTTAAATCAGACTGATCATAACTTTGCCTGTTATTCAGTAAGGGCATTGATTTGCCAGCTGCAAGGAAATAGAGAAATGTGTTGTTTTTAAGTTAGCTGTTGCTTCCTAAAAGTTTTTTTTTTTTTTTAACCAGCAAAGATAAACTGTGAGAAATGAATTGTTAATGAAAATATATTTTAGTATATTAGGTAGGTATACATTAGCAAATACCTGGAAATGGGGCCTCAGGCATCTCTCTTCATGGGATCCTGATCATTTGGGCCTCATTCATTTAATAGCTGTTCTGGTCACCTTGACTTTAATTGCTTTCTCTTTAGTACTCCAGTACTAAAACTGAAAGTGACAACCCCAACCAGTTCTAACCAGCTACCATAACAATAAATATACAATACATTCAGATATGAACGTGAGCAACCCAGAATACCATGAAGAAAACGATAACTGTGTTCAGCCTAGTACTTACGCAGCATGCAGGGAGCAGCCAAAAGGGCATACTGACAGAAACTTCCCTTGGAAAACAGTCAGGGATCACTAAAGTAAATGAGCCATCAAATACAGTGGGAATGTTTTACATACCTGCATTTCCTTAGAATACCCCTGTTATTGCGCTGTTGTTCCTTAATTTCTTGTCAAGTTTTAGGCAAAATATGCATCCTATTCTATGGTTTCACAAAAATGTAGGAGTGCCCTGCACAGCTCCAACTGATCTTCAGAGGAACAGCCACCCAATGGCTTTCAGAAGAGTCTCAACTTGTCAACTCTGGGCTGTTCAGAGCTCAGGAACAAAATGCCACCCTTTGCAGGGAGCAGTTCTAGGGACACTTATGTGATCCAGCTCATCAGAAGTGCCAAGCACACACTTAAATCATTTTGAAATTAGAGGCATAATGAGGACCCTCTAATGGAATAATTGCATTAGCATGGGAAAGTGATGCTGCTGAGCTCAGTGGTGCTTAGACCACAGTAATGAGACCTTGATGTGCTGGTGAATCAGCAAAGCAGCAGAGGCAAAGCAGCTGCTGGTCTGTGGAAATCAGGGCCATTAGGGCAGCTGAGCATCCTCATGCCAAAGAGATCCTTCGTTCAAAACCGTTGACAGAAACAGGAGGGAAAAAATAACACAATAAATCACCTGCTGCTCAGTTCATCTGAAGCTGGCAAACGAGGTTTTTTCAAACATAATGCACTAATATCTCATGACCTCATGTCTCTAAAATATTGATATGAATATTACCTTTAACCTGAAATGTAGTCTGCTCTTTTGTTGATTTCTGGATGATGTAAATATGTGACAGACCAAGCACCAGGAAACATGGGTTAGCCAAAGTGCTGCTGTAGCTCTGATCTCTGACATCTGGGGCTGAGATTGAGAAAAAAGAAATGGAATGGAAGCATGCAAAAGTGAGAACATATGTAACAAACAAGTCTGTAGCTTTTGTTTCTAGAGGATATGGGTTTTTTTTTTTTCTGACTGCAGCATTTTTGTGTTCACTCCTGCTTCATCCATTAGCAACATATTAAAAAAAAAAAAAAAAAAAAGAGATGAATACATAAAAAATATTTTTATACATATACACATATTTATATTTAACAAGGAAATTGTTCTATAATTGGCAAAGAAATTAAGATACTTCTTCTCCAATAAGAGAACGAAGCTTAAAGCATACAGGAAGTTTATTTGTGCAGAGCTTGCATGCTGTTAAATGTAATGTGAGAGTGGAAGAACAGTCAAATTTCACAGCAGGGGTCCTATCCAGGAGTTTGATTATTTGTTTATGCTGTAAATCACTATGTAAGTCCCTGTAGTTGGAGTATGCAAATGCTGTAAAAATTTGCTAGTTTTAAATATCTTTCTAAATGAAAATATGAGAAAAACAGACAACCCATAAAGTTGTTAATAAAAGCCATTTCTTGGTGAAGCAGAAGAAAAATGAGTATATTTAGGCAGTCCAGGAGAATTTAATGGTGAAACTGAACTTTGGGAACTCACATGGGCCCTAAGTCAGCACAGCAGTAAGAAGGAGAAAATCTTTGAATTGCAAGTGGTGATTGATGTGCCTGAAGCATTGCTTTGCTGCATGCTTGACTGACACAGCAGCCAGTGTGGTCAGCCAGAAATGGTCAGGGATGCTGTCCTTTGGCAGTGCTTTGTGGGGCCCTTTCCTTATTTTCTGTTGTAAAGAGCATCATCTGATCTTTTACCACTTCTGAGAAAGAGCCAAGTTTTCTCCTTTCTAGGTGCTTTCTTCTGCTCCAGCCATACGTACTTACCTATGACAATTTGTAATAGTATTTTCCACTATATAGCTTCTGTTCAGTGAAATGTTCAAGTGTTTAACTGCTTTCGCACACAGCAAAACCCTAATATGCTAATGGCCAAGCACTTGTGTTAGTTCTTCCTTCAGTGAACACTCTATAAGCCAAACTAACCAACCCCAAAAAGTAATTTGTGCATACTTATGCTATAAAGTGCATTTCACTATGTTATTAAAATGCAGATAAACATCAGTAGTGGAAGAATCATAATCAAATTTTCTACAGTATTCCATGACTGCTATGACTTCACAAAAATAGTTGCTGACATGAAAAATATTTCTGTAGAACAGGAGATTATATATTAATTTTAGAAATAGAATAGGTAGGTTGCTCCAAAAGTAGTGCCTCCTATTTATTTCCAAGGAAACTACAACAAAGAGCACAATAACACTTTCTGATAGAGCAAATTCTCAGCTACAAAACACTATTTTTCAATGGAGTCATCACCATTAGCTATGCGTTTTCACCAGCCATGAACAAGAGCCTGCATGCCATGCTCATCAAAATCAGCACCAGCTGAGGTGACTCACTGTCACTGTCGCTACTGCTAAAACGCACCACCCACCTCCTCACTGTGCTCAAATCCGCTGCTTGGTCTCCACAAACATACAGCAAGTATCAATGAATGTCAATGGTTGCAATTTTTTCTGCATAGACGAATTCACTGACATGTCTTTGCTTCATCCACGCTTCCATGTCAGACACCATGCTGTTTGACTGCCCCTCTGCTGCCAACTATCACACAGCAACAACATGTAACGGAATATTGGTGGGAAGGCTCTACCTCTTCTGCCACACCACCAACATCTGCCTCTGGTGTTGTGGGCCAGTAATAAAGAATAAAATAGGAGGCATTACTTTCAGAGCAGCTTTCATATCTTCATTCAGCCAGAGATTGCATTACATGTCTCTGTAAGCAGAAATTTCTTTATCCTCCTTTCAATAAATCTGTCTCCCAAGTACAGCACAGACAGTAGCCCCAAATTCAGCTGGTCTACTCCAGTAAGTGAAAATGGCTGTTGCAAAGTACCAACATCAGCTTTTTCAGGCTTATTTGAGTCTTCAGCCTTTGGTAACTATAAAGCAAACAGAAAACTTCACTGCCTTTCTTGCACCACTGAAAATTTCCCTGTACATAATTTGGAGAATTATGCATGGCACATTATAAATTTACATATATCATTTTGAAAGTATAAAAGCATCTTCATCTTCCAGCATCTTCATGCTGGACTTGAATCACCAAGACGTGTTGGTCCTCATCCCCACATGGGCTCCATCGCAGTGCAAGGCATAGCTACCCCCCAGCTCCCTCCTCCAAGAGCTCCTCAGCAGGACATGGCCAAAGCCCATTCCTCTCACACTGACACCAGGAGAGCTCCAACAGCCACCCATCAGCCAGCTCTGTGGCACATTCTTATTCCATAAGTTTAGTCAGGAAGACTGTCGACTCCTTTTTAGAGATGAGGTGGAAACGATGATCATCACTTTCCTGACAGGCAATAATTTCCTCTTAGCAAAGCCATTAGAACCATCAAGCAAATCTGCAGCACAGTACATAAAGTAATTTCAGGGATGTATCTTATTTACTCAACTACTTGTAATGAGGCTGGTTTGTTTTAGCCTGTTCTTTCAGTCACTGCTTTAGAAATACAGATTACATTTATTCTGAAAAACATATCCCATCCCTTTTACACTGACTCTTTTTTTGGAACACAATTTTTCAGAGTAGTGTAAAATCCCCTGAATTTTCAGTAAATATTTAAGTCAATGACATAACAAGCTGTGTGATACAATCAAGTGACACATTTCTCTTCAGTTACATACACCGTTTTGTTGACTTCCCAGGGAGCTTAGCAAATGACATTAAATAAAGACTTACATCAGTGACATATATCTATGCAAGAAATGACTGAAAATGATCTGGTCAACCAATCATTTTATTAAAGTCCTGAAACTAGTCCACATAGCATAGTGGTCTGAATTCCAAGTGAATGAATTTATTCATCATAAGACAATCCTTTAGCAGGAGAGTGCAGCGGGGCTTACATTTCTATGACACAACAATATTTTCTCTTTCCGAGACAGTGGCACACAGCTTAAAATAAGCAAAAAGGGTCAAAACATACTTAAAATTACAGAAAATCTCCCTTTCAATCGTAGCGTATGGGCTGGCCTGACTTCTAAGGAGCCCACCAACTTTCTTTGTCACTTATTCCTTAGGAAACTTCTTCCCCGCAAGAAGTTTTATAATGATAAATTTTAACTCTGAAAAATTCAAATTGCATTAAAGTTTCCATTAAAGCTTTAGGAGATTGCCAGTGCCATCATTTCAGCTTGGAATGGCCACAATCAGTAGCTGTTTTTTATGGGTACCATGTAATTTATTTTCTTCTATTATAGAACTCTGGGCATTCTCATTTTTCTACTTTGAGAAGACTTCAATTAAAAGTCTATCTTCTTTCCTAAATATAAAAGTAAACATTTAATAGCACAGAGGAAATACAGCCCTGAGCCCTCTTGCTCAGAGACAAGGTATATAGTTTGTATTTTCTAGAATTCTCAGCATGAAGTAGCTGGAATCATTAAAGCTGTGGATTGGAGAAATACTGCTATCCGCCTAGTGCTGGGGACATTTAGCATGTAGAAATTAGAACTTGGAACACATTCAAAACAGAAGGAGAAAAAAGAAAACCAAACAAATCCACACTTCCACATTTTAAACTCACAACAATACACAGAAAGAAAAATGCCCACAGGCAAATCACCCTGAAAATTCACATTATCTTGGTTATATTCTGTGATAGAGAGCAATTCACTCAGTTGTTCTGTGCTTCCTATGCTCGTGCTCTGTGTTTTCACTTTCTAAGTTGTCCCTTCTGCAGTCAGAATTTCTCAGTAAGGGCCCCCCCAGATCTTCCTCCACAAAACACAAATAGCTCAAAACAAAATGCTAAACCAAATACTGGTTGAAGAATTTTGTGCTACACAGGAATTGTTTGAGTTGGAAGGGACCCCTAGGGGTCCAACTCCCCTGCAATGACCCTCCTCTGCCCTGCAATGGTGATGCACAAGAAGCCAACAGCATTCCTCCAGAGCAAAACAGATGTCATAGAAGAAGGCACAGTCTTAGAGCATTCCCCCTGCTCTTGCTGCTCATCAGCTGGCAATGACCCCTCATTTCTCTGCACTCTTCTGAAAAGCAGTATCAGTCTAAAGGCTCACCTGAGAGCTCCTACTGTCTGCTTTATGAGAGTTCCAGAAGTGTTGATCATTTTTGGTAGTTCTTGCTTGATCTATTGGGATGCAAGAATTAAAGTAACTTGATTTTTGAAGGGTGCGAGAGTATATGCTCTTACTGCTTCCTATTTCTGAGCAGAGTAGCTGAATTCCAGTCACTTGTAGCAAAAAGTTGAGTTCTTTCCATAATTCTTTATCTTGCTTTAAAGCCAATTGTTTGCTTCTGCCAGCTCGTAATTGCACAGAAAGGTGGATGTCTGCAAGTGCGAAGGGAGGTTTTCTATCATTATGCCTAATGGCTGTTCCGCTCTGCTGGTGATTATTCATCTGCCTCTGATGTTTCCTGCTCTTGCCAGAAGACCTGCAGCAGGTCAGATTTTTGCCTTTCACAGAATCGTTTGTTTTCTTTTCCAGGAAAACATCAATGTCTTAATGCAATTTATTCCTCTGATTAATGAGAGAAGTAAATCCACCCATTTTTTTCTGATTTATGCTCATTTTACTCAATAAGCTGCAGATGCAAGTGTTCAAGAAATCCCCGTGTGGAAAAGAAAGCATTTTTACCTGATTAGTCTCACTTTTTCCTATTACTTTCTGCAGGAAACAAAAGTGGAAGTGCATTTGGAGGAATGCATTTTGCAATAATCAAATACATTCGGCAAAGATATTTAGTCTCTGTGCTTTGTTGTGACCCACCAAGAGACAGCTGGCTTTTGACTGCCACAGGCAGGAGGTCTGGCACTGTGGAATGTAAAGGATGACCACTTCTTTGTGAGCACCAAGACCATGCCCAGAAAACCACCATCTACTTCAGAGACCAAAATCCACATTCCCTAACTAGTCCGTTTTGGACTACTACTCTAGTAGTCTTTTCTTGTAAACCCTGTATAACTACATGATTTCTTACTAATCATGACACAGGCCAAAAAAAGCCCTGATATTTATGGGAGCAGTGCCATGGAAATGGGTGGAGAGTGACTAATTTATAGGATATATATTTGATCCTGACCTTACTGATGAAAAGTATGAAAATGCATTTTAGCTGACTTCTTGACATCCTAAATACTTGAAGTAGACACGTCAGCTGTACGGGGCATTCCCCTCACACTCTCTGGTTTTAGCAGACAGTTTTACACTTAAAAGGAGTTTAATTTCTTTGAGCCTTAAAAATAAAGCCTCTTGCCTGAATTTTTAGCAGGAAGAACTCAACTGTCTCTCACTGAATAAGTAATGACCCAATACGTCTTAATCAGAGCATATGTCCTTCACAGACCGAAGGTCCTTTGAAATTTCACCTACAGCCCATTTGTAACATCTGTTTGGCAAAGTTTAGCACTTGTTTGGTACAATCAAAAATGCAGACTCATTTCATCATCTTCTCCCTTTATTCTTCTCTGAAGGACAGAAAGTTACCAGCCCAGATCTCTTGTCTGGTTTAAATACATATCAAGTGTAGGATTTCTCACAGGAGATACAATAACTGCTTGCTACTTCTTTTCTTGTATAGTTCATATTCCTGTCCCTGCTTATCAAGGAGAATGCTTCTGTACTATCTTCATATATAACTTACATCGAGCTTGGTATCTTTGTCCACAGTTTTGCATGACAACAGAAATACTTGTTCAAGTGCAAACCTTATTACAGAGTTTTGAAAAGACAATTGTTGAATAACTTAATTTTCATCATTTAGTTTGTTTCACCTAATGAACTTCATCTGTCTTCTCCAAGGACACAATATGTTAATTAGTTCACCTGCTCATTCTTATTCAATGAAAACAATGAGTCCTCAGAAGGGATTTCTTCACAACATTCTCTCAGATCCTCTCCATTGTTATATTTCACTGAGAGGGTGATGAGGTTCCTGGAGCAGGCTGCACAGAGCTCTGGATGCTCCATCTGTGGAGGTACTCAAGGCCAAGTTGGATGGGGCCCTGGGCAGCCTGATCTGGTGAGTGGCAGCCCTGCTCATGGCAGAGGGTTGGAACTCAGTGATCTTTGAGGTCTCTTCCAACCCAAGCCATTCTGTGAGTCTATCACTGTATGGTGGTGTGTTTAGCTGAAGTGTAATATTTGGCAGAAGACATCAACATACCATGGATGGGATCACCATCAACTACGGAAAACAGACTTCTGCAGCAGGAATTGAGACCTTAGCAACAAAAAAAACCCACCTTCTCTAAAAGAAAAAATAGTTATTTCTGTACAGCAAAAGCAAAGCCAGAAACTTCAGCATGGAAGCCTAACAGATTTGCTTCTGGGTAAACTTCATCATCCCATAAAACTTCCCTCAGGACTGATTCTATGGTTATGAGCAAAAGGCTCAACAAGATAAATTTTGCCATGCAAGTGGATGATCTGTCACTCACCCTCCTCAGGTTTACTGGAGACTGGGCCTCACTTGGGTTTTGCTGGAATGAGATATAATGTTCTGGCAACACTGAGTGTTTTTTTTTTTTTTAAAGGCTGGAAAATTTCATGCAATAATTAACCACCTCTTGCTGCTTGGCTTGCTGAAATAATAAGGGTAATTGAATAACACGCTTATGGGTGTAAGCTGACTGCCTGCAGGGCTCTGGAAGGATGTATCTTCCCTGTACACCACAACGCATAATTGGATGGGTAATAGCTGTTATGGGAGCCTTCCACCTTCCTCTGGAATATCAGTGCAGAAGGCACAATGTCAAGTTAGATGAACAAATGATTTAATCTGGTATGGCATATCCTCTGCTCCTGCAGTGCCATAGTGAACAACCGGCTAGACTGCAAGATATGTGCCTGCTGTTGTGTAATGAGGTCCTGGGTAACCTGGGTCATTATTTTTAATCTGAAATGCCAGCAAAAGCCCCACACTTCTCAGAATGCTCATCTCTATGGCAACCTCCATGCAAAGTATTGTTCAGTTCTGAATTAATATGTATTTATGCTTAAGCGAGAACCAGGAGTGACTATTCCTGGTTTTACAAGCATACCATCTCCTGAATCCCTTTAATCTTCTCTGCGTGCTGTTGAATGTCAGGTAATGGAGAGGCGCAGTGTGAGCTCAATTAGTTTAAAATCTTATCAGTGTAATTGGGCAGGATGAGCTGTATTAGCTTGCCAAATAGAACTCAACACTTTGAAGTTATTTACTCAATTTTATATTCTTCCAAAAGCAATTAATTGCATAACCATTAGCAACTAATATTAATTAATGGGGTTCCAACATAATTGTGTGTGATAGACATCACCAAATGAGTCCACTGAGATGGCTGGGAGGAAGGGGATTGCCACCATGAATACCAAATCTCAGCAGATTGACAGTAGACTCAGTCGAAAACCGTGCTGAGGAATGATTAGAAAAAGGCCAATGCTAAAGATGGCTCAGAGCATGCACTGCCCCACGCATGGCCATAGCATGGTGGTGCGAGGTGTTGCTAAATCCCGACAGCCTTGCTGAAAACAGGACTGTCAAGAGTATCTGTCTGCAAGAACAACCTAAGTGCTTTCCTCTGCACTAAACAGCATTTCACTTGCTGTAGCAGATTTCTGCCCTTTTGAACTATCTTTTCTGCAGTCAATTTTCTTCCCTATCATTTCAGGTAACTGAGGCTGAAATCGTTCAGTGTAATAAGCCGTTTACTGTAGGCTTACTTGCCAAGAGCCCTGCCCATGCCTGCCAGCACACCGCCACTCTATTTCCTCCCATTCACCACTTACAGCAGCTGCTGCCCAAGGAACTGGAGCACACCAGAGATATGTTCTAGGCTGCCGTGCTCCCTGTCCTACTTCTCCACAAAGAAGAGTGCAGAAGCCACATGCTGTCGCATCAACTGACTGTGCAGCACTGAACTTCAATGAGTGTCCAGGATCAAGCATTCATTTGACAATCATGACTTGGGCTATTGAGGTAGCCTTGCCTTCAGTGGTGTGAGTGGGTGAGCTGAGCATTACTAGGTACTGATCAAAACACTCACTCTGGAGTACAATAGCTAGACAGGATACGATCCTTATGATAATCATAACAAAAACAGGTAGGGAAAGAGATGAAGTGAGATGTATTATTTTCAGATAATGTTATTAGTTGGATAACCATTTTTAGCTGCACTTTTTTCTAAAGGTCCCCAGCTGTTTCTGTTGCACCCTGCCTTGCTTCTGTCCCTCACCGTGGGACTGTGTTGTTATACACAATTAAACACATTTCCAATTTGTGCTCCTGAGACCGTGGCAGCTGCACTTCAGTAGAGGGTGAAGGCAGACCAGATGGAGAGAAGGTGAAGTGCCGTCAGTTCGTTGAGATGGAAGATGCCATAGAAATGCAAACAGAACCTATAGTTTATAAGGGAAAATAATGTCCTGACAGCCTGATGAAAGACTAACTCAGAAACCCCCTAGTCCTTCCCAAATTAAGTTCTGGGAAGATTGATACGGGTGCACTGTCAGATACTTCATCATTTTTATCCTTCTACAGCTTTCTGTGTGTGTGTGTGTATGAGAAACTGTACCAATCTAATCTGAATGAGGAAAGTCACCTTCTTTGGTGCTCAGTTTCATTTTGCTCGAGTAATAGGAATGAAAATGAAAATCCCACTTTAAAAACATGAAAAAGGAACATTCTCTGTAAGGTAGAAAGGAGTCTTCAACAGCCCCACAAGGAAAAACTCTTTAAAACAGTCACATATATCCTTAAAAATTCAGGCTGCTTAAAACCATATGTGCCTGCTCCACATTTTTTTTCTCAAAGACTGATAGAAACTGCAGTGCCTCAAAAATCCAATAAATGCATAGCAAGGGAACACTTGAGAAGAGAAGGAGGGAGGGGAGACAGAGCTGAAGTCAAGTTAATTTGGGAGGCACTTTAAGAGAAACACACTGGAAGCATATGAAAGTTGTTAGAACAGTTCTTCTGGGACTCACAGTTCTGCACATTAAACGGTAATGAAAGAAGGTGCTGATGTATAGATCAACATCTAAATCCATAATATTTTTGGCAAAGCATGCTATTAGCTGTATCTTCTCTCTTTATACAGTGTAGCTATTTCACATGCATGTGTTCGTATTTCTTACAGAACAGATGCTGCACATCTGAAGCGGTGCTAAGTCCCAGGACATCAATGAAACTTTCAGCCCACTCTACAAATCAGGGTCTGATCCTGTTTCCATGTGTTAATCTTTACAATCATCCTTTCCTGAGCAAAGCAGCGATTTGCAGCAGGCTGTGAGCCCCCTGATCCCAGTGGTACACTGCACTTTGCTTGGTCACATCAAAACCAGTGAAGGGTGTGAATATCTGCTCCCCACTGGGGGGGTCACAGCTCTGCCCTTTGTGCATAGATTGCAGCAAAACTTCCAGTCAACTGGCTTGACATTCTTCTAATTGACTGTGAAATTATGCAGATCAAGGGCAGTTTGCCCAGGAATGTCCAACTCAGGCGTGGAGAATACTGGCTGTAACAGTATTCTGGATTATGAGAGCTTGCCTGGATTTTCCATAAGTACCTGTAACATACTTAGTGTTTGCATTCCCAACATCCCGCCTGCTTCACAGACACAACATCCAGCTGCAGCAGCCAATGGAGCTTTTTGCATTGGCTGCTCTGTAAACAGAGAACTGAAAATACTTCCCTTGCCAAAAACCATACATAGAAATCCAGGTACGTATTTTTTACCATTTTTGGCAGGATAAAAGGAGCAAAGAAAATAAATCTTGTGTTTTTGAGGTCAATGTCCTGAAATCTGCAGGGACAGAGGATGAGCCAGGACAGAGGAAACCCAGTCCCACACCATGAGGTGCCCTGGGGACAGAGAGCACGATCAAGGCAAAGACCCTTTTGTGTGGGTTATCTGGGACCCTGCCCCATCCACAGCAAAGGCTTTTCCCTGCAAAATGCTACCTGAGCTCCCTAGGCTCCCTTATCAAAATCTCCCATGTGGGAATCAATCACAGAAAGGAGATGAGATACAGGGAAAACCACAGGGGAGGCTCATCCTTCCTTCTGTTTTGTATTGAATTACAGATGTTGTAACGTGAGATATTGTGATAGGGGTACGCATTATTCCCTCACGAATAGCTCAGGGGAGGAATTCAAAGAGAAGAGAATAGAGTGGAATTTTAGTCTGCCAGTTACAAAATGGGTATTTGTGGGGCAAGTAGCTGCTCTTTGCCAAATGCAAAAGCATTATCATATATTTTAAAACACCAAGCCTGTGGAAAAAGACTATTACTAGCACAAAACTTAATACCAAACAGAATTGTTTTCAATGGATTTCTGTATTTCCTCTACATCATGTATATTTTTTTGTCAGTCAGCAAGACACAGAATACATTAAAAATGTAAGAAACAGGTTTCTTGCATTTAGAACTATTCATAGGCAGCAGACATTGGTGCATATGCAAACAACAGGCTTTTATTAGATGCTGCAAACACAAGGATCTGGAAAGCCAGAGCCTTTTATTTCTGTCTCCTTGCTGATGCTGGGAACATTTTGGCAGAGTTGTCAACCCACACACAGAGGGCAGTTTGTATATTTTCTTATCCTGTTGTGCTTTGCCTCTCTTTCTTTGTCTCATTATGTTTTCAAGCTGCTTTCTTCATTTTCACAAATTTAAATGGCAAGTTTAATTGCAATACCCCAAACATGTTCTGTGACAACTTAAAACCTTGAAGACTCACATGATATTTTTAAGCCCTAATTTGCCTCAATTTCTGTGCCAGGCTGTAACAGCTGCCATTTCATAGAATCATAGAATCACAGAATGGCTTGGGTTGGAAGGAACCACAAAACACACCCAGCCCCAACCCCCTGCCATGTGCAGGGCTGCCACCCACTAGATCAGGCTGCCCAGGGCCCCATCCAATCTGGCCTTGATTTCCTCCAGGGATGGGGCATCCACCGCTTCCCTGGGTGGCCTGTTCCAGTGCCTCACCACTCTCTAAGAATTTCTTCCTAACACCTAACCTAAATCTCCCCTCTTTTATCTTAAAGCCCTTCCCCCTTCCCATGTCACTATCAGACCATGTAAAAAGTCAGTCTCTCTACTGCTCATAATAACCCTTCAAGTACTGGAAGTCTGCAGTGAGGCGTCCCCAGAATCTTCTCCAAGCTAAACAAACCCAACTCCCTCAAACATTCTACATAGAAGTGCTCCAGCCCTCTGATCATCCTCCTGGCCCTCCTCTGGATCCTCTCCAACAGCTCTGCATCCTTCCTGTGCTGGTGGCCCCAGGCTTGGAGGAGTATATCCCCAGATGGGGACTCTCAAGGGCAGAGGGGTACAATCCCCTCCCTCTGCCTGCTGGCCATTCTGTTGATGCCACCCAGGATGCAGTTGACCTTCTGGGCTGCAAACACACACTGCTAGCTCATATTCAGCTTTTTGTCTATCAAGATGCCAAGTCCTTCTCCACAGTACTGCTCTCAATCAGTTCTTCTCCCGTTCTGTATCTGAGATTGCTTTGACCCAAGTGCAACACCTTGCACCTTATTTCGTTTTCAAGCAGGTATGTGTGGCATGTGAACATGGACGTTTAGACAGCTTTGCTGGTGTGCACTGCACAGTGTTCGGATCTTGTGTTAAAAAGCAGGAGAGGTTCCAACACCTATTGTCACCCATTCCCTTGACAAATAAAGTGATTTCACTCTGCCAACCCACACAGCTTGCTTGAATCACAGAATCACACAGCAAACAAATGTCCTTACCCTTTTCTAAGGGCTGATGACTCATAGCATGTTGCAGCAGGCCACCAATTTAGAACTCATCTCATCAATAACTCAGGTGGGGAATGCAGCAAGCCACTCGGAAACCAAGTATAAAGCCTTCAACTTGAAATCCCCAGTACTATTCTTGTACTCAAATTTCCATAAGTGGCAAGTGCTTTGTTATATCACTTTCTATCTAAAGGAAGTATTCCTTGAGCATAGCCTTGAAGTCTGTGGAAGGAGAATCTTCTTCCCTCCTGCCTTGCCCTTGGGAAAGCAGATTAATGGCAGGATAAACATACCGGTACTGGTTTTCTCATTGATGTTCACTTTAAAGGGTTATTTTTGTTTTTCATACAAATTTTAACACCGTGAACCTTGAATATTTACAGTAGCACAAAAACATAATGTTTTCAGCAATGGTTCCAAACCTAGCTATATTTTGATATCTTCTGTGCTACCCAAGCATATGTTTTAGCTTGAAGTACAGGACAGCGGTGAAGTAAAAAAGAAGATAATTGTATGTTCTAATTTCAGCAATGCCCTAGTAAACAAGGATGATGATAATTAGAAGCACAAAAATTATCTTAGATCTGTATCGTTTTTATCCATTTCTGGTATTTTTTGGAAGGTTTTTTTTTCCTTTCTAAATCTCAGTGCCACTGAAAGGCATCCTGAAATTATCACTATTAAAGAAAGCAAAATAAGAACTATGTACACAGTTAAAATAAAGTTATTGATTTCATTTCCATAAGCAGAAAAACACAAATGGCTTAACTCAGCATTTTTCAAAGCGTACTCAAGTCACGTTCCCAGCAATCAAGAGAGAGTTAATCAAATTTTTTCTTCTCAGAAATAATGATCATGGCAGATTTTGTTGAATAGATTGCAAGATTTTGTTGTTTCAGTGTATATCACTGAGCTTCTGTTGATCATTGGGTGTTGAGATGTATTTGTGTCACTGCCTCATCTCAATAGATCGATCCTTTCTTTAGGTCACGTATTTCCCACTCCTCCTTGTAAATCTTTCTCTGCTGTGCAGACCCAGTACAGACCTAGTTCTCACCTTTGGAAACTTTTATTTTTTTGCATGAAACTTGCTGTAGAATAACACGTGCATTTTAACACTTAGGAAGGGTGGAAGACACCAAATACTGAGTATTTTCCATTTTGATTGTGCATAGAGGTAGAAATACAAACACCCCCACAATCATTGCTGGTGAATGTACTGAGAATAGCAGTTGTTGTATTCAATTACTGACAGTAAACTGAGGTTAAGAATTCTTCACATATGTATCTAGACCCAAAATGTTGATCACATTTTCAAGCGAGTTGTGGTGTTTGCTATCTCACTCCTTTTTCCATTGACATTAGCCACAGTTATACTACGTATTTATGTATTTTGCCTTTCTGCAAATACAATCCTTATAGTCCTTTCCTAACCTCTGTGTTTATGTATTTTATTGAATTTTTGAAAATTAGATTCCTTTTCAGTGTTTGATTTGTTGCAGTGACTTTGGGCTGGCTGCCCAACTTAAATACGGTTGCTACTTTTGGATGATAGCCTGGCTGTTAATTATTTCCTTTCTGAAACTGTTAGCACAAAACAAATTTTGTTATAATGACATTAAATAATGACCACAGAAACCTGCCTGGTGTTAGAATTTTTCTTCTTGGCAGCTGTTTTATGCTTTTTCCTCAATCATGTAAATTAAGAATGAGGTTTCATTTAATATTTTACCAGCTCATGAATAAATAGGCCTCCTATTCTTCTTGATGCAAATATAACAACATTAGTATGGGAATAATTACCAAATAACAGACATTATCTTGCAATTTTTATAAAGTAAATCTTCCAAATAAGACAATACACTTAAGCAGAAAAAAAAGGCTCAACTATATAGGGCTAGAGCTCATGATGTCACCATCCTTATTTTACATGGTATAACTATTATTATTTCCTCATCCAAAGACAAGCTTTGATATTTACAAAAGGGCTTAAAATACTTCTTACTTATCTTTACAAAAATGGCAATATAGTCAAGAGCCCTTTCCAACTAGTCAAGACTGGGATGGAGCATCTTGAGGTGGAAGGATGGAGCAAGAAACAAATGTAATTTGGAATGAATACCCTATAGATTCAATGTTAACATAATGGAAGGTTCAAAAACATGTTTTGGTTGCTTATATCACAACTACACAATTATGCTAATATATGGTAATGGCATTACCCTTGAGAAATTTCCTTTCCTTTGTTAATTTAGGAAGAAAATCAGTTATGAATTCATATGATTTGGTCTCGTTGGTGACGTCAGTGCTGTGTCAGAGGACAACTGAAGAATGATTAATTCTTTAACTTCCACTGTTCAAAAGGCTGCTCCATCAGAGCTGCTCCTTTAACTTTAAGCTATAAATATGTGTAAAATAAACCATAATTCTTTCCAGCAGAATATTTTAAAGAAGCGACTGCAGAGGTGTTGATTTAACACATGGAATGTAAACAGCTCGAGTTGGAGAAAGTCATCTATATCCTGTCCTCTGCTACATTAATCCAATTCCATTTTAGCTAAAGGCTGTCTGCTGTTCATTATTCTAAGAAGTTAGGGCTTGCTTGCCAAATATATACTTTTGTGGTAGTTATTATGCTTCTAAATATTTATTCACAGCTTCCCATGCACAGTCTCAGTGCATTTTTTTAATGAATTAAGATTTTTGTTTTAACTCTACTATTGATATGAAACATCTCGCTGCAATTTAATGAGGAAACTTAAAAGAAGAGGCAAGGTAATAAAGTTATGGTAAAATTTTTGACTATTTTCAATCATTTTTTTTTCTCATTTGGAGATCAGTAAAGTCCATGTGTTATCCTATAGATTAGAAGTCAAAAAGTAGGTCTACTTTAGTTAGAGAGTCTCCTTATGGTAACGTACAGAGTTTTCAAGCATTTTCTGGTGTGTTGTACATTTTTGTTTTAAATAGGGAGTTCATTCCCTGCTTCTGCCCACCTACAGCCTAACCTCCATCACATTTCCTCAGGAGGGCTTGGCTGTGAGTCTCAAATCCTAATTCCACCTTGTCCTGGTGGAACACCCCAAAGCAGAGACACTGTTTTGCAAAAAGCTTTTGTGCAGCGCATACAACTCAGTTGCCCACCATAAGACTTCCCAGCTACTCAGGAGCACAACCTGGTACAAAACCACAAAACCAACAGTCCCAGCCACATCCAGAGCTACACTGTGTTCAGTGCTGGACAAGCAGACAGGGAAGATTGAGAGCTTGCAACCTAGGCACCTGAGCAGACAAATACCAAAGGGGTCAGAACACAAAGTTGCGTAGAAGCCAGGGATGAAAGAGGGTATACAGCAGCCCTTCCAGCCAGTCCAGTGTCCTTCACTGAACTGCATTCCCTGACCAAAATCTCATGCAGAAGGTCCACATTAACTGCTTTCTGGTATCAAAAGGCAAAATATTCATGAAACCAAACCACTCAGACCTCAACCCATTCATCAAGGGGCTGCATTTGTTACAACGTTACCTGTAAGAGCTAGCTGTGCTCAGATCCTTCAGATACATAGCCCTGGGAACAAACATACACTATTGCCTATTAATGACACTGAGGTACTCTTAAGTATCCCGAGTCATAAATGGTCCCATCTCATGTAACAAGTCCTGCTTTCTTCTTCAGTCTTGCGAAGGTGAAAGACTGCTAGAAGAGGACAAAGAATACTGATGCTCTTACAAGCAGATAACCATTTTCCTTAAATGATGCTTTTCAGTGACAATTTATAACAATATTTCTACCTGGTTCTTGTTACTGTCTGTACATTAGTTTGGCTTCTTGGGTGCACTGTAAAATAAACATTATCTCTGTGTTATTCTTTTGATGGGAGTTGCCCTTCTCTAAGTATCACAGCACTTTTATGACTAAGCTGGTAAACTATACTTGGATGTAAACAACAGAGCTGTCCTCATCCTGACATCCAAACTGCATAAGGAATCTAGTATGTGGAAACAGCTAATGATCCAATCAGCAGAACATATTGCAAATTGCAATTGTAATAAATAAGCAGTAGATGCAGCTCTATCATGTAATTATACATTATATTTTCATATTATTGCTTCTTCTATTACTGTAGCCTCTTCCAATAATCTCTTCAGCATTTAAATTCCTAATTGGTTTCAACAGACAGGACTTTTAATGGATGTTACTTGTGACAGAGTGACCTTCAGTGAAGAAAGCAAGGAGGTGGCAATGAGAAAAAAAAGCGACAAATCAGCACAAAGGGATTACAAGCCATAAGAACTCCTTGCACTTGTTTAAATAATATTGACAAGCTGTTTTCATGTATTTCATCAGTTACTGTGATCTGCATACAATACAGCTCACCATCAGTTTAACAGACAAGGAAACTGAAATGGCAACAAACAAACAATGAATTAACAACCCCTTGCTAGGGTTTCTTTAAATAATATGGCTTCTGTATCATCTGAACTCCTGCACTTGAAGAGATGAAGTATCAGTCTGCTTCAACTGCCAAGGAAACGAGCATTAAGGCATAGCCAACACAGCATGGTTATACCTTAGTTGTACACTTGTGTGCACCGTGTTATGCACTGTTCAGTCCCAAGAACTCTAAAAAAGACATACAGTCAGCTATGAAACTAATAACATGTCAGGGGCAAAACCACAAATGTTGGTCACAATAGACAAGTTGCATCAAATTGAAAGGAAACACAATTTAAGCTTGGGGTTTCAACTGTGTCCCAAAAGAACTGTAAAACTTAAGCAAGTTCCAGTTTCTGTTCCTCATAGCATCCTCCTCCTCAGTTTTGGAAGGGCAGACAGCAGACCATCAGAACTGGCATAGTGTAGCAGACAAGCAACAGATCATCAACATCACTGAAGTGGCTGATTCCTACCCCATACACAGGTCAGTCATCACCCTTCCTGTTCCGTATGAAATTGAGAGCCAAATACAAAGGACAAAATGGACTACTGGAATCACCATGATGTTATTTAATTAGTGAACTTTTCTCATCTACTTTCTAAACAGGCACTGTTATTGCAAAGTAAAACCAAAACCAAACAAGCAAACAAAAAATGTAAAAAAAAAAAATCCACAACAAATCGGGATCAAAACCACTCATATAGAATAATTTAAACATTTTTTTGCTTTTGAAGACTACTGAAATAGAAGATAAATAAAACATATTGTACTATGCTGGGCATTCTCCATTAACAGTTCATATCCAAACAGGCAGTATTACTTCAAAGCAAAAAACAAAGAAACAAACCAGAAATCAAGTTATGATCAAAACCACACATTTAGAATAACTTAAATTGACATTTTTCTTTTGAAGATAATTAAAGCAGAAGATAAATAAAATATTATATTGCATTACGCTGGACTTTCTCCATGAACTCATGAACCATGAGCTCATACCCATTTCTATTTTACATATTCAGATAAACTAAATTTATCAGTTATATTGCACGTGCACTGATGGGGTATTTAGAGGGAGAAGTCAGTTGGCTAGAAAAAAAAAAAATTCACTGAAGAATAAATCTATAGAAATTAGTTTCTTAACGTTTATGTATCCTTAATCCTCTGTTCTCTAGAGAATGCTTTTCCTCCCTTGGTCAATCTTGGCCTATCCTACAGCAAACTGGTTTTACCCAAGCAGGACTGTGAGCTCTCAAAATATTTAACATTAACTGCATAGGCAACAAAATAAATAAATAAATAAATAATTTAGTTCGCTGCATCTGATACTAGTTTTTTGCTTAAGAAACTCAGATGAAAAGTCAGTTTCTGGTTTTCTGCACTAAAACCATTTTTCTACAAAATTACTAGAAAATACTTCAATAATGTACACTATAAAACAACTGAGGTGCTTTGACTATCCTCAGCTCCATCCAAATCTGAACCATAACTCAGTCAATCTCACACCTGTTCTTCTGAAAACATCTTCTCTTTCTGTCACTAAAATACTGCCAACAGTAATTATTTTATTTCAAGTCTTGTCTTATTATGCCTACCCTAACACTCAGTTCCTGCAGGCAAATAGTTAAAATAGAATCTTAATCTCCTTTCACAGACCAACGGGTCTCGTACTTGCAGCAAAAGGCTTAAAAACACGAATCATATCAGCTTAAAGAACGCAAATGAAAAACACTCAAAGGCACTTTTTAACAAAATTCTCAGGGCCATTATGACAGGTGTTCAATCTGATGAGGAGAGGCAGAAATCTGATTCATGATTTCTTAATCGCTGGGATTCACATGTAAGGATTGCTCTTCACCTTCGTTTTCCTCTTCTGCTTTTCTACTCTTCTACTTTACATGAGGAACGAAGAGGTCCAAATTTCTGGAAGAAATCATCTTCAGCACGAATCAGAGCTTCCTCGTCTATGTAGACAGCCGGTCTCCTGGAAGCCAAGAAGTACTGCACCTTCCGCAGGCTCCATCCCATCACATACTTCAGCCAGCCACTGACAGCAGCTGTAGACCTGCCAACGCCAGCATTGCAATGAACGTAGACAGTGTGTCCATTCTGCAGCAGCCCATGCAGGAGGCAGACAGCCTGTGGCAACATCTGTATTCTTCCTAAAGATAAAAACAAGGGCACGGTCACTAGCATTTGGAAAGTTAGGTTCACAGCAGAGATTTTGTCAGCACAGCCTGATGTACTGTAAATCACAAAATCACAAGGGCAAAATGCTACATATTTTTCTGTTTTCTCTCTTCTTCTTTTTTTTTTTTTTTCTCTCAAATGACCTACTCTAACCTTCATTTCTTCTTGCAGATTCAGATCATTCAAAACCTGTAAAATGCCCAAAGTCCTCTCTAAATATACCTTCCGATTGCACACTGATGCACAGTGTGGATGCACACTGAATGTGCATGGCATATTCATTTTTCTGAAATAAGACAGGAAATTACATCAAGTAGCACATCTTTTATAGCATTCAAATCAGCAATCCAAAAATGTTTTTTATTTTAAGGTTTTTGTTTTTTATCACCAATGGTTTGCGAATCTACCAAAGCACTGCTGCTTTCCTAAACCTTGTAATGAAAACAGTAACGTCAATCGTAAGGGAAGGAGGGAGAACAGAATAGCGTTTTCCTGTACAACTTAATACTCATGATCAAATTGCGTACTGAGCATATGATTTAATAGTCTGTGTATGATTAAGAACAGTCTTTCTCACTCCCAAAGGGATGAATATACTGTATTTCTTGATTCCGCTCCCTGCTACTCTGGGAATTGAAGCTGTAGACATCAAAGTGTAACTTTTCCTCATGGCATAGATAAGCACTGACGTTAAGCCCTTTCAAATCCCTGTCTTAAGGTCTCCTGTCCTTCCTGATGCCCCAATCCTGGTGTGACAGCTCCCTGTTTGTGGCAGTGAACTTCACTCTGCTGAAAGCACTCTTGTTTGAGTGAGCAGCCTACCAGCCAAACACACATTTCCTACCTACGGGCTAAAAGCAAGATTTTGAAATGAGCATTCCAACAGAGGAATTAAAAATATTAATTTATGTTATGATGCAATGCACTGTGGGTATTCTAAATCAATTACAAATAATTATAGAAATGACTCCATGGAGATTCATCAGACTGGGATACTATAGATAAAGAAAAATAATTTGCTTGGGGAAGGGAGTGGTTACACTAGACATACAGCACTATCTCTCTCCATTTTTAACCAGCAAGGATGGCAAGCTGTCCTGCTGTGCAAGCTTGCAGTCTTCCACCTACACAGCATATTTTCATTATACAGGCTGAATGCAAGCTGAAAGCACAAGCAGTCAAGCAGTTATCAGTGTCTGATGGCTTTAACCTCAAATACGCATATACTGTCAGACACAAAGTAGTTTAGATGGCCTCTCCACCTACCAGAAAATGTAAATAAAACAAAAATATCCTTGTGCTCTAGCTGTATTTTCACACAAAATTTACGCAAGAAAAAAAAAAAAAAAGGCAGCCACGACAACAACAGTTCAGTAACTCAAAGGTTTTATTGCTATTAATTTAGCTGCAAGACTGGTCTGAGCATTACCTTCAGTGCTCATGTCTGGAGTTGGCATCCAGACATAGGCAAGACCTTCCTCTTTGTACAGTTTCATGAGGACTTCAGGGCTCATAGGTTCTGGGTAGCGATTGCAGCCCCAGGAGTTCTGAACAATGTCCCACTCGGTCTGGAAGTTCATCACTGCTGTGACACCCAGCTCGTACTTTAGCTTGACCGTCACATGCTCCAGCTGCCGAGGGCAACTTCCCAGCCAGATGTTTGGCAGAATTCTAGCACGGAGAAGACATTGCAGTGGGTTTGATTAAATTATCTGAATGTAAAAACTGGTAAATTAAGTGGTGTTCTTGCTCAAAACCTGCTTAGCATTATCACATGAATACTCCTAAGAACAACCTTTCATTTCATGCAGTGAGAAGCTTCCTCATTTGTTAGTTTAGTTGGCAATGGTTGATGCTGGGGATCAAGCTCCTAACCTTCTCCAAAAGTCTAAGAAAAAATTCTGAGCAGTTACTAGCACAGGTCCCCAAGGCATCCATCATTCAGTCTGCAGTGGAAACTTACCAAATCACAAATTAGAATAAGAGAACTCTTTAGATTCGTGCAATTTGCAGAGAAGAAAGAGACCTAAGGATTCACATGATCCAAATCTGAATAATAAGACAAATCACAGAACTCTTCTGGCTTTGTAGCTACCACTATAACGAGGACAGTAGACAGGGGGGAAAAAGAAGGAAAAAAAAAACCAAGGAAATAAAAACCAACAACCCTTAAACTTCTCTTCTGTGAGAAAACTCAAAAAGGAATTTAATTAGTAATTTTCTTCTCATTTTTCTCTTCACTAGCAGAGTCTAGGGGGAACTAAGCGCAGAATTACAAGCCTAGTTTCCCTCAAGGTTTGAAGAACTAGATATTTTCTCATGAAAACCTCAAGAGATGCAGTTAGAATGGATAAACATCCACATTTCCAGTAATTCTTCGGATCAAACTTCAAGACTGCTATCATTCTCCCACTAATAACTATCATTAAAATATCCTACGTCCCAACCACTTTTTACATAAACAGAATATTAAGAGCCTTGTTTTTAAATGAGAATATTTAATCTGCACATACAATTATATTTATGTTATCTAAAATGGATTGTTTACATGCATAAATTATTAGTGATTTTTTTTTCTGTATGCAAAAACATCTATTTTAAATATGAAATTCACAAACTACAGTTAAATATACTCAATAGTTGAGTGAAGTTTATTAACAGAAAAAAAAAAAAGAATGCAAGCTACATCAGAAACAAGATCTGCAAAAATAAAACATCTGCCATAAATTTCTTAAGGGATTTTTTTTTTTTCCTCGATTTTAATCTCAGGAACAAATGGGAAAGCTTATTTTTATTGAGGAACAGTTACTTATATAAACAGCCCTTAGGTCATCAGGCAGCTATTTTCGTTTGATAAGACTATGACAGTAATAACTGTTAACTAGCACTTAATTAAGCCCCGCAATTGGCAGTGATTAAATCCTACCACATTACTACAGAAAGATAGTCAAACATAAAAATGCACTCTAGAAAGCACATTTTATTGTTATCGTTTCCTGCATTTGAATTGCAGGAAGAGAGAGAAGCATACAACTATGCAAACACAGCCAACAGTCACAACAGCCCCTGCATCAGTGAGACAAGGACCTTGACATCAAGGTACGTGGTAACTGTTGAGTCAGGGCCTGAACCACTGATTGAGCACCTGGGGAAAGGACCCGGTCAGCCGTGGGAGCACAGGTGAAGGCAATTCAGCTGTGTGAGCCGAAGGGGTGGAGCCTGGCTGCATCTCTCTTAGACCTCATTTAAGGGCTGAATGGCACTGCAGAGGATCTCTGGCTGGAGATTCCTCCCTGTGGAGCTTTCTCGTGTGAACTTGGAATCTTCTGATATGGGTAACCAATCTTCTTTCCTTATAGCACCTTTCTACCATGACAATCCTGTTGTTACATCTCTGGTGAAATGCCTTTTCCCATTGTATTGATCTGTCCAATTGCTACAACCTGAGTCTCAGCTTTCTGGCTCGCAGACAATGAGTGAAAACCTGAGAATTTGGATGAATATATTACACAACCAATAATAATTTTAACCTGTTGCTTGAAAGAAAAATGGAAATATTGCCAATGTTTTGTGACTATATGAGGATATTCTTTCAAGAATTTTGCTATCCTTCTTTCAAAGGCTTTCCCGGAGATATAAACATGTCATTTTCTTGATATTTTTTTGAATTACTTAATACAATGAGTTACTTGATAGGAGAGCAAAAGTGTGGTGTGTGTGGATATATTTTTTTTTTTTTAGCATTTGATTAAATCAGGAGTGATGAATTCCTGAGATAAATAAAATTCTGGGTAATACTCCTGCTTACAAGTAAAGCAGTGCCTAACAATTTCTCCCCAGTGATTATTTAGTTGGATAACATCACAGCTGCACTATCCACGAGACCACTGAGATATGTACCACTTATTTATTCTGTTTTTTCAGTCTAACAGTCTGGCCTGTATTTAACAATAATAACCACGATGGTTTTACTAAGTTTTTAATCACACTATTTCCCTGTAATTAACCAGAGCAGTAGTGGCATTCAGAATGACCAGAACAACTGCAATATTCATGTATTTAATACAAATATCTCTCACATACTAGTTTTCTGAATAGATCAGAGAGTTTTGCCTCTGACAGCATCAAGACCAAGCTTTGATCTTGGTATTCAAGCCTCTTATTTATCCAGTTCCAATGACTGTGAAGTCTTGGTTTTGCTGGACCAGGCTTAACTGCTCTTATTCCAGGAAAATGGTCCCCACACAGAACAAAAGGGCAGAGCTCTCCTACTGGCCAATTCATATCAAAGTCCTGGGATAATTCCACAGTACCCATATTTCCATGTGGCTTTAGCTGGTTCAAATCTTAACTTAGTCTTTTATCAGAAGGAAAAGTACAAACAAGCATGGCAACTGATAAAGAGTTTAGCAGCTGTGTTCTGTATAGAGATTAATGACAACCCTATTGAGAGCTTGATTGTTCTGAGGACCAGGGAAGTGTTAATTTCATTTTTACATCTCCTACATTACTAGTAAGGAATTTCATTTTCTTTTTCCAATGTGTCCTTACTTCTTTAAGCTGCCATTGTACTTCAGTAGCAGCTAACTAGATTGGAGCAATGGAGTGCTTGGCATGAGAAAGAGACCTCTTGTTTTCTCCCCTCAACTGTCATTCAAACTGCTTTGAGCTGCCCTACAGCTGCTGCTTTCCAGCTCACATGTGGTTGTTTTCCAGCAGTAGATTAAGTAATCCTTACATACAGTTTAAAAAAATAAATAAATAAAATTAGGGATTATGTGTGATTGGTAAACCTATGCTCTTCTCAGTCATTAGCCCTTTTCATATTCCCTAGTATCACAACAAGATAGCATTTAAACAAAATTTTACTTAGAATTGTTTTAATATTAAAATAGCATTTTGTCATTGTATATGTAAACTCCCTGTTACTAAGGATAGTATACCATGCCTGGACTCAGAAGACATGGTCAATTCAGTCACAGTTTAGCAATAGAGAAACTACCTAGAGCAACATCAAAACGTTCAGTTAACCTGGCAGGCTAACATCTACAGATTTTCTAAAAGCTATTTCTTTAAAGCTGCGTTCTGCTAAGTTACTTTCATCCTGCCTTATGCCTCAGTTCCCCATTGGGAATGTGAACATAATATTTACCTACCTCAAGAGGACTTTAGGGGATTAAATGAATAAACAAATGTGGAAAGTTCTAATCTGTGGTAAAAACAACAAAATGTGAGACAGGTATCTATTGAATTTACTTGACTTACAGATCCCAGACTGAAGGCTGACATTAAAAAAAAAAAATAGTGCATTTTGACTTATAAATTGAGAAGCCCAATAGCAATTTATCTTTACTGAGGAATAAATATAGAACATATTTGTATGATTCTTTTCCATCTGTCATCACACCTAAATTATTTTTAATGATGTAGATATACATTGCACTTGGTTGTTTCCCCCCAGGACCCTGCACAGCCTAGATTAAATTGTAACTATTTACTAAGAAAGCATCTGGAACAATAAATGCATTCCCTTTAACGAATGCATATATAAATAGTCTTCTCCATCCATAAGGAGAAAATGAGTCTGAGGAAATGAAAGATTAGCATTCTGATACTTTCATTTTTTAATGGTGCAGGTTGTCATTTTCAAGCTAGAAGAAATGTATCCAAGGAATGACATGCTGCACCTTTCAATCCCAGACCTCTGCAGGTGGTACAAAACCAGTCCAGCAGCTGTGGGGCTCTGGTTCACAGCATGGGTGACCTGCCACAGGGGAAGGTACTGAGTTACTGCATCCAGTTGCTCCTTTACATGCTGATGTCTACGCTGTGTCTGAAGAAGCTCCTGTATTATTGCCACTTTTGTGGTTTAAAGCAAACAGATTTGAATTTCAGTTTTCCTTAAAATGCTGAGCTGTAAACTAGGATGACTCAGGTGCTGTTTCCAGATGCATTGAATCATTAGTGCACTAGGAGTGGTCATCTTGTAAAGTTTTCTAAGATCAGTCAGCCCTTCTGGGGGGGTCACAGCTCTTAGAGATAAGTGCATGATTTAATCCTTTGGGAAACACGTTTCATTGGAACATCTATCAGGAACAATATTGTAGATGTCCATTTAGCCGTACAGTTGCCAGACTTAATCAAGAAAGAGGATTTCATCAAACTAGAGGGTTTTTTCCACTGGTTATTGGCAGTAGAGAGTGATCCATTAGCCACTCCATTTGTTTATATTGATAACATTTTTGATCAAGATCCAGCATGTTATTTTAAATGAAAAGTGATGGATTCATCCCTTAGTGCCAGCTCAAGATGTAGCCCAGTGTTTAAGCTTGCAGTTCACTTCAGTTGCCTGCACTACAGTCTTCTTAGATCCTGTTAAGAATCAGATGACAAGCAGGGACAAGATTTAGCAGAGGATTGTTAGAGTTAGACTAGTATGGTTAGGATGAGCTTAGACTTGATGATCTTGAAGGTCTTTTCCAACCTGAGCAATTCCATGAGCATTAATATACACATAACAGGGCAGAGCAACTTAGCTGAAACAAGAAAAAAAACTGATTAAATTGCCTGTGTTCTCTCCTAAAGGCTTTGATTTTGTAAAGATGTAGCATGCAACTATGGCTACGTATAACTTGCAGCAAAACTTATTTTGCATTCCCATAGGAATAAAAAATACAATTAAGCCAACTTACACCTAGAATGGTGCTCCTACGCAGCATGGTTTTGTACTGATGTGGTGCTGTTACCCTGATACCAGTACAAGCAAGCAGTCCAAGGGGAACTCAGGCCTGAAGTTCAACTCAGATGTATTTGCAGCTCAGTAACTACTGGAAACTGCTTCAAATTACAGTGCATCCACTCTGAAGGCAGGATTTTTTTAATGAGGTGGATTTTTCAATGGAAAATCCGTCTGAATCAAAAGACTGCACAGGAACTTTTAGTTTTAGCCAAGTTTAAACTAGTGTAATGACTAAAAGTCTGATGAGGAATAAAGGAAGAGTGAGAGATATAAGAAATTCCTACCTCTCTTTCCCTTTCTCTCACTTGACAGATAAGAGACTTCCAAAAGTATTGCTTTAGGCATATTCAAAATGAGACTATAGGAAATCTTACCAGCTGTAGCTGAGATGCTCTTTCATCTTTTTTTCTACCCTCTGCCTTGTGACAAGGCACATCATATTAAACAGTAATACCACTAGATCATGATGATCCATAACTATTATGCTGTATGTGCTCACTGCTCTGCCACTGGCATTTTTTTAATACCACATTGCAGTTTATTTTTAAATACACATGCATCTTCCCCAAAGCAACAAGTTAGATACCTCTTTCCTGGGCCTTACTTGCTCTGTTCTCTCCTGATCGCTTGCTAGAATTCAAACAGGGTTCCTGTTGCTTAGATTCCTATCTGAAGTTCTGGAATGCATTTACAAGCAAAGAAAGGTTTTCAGATGACCACGCTGTGCTCTCCAGTGGATGACACTAATGCTTTCAAATATGGCTTGATATGTAAAAATAAATTGATGACTACCCTTGACTCCAAAAATATTTTCCTAATGTCCAATATGAATAGTTTAGTCACAGTTACAGCAAATTCTTCTTGTCTCCACAATGGACATGCAAAACAGATTATTCCCTTCCACTCTTTAAAATTTTACATATCTGAAAATTACTAACACACCCACACAGCTGTGCCTTCCTCATGCTAAAATAAATATCTAACCTTTCCTAGCTTGTTACATATTCAGAGTATTCAGCGATTCTTGTTTGCCTTTGGACTCTCCAGCTGATCAACATCTGTGTTAAGATGCTCTTCCCAGTACTGGAAAGAAGCCCTACCAGTTCAGAGGAGAACCAAAGATTAGTTATTTCTTGTGCCCAAAGGCTATGTTCCTATGTATAGTTCTGTCTTTTTACAGCATGAAACTGTTGATTTATGTTCAACAAGAAATTCCATTTTCAAGTTAAGATCTGTCACAAGAGATGAGGCTACTCAAGAATGGAGCAAAATCTCCCTGAAACAGAATTATTTAATATCTTATTAGTTACAACTACCATCAGTATCAAATAAAACTAAATGAATATGCAACAAAAGAGCAGATGAGATTTACAGTTGATGGATGGATCACAGGAATACATATCGGAACAAATAATCTCAGCCGCTCATACACATCACATGGGTTTAAGTTAACTATAATCAATTCCAAAAGGAAACAGTACATCCTAGAAGTTATGCTTAATTTAAATGTTTCTTCAAAGTAGTAATGTTAGCCTGTACAAAGAAGTGAACTGAAAATGATAGAAAGTTTATAATAACTTCAAAACAATTATCTCAGTCTGCGCACTAGAAGTTTGAACCTTCTGTTAACTATTGTACTGTATCAGGAAAGATACAGAAAAATGAGAACAGTCTATTACCAAGAAAATAATTCCATATGAAGGCAGACTAAGAATGTAGAATATTTAAGAGAGAATTAGATTACAGCTTATGGATAAAATAAATTGGAGAGATAAATCAAGTAGCTCTACCTACATAAACATGGTAAAGAATCTCAGCTTCCATACAGCTTCACCTACACAGCAACTGCTAAGAGATAAGAAAAATAGGCAGGTGTTTTGTTAGTTTTTTTGCTACTTCCCCAAAATACTGACGTATGCAGATGAGTCCCTGGTTTGGTCTTGTACAACAATTCTGACTTCACTCCATTCTCTTTAAATAAAGGACACCTCTCACCAAAATGAATCCTTGCCACTGAAATATGACATCATAATGCAGATCTGAGGGGTTATGACATTGACAATTCACTGCACATCACACAGGGCACATAGGTAAATTATTGTGATCTTAATCCCTTCTCCTGCTGACTTACTGATGAAGTCTCCTTGTAGAAGAAAATCTGGGCTTTGTGGTGAGAGGCTTGACTTAAGCAGGATTGAATGAACACAGTCTGATGCACTCAGAGGCCCACCATGCAGGCAAGCACTATTGGCCACAGTAGGAGAGCAAGGTTTGATGACAATAAAGCTTAACTCACAAAACACCAACATCCAATTGCCAGGCTTAATAACATCACTCTTCTCAATAAAGATGGGTTAAATGGCTATAATATTAGCAGAATCTTCACAGAAAAGTGCTGATTAATGATAAAACTACATCCTGCTGAAGTGACACAGCTGCGCATCTTGTAATAACTACTTATATTTTTGAACAAAAAAATTACTTTTACTTAAATGCCAAACATAGACCAAGTCATACCAATTGCTGTGCTCTATTGCTGAGAGTGTGCAGTTTATTTTGAAGTTAAGAATTCTACCCAGGGCTTTAAATGAGGAAAATTAAACAGACCACAGTGTATTTTCAGGGTGGTTTGGTTTGTTGTTTTTGTTTTGTTTTCTTCTACTTCTGATTTGGCACTATGATGAAAAGTAATTAAGCTCGGGCAAATGTTCTTCTTAGATGTAATTTGGACTACTTACTGAGCCTCTCACATGGGAGCATACTTGGCAACTAAAAAGGAACACCTGCTTTTATCACCTTAGAACAATACTTTGTCAGCTTAGCAATATGCAAAATTTCTCAAGCACTTAAGTCCCGAGTGCTAAGCTTAATAATATTGTATTTATTCCATGCTCACAAATGTGTGAGTGTAGCATTAAACTACACTATTTACTGATATGCAGAGCAAACGAGCCACTAAGAATTGAAATTAAGCTGACAGTGAGCTAAAATGGAAAAAGCTAATAAAAATACCAGTGATACCTGAAATACAAGGTTACACATTCAGACACAAAGCAGTTCCAGTAGCACAGTGACTTAGAAGATTTCTGCAACACAGGGATGATGGTACACAAAAGGGCTGTAGTTGTCTTCTCTTCACCCACCAGCCTGTGTTTCAGGGCCACAAAAATGACCAAATTTCTCATCTTCTATAAAGACAGCTCATCTTCTATAAAGACAGCTGAGAGAACTGGGCTTGTTCAGCTTGGAAAAGAGAAAGCTCTGGAAGACCTCGTTGCAGTCTTCCAGTACTTAAAAGAGATTTAGGTAACATGTTAGGAGGAAATTCTTTACTCAGAGAGTAGTGAGGCATTCGAATAGGTTGTCCATAGAAGCTGTGGATGCCCCACATCCACAGATGTGGGGGCAAGAGTTCAAGACCAGGCTGGATGGGGCCCTTTTGCAGCCTGATCTAGGGGTGGTAACCCTGACTGTGGTAGGGGGACTGAAACTGGATCATCTTTAAGGTCCCTATTCCTATCCAAGGTCCCTATTCCTTATCCAAGCCATTCTACGATTCTGTGATTTATAGCTGGTGGTATGATGACAAGAAGACAAAGCACAACCGCGCTAATGTCTAAGCACAGCTTTCCACCTCATTCATAATCTTCTGGTGGATTCTAACTGTGGGAGAAGCCTTAAGGCTATGCCTATTCTACTGACTGTTCTAGCTTTGAATGCCCTAGGAACGCAGGATAAAGAAGTATCCGCCTGAGTAGAATTCAAGTCATTCCAATACCTTTGAACAGATGCCTAAAACAGCAGTTGGTACCAGCGTCACTCAGAAATGACATAAAATAGGAGCAGAACTAAGGTTTCACACAGGTAATCAGGGCCACTGATATGCTAGCATATGTGAAATGCAAAAGCTCAGTGTTGTGTATGCTAGAAAGCCTGATTAATTTGAAGTCCTCTGGCATTGCATGTGATAGAGACACTCCTATTCCACTGAGTTATTTTTTAATGTACACACAGCCTTGAAGTTTCTGTTACTCTGACTCAAGCATAAATGCTCTCCTGACCACAAACTGAACCTGTGCAGCTTAACATCAAAAGCATGGAAGCACAGGAAGTTAACCAACAACAAAACTTTCTCTCCACACTGTACAACTGCTCTTAGTTTCTGATACTTCAGAAAAACTCAATAGCGCTCAAGAAGCCAAATCAAATAGGCATAAAACTTTCTCATCACTTTATTCACAGAAATCATAGAACAGGGGATTACCTACCTAAAGATGTTATAAATGTAATGTGATAAATGTAATCAGTAAATACTTACAAAGGATCTTTTCAAATCTTTTACCAGGAAACACCAGCATTCTGAGGTACTAACAATAATCTGAAGAAAGTTGAGAAACTTTCCACAGAAATATCAAGTACTTTGAAGAGCAAAAAGAAATAGAGAACAACCAACAAGAACAATCAACTGCACAAAGACAGAATGGGAGCCACCTGCTTAGCTAACAGTCCTAACAAAAAAGTAGATCTATTGTTAATGATAAACCAAAAATACTTCAAAATGATGCTTCAACCTCATCTATTACATGATTCTGTGAAAAAGGATAGGAGTTTTCAAGCATATAAGAAATGACCACAAAGAAGCAGGATTTGCGCCCCTGTCTGATGTGGACAGGACAAGAAATGAACTTAAATGGCAAGCTCAGGAGACTTCAGTTAACATTAAGGAAGCATTTTAGTAGCAAGAATAGTGAGTTAATTGAATGAAAGAATGGGCTGTAGAATCTTGTAACTGAGATGAGATCATATGCAAGACCACACTGGATAAACTTGGAATTATTTAAATATAATTGAGACTAAGTCAGAGCAAGAAAATGGACTGGATGTTTTCTTAGGTCTCTTTGAGTCTATGATCTATGATACTACAATCCTCTTAATCTCCTTCTCTAGAATCACTACCTATATTTACTTATCAAGCTCCACCTTTAAATAATTCAGGTTCCTTGTAATCCTTAACCTATTTGAAAGGTCATGCCAGAATTCAGCTTTATTCCTTTGATGTCAGAAATACTGTTCTAGTTTACAATCTAAGTTCAGAACCAATTAATATCCATTTGATATTACATAAATTTTTTCCTCCCTTGTACTAATTCCCAAATGCTTTTCACAAATAGCAATATATTCTCTCTCTCAGCCTTAATTTAACAACACCATCTATCTCAGATACTACAGGTAGACAAGCTATGGAAGTACAAAGTTTTTGGCAAGTAAGTTTACTTTACTACAGTTTCAGAGACGTGACTGCTACATAGCTTCTGGAAGATGCTCTCATTCATTCCAAGCTCAGGTATCTCTGCTTTCCACTGCAGTTTGTGTTGAAGGCATATCTTATGTCAGGGAATCCAAAAACAAAAATAATGTTCCATATTTAAATATATTTGCAAAACCAAATCTGTGATTTCCACTGAACTCATACAAAGAAGATGTAAAGTTATTCCAATCAGAAGTTTGAGAGTTTTTTTTTTTTTCCTGGGGTATCTGAGGACCATGAAGTTTATCTGAAGAAGACAACAGAGATGAGAAAGTGTATCCCCATTAACAGGGGTTACATCATTACTTCAAATGTTAATTACTGAGAGAACTGAAAAACCAGCCTGATGCAGCTGACCTCTTCCATGGGAGGACTAGAACATGCCCCAGATTCATCCCCCTTGAGAAACTGAGTGCAAAAGGAACTGTAAACTATCTTTGCTCTTCTGTCACAATAATAGATAAATGAAACTTAATTCTGCCTCGGGGATAAATGGGCATGCTCCAGTGAATTCAGTGGAGTTGTTCTCATTAAGGTCACAGTACACTGCTATCTATACAGGGAAATAAACTTTTCTATCTTCTCATTCACCTCACTCCATTAAGAAGCTTGAAGCCAATGATTTTATATCTCATGCATTTTTAATAATCTATTTTATCTCTGTTCTAGAAATGATCTAAAATAACTTGGTCATACAAGACTTTACACACATGACCAAAATTAAATTATGGAAGATAAAATTTTATCTTCCCTGTGTTCAAAGTGAAATATTTTATGTCATATTTCACTATGTTCTTCTATCATGAAGATAAGATACTGTAAAAATAAGAACATGATCTTATCTCGCACAGTGATGCCTTGCAAGATGTCTAGATCTAGCCTTACAGGATACAGTCAGTACTGGTTTTCAAACATACACGGGAGGTTTCTGCTGATTCCTAGGAGCACACTGCATGCAGCAGAAGGCAGTATTTGCCTTTGCAGGGAATGACTCTTCTCATGACCGCCTTTGTATAAATACTATCTGAAGCAAACGAAGTGCCAATTGCAAAAATATAGCCTGAGAAGAGAAGCAAGTTCCAAAGCTTGCACTGAATAATCTCAGGACCTTGTTCTGGAAATGACTGCTCAGTTGGCTTGTGGGAATTCAAACTTCAATGCTCCAGTTTTAGAGTCTTGTTTCATAACTGGCTGCCAATGGTTACTTCCTATGTACGTCTCCATCGGGTTGCCAACATTCCCATTTGTTTTGAATTAGAACAAATACTTAGAAACACAAGAACAACAGGCTGCTAAACTAAGCCAGACAGTAATGAGCCATGAATCCCTTGGCAAAAGGAACGAGAATTTCTAACATTAATGCTTAGTAACATGAATGATGCTGCTGGCATCCGTAAATTAAGGCATCTTAACAAAGTTGACTCAAACCCCTATGGACGAACTTTAAGTTAATACCTGAGAAGTGTTAGCAAAAGTATCTTTTACATTTTTTTCAGTGTTTTGTGATCCAAACAGTAATATGTACACACATGCAGTGTACTGGAATGTCCTCAGAGCTAGGAGACAGTCAGAGGAAAAAGCACACCCATTTCTCCTGGTACCATCCAAACACAACAGTCCTAATGGATACTGCACCTGTGTTCATTCCAGTTAAATTATTTATCCAGAATTTCCAAAATTTCAACAGTTCATTTACATTCATTTAAAAGAGGGAGAAATGCATTCCAGAGTACCACAGACTGGGGAAAACCATTTTAGAAATATTGAGAAAAACTGAATCAATTAAACTTCACAATCAGTCAGAAATATCTAAAAGAGTCCCCCCCCTTCTCCCCCCCCCAAAAAAAGTCTAGTCAAAGGGACAATGGCTATCTGATAATATCATAATAAATTTCCAGCAAACTTATTTTTAGCTAAGATACCTGGATACCAGATCATAAACCTGAGATTAATAACCCTGGTGAATGAGTTGCCAACCCATAACAGAACTCTATTATAACAACCCCTTGTCCCTTTATTTTTTCCCTGGTTCTGTGTGTTTATACATGCTTTTCTGCCTAATTAGCCTTCTCCAAGTCTTAGAAAATTAACAGAAATAATAATAATAAAAAAGTTAACAGTCTGCACCCTTCATTCTGACATAAACAACATCTCTAGTACTCAAAAAATCAAGCAGATAGCAGAGCATTATAATAATCTCAACTCCCAGGTCTGCAAGCAGAATCTGAATGATAGAGATGAAGAGGCAAACATAGGGAGAGAGCTGTAGAAAGCACCTTTGCAGAGCATGCTTGGAGTGCTGCACGGATTAGAGAACAGGAGCTGAGTTAGCATAGTACAGCTGCTGAGCACTTCCAAAAACAGCTATCCTGCTTCATGACTCAAGCTAACTCATATACTAGCACAATTCATGAAAGACAAGACTAGCTCTGTATTTTCTCTCCTGGATCCTAGAGGAGCTGAAGAAAGGGAAAAAAAAAAAAAAGAAAAGAAAAGAAAAGAAAAAAAAAAACCACAAACATTTGACTTGAAATTTTATAAATTAACAATTCTGCAGTTTTTATGGGAACCAAAAGATTAACAACAAATATTACAGGTTGCCTAAGTTTTTAAACTAACGTATTTTTCCAGCTTTATTTCTTTTCCTAGCTATATCATTTTTGAGATTGGAGTATTATTACAGTACCATTGGAGAATTTAATTGCAAGCACTTGAATAAACTTACTAAAGTCAGCTACTGTTACTAAAATTCTTGCAAATGTGTTTGTGTTGTTAGCTGAAGCATAACTTCATAAAACATTACTCAGTACTGGATAGCCTTCTACCTAGACCATCAATATTTATGAGGAGGTTTTTCCTCTTTTATTTTACCAGATTGAAGCAACTCAGTGTGAAAGGAAACCCAGCAATTCAGCCCGTGGCAGTGAAAGCAATAGCTAATGTTCTGTTTAGGAATGGCCTGCACAAGGCCTATCGTTCTAGCTGGCAGCCTGGTAACTGAAAGAAGAATGCTAAGGAAACTATGAAGGAAATTGTATGTTCTCCTCCTCAGACTTCCATCTTGAGACAATGAAGGCACAGGTTATAACTGTTCTGAAGAGTTTTGAAAAGACAGCCCTGGAAAAGCTAGAAAACTAAATAAAAAGGTTCTGAGAAACCCACAAAATTCAATACCAACACATCCTTTCTCTAAACTGAATGACAGAGCCACGGAGAGTCTTGCGCCTGGCCATCTGATCAGTGGATTTTGCAAATGAATGCTACCATCTTGCTTCTGCTGCTACTTGTCCTGGTTTCAGCTGGGACGGACGTGATTCTTCCTTCCAGCAAGGGGAGAGCTGAGGGAGCATGAGGAGCTGGGAGTGGATAGAACTACCTGCCAGGTCAAACCACAACACTATTCTGCACTCAATTACTTTAAACTACAGGTAGGTAGACAGGTAAGTAGGTAGGAAGGTAAATAGATACAATAGACAAAAAATATCAACATTCGACTTCATTGATGATCTAATTTATATTCTATGTTCTTGTCTCTGTATTAAAACTGAAATGCATATTTCCCCTTTTCCTTCTTCTTGCATGCTTAAGATCATCTTTTTTCATTAGCAGGTTTTTCACATCAAAGTGAAAGACATTTCATTTAAGCTCACAAAGCACAGTATCTTTTGAGCCGAGAAAGAAGAAATCCATATTTCTTATAACTTGGTAACCTTTATGACACCTGACATAATTTTCATCTTAGTTCACAAGAGGACACACATTAAACTCATGAGCAGTGTCATGGATTTATATACCTGACTCCCTGAAATTAAATTTCCCAAAGTAGAAGCTTAAAAGAAGAGAACAAGTGAATTTTCAGTACAGCCTCTTAATATGCTTCCTAGGAAGACAAACATAATTCATTTCTTTGGTTTTGTTTTTTTCTTGCAGAAAGTAGATTATACATAGGAAAATATACAGCAGCAATTTGATAATGTTTACTTGCTCCTGGGAAATAAAATAGTTAAGCTTTGAGACAAACTTCAAACAGACTAAAACTACATACAAGTTTCCTTCCTAATAAGTAATTTTTTATTCTTTAAGTAGAATTCCCCATATTTTTTGTATGGAGGACATTTTTTAAAAGCATTCAAGCATGAAAGCTTGTTTTTAAGTCTATCAGCACTTACAAAAATTAAAGCTAGAGGTAGAATTTGTAATTTCATACCTTCAGACTGCTACTCTTCTAAATGAAGTATCTTTTACACTTTCCCCATTTCATTTATATTGAAAGAAGAAAGCAGTGTTGTTTTATTTGTTTGTTTTTTTCAGATATTATGACTTTGAGGTTGCTGGTTTCAGAATTACAGTATATACTCAGCAAGTAAACACCAAACAATGTGGTGGAAATAAACTAAGTAGGTAGCTCCAAAAGTAACATTTTCTATTTATTGGAAACTACAAGAGATACAAAGAACAGAATATCACTATTTGATAGAGCAAATATTCAGCTAAAGAACAGTTTTTCAACACAGTCATCACCATTAGCTACGCATTTTTTGCCAGCAATAAACAAGAGCCTTGTCAAAATATGCATGGCCATCCAGAATGTGGCTTGCTTTTCACATTGCTATCTCCACTGTTGAAACGCAGCACCCAGTGCAAACCGACTGGTTTGTCTGCACCAATGTTCAGCAAGCTTCAATAATTGTCAATGGGTGCAATTTTCTCTTGAATGGAAAACCACACCTTTGCTTCACCTGCGCTTCCATAAAAGATGCCATTCTGCCAAACAGCATATATATGTAATGGAATACGGGTGGGAAGGTTTAACCTCAGCTGCCATACCACCACCATCTGCCTGTGATGTCATGGGTGAACATAAAAAACAGGAGGAATTACTTTTGGAGCACTCCTCATATCTTGTGGTGTCACCTTTCCCATTTGGAGACTGAAAACTCCTTCAGATTCTTCTCTAAACTACTCTGTAAGAGCCAGCTGAAGACCTGCTGGGCTAGATTGGTCCAGGAACTGTACCTGTGAAGACACAGAAGGGTGATGCAGGGACAGCCTATGTGGCAAATGCCAAGTCCCTGGTTTGAATGTTTTGCTGGTTGTAAATTTTGAGGGTTTTTTTTAAGTTATATTCTTTCAATAACAACAAAATGTCTGAGTATCTGAATTCTCACCTTCCTGGTAAATAAAATAAAATAATAATAAAAAAAAAAAGCAAGACAATTGAGTATTCTATCTCTCTCTTTGAAAAAGAGCTTCTGTTATCTTGAGATAAACTATATTAAGAAAACCAGTGATTACAGTGGTCCTGACAAATGCATGTAAAAGATAATGAGAAATAAATATCTGTGAGACCTCTGGGACATCCTCTTTGGTGAAAGCACTGCGCTACCTCCCTCTCTGCCCGCAGCCCAACTGTGAGCTAAATGGAGCAGGATTTCACCATCTCAAGCAATTTCATTCACAGCCAGCACCACCAGCAAATTGCTTCCCAGTAAAGGCAGAGCTTTACTCTCTCACTGACCACTTGAATGCTAAAGACTAAAAAAGCAAAAGAAAGGGCTGAAGACGAAGAAGAAGTATTTCAGAAGAAATACTGGCAAGGGACAGGCAGGCTCAGTAAGACAGAAAAAGAAACTAGAAGCAGCAATAGGTTTTGCTCCCTAACAGTGATCTCCACATAAAATTCATGCTCGCTAGACTATCAACATTTGTCTGCTCTATCCTGCAGAGAAAAACAGAACAAATAAGTATGTTTACTCCTCAGGTTTTTTTCATGCAGGGTTCCTGGGTTTTGCTCCTGGGTTTTAAGCTTTTCTTTCAAGAGAAGGAAATTATGTTGTGCAGCAACACAGCTATGAAAAGATCCATTTAAAAAGTGGTTTCAAGAAATTATTACCCACTACGAGACAGTTGAAAAACATTCAAATTGCCAGCTACAGTCAGGCTCTGTTTGCTGCCATTTTATTAACAAAATACTCATTTTGTGAACAATCACTTCCTCCAAAGAAATAATTCTCAGTCAAGTGCCAGTTCCAAATATCACAAATGAACAGCAAAATGAAAAAAAAACAAAACCAGATAAAACTCACAAGACTATCAAAACGGCACACTAAGCTCCCCTTTGGGTCCTGCTGCCCACATTCTGTTTGGAATTTATGTAGTTAAATTACCATAGTTCATTTTTGTAAAGCACCCTGCAAGTCACAGGTTCTCAGTGGGTGAAGAAAAACAGTTTATTTCCACGAAACAGTAGCCGGTCTTTGTTTGCAGCTTCCTCTGCCCCTGCCGTGTCACAGCACTCAGTTCAGCTCAGCTACAGACTTCCTACCAGGTACATCTGCACTCAGCATATAGTACCTATTGTTTAATATTATCAATGTAATTCTTGATCCCGGTGATAAGTACAATTTTGGAAATTCGCCAACTTCACCTAGCTGCTTCGAAGCACACTCAGCCATGCTCAACTTACATATATATACATAATTTGGTTTCTAGTACTCTAGAACTCCCTCTAACAACTGCTGCCCTTCTGAGCGTTGTGCTGACGTGGATCCTTATAGTGATCCCATTTTGTTTTTGCCATTCCCAGGTTGACAGTCCAGCAGTGGCACTGCACAGACCTCATAAAGTTTATGCCATCCCTCTGACAGACAAAATTATATTTATTTTTAATAGCTAACAAATGCAGGAAAAAAAAAAAGTGTGTTCACTACCTCTCCAGAGATAAATACAATCAGACAAGGACTTTAAAAATTGGTAAAGTTCTTACCAAGAGCTTACAATATGGTTCTCTTCCCTCAGATAAACTCATTATACATATTCTACATTTTCAAGAACTTGAATAGAAAACTGCTAAAAAAAAAAAAAAAAAAATCACTTCTTACACTGATTTGAAATGTTTTCTTCCCATCCAGAGACTAGTAAAAGCATTTCATAGTTCTGATTGAGGGCGACAATGAAAAACTTGAAGATATACATGGGACAAAAACTCAAAACTATTTTTAAACCATTTTATAAAAGATTATTCTCACTGATAAGTAAACTGTGGATCTAATTCAGACTAGTTTATAGCTAGGTATAATGAAAGCATATTTAAACAAGTGGTCAGATGTCCTAATTTATGGGATATGCATGTCACAAAACGTGGCTTAGAATATTTTAGTTTTTTAATGTACAAAAAGGCCAGATAACTTCACAATTAGAGCTTCCAGTACTGAAATCAAAGCACAAACTGCTATTATGTTAAGTATTTTTAATCAGGATTATTGTGCTAGAATACAATGGAAAACTTTTGATCTGTAGCTCATTATTTCTTATTCTTTTCTCTAATATTGTTACCACAAGTCTTCTCCAGGCACAGGGGACAGCTAGCTCTCAGCTTTTAATGCTAATTGCTGTAATCTCAGTAGACATCATCATCTCTTAGTTTATAACGTAGGAATAAGGTATCAGTGCAGCTTTCTACCAGTAGCACAGTTCACTGCACTGTAGGTTTTTTTTTTTTTTAAATGACAGCTTCTTCGTTAAAGCTTCTTTTATTTTTTTAAATAATTCAGTAATAAAAGAATTACTTTAGAATGACACAATATAGAAGGGTATTTCATTTTTCAAATGAATTAAAAACAGTTAAGACAGAAGAGAAACTCTCCCATTAAAAAGCAAGTAAAAGCGCTCTCTTCTGTGTTTTTCCAGTTGCACAATTCAAAGGTAATTCTGGCCTCAGACTGAACTGAAATGAATATCATTCATTAATGCAGGCTAGGGAAAGATGAAGGTTCCTAGACCTGAGGTGTCCTCTGCCACAGCAGTGCTCAATTAATTGTTCATGCTCAGCCTTCCTAACATCCCAGATGTCCTGTAGCAACTGGAACATCTGTGTGGCACTCGCAGATGTGACCAAAGAGGTATAAAAAATGATGTTCCTGCATTGCACCAGCTGGAGGACTGACAGTAAACTCCGGACCACCTTAAATGACACTAGATATTCAATTTCAAGCAATAAGACACAATTAACTGGATGTTTAAAGTATAATTCTTGTTTACCTTTTTGAGGCATTAAAGCAATATTCTGATGATAATTGCTAACTTTCCTTTTTGTGGCAATTCTCAGAGGTGGGAGGATAGTAAATATCAAATTAGGGACATAAAATCATTCTAATAATAGAAAACTGTATCTAGATGGCCTTTTCTCCCAATGATACACCTTCCTGTATTACCAAATTCTGTCATCAGGCATCACTGTCTCCAACATTTTATTTAAGGAGTTTGATATTCCAGGTGTCACTCCTCCAATCTCATACAAAGCCATTCTTCTGAGAATTGCAGAGTTTTTAAAATAAATATTAAGACATGCAACACTTTCAAATTAGGAAGTTCCATCTTTCACAAATGGAATTGAAACAGTGCTGAAATGACCCATTTTTAGAGATCTTCTGAAGCCATCTTCTCCCAGAAAAAGATGACGAAACTCTTATTTGGGAAATGACTGTGTCCTAAATTAATTCTTCTGTCCTTATTGCATTAATACTTAACATAAAAGAAAAAGGGACTGTTATTTTTTTCTGAATCAGATTTAAGTAATGCATGTCATTACATTTCCAAAAGAAGTGGACACTAACACTACACAGGTATCAGTCACAACTCTGTAACTGCGGCTGAACTCAATTTCACACTTAAAAAAGAATTCACATCCTATTATTCTTAAAAAAATGCACCATACACTCTCCAACCTGAGTTATCAACACAAACTGAGTTCTCAAAATGTAAATTTAAATATAAGTTCACTCATTTATGAGTACATACACATCATTAAGACAAATATGATTCCTCAAAGCTGTCAGCCTCAGCATTATTCAGCATGACTTCCGACAACATCTCATACTGCTACATCTCATTTAAAATTTAAGCACATGTTTTTTGAAGAAACAAGGTGGTAGTGAAGCTAAGAACAACTACTTTTAATCATTGTGATTAGACAGATGGCAAGCAGAATCATTTAAGCAGCTCATGCGGGAGGTCAGTTTGATAGAGATAAACTTTCCTCTCCACCTGATTTGCACATGGCAATCCTATTTAATGTAACAGATCAGTACCATGTCAAAAGCCTTCCCTGATAACAAACTTCTTTCCAGCTACCGCTGCTATATAAAGATCTTACAGCTGGTGGAATTACTCAGAATTCGTGCTCCTAAAGATCCCCATAGTACTAGTATCTAATAACCTCAGAAAATATAATCTCAGATGGAACTAAGACCAGACCATACAGCAAGCTTTCAGCTGTAAACACAGAAAGACTCATTCTTTGGTTTCATTTGCTTTTGTTTTTTTTTTTTTTTTCCTGTTTTGTTGATGCTAATATCCACAGTAACCACTGTAAAAAAATAAATGAATTTTTATCAGCTCACTTTAACTGTTCAAACAAACAAAAAAAATTAACTAGCCAGTAACATTGGACTGCTTTGTTATAATGATTGGGTGTGTGAATCTGTCCCCAGCTGTTAATAACTAAAAAGTCATTTAAGGCTGCATATCTTCAAAGTATTAAGAATTATGCAACAGCCCTGTTACGGGATATGCTCACTTAATAAAGCTTAAAGATAGGAGATAAGAATTACTTACTGAAGCTCTCTATATAATACTGTCTTGAAATGGAGATATGTGTATGCAAGAGGCAAACACGAGATCCTCATTGGGAAATGACTACCTAACACAGAAAATTTACTCAAAATATTCTTTAGTGCAACCTGCAGGTTTTTACCTCATTTTGGAAACATACAGGCATGCAGATAAGGCAGTATTAAATGGATCACTGCTGCCTCTGGGAAGGAAGATAAGTTAGCCTTTGGTGCTTATGTATTCTCCTTCTGATAGCTGTTCCTTTTTCTCACAAACTTTCTCTGCCAAGTGAAGATTATTTGGGATTGACAAGTTTTGGAGGAAACAAGATCACTTCTCTGACAGGATGCTGGAAACGGATGCTTAAGATACAGATAACACTCTGTCAGGAGTATTACATAGCTTGAGGGAGTCCCCAGGAAACAGTACCAAGTCACATCCATACCTGCATATGCCTAACAGTGTTTATGAATCTATAATATTCCAAAAGATACCAAGGGGAAAAAAAAAATATCTTTCCTTTGTTCACTGCAAGTCTCATGAGAAAAAAATTCTGCTTCTTCCATTCTGTCAGAGTTCAAACAAAACAGCAGAGGGAAGAGACAAGACAGTAAAGCTAGCATAGCGAAAGAATAATCCAGAGAAATTCACACAAAGGAATGCCAAGATTCAGTGAAAGTACAGACTTTGACTTCTTCAAACAATAGGTAACCCTTTAGGATCATTAACCCGCTCTATAGCCAACATCAGCACCAGGTGCCATATCAGGGTTGTCAGCAATGCAACCACTGTTAATCAAAATCTCTTACCATATCCAGAACTGGAGACAGGGACAAAATTACAAATGGTCCCCAAATCCTTGGTGCATACTGCCAGTCACCAGTATTAAGACTGCTGTTCTAAACACAACCTCTGCTTTATGTGCAGCCCCAAAGGGTGCATACTCTCTTCAAGTATTGCTGGTTCTTAATTCAGGCCAGCAGGTTTCACTGGTGAGTCAGCAGTGAGGCATGACAGACTTTTTCAGTGCGTGCTTTGGAGGTCTTTGTATCTTCTCATTCTGCTTTTCCTCACAAAGCAGTGTCTCTAGCAGCACTTCTTGAACCCAGTACTTCAAAGACAAGCTATGATTACAAGAATCCAAGCTTACATGAGTCTTCTGGACTCAAGAAGTTGTGGGAATCAGTTGGGCTCTACTGAACTCCAGGGAAGAACATAAATTCTAAGACATCCTTAAATTTTAGCTTTTTTTTTTTAAAAAAAAAAAAAGAAAAGAGATCACATACACTATGTTCAAGATGCATACACATACCTATAAGGGATGTCACTAACTGCTTTCACACATAAGCAATAATATGACACCCTGTATATTTTTCCCCAGATGATGTACTTCAGCAAAATAATCCCCAACACACACATTTATTATAAAGATGCATATTTACAGACACTAAATTACTGAGATAAACATTTTCTTATGTGACACAACTAACAGTTCCACATAGGCTGGTGTTCTTGAGTACAGAATCCCCCCCTTTTTATTGCAGAAACACAATACCTAATTGCAAAGAAGTGTTTAATCTTTATTCAAATTTTCTGAGGAACTGCTGCCACTCATTGCTTCTAATTCAAAGTTTTTTTTTGATGTCATGTTGATTCCCCGTTTCAATATTTGACACTAGACAAGTCTCAGACTTATCTTTTACCTTGAGTAATGGATAGCTTGATGTCCTGCAATATTAAAATAGAAGTCAGTTGTATGTTTCATCTCATCAGTATGCCCGGAGACTTCAATCCAGTGTGCTATTGGGAGGCAGTAAACTCCATCAACTATGTTGCTCTGGTTATAAACACAACTTCGATCGTGATGAGGCCCATTACCTAGAACAGAAGAAAGGACAATTGTAGGTTGTGTATCCAGAAGATTTTAAAAAAGATCTGCAGGAGATGCAAACTGAGCATTTAAGGCAAGAAGTAGTGTTTGCTACCTGTTTAGACTGCATTTCTAGAACATACCATTAACACCTGAAATAACTACAACACAATTATGGCCTCAAAACGTTCAGCATTACAATCAATTGTAGTGAATGAATTAAAGACAACCTTAGAACTCTATCAGGTTCCCAAATAGTGAACTGTGGAACTCAGAAATTCAGGAATAATTAATTTCATTTAAGTTCCTCATCTAATGTTTGACAATATTTGACCTCAGCATGTAACATTTCTGCTGTGTGATCTGTCTCTCCAGGGTTCAGCTGTCTGTGATTCAAGGTCTAGCACTGATACAGCACAGTTTCATAACCCTGCCTCAGACTTCTAAGGAAATGAGCTAAGCTATGAGACAGACCTTGGAGAAAATACACAGCACAGTCATGCACGATAAGAAAGGTACAAGTGCAAAAAAGAAGGTAGGGCTGTCAAGGCTGGATTGTTACCAGACAAGGATTCAAAAGAAAAAACACTGACATAAGTGGTATAAAAATCTCACAGGAAGAAAAAGTAAGCAGGTGGAAGACAGCAACTTCAAAGCACTGAAGACCAGCTCTCTTCTAGGCTCTGCCTGGCCAGCAGACTCTGCAGCTATCCTCCTGGGGATCACAAGCATGCTAACGCCTAGCCTAGAAGCCCAGTACATCCTACTTGTCTTTTATGTTTGCTAACCAATAAATAACTGCTTTGTACTCTTTGGAGTCTCATTGTATACAGGAAAAGTTCCCCAAGGTGATCCAGAGAGAGACTGTTACATCTGTAACAACAAGCGAGCACTATTACCTTAAATGATCTTGAATAAAGTAAGAAATTTTTATTACCATTATCCACTATCTACTCTCCATTACCCCTCTGACTTATCTTATATCAAGTCTGAGCTTTATTACAGGCAACCAATTTTTAATACCATGCCACAGTAAGCAATCTAAAATGAATAGGCTCATGTCAGTAATGAAAAGGTTATCTAGCCTCCAAAAGTCCAGTACATGTATATTCTTCTCCCTCCATTTTTACGGGCTTATTGTAATACTGACTGCCATGTAGGAATTGTTGCACCGATTAAAAATGACCTAGTCTAAGGCTTGCTTTTAATGTAAACTCGCTACACTTATACATTATTAATAATGTTAGAACATTTTGGAGTAAAATGTTGCCTGCAGGAATGCCTTCAATATCATGTAAATCCTTCCAAGCATCATTCATAAGAGATTTTCTAAAGAGCATTTTAGGAGATGTATTAATGCAATGATTATAGAATAAGACAAACATTTAATAATAAAGCTGAAAAAAACTCCTTATTTCCAGATACAATAGAGCATTCTTTATCATATTGTAAAATACTATTACTTACCAACCAATAAAAAAGAAAATACTAGGCAGAGGACCATTTCCTCTTTCTGTATTTGTATGCTATAGTGGGACAATAATTGCAGGGTGGCAAAGTCTTTGGTTACAGCAAATGAGAATGAACCCAAATGCAGCAGCCATGGATGCAGAAATGAAGGAAAAGAGCTGCTTACCTTTGGAAGGCCTCAGGTCTGCAGGTATCTTTGGCAAAGAGATGCCTTCACCTCCACTACCAACCCTTAAACGAGGTGTGGGAAGGGGTGGACCCTGGCAATCAAAGCACATTCTCTCCCTCTTAATTTCTCCTCTCCCTAAGATGCTAGTAAGCCCCAGAAGACTGGAAATCTTCTCACTCTTCAAATTTGTGGTCACAACTGCATCACTAGATACCTTACAGTTGCCCATTTCCAGCTGCTTCTGCATGAGGCTCATGTACTACCGTTTGCCAGTTCCACAGTCCATCCTCCTCCTTCAGCTTCAATTCTTGGCTCTCTTCCTCCTTTCTTCTCTATCATCTGCTCTCTTAAATGTCAGCAGTCTCCATGCCTTGTAATCACCTTCACCTTGATCCATTTCCTTATCTAGCCTACAATCACACCCAGCAAAGCCAGGAGTAAAGTGTCACTATAGACATTGCCTCATTTGTTCCCTAAACAGATTTTGTCAATTCTCATTCTGAAAAGCTCCCTTCTCTAACTGTTATTTATCACTGTTGATTTTTCTGCACCACTCAACATCACCTTCCTGCTGTGGCCTACATTCAAACAAGAATCTCTGTATTTCTGTTTTCATTTTAATACTTGAGTATGCAATAACAACTTGCATTCATAGCACTTTTCATGAGAATTGCATAGCTCTTTACTTCTCCTAACATTACATACTCAACTATGAATTAACACCTTTCTTACTGAGATACAACTGCGAAACAAAATGAATACAAAAACAAATACAGCAAGATGATTTCAGACAGGAAGGGAAAAGAATAACCACATTTAAAAGAATATTACTATGGGGAAGGAAAAAAAAAAAAAAAAAAAAAAAAGGATCACAGTGAGTTGCTTAGAACACTAAATGCCAAATCCCTCTTCCAAGAGTTATGAAAGAATGAAATTATTGGCACAAGCGACCAAGACCTCACTACCCTGGTAAAATGCAACAGATCCTACTTTCCACACAAGTGCTTCCAGCCACCACTTGCTTCACAAGATGCAGTTTAGAAACAAGTTTTTAGAAAAGTGAACATTGTTTTATCAGTTTACACTATGCATCTGCTAGCAGAGTTTGCCAAAGGAAAACCCTAATTTTTCTGGTTGCTGTGAAACAACGATGCAACGAACAGTGTTTTATGTACAGCCACACTACAGATTTGGAGGCAAAATGTAAAATGATAATTTAGAGCTCCTAGAGAAGGGATTGAAATGTCTTAACTTTTATCTCACAGAGCCATTTAAAATAAAAAATAGAAGTCAGCCAATTAAACCAGCTTTTATTCAAGTTAACTGATCATAAACAGTTCTTCAAATAGAAAACAATTAGGACCACTTACATTTTTTTGTTACATGTTCTATTATACATCTGCAGAACACATACAACTACGAAAACAGGCACAGCTTGAGCAGAAAACATTAACTGCACAAACTTTAGTCCTTCCTTCTCCAGCCCTGTTTCTATAAACTGTTTACCTTGAGCATCCTCTGTCTGAAGCAAGGTGCTTTAACCTCATGGTACGCTCAGGCAAAGCATGCCTTAGTTTCAGCTTACCCTCTAATAGAGCAAGCTCCTTCCATCTCATTTATGAGAAAGTCGATCAACTCTATCTCTCTCAGACTCCAAAGACCCAGCTCAAGACCTCTCAGAACCACAGGAGGAGTCCCGTGCAAAGAATAAAATAGCTACCAGAGGCATGATAAAACTTTGGTACAGCATGTGAAACACTTACTCTCCCCTCTCTTGCCACTACAGGTCAAACAAATTATTTTCTGGATTTGACTAGTTGCAGCATAGGATTTTTCCAAGCTACAAGTAACAGAACTAAAAGACCATCACTTCCTCACTCTGGCCCAGTTGTTTGAACAGTATGGTTGATTAGTAGCTTGTTGGTTTGGAAGGAAACAAACTGTGATGAAGGCCACGGTATCAAGCTTAGCAGAATTTGAATCTGAGTGCACTGAGAATGTGTTGCTGCCCTTTTTAACTTCTTACCTCCTGCTTAAGCACCAGAGTGAAAAGTGGCCAGGGCAGAAAGAAGTGCCATGAGACTACTCACGCACAGAGTCTAGACATGAGCTCATGACTGAAGCTGTTCATATCCACATCAACTTCCTATTCTACTTAACCCCTCCATCCCAGCTCACATCAGATCTTCTAAGTGACTTCACTAAGTCAGTCAGCAGCATCACAAACAGAAATGGTACATGCAGCAAGAAGTATTATTTACTCATTTCTCAAAGCATTTCATAAAGTCAATTAGCTACACCAAAGGCCTACTGCTGAAATTTAGTCTTTGTACCTGAAGCTCAGACATACAATACAAGCTGGGAAGGCTATCTGATCACTCTGGGCAACCTCGCCTGTCAGAGTGTGCCTGGGCCTTCATTCCTCTCTGTGGCCTAGCACAAACAAAGGAGGCTCTGGGTTTAATTTACTACAATCCAATATACTTGCAGGACTGCAAGTGCATATCACATCTTTACAAGCAATAAATCCAGCACCACTGGCCAGTCCCATGTAGAGATCAAGCCAATATAGGACTATGGCTCCCAATTACAAGCTGGTACTCTAGACTTCATTCTGCTAGGAGGGAGACACTTTGAAGCATGCTGGTGCTGAGCATAACTGCATAATGCAAAATCCTCAGGTGGGATACACGGCAAATTCTCATCAAAAGGAATCCTTTGTCCATGTAAATGCAACTGTTCCCTCACACTGGCTGTTATCTCCAAGCTTACCCAGAACTTGTATGAAAACGTCAAGCTACTTTGAATAAACTCCCCATGACTCCAGCAGTCTCCAAGAGTGAGAAATCATCACAGCTCTCACTTCAACGCTCTGCTCAAGCAGAGCAGCTGTATGCCCCCACAACAGCATTTGCAAGAGAACAAGAACGTGGGTCTCAGAACTAAATGCCACTTTCTCACAGGTTGCTCACAGAACCCAGCACCAGATCGCTAGGCAGGTTTCCAAGTACTTTTTACAGAAAACAAACAATTATTTGAGTGGAATTTTAATTTGTAAAGTCAGTAAAATATCATGCATTCTCAATGATTTGGGAGGATTTAAATAACATTTAAACTTCCTTTTTCACAGATAAAATAGAAACAAAATAAAATCCCTTTTCCACTGTTCATCTTTAGAGAAAAGAAGGCAAATACAAACGCACTTTGAGAAAGGACAACACACAATAGGGAGGACACGTTTTTACAGCTGAAACCATTTCTACATAATGATTTTTTTTCCTCAAGTGGCAAAACACTGATTCAATTATTTATTTTCGGGAGGCAAATACACAAACAATTTGAAAAATGTATAATTTACCCAGGAAAAAGGGTGAGTTAACCATCTGAACTGTACAGAACCTCCTGTTATTCAATCATTTGGGCATTCCTAATTAAAGAACAAGAGAAACTCAGAGATACAGGACCTAATTTAAATGATAGGGTAACACTTTTTCTTTCAGTAAGGTCTAGAATGATTTTATTTGAATTCCAGTTTTGTGATTCTTCACGGCAAAAGTGCTTATTGGAAAGAGAAATGAAAAACAAGTTTCTAGGGGTTAAGTTATGAAGTCCCACTGGTTTTGTAACCTACTTGTTGCTCTTCCTACCGCTCACAGTTGCTGAGTGGAATCAGCTAATCTAGGGAATTACTCAAGAACAAAGGAATCAGCAGCCATGCTTACAGTTTGAGCTTCACAGAGTGCTCTTTTGAGCAAATCTGCACAACTGCACATACGGCTTCTGCTTTAACACATATGAAAGATGATCAAAGCGCTATACGAAAGAAGCTGGCTGTACAAACAAACACTTATTATTATCATTTTAATTTTTAAAAAGTCCCCCTTGTAGCTGAAAAATGGCACTGGCGAGAGACTGAAACAAGAATAAAGCAAAGGGAAAACAGAAGAAGATATAAGAATAAGATGTCCAAAGATCAAGGATCAGAAGTAGATCAGTAGGAACCGGAAGAAAATTTTCTGAGATTGGAACTAACAACATAACAGAATACAAAGAAAAACTTTCACTTTCTATCTTATTACAGCTATGCTGCAGGTATGAAAAAAATATAATGCAACACAATGCCAACAGTATATTCATCTTCATAATATTGCACACAGACTATATCATGATTTGGAAGAGTCACAACGGTAAAATTATCAGCCTGATCTTAAAAGACAACGAGCAAAATCTAAGATGACAAAATTTCTCAACACCATTAAGTGTCCTGAAGAAAAACACATGAATGAACGAAGAAAATGTAAGATTAACTCTTCCATTGTCTCTGCAGACAGCGGCTTTACAGCAAAGCCATTTCATATATTGTCTAGCCACAGCCCTGCCAGCTACCAGTGTGTTGTGCTGCTACTTGGTAGAAGTTCTAATTTTTATTTTTTATGATGTGAAGGAAGTGGGTATGTAGAAACTCCAAGGCACAGAATGGCTGTAGAAGTGCTGTGTATCTTATTCTTGCCTTAGACAGATCCTAAACCACATGAATTCCTTTTCCAAACTTCCAAAGTCCAAAAAGGTCAGCGTACTACTCAGTTCACCACCAGCTTTGAAAAACCACAGGGTTACTTGATGACTTTGGATACACACATTAGCTTCTATGGCAATGAACAAATCCAAAAAGAAAGTAGTCAAATAATTTTCAGATCGCTTTCAAATCAGTGAGAGCAAAAACTTACTCTTTTAATGTTTGTCATAACTTTTGCAGGACTCAAATTTTAACTATGCTGAAATACTACAAATAACCTGAAATATTAAACTAGCTCTCCTTTAACAAGGTAAATGAATACCTCAAGTTCATGCTTAGAAATTCCACTGGAAGAGCTTAATAATATCATAAGCATTCAAGGCCAGGCTGGATGTGGCTCTGGGCAGCCTGGTCTGGTGGTTGGTGACTCCGCACATAGCAGGGGGGTTGAAACTAAATGATCATTGTGGTCCTTTTCAACCCAGGCCATTCTATGATATGGTATGATATAAACATTCTCGATATAGGGAAATGGAGAGGTATTAAGGAACAGAAGTTTTGGAGTTTTTTTGTTTTTGTTTTTTTTTTTTTAAACAATAAAGCAATGGGAACTAAAGGAAACACTTAAAAACTTCTGAAATGAAGGATTTAAAAGCCTAAGTATTTGCTATCTTCTTTATCTTTCATATCTATATGACAGTGGAGAAAATCATCAAGTTCTCTTATGCTGCTGTGCAATGTCATTATCAGACATTATTGTAACTGGACTTCCACCACTACACTTGCAATATTCAGATTTACTTATCTTTTACATCAGATTCTGCCACAGAAGTCCCACTACTGTCCATCAGAAAGACATTCAACCTTTCATGTCTGAAAATATGACCTGTCTCAATCCCATCAAGTCTGAATTGCTATTGATTGCTGAAAACCAGAGATCTGGAAGCTGAATTTCCCTGGAATTTATCTAGGTTAGGTATTTCAGTAGTTTGAGTCTGTCACAGACCCTTAGACAGAAGTCCCACCTTTCAAGAATCTAAGCAAAGCCCCTGCATGGTTGGCCTTTATTTTCACATCTCAAATACTGCCAAAGAACATATCTGAATTCTGTATTTCACGTACTTGCATGCTTAATAAAAGTATACCCACTCTGCTTTTTAATGCCTTTTCTATTGTCACTCATCTGTCTTCTCTTTAGATGCAGAAAGCAGTAGGTATATTTCTGGTACTGCTTAAATATGTAATAGTGCTCAAAAGAAAATTGTTAATTTGCCACACTAGCTCACTAACTCCTTGTTCATGCCTAGTTTGGTTTTCAGAAAAGTTTCCTTGTATGTGCTAATCCCCTAAAAGTATCCAAAAAGCAGAAGACCATTTCATGGTGAGTTTATTTTCTGTGAGACTAAAATCAAGATGATTCAATTTCTCATTTTGTGGACTGATATACGTAACCAACAAAATAAGTTTTAAATCTTATTAAAATCCAGATTTAATTCAACATTTCTTTAGTCTATTAGCCTACCCCTAGAAATATTCTTTTTATAGATTTTAATTATCCCAAAATTACAAATAAATGGTATACAAGAAAGCCCTCTTCATCACTTAATGCTGTTTATCAACAAGATTTTTTATTTTTTTTTAATGGGAAAATAAAAATTTTCTAAGGCAACTTTCAAAAACATCTGTTTTATTTCTCTAAGACTGCTTAAGCACAGGTGTTTCACAGTGGGAGCTGCTGCTATACTAAGGACATTTAGCCAAATGGTCCAACAGTCCAATCTGATGATATAGATTAAGCCACAGAAAAGCAACTCAAAAGGAATTCCAATCATGAAATGAATGCTCTTCATGGTGAAATGGTGGAAATAAGAATTAAATAAATGCAATGATAGAATAATGGATGGTAATAACAAAATACATAATGTAGAAGTCTTTTAACTGCTCTGAAACTCCATATGGTATTGTACTGTATATTACTGTTTTACTTAATAGCAAACCAGAAAAGATCACGAAATTATAGGCAGGAAATAAGCTATATCAAGACTGTAACCACGGCAAAATCTTAAGCAAGAGATTATCCCAGTTACCTTTCTTTCTATAGATCAATGCTTTTCAACATTGAAAACAAATTCTTGACCCACACTGAATGCTCCTGTCCCTTAGAAGTGAAGACAAGGAGTGAAGTGGGGGACAGCAATAATGGTAAGTGAGGCATTTGCATAAACAATACATTTATTTTAATTTTATCATTACAATCACAAATGTTTAATAGCCTTTCACAGTAGTCAGAGCTGTCCTGGAATTATCACTGTGGGTAGGAAACAACACATACCTGTCCAAGTCATGTGTATGGATTTGGCAAATATCATTGCACATACTTATTTTCACTCTTCTAATTTTGCAGTTTCTTGGGCAACTCTCCATTGCTTTATAGATCTCCAGTAGACTGCTCAGCTTAAGTTGCTTAACGCTGACATACAGATAGAAAGGAAGAAAAAAGTTGTTACTCATCATGTCATTATATGTGTTGAGAGAGGTGAAGAATAAAAGACCAGGAGCTACTGTACTTTGTAAACAAAAGTTTCTCTGCATCTACTATGCTGTATTCAGAAGCAGATTTCAAAATTATTCAGTTTTACTCACAACAAAGTTTCCTCACATCTGAAAGGTGCCAGAGCATGGTGCAGGAAGCAAAAGACTCACCTGAACGAAACATGTACTCTACACAACTATTCAGCAACCAACACCCTATTGCACTTTTTGTTCCTTGCTGGACACTATTTTCTTAACAACAAGACTAGAATGGAGGAAGGAAATAAAACCCTACATTATTTTCAAAAGTGGAACAGATGATGTAAACTAAATAATGATGAGATTTGCGAGCAGTTGCAAGAAGAGAAGCAGTCCCTGGCTGTAAGCAGCTATACACAGGTAAAATGGCGACACCCAGTGGGAGCAGTACAGCATAAAACAGCTCCATTAAGAGGGCTGGAAAAACGTTAACCGAGAAGTGAGACAGCTTCATGTTTGCACTCTGAAAAATGAATTAGTACTTACTTAAAAATAACTTGCCTATTTTTGTGAGCAGCTGGACTAAGCTGTAAGAACAGCTGCTGTGAAGAGTTCTGCCATTTGCAGGGAAGTCCCAGCAGACCCTAAATTCTGCTCTGCACTGCTCAGGGGCAGCACCGCAGGCCTTGCCCCAGGACATCTAACAGAGCTCCTGCAGCACCAAGCTGAGCAGGCAGATCAAGCAAACTAAGAAGGCATCTAAGAAATCAGTAGCAGAAAGAAGAGCAAAAAAGTGTAAAAAAATAAAAATAAACAAATAAAAAAATAAGGTGAGGTATGATATGTCCAAAGAAGTTTGTAACATGATAGACTCTAACAGAGGCATGTATCAAAGTACACTTCCTTAAGCCTTAAGTAACCTTAGTTACTTAATTCTTAGAATAAAATAACTTACCCAACAATTTTTTTTCCCACGTTTTTCTAGAAAATGAGTAGCCAAAGTCAAAATAAAGAGAAGCTACAAAGTCACTGAGCCACAATGCCCAAGAGAGGACCATACCAGGGTCAACATACTGAGCCAGAGGCTTCTAAATTGAACTGTGGGCTCCTAAGAAATCACAGAGAACCATTTACTCCCCAAAATAATGTTTTTTCTTTTGTTGTTGTTGTTTTTTTTTTTTTGTGTGTGTGTGGTTGTTTTTTTTTTTTTTTTTTGGTACAGAATAACGCCCTGTTCAGGCACACAGATTGCTAGAAATCGGCTTTATTGTGCTCCTTAGCCTTAACCGGTATTACTGTATCATTTGTCAAGCTTCAAGCAAGTACTCACAACATCAAACTAATGATTATGTGGACACAGATCAACATCTTATTTTCCCCCTCTCAAAAGCTAAGGTGCCAAGAGACCACATTACAGCATCTCAGAACAGTTTGGGCCATACTCTTAGTATCTCCTCTGTTGATTTATGGAACATTCATCCTGCATACTACCTACAGTTTATTTGGACCACAGAACAAGGAGGGGACGGGGGGGAGCACTGTTAGTGTTCAAGCATTAACTCACATGAATAAGCGAATAAATGCAACCATAAGCTCCATCTTGCATTTACTTGGTTTTGACATCAGGCACAATGTAATTCTACTTTCCAGACTGAAAGAGATGTATAAATCCAATTCTGAAGAATCTACATCAAAAACAGAGTACAGAAATACAGAAAAGAAGTAGCTGAAAAGAAGATAGTATGGACATTCCTTTACTTTTCTAATGAGTAAAACTCTTCCAGATTCTGAAGCTCGGCATCATGAACTGGTTTTCTATAAATACTGTAGCACACTTAATCTTTCTGAATTTCAAGCCTTTCAGCTGAACTCACTGCAGGTAAGCAAATTATCATTCTCAAAAAAACATTATTGGGACTACAGCACATGCAGGAATCACAATTTGAACCAGAAGAGCCCAATGGCTTTAAGGCACAGGCTTCAGGTGAACACCAGAGTCAATGTCATCAACCTGGGACACTGTAAGCATCTGACCCTTTGGGGAAACAGACAGCCTCCTCTCCTACCTCATAATCCTACAGAGGGGAACCAGTTCCCTCAAGACATAAGACACAAGCCACCAACTTTCCCACTAACCAACCCTGATCCCACAACTTCCTATCAAGCCACCTGACAAAACCCAAAAGCCACAGAACACTGGCCCACAGCTCTGACTCTTCCAGTCCACAAATACCCTCATTTGCTGTTCCCTACTTCCCATCACACTGAATGCTGTGAAGATGAACAAAACGTATACTCAAAATGTATGATGTTGTAGTATTATTTAAGGAAAAAAAAAAAAAAAATGTGGTGGGATTCTCATAAGTATATTACTTTAAAAAAAAAAAAAAAAGAATGTAATTTTCTTAAATACAGCAATTTTTCATGACTTGTGTTATTCCACATCCTTAGCTGGACAGGAGTTTCTCTGGTTACATATGAAAGCCTCAACATACAGATTTGAAGAATTTAGAGCAAATGTAATTCTCCACATTCCTCTCTCTCTCACAGCTATGTCTTCAAAACTGCAGATGTTCTATTTAAAAAAATAAAAAAATAAAAATCTATCCAAACTGTAATTTTTACAATAAAAACCAGATGAGATCCAAACCTGTCTTTCAATCTATAACTCGATAAAATCCATTAAAACATATGGCATGAGCATTATCTTGCAGTCTCTTTTTTTTATTGGATAGAATAACATTAAGCTCCCTTCATCTATTATGTGAAGAACAATAAATTTCAGGGATTTAAGCAAATAGGGTTTTTTTTTGTTTTGTTTTATTTATTTTTTTTTTTCTTTCGTAAATAACAACTTTGGAAAAAAATAATTGATATGTATGAGAGAAATTAAAAAACAAAACAAAACCTCTCTAGGTTTGGATGACATTCCATTTTATTTTCTAACATTCTAGCTAGGCAGTTCACTCAAACTGCTGAGCATTTACAATGACAAGAACAAAATTCCACACAGTTTAATTCTAAGACTGTATTAATAGCACTACTGCAAACAGAATCTACTACCCTTAATAAATGCACTCCCAGGTATAGACAACCAACTTGAGGTAACAATAGTTCTGAACTCAACAGTAACCATCACTTTACAATTACAGATTCTCAACAGTCTGGAATACTTTTAAAAAATATATATTATTTTTATATTCTGTGTGGTGAAGACCTCTTTATATACCAATAGAACTTCAAAGAAAAAAAAAAATAGACCCAATTCTGCTTCATGGGACAGATGCTGAGATTTTTATTTCTTAAATTCACTTTCCTTATGTCTGCAAAAGAAAGACACGATCAAAACGCTTTTTAAGGTGCAGTATACTGTTTATTGCAACTAAATAAAACTATTATAAATAGTTTTATATAAATAATAATATATATAAATATATTTATATAAATAAAACTAGTACACGACATAAATAGTGGTTGAAGATGTAAATTTTACATTACTGGAACAAACTCAATAGTTGAGATGATATCCAGGTTTCAGTCTCTGACAGAATCACAGTATCACGTGAACTGGAAGAGGTCCTTAAAGGCTATTTGGTCCAAGTGCCCTGCAGTGAACAGGGACACCTACAGCTTGATCAGGTTGCTCAGAGCCCCGTCCAGCCTGACCTTGAGTGTTTCCAAGGACTGGACTTCCACCACCTGAGAAGGGCCGCTTAACTGGGTGATATGCACCCCTGAAAAGGATGAGGAGTAACTGCCCTATAACACGCTATTCTCTACATGGACTACAAAACCGGCTAAAATCGTAGTGAATTCTTTAATCGTTTGCCTTCTATTCACCAAGTCTGACCCTGTCCTCAGCGACAAGAGGTAAATGTACAGCTTCATACTCTTGCATCTACAAGAACACCTCACGGAAACTGAGTTCTCGCTGCCCAGCCCGACCCGCTACGACAGCTGCCACCCCCACCCCGCGCTGCCCGCTCCAGCGGGGCGGAGCGGCGGGCCCCGCCCTTACCTTCCCAGAGCAGCTGGCCGCCTTCCCGCCGCAGGAACTTGTACCAGAAAGGGCTGGCGGTGTCCTCGTCTGACAGCAGCACTTCCCCCAACCACAGAACCGGCTCCTGGGCGGCCAGCGCCGCGGCCGGCCGGGCCGGCTGCATGGGCACGGCGCGCTGCGGGTCCCACTCGCCCAGCTCTGGTCGCGAGCCGGCCACCAGCAGCGCACCACCACCCTCCGCTATGCGGGCCGGCAGCACCACGCCGAAGCGAAACAGCATGGCGGGCAGTGCCGGGCTGAGGGCAGCGGGCAACGGGGTGGGGGGAGTGAAGTCGTGCCGCCGCTAGGGGCCGCCCCGCACCCTCACTTCCGGCGGGGGGACCGGGGCGGGCGGGGCGCTCCGGCTGGGAATGGGTAGGGACGTCTCGGAGCCGCCCGCGCGTTAAGGGTTTGTCTGCCTCTCAGAGGTTAGGTATAACGTGACCAAGCACTCGAGCAGGGTCCTAGCGAGGTGGTTGGTCAGTGCTCAAGAGACCTTAGGATAATTATCTCATTAATAGGCTTTAACCTCTGGTTAGTCCTAAAGTGGTCAGGCAGAAAATCTGAACTGCTGAGCCCTACCCTATCCAACTCAACCTATCCCACCCCCCGACCGAACGGCATGGAGCTGTATCAGGGGAGGGGCAGCTAGGGGTTAGGGAAAGGTTATGCGCCAGAGAGCGGTGGGCATGGAACGGGCTGCCCAGGGCAGTGAGCACGGCCCCGAGTTCAAGGAGTTGTTTTACATTGCTCTCATAGAGTTTGATTTTGGGAGGGGCTCTGTGGAGCCAAGGGGTTGAACTCGGTGATCCTTGTGGGCCCCTTCCAACTCGGGGTATTCAATGCATCTATGACTTATCTCAGCAGGTAAATAATGAACTGAGGTTGCAAAAGGTTGCACGTTACGTATATTGACTTTAGCAAGTGTTACTGCTTTGTTAAATGAAGCTGCTGCAATTACTGTGGAGAGACTTAACTTAGTACAGCAAACACCTCATTAAATCACTGCTATACCTACAGCGTTACAGTGTCAAGGTTTGGTCCCAAGTAACATGCTTAGTGCTCAGGACAGTTACACCTTCTCTCTGGGCAGGCAGATGCCAGCCATGGTGAGACCAGAAATGTGAGGGATTGGGGGTGGGCAGCAGGTGGTAGACAGCTCTTTAAAATTCTGCAGCTCCCTATTGCCTGCATTCTGGCTTGCCCTTCTGGCTGTAATTTGGCAACTCCTACATGTAGCAATATTCAGGGCTTGCAAAGACTGAGGGAAAGGATGTGATCCAACCATTTATAGGACAGTCCTTGTCTGAATACACCCATTTCAGAAGTGTTTAAAGACAGAAACAGAGAAGTAGTAACTTTATTTAGGTCAAGTTCTGGGAACAGGATGAAGGCCTTTCAGTGAGTCAAAAGAAATCTTGCCTCAAAAGGTGGCTGCTTGTTTCCTGTGTTCAGTGGTGATGACACACTGAAGAGTATGTACTGCCAAATTTATTTTTAAGAATGCTTGAGCTCATTTTCACTGATCCTGATTCAACTTTTGTAAGTGATATGCCACCACTGTTGCAGACATAACCAAAGTGAAGGGGATTTGGCAGTCCTCCATGCATTTCTGTTAGCACCAGACCTCCTCCTAGCACTGTTGCTTTTGCAGAACAAAGCAATACTTTATAATCCTTGTTTTCGCTCAACCTTACAGTCAAGCTACCTGTAATGTATCTCATAATTATCTTTCAAATACCTGACTTTGTAGATACACTTTCATTTTAGTATTATGGGCCATAAGAGAGTAATGATAAACTTAGATTTTCTACCCGAAGCGTGATAGTAGCCCTAAAAGCATCTTCTGTCTACCCCAGAGAGGTGGTGGAGTCACCATCCCTGGAGGTGTTCAAGAAAAGGGTGATGTGGCAGTGAAGGATGTGGTTTAGTGGTATGGTGGTAGTGGGTTGATGGCTGGACTCGATTTAGAGGTCTTCTCCCATCACAATAATTCTGTGATACGCAGCTGTTCATTCCAGGCACCGTTTGAGCTAAGACGCTGCAGGATCCAGCAATGCATATAATAATTTAACAATGCATCTGATAATTTAATTCCTGGCTGTTAATGTAAAAACACCAGCAACATATATGTACCTCTAAAAAACCTTAGCTTCTTTATGTACCAAACCCTCATCATAGACCTGCAGGCGAAGCAATAAAAGATGAAATTTTAGTCTTGTGCAAAATACTAGCTGTAAAAGTAATTTAGTAAATTTCTTCTCCATATTTCACCATAACCATTTTGTACGCACCAACATTGGCTGTTGGATTAAGTTTAAAAATAGCAAGGAATGACATGCTTGAGTTCCTGCACTTTCCTCAAAAACCCACTCAAGATAAGCGTTGGGACTGAGAGAGGTAGATGACTGTTTATTAGTTGTGGGTCTCCAGACTCTATCTAAAAAATGAGGGGCAGTTTTGGCAAACTAGTAAGCGAGGACTGAATGTCTTGGATTTTCAACAAACTGGATTGTTTCTTAGGTGGCTATAGGGTTTCTGACTGTGATTATTATACTATAATATAGATATAGGGCTAACATTGAGAGATAAAACAAGAAAGGCTGAAAAGTGATTTATTTCTGGTTCCTGCAAGATTGAGATAAGAGCTAGAAGTGGAGATTGGCTGTGACTCTGGAGTTCTGTGGGTTAGGAGCAGCAGGGATAGAAAAACAAGTTTTTATTGATGGATGCTACCAAAATGTGAGGGGTAGACAGAGTGAGGTTTGTAGACAGGATGATATGGGTCATCATTAGATCTAAGACTATGTAAGTAGGACTGTGTAAGTACCATAAGGTTTGGTTTCAAGCTCAGAAGTAAATGGTTCACTGCCAGTTTTGAGTGGTGTATGGATTTCTCATCTCTAAACTGGTGTTTTATAAAAGAGTCAAAGGCTGAAGGGGCAATAGAGAGCATACATGTGTTACTGTAGTTGGATATTGCAGGAATTAAAGAAATACTTTCACTTTTGGGCCATTGCTATCAGCCTAAATTTAGTTTTACGCATGACCCTAAGCCTCCTAAGGAATTAATGATAAACCAATTTCCTTTGCCAAAATACCTTATCCTTATACCGCATGACCAGCACTCTTTGCCTGCAGTCTTCAACACTGTTCTCAAACCTAAAAGCCTTTCCTGTAAGCCAGTCATCTTCAACAGCCACAAATGTAAAACAGGACCATCCCCTGGTTTTGCTATGTTAAGTCCCCATTCCAACTCAGCATGGTCCCATCAAAAAGCTTTGGCATAAAGATGCCAAAACCCTAATAAGTAAATTGCTTTTAGCATGTTGTTTTCATTCATATGGGAATAAACTATCATCTGAGAGCACTGTGGGCCATCTGATTCTGGTAATTGATACTGTGCCTTTGTGTCCTTGTTGGCTCTGTAGGCTGTAGCATTATACTCAGAGCTGCAGCTCTGTATGCCTAGACCTTCCTCAAATCTAACAATAAATGGCAATGCAGTGATGTTTGTGTTTTCCTTATGCTACAGAAATCCTTTTGATTTCTTATATCTATGTCTCTTCCTGACATAAATTGTTTCATGAACTCAGAGCTCTGTAACTTTTGTTACGTTCATGAAACTTGGAAAGTTAATTCCTTACTTAGAGAGAGAGAATTGCTGGGTGAAATTATAATAAGGACACTAACCAAGAAGTTTGACAGTTCACAATTCAGCTTTCTAAGTTGAATCTTTGCCACAGTCTTCTTATTTGAAAAGTGTCTACTAAATATAGAAACAGAACATGGCAATGGACACTACTGAAGTGGCAGATGAACTTGAATAATTCCGTGGCAAGGCAGCCTCTGTCTGTAGCATGCATGTTCCTTAGTGATTGTAAACTTTTACATCCTGGGCCTGTTTGTTGCCTGGCACAGCTTTATCTGCTGTTGCTGAACAGTGATCTCAAACAATAATATTTCCAAGTAGGGAAATCTGTAGCGAAGGCAGAGCTTGAAAAACAAAACCAAAACACAGATATCAAAAGGATCTGGTTGGAGAAGGGATGACATTTAGATGTGTTTTTCTTTTCCCCCAATTGCACATTTTGGCTGATGTTTAGATTAGCTGTGCTCCTTCCTAGACTAGACTTTACTCCCTTTTTTGGTCATTTTCTTTCTTGTACAGATATTGAGAAAGAGTTATTGCAATTTCTAAATGTTTTCTCTAATTATAGAAAAGAGGCAGCACACTGTAAAAAGAAATCCATGTATGTTATGTGGTAAAATCTGAAGACAGAAAGAATTTTAAATACGATCCTATTACCAGATAAACACTGCTATTCCAACTTTTTCATTTTAGTTGCTGCTTCAGAGGAGTGATAACTCCATTTACTGTTTTTTTAGCTGCTTAGTGCTCACAGCAACCTCTTATGTAGGCTAAGCTAAGAAGTTGTAGCGTGACTAACCAATTTAGGAATTGTGTTGGAAAATAATATTGAAATGAGAGATGGGACACTGCAGGAAATTTTTATCATTTTTGCAGTTTTGTGTAGCATATTTCCTTATAAAAATAATAATTTCTTATTTTTAACAGTAACTGGACAGTGTAAATATGCAATAACATGACAGTAACACATACAGAAATAATTGTTCTAGTGGGTTTGTTTTTCAAAATCCAGTGAAAATGACAAGCTATCTCTGCGTGAAATGTTTGAGGAGCACTAGAAAGTCCCAATATATTTCACCAGAGGGCCCTTAGTATGCTGTATCAGTTTCATCAATGCTCAGATACCAACAAATGTTGCAGACAAACCCAGAACGCAGCTCAGTTCCTGCTTCAAGCAAAGTGATTCACACAGATCTTGGAGGGATGCTCTAGGCCAGCCTTATTTATTTCTTGTGGAACATCACACCAGGGAATCACAGAATTGCAGAACCATAGATTGTCCCGAGTTTGAAGGGACCCATAAAAATTGAGTCTGACTCCTGACTCCACACAGCACCACCCAAAATTCAAAGTCTGAGAGCACTTTGTCCAAATGCTCCCTGAACTCCAGCAGCTTGGGGCTGTGACCAGTGCCCTGGGGACCTGTTCCATGCCCACCACACTCTGGTGAAGAACTTTTCCCAACCTCCACCTGACCCTCCCCTGATGCAACTCCATGCAGTCCCCTCAGATCCTGTCTCTGTCACCAGAGATCAGTACCTGTCCCTCCTAATGGCATCCTCCCACCCATATCCTTACCACTCACTCTGGCCCAGCACTCCCCAGGCTGCCTCTGTCCATGTAGGCAGTGGTTCTGTTCACACCCTCGAGTGCTGCCAGCTCCCAATGGGGCTCTTCCTCCCCTGGGGTGTCCCTGGCTCAGGGGCCCTCTGGGCCCCACCATCCCTATACAACAGATCTGTGCTGGAGTGATGGCCTCAGCGAGTGAGGTACATCCCAAGCCCATCTGGAGCTCTGGCAGCCCTTGCATCGGTGTGGCCCTTCTGCCTGGCACAAACAGGCAGAAGACAGGTCAGGGATTTACTCAGAGGGCTTGAGTAAATGCTTAGTGGATAGTAAAGATTTAATGACTGCTAAGTACCTTGATGTTCTCAAGTGCAAATCTGTATGTAACAATAAATGGTTGCAATACTAAACTCATTATAAGGTACCCTGTTTGAAACTGGCCTTTTACAACTACTCTTGAGTAGCAGATCAAGCAATCATCTTTAAAATACAGGTAAAGCTGTAGGAGGAATTAAAAAAAAAATCCAGAAATCACCCTGCCTATCCAGCTGTCCTACCATACACAAGAAGAACCAATTGCACCACCAGCCAAAGCTAGTAAAGAAGTAGATTTAACACTTTGGTAGACAACAGTGTACAGGGATCTTGAATATCTACTCCATCATCTTTGTTCCGTGTATTAATATGGTATTATACCCACTGTATCTATCCCATACATTGCAGCTTTCATCTTTTTGGTTTCTTGTATTTACAAGACTTTTCAACTGCAGAGTTCTTGTTTCTCTTTTTAAGAAACTTTATTTCAGCTAACCTGACAAGCTTTATTGAATTCACTTACCTGACACAGAAATAATCCTTGCTGAGGAACAAACACTGTTTTCACCCAGCTGTAAAAAACAACAAAACAACAAAAAACAACAACAAAAAAAAGAACACTAACTTGAAATATGAAGTGCAGTCAAGAATGAGTGTGTAAACAGTCTGAAGCATAGCAACTTTCCACAGGTCATGGCAACAGTTTGCAGCCAAGAGCCAGAAGATGTGTATGGCATAGTTTGGAGAGTAGGTCATAGACAGGGGACTCCTACTACTTAATTTGGCATGTGTATGTTGCTGTGTATCATAGTGACCTGTTTCCACTGGAGCTCAAGCTCTCCCACAGCTGCCTTTCCATTAGCACAGCCAGTCCCCTCAAGGCAATTTCAGCAACAGGACTCACAGGTGGCTGCTCAGGAGCAGTACCTCGACTGTAACTCACAAGCTGACCACTTCTCATTGATTTCTTCCACTCCACACCTGTTTTGAAGGACTAACAGTTTGGAGATGAACCTGAAAATGAATCCATCATGTTAATGAGCAATGTTATAACAGCCTCTGAATGACAGGAAAGTGTACTTCATTCTTAGTGTATGAAGATTCTCCTTGAAAAGTTACACATATGTACATTACACATACATATTCCATTGCTTTAAACAACAGTTATAAGCACGCATTTTCGAAGAACAAGATCATTGTCAGTACTTACTTTTTGATCCTTATTGCATGAAAATACAATTGTACAAGCTGTCTGAAATTTGTTATGCCTCTATCCATCTTTCCCAGTGCTTTGAAATTTATGGAAAAAAGCATGTAGAGTTAACTAAATTCCTTCTTCGTTTGCATTATCTTACGTTAAATGCATACTTACATAGGCACAATATTTCCAAGCTAAGATTATTATGAAAGACTTGGTCCTACAAAAATATTTTTGCCAAAAGCCTCTCCTGTTCTGAGATAAAATGATCAGAAACATCTATGGACTCACAAACCAACACTGAGCAGTCCTTGAATATGTCAGATGACCCCAATCACGTTATTATTTCAATCACATGCTTTTACACCTTACAGATTCCTTGTACTGAAACATTTAAGTGAAATTGATTTCTCAAGTTAACAGAATTAGCTCATGCTTGATAGCAAATTCCTTGTCTTGGAAATTTCTAGAATAAATCCTACTCTGACCCTTTCAAGGTTATGCTCATACAAGAATGAAATGGAGTTTTTACAGGTATTTATATATAGATCATTTTAACTAGTCTATGCAAACTTGGAGCACTTGAGTTGCTGTCAGCCAACCAACATTTCTTTGTAGTGTGTTGTAAATGCGGTAGAATTTTTTGTTCTAAGTTCTCAAGAGCTCAATCTTGTTTAAAAAAAAAAAAAAAGTTAGTTACACTGTATACATATATCAGTATGTTGAATTTGTTACTTATTAGTTATCCCAGTGGTTAAAATATTTTTTAGCGAAGGAATGGGGAACAAAGTTATCAGGCTACTGCAATAGCCAGTCTAAACTGGCAACTGCAGCATAACAGAGCACTTGATGGTGAGCTAGATTTGACTCAACTAGATTTCCTTTATAAGCATCCACAGTTCCTCTGACTTAAACTGAAAGCAACAATCAAGCCTGTGTTTTCAATTACAGTGTAGGTTTGACTATGTATATATATGTATGTGTATATTTAGTATTGTAAACATTCACTAATGTGATCGCGTTAAATGGCACAGAATATGAACTGAATCCCTCAGCATTCCTGAGCATTTAGATGTAGAAATTGTATCTGTTGCTTCCATAATCAGAATTTCAGTGTCAGTTCCAACTGAGTGAATGTTACAGTGCTACTGAATAGTTCATTCTCAGTCAGAAACAGCGATAAATTAAATGAGGTACTTACTGTGTATTCCAACTATAACAGACCACTTATATTACCTTTGCTTTCAGCCACTCCATTTGTTTCCTTCAAATTACATAGACTTTATCAATATACAGGAAGATTTAAACATGCTAAAATAATTGAGCGTTTTCAACTGTGTTTCCAACAAGTGATTATGCTCACGAGAGGCATCTTTAATATTTGCATGTTGATATGCATGTTTCCTTAGTAACCATCTACAGATACTTGTTGGTATTTATCTACCAGTTGGTTATGGGGTGCAACTAAACAGTTTGGCAATGTCACCAATCTCAATACTTGGAAAAAAAATCAAGCGTGTTGCACTGTGTGGCCAATTGAATAATCCATGCTACAGAAGGCACCATAGATGAGGTGGCAATTGCAGACTTAACCACACTCATACACACCAACCATCTGTAGAAGAATGTCAGTATATTTTTTATTCCAAAAAACATCTCTACCGAACAAGCTTGAACCTTTTTTCAGGCTTAATATTGCAAAAGCTGAGCCTAGTGGTGTTTGCCTGGCAAAATAGCCAAATGAAGGTTGGGTTTTCTGTTGGAATGGCTGAATTAAAATTATCTTCTAATGCTCCCTATTTTTGTATTCTTTAAAGAGAGAGCACAGATCAGTATTTGTATCATCTTGGTCTTCACTGTCTCTGTAGAAAAACTTAAACCAATCTGTCTTACCACATGAGGTTCTCTGATACGTTTAAAACACTAAGCCTTAGAAGGTGGGTATTTCTTTCCTCTTATTTAAAACATGTAAAATGCAGAACACTGGCTGCCAGTGCCTTCACTTACCAGTAGAAAGATTGAAAGTGACTCTAGGAAAAGCATTCAGCTTTAGAACGCTAAAGGTAGACTTCAATTATTAGAGACAACAGATAAAACAGTACCCTCTATTGATTTTATCAGCACATAAGGGATTGAGCTTTTAGAAGGATACCTTTTAGTTTCTATTTTTTACCCCATATCTGGGATATATATGAAAATATGACTAATTGCTATTTAAAAAGCTATTAAGAAATAGTGTTTTACATATGTAATTCAGGCTAATATGGCTTCAAACTGGGAGTCTCATTGGGGACAGACAGTGGGATATTTTTTAGAACAGTGCAAGGAAATGGACAAAAATAAAGGAAACAACAAAAAGAAATGGTTCATTTTTCTGGACTATGTAGATTTGTAGAGGCGTTAAGTATTTCTCTACTGAGCTCTTTGCAGAGAAATATGGTTTTCATTCAAGTCAATGTATAATCAACTAAAAACTTTAAGTGGTTAATGACATTTCAGTTACTAATTTGGGTATTAAATACATCTACTTGAACACTGCAAATCTCTGCTCTTCACAAACATTTGCAAGTACAACAGCTTCTTATTTAGGGACACGTCATCAAGCAGAGAAGTACAGAGAAAACTACTGCACTGTTACTTGGCAGCTTACTAGAGTGATGAATGAATTGCATATTATCACCTACAAGAGCTCGCTTCAGACTTAGAGAACAACTACTTTGTGCTAGGACTGACACACATTTAAAGCAACAGCCAGTCTGACCTGGTTTAGAACACTTCGAAAACTGCATGGAAATCAGTGGAAGCCACTCATTTCTCCAGGAACACCTATTTTCTGTAAATTTACTAATAGCATCACTATATGCCAGATCATGAAAATGTACAGCACAAGTATTCCCACTGCTAACAATCTAAAGCCTGTTCTTCTGAGACCAAAATACTAAAAAATCTGTCAAAAGTTTTCTTTACATAACAAATCCAGCTGGCATCATTTTTCACTCAAGTACTTCAAAGTCAAATAAACAAGTTGCTGGCATTCTTTCCCAAGTAAACAAGTTCTATTTAGATTTCTGTCCATGCTGCTGGTGAACAATTATTTCTGTCTTACATTTAATGTACTGTATTTATTAATACGTGCTTTGCTGTAGCATATCTTTGTTCAAACATTACCACCTGCATAAATTCAAGGAAATAGAAACTGACAAACATCTGATATACTGATCAAACTAAGCGTAGAATGCACTCACACAAATGTCATACCTTTAGAATTTCACTTCATTTTAATGTGATTACATCCATGTGGTCTGCAGGGAGCAATAAATAATGAAGTTCTTTGTCCCCTCACCCAAGTTGTACTTTGGATGAATTTGTCAGAACATCCACTTATAACAGCAACTTTACAGATCATTTTAATACTGGCTTTGAAAAAAAATAATGACTTCTATTGTTAATGTCACTTACGTAAAAATCAACAACAACAACAACAGAACAGCATTTAATGCCACAGAGAGAATAAGAAATGACAAAACTGCTGGGGGAGTGCATTTGGCTATGATGGGATCACTGATGTCATGGGCTAGATTTTAGCTCCTAGCACATCCTGCTGCAATTCCTCAATCACATTACTGTGGAGTAATGTGTCATTAGCTGAGTTGTATGTGGTCACACAGGTCTGTTATCATGGGTGATTCCCCGGGTAACAGCATACAACTGGTAATGTTCTCTGTATTTTCTCCAGTCTTTTCCCAGGTTAATTTTGGCTTGATCACAACTCCAAATCATTACCTACACAGATGCAAGCAGCCACTCTAACCTGATGTACTGTATCAAACTTTGAAGAAAAAACATGCTCGTGTAATCTTAATGTAATCACTGGGTATGTAAGTAGCACAACACATTTCAGGCACATTTCCTTATCTCTGCTAGGTCACAACTAATATGGTCTACTCAAACTCTTTGTGTGTTGATTTCAGTAACTACCATAATTAATACTAAGTTCATCCAGCTGCTGTCTGGATGACACTTAAGGCAGAAGTGCCTTAAAATTCAAAGAGAATATTCACAAGGCAGGCTGCACCCTAAGTTCCTCTAGAGTAGGGATTCAGAAATACATTTTTAATGAGAGCATATCTGTAGTCACAGCAATTTAACATTTATCTTGACTAACTGACAAAGAATAATATTTCATGTAATTTGAAGATGGACATGGTCAGGCCCTTCCTCCTCACATGTAGCAGGGGTAGCGCTCATCTGTCTCCTGAGTCATGGGACATTGTTGTCTCATATATGGTACAAACTAACAACAGTAAACCTTGCATCTCATCTTCCCAAGCCCTTGTATGTCCCTTCCAAATCCAAGTGGCAATAGCAGGATATCTACAAGGCTGCTTTTTGCATTTTTTCTTTGCTTCTCTTTCCCTCAGCTGCCACACCGTGTAACTTCTTTAGCCTTTCCTAAATGTGTTTTCACAAAAGAACCACCAGCTTTGCTGCCAGGCTGAGCTTTGGCCAGCAGAATTGCAGAGCCAGTTGGGACCAATTATCTGGCATGGAGCGGCCCCATCTCTTCTCAGAGGCCACCACTGCTGCCTCCCCACTACCAAACGTTTGCCACAATCACAATACAGTTCTGTTCAAGGTAAAACATGCCTTTTACCCCAAAGATGGAAAGCCTTAATCTCGGATACACATATCTCAGGGTGAATTAGGCAGAAATCTCCTGATTTCAGTTGCAGTATAACAGAATCCCAGGGAGAAACATTTACTTTGGGAAGACAGGATACCATGCAAAAAAAAGATCAACCATAAAAGCTGAATTTTCTAAAATCACAGCCTTCAAAAAGACTGTTAGGTTCAACAGAGGAAAGCAGATGACCTTTGACTCAAAACAAAAACAAAAAACCCACCAACAAAAAAAACCTCCCAGTGATGAGACTAGATCAGATTAAACTGGTGATAAGAAACATCCTACTCATCTGCATCAAAAACCATGTGCACAGTGAGATCCCATATGAAATTCTTCTCGCTGTAGAAGTAAAGCCACCTTGCTTACAGAGAGGTACCCACTCATCCCTTCCCTCACACTTGAAACACACAATGAAGTGTCCACTGACAGCTGAGGCTCATAAACAGCTGCCACTGTACATAACAGCCATGTTTTTACCTTAGCCAAGGTTCAAATCTCATTGACGCATTACTTCTCATCTGCTGCCAAGGCCTCCAGAATTATATATTGAACATAACAATGTAATCACAGTACAAAAACAATACACAATATTCAAACGATTACACAGTACATAACTGTCAAACTCTAACACTTCTGAGCAAAGTCCAATGTATATTAATGTCAGGTCCTTGACTGCCCCTTTGCTAACTGGTCGTGTAATCAGATTAGCTTTGTTCTGCTGCCTACCCCTTTGCTGATGCTCATGTGAAAGTACTAACAAATCTCAACTTTCATGTTGCTAGTAGAATTTTCTCCATTTAACTGCAGTAAACTTGAAAACAGCCCCTTTTTTATATGCTTGAAAATGTAACTTAGAGGGGAAAAAAGCAAATATTAAAAAGCATGTATTACAATCTAGTTTTTGTGTTCCATTATTTTAACATTGTAAAATCTCAGTTCAATACTACTTCACGACGCTGTCAAACTGAAATAATGTTAACTATCACATACATTTTATATTCATTTTATGATTTTAAAGAAATAGTTTTGGATAAAGCTAAACACCACAATAACTAAAATATGAATAAGACAGAAATCACACTTTTCTGACGGATTTTACAAATCTAGCTTTAATGTGAAACATACTACAGGGAGTGCTAGTTGCTTTGTTTACTTCTGTTGTTTTTTTTTGTGTGCGTATTTTCCTCCAGTATTTTGCAATTAAATGCCCATTTTGCAGACATTTTTCTACCACCTAGGTCAGTTATCAGTCTGCATATCTACCACTACATGCTGCTGAATTTGGTTCATCAAAATAACAGAGGCATGGACTTCTGCTGTCACATACTGTAATGCATCTGATGATGACTAAAGATGTTTTCTAGACTATCACTCTACTGGAAGTTATTAGCAAGTGACAGCTATCAGACTCTTTATTTTGCTCCTTCCATACCCTAACGCATCTTTGTGCCCCTTTTTTGTGAAGGGCTGATGAAAGCACGCATGAAATTCTCCATATCAGAAGGATCTTACTGTCCTATTACTCTTAAGAATTACTGCCTCTGACACCACCAGCAGGTAGAACCTACACCAAATAAATATCTGTATTCAGTAGAGAGAACAGCATTCAACATAGCTAATACTTAACTGGGGAATACAGGTAGCACTTGGAGACAGCTTATAACTAAAGTGTAGCATAGAGCTAAAGTAGCAGCATGGTAACTCCTGTTATAATAGAAAGACTGATAAGTCATTAGCAGAAACAGCTGCAGAATGTACAAGCCTGAAACTCTGCACTCTCAGAAACAGTCAGAAGAGGAATCTTCTATGCTGGAAATGGATGCCTTTAGTATGCTTTAGTATGTTGACCCCATTTCTCCATTTGGTTTTCTTCTCTAGTTTGGATTTCTGCAATATTCACCACATGCACAACAGCTATGCTAAGAAAATCCCAAACTGTCTCAAATTACATGCCATGACTTGTTTATAAACACTAGCTGAATGCAGTATTTTCTCCATGTTCTTAACAACCACTGCACTTTGTTCATCAGATGATCAAAGATGCCTGAACAGCCCTTTTGACTGTAAGCATTTGAATCACCTTTCTGTTACTACAGCAAGCATCAAAGTTTCCGTTTAATTTAAATCTTTGTTTGGTAAAGTGAGTTTACCATGTAAGACCCTATGAAGACAGTTTTAATAAGGACATTTGAAAACTAGTAAAGGGATACTGGAATACTTGAGACATCAAGGAAAGTAAAGCAAGACAAAAATGATTTCCTTACATAGCAGTATGCCTGAATACACTTATGGAGAGGAAAATACAAAAGTCTAACCATGGCACCTTGGGTACACTTGTACAAAAAATAAAATAGCCCCACATGTGTAATGGTTGTTGAAAAAACAGCACATTACTGAGCACAGCTCAGATATTCATTTATTAGTTATCAGAGTTACGTAGTATAGGTATATTTTTATTTTTTAAGATTGTCAGTTTATTCATACGAGCAAACTGCAGGGCCAACAATCAATTCCTGGACAGAGTTTTCCACTCCCACCCTAATGATTCTATAACTTTACTGAGGTTTTGTTTTGTGCTGTGCCATTCCACAAACAATCAGAACTACAACTATTCTCTAAAAGCCATTCTAGATTTTTTGTTCCTGGACTACTTCAAGCAAGAGCTTTCTACAGAAGAAGTCTAAATGAAACAGTACACTGAAAATGTTCTTTGCAAACAAGTATCGTAAAACTCTATAATCTTCATCAGGTAATCCTTCTGACTTACTATTCAGAAAAAAGCCTGCAGGTACAGCAAGAGTCAGTGCTATACAGTCGAATCTTTAATTGCAGAAAAAAAATCTAATAGACTAAAGCAATACTAACAGGCCTGTAGTCTAAAAAGAAACGATTGATCTTCAACGTGAAGTGGATGTATATTAATTCCTTGCAAATCATGCAGTGTTTAAATATTTGTAAATAGATTCCTTAATGTAATTTGATTTTTCAAGTATTTAGTGAAGTCTTACAGGCAGACATTGAGCACCGTATCTGAACACTGAAACGCTGGTGGAAAGCTTTCGAATACAAGAGTCATACTAAAAGAGAAACTCCAAAAGTTTTATTAGGATTTTAACAGACATTGCAAAAAAAATATTGCATAATGATTGAAAACATATTTTAAACAAAGTAGCAATGTGGTATCAAGTAAAAGAAAGACCGGAACAGCTGTCTATGTATGCTGTAAGGAGGATGTACCAGGAAAGGGATACAGCGTTTTTAAAATTGAGGGGCAAATGTGAACAAGCCACATTTTGATAGACTGACTATACACCATACATGTTTTATGAACTGCATAGCAGTGTTAAAAAAAAGAAGTTTTATCCTAGCTATATTGTATTCCTGCTTGTGCAGCAGTTTACAAGGCAGAGATTTTGTTTACAACATCGATAATTTTAATAGCTCTGGATTCTCGTAAAAAATAAAACTAATTTAACAACAACAACAAAAAAAGCCTGTATCTACATTTGAAAACAAAAGTGCATGAATTGAGAAATAGTGTTATTTCTTAAGAAGAACACTGAGTACTTAAAAAGTTCATTTTAATAATCAACAACAGATAGTTTAGATGTAGATCTGCACTGTGCTACAAGTGAGATTCTACCAACACCAGCTCCTACAACTGGATACCCTCTTTTCCTAAGGAACGAAGATACACGCCCGCCTATCATCGCTTATCAGGGTTTTGGGTAGTTACAAAGAATGCCAAGTACCAAAACCACCACACTGCTGACCAAGACAGATGTTTTAAAGTAGATTTTGCCATAAACTCGACCATAAGCTCCTCAGCAGTCAGATTCCTTCCAGTCACAACTTTTTTAAACATTGGAGAGCAGAAGCAAGGAGCCATTAGAGCTAAAAGATAAGAACTGATTAAAGTCTCTCTCCTGCCTTGTACTGAAGAATGGGTGAAGAGTGGGTAAGTAAGCACTTCAACAACCCTGTTCTCTTAGGGCATTGTTTTCATTTTGTATTGTTACTTGTTTATTTATATTTAATTCCTACCTAAAACGCAGTTGGTCAGATCTGTACATAAGATTCTCCTTCTCCTCTTCTGATTCTCCTTTTCACGTAATTGTGGTAACAGTTAAGAATTACTGCAAATACTGTTGACTCCTCTGGTAGGTTTACTCAATTCTCCCTTCAACGAAAAAAAGAAAAACTGTGGAAAGAGAACTCGTTGCTTCAGTATCCAGGCAGAGTTTCTGTTTGAGCTCTTGTAATTTAAACTCATGGCACTAAAAGAATAGATTGAATTTTTTTTTTTTTCTTCCTGGGCACCCCTAGCATTCTGGATAGAAAAAGGCAGAAGGCAGTGAATGTTTAGCTGGACCAGACCCAGAATGGGAAATGCACAGATACCAAAGTTGTGAACTGCAGCCAAACTAGTCATAAACAACTGTCCAGTATAGAATTTACAAGTAATAAATTTAGCCATTTTTGTAAACATCTCCTCCTTACTAATCTCTCTTTTTTTTCCTATAATGGAAATACGTACTGTATTTCTTTGTTCTAAACTCTGGTCTGTTTCTGTTTTAGCTTTGTGGCACAGTTGCTAAGTGCAACAAGCTAGAGACACCAACATTAATACAAACAAATTGGAAAGTCAGTTCAAGTAATTACTGTTTTGCTATACCAGGGCATTTTTCATAGCATGTATTCCCTATTCACAAATGCCTTGCAAGATCTTTTATTATGGAAGACTGGATACAAACTGGAGTTGTTCATTTAACAGATGTGGTTGAATAGACAGTTCTGATATGCTTTATGCAATTAACAAATCATGTCTCATCTTATGAAGATGATACATTTGATATACATACCAGTAATTTAAAATGCTCCTCAAAAAAAAAGCAGCATTTTTCTAGACAAATTAACAGAAAAGGAGACAATACATCTCACAATATACCATAAAACAAGAAAAGCCCTTTCATTAGCTGCATTATAAGTTCATAAACGTTCATCACATACTTGAATTTCTGACTGCTCAAGCAATTTAACTCTCAGCCAATTGCAGGACAAGGAGAAACATTTTATATCAGATGTCATTGTAGGTGCGAGAATAAAAACTAGCATTCCATGTTTTTAGCTCCAAAAGATTTGCTCCCATGAGTGATGTAGCTGTTAATAGCTCAGAAGAAAAGTAATCATTTTTGACATGTTAAAATAAAGTTGTACTAAAAATTAAGCTGCTGTAAATCTGAGCTCATTTAGATCGTTCCTTAAAAAAAAAAAAAATTAAAAAGCTTATCCTAGGTCACCTGTTAATTAGGAACAGCAGTAGAACACTGATTTCATAACTAAAGATGTGCTTCAATTCTGAGTGTTTGGGATATCTACCATGACGTTTTGAATTCTTCCTCATTTTTCAAATATTCGGAATATAATTTGTTAAGAAAAATAGACCAAATGCAGAAAGTGCACTTGGTCAGGATTTTGTCCCAGTACAATTCAGTGCATACCACTTAGAGGCCATTTTTGAAATGTCATCAGTCAACAGCAACATGGGCACCAATGAATTTAAAAAAACACACCTTAGGATTCCTTTTTTAAATTACATAAGTTAGATAAAACTACCCTGTCCAGCAAGTTCCAAATTTTTCAAACGTTAAGGCAACTTTCATTACTTTCCAGCTAAACAGTATTATAAAAAATAAATGCCACTTCAAACCTTATATACACAGTGACAGAGTAGATTTAGCTAGAAAGTATCTTTAGTACATTAATAAAGTGTCACGTAATATTACCGAGGTTATATCAGGTGCTTGAGTGTATGTGCAATTGGAGTGGCTGCAATATTTAAAGTACAGGTTTCAAAACAGAACGCAGTGAACGTCCTTCTTTAGTGAGTTCTCGTGTTACACACATACATGGCAGTGGAACAGCCTCCTCTCTTCTCTCTACAGCATTATAGCTACATTTCTTCAGGTGATCAGCCATGCTTACGATGTCAGCAAACTTCCACTCGTTCACAGTACAGAAGGCTGTACTAAACCGCCAAACCTGGAAAACAAGTTATACACAGGTTCAAAATATTTTAAGACATCTGAACTCAGCAGATTAAATGTTTGTGCTATATTTTCAAGATATGTTTTGGATCTATAAAAATCAATATGACAAAACCACACAAGTCCAAATTTTAGATAGACAGTCTGAGATTACACCAGTTAGCTCTGAACAGTGGAAAGAAAGACAAGCAATAATTTTTAGTTTTCAACTGCGGGGTGACCTCATTGCAGCCTTTCAATACCCAAAGGGAGCCTACAAACAGGAGGGGAATCAACTCTTTGAAAGGTAGATAACTGTAGGACAAGAGGAAATGGTTTTAAGTTGAGGGAGGGAAGATTTAGGTCGGATGTCAGGGAGAAGTTCTTTACTATGAGAGTAGTGAGGTGCTGGAACAGGCTGGCCAGAGAGGTTGTGGATGCCATCCCTAGAGCTGTTCAAGGCCAGACTGGATGAGGCCCTGGGCAGGCTGATCTAGTATTAAATGGGGAGGTTGGTGGCCCTGCCTGTGGCAGGGGGGTTGGAGATTCATGATCCTTGAGGCCCCTTCCAAGCTAGGCCATTCTATGATTCTATGATAGCGTGTGCCTACAAAATGGGTGCTATCAGAAGTTAAATGATAAAGTGCTGCATAATCATCTGTACTGGTCATGATTGGTAACTTCATTAGGAAATTGTCCATTTGTGAAAAGATCAGCTTCCACAATTCCAAATGATTGCTGTGGATACTCTGCACTTTGGAGGGTGGGGAGAATTGAGAAACAATTTACAAAGGTCACTTGAAGGTTTTAAAAATAATTTACATACTTAAGGCACTCTATCATAACAACAAATAAGATCTGAACAGTTGAACAAAAAGCAAAATTACTTAAAACAGAATAACTGCAAGAGATGCAAACTCTATAGGCAACTTTCCCATTTTTATGGAATATTTAAATACTAAAGAAAATAATGAGCTAAAAGCTAAAACCTAGAGTTTTCCCAAGATTTTAAAATGTTTATTTACACCAAATAAAAATGGGCAGACATTACTTCTACTTCTTGAAGTATGTGGAAAATTGAACCAACCTGCTAGCCATTTTTTGCTAATTATTCTGTATGATAATCTGTTTCTTGAAGGTATATTATATCAAAAAAACAGTAATAACGTTAGATCAGGAAAAACGGTAGAGATGACCAAATTAATACTTTCCTTTTACCAAATTAATACTTTCCTTTTTACCACCAAAAATAACTTACCTTTTCTTTTATTTGCCAAGAAGAACTTCCATCTGGGTACTTTCTCTTCTCCCAAAGCAGTATCACCATTCCACGTGCTTGAAGCAAGCTTCCACACACATCTCTCATTAAACGTGACACTCTTGAAAGTTGACATAAACTAAAGCCATCTAGAAAACTAGCAATGTGTTGCAAAACCTCAAAAGGTAGACTACTCAAATGGTCATTGTGTAGTCCAATTAAGCAGCTTTTTGCTGGTTCTACTAATACTGTAGAAATACTAGGCTGAACACCAAATGACCGTAAGTGGCGGTCATGAATAATTTTTGCCCCTTGTGTTGAAGGACAAAACCTTCGTTGAGAATATGTACACCCATAATATGCCAAGGGACACCTCTGCTCCATCCAGCCATTAAGGCCAGCATGAATATCACCATGCACATTCTTAAAATGAGAAGAAAATTCATTCCTTCTAAATAACTGTCCACAAACAAATGTAAACATTGAACGCTGTTTTGTTTGGTATCTAGCCACATATTCCAATACCAAATCCAGTCCAAGGGTCTGGAATGGACTTGGATTTGAGAGCTGTGGGTTGGCATGATCACATGCAGATGCTGAAGCTATTTCCCCCACCATCGTATTTGTGGCCAATATAGCTGATGGGAGAGAAAACGTTTGGGTCCCAAAGTCAACACGATAGACATCGACAGTGCGACTTTCTGATATTCCCCTACCTCCAGGAGAGTCTCCTAGGCAAAACAACAGAGCTGCAGTGATTAGATCAATTCCCTGAAGACCCATAGGATCTTCTGTTATCTCCAAATCTGATGTATCAACAGCTTTGTCTTCTTTTGGTGCTGACCAAAGGAATTTGTACGATCGATGCCGCATAATTGAAAACACATCTACATTTCTCAGTCTTTCCTGCTCCACTTGCCTCTCTAAAATTTCCTCTTCATTAGCATTATGGGGAAGCAGCATATGATTCACATTGCCATTAACTAAGTGATCGGATGGTATTACTTCTTTAAGTTGCGATGTTACAGGGAAGGAGCTGCAAGACTGTAATGCTTCATCATCATGAGATGCAGTACATTCACCATTTGCTACACTGGATGATTTTGAATTAGATACACCAAGATCTTCAATCTGGTCTAACACCTTTGAACACTCATTTTCTACATGAAAACCATTACACAAGAGTGAGGAGTTATTAAGGTTTAGATTTAAGTCCTGATTTTGTATTGCATCATAACAAATATCACTAGAGCCATTTTGTTCCATTTGTGAATTTTGATGCAGGCTATCAAAGTTAATTCCCCCAACTGCTCCAATGTTTTCTTCATCTGGATATTCACGGTCAGGCTTACTATCCTGAATAATGCCATTAGAAGCTTGTTCCTTAATCTCAGTATCTTCTTTCATTTCCTGTGGTGAAGTGTAGAGCCTTGAGTTTAACATACTAATGTCCCTAGTAGCAGTGTTCAGGATATCCAGAGCAGCAGCTAAACTCCTTGTTGTTTCTACAGTAGCCTGATAAAGTGCTCCGTAGGACTCTTCATCTACAGGTATCAAACCATTGGAGCACGCTGTATCTGGAGCACTTGTTTTGACAGATGTTTGTTCTCTGGATTCTGACATTTGATCAGCTGCTTTTGACATCATAGTTGCTACCTTAAGTGATTCTAGTAACATGCGCTGGTCTTGAAGGGCCAAAGCCATATCTAGCTGCTCCACTTCATCAACATCTTTACTCAGATTTTCGTAAGATTTTCGGTCTGCATAACTGACAGGCCATCTGTTCCACTCCATGGTGCAACATACCACGCTTGCGGGACAAACTTCCAGATGATCAGCAATTTTATTACGGGCCACTACGAAGGGACATCCGAAGCCACTATTCAAACAAGGCACTCTTTCAAGTGGACATAAAATGCGATGTTCCTCAGCTTTACATGAGTGAAAAACTGCTCCACAAACCAGTGGACAGCCTATCAAATCGCATGAAATGCCAGGCTCTGGTCTGGTCATACAACGACGGCTGACACAGTTCACACAGTGCAAATGTTGCTGATGTTCCCCCATGACTGTAAATCCAATTCTGAAAGAAGGGAGACAAAAAAAAAACAACAAAAAACCACATAATATTAGTTCAATATTGTTAATATTTACCAACAGTTACTTGCATTTTTGCTTTCTCCATACGTATGAAGAAATGTATATTAAAGCAACACAAACTGATCAGTAGTCAAGTAGGTAAAATTTTACCTCAAACAAAAAAGTTCACCCAAAAATTAAATATACACACACATTTGCATCAGAATACATGCACAAACTGTCACCAGATATTAAATGTGTATCTTAGATAAAAACATTGAATAATCTTCTCTCAGGAAGAGTTCTTTTTCCCTGCCCATTCCAAATAAATGACTCAGTTAAAACCAATGCATCATCATCGATACCACTTATCACCTAAAATCATAAACCATACAACTTACAGAGAAAGGAGACAAACTAAAGGAAGCCAGATTCATCCTCATCTGTGCTAAATATCCATTTCTCCAAACAAAGTTGCCTGGGTTACTTGCTACCAATTAAGCTTCCAACACCTTCTTCATGCAGTTCTCTTTAAGGCAACCTGCAACCCTCAGCATTCATCTCAACCTCCTTTCGTGTCTCCATACACAATTCTGACAGAGAGCACTCCTTTATAACAGCTCTTCACTCTTACTAATTTCACCTGTAGCTCCTCTTTAATTTTAATATTTATGCATAAATATAGTTAAGTGCATAGTATAATTGCTAATTCCTTTTATTTCACTGAAAACTTTGATATTAAAACTATACTGCCCAAAACAGCCCCAATGATACATCTTCAGTTCAACCCACAAAAGGTAATTTATTTAATGCATTCTACCACTCACCCTATTAACAATACTAGCAGTTCAAAGTGTGGAGGTAACATGGCAACTCTATATAACTAGGACAAACAGCAATAAAAACCCAAACAGAACTGATTGCATAATCTATTTCAACACACTGACATACACAAACCCAATCCTCTGCTCTGCTAACTGGAAAAAAGTAATAATTAAAAAAAGTTAAACTTGGCATCTTTGTATCATACTTCCAGAAGCTCTGGAACTGCTTACCAACTTGAGTGCAGGCCTACAGAAATGACCAAACCCTCCCACATGCTCCAAAAAACTCCCCTGCAGAAGTGATACCACTGGGATTACAGTTCAGAGATATCAGAGAGTAACTAACACAGAGCCAGACCTCAAAATACACTGCTCAGTTCCATCTTTTCCTTACTCCCTAAGCTCCAAATAAAGTTTGCTTGTTGTTATTATTTTGTTGTTATTTTTTTGTTTTTGTTTTGTTTCGTTTTAACAAAACGCTTGCAGAATGTAAGATTAATAGAGTAGAAATGGTTCATTACTTTTTTTTTTCTACTGGCTGAAAAATGGGCTCAGTAAACACTTCAGTTTTAATTCATTAAAACTTCTTACATGAAAAGTACTCTAAAAAATAAGAATGATGAGTATTATTCCTTTTGTTCAAACTGAAGAGGAAACAAAACAGCTTTTCAGACACTCCACTTTAAATTATTTAAAGCATTTAAATAGAGTTCTGTCCAACTTCACTCTGCTGTATTCTTTTAATACTTTGAAATTCATGCCAACTTGAAGTACCAATCAGTTCTCATCCCTCCATCCCTCGTAATTTGGATAACTCAAATATTTTAGCCACCCACTCTCCCCGAACACTTCTAACAAAGAAGCGTATGTGCTACACTTAGCAGGCAAAACACAGCTGAATTTTCCCCACTGTACCTTTGTATTTATATATTGAGGAACAAGTTTCTTCATCAAATGCACCAGTCACTGAACTCTGTGACTGACTGACTGCTGAGCATTTCAGCAAAACTTCATGGCACATAACACACTTTAACCTTACATATCAAAACTGATGGCATCTAACAGAAAGATCTTAAAAACTTTCAGCAAAGAATCAAATGGAATATTAGTGGACAAAGAATGCAATTTTATTTGTAGTCCTTTCACCAAAGCTCTCCTTTTAAGTAATTCCTGTCAAATACAACAGTCTACCTGCTGATAGACCAAAACAACCTTGGAATTTTGCATCAGTACTAAAACCAAACTCCAGGTTTCCTGGAGTCAATCAGAACAGAGATCTGAAGGAACCTCTCAGATTATGCACTTATTTTAAAGCACTTGACACACAATGGAAATAGCCTTGAGAAAGAATAATGTTAGTTGATAATGAAAAAGACTTCATAGGGCCCAGCTCTCCATACATCTAAATACAGCCTGGCTCCCATCAAACAGTCTGGTAGCAGCAAAGCTTAATTTGATCAGTAACCCACACAATTACATTTTAAAATAAATTAATGTTTACCTGCTTCCCAAAAAGCTGTGCCCCTGGCTCAGTTTAAGAATCAAGCTGTTTCTAGACCAGGCAGTGGGTTTGTTAGCTGGAGCACAGAGCTATGCTAGCACTGCTGGCTTGCTTCTAGGCCAAAGCTGGCTTACATTCAGGCTGCTCAGAATGCAGTCAACCAGAGCTCATGTTTGCCTGCACCATTTGTGTAGACATACCCTAAATTAGTCAACTACCATTAAATACTACCTTTAAATAGCCCATGTGAGCTTGCACAGAAGTACATTCTATTAAGACAGTAAAACATCCTCCTCCCTAGCATGCTATCTTGGTCTTTACAAGTCAGATTGTGAAACCCGAGTTGTGTGATTATACTAGCTTTTCTCAAGCTCTAAGGCTCCTTTCACGCAAGCTAACCCCCACCAAAACCTAACAATCTCATAGAAACAAATGAGATTTTAAAGTGTGTGAGAAGGAGACAGAACCTGGTAAAAAACATTGAATATTACTAACAGTTTATGAAGACCACATCAGATCCTAAAATATCATATGCTACCAACAGGTAGATGCTAATTCTGATAGCAGATGTTTTCAGCTGTTATTTTAATAAAGAAGCAGTTATGCAAGTGAACAACTAAATAGCTGAAAAAATCTACTCTCTCAGTACCTGTAAATTAGAATTTTATTGACACCTACAAAAGCCATATTGGTATTAAATGTTTTTTCCTATTAAAATTCAGATCCTGTGGCTCTATGGGCAATACATGACCTAAAAGCTATTTGGACATCAGTAGAGCATCAGTATGACTTTCACTACAATTCCGCACAAGCCTTAACTTCATAGCACCTGCTGCAGAACTGCTTGAGAATCACGAAACTTAGTACCTCTTTGACTCACTGATTAAGCGTATCCACACGAGTCATTTTCCTTTGAAGTTCCACTAATGAGGTACTGCTAGTACTACACAGAGCACACGAACCACCACCTTCCTCCCAAACACTATTTGATGAAGAAAAAACTGTTGGGTAAAGGATAAAGAAAATTATTGCTGGATGCAGCGAGCTCTGAAGCTGTGCTATTCATTACTCTATAAACAAAAGCGAAGATCCTGTGAAGCACACCACTGCTGACCAAAAGAAAAACAGCTGTCATTAAAACACATGCAAATAACATTTAAAGCGTTTGTACCCCATTGTGTTCCTTGCCACAATTTGGTGAGAAGACAAAATGTCAAATCAGGGACTATAGCAAGAAGGAACAGCTGTCCTTTTCTGACAGCATAGTGTCAGCAACTAGGTTCAGTTCATATGAGATGCTTAAGTACACGCACTTGACTGTTACTAGCAGAGAAACCTAAAAATACATCCAGTTCCAATGAGGTGACCACTGGTCTCAGAATTTGTGCAATCACTTGATGTTATTGTACATACTATACAGTCAGCTGACCAAATCAGCCAGAGCATGCTTTGAAAATCTGTCATAATTAAAAGGATTAAAATTCCAGCTGCTACAGCCACATGATTTTCAGTTGCTGTTGTAACACAAACATTAAAATAGCATAACAGGAGTTTTGAACAGTCACTGCACAATAGTTCAGCTGAAGTGAGAGCTCTGTCTTCTGCACCACAAAGTGTAAGTGTACTTAGTTTTAACAAAGCTGAAATCTGCTTACTTACTCCCTTCTACATAAACTCTTTGGTCTGAATAAGAAGGAAATCACTGCAATTACTGCCACTGCTGGAACCTTCATTACTCAGACACTTTCTATTCAACAAACCTATAAAAGCTCAACTCTCTTTAAGACTCTTCCCTCTATCAAGTTTGATTAAATAGGCCAACAGGTTCTTAAATTACCGGTTCAAGGAAGTAGAAGAACAGAGATACACAAGCAGTACTACAGGTTTAAACTCCCAGGAGCATCCAAAACCACCCACAAGCAACCAAATGTATGCAAATGCAAACAAGACACCACAGTATTCCTGAATCTTCCATCTTTTAAACCAGCTCCATGGCTAAGATTAGATAGCAAGAAGAAGAAAGAGAGCAATATAAGAACATTTTAGAATATTCTGCCAAAAATAGAATTGGTAGTCCTACAGAAAACAACAGAACAAACTATCTTCTTTTTCTACATCTTCCCATGCATGGGAGAGTATCATTAATCTTGACTGGAAAAGCTATTGAAAACAAATTTCGTAGTCTTCTAGAAGGTAAGCTGTTCTTGTCACAGCTGTCTTGCACAAGCATAACACCTTTCATACTTGCATAACACAAATATTCTATCTGCTTTGTATGTTATGCTTGTTTTTTGTTGGTGGTGGTTTTTTTTTTTTTGTGGAAGTTTTATCTGGTTGGTTGGTTTGGGGATTTATTGATTTTTGTTGTTGTTGTTGCCTTCTGATTTATCAGTTTTCAAATGACAGATGGATAACATGAACTGGAGGCTTGGTCTTCTGACATCATTCCAATAGGGGGAATGACAGGTATCACTACTAGCCGCCATCCCAGCTTGAGGCAAGCAAAAAAAAGGCAACTCTACTCATCAAACTCTGTTCACCAAGACTCAACAAAGACCAAGGTTAAACAGCCTCATTCTGAGGCTTCTTCAAAACCAATGGAGCCTTTGTTCCCCCACATTAGGGAGCAGGTCACCACAAATCCTACTTATATTTTTGACTCTCTACACCATTGGGAAGATAGGAAATCGAAAACACAGATAGAGAGGAAACAGGAAATACAGATTTTAATGTAATGCTACACTAATTTCCAGCTACTCATTCAAGTGACAAATTCTGAAGCACAACACTCAACGTTACAAGTGCTAGATCCTTATGTGGAGTAACATTATGAAGAAGTGACAAATTTACACGTTATGTACTTCAGCTGCACAGGTAATAGAGTAGTATATATATAGCCATCTTATAGTATCCTACATATGATGTAATCTATATATTTTTTTTAATATAGCTTTCCTAGTTCCAAAGAGAAGTTCTTGACAGGGATTTTATGAAGCCTTATTTCTTCAAATTGGTTTATATCAGAGAGACTTCAACAAAGTAAAGTCCTTTCAGATGCCACACTTAAAACCTCAACTCTATACAAGTGACCCTTTTCCCCCATTTCTCAGAGTTCATCAAGACAACCCCAGCTTCTGTTACAACTAGGTGCATCACAGTTATCAATCCAAATATTCTGAATGTAGTTTTAAAAAAGTCTTTCCAGAATACCAAAGACAACAGCACCATCCCTGGCTGGCAGCGAGTGCACATGTTGGATATATGAAAATAAGTCTGGATTATTTCATAATCAGTGAATACAGAACAAGCAGCTTCAATTAACTAAAGCCCAAACTACTACACGAGCAGTATGCTGCTTTCACTATTACCATCACAGGCTACAGCAATTTATATGAAACACATAAAAGAGGCAGAATATGATCAGGCTCAAAACATGGCTTCTTACTGCAAGGGAAAACACAAGCATACATCCTTCTGCAAGATTCTGCTTTTATCAGTGATACAGCACAAAGGATAAATCAAAAACCTCATTACGTATTAACTGTTTTACAAAGCAGAATTTAAAGTTATCCATCTACTTAAAAAATGCAAAGCAAATTAGAAATTTCTAACCACAGCAAAATGGCGAGCATTAGAATTTGAAAAAAAGAAGTGCAAATTTTTACATGCCAATCTTGAAAATAAGAGCTTTTCTGTCTATCTCCTCAAAACATCCATCCTATTACAGAAGCTGACCTGTATTTTGCATTCTTTTGGATAACACTTCTGGAGTTCCTTTTTCCCCAGTGGTAAAACGTCTTCCTCTCATTCACAGAATTCACTGAGATATTTCCTTTCAAATCACTGCAGATGAAAAAATAGAACCAAACGCAAAACAAAACACTGCTTTGACTGAAGCAGACACTCACTATGCTCTATGTATCTGGACTGCTTCCATTTTACAATAGAACACTTTCTCTATTGCTATCAAGCTCCAAGAATGTTGAAAAAACAAAAAACAAAAAACAAACCATACTACTAGTATGGTTTCCTTAGAGTACTTTTGTGACAGATTTGCCATGCATTCTTCTTGACACATTCCCCAAAGAAGAAACCTGAAGGCCTAAATGTGCATTTTGCCACAGGACAATTACACCAGGAACAACTATGCTTGCTGCATGGCTCAGGCACAAAAGCACTCTACCTGTTGAGATGGTGACAGGGCAGAGTCAGCTAGAGAGCCAGCAGATTTCATGCGTAAAGTACTTCTGAACTTGAGCTCAGTGTGACTCCTTTTGATTGCTGCAGACTCTGCAAGAGACAAGATCAGAAACAAGCTTTGATTTCTGGGGTACAGATTGCTTTCCATACGTACAATCCTCTGAAAAGGTTAATTGCTTATGTTACCTGTAGCTACAAATGGTTAAATATTATTGCTTTTTTCAGGGAAAAATAAACAGGTCTTTAATAGACTTTACAACTGCAATGTCGTTCTAGTTTACTGCTAGCTGGTAGTCACATTAGATGGTTACTTCAATTTAAGGCTAGAAAAGACTACTCTTCAAAGTTATTATTACAACCTGCTTCACTTTATTCTCTGGTTTGGCTCACCAGAAATCCTGCAGGAAAAATATGCGTGAAACTTGAATTAAAGACTGCAACAGCTGGAGAACTAAAAAAACATTTCAAGTTTGATTATTTTACAAACTGCCTTTTATTCTAGTTAAAATTTGTCCAGCTTCAGTCTTCAGACTTAAAAACTTATTAAATACTTGCTTAATATGAATTAGTTCATTACTAAATAGGCTTCTTCTATGTGTTCACACACATACACTTATTAAAAACTTAACAGTGATGGAGCAGAGGTTATATAGCTGAATACACGATGTCATGTTCAGATATCAACTCACAAATCTTACAGAAAACCAGAAATGAAAATAAACCATCCTCAGAAATCAGAACCATAATTACTGCTAAAATGTAATGCTTCCTTCATTACAGCTGGTAGTTGTATGTCCAGAAGAAACCAAAACCAAATTCTTGTTCTTCTCCTTACACAATATTTTAATTCATACACGCTGCTGCAGAATACCTGTCCTTACATTTACAGAGATCAGGCCAAAAATCTTGTTACTGTACCACTTCAGGTCTTACTATACAAGTTGAACCAGTTCCCATAGCAATGTAAAAAAGCAACTGCAAAATGGAACGTGAACACAACTGCTCTCTAAAACCAAAACACAGATGTAGTTTTCTCTGTATATATAAGGGTATTTTACTATTAAAACATATATCCCTGCTAGTAGCACGGAGCCTGATCACTTGATAAGAAAAGCAGTTAGCATACAAAAATTTTAATGTTCCACCTACCTCCTCCCCACTGCATCAGATAACAGTGAAATACAAAGACAGTCCTAAAATAATTTGAAATTGTTAAAGTAGATGAGAAAGAATAGGAAAACGAGATCAGAAATTATGTTAGGAACTTCAACATATTCCATATTCCATTTATATTCCATAACCATTCCAGGTATTCGGCTTTTTCCCCTTCCTGTACTACTTGGTTTTAAAAGCAATATCCGGTTTCAAAGAAACAAAAACCAAACCAACAAACAATAACCACAACGAACAAGAAGCAGCAGAAACCCCCCCACCATTTTCTAAACAGAACAAAACCTATCTCAAACAGCCTATGGCAAGAAGCTGGGAATTTATCTCCTGCTGAACATGTTATACGTTGACTTTTCAATGCTTATAACGCAAATTTAGAACTGGAAAACACACAGGTTTGTGAACATACAAGTCATCAATTTCTGATCTTTAATATAATTTAAACCACCCTTCCCAAGTGTCAGTGGGCACAAAGCTATTACTTTTTCCACAGACTCCAGCTGAATATTCCCATCCAAATACATTCCATGGCCGATGACAATAGTGACTCAGCTAAAAGAAGTTTTTGGAAGAGCATTACAGTAACGAAAATAAAGAACTCACGAAAAGATCCTATTTGCAAAAACCTGGCATTCCAACAAATTTCTCCATCCCACTGGATTTTTGGAGAACTACAGTTTATGCTAGAGATGCTGCTAAGTAAACAAACATGAAGCTTAACTTCCACAAACAACCACCACATCACCTGTCTCCTGGCACCTATGAGATGAGGTCCAACCCAGGCATCACTACACAAAGATCACTGAACCAACAACATAAGTTCCACACAGAATGCTGTAACCACACAAATTGAGAGTTTCTCTTATTGAGCCTCTCGTTCTCATGCCTTAAGTTTAAACCTATCAGGTTTTCATCGTGGTTTCACATTAAGAGCTTAGAGATCAACGTTTGACATTTGGTCAACAGTGCAGTCTACTCAATTAGATGTCCTACAGGCTGTAAAGGTTTGCATGGTATTTTACATTCAGATGGCATCAACAGATTATAATGAAATGAAAAAAAAAGACACACCGGGTGTCATCCCAAAAACTACTAAAAACAGCAGCTTACAAAGTAAGTCAGCATCTAGAGCTCCCTAGCAATTTCAATTTCCTTGGTCTGTTTTATACCACAAGATCTTACAGTCCATACTGAAAAACAGTGTCTAGACATTTGAAAAAGCTTACATAGGATTTCTATATAATCCTCACTCAATTTTAAACTCTCACTTTAAATCTGTCCTTTCAGGAATATTCAACCACTGAACAATCAAGCTGTCTCACTGACAGAAACTCAACTCATCTTTACTCTTACTGTTCAGACAAGGAAATTGAAATAGAATCATCAAAGTACAAAATATCATTAGATAAGTGATTCCTTATGCTCATCCCTGTATCACTGGATCCCACTGCCAGAGGCAAAGAGCATTTGCTTCGTTTGAGATGGAACTCACCAAAGGAATGTGTTCATCAATAAGAAGGAAATTATGTTGTTGTGTTGGTTTTCTTTCAATTCAGTTAAACACAAAAGCACATGTTTGTTACGATACTGAAATCCCCAGCAGCTGCAGAAGAGCATTCACAGACTGACATCTCAATGCTGTCACAGCCACGTGCTTAACATAAGTACTGGGAAAAGCCCTTCAGGACAGAGGTTAAAAAAAAAAAAAAATGGGTTGCCTATGAACGTTCAGAAATCTTGCCAAAAAGCTTTCCAACCAGGTACTGCTAGTTAGACTTATCACTCATTAAACTTCTATCATCAAAGTAAGAGGCAAATTACAAAGTTAATTGAGTAAACCAATAATTTAGTTACAAAGAGAAAGAACAACCAAGAAGCACAGCAAAGACACTGCTTTTGCTTAGACTTTGCCCATTCTGCTAGGACTCTCCTATTCTCTAACACCTTCCAACTTGAGAAAAGAATGAGACAGAGGTCCCACAAAAAGTCTCAGTTTGCAATACATCTTCAATTCACTCTGTGAATCTATTTCTTTTCTGAGTACAGCCAGACCAGTACTGAAAAAATACTCAAAGCCATTCAGATGCAAACAGAGCAGAAGACAGACTAAAGTTGCCAGTGTATTTCTTTGCTTACTTCGCTTGGCAACCAATGAGCTTAACAATATTTTTTGTACTTGTAGAAGAGAAGTGTTGAGAGAAAGACCACAGAAAAACATCGCTAACATTCTCATCACCACACATCACTGGGGATACATGAGCCTTAAGCCTCCAAATCACAGCACAAGGTGTATGACATGCATCAGATGGCAGCAGCTGCACATGGAAAGGATTTGAGCACCAAAAGTGTTCTTCAACCAAAAGTGTTCTTCAGAAAAGAAAAAAAAAAAAAAAAAAAAAGGAGAAAGCAGAGGGAGATCTCCTTCCTTAAACAGTAGCAGAAGCAAAGTGATGCTGTAGTTACAGCACCACAGGCCCGGTTTAGGATCAGCACGCTCACACACTCTGATTCTGGCACAATAACAACACAATCAGCAAAAGGGAAGCAAGGATTATGAAAAGCTCCTCGGCCAAACCTGCGCAGAACTTTACAGAACAAAAGAAAGCCCTCTCTCCGGCCCACGGGATCTCTCCCTACGGATTTCAAACAGCGGCAGCACCGCAACTTGTGAAAGCGCGGCTGCAGCACCGTTTCAGGGTGCGTGCCTCAAACCAGCCCCTGTCACAGCTCGACACGCGGCTGATCACCGACCTGTGGGGTCACACGAGTGCAGCTACGCGGCCTTCCTCGCCTTTACGTGGCAGCCAGAAGCTTCCAGCACAGGCCTACAACCCGTTAACAAAAGGGAAGGAGAGAGGCAAAAATTCTGAGAAAGCGCAACCTCTTGCATAATCCGAGCACGGCGACTGGGAACCCGGGGGGATTAAGACGGCTTTCGGCAATACCTCTGGATTACTCCCGCTCTTCCCCTCTCACACCCGCATACCTCACCGGGCAGCCCCGGCCCTGCCCCGTCCGTGCCGGTGGCAGTGCAGGCGGCAGGGCTCGCAGCGCTCCGGTCGGCGGCAGGCCATCGGCAGCGCCGAGCGGGGGGGGGCGGGACGGGCACCCTACAAGGCCCGTTCCCACCGGCACGGGGCGAGGGGCGGGCGGGGAGGAGGGGACACGGGCGAAGCGCACCCCGAACCCGCGCGCTGCCTAAGGGGGGGGCAGCGGCCGGCACCGCCTCCGCGCCGGTCGGACGCTGTCAGGGACCCCGGCACCCACCCCCCTCGCCCCGCCGCCGTTTGTTTACCCCTGGGCTGCCGGGCGGCCGCCGCCGGCCGACCGGCAGAGGGACGCGGCCCCGCTGAGAACGCAGGCCTCGGCCGCGGACAGCCTCGGCTCACCCGTCGCCGTCGCTCGGCAGGCAGCAGGGAGCGGAGGAGGAGGGCCGAGTCGCCGCGCCTCGCCCTTTCCCCACCGGGATCTCGCCGAGTGCCGGTCTCACGCGCGGCCCCGCTGCCGGCCGCGCCCCCAACGGCCGCGCGCGCGAGGCGGGCGGGCACGCGCGCGCGAGGCGAAGAGACGGCTCCTTCCCGGCTATGGAGAGGCGTGGCTACGGGGCAGGGCGAAATGCCCGGATGTCGCGTGCTTTCCCTGCACTCCCCCCCCCCCCCGTCCCAACCCCCCACTGACGCACACCCAAGGCGCATGCGCGATGGTGACAGCGGTGGAGTGTGGTGGCTTTGAGAACTCCGCTGAGCAAAACGTTGGTTTTTTTTGTTTGTTTTTTCCTAGAAACCTGGCCTGGCTCCTGGCCAACCGTATGGCAGCCGCAACCAAGTCCTGCCTGGACCGCGGTTATTTTGTCAGGATGAACAGGTCGTGCTTCAAGTGCATACAGCGTGCCTTCTGCTGCGAGGAGAGCAGCTTCGTTTTAGCCAAGCACTTGAAGGAGCATAGTAGCATAAGCATACTTTATAGTCACGGGAAATACAGATTCAAGGTACCAGTTCATTGGCTTGTGGAATCCCTAGAGGCATTCAAGGCTGGATGTGGCTCTGGGCAGCCTGGTCTGGTGGTTGGTGACCCTGCACATAGCAGGGGGGTTGAAACTAGGTGATCATCGTGGTCCTTTTCAACCCAGGTCATTCTATGATCCTATGAGTCTATGACTTTAGTGTGGGAGCAAGTAAAAGACATGAAAGTTGCAAGTTTAAACATTTAGAATCCTTAGAACTTTTTACATCTATTTACTCTAAAAATAACAGAGCCTGGAAGAAAGGTAGATGTAAAAGAAGCCATTGTGTTAATGCTCGGAACATAAGAAAACCTAGGATGACCTCAACAGAAGGCATCATTGCCAGATCTTCCTTTAATAAGCATTCTCAGGTTTGCCCCACCCTTACACTACAGCCTTGATCTTCCTTGATCCTGAGAACAGGCCATATATTTCCTTTCTAGGTTTGATTATAGGATCAGGACATAATCATCTAGCCAAGTGAGCTCCAGAAAATGGTAGGGACCAGCTCCGTGACTCACAGAAGCCAAGCAAAATAATTTCATCTGCGCAGCAGGCAATTATACAAATTGCTGGGCAGAACCCATGTAGGCACTCACTGTTCGCAAGTGCTGCTGTTTATTGGTAATGTCTTCTGTGGGACAGACGAAGTTTAATTTGTTGTTGCTTCTCCCCACAAAAAGGAGTATACTCTGTGACTGACAGATCAACCTGCTGCAATAGTATTAATTACAAGGGTGTTATAGAGCTTTTGTTTCTGATGGACTGTGCATAGCAACCACGCTTCTATGATGGAAGTGGAGCCTTTTTATTTTACTTGTCTCTTTTGAATGAAGAGAATGAACTTCTGTGGTTTAGACTTCCCTCATGACTCAGCTGAATCTCGTCTGGTCATTTGGTCTATTCAGGGAAGAGTCTGCTGCTTCTGTAATGCTTTAGTGCATAGGCGTGAGCAGGCCCTGAGCTAGCCTATTCTGCCATTCAGTGTGATCCAGCAAGTTGGAATCTCACCGTTTGGCTTAGTACCATTGCCTTACAAGCCAAAAAGTCTTGGAGAATACTGTCAGTGAACAACTGTAGAGGCTCTTTTCTACTGGCTTAAGTCCAAAATGAATGAAACTTCATTCTGGTTGCTCATAAATGGAAAATGAGCTTCTGTATCTGGTCTGGTATTGTTCTGTATACAACACTGACACTGAAGTTGTCAGAAGAGTGAAGTGTAAATTGATTCTTGTGGCAGTGTAATTCACTTCTCTCCCCCAGTCTGAAGCAAAACCTGTATCAAATGCCGAAGCAGTCAGTGAGATGTGCAGACTACCTCCTGTAAGATGGTAACTGTGCATGAAATAAAGCAGATTTCTTCCTGAGGTCATAAAAGGTGAAATCTGTTTACCAACATGCATTCTAATAAACGCAGTTTCTGTTTCTAGTTTCACAACCTAACAAATCACAGTTGTTTTTCTCTGACAGTTAGTTTGTGTCTGGAAATTCTTTTTACATGGAGATATAGAAGAAAAAAATTACAAGTGTTTCCGAAGCTCATTTGCAAGTAGATTTATTAATGCTTGAGTGTTCATATTTAGCAGCGTGCAAAATAAACAGCTGAGATCTGCCCACAAAGTCTCATAAGCAATTTACACTGCACAGCTTTGAAAGCAAAATATTTCCAAACAACAGAGACCTCAAAAGAAGTTTTTTTTACACCTCCTGAGCTCACATTTTCAGCTTAGGGCTGTAAGGAGACTTGAAACTTTACTTAATATCTCTATGGCTCTACATCTCCTTTAAAAGCCTTTCCCTTCAGTAAGGCACCTCTTCAGTCATTAAAAAAAGACATAACTTATAAATTTGAAATGATGCAGGACTCAGATTCTCCTTTGCAAAGTTTTTATAGTAGCCATGCTTAAGCTTTTAGAAGTCCTGCTATACAGAATGTAAGAGAATCGGTTACAACAGCTCTTGTGAATTTTGGTGTTTAGGTGTTGTTTTTTGTATCATTCTATCTTCAGTATGGGAAGGTTTTTATGATGGGATAGTCCACATTTGCGTCAGGTCAGATGTCTCAATTTCAGCATAATTGCCCGCCTACCTGGTTACAACCATAGAAGCTGTGGTGGGTGGGTACTGCATATGTTCTGGGAGAATGTTTGGTGTTGAAGCCCAGGTACTGGGATATAAATACCTTCAAGTCAATATAGTTTTAATCAGTCCAACTGTACTCCCTTTGTTGGCCATAGTCCTATGGAGTAGCAAGACAGAAAAGATAATGCATTTTCACAGAGCGAAAAAAATAATGTTATTGCATCAAAACTCTTTTCATCAAAACAAAATTGGAAACTGTCAAGTGATAGCTAGATACCTTTCTCACAGGTTAAAAAAAATTTAAGAAAACACACTATAGCTGTAATAAATTATAGCATTTATATTTTAGCTAGTCTTAGTGAACTACATGGGTCAGGACTAAAGTAAATATTGAAACATCAAAAAGATTAGTTCTGACACCTTCAACTTAATATGGAAGTAAAAACCATAGACTTCAGCAAAATAAGCTTTGGTTAGATTTTCTTGTGGTTATCTCTAGTGATGATTTAGACCAAATACTGGACGACATGACAGAGAAATCAGCAGATCATGAGGCTATTTCTAAGTTGTGAAAGTGGCATAGTCAGCTGAGCTGGCAGAGAAAGGGATGGTCTTATTAGATGAAAGAAAAGTTTTCTAAATATTCCACTTACGATTAGAAGTACCATCAGTGCTCCCCTAAGGACTAAGGTTTCAGTTGACTGAACTTTTAGTCTGGAGAGAAAACAATAGGCAGGGTTTATGGAGGATCCTCTTCCAATGAAATCTAACCAATAATATATTATCTTAAAAGAGATCAGGTTCCCTCACTTCAAAAGCATTTATGAAAGAACATTCCTGCAGCGGGAATTACCGCTGCAGTGTTTATCTGAGGGGGAAAGGAGCTAAGGATCAAGTGCTACATCAGGTGATTGAACTTGGGAGTACCACAGAGGGCTGCAAGGGGAAGCAAGGGTCGGAATATCAAATACAGACTGCTGCCGGTTGTGCAGTTCTGTAGCTTATTTCTGTCTTTGGCAGCATCGTGATAGATAGATTGAAAAGGAGCAGTCAAGAGTAACTGGAATGCAATTAGAGCTGGTTGGTCTATCAGTAAGCTGTCAGTCAAACGCGTCACAAACTTGTGGCTTCAGTTTTGATCATGGCTTATGCACAGGAAGGCATGGTAGCTCCCAGTCTTTGAGACTGGTCAGGAAGCTATACTCATTATCACACAGGAACATCAACCTGGGTTGTGCCTGTACACGCTAATCCATAAGAGTACACAGGTAAAGAAATCATGCCCCTTCACAAAGTGTGCACAAATACATTCAAGTTTTGGGATTACGGTAGATTTAAACTATGATCTACTCAAACTGTGGTAAGAACCAACCTTCAAAGCATCGTCAGGTTGTATTTTTGTTACTGTTGTTGTTTTTTTTCTTTAAAAACGTACTGGTGAATTTCACCAAACTGTCTAGAATTATGGAATCGTAGAATCACCAAGGTTGGAAAAGACCTAAAAGATCATCCAGTCCAACCGTTCACCTATTACCAATAGCTCCCACTAAACCATGTCTCTCAACACAACATCCATTCTTTCCTTGAACACCCCCAGGGTCGGCGACTCCACCACCTCCCTGGGCAGTCCATTCCAGTGCCTGACCACCCTTTCTGAAAAGTCTAAAAAATTATGTTTTAAATGAACTGCTTTACAAATCATTTACTTCAAATTGCTTCCCATTGTCCACTTAATGGAACTATAAGGTACAATGTGAACTGTGTGTCTTTTATTTCTGGTCATTCTGCCATGGTTAGTACAATGCTAATAAAAAGAAATCGCAAATCATCAGACTTCTATACGTTTCTTTAAAAAAAAATGCATTCATACACAAAAACATTTGTTTAGAAATAAAAGGTCACCAGAAGTTTACCACAGAGCTCTGTGAGGCCCTACAGAGGAGCTATTTTCTTTTGAGAAAGAGCTCTTACACCTATGTATGCAAACCAATACATCACGTACACCAGAGACACAAGACACAACTTGTCCTGAAGCCAAAGCAGGAGTATCTGCTACTGAGAGGACTTGCAGTGGAACACTAACTTTGTTTTTTTGTAGACAGGCTGGTTCAAAGTCATTTGAGGACAGCAGTGGCCTGAGCCCACAGACCAAGGCTGTAGACAGCCTGCAGCAGCTTGCATGGGTACAGCTATGCCATAGTTCATTTTCTGCCACTCCAAATCAAAAGTAAGAACTCAGGACCATTCACAAAAAGATACAAGCATTATGTCTGAGAATTACCTCCTAATCACATATAGGTGGGTACAATCAGCAAGAAGAACAGTGAAAGAAATTTATGGTGTTTAAGCCTGAAAATTTTTGTTTCACACCATGAGATTTTTACAAACTCTTCCAGTTTGTCTGAAACTTAAACTGCAGTTACATTTCAGAGCTCTTACCAGCAATGCCAATACATTTATTGGTCACATTCTGTATGGGAAATGTTACTAGTATGTATTAGATTATAAAATATTAGGGTACTAAAAGACTAGAAGATACTTTAGCATATATATATATATACTTACATATTTATTAATATATATTATAAAGAATATAGTTTTGTTTTGTTTGTTTTTGTCAGCACTTGCTCTCATGTGGATCAACTTTCTACATGCAGTGAAAATTCTCAGCAATGGATTAAGTTTTGGTGAACAGCAGACACAGGGACAACTACTGTGGCTACTACAGAATATGAATAGTACATGCTTTGCTCTTCATGACAAAACTGGAACTGTTCTGCTGCAATTTTGGCACTGCAAAGAGAGATGCAGGGCTGTCACTATGGTACTGGAAAGAATAATTCTTCTTGGAAGAGAGTGTAACCAGGAGAGAAGTTTTACAATGAATATTCAGGTTTAGCAGTTTACAGAAAAACAATGTATGGTGTATTTTTAAGCTATTTGAAAATTTGGCATTCAATAGTAATTTCCCTCTTTCCACTCTTTCTTTCTAAACAAGCTGGCTCAACCAGTACTCTCTGCAAATAGAAGATAGACCAATTATTCATATTAGATGTTTCTGCCTGTAATCACAGATCAAATTTGGCATCCTGCACACTCCCTTTTTCCAAGAACAAAGCCTCATACATAGTGATCCAGTTCTTGAGAATGATGCCGGGGAACTCCACTGAGCAATGCCAGTGAATCTCTTAGCATCTTGCTTGGATCAGGGTAGGGAATTCCCAAAGCACTCTGTCATCTGGGGAAAGACCTTGATGTCCATGGCATTGACCTAGTACAGAGATATTCAGTTCTCAAAAAGAGTGAATATCAAAAACAAGACCAAGGATTAAGGAAGAACTTTCACTATCCACAATTAAATATATCAGGATTCAGAAATTCTACCCCTTTCACACCCTTGCAACATACCCAGGACTGGACATCCAGGTCAGCTGCAGAGATGAAAATAAAACTTTGCTTCATTGGTTGGGCTCTCAGCCCATAATTCCCTCCAGTCACAGCTGTGCAGGGGAGTTACTAGGGCTTTAGCTATCCCTTCTCCTTCATAAACACAGATTCTGGAGGTTTGGAACTGTCCAGTTAAAGACATTGTGCAGAGTCAAATGAGGTCTACAGAATGAATCATTGGGCACAGGACTTCATTTATATATATAGGATTTCCTACAGCAGGCCATTTTCTTTCCTGTAAGTCAGATACTGCATCTTCTGAACCTAAGATATTGCAAGCACTGACAACTGGGTAAGACCAAAGAAGGCCAGTGCTCGTACATTAGACTAAGACCTCAATGCCACTTTGTTCCGAAACAAAACAAAATAAAACAAAAAAAATCAGCATGGCAAAAATCTGCTTTACTCCACAAAGAGAGAATGGAGGCAGCTTCAAATGCTGACCACATTAGGCTGCATATTTTGAAAAAGAAGCAAGATTGGCCATGCATTAAAGTTTTTTTGTTTTTTTTTTTTTGTCTCCTGTAAATTCTACTCATTTATACATGCAACACAGCTATCATTTATTTATACTAATACAATTGAAAGGATATTCAAGTCCCTCTAAGATAACTGCTACTTGATAACTCTCTGTGATGACATCAAGAATGAGCCTTCAGATAAATCCTATAGGAAAAGCTGAGGAATCTTTTAGTCTTACTTTAGTAGTGGTCACTATGGAGTATGCTCTCCTTGCTATAGTACCATAGCATCCTTCCTTACCCCAGTGCTGGATTGGATTAGGCTAGAGGCTATCAGGAAAAATAAATAAATCAGAAGCAATAATAAGTGACTTATTTATGCCCTTGAATGTATTCCATTAAAACCTGGTAACATTGAATTGCCAAGTTTTTGAATCACAAGATAAACTAAACAGTGATGTAATAAGATCACATGTTACTGAGGGTTTTGTGCTTTGTCTTTTCAAAGGAAGTCCATGCTGTTGAGTGAACAACTTACATAAAAAAGTCTGAAGCAATAAAAGACATTTATATCCAAAATGAGAAGCAATCCCTACTATTGTTTTTGTCAGATTTTTCTTGTTCAGTGCATTTACAATCTTGTGACTTTCAGGCCCAGCATGCTGGCATTTCATATTTCTCTTTAAAAAACAAACTGGCTCGTAAAACCTTGCTGTCAATGCTGCCATTAATGTCTAAAATTCTACCACTAGAAACCAGTAAAAATATATATTGTATTTTGTGTCACATTTTGTATCTCACAAACACTGAAAATATCATACAGCATTTTATGTTCCAATCCACAGAATACTCCTTTCTGTGTTTGACTAATAAATCTTATCTCTGTTACCATAATGAAAAGGATTCCACAGCATAAACGCTTTTAAAACTATCCATTCTTCTGGATGGAATATTATATTACTCCTATTAGAAAACTCCTATTTCAAAAGCCCATAACTCATTACCTGAATGCTTGTAAATGTCACCCAGTTGGAACTCAACAAGCAAGTACTAGTCTGTGCTTTCTGGTACCACATTACACTGTCCAATCAGAGAAAGACAAAATCTTTGCTGTTTTCCTTTGGGACTACAGATGTATAATTTAAGATGTAACCTACCATCAGCACAGATCTTTTTTTCTGTGCATGGCATGCTGTGGACATGCTGCTCTAAAAATAATACTAAGTATCAGTCCAAATAATGTAAACAAAACACAAATAGATTTCAGTGGGACTTTTGCCTGTTTGATCATGGTTAAATAATTTGATACTTAACTATAAATTTAAGGTTAAAACAAAAATCGTTGCTAGTGCTCCTTGTTTGCATTTCTGCTGAGTCACAGCATAGTCTTGCAGTAGGAATTATTATTCTTGAAAATGGGGATGCTAAGCTTTGTGGTTGAATGACTTGTTCAGGGCTACACACCAATTCAGTGATGACCATTGGATTCTGAAACTCCTTTGTGAGGAATATGCTCTCAATTTATAAGGTCAGCAGTAACATAATTTCATCTTTATCCTCACGTCACATGCAAAGAAAAGCTTATGGGTTTGCAGACAGCCGCAGTATTGTAACACATATGAACTTTGCTGTGTAGAAAAATGTTGTAAGAGACACCAACAAATCTGGACATCTGGATCCTAAACACTGCTTCCACTCCTTCTCTGTTCATTAATAAAATGTTTCATCCTTGACAACTTGTTGGCAACTATATAAAACAAAAGGTATGGCACAGTAGGATCCACAGGCCACAAAACTTTTACTGTGGAACTGATTCTATGAGACATTGAAGAGATTTAACTAAACAGGATCCGGTGACTAAACTTGATATTTGTTCATCCCACAAAATAATCAAAATTAGAACTAGAGGAAACAAAATCAGATTGAGAAAAGTAGGAGTGAGTGAGATTTTGCTGATTTTTTATTAATAAAGTGGCTTCTTATTCAGAAGGCTGTTTAGAAAAAGGCATTCACACCTTTTCACTGTAGAAAGTCTCAATTTGCACATCATCTTTAAATTACTACTTCAAATTTTCCCATTGCTATTTAAACATTTCTTCTTTTCCAGATTTTTGTTAGCCAGCAGATCTTGACTACACAGAATAGGATCATAAAGTAACTCCAGGAAACATGGTGCCATCCTTAATCAAAATGTTTTAGATTTTAGGTTTTATTTTTTAGCGTTCTTAATGAAATATAATATATCTGGAGAGGGGCAGGAAAGAGCAACTGTCTGGAACATTCAATTCTCTTTCTTTTTTCTTATTTTGTTTTGTGTCCAGCCTCTACCTATGTTAACTTTTCTGCACAATTAAAATCATCCACTAAAGTGAAAGCTGTGATGATTTAAGTGTGTTAAAAGATTTAATGATAAAATTGCAAGACAGGCCATCTTAAAATTACTGGAATGCAAATTATTTGAATGCAGCCACCAAGAAGTTCCATTAAGGATTACATGCATTCAGTTACAGGCCCTAAGGGAAAGGCCATACATAAATATGTCTGCTGTGGGGAACAGTTTCTGCTAGCTTACCTATTTGGCTCATCAGTCAGTAACCTGCTTCTGCGCCCTCGTCCAAAGTAAGATCCACTGCTATTTAAAACATTTTACTTCTTTTTTAATCCAGAGGTCTGAGTTGAGCTGGTAAACCAGCACAGAGGAGGTTTTAGAGAAGGATGAGTGATGAACAGCTGGGAGACAGCAATATCTTAACCTGGATCAAGAGCAGCTGATAGTCAAACAACAGTCCCTGTCTTTGCAGTCTGCAGGACCAACTATTGCTCATCCACTGCTTGACGTTCCATTCATTGCTGGCAGATAAACACATTGCTTGGTGTTTCCACTCAAATTATCATCAGTGAAAAGGCAATATATTTAAATTAGTACCAATCATCATTTTACTAATTTGCGGAGATGAATTGCAAGCCCATTTTAGAACTTGGTGTTTTGTGCAGACATACAGAGTGCAAATCTACATTTACACAAATGCACCCTTACCCAGTGCAAATTTGAATTTACTTAACATGTTCTAAGTTTTATATCCTACCTGCTTTAGGTGGTAACTATTGTAATGCACTCTCAAATTCTGGACAAAAAAAAAAAAAAAATCACATTTTAAAATATGACTGTTCTTTATAACACGTTACCTTCAAATTCAGTTTGGAGAGAGGCTAAACCAACTAATTTCAGTTCTGCAGCTAGTTTTGGCTATAACTGACATTATTCCTTCATTATAATGTCTGACCCTCTTCCCTTAAATATTGGCTAAATATCAGTGAGAGCCCTCTTAAATTCATGGTGAAGTACACTGGCTGTGTCAGCTGTTTGGCACCACTGCCTCTCTTCCAGTCCTCACTTCGAAAGTATTTGAAAAAAGAATTAGTCACAGAAGATACCAAATTGATTTTAACAGAAACGTCCTCTTCCATACTCAAAATGGGTATAGTAGTCCACGTATCCTCAAACTTTGGATCTTCTGATACCAACAACGAGATACAGACATTCCCATCTCCTGTCTTTATTGTAATCATTCTATGAACATTTGAGATTGATCGCATGGTTAGACAGCCCATGAATGGACTACAAAAGGTGTGTCTGAACTATAAAATTTCTTGTTCCATACCTAAGTACTGTACATTTTAATTCTGATTTTGTTTCTTGGGTGGCTGAAGAGCCTTTTACTTTAAATATACAAAATTACTGCTTTCAAAGTCACATGAACCAGCATATTTTCTGAACAATAATAGTGCCAGACTCACTGTGCTTCTCTTGTTTTCGTTTGACAGATGATAAACGAAACTGAGTTTGTTCCAGAGTCCCATTCAGCAAAGCCATAAATTAAAACCCAAATTCTATTCAGTTCATGAGGACAGTGGTGTGGGGGAGGGAGGCTTTATGGCTGGCTTAGGACTTGTCTGTCCTCCCGAAGGGATACGTCTGTCCAGTGTTCATCACGCTCCCTGCAGCAATTCAAAAACTTTCTGACTGTGAGACTTTGATGTACGGGATCCTGGAAGAGTTACAGAAAATTTCTAGGGTTGTATGGCCTAAATAGAGACCACAAGGAAATTAAAACCTCAGTGTGCTAAGTAAGCATCAGAAGTGCATAAAGCAATCAAGAGATCTTACAATCTGAAACAGACCAAAGCAAACCCTGTTAGCCTCACTCCTTATTACAGCAGATGATGCACAGCAAGATGAAACCATTTGCTCAAAGCCAGACAGGAGGTGCAGGGCAGAGTCAGACAGCAGATGTGGGACTGAGTCAGTCCAAGCCTAAAAAACCTGCGTCTGCCCTGGACAACATCAGCTGTCCGTGGGTGATGGACAGGTAGATCCAGACGGGCTCAGCTGGAAAGGCACTCTTTGGTCAGAAACATCACTAGGCTTCACTTGGCTGGCTCTCTTCGGAAATCTTTAAGCAGAACAGTTCAATAGCACCAGTTAGGAAAAAAATTACCTGATGTCAACAGTGATCTTGTTCTCCCCATTGGGCCCTTATTCCACATAACTAGAAGATTATTGGCAAACAAATATTGTACTGATAAAGGTTCTTGCAAGCACATTGGAGAAATTACTCTGTACTGTGTTTGTGAAGACAATATGTGCATCATCAGAAGTCTGGAAGTTAATAAAGAAACATTAGGAGACTTGCCAGCAGTTACTGTTTATGTGAAACCATCATAATGGGAACATTTGTATCATTGCACTCTGCAGAGCTCCATTACAAGTAATCACCATTAATAACAATTACGTTTATTTTGTTAGTGCTGAGACACAAAGAGAGAGCTCTCCTCCCACTGTGCAGAGCACAGACTGCAGACAGCCTGTGCTGGAAAGCTTCCCATCCTCATGTTCAGGTTTGGCTCTGCCTGCAGAAAGAGACAGCGTTTTGTCATTTAAACCCCCCAGGAACTGGATAGCTTGAAGGGAACCTTAGGCCAGTACTCCAGGCTTGCTTTTGCCCTCACACCAGCCCATCCGAGCACCTCAGCACATTACAGTGATGCACTCAAAGCAGCAGACAAGAGCCTTAGGGAGTAAGAGTAGAGCTGCTGCAATCACACTACCTGTCTGCCAGTGTAGTCCTGGTTGCTTTTGAGCCAGGTTCAGCTACATCTGACAAAGGTATAGTTCTCAGAGACAGTGAGGTTTCACACACACTGAATGTAAACTAGCAAGTAGATGGAGAAGGAAAACCTCATCAGTGCTGACAGAGAGTAGCACCACGTCTCTCTTCCCTTTTCTATCTTGAGTGAACTGTTGGCCTGTCTAGCATTGGGCTCACCGGCTACAAGACTGACTGGCCATAGCCCGTGGCAGGGTGTGTGGTAAATACTGGTGCAAGTTTTTGAGGGAACAAAAGAGATGTGAAGGGGAGTGGGGGGTTTTGCACAAGGGCCGAAGGGAAGGGAGGCAGCAGCCTTGGCTAGATGAGGACCCAGAGAACCTTATCTATAGGCTGGCATTTAAGACAAGCTAGGACCACTGGTCTCCACAGGCCCCACCAGCCCAGCTGCGCTGTGGTCAATTCAACAAATGCTTGACAGAGGATGGAAGATGCAGAAGACTTGAAAGAAAACAGAACACTGTGGTGGGGGCAGCAACAGAAGCTGATACTGCAGGAGTGGAGTGGAGGCAGGAGATAAGATGCAAATCCTGAAGGAGCCAGATGTTCTTTAACCAGAGCAACTCAAGATGAAAAAAATGAACATTCCTTAAAGTAATTTCAGGCTAACTGTTGGCTCCAGACATGATTAAAACCACACATCAGACTGGTTGTAGAGCCAGAAGAACTCAATGACCTTTTTGGTGATAGGTGCCTAAAACTCAGCAACTCTCAAAAACTCCTTTCTTTCTGTATGAAGGATCCCCTGTGAAGTGGCTTTTGAGAGAATATTTTTCTCTTCATTTCCTCAACACACACATCTGTTTATCTTGATTTTTTTTAAAAAACGTATTTCATTAATTCAGATTGCAAATTATAATTATGGCTGTTAATTCAAGGAATGTAGCTGGAGAAAATGGCTGTTTTTCCTTTGATTTTTTTATTTACCTATGGTAGACATTCTGTATCCAACTTTTTTTAGCTGAGATTTCTTCTTTACTTGTATATTCTGAAGCAACACGTATAGCAAATTCATGTTTGTAGGAAGATCAGCTCCCATGGACTGAACAACATCAGCTTTTTGATTATTGTCTGTCAGCACTTTAAAGAAAAATTACAGTTTCGCAGAATATGCATAATTGCTTTTGTTGCCTAATGCATTCAGTATCTTACTAATGATGTGATTCAAACCATGCATTAAGTTTATGCAAACTTTTTCTTGTCACTGAATTTTCTGGTAATATCAGCAGTTCTCATGAATGTTAAGGTGAATAATAAGAAACTATTACAGGGCAGCAGCAGCAAGAGAAGACAGGAAAAACGCAGAACATTTTGCTTCAGCATCAAACACGTGCTATTCTGTAGCTTAAGCCCCAGCTGCAGCACCAGAAGAAATAAACATGGCATTAGGAAAAAAGGTTTCTTTCCAAAGCAGCCCTTTGTACACATTACCACACTGCTCCTGCAGCCTGTCAGATTGGTTTTAATGCTGAACACATAAATGGTTCCTTTTTCAGTACCACAACACTCAGCACTGTTCAGGTATAAATCAAAGATCTGGAATAAAATGATCATTTTTAACAGCTTATTATGTTTTAGCATCAGCTCATTTTATATATAAATGGTCATTTATACATAAATATTATTTATTTTATATCTATATATCTTATTTATGCACGTTCCAAGCTCTGAAACAGAGCACTTCATTTCTAAGAAAGAGAGCAAACAAGAAGCTATTAATTCTAGCCAGGCATTTCAGCAAAAAGCCCCTCATCATTCTGAATGTTGAAATGGGTGCTTGAGCTTTGTCTTCATATCAAGTTCTAAACTACTGTGAGACAAAATGTGGCTTGCAGAACCAGAGGATATACTGATGGTACTCCAGCTGATGACTTAGAGCTGCACGGGCAAAGAACAGCAAGTGAGAGGACTTCTGTGTTCGCATTCACCCAGAATTCCTGCGGTAGTGGCACAGAGCACACAGTTAGGCTCAATGTACAGCCCTGGAGCAGTGCAGGAAGAACTGTGATTTTTTTTCTTGCAGAGGTTTGCTGTTGAATTGCAAAAAGAGAATCTCTCATTTCTAATCATCTGCCTGGATCATCTGTACTGGAAGACAGCCATAACACAATCCTCTAAACTTGATTTAGGGAGCTCCAGCAAAAACCTTGCTCATTTCTTACTGTTTAGTTTATGCCTCACGCCAGTTTTCTTAAATAACAGATGGCTTTCCCAATAACTTACATTTATCAGTATGCTTGGACAATTAAGGACCTTTTGTAATTGACTGCCAAACCCAAGAAAGAAAAAACATTGCCAACAAAAAAAAAAGTTGTCTGGATAGGAATTAAATGGGTTTATTTCCTGATTAAAGAAGCAGAGCAACAAACAAGAATATTTCGAACCAGTTCAAATGCTCACTTTTTCCTCAGGTCAACTCCAAAATGAGAAATCTGATTTTAAAGGCAATTAACATATTTCAGAAATAATCATATATATATATGTTTATATACACCCATATAATATATATATATATATATGTTTATATACACATATATAATATATATAATATACACATCATATATTTATATATATGTTTACTTTTCCAGCATGAGACAGGTCATTAAAAATGTGAAAGCAAAATATTTGTGTTATCATAATTCTGTTCTCCTTAGTTTTGACTGAAGCGCACTGTAAAATTCAGCTTAAACTTGTGTATAGATTCCTCCCTCCTTTTTATGACACAAAATCCAATTTTTCAAGCATGTTTGATTAATAAAATAATAATAAATTGCCCAGCACAAGGTAAGAGATTAAAGCAAGACAGTAAACACCATGTGAAGATAGTAAATACCACATAGGCATTTACAGCTCCAGCAAAATGCATGCAAAGAACAGATTTCACCATATTTGTCATTTACACATCAGACCAGATGGCAAACTGGTCTCATAGTGTCCTATAAAGTCCCTGGAGAGATCAGGCTACATTAGGAGGTTTGCAGGTGAACTCAGGAGTGATGGGGCTGGTGCTCTTTTATCACTTCTATTTTAACATCTGTTCTTTCACCAAGTTGATAGCCTGCAGTTATCTCCACACCACCACCTCCTATTTTTATTTTCTTAATTACTGAAAAGGGGAAGAATTCTAGAAAGAATTAAAGAGAGGTTTGTTCATCCTTTTTGCCCATTCTTCTGACACAAAAATTGCCAGTGAGACATCTACATCCAGATTAAAGTCTAGAGGGTACTGCAGAGCAAGGTCCCCCATGATTTCAGAAATGCTTTGCACAGCCTGACAAAACTCAGGAGATTTTACATTATTACAGTAATTCCAACTATAGGAATATGCAATCATCACTGATACCAAATGAAAACATACTGATTATAAGGTAGAAGACAGTTGAAAGCATAAAAATACCTGATTTGTTTAATGTGGATGTGCTCATAGTATCATGGAATCATTAAGATTGGAAAAGACTACTAAAATCATCCCATCCAGCCACCAGTCCTCCCCCACTGTGCCCACCAACCAAATCTCTCAGTGCCACATCCACATGGTTCTTGAACACCTTCAGGGACAGTGATCCCATCACGTCCCTGGACAGTTTTTGCCAATTCACCACTACTCTTTCTGAGAAAAGCTTTTCCTTATATCCAACCTAAACCTCCCCGGGTGCAACTTGAGGCCATTACCTCTTGTCCAACCAAATACCTCATAGTATATTGTTTTTTTTTAATCCACTACTTTAAAGGAAAATAACTAACAAACAAACAAACAAACAAAAACTAAGAAAAATGAAATCCAAAAAACAAAACATCCTTTTAGAAGGAACTGGGTGTTGTGTTGAAAATGTATTTAGCCTAATAATTATACATCAGCTCTAGAAACAAAAGTGTAGTAACAGCTTTAGTCTCAACTTACTGGTTATACCTTATGAGTCCCTAATTACATGTGATGCATGTACAAGTGCAACTCAAGCACAGGTTTTACTTTGAGGAAATAATTCTTTGGATCCAGCCATGACAATCACAGCTCTGGGCTAACTCCAGCTGTAGCAGCACCATTTCCTTTGGTCTGCTTTGCCTCCTGGCAGTGGCCGTGGCTCAGGCCGCCCACACAGCATGGTGCAGCTGAGTAGGACAGCACTGGTTTTGCAGCTGCAGCCCCAGGTTGCCTGAGTGGGTGACTCAGATTGCCATCATGAAACCTCACCATGCTCTGCCCTAACCTAGCAGTTCCCTAGCTTGGAGATCGCTACCACAGCATACCAGGAAAGCAGTAATTACTGCCTCACACCTTATCGCACCAAGGAGGTTAATGATCACTGAGACCTCACAACTCATTGGTAGTCGTAGAGACAAAATAAACCTTTTATGTGTGACAGCAAATGATTTTCATTGTCAAAACGGTTCTGTTGCTTCATCTTTTCCAAGGCCAGGTTGGAGGGGCCCAAGACAGCCAGATCTAGTGGATGGCAACCCTGCTGATAGCAGGGAGATTGGAGCTTGATAATCTTTGAGGTCCATTCCAACTCAATCCATTCTGTAGTTCTGTGATCGTTAGACCAATTTTTACAGTGCAAGATTTCTCTGATGACTGTTTATGAATCTTTTAGGCCTGATGTCTTTCTCCTTACCCAAACCACTCAGGACAAGTTCCTTAGCAAAGGATAGTCCATCAGATAGAAGTAACACAAACCTTCTCCTTCATTCAGACAGCAGTTACAGCACAGACAGCAAGACGCCAGCCTGGTCCTATGCTACAGCAGAGTAAGGTGGCATTGAGGATCAGAGTGGCAGCCAAGGAGTGGCTCAGCTGTTGAGTGGCCCCAGAGTGCAAGATGGAGACGTGTGGCAGCCTGAGGAGCGGCCAAAGGAAAAATAACATCATCTGCTAGATGTAAGCCAAGGTGTTTATTTTCAGTTTCATTAGCACTGCTAAATATACGCTCTGGGAAACTGGAAATTAGCTCGGAGAGATCTGGTGTGTTTATGTTCAGTTAAAGATTTACAAGCACTTGTTTGCCCACATCTGTGCCCAGCACAGGGACACTGTGTACTCCGAACCTAGACAGGAATGTGAAGAGCATCCCACAGGCTTCCGGGTCAGACACAGGACACTTCTGTCCATATCTCAGCAAATGGTGCAAGGAACTTATTGTAATGTGAAGTTCATAACAGGGGAATCATGGTTTGTTTTGCAGGTTCTTCCTAGTAGCAATGCCATCAGTGCTGAAGGCAGCTCACACACCAACAGGCTGTGCGGGGCTAGACTTAAGTACATGAACAGCGGTCATGAGACCCAGAAAGTTCACAAGTACTTACAGCTTTGGCTGGGATAGAGAGCAGACTGTGTTGGTGAGGGGACATTCCTGCCCCTCAGCAGGGAGATGCTAATTTTGATCAAAGTCCAGTACGGCTGCTGGAACCAGAGGGCTTTGGAGGCATCCACTCTGACAGTGAATGATATCTTGGCACCATTTCACGAGTGCTGCCCTGAAATGCCCTCTTCCAACCACATGTCATCCTGCCTTACAGGTGAACTAGTAGAAAGGCCACTTGCAATCTACTACCAGAAAGCCTGCTCTGAAAAAGGGCTCCTGGAACAGGGATGCACAGGCTTGTCCAGAGCAGACTGGAAGACTGTTCACAATGTGGGAGGAGCAGCTCTTAAGCTGTAAAATAATCTGATAGTGGGAAGTTCTTGCTGTGCTTTTCCTCCACTAGTGTATACGTGAGTATGTAAGAAAAGTGACAATGAAATCATGTGTTGCATAGATTGATCAATAGATAGGTGATATGCAGTTTCATATCACTGTTATGGCAAATCCAGTTGGTGCAAGAGATGATCTCCAGCAATGGGAGACTGTTACTCACGTTCTGCATCGCAGGCTGGTAGGGCTGGTGAATTCAGCATTAAAGCACTTCAGCCTTTCTCCCTCTGGCAAAGACCCAGAAGCTCAAGTCTGCCACTCAGATCCCACAAAGGCAACCACGTCAGGAAACATTTCAGTTGTTCTAAGCAGAGTAAGGAAAACATTGTGCTTTGCATATGACCTTTGAATTGCTCATAAAAGCTCTGGCATTTTGAAAAAAGAAAGGCAGATTATTTCTTGCAGTTACAGAGTAAGAGCACCACTTTCTGCTTAGCACTGAGTCACCCGCCCAGCACCGACAGACAGCAGTCCACACCATTCTGCCTCAGCAGGGCAGCTCCTCCTTGCTGCCAGATCACCCCTGGCACAGAGCTACAGCACTTCTGCCACATCCTGCTGGTTTATGAGCAGCTCTTGCTGTAACTGAAGCAGCTCACGGAGGCCTTTAGGCATTGTCTTCCAGAATGGCATGGTGGCTACTAGTTTTAAACCTGTGTTCTTCTGGAGCTGTGGGAGGTAACTTGATCTGTAACTCAGAATGTCTCTGAACTTTAGACACAGAGGAGATACGAAAGCCAGCTCTGACTTCCTAAACATTCAGCATCACTGTCAGTTTTCATCATAGCTCAGTTAGCCCTCTCTGAGAGCAGAGACCCAGGTATTATCAAATCACACGTGCCCTGGTGTAGGAGAGGCTCAGGCTGGAATTCCCAAAGCATGGGAGAAGGCTGCTCTGCTCCCACTGCGATTTCACAGACTTAAGGGAATTACTGCAATTAGAAAATGCAAGGCAGAGGAACTTCTCAAGCGGACGTTTCTGTACAGGAATGAATTAAGAGAAGCTAATTTTAAGTCTCCTGAATGTAGGTTTTCCTGCAGAACAGAACGCTGAGAGCAGATGCTGTCCTCAAGTTCTCAGATGTTTTCTTGGAAGAAACCCTATGCTCCTGTGAAATGGTTAGCAGGGGACTGATTCTTCTCTCATTTCTATAAACATCCCAGTGTTTACAGCAACATCCCAATGTTAAGTGTTACTGTACCAAATCCAGATGTCCCAACTCATACAAAACTTTATAAAGTCAACAGGAATGCTTCTGTGGATAAAGCAAGCTGCAGCTTGCTCTAGATGGATGTAACCAGAGCCAAAGTTTACTCTCACAGTTGCGCTGGCAGGAGGAACACAGAAACTCCACAAAACCCCAGATTTAGAGTGGACTGACTGACAACAAAATGTGTTTTCAGGGTACTGAAATACAGTCAAAGGAACAAACTTATTTTAAACATCTCGATAGAGCTGGCCAGTGGAACACCCTCACTTTTGATTTTTCCTGCCTCCTGAGACTCCTGTTCAGCTTTTATCTCTACCAGAAATGTAGGTTTTCCCTTTCCCCCCACCACACGAACACCTAACAACTTCTTGTTGTCAGGAGACTGTTGTCTCCTTTGTTTTCTCAGCCTCTAGTCACAGCCTTTGCAGCAACACAGCCCCAGCCACTGACATCTGGCCTGCACATCTCCCAGTGCTAGAAGCACCTTCTGACTCTCAGAGCAAAACCTGGGTATGAAATGGATGTTTTCAGGGTGATCCACTGAAATCCTACCTTCCATTTCTCCCATTTACATCATCCTTCAGTATTTAAGATTAAATGGATCTCTGAGAAAGTTTGGGTTTGTTTAGCTTGGAGAAGAGAAGGCTCCAGGGAGACCTCATTGTGGCATTCCGGTACTTGAAGGGAGCATATAAACAGGAGGGGGAACAGCTGTTTACAAGGTGGATAATGACAGGACAAGGGGGAATGGTCTTAAACTGAGACAGGGGAGGTTTAGGTTAGAATTAGGAGGAAGTTTTTCACACAGAGGGTGGTGATGCACTGGAACAGGTTGCACAAGGAGGTTGTGGATGCCCCATCCTTGGAAGCATTCAAGGCCAGGCTGGATGTGGCTCTGGGCAGCCTGGTCTGGTGGTTGGTGACCCTGCACATAGCAGGGAGATTGAAACTAGGTGATCATTGTGGTCCTTTTCAACCCAGGCCATTCTATGATGCTATGAAAATTTAAAAAAAAAAAAAAAAAAAAGAAAAGAGGGAGAGGACACAACACTGGATTCCTTAGTGCAAGTGCTGGTACAGACAGCTACCATAAGATACTGTCATCACATTGACAGCCTCTCACTCTCACCAGCTATTCTCCTTTCAGTTCAAGGAGACCCCCTAGTGTGGATTGTCTACAAGAACTTCCTTTCAACAACCAGACTCCAAAGAGTCTCAGAGCCTTCTTTTATCATGTTTAACACTCAGTTATTTATTTCAGTGTACAACACATGTATAAAATCCTGACCAGGGAGTGCAGTGTTTCTGATTGCTGCAATCCTTTGACACAAAACCTTCATCTCCTGCCTATTTACATTAGAACCATTTCAGCACATCACACTGTAAGATGGTCTGTTCCGTTAATAGATGTGTTTTTACCAAGTCATACCATCTGGTAAAAGCAGTGAACTAAAGCATGGCAACACAGGAGACAACTTAGCTCTGCCTGCATGCAACAGCAGGGAGCATTGTGAAGAACAACTGAGCGCCTTTGTGGAGCTGCATCCATACACAATAACACAAACAGCAGGTACAGGGCCCTGCTGCGTGCCAGCAGGCACAGTGTACAATAGCTCAAGCTGAACACCTCCGGCACTCACTGTGTGAGAGGCATCCCAACATCAACGCATCCGGCCTGGCTTCCCATGGGTGAAGGGTCTTCCAGCAAGAAGGGGCCAAGGCGCCGAGCTCTTCTCTGCCAGTGCCCATCTCTGGGTGAGTCCTTGAACTCCTTCTATCCTTCACAGCTTCTGTGTGCTTTGTTCACAAATCCTCCCCCAGGGGGGCAGATCTACAAGCTCTTAACAGAAAACATTCCATCTATCTTGGATTTGGAACTTGGATGACATCCCAAGCATTTGCATAGTGCCCACAGAAACAAGGACCTGCTGGAGTGCTGACTTAATGCTACCTGGAGATACCTTACTGCCAATATAACTTCTCACGCTTTGTCAAAATTTCCTCTTTTTTGATACATTTATTTTCCTCATTCTTCAGACTGTAACTAAAACAAATTGTGCTGCTCTTTATTTTTCATTCATTTTTTAAAAATGTTTGGAGGAATTCGTAATACCTGAGCTGCAGTGCAGCAGTGGGATCAAGAGGATTATTATTACACTACAGTCTTTAAAAAAATAAACAAACAAATGCCTTGTGCATTGGGATTGACCAAGCATGACTTAACAGTTCTAGGAAGGCAAACATGATACAGTGGATCCAACAGACAGCTTAATGAAGATGTCTCAGCCCTAGTCTCTATGGAGCAGGGGACCACATTGAAGAAACACTATAGAGAAGCATTTGCTGCTTCCAGCAGGCAGCAGTGTTAGAGCTGAGTTACTCATGCTGAAAAACATGCTGTAAAACTATAGACTTTTGGGCTTCTACACACACAAGAACTGTAGTTCTGAAAAACAATTATTTACATATGCAGAGCATTTTTATTAATTGGTATGCTTTAGCAGGCAACATCTATTGCACAACTCAGTGACATACTAAGGAAAACACAGATCACTAAGCAGTCTCTCAGAAGAGGCACCAGCTACTTTCCCACAAATCAGAAAGGAGGAAAGAAAATGTTATTCAATGAATATTAACATGGACATCAGTAGCATGATAATATAAGACAAAAATTCGTGTTCACAAAGACTTCGGAAATAGCTGCAAACTGTAAGTGATCATGTGATGCAATTCTAAACTCAGAATGCAGAGTGAAGGCTATTGGCAAGAATGTAAAATTATTCAGAGACAAAGGGAAGTTCTACCTCTATTCACCACTGGTATGTTTCAAATAAAAAAATACTTTTGCTACTTTATAGATAAATTATTTCCTTAAGTAAAACATTCTGTTAGATGCAAGGAAACAGGTCAGGTAATCCAAATAATCATTCTTGGTTCATCATCCAGGAATGTCAGTCTTGGAATACAATTGAAAACTGCCGCTTTCACCGGTTGATTTCTAGAAGTCATTAACTCACTACTGCATAAGTGATGAATTTCACTATCCTAATAATAGAACAATTATACTCTGTTTCCACAAAGAACTCTGTAATTATCAGATAGAAAAATAGAGAAGTGCTTGTAATTACCAGGCAAAATATTTCATAACATTTATTTACGTAGAACAAAATATTTCCCATCAAAAATTTATTGACTTTATAATAATCTGATGCCCAAAAATATCTAACAAATACAAAGAGTGTAATTTAAAGAAATATCTGAGGATTAATTTGCAAATACACATCAAACTTAGCTTATTACAGTAATCAAATCATAATAAATAAATGAAGAACCAGCACAGCTGACACTTAAGACAACCAAACATAGCACTTCAAAGTCTGTTTCTACTTATATGTAAAACATTACAAAGGCTCCAGCTACCCTTTTAAAAGAAGTAGAAAAGCTCAGAGGTTATGAAAGAAAATTTGTTTTGGTAATACCTAAAAATTCCACTTCCCACTGTACACCAATGTGACATCATTTTCTATCATTACACAGTGATAGCAGATTCCTATTTAAGTTTTAAACTGACAGCTAGACCAGCATTTACTAAACAGCTGGCTCAGAGGGCTTCTGCATTGCTACAGCTTCTCCTCCATGGTAACACCCTTTGTCAATAACCAACGACTGTATTTCCTTCAAGAAAAATACACAAATCACTCTCCCTTATGTCAGTATAAGCTGCTGAAGTTAAAGGCATCAGTGCAGACGCAGGCAGGACACCAAGCAAGCAACATGCTGCTAAGCACACCCAGCATCAACCTTCCCTGTGGTTCAAAGCAGTTCAAAGCTAGGATCAATTTGAAGACCTCCCTGTATCTTTGCACTTCTAATTGCTTTCATTGGTGGGAGTAAAAGTCAGCTCTCTGGGGCTTTTTTTTTTTTTTTCTTTTTTTTCCCCAGTAGAAGGCATCCCTCAAGACATTAAGACCAGGGTCATCATTTTGGTCTTTAAAACCCTTCTGCACAGAATGAAGCATCTAAAAAAAAAAAAAAAAAAAAAAAAGTAAATGGTGTCCTGAGCCCTACTGGACTCCTAAAGCTCCTCATCAGGGGAGACCAAGCCTACTCAGAAAACCTTTCCTAGAATTGAATCTCCAGGACAGAACTCAGAACTCACTCCCACTTACATATTTTCCTCTTGTGCTACAGCAGCAGCACAGTGTGTTTGTTACTAGGCAAAAGTAGTCTCTCTCACTTCACTCACCTTCTACCCCTTTTGGTGCTTTAAGCCATGCAATTCTACCTTGGAAGCCTTTCATGAGAGCTGTAAATAGTGAGTGGTCAGAGGCCACCTTGGTTACGATTGAATAGAAAAAAGAAATACTCCACAAGGGAAACAGAATTTACAGAAAGCATATGCTTACAAGGTGACTGATGATTAGAGCATACAAAGAGGAAGGATTCCTCCAAAACGTCTTTGAGATGGTCCTCACTGACACAGCAGGCTCAAACCTTTGGCAAGGAGCCTCTGCACCATCTCCCTGAAGGACAAGATGCCTCTGCACTTACTGCCTCCCATCTCCTCTGCTGACATGGGAGATCACAGGGCACAAAACCTCCCAAGTGTGGCAGTTACCAAGTCTGCTGTCTTGCCCCATCAGAGACATTTGCCCATTCACAGCAAAAGTGATTAATTACCTTTCCTATATTAAACAGGATTTAGCAGTTTGTTCCAGGAGGTCCATGCATTTGTAATTTGAGTTTTAACTGTTATCCTTCACAAACCCACGCCATAAGTTTGGCTATGGTGTCCTAAAACCTTTCTTACATGCACATTAAATGTCAGGGCTACAACTTCCCAATATTCCTATTTTCTTAGTCACCACAAAGATGTGTATACTCATATCCCAAGGTTTCAGTAGGAAAATGGCTATAACCTCAAGCCATGAACAAACAGAAATGTACCACTGCATTAGATGAATGCTGACCTCCAGTGAATAAGTTACATACAGGATCTGTCACTCTTTGTTTATTCATTGCTCCTATCAATGACTCATTCCTCCCACATGAAAACCAGCAGAAGGGCACTCACTTTTTTTTTTTTTTGTCTATTTGTTTCTGTTTGTTTTTATTCCTTAAAGCTCCCCTAATCTCCTTTCCCCAAAGCTCCATCCAATCTAGATTCTTGCTCCACTGCAGCAGATACCATCACAGCAGCAGGTATGAATAGATCACCATGATTCACATGTACTTTGCTTTTCAGGCCAGCTGAAATGCTCTGAGCTCCTCTGCAAGAGGAGCTATATGACCATGTCTTTTCATCAGATCTAACATTTTCAAGATCTCACAGTGGTGGCAGCAGTTAGTACAATATAATCTATTTCCACAGAGTCACGTGTTGCTTTAGTAAGACTTTCAAGAATACCAGAAGAGGCAATGCAGGTACATGCTCTCCTTGCTGCTGGCCCTTCTTCCTGTGGAAATACAGCCTGTCAAATTGACTTACTGTAAAACTCCAAGTGCATATGAAGGAAACAGTGAAGTAGTGGTTCCATATCGATGTATAATTTTGATAGCAAACATCTGATTATCCAAGACTATATGCTGAATATGTATATGAATATACATATGCCCTATTTGTGCAGAACAAGGCATAAAAAATGGCTGAATGCACTTTGATGGCTAAGTGTCACTTTACCCTCTGAGACTGACAGGACAAATCTCCACCAAGGTAAAAAAAACAGCAGCCTAGATTTTCTTCCTTAACCTACTGACATAGCAAAAATAAAAAATAAAAATCCTAAGTACATCGACACAAGTTATTTGACAATTAATGGCAACTGGTTCACATGCAAAGAGGGCAAGTCACAGACACAGTGTGAATCCTAGCTCCCTACACCCATGACAGGATTGGAGGAAAAGCAGAATGAAGAAAGCAGTCTAAGCCAGCTTACATTAACAACCAGTCACACCTTATACTTGGTTGGATAAATACATTAGTAAGGAACTGGGAATTCAAGACCTGGCAGTTTAACATCTTTTATATAAAAGAGAAAATGAAGCCAGAAGTTGTCAGAAACCACAGTCAACTTTCAAAATAGTGTTATTGTACTTTTCATTTACTTTCATTCCTGAGGAAACGGCCACAAGTTGTACCAGAGGAGATTTAGATTAGACATAAGAAAGAACTTTTTCTCTCAGAGAGTGGTCAGTCTCTGGAATGGCCTGTCCAGAGAGGTCGTGGAGTCGCCGTCCCTGGCAGTGTTCAAGAGGCGTCTGGATGAGGAGCTGCGAGATATAGTTTAATGCCTGTGGCAGCAGTGGTAATGGGAGGACAGTTGGATTAGATGATTTATAGGTCCTTTCCAACCTTGTGATTCTATGATTCTTCCCAGATGATTTAATTTCAAAGCCACAAGTTCAGTTAACTATGCTCTGCAAAGTGCAACAAATAAAATCACTGCCTGGAGCTGAATGCAGTATTTCAGTGATTCAAGAGTTCCCTATTCTTGGTCCTTCTTTGAAGAGGAAAGGAAAGAAAGGGAAAAAACCACTGGATGCAATTGGACTTGTGATAATGGTTCATGTGCTCTATTTTAATTCCAAACAACTGAAAACAAATAAGCCTCACTGATTGCTGAGTAATTAGATTACTAGAACTTTTTAGTTCTTCTAGAGCAAGTTATACAACATAAATCCATAAATATAAAAATTAAGACACAAATTAAACATTTACAGTGAATAACAGAGGTAAATAAAGACATTACAGCTACCAAACAACCAAAAACCCCAGCAAAACTCCCCACAAAAACAAAATCCACCAGGCTGAAATTCCCTTCCTGCCTGACACTCCTCCTCTGACACAATCAGCCAGTTTTATTGTAGCCATTTCATGGGTTGTGACTCACCTATTCTACTTCCACTGAGCAAATACACTGTGTGTAATAAGCTGAACAAGCTGTGAGAGAGAGGGATTGGATGGATTTCTTGGACTGACTTCTTTCCACAGTTTGAAATTCTTTTAACTTACATTCAAAGAACATAATCTCGTAAAGAACATACTTGTTTCAGGCAACCAAAAAAGGAAGAAAAACACAACTACAGTGGCTTTGGAGCTGACTTTAGTGTTTATAGCAAAGCTCATCACATAGATTCTAAGCAGAAGGTTTTTAGATTAAGCCTCAAAAAATAAGTTCCATTTGTAGCATATACATATACATGTTTTTTCTTTAGGAACTCATCTAATTCCTTACTTTTGGGGAGCAATACATTTTGATGTTAATTGACATTCTCCAATACAAGAATGACCTATACTTTTTCCCCAACTCTGATTCACCTGAATAATAACAGCTATTAAAGGTATAATTCTGAGTCTCATGGAAAGCATATGTAGTCATAAGGACTGCAGACAGAGGTTGGAAAGAAGAAGCAGATATTCTTTCCAGTGTTTGCACTGTTTGTGTTGGAAAAGACAACGGTAGAAAGTTGCCAATTGGTCCTTACCCACTTATTCAAACAGAATCACACAGGGGAAAATATGTATAATTACGGTTTTAAACAAGAAACATCTGTACAATTCCACTCACACTCATCTTGAAGTGCACTTACTTTTAAAGCAGAGGGCACTTTGCCGGCTGACAGTTTGTCAGTGTCCAAGTGGAGACTGGTAATGAGTGGCATTCCTCACAGATTGGTGCTTGAACCAGTGCTATTTAACATCTTTATGTGCAACATGGTGTGGGTAAACAGACAGTGGGATTGAGAGCACCCTCAGCAAGTTTGCAGATGAAACCAAGCTGAATGGTGCAACTGATATGATAGAGAAAAGGGATGCCACCCAGAGGGACCTGGACAAGCTTGAGCGGCAGGCCCATGCCACCTTCATGACGTTCAGCAAGACAAAGTGCAAGGTCCTGCACCTGGGTAGGGGCAAATGCAAGCAGAAATACAAGCTGGGCGATGAATGGCTTAAGAGCAGTCCTGAGGAGAAGCATTTGGGGATGTCAGTTGATGAAAGACTCAACGTGAGCCAGTAAATGCACGCTTGCAGCCTAGAAAGCCAACCTTATCCTAGGTTGCACCAAGAGAAGTGGAGCCAGCAGGGTTCTGCTCCTTTACTCAGCTCACATGAGAACTTACCTGGACTACTGCGCCCATTTTTGGGGCCCCCAACGCAAGAAGGACATGGAGCTGTTGGAACAGGTCCAGAGGAAGTCCATGAAGATGATTAGAGGGCTGAAGCACCTCCCCTATGAAGACAGGCTGAGAGAGTTGGGGCTTTTCAGCCTGGAGAAGAGAAGGCTCTGAGTAGACCTTATAGCAGGCTTCCAGTACCTGAAGGAGGCCCACAGGAAAGCTGGGGAGAGACTTCTTATAAGGACTTGTAGCAACAGAATGAAAGGAAATGGCTTTAAGCTGGAAGAGAGTAGACTTAGACTAAATATTAGGAAGAAATTCTTTACTGTGAGGGTGGTGAGACACTGGAACAGGTTGTTCAGTGAGGCTGTGGATGCCCCCTCCCTGAAAGCGTTCGAGGCCAGACTGGATAGGGCTCCGAGCAACCTAGTGTAGAGGGAGGAATTCCTGCCTATAACAGTGGGCTGAAAGTAGATAATCTTAAAGGTCCCTTCCAACCCAAACCATTCCATGATTCTGTGATCTTGAATGCATCTACAAAGACCGGCAGAAAAACAGTTTTAGAATACACATCTCACAAGAAGCATCATCAAGTCTTATGTTCATTCTTTAATACACAACTTTAATACACACGAGAAGACTGAGGTAAATGCTCTTTTGTAGTATTAGACGTGCATGAAACTACTGCGTGTCCAGGACTTTCATTTATATGCTAGTTACCTAACAAGTCAAGATGAAGTATTTTCCCAGTATACATTGATTTAGAGAGCAAAATGGCCCTTGACTTAGAAATAAACTCATCTTAAAGATCCACACTGAGATTCAAGAAGTGTACTTAACACCATGAGGGAATGCACTTCTGATTTCCAACACTATCATTTTCTGTGGATCAAGGAAGTCTTCTGTTTGCATCAAGATTTGGATACATAACTGATGACGGCTCTCTTTGTCAAGGCTTTGAACTTACATATTTGGTTATAAAACCCTGCCCTGAAATTTCACAGACAAAAAAAAAAAAAAAAAATCAACTTATTTTCCAGATAGGGAACTGAAAGAGATGAAAGATCAGGACTAAGTTCTTTAGAGTCAGTAGGATCATCACTTTTAAGGGGACTGCACTGGATAAACAATATTGTCAGCTCGTATTCACATGTTTTAACAGGAGAACAGAAGATTCCAGTATAAATTATGGATCCATTGATAGAAGTCCATAATAACAGCATACCACAGTCAGTACTTCCAGATTTCTGCCTTCTGTGGAAGCACCATTTCTATTGGCATATTGAAGCTATTACGACACGACAATGTTCATTTCCAATTAAGATGCTGTCTTTCAAGAGCATTTGCTCCTGACAGAGCAAAATCATCACAGCACCACAAAATGAAGCTTACTCTGTTGTTGGTAAGAGACAAGCAATGCAGAGGAACAAGCAGCAATCTTGGCAGAAAATTAGTTCATTTCATGAGCCACCTTAAAAGCATCTGAAAGAAAATCTTTGTTAAATAACTTAAATGTTGCATGAAGTATTAAATTACTTTTCAATTTCCTTTCCAATATTATTCTTTATATTTAGTCTATGTATTTAATGTAATGTGACAGTTGAAGACACTGTTTTCCTACCGACACTGGCAGTATACTCCAATGATTCAGCTTTACAATTGCAAGATGTAACGCTGTATCTCCAGACTCTGTGTGATCATATTCCAGTCCTCTGAAAAGCGCTAAGAATTATGTCTCTGGCATTGCATGCTGTTACGTAAGCATTAAAAACCACTCAGGATTAGAAAGTCTCATGCACCACTTCATGAGAAGCTACGCTTTTGGCTGGGAATCCCAACCTCACATTTTTGTAAATAAACATTCTAACAGCCATCTTTATACAAGCAAGCCGAAAACTTGCAGAGCTTGGGAAGCCTCTCACAGAAGACTTATCAGTTTGCTTCTTTGCCTTCACATTCACTGACAACTATTATTCCCACATCGAGTTATTTAAAATGGAAGCTACGAATGTAAACACTATTTGTTTCCACATTGTTTTAAACATCAATGTATCATTTCTCACAGTGAATAGCAGCTCTTTGTTCAGTCAGGTTGCATGGAAGATATTAAAATTCGCTGAGGATGATGAGAAAACTGGAATGTTGCTGCCCTTAGAGTTCCAGGAGTATGTGCACAACACTGTATCCACTATACTGTGAAATAACTGAAGCTGAAAGGGATCCATGGAGGTCATCTGGTCCAACACACCACTGACAGTAGGGCCAACACTGAAGTTGTATCAGCTAGCTCAGGCTCACTTGAGTTCCAAATACATTCAAGAATGGAGACATCACAGTCTCTGTGCAAACTCTTTGATCAATATCACTGAAAATATAAGTCTGTTAACTACTAAGTTTCCCTCATTACAAACTGTAACCTGCAAGACATTAGTAATTTCCATAACAAAAATACATACACATATTCAGTACATACTACAAATACAGGAAATAACGATGTCGGTAAATTTACTCAAATAGTCTTTAGAACAGATAATCTTGGTTGTTCATCTGGGCCAATTAGAATGCCAAAGATGGACTTCTTGATACAACATTTTCACGTAATTCAGCTCCCTTGCTGTCAGCAGAGAAAAATCTGTCTGCCATGCAGATAGGCCTAATAAAGGGCAGTATTGTGCAACTTAAAACATCGCATACTTGAATACAGTAAACAATTATATGGCAGGTCTACTCAGCAGACCAAAAAAAAAATTCTAGCATTAACATCAATTTCTTAAAGAATTTTTAATTTCAGTCCCAAGTACACAAAAAAGTGTCTGGTGAAACAGTAAATATTTGAATCTGAGGCAAGTAGCCTGCTGCTTACGCAGTTTCCTCAGTTTCTAAACATAAAATGGTGCTATCACTGCATAACTGAGCTTCCTTGGTGGTAAGCAAATGTGTGTCCATAACCTGTGCCAAAAAGTTTACAATTTAGCTTCCCTACCTTCAGTAGTCTAAAAGTCAGTCTTGATTTGTTTTCTAAATTCTCTATATAAAGTAAATTGAGATTGGCTAGAGTGATCTCACATCTAAGAATGGAAAGTTTCATAGAAGTTTAATTTCTTTTCACTGATTACCTAACTTAGACTAGGTACCTACTACTTAGACTGCCTAACAATCTCAAGTATTTTGAATATTTAGATTCCTGCATCTTTGAGGGGTAGAAACAGATAGAAATCAGGATGAGTAAGTGTACACAAACACCAAATCATTCACTTACCAACAGCTTAATTACTTCTCTAAAATTCTGCAACAAATGACTAAAAAACCCCAAAGCACTAAATTAATAATGGTTTCAATAGTAAGTGAAAAACATGTACATTAAGTTCGCATGTTTAACTGATTTCCAGACCAACACACATCCAAAAAGCATAATTTAATTTAGCATGATTTTGCAGTGAGTGAGCATTAACAATGAAATTTAATCATCACACAAATCTTTATGAATATCTAAAAGTCTAATACAAATATCCAAATAATTAGTAAAGATTAATTGTTTAAAGTGTTACCAGTAAGACGTTCAAGAACTTGGCAATAAATGCTAATAACCCTAGAAGCCCTTTCTAGAAGAATATTAATTTACAGTAATTCTTCCTAATAATTCTTTGTACAGTAAAAAAAAAAAAAGTATATTTGTGTTTTTCTGCTTCTCTTTCCCACTCCACCACCACAGTTTTGACCTCAGACTGAACCACCAGCCAATCAAACCTGATGGCAAAAATCCAGCAGTCCAAGATCTCAGTGTCAGCATCCAGCTCAAATGCTCTTTGGGAATTAAATCCACATTTTTGTTTAAAGCATAAAGTGCAAGTTTTCTCCAGTGCTATCAGAAAAGTGTGCTGCTAAGAATGTCACCACAGAATAAAATATTAACAATTAAAAGACTTATCTACTTCCAATAGCTCTCTTTAGGGCAGTTGTTAGATAGTGTTTAAAGGTATAGCAGGTCAGTACTATATACAGGAGATTATTATATAAGGTACTTTCTGATTTCATGAGCCAATGTTTTCACTCAAGTTCTTCAGTTTCCTCTGTAAAAAGGTCAGCCAGGTCTGCCACCGTCAGAACTGAAGCTTCTGACTGTTTCATGGAAGAGCTTGTGTGGCTGTAGGAAAAAATTACATTCAGACATCAAAGAAAGAATCAACTTAAGTAACAAGCAGTATGCACTGAAGGCCACGTGGTTCAGAGAACAATAACTGGCTATGAGCTCAGCAGAAGAAAACCCTTCCAACTAGGGAAAGTACATACACGGAACAGCCACGTCTCTTGCACAGATTGACTCCATCTACTATCCCTAACTGTGGTGAATACCAAACACTTCAGAGGCAGCAGAAGATGGGATAATCCACTCTGTCGTCTTAACATCTGGGGTGCTGGCTTCAGATTCCGAGCATAAGGTTTGATCCTACTTTCAGAACATCAACTCCCACTAAATCATTACATCACAGTATATTCATCTGAAGTTTATGTGCAAAAGTAGGGCCACTTCGCTGTCGGGAAACTGAAAACCATTCTTTCAGGGACTAAAGTTGAAATCTTTCTTAAGTAAAGCCAAAAATTTGCATGTAAATTTTTTTGGTCTCACCATTTTGACAGCAAAAAAAAAAAAACAAAAACACAACACTGGAAAAGTTACTCATTTTCCCAAACAAAGGCCTCTTCCTGGATTTTTTTTTTTTTTTTTTAAAATGTGTATAAGCAATGTGTACAGTTACAGAGATACAAAATTCTTAAGTTTTCTGCACAAAGAATGTGAATGCTGCTTTGTTTCAGACTTGGTATTTGTTACTTTGTTTTTGAAAAAACACAATAGTGGAAATTGCTGTCCATCTGCACACCCAACTGATGTATGAGCTGACATCTGAGCAACACTTACACTGACTGCAAAAAAATCAACCTATCTGACACACAAGTGTCAGTTGAGGTTTGTTGAGTTTAAAAATAAAGAAATAATAAGGTCAGATACTAGAGTTTACAAATACACGCTGTTGGTCCACTGGCATGCTTAGTAATATTCCATCTGTATCAATACTTTTATAGTAACAGAAATAGGTAAGCTGAAAAGGCAAATCATAATACATCACGTATTAACTAACTGGTCTTGTCTGAAGTAGAATATGCAAAATGTAAACAAAATACTCTTCAGAGAATTAGGATACTCTAAGCTTCCAGTTTCTTGGAAGAAGTTAAAAAAAAAAAAAACAATTTGTTTCAATTAAAAGAATCTGAAAGAGAATGAGTGTTTGTTTCGAAGACATGTGTATCTAAATGTAACGTAAGTATGTCCAAGAATCACCTTTTCAATTTCATTGCAATAATAACGTTTTAAAAATTTTAACACATACCTCCTATCTACAGTTTTTAGCATAGTCTGCATTCTTTCTTCTATTGTTGCTTTTATCAGGAACCTATGGACAATGGTAGACCTGAATGTGTTTAATAAAAAAAGAAAAATAAAAACAAAGTTTAGATAAGTTGTTACTCTCAGAAGTTCAAGACCACTTTTGTCTCATACTAATTATTTTTTAGACTCCTGGAAAAAAAAAAAAAGCAAAAAGGCATTGTATTTTAAGACAGAAATCATACAAGGTAATTAATAATTTCCACTGACATTTAAAGTCCATCTAAGATCACATGCTTTCACCTGGCTGTACTAAATGTACGTACTAAATGAACATAAATTGCATTAACTAAAGTGCTAAAGCAGATGTTAGGCAAAGTTTTACTTTCTTTGTCCCTATTTCTAAAAAAACAGTCCTCAAGAGTCTCCTGCGTGGTTTAGAGAAATGTCTTGGGCTCACTTTCTACAGGCAGTGTTTAAACTGCATTGTAACAAGTCACTCCAAGAGATGGAGCTCAATGTAATTACTGAAGCTAGCTTTAATAGCATTGTTCTTGAAGACAGCAACATTACATAAAAATTTGAAAGACTCAGTAATTGAAGTCAGTAATCATGACACTATAAACACCAGAAAAATGTCAAAAGTAAAAACGTCAGTATGCAGAGCCCTCCAGAGGAGGGCCTCAAAGATGATCAGAGGGCTGGAGCATCTCCCCTATGAAGACAGGCTGAGAGAGTTGGGGCTTTTCAGCCTGGAGAAGAGAAGTCTCTGAGGGGACCTTATAGCAGCCTTCCAGTACCTGAAGGAGGCCTACAGAAAAGCTGTAGAGAGACTTTTTATTAAGGTCACGTATCAAGGATGTGAGGGGAAATGGCTTTAAACTGGAAGACAGTAGATTTAGACTCGATATCAAGAAAAAATTATTTACTGTGAGGGTGGTGAGACACTGGAACAGGTTGCCCAAAGAGGCTGTGGATGCCCTCTCCCTGGAAGAGGAGGACAGGCTGGATGGGACTCTGAGCAACCTGGTCTAGAAGGAGGAATCCCTGCCCATAGCAGGAGGGTTAGAACTAGATCAATTTAAAGATCTCTTCCAATCCAAACCATTCTGATTCTACAATCATGTTTCTCTTAAACATTAGGACATAAAACTACTAGAGAGCATCCAAAGCAGGCTAAGATTGCAAAGGGTCTGGAGGGCAAGGTGTACGAAGATGTCTCTGGATTGGTTTAGCCCAGAGCTGAGGAGGGGCCTCATGGCGGCTGCAGCTCCTCACAGGGAATGGAGGGGCAGCGCTGAGCTCTGCTCTCTGTGACAGCAACAGGGCCGAGGGAACGGCATGGAGCTGCGTCAGGGGAGGGTCAGCTGGGGGTCAGGGACACGTTCTTCATCAGAGAGCAGCAGGCATGGAACAGGCTGCCCAGGGCAGTGGTCACGGCCCCATGCTGACCAAGTTCAAGGAACATTTGGACAATGCTCTGAGGCACAAGATGTGGATACTCTTGTATGGAGCATGGAGTTAGATGTAATGATCCTTGTGGGTCCTTTCCAACTTGAGATACTCTGATTCTGTGAACTTTCCATCAATTACCATAAGATGACTAGTACTCTAAAGCAATAAAGTGAGAAAGCTATTTTATAGAAATGGTAACTTGCATTATTCAAATAAGATAAACTTCCTTTTAAAAGAAATTATATTACCTTTTCCAATTGCAGTGAAGATATTCACAAAATACCCCATATCAACAGTGAAATCTCTCTCTGTACTTTCAAACTATCAGGAAATATTTTACCCCAACAGAGAAGGGCAGCTCAAGGTTATAATCATAGTATGATTTCTTAAAATACCTCCTTAAAATAAACCAACAATACAATGACAAGGAGTACTCAGCATGGAAAAACTGTTTCCTATTGTGATTTACTCTTTTGATCCTCATTCATACTCCTCTGAGCTTATGCGCCCTGTGTTTACAAAAACTACTTCCACAAAAGTGTGAACACTGAATACTGTTTCCATCTTGCAAGCTTATTGCAACTCTTAGATAGTTTTCCTTTTTTTTTTTAAACATAAAAGAAAATCCTTCAATTTTACCTATTATACACTTTTATAAAATTATTTTGAATTTGTATCTATATACACACACACAGTTTGAGCCATTCTCTAATCATAGAAAATGAAGAGAAATACTTGGAAAAAATACAGTGACAGATACTCTGATTTGGAACAATTCCCATCTAGTCTAGTAATCTGTCTTTGATGGGAGCCAAAGCCAGCAAAAGACTATTTAAAATATACAGAGAAGGTGTAAAAGACTATTTTTCCCTAATACTTTCTACTCTATACCCATAGCCATTTGCTAATCAAGTACTTGAATCAGATGTGGTATTTAGGAATTGCTATTCTAAATTTGCTCATTCTCTAAGATAAGTGGACAGGGTACTCATCTAAGACAGCGATTAGGGCATTCTCCCAAGTGGAAAGTGCACTTGAATACCGAGGCAATAATAAAGGCAGGAATGTTAGCTTCAGACATCCTGGTGAAAGCATTTTCTATCAAGAGAGATTATTCTCACTATAACAGCATTGATTTCAAAATAAACGTTATGCAGCTTGTAATTTGGTGCTGGGAATGACCAGACAGAATAAGCCTCTCAAGGAAACCTGAATGGGCAATTCCTGAACATAGCCCCATATGACAGAAACACGCTGAGTTGCACCAACCTCTAATCTGAGACATTTCTGGACACATCTAGAGGTAGAACTTCAACGTTAAAAGCTAAGGCTTCAAAGGCAAACAAATTTCCGCTATCTCCAAAACTGAGAAGTTCAGAGAACTAGATTTATTCTGACTACAGTACATGGCTCTATTTTGGACCATATCTAAACCTCTTAAAGCAATTTTAATTCTTACTTTGTCTGGCCAATACGATGAACTCTGCCAATGGCCTGAAGCTCATGTGCAGGATTCAGAATAGGTTCCACAAGGAGAACATGAGTTGCTTCTATTATGTTTAGTCCATTGGAACCAGTGTGAAGAGGTAGCAGCAAAATATTTATCTTGGGATCGTATTTAAATGCAGAGAGATTTTCCTGAAAGGCAAAGATCACAACAGTGTGATAAAAGCTCCTCAATTAAGACTGTGGAGAACAGCTTTATATTTTCAAATAATTATAGCAGATATGACAAGCCCCATACTGACAGTCTTGCAGCATGATTGATTGAAGACTAGTCATCACCAAAGATGAAGGCAGGTTATCAGGAAGGCAAGCAACACTGACTAGCATCTCATCCTTAACATTTCAACACTAGCATGAATATGCCAACATTACTTTTCAGGAGATAATTTATTGTTGTTTTTTTTTTTTTTTTTTTTTTTTTATCTCCAAAGGCTTTAAATTGTGGTTTTTGGTAAATACAATTTTTAGAATTAACCATTTGGAGATAAAAGATTCTGCTAAACACATTTCCTGCTCTTTCAGTTTCCAAAATGAAACAATGAAGTAGAAGGATCAAATTGATTTCTGTGACTTGCAATTTTCTCCCACTGAAATAATCTAAAGAAAAATATCCTTTATGTACCTGAAATTTACTAATTCCATTGATTTGAGAGAAGGTCATATTGTTGTCGTACAAAGCTTTAGCAATTATGTCCAACACATCTTGCCACTGTAAAAAAAAAAAACACAACAGAAGTAACTCTATTACAAACAGTAGTGACAGCTTAAATATACTAAGTCTACTAAAAGTACTAACATTTAAGGTTTAAAAAAAAAAATAAGCTGTATGGTAGAAACCATACCTTTCCTAAATCAAAATAAGAAAGGTAACTAAAATTCAGCTTAAATAAAAGAAACTATCAGTCAACTCAGAAATGGTTTTACTATCTATCAAAAATATATGGACATCACATTTAAAGACATATAGAATTTCTAATTTCTAACTCCTCCCATTCAAGTGTTTGTTGACAAGCTGTTACATCTGTTGACAAGAATTACCGATCACGCTTCAGGAAAAATGAATTGTTCTACAAATTCTCAAAACCATCAAGAGGCTGCACAGAATGACTCAATGTTCTGGTACCTAAAACCAAATCCCTGAGAATGACTGTTTTAAAGTCACAGAAAACACATACACAAAGACAAGATAGAAAGTGAAAATCAATACCGTTGAGAAAACCAAGGACTTAGCCCCTGGATCTTTAAATTGAATTCTCTTCAGTGTTCGAACCACAGCTTCTACTTTGGTGGAATGACTTCCCTTCAAAAACAGAAGAACAACATTAGTAGGGTAGTATGTTAAAAAACACCTTCTAAATTCATTCTTTTATTAAATAATTCTGTATCAGGACTCTTATATCTCAGAAAGATATTGACAAACTGTTCCATAAAGCTGTACTTTTTAAAAGAGAAAAAAGACAATACTTAAGTGAAGATTCCTGACCCATCTAGATGACAACCCTCCCAAGAAGAAACAGGGAACAAATTTAAACATTGCCAATCAAAGAATTACAGATTCACCAAGGTTGGAGAAGACCTTCAAGATCATCCAGTCCACCTCCGTGAGCAGCCCATTCCAGTGCTTGACCACTCTTTCAGAAAAGTAGTATTTCCTAACATCTAGCCTAAATCTCCCCTGGTGCAGCTTGAAGCCATTCCCTCTAGTCCTATCACCAGTTACACGACAGAAGAGGCCGACCCCCAGCTCACTACAGCCTCCCTTCAGGTAGTTACAGAGAGCAATAAGGTCTCCCCTGAGCCTCCTCTTCTTCAACTTGGAGGAATAATAGGTTAAGCAGCACTGAACTGCTTTTAAACCTTTCACGTAACGCACTGCTATAGGATCAGTGATGTATTACAGTACAAGCAGTAGTTAGAAGAAGGAAGGCCTACAGATGCATCTGTCTAATTCTGGATGAGGCAGAACAGGTAGTCCAAGTAAAACAACTGCACTAAACGTGACAACTAGGCTTGTTGAGGTTTAAATTATCAGCGTGTTCTTTACAAAGTTTTCCAAACTGATCTTTCCTTCCCTTCAAACTTATGGATAAGTTTTCACAAAAACAAACTGCATGAACCTTTGTTGCTTTTGTTTCTCACTCTAGCAGCACTAAAGTTACACTCTATACTATAATACTGTCTAGTTATCTCAAAATATTAAAAATCTAGTATGGATGATGAATGTAATTATTGAAGGATTGTGCACTGCCACAAAAACAGATTCTGCATTTATAAGTAGTTCAGTGCTTAGGGAACTCAATGCTACATTCTTCTCCTTATTCACTTTTGTTTCTGTAATCTTTCCCAATAAGCAGGGAAAAGGACTCTAAAAAAGTAGAATAATAATAAAAAAAGAGTTCTTTAGTATCCTCCTCTTTCTTTCAGCATGCACTTCGTATTACAGTAATTTTACAAATATATGTAAAAATATATATAAATATTAAGAAACCCTTATTTAATTGCTTATTAGTTCTCACACGTATAGCAATTATGAGCTCCACAAGATTCAACTTGACAAATAATGTTTTATTTCTGTCTGCACCTGTCCTCTGAACATTGAATTAACTATGTTGGCTTGCTACAATGATGGATCAAATTTACTCAAGTTATGCTGCTCACAGAACTGGTGGGGAAGGATGACAGCAGTATAAGTACAAGTTGGAAGCCAGTGTTTGTCTATGTGGTCATTCACGTGTTATGCAGTTAAGTGAATGCTCCTGAAGACCTTCTGTAGGCTGATCAAAGGCTGCAATAAGCAATACCACTGTCTTTCTGAAGGTCTTCCATAATGATTGCAGCTCTGTGTCATAGACATAGTAGCAACCCATTTTTTTTTCCACGACACCTCTGTTGCTCCTGGCAGACATGAACACTGTTTTCAAAAGTTGAACAGTTAACAATGCTTAGGTATTATGATCTGCAAGGATGAAAGACATTTGCAGTCTTACAGCTACTGCATGGCATAACCATCTTCAGTTTGAAGATCTGAAGCTAACTTTAGGCAATTCCTATAGTTTCCAGGATCATTTTTGTGTTTTTCTGAAATTATCCACATGTAATTCACTGATGACAATTCTAGCTAATCTGCTCCAAATGGGTTTTCCACAGAAATATTTCATGAAAGAAAAATGAAACAGAAGGGCAACCTCTTCATCCTCAGATCACATTTTATTTTATCCTGTTCTCGTAAAACCTTTCACACAATTAACGAAGTTTGTATAAATTTAGTGAAATATAGTCAAATTTACTCTAACAGCATCTAACACAATTTTAACGAATGGCTAAGTTAACCACTTATCCTTACCCTATTATGTTTCTGTAAATTAGTATAGTTTTGTTACTTCACATCACTTTCCTTTGCAGAAACTGCATTTACATTATTCAGAATCTTCCACTATTTGTAAAGCAATTATTATTATTATTATTATTATTATTTTTTTTTTTTTTTTTACATACAATATCAAATCTACTGAGAAACAAAAAGCAACTCACTAACTGTAAACTTCTGTTAGTAAGAAAACTGCATGCAGGAAGCCAATCCATGGCTTCCAAATCAATCCAAATTAATGCCATCAACCTGCGTATCTGTGTAGACAGAGTAACCTTCACACTCTTCCTCAAGTATCAATCTTTCCTGCTGATATTCTTCATTAGGATTACTTGTCTCAACATTCAAAGCTGGACACTCATGGCAAATACATTTTACAGGTGTGAATTCCTACAATACTGAAGTGCTACGCCCTCTCCACAGGCAGGGCATGAACTAAATTTCAGCTAACCATTATTTAAGTGTCTTAATAATCTTTCCAAGCTTTTAATACTCCAGTATTTTTGCCAAAATGAACAAAAGAAACAAGTCAGCTTTCACTGTTTTTCTGGCAGTTTCTTGCTGCAAGTTCTACCCCTCCCCCAAAAAAACTCCCACAAGCTTATCAAGTCCAATTTTTCCTTGCTAGAAGACACAGTAGCTGTAGCCAATGTTGTTGATTTTTCCACCCATTAGACTTCCTGTGACTCACACATTACAAATCTGACTTTGTACACAATCACTTAGAGGAACTATGATGGAGAAAAAAGCCAACAGTACAACACTCAAAGTGCTTACACTTTTTGCTCTATTTTTTAAAACATAATAGCAAAGTGCAGAGAGCTTTTCGTCCCACTGCTTACATCATACTAGAAAATTTTAGATTTGTCATGGAACCAACAACTGACCAAAGCTTTGGTTCACAGCACGCGCACACACAATGAATTTTGTTCTCAATATTTACAGTGAGGTGATAGTAATAGAAGTATTCTATTATGAGGCCTTTGTAAAGGCTAACTGAACAACAAAAATTACCCAACTCATTAATCATGCACCTTGAAGTTTGTTATTTTCTTGAATATCCTGGTTAGAATACATAAATAGATGAGCCAGTTCTAGTTAACAAAGAGCACACATTAGAATCAAAACTACAAACAATGTCTCAGATGACAGGCTAGCGATACCCACTGTAACACTAACCAGAGAGTGGAAGCCTTTACAGAAGCATAACATACAGTAAAGCTTTTTCTCAGTATAAAACACTTCCTTTCAGGTCTAATTCAGTAACTTCACATGGCTAATACCAGCAGAAAGCAGCAAGATGTATACAGCAAAAAGGAAAAAGAAGTACTGAATATTGAAAGAGATCAGAGTGACTGAGAGCCTTCAGATGAAAGCAGAAGTGATGAATAAATGACGATTGTTATACATGCAGCTGAAGATGTTGAGGCTATGATTAATATTTGACAGTAACCACGAGCTAGTTATCTTTTGTAAACAACTGTCCTTAGAGGACTACAAAGTGAAAAGTTAAAAATAATTCTGTCTGATTTGATAGTAGATACAGTTAAGCTACAGTACAAATTGTTCCTCTTTAATGAGATAATACAAAATGCAAATTTATATACCTCAAGTTTCCAATGCAAACATTTTATGTATGGCAGTAGATGACCTGTTCCTTCTGCATTTTGCTCAATAAATTTAGTTGTTTCATTTTATTTAAGTTGGTTCTTTTACTTTAAGTAACTTACCAAACGTATTTGGAGTTTTCTTGTTACAATCAAGATTCTATATCTAGGCATTTAATAAGCAGTATTTTCAAACATGTCTAAAGTGAAGTCCTCGTAATCAGCACTTCAAAAATGCTGTCTATTTACTCCCCCTGGTGCCACATGCTGTCAACTACCTTAACTCTAATAATTTCATTTATAATGCATCTACTTAAAAAGAAATACCAGTTCAACAGGAAGGCTGACATAGCAGGCACAAGTACAGCAGCATTAACCAGCAAAAGTCAGCAACTCTAGTATACCCACAGGGTTCAATGGAGAGTTGCACAGGTAACATATGGAAGTCTCTCAGCATGTTATTACTTTTAACTATACTAACCAAATAAAAACTATGATTGTTACAGCCAGATGTATCATAATCACATTCTAGAAAAGACAGCAGTATCACCTAAATGAAAATATTATGTCTTTTACCTTTTTTAATTCAGCACGGCCAGAGTCTCCCTTCCTGATTTCAGTTTTCGTTTGCCCATAGTTAAAGAGTTGCATTTTTTCCCCCCAAATGATGGTTTGTATAGCAGACATTTCATTGGTAATCAAAATGCAAAACAACTACTGTATGCAGGAAGCTCAAAAAGCATTTCAGATGACTAATCTTTGGTTCAGAATCAGGATTTATATCCTCTGGCTAATTATGAAGTTTTATCAATTAACTTTTTATTCTAATAGTCTCATCACAGAATCATAGAATGGCCTGGGTTGAAAAGGACCACAATGATCATCTAGTTTCAACCCCCCTGCTATGTGCAGGGTCACCAGCCACCAGACCAGGCTGCCCAGAGCCACATCCAGCCTGGTCTTCAATGCCTCCAGAGATGGGGCATCCACAACCTTCTTAGGCAACCTGTTCCAGTGCATCACCACCCTCTGAGTGAAAAACTTCCTCCTAATAGCAAACCTAAACCTCCCCTGTCAGTTTAAAACCATTCCCCCTTGTCCTATTACTATCCAACCACATGGATAGTGGCACATATAGTGAGAAGCTAGGTGAGAAGCTTTATTTTAATAGTTTTATTTTAATTAAGATGTAATTTTTAATCCATTTACCAGGTGCACTTAAAAGACTATGCATCAAAAATACATCCTCTTTCACCTCACTTCATGTTTTGTGCAACAAAACATTTCAATACTAAGATTGGATCTGCAAGCTTACAAAAACATTTTACCTTAACAGGAATATCATCCTCTTGATTTGCAGTTTCAGCAGTAAAGACATATGATATTTCTTTATGAGATGTTGTCTGCCTGCAAATGGCGCATTTAATTGAGCTCCGGCGGGTGCCAACACTGTACTGCTCTATGATGATAGCTATACACTCATTACAAAAACAATGCCCACACGTCAGCACAGCCCACTGTACAGGGAACAGAAAAAAAGAGCAACAGTTTCACATAACATGAAGGTAAAGCAGTTCCTTAATACATATTAAATTACATTTTCGTAGCAAAATTATTTTTATCGAAGTCATCAGATTAAAAATGAAGAATTTTAGAAATGTTTTCAGGATTTAAAATTGCAAGACGTTACAGTCTCATTTCTATTAATGCTTATCTTTAATGCATAGGCAGAACAAGAATTTACAACCTTTTTAAAAAAGATCACGCAAATGTTAGCACTGTAAAAGTCAGAATGGTTTGGATAGGAAGGAACCTTTCAAGATCATCTGGTCCAGCCTTCCTGCCCCAGGCAGAACACCTTTCACCAGATCAGGCTGTCCAAAGACTCGTCCAACTTGACTTTGAGCACTTCCAGGAATGGGGCATCCATAACCTCTTTGGGTAACCTATTGGGTAACGTCTTCAACTTTACTTTTTTTTTTTTTTTTAATAATAAAGATACAAAAGAAATTAAAACATCTTTGGATTTTAAGATTTTGAACAGAGAATATAAACCTCTCATTGACAACCTTTTGTTTCTAATGCAGAAACTGTTTTTCATTTGAGGGATTAGATTTACATCTCAGCTGTGACCTTCCTTATCAGAAAAGTAATTTGTAAAACAACCTTTTTGTGCCACCAATTAGAGTCTGAACAATTTTTGTGAGTCCAGGTAGCAGAGGGAACTAACAGAATGACTGATAAGCAAGGAAGTTACATTTGAGGCTTTGCGAGGTTTTTCCAATAAGGGAATGGAATTAGGACTGCTCACAAATGAGAAAGATGTTATTTCAGGGGAAAGTATGGTACATTAAAAGAAAGGTTTTAGTTCCCATTCCAACATCACATTCAGTTAAAACTATATGTTGAAAAATTGACATATAACTGACTCAGCTCCAGGTAGACTTTATAAAAGCAAAAACTGCTGACTGAAGCATCTTACCTGTTTTCCCAGTTGACGTGCACAGATAGGACACGGTTCTGGATTAACTCCCCCGGTAGTTTTATGTTGAGACTACAGAGTATACAAAAATAGACTTGGTGTTTCAATGAATAAAAAGATAGTCTATACTTACAAGTTTCTAGAAAAAAATGAATGCCGAAATCCTTAAGTGTGTACATACAATCAAAAATTTCACTCCTGAAGAACTAAGTCTATCTTGAAGAATTAAAAAAAAAAAAAAACAACATAGTTCACAGTAAATAAATGAAGTGCTGCTCATGCAGCAGACTTTCAGATGGCATATGAATCTCTACTACAGCTTTAAAAAAAAAATCTGAGCACATAGATGCTTTAAATGAGATGCTCCTCACACTTTCCGTCAGTTTGATATTGTGGGAAAACAAACATACTTAATCATGCTTCCTTAAGCAAAAATCATACTTACTTGAACAGTAAGATTAACACTACAACATACATGGAGTTTGATTTGTCTTTTTTATATTCATTTGACCTATGAAGCTGCTTTTCCTGTTGAAGGAGATAAGCTCTTGGTAAAATAGCGAGAGTACTTGAAGAGGTATGTAATTTTACAAGGCTTCTACTGAACATAGTCCAGTTAATTTGGAGAGTATTTTAACTGACCATAAGTATTTCACTAGTTTTATGTTTGTGTAATTAAGCAAATGGTCAAAACATATAATGTAATAACTATGACAATACAGTAACGTGGAGAATAGCACACATTTTCGACACATACTGAAGCACTTTCGAGAAAACTTGTTTTCTCGAAAGAAAGTTTTAAATGAAAGTTTTAAATGAATATGAAAATTTTAAATGAAAAGTTTCTTCAGCTAGGGAAATACAATACATCGGTTTAATTTGGTAAAGAACAAAAGCTATAAACCTTACTTTCTCCAGATTAGTGAGATACAGAAGTTGTCCTAATTTCTTTTGAAGCTGTGATTTAGCAACTGCCTTATCGTTCAGAAGTTTCACGCGGTTTTGCTCTACCTATGGAAACAGTTTTAAACACATGTATAAGAAATTGGAAAGAACACACAGTTGGAACGTCTATTTTCCAATAGAGAAAAAGAAGAAGCTTTTTTATCTAACACTAAGAAAGAAAAAAGGGAAATTTCTGATTTTGTAAAAATAATAATTTAAAAAAATAGAAGGTTAAATTAACTCATCATTTTCTTTTTGTTCATGAATGGAAAACTGTCCGTACATTTCATGTAGAACAGTATTTTTCTTTGCTCCTCCCAAACATCCCAAAATCACAACAGAGACATGCTATAGGCCTTACATACAGATCTTGATACATTTTGTTGCTGTTTTGAGATACAGTCTTCATTTATTCTTTCAGAAAAGAAAAACTTTTTTTTCCGTCAACTTGTTTACCTCATGTGGCTCTATGATGTGAAGAACTGGTGGATTTGGTTTTGGCTCATCAGGATGACGCACCCTCAGCCGTTCTGTAGCCATTGCTAGTTCATCAATAGCAGACACGTGATCCCTTAGCACCATCCAATATTCATGAAGTAACTATAAGAAAAGCCTAAACAAATTAGCAGCAGAACTGAGTTGAGATCCCTTTAGACGAGTCCACCATACAATGCATATTATGAAAATATTTTTGGAGTAAGAGATGATATTTCTTTACAGAAATTCAGAGACCACAACAAAATATGAAGGAAGTCAAGATTATCCCTATACCTTTTGCTTGCTTTCTTCTCCAGTCTATTTATAAAACGAGTATCTCTCATTTCTTCTACAACTACTACTATAATAGGTAATACAATTAAAAATCCAGTAGCAAAAAGCATTGCAAGACTAAGCAAATGCTGAATAAGGGGAAAATGATTAACCAGTTTTTGAAGAGTTAGCTGTTACAGTACAAAGATCAAAAGTGAAGTGGTGAAGTACGTTAACAGTGGTCTTGATAAAAGAACAGACAAGCAAAAGGTGAACATTAAATCAGACTCAGACCTCTCAAGTAAAAGCAAGTGTTGACTTCCTCTAAAATAATTACTAGGACTAGAAAGACCAGAATATCTACCAGTTTACAAATTACTGGTAACACTGTAATACTTCTTCCCAAGCTTTTCATAATTTATGTACTATATCAAGCAGACCTTATTGACCTTACTGAAATTACAAGATCTTTTGCAAATGCCCAAAGTTACTATTTATTGATCAAAAATGAAAAGAGGAAGCATTCAAAAGAAACACTTTTGATTGCATCTAGCTAATGACACCTTTGTGAACAAAAGCTCATCTCCTTACTCTATCACTTGTTTACTGCAAGGAAATCCAGTCACGCAAGCAAGCATGAATAGGGCCATAGAATCCACCAGTAGTTCCCTCTAGAAGAGGGAACATGAGACCAAAGGTTTTAGATTATATTGTTTGGCAAACAACATCCAGGAAAAAAAAAACAGTAATGATGGGACATCTGTAAGGAGCAGAAGACTGAAGTTAAATTGAATTAAAGAACTGACCAACATTTGTGAGTCTCACTACAGTCTGATTTAACTAAATATAAAAATGCATTTAATTATATCTGTGTACACTGTCCAGGGAACAACAACAAAAGTGCTTACTAAATTGCTTAGCTACCAGTATGGCTCTTTTAAAAATCCTAAAATCACACCTAAATCACTAATTCAAACTGTGTAATAAGCAGCATGAAAATGCTTTGTGAAGAAAGACTTTCAGGAGCACAACTTAGATAATTGGTCATCCACAGCTTAAATTTGCTTATATTACATAAAATGAACTATATAACTGTTTCTTTGCCATCTTATTTACTGTACCTTATATTCCTTTTTCCACGCTTCAAAGAGTTCCAGAAATATGCTACCTTCTTCAGTTAGCTTAACATCCAGCCGGTGTGCTTTGGCAAAGGAGAGAATAGCTTTCAAGGCACGCTCAGTTTCACTAGCTGCCCACAGTCCTCTACTTGTGGTGGGCAAACGATCATCAACAAGCCCTTCTTCATCTTCTATCATCTCTTCAAATATAGCCGTTTGGCCTTTAACACTTAAAAATAAAACCAGCAACTTAGCACTGATACAGAACTCCACGTCAGTTTCTAACTATTTATCATATATTTCAACCTTCTAATATTTGATTAAAGGAAAAAGCAAATCAAACAAGTATAGAAAGAAGTATAAACATCTGTTTGCTATATCTCAAAAAAAAAAAAAAAACTTACTTCAAACACAGCAAATCTGGCACCAGCAATTAAATCACTGTATGTGCTATTTCTCAGCTCAGATTCATTAATAGCTTTTTGTAAATGCTTAGACATCTTAATTACCTTTGTTAGTTAAGAACGATTCTAGAATACCACATTAAAAGAAAACCAATTGACTTCTTTAATCAGCAGCAGAAGCAAATTCTGAAGCAAAATAAAATGCTGTGCATTGCACTGTACAAGAACAGTACAGCTTCTCTGTTCCCTCCTTAACAAGCAAGGTCTATTCAGAAAACACCCTGATGTTTCTTAATGATCCCACCGATCATAACGGAGCTTCCACTAGTGCAGCAATCTCAAGATATTTGACTTTGGCTTTGTCATTGTGATGGATATAATAGAGAAAAGTAAAAAAGGACTTAGAGGGCTGTAATCCACATCTCTGCACTGTTGACTATGTCAATTTCTTTCATACCACGGCTGGTGCAACCTTTCCTTCAGGTCACAGCTGCATTCACTTTTTTTTCATTTTAGTAAAGTTGAGTTTGTATAGAGTAATTAAAGAAAATAAAAATCAGAAAGGATATGGTATTACACCATTTATAACCAAACTAAAGACAAATACTTGCACAAACTTGCCTTCATTTAGCATATCTGTAGTTACAACATGCACTTTCTGAACGCTTCAACACTGCGTTTCAAATGTACCCAAGTTATAGCAGTCTGAGAAAAAGTGGCATGTATTTGCTCTATCTACATAACCTTTTCAAATCAATTTTACACAAAAAATTAATCTGAATAAAGAAATTGCTACCGAGACAGCAGGCAAGAAGTTGCTGTCATCTGTTCATAAAGTATCCCAGAAAACATAAAGCAGAAAATAAAACAATCCAGTTCACTTCTTTTTGTAATGAGAAATTTATAAAATTATGTACTTACGTATGAGAAAAGAGTTTTGACTCATATTCTGTGAACAACTCATCAGCCTTACAAAAGACACAGCTGCAATATAGAAGATTGAAAAAAAAACAAAACAAAACGCTATTTGATCAATCCTGCAATTTCTTATTCCAAAATAAAAAAAATCCACAGAGAGTCCTCAAAAAAAGAAAAAAGCAACTTAAGTCTTATATTTATACAGTATAGCATCTGATGACAAAGCATTTCATAAGCATAGCATTATTTTATCATTCTATAAAGTTCTCAACTGATAGGGTGGCCAAACATAGGAACAAACTACCCAGGGAAGTGATCACGGCACCAAGCTCCTGTGTGTTCCAGAAGCATTTCAACAATGCTCTTGAATATATGATTTAACTCTTAGGTTGCCCTGTGTGGAGACTGAAGTTAGATTTGATGACCTTCATGGGTTCCTTCTAGCTTCATTCTATTCTATGACTCCATAAAGACAAAAGAAATGATTCTAACAGTTGGACCTGTGATGTCTGTCCACATAAAAATCCCGAATACAAAATGAAGACTTGAATCTTTTTGCTCATTTCAAATAAAGGAAAAAAAAATCATTAATACATCTCTAAAATATATTTTACATTTCCCAGACATACTTGTTAAGTGGAAGTCTAACAGGTCGCAAGTGGCAAATAGTGGCAGCCTCAATAACCTCCTTTGAGGGAGGGCCTTCTAAGTTTTTCACTGCTTCTCTTACAATCTTCTGGAACTTCTTCACTTCATCCATCTGGGTTGTGAGCAGGTACTGAAGGCCTCTACAGTCTCTGAATCTGAAGTAAAGAAAAAGGGAACTAATAGCACAAAGTCACCTAGTCCAAATTTATTTCAGTATTTTGAAGAAAGTAAGTAATAATATTTGACAATGTATCAAGTTCAAACATGCTTATTGCTAATGTGATGCTAACTGTTAGGAATCATTCTGTTGCATCCCTTGAGATGATGCCTGGTGTTTGTGGAATAGAAAGACTCTTCCTAAGGCTTGAGTGTGACCAAATGTTAGTAGCCAATACTAACCAGCAACATTCTGAACCACACTACAAATCTCCTGAATGCAAGCAACTATGTATTCTCATATGTCTCGTTTGCATCTGTTGGCCAAACTTATTTTCAATAAGCTGTGCAGTTCACAGTGAACACGTGTTCACTGCAAGAAGTACACTGCTCATTAAGTAGTTGGCTTACAAAGAAAATCATTAAAAATGGACATTAAAGTGAACTATTTTCCTAAAACTTCTTGATTACACATGGAACATGAACACCAGTAAAGCATTTCCTATACTGTGTTTTTCCTGTGGGCTCCTTTACTGAGAGTGCACTGTTCATACAATGTCTGACACTCAACTGCAAGACGGTGATTTGCAAGACTGTGCTTCTGTGCCTCAAGGGAAGTTTGATCAAAAACATCCTTTTTGTATAGTGAGCAGAGAAAAGCAAAAGGTTTGCCAACACTACTGAAGTTTGGATTTCAAAACAAATATGAGTTTGCCTAACCAAGTAGCCTAAAATTATACACATATTGGAACCACAGGTCTACTATTAATAAAATTGGCTATTTAATATTCCAGATTTACCACATTGGACAAATCTCCATGCAAGTTGAGGAACATAAATCTCTGAGCAAGGGTTGGAATCTATAAGCAGGGAGTTCTGCTAGGTGACCTCCAGATGTCATTCTAATCCATTGTTACATAATTTCACAAAAACTGTAATTGCTTCAGAGTATCACACAAATACTACCAACTGCTTGACCTGATTTTCCATATCAGAAATTCCATTCTGTACAATAAAGAGTACCCGGTAAGACAATTTGTTTACATAACATGAACCTGTAAAGCACTGCTTCCTAAGTTAAGATTCTCTCTTTTTAACATCGTGATGCTATTTTATGTTGTTAAAGACTTTCTGGTATAGTCCATTCATTCGCTTCCCATTTCTGTGAGTCAGATTCTTCTAGAGGTCATCCAATTTTAATGTAATAAACTTTCAATCTCTCATCCAGCAGTTGCTATAAAAACTATAAAACCACAGTATGATAATAAAGAGGAACACTTTAAAGAATGCTTATCTAGGAGAAAAGTGTAATTCTCCTGTTTTTCTTTCCAAGCCTAGGTAGTTATGATTTTTTGGACTGTAACTGAAACTTAATTTCAGCCTAGATGCTCTAAAGCTTAAGTGCCTGCTATTTAACTGCAACTGTTAGTACAAACTGATTAGAATACTTGAGCAGACATAACTGTATTCATTAACCTATTTCAGCTATTATCTTACTTATCTGCCATGGAGAGTTTATTTGTCTGTTGTTTGTAGTTGCAGGTTATTTCATTTTGCACACGCTGAACAAGCTCTTCATCAATGGCATACTGTATTGCTGTCTGGATGACGTCCAACCACCAAGGAGAACTAGAATGTATCTGTCCACAAACAAACAGATTTATCTGTGACCATTCAACAATCAATTTACACCTTGTGACAGAGACTTATACTACTCTTTAAGCTACACTTCAATACAGAATCTTATATTCCCATTTCGATATATACATGGCAGAGAGGCTAGTGCCATGGCAGGAAATTTGGCTTTTCTGACCCTGGGATGATTTGCTCAGTGCCTGTCCTGAAGGCTGCTGATGGGGCTCACCTAGATCATAGGGGGAAAGAAGTTAGGCCCGGGAGCTGTCTGGGCTCACTGACAAGGCTTTAAACTAGGTTTGAAGGGAGAAGGGGTGATAGTAGGGTCATCATTCAGTCACCTTAATTAAAAGTAATTGAGCCTTCAGAATGATGACTAAACGCACATCAGAAAGGAGAGATCCTTTAGAAATAACTGAAATACCATCTGACACATCACAGAAATGTTTCAAGAGCAAAACCTGCAACATACTGACGAAAACTGTACGTGAAACACAAAGTTAAAAAAAGAAGAAGAGAAGCATGGTATTAAACTTTACTAGAATCATCTCACCACTACCGTGTGTTTCTTTTCTAAGCCAGCTTTCATCAACCATTGTGAAACTCATCGTGCAGTCAACAGAATATTTTGAGGCTCTGTGTATATGCACATACTGCCTAAGTCTCACTACAAACAGAGCTTCAAAGAACTGTTATAGACAATAAGAGCCCGGAGTTCTGGAAAAACAAATTAATTTAATTAGTTATAAGAATATCCAGTGACTAAATATGTACAAGGTACCTGCCTTTCTCTGGAGCTCTCGAATGGTCTGTAAAACTGGCTGTAAAGCCTGATGGGCTTCTGCAACTTCTGCATTGGATTTACTCATATAATGCTGTCGAAGTTGTTCTGCCTGTATGGAAATTAGAGTTTAAACTTACTTATTCACAATTCATATTTATGTAGTAGAAAAATGCAGAAACTCCCATGTTTCTTTCTCCAGCAATATTTAGGTTTTTTCTCCCCCCTCTGGAATCAAACACTTAATAGTAAGTCCAAAGAAAACACTTGAGAAGTAAAATCATTGCAAATATACTATGCCATTTTGCTTTTGAACTAGCCCTAATAATACACTAGGAATATAGTGAATTATAAAAGGAATGAGAATTTAACTCATAATTCTTACTTCTCTGTATATTAAAATACATTATGTTGAAGCCAAACAATAAAGAGATCCCAGAATAGTGAGAACCACACAATTTAACTTCACTGACACACAGAAATTACAGGTTTAAATTAAGGGTTTAAAATTTATTATTTTTAGGTGCATTTGATTTTTTTTTGTAAATAAGTTACTTTTGACAGTGAAAACCTGTTGTGATATGCATGATACTGTGCATGCTATCATCTCCATGGTATTTTCAGTACCAGATTACTTAATATCTTACTTAAGACCTGAGGAACAGAAAACTCTGCATTGAAAAGAAAAAAAAAAAATTAGAAGATATGCAAATACAGAAAGTGATCACCGTGACATAAATGGAGAGGCTAAAAGAATTGGACTTGTCTGATCTAGAGCAGGAGGACTTAGAGGGTACAAAATAGCAGATTTCAAAAAGCAAAATGGGCATCACCAAGAACAGGGGGCCCGTCACATTACTGAAGTACACTGAAGTGTCACAGGGAAGGTGAGGATTCAGAATGGCATAGCCTGTGTATAATCAATGAATATACAGATGTTATAATTATGAAATAAACAAGAGAGTTTAGCTAAGCAGGTTATTATACCAAAAAGAGAATAAATAGAGTGCTTACCCTTGGCCTGGGCTCACTGGAAAACTCCAAAAGAGGGATCTCCAGAAAGAGATCCTTCCCCACTGGTAGTCAGCTCTTAAATGGGAGCCAGGCTCCACCCCTTTCAGTAGCACAGGTGAATTGCCTTCACCTGTGCTCCCAGGACTGACTCATTGCTCGCCTCAGGTGATCAATCAGAGGTTCAGGCCGTGATTCAGTAGTTCCCATACAGCCCATCAGGAAGGATCTACCTCTGAAGTGCCCTCAAAGCATCCTTAGGCATATCACAGTTGAATTACTGCACCACATAGGTTGACCAGGCTGCAGCCTGGTGGTCTCCCTACTCCATGGAACTTACACTCCATGGAACTTACACGAGCACCACAAACTCTTACAGACAAACACAAAGAAAGCAAAGGAGTGCAAGTGCTATATGAATTCAAGGATGATGACGTATGCTAGAAACTAACTGGAACATAAGCTGAATGTGAGCTCATCACAAGCACCAGATTTAGTTTGAAAGGACTGAGTACATAGCATAAGAAAAGGCATAATAAGAAGGAGCCACATATTCTCAGTGTGGATTCAGACTCACCCTCAGTTGGCCTCTGGATCAATAACCTACCCATCATCAGTAGGGAGGACCCTTCTGCCAAATGCCAGGGGATTAAACGATTGAACACAGCAGGGTTGTTTTCCCAGAGGAAAACCAATACCAGTAGGATGGCTTACAGGACATGGATAAGAGCAATAATTTTTGCATCTGTGTAATTTGGAGAAAGGCCTTAAAGAATTAATTGTAAATACCCATCCAGCTACATCAAAGAAGAACTAAACTTCTTTCTTTTTCCCACCATTTCTCCTTGTTTCCTTTGTTTTTACTCAGCCTACATTGATGGGGCATGATTAGACACAGAACCCAAAAGAAACCTTGAGCATCTCTTCATTATTTGTGAGTCATACAGGGCAAGAAAACAGATATAAATTGATATGGGAGGATCCCACATTAGCACATGATACCAGCTATTTTACCAGAAATTTCTCTGATAAGGATACAGTTTAAAAAAGCTTACATAGACAGCAATTGTCATGCAGTGACTTGCTTGTCTGGCCAAAGATGGTCAATTTTTCTAGACAGGGAAGAACTCGCTAGTGCAGGGTGTGTAAGTACAATGTAAATAATACAGGGAAAGCTTGGTCAAAACCACTAGAAAAATTCAGTCTGTGAAGAAAGTAAAAAAGCAGAACCTTTTCAAGGACATTTCCAATTATTCACACAGCACCAAAAAATACAGGTAGAAAAACAGCTTCAAAGCACGACTAAAAACATGAGTTAGAAAGCAGTAGATTTATTTACTATAAGACAGGGAAGCTTTTTCTGGAATTGAGGGAACCTGTACAGCCTGTACAGGAAAATTAAACTTCATCTATATAGAAAAGACTCTGACAATCTGCATTTAAAATTATAAAAGATAAGTGTAAGGAAAAAAATCAGGAGTCACTCTTCATCAGTAACTTCTATGCAAGTTTTTTTTTTACACGTGAATATTGTAGGGGTGGGGGAGAATCATAATTCAGAAGAGTTAGAACTTCTATAAAATACACAACATAATAAGTAATGAAACACTAGTGATCAAGAATAGTGTCATTTTGCTAGTCATTTCTGCTCATATCTCACACATTAAATATCATTTGATTTTACCAACCTGAAAAGGAATGCACGTAGTTAATTTGAAAGTTTTGGTTAGAGAAAATATTTAAGGATAAAAAAAAATAGAAAGATGTTCTTCAAAACGTATTTATATAAAAATGAACGAGATTTACCTCTGCTGAAAGCTGACTGTCACGCAAAGTTGGAGGAATTCCTGTGTGCTTTGCCAACAACTCCATCAAGTTGTGTGTAGAATGAAGTCTCTAAACAAACAAACAAGTCACAGTAGTAATGAAAAGATACACTGCAATAACAGTGACAGGAAATGCTTAATCAGTAATTAAATCTAACAGCAAGAAATCAGTATTCATTTAAAATGATTTCTCTCCCTGCCCCCTTCCTCCCATAAAAGCATATTATAATAAACATTGTTTTCCTAAAGATGGGAATGAAAGCAGCAAATCAATAGGCAAGTCTTCAGACTGTGTCCTGTATTCATCCTCTGAATTAAAACTACCTTTGACTATTAAGGAAAACAAGTTATTTATCTTACAGCACATTCTTGGTAAATAAGTCAGAACATTATATGTAGATGTCAGATGATCTAATAAAGCAGAACAAAATGTAAGGGAAAAAAAGCTCCAGAAAATTTTAACCATTTTTTCTAAATAAAAGGTGACTGCATAAAACAAATCTTTTTGCTTACTTTTCAAGGAAGGAGGAAAAAAAAAATACTATATTATTTCAAGGCCACTCTCTTCTCTCTTATCCCAGATTCATCCCATCTGTCCCAAATCAGACTCCTAACGTTATGCTGCCTGTATATTCTATAAACTTTTTCTAATAACCTCCACCACCATATTCTTGTTCCCTTCTCACCCCCTGGATTCAACTTCATCTTTGCCCTATTACTACATTAAGCCATTGAAGAACACCAGCCAGCACAGCAGTGGCTTGCTATTTTCCTAAAGATTCAAAGCTGGGAAGCGCTCAATAGAAGCAGAATTTTATTACACAGAGTCAATAATAGTAGGCAATGTACATTAAAAAAATAAAATTACTTCATATTCAATTCTGCAAAACAGATTCATTAACAACCTTGTTATATGTTACTTAACAAATTTATGCTGATATGGTTACACTAGCTGAAAAGAAAAAAAAGCCTCAGTTGTACAGAGATTGAAGCACAATGGAATCATCAAATAACCAGATAAAGTCACTGAAAGACTGAGTTGCTTAATGGAGCAAGCAAAGTAAAGAAATAGATAACTGATCACACTCGAATTTTAGTCAATTTAGAATTGATAATTCTTGAAATAAATAGCTGTTACTGACATAACTGTTTATTTATCATATATATATATATATTCATATTTTTATACTGTATTCAAAGTATATTCGTGTTTTTCCTGAAAATTAATTTCTCCATATTTCAATACTGTTTCAGAGAACACCTTGTACAGTGCAACAATTTTATTATTGTGTACCATTAGGCACATTAATATCATTCTTGATGTCATCCCAGCATCCTATATTTGTACTAGTATGTAAAATAATACCATTAATGGGAGCAGTCATGGTCACATACACCAGTCTAGGAATTCAGCTTGTTAAGTTTATTACAGAACAGCAGGTGGAGATCATACACTGCTTCTAGGATATCATTAAGACTGAGAAGCAAGAGCTTTTTAGAAATACAACAGTTTTTTAAAAAAGACAACTGAAGGTCACTAGAGAGATTCCTATCTAAAGACCACGATAATGACAGCTGGCTGTAAGAGAGTCAATCAGTACACCACCTGGGAGAAAGAAAGGCATAATCTGTTAAATTAAACCTAGAGTATTCCAATTATTAACCATGTCTCTCTATGTTATAATGTTCACTCACTTGCAAGGAATCTGTTTTGAGCTTTTCTTTGTGCTCTTCAGAAGAACGTAACACTTCTCGGTACAGCTCTGCAGCTAACGTGTATTCTCCTGGATTAAAAAAAATAATAATAATCAAAACAAAACCATCTACATATGCACATTGTGTGATCTTTAAATATCCTGGCTGCCAGGACTGACCATCCATCATTTGATATGAATTAAGATATTTTCAGAGAGGCTGTATAACAAACAGCTTGCTGTCAAACAATCCATACTCATTCTTCCTGCCCCAAAACTAGAAAAGACAAACAGCATTGTATCTTACACGGAGCAAGGAAGTTTCTAAGCTAAGTATCATTTGTATCTGCAAGCTTGTAAACTTCTTCATCTAAAAATATTAATCCACAGTTGCCTACCTAAAAACACACCTTACACATCACACTAAAAAAAAATCCACCATCTACAACTCATTGCAGGTATTTAGTAATAAATGCGCACTACACGTGTTAGTCTTTTAGAGTGCTAACTACAAGAAAAACTGTCATGCTTCAGAAATAGAAATAATTACATACATGCTTACAGCGTAACTGCAGATGGAGCCAGCACCACAATCGCTTCTCAGAAAACAAATTAGATAAACCCATTTAAGAAGAAATACAAAATTAATGCTGTGTATATGAAACTGGAAACATTAAAAAAGTGGGAATTGACAATCAGTGCGATACAGCCGTAGTCTAATACGGAATAGTGGCTTGTTACTGATGTCTATGTAAATTAGCTCATTATACAACTGAAATCATATAGCAGAGAGAAATGCAGGTCTAGCAATAGCAGAAGCTTTGTAAAGTAGGGTACAGGATGCAGAATAGAGGAGCACAACAGCCATGGCATAATGCACAGGCTTGGCAGAGAATAAGGAAACCACGGCTATGAAAAAAATTCACAAGCAGTTGAAAAAATGCAGACCTAGAAGTAGGCAAAACTATTTTTAGGGGCAACAAAGATAAGGAGAAATAGTACATGACATTAACAAAAGGCATTAGCATTTACTGTAAATTTGGTATTGATGTGAAGCTACAGACAAACAAAGAAAAAGAAAGGTGCAGAAGCACGACAGCAAAGACAACCCTAACTGCATCCTTGAGTGAGAAATCGACACACTACATTCCTTCCAATGGGGAACTTCATGTGCTGACAACTAGCCTCACACCTCTCTTCCCACCAGAATGAAACCACCGGCACTGCAACGCGGAGGAGCAGTAGGAACCAAGTGTGACTACAGCAATTTTAACTACATTACTTTTTTTTCTGCCCATAACAATTCAAATTAATAATGATTAGATTCATAAGATCACAGTTACACTAATAATCAATGCTTAAGTAAAAAGGTATGCTTCCTCCTTGCTGATCAACAAGACACAGCATAACAATAATGCTGGGAAAAAAAAAAGACACTAGAATAGAGCTGTCTGAATTCTGTTTCCGATTAATGCCTTTTTTTTTTTTTTTTTTTAAATCAATCTGCTTCTCAAAGAAAGTGAGCTGGAAAAAACTCAAGCGTCTTCTCAATTTTAGAGTAGTAGGTACTAGGCAGAGAGGCATTTCTTTAACATTCATGCCACTCTAATTTATTATTATTTCTGTTTTCTGGGACATTTAAAAATAATACAATTGTTTTTGTTTTTCATTCAAAGCTTTTTTCCTCCTAACTCACATTAAACACGTTGACAGAGCTGAACAGCAGGCAGCACAAATTTAACTGCTAGGCAAAAGCACAGACTTTGAAATGCAGCAAGTAGACTTCACAGTTCATTAAGACTTGCACGTGGTAAAGGACACACAAGAAGCCCAGAAAGAAGGGTGCTGATAAAACATAAGCCACTTAAGTACAATTATACATGTGATTTATTTTATTCTCCCAGTACACGTAAATGAAATATTGAGAAATAATGAGAACACCACAGGAAAAGTAGCTTTTTCAGTCATCTAGGAATGTTGGTTTTGTTACAAACTCTTTAGTAAGACTCCATACTTTTCCCAGAGTTTCACGCATGGAAAAAGCCTCAATTTCAAAAATGCTATCAAAACCATAATCGGCCACTAAAAGACTTAAATAGACAACAGCTATCCAGTCTTACCTTTAATGATATGGATACCGGCTAAGCCATTAAGAGCACACACCAGCTGTCGGTGAGCTTCCTCACACTCTGTTCTACATTTCTTCTGCAGAGATGTAAGCAGCTCTTCCATGGTCATGGTGCTGGAATAGAGACCAAGCGACCCAAGTTTGAAACAAAGCCACATGTATGGGAACTGTTGAGTCATGGCCTGAACCACTGATTGAGCACCTGGGGAAAGGACCTGGTCAGCCCTGGGAGCACAGGTGAAGGCAATTCAGTTGTGGGACAAGAAGGGGTGGAGCCTGCTGCACCTCTGTTCGGTTTCATGTAAGGGATGACAGAGATTGGGGAAAGATCTCTTTCTGGAGATTCTTCCTTGCTGAAGCTTTCCTGCAAGCCTGGAATTTTCTGATATCGGGGAGCAATCTTCTTCCATTCCTTCATAGCACCTTTCTTTTGTGCTAGTTCTTCCGTCATCACATCTTTGTTGTTATGCCTTTCCTGTTATATTGATCTGTCCAACTGCTACACCACAATAATACGGAATTAAAACTGCCATGCTGCGTAGCATGAGATACTACATTACATGCACACAATGGCTGTGCAAATATTTATTAGAGAGTAAACTTTAACAAAACAAATTTTTATCAGCTGTTCTTTCAGATATGATTTTCCCCTAAACTGAGTATGTCAAGAGATTGGCATCTAGTAAAAACAGTGAGAAGTAAGACAAGAAAAAAAAATTAGAACCAGGAAGAAGGCAAAATATGTTGCTCTGTTATAGCAGAGAACTGGAAACAGTCAAAAATAGATCTCATTTTGCTAGAAGATGAGAGAACAAAATGAGAAATGAAAACAGTCATGAGAGACTATATTTCTCTCTCCATCAGCAATCTAAACATGCAAAACACATTAAATATTGAAGTAATGTATATGTGGAAAGAAAACAGTGATGATTAGCAAGCACATTATAGACTTCCTTTTCTACATTTGTTTGTAATTGTATTTCTTCAGAGGAATTTAGTTAGAAGTAAATTAGCTGAAAAGAAAAATAAAGGAAAGAGGGACAAGTAAGGAAAGAAGTGAGGAGGAAATAAAAAGGAAGCATAAAGAATAGCTTGAAGTAAGGCCAAGGGACAAATTCAGAAAAAGAATTATGTGAAGAGATGTGAAAGTAAAATGCAACAACAGTCTACTGAATCTGACCTGAGGCTGCTACTATGACCAACTAATTACTGTTGTGAAAGGATAATACCCTTCTACCCTCCTGGAAATCTGCTTCTCACTTCATTCACTTTAAGGAGAAATATTTACTACTTGATGTATGTTGCTATAGAAGTTAGGAAGACACTACTTGTGTGCAGTCTCTGCCCAAGCATGCAAGAAGGGTATCCCTGACCATGCCTTTAAATGACTTTTCTTGCAACACTGTTCTATTTACGTAATTGGTTCCCCAAGTTCCTATTCTGGTATAATACCAGAGCAGGCTTTAAATTACTATAATCATAATTTATAATTAGCATAATTCTGCAGATGTACTAATAAAGACACAACACACCTGCTACTCGTAGTCTGATGTTTCTACCACTACTGCCTCCCTTTTGTTCTTAAAACTAGTGCCTTCAAGAAAAATTACAAAAGCAATAGTAATAGCAATAGGTTTGGTTCACCAATACATACAAATAGTGCTTGGAAACAACTTTTCATAGTATATATCATCCTGAGATAGATTTAATTTTCATTGTTCTTTTTTTTGTTTTTTTTTTTGTTTGTTTGTTCGTTTTTCTTTTTAACCACAGTTATTATGCAGCTGTCACTCTTGATTGAGGCTTTCCACTAGAATCACTGCAGCTCACTAAGCTGTTTCCAACATGCAGTTTTATACATTTCTTTTACACTCCACTGGCACATCTGAATACAGATTATGTTGTAGGGACATAGATTTTTCCCTTGTTCTCTTCTCTTGCTTCCGCATTAGTAGAATGTGAGACAAAGTGGCACAGCACAGTGACTACCACTGGTCCCTGGTGAAATAGCTGCGAAGTCAGTTAGAGCTGCTTAGACACACTGAAGGTGCCCTGTATGATGAACAGGAAGGAACAGACATAGGATTTCACAAGAGGATGGAAAGAAATTGAAAAGATGACCAAACACAGGAAATAGTAGGAATAATATTGCTAGTAATGAAGTACATGTTCGTCCTTGCTTGTAGCTTAAAAATGAAACAATGTAAGGAATGCTCTAATATTTTCAAAAAGAAACACCTTGTTCTCAAAAGCCTCCTCCAAAGGCATAAAAAAAATAAATAAGTAGCCATGTTTTTCAGAGAGTGCTAGCAACATAGTTTAGGCCTAATAAAGACTAAGACCCAGCTGGATGCTATTTGCAGAGCACCTATGAAAAGGGTGATTATAAAAGCATGGAGAAAAAAAAAAAAAAAAAAAAGCAGCTTTCACATTCTGATCTACATTTACTAGTTGTACAACCTCACATTAAAAAAAAAAAATTGATTTAAAGAACTAGTCCTGCTTATTCATTTTCTTGGTTGTTCTTATTCACGAAAGTGAGCTTTGTAGGAAAGAAGAAAATTGGTGTTCTTGTTTAAAACTGAAAAAGAATGTTTCATTTCACACTGTGTCACCTGCAACATCCTAGTATGCAATAGCATCATAAGCCTAACTTGTTACTGCACAACCAATTGTCTCTCAGTACTATTTATGTTCTTTAGCACAAGAATTACACTAACTATCCTACTGTCTTCAATTCAACCTCTGATGTCAGTTAGCTGGGCACTGACATAGTTGCATAGTTAACTAAAGAAGTTTATTAGGCTTGTTTAAAAGTTGTATAAGATAATGCATTGTTAGGGTCAACTGAAGTTTTGTTTTAGATAAAGCAAATCACTTAGGAACTGATAAAAACTCACCTCTTCTGTAAAGGCAAGAACTCTCCTCGAACAGCTTGTGGATGACAGCAGGCCTGCCTCAGCCGCAACAAAGGGTACAGAATGGATGTCACAGTCCTTCTATCTAGGCTACTAAGCTTAAGAGTCCAATCTGAAATCTTCCTGAGTTTTGCCAAAGCATCCTGGCAGCACACCTCATGCTGGCGATGATAGAAGTGTCTCTCCACAGGAGAAAAGTGAAGCCAGTGTATATTTTCTGTCTGAGGGGGAATTTGAATCTGCAATTAAAAAGAAAAAAAAAAAAAAAAGAAATTTGTAAATAAAGCTGTAAGTCATCTTCATAAATTTTAAAACAAAAAAATCTTTTCTCAATTCTTACTTGGTCGATCACATCTTTCTTTGCTGATCTCCACATTATCTTGGCAATCAGACTGTAGAGAGGCTGGGAATTTTTCCTACAATAAGGTCGATATAAAAGCTGGTCCCACCAATGTTTGACCCAGTAAGGATCAATTCCAAGGAAAAGGACTAATCCATATAGGTCTGCCAAGAAAAGGAAGTTTTACATGTTTTTAATACTTCAGAATATGCCTCCAAAAAAAAAAACAACTTAATTTTCACAGAAAGTTTACTATACCTGAAGCAAATATATTTTAGCTATCACCTTTTCCAGTCATTCCCTCAAAAAATTAGTTACCAGGAGGCAGAGGACTAGGTGTGGAAGAGGAGCCTCTCCTTTGGTTAGTTGTTGATTTTTATAGAACTTGTTGGAGTATGGCTGTTTGTGAGACAATTCCCTGACTTCAAGTTCAGCTGAACAGACTGATGAATCTAAACCTACTCAAAGTAAGGGTGAGAGGCAGAAATTACATGACTGCATATGGTTAGCTAAGTTTGCCAGCTTTTTCTCAAACAATATTGCTCAGTATTATTACTTCACAGCCTGCTGTGCACCAACTGTCTGCTCACCATCCGAAAGTGGCTGTAATTCAGGAGACATTCACTCTTCAACTATAGCAGCAGAAATTAACAAAATGCATTACTATTTTTTCTTATCTTGACAGAACAGAACTTGCTAATTCTGCCTAATTCAGAAGTCCATCATTTTGAGAGGAAAAACTTCTAGAACACACTAACTTTAAACTTGTACCCGAAACTTACTGGAAAACTACAGGAGTACACATGAAAAGTGCTTCACGTGAACAGCATGGAAACAGACACATGCAAGAGTACTCTCAAGTTCTTTAAGACCTGGTAGTGGCTACATTCTTCACTCTTTTAGCTTGATGATAATCTCAGTATTCAGCTGAGAGCCATAAAACATTCACCATATACATCTTAAGGGATGGGAAGCAAACTCCTGTAACCTTATCTGCACAGGAAGAGAGTGATTCTTACTTTATTACAGCAGTGGCAGGTACAGATTCAAATTAGCAGTTTTCATGTCCTGTATGACAGGGGCCCCTATGCATAGCCTGAGTGACAGACCAGCACATATTACAGACAATATGATGTTTCAGATATGTATCAAATCAATCCTATCACACATAAGGGACTCAATCAAGGTAATTGAGACAATCAAATCAGTCACTATCTACTTCAGTGTTTTCTTAATTAATTATGAGTGCTCTAATATATGTACATATAGATTTTATTCACATTTCCATAATGGATTAATATCCAATACTGACTTTTACAATGATTTCGTATCTTAACAAAAGACTAGGAATGTACATAAATGCCTACACTGATTCATCCACTTTCAAACTGATTGCCTCAATGTGTGGCCTTTATTCCTAAATCCACCAGAGAACACAGGGAGCTCAAAAGATTCAGTTAGTTCCCTTTCTTTACTCCTATGTTTGTCTAAAGCCTGTCTGCAAAAACTGAGTACCTCACAAAAAAGATGAGACAAATGACACCTAACACACAGCTCCCTACTCCACAACTCATCTTAATTCATTAAGTCCTTATATAGACTTAAAACAGTTTCACAGAGCTTTATTTTAATATGATTTCTAGAATTTATATTAATGGTTGGTAGGTACATAGCAGACAGTGCCCACAGTATTTCTTACAAGGCTAAACAAAAAGCAAATACAGCACGACTTGCTGTATTTGAGAGATTTTACAACCAGAGCAAACTCTATTTAGTTATAATAGAGAGGTTAACAGTTACCCACTCTGATATGGAAGAAAAGGCCTGAGACAGCTGCTTGATACATAGCTTCTCCTTTCCTAGAAGTACTTTTCCTAGCCCAGGGAAATGAAATCTCAGCTCTGCAATTTTTATATCAATACATTTACTGATGACTTTATTACATACTTACAGCTTCTGACTTGCAAAATAAGAGCACAATGTTAATTCTGAGCAAAACTTGCAGACATTTCAACTGCAGACACTTCAACTGCTTCAAACAACTGCCTAATCATTAGAACAAGGAAAACTCACAGCTAACACCACGGCAATAAATCTCACCTTCTAATCCTCGCTGCACGGGAGTGCCACTGACACACCAGCGATTGATTCCACTTAAACGGAGTGCCATTTCAGCAGCCTAGAAAAAAAGGCAGAACTAACAGAAAGGAAAACCAAGTAGTAATATTTTCAGACTGTGTTCCCCTATTTCTTTTTGTTCAGAATACATTTTCAGTCTAAAAAAATTAGCCTAACTATAAGCAGCATCAGTACAACATATTATAAAAACATGTCCACTCTGAAGAAATCAAGTGCAATCAAACGTTCACAAGAGACAAACAGTTAGCAAAAGTGGTGTGCATAAAAGGAACACTATGATCTATACACCATTATGTAAGCAAAACTTTTGTCTGCCCATCTTGGACAAAGACTGGAAAAGGACTATTTAAAGTTATCTACCTCTGCAGACCTAAGAATTTCCAGAGACACTGTAGATTATTTTTTAACTTCTAGATCCAAGCTACATATCTAAACCTCTGAATCATGTTACAGAACAGGCTAGCACTGTTTGAAAATTATCAAACATATACAACGTGGTGACCTAGTTCTTTGAACTATCAGTATAGATTAGGCTTTTTTTGAGCTGGATATATTTCACAGTCTGCTAAAATTTCAACAGGAGGAACATTTAATAATAAAAGTCTCCAACAGAAAATGTACTTTGAAAGAAGAAGATACAAGGACAAATGACCCAAGCAGAGTGAACGTTAGGAGCTGGGGGAGGCTAATTTAATTACTTTAATAAGCCCGTCAAAACCTTTTCATAGAATCACAGAATCGCTCAGGTTGGAAAAGACCTTAAATATCATCAAGTCCAACCATGACCTAACCACACTACCCTAACTCTAACAACCCTCTGCTAAATGTCCCTGAGCACCACATTCACATGGTTTTTAAACACATCCAGGGATGGTGACTCAACCACCTCCTCGGGAGGCTATTCCAGTGCTTCACAACCCCTTCTGTAAAGAAGTTTCTCCTGATATCCAATCTAAACTTACCCTGGCACAACTTGAGGCCATTTCCCCTCCTCCTGTCACCTGTCACCAGTGAGAAGAGACCAACCCTGCTCTCACCCTAAGCACCTTTCAGATATTGGAAGAGAGCAATAAGGTCTCCCCTCAGTCTCCTTTTCCCCAGACTAAACAGCCCCAGTTCCTTCAGTCTCTCCTGGTAGGGCATATTCTCCAAGCCCGCCACAAGCCTTGCTGCCCTTCGTTGGACCTGCTCCAGCACCTCCATGTCCTTTCTGTGCTGAGGTGCCCAAAGCTGAATACAGTACTCGAGATGAGGCATCACCAGCGCCCAGTACAGGGGCAGGATTACTTCTCTAGTCCTGCTCAACACACCATTCCTGATACAGGCCAGGATGCCATCGGCCTTCTTGGCCACCTGGGCACACTGCTGGCTCATATTCAGCCGACTGTCCATCAGTACACCAAGGTTCCTTTCCATTAGGCAGCTTTCCAGCCACTCCTCCCCAAGCCTTTAGGGTTGCCTGGTGTTGTTGTGACCAAAATGCAGGACCCAACACTTGGCCCTATTGAAACAGTTTACCTTGGCCCATCAGTTCAGGCTATCCAGGTCCCTCTGTAGTGCCTTTCTCCCCTCTGGCAGATGAACACTCCCTCCCAATTTGCTTCAGGTTAAATAACACATGACTGGGAATGTCATACGTCATACCTTTGCAGTAGTACATTCAACCATTTGTGCTTCATCAAGGCAGATCCTCCACCACTCCACTGCTACTAAGGGGCTCGGGATGGCCATGTAGCGCTTCTGGTTCCTGAAACGGCGCCCATCTTCGCTGTTGCTATGGGGTATGTCCACATAGTTCAGTTCAGTACGGAGGACATCGTACGTTGTGATAACCACATCCTGCTCTGCCAACATGTGTGGCTGCAAAAAACCATGCTTCTTCACACCTTGATACACCTACGTTGATTTGTTAGCAATAATATAAGAGAAAAGAATTCAACATTAATAAAAAAGCTAAAATATCAGTATAGCTTAATACATGCATACTTTCAGAAGTGTTCTTCATAAAATAAGACCTGTATTCATAAAGTAACATAGTGGAAAAATGTTAATAATACAGATAATAAATGCAATACTTTGATGCAAATTTTTATGTATTATTTATATATGCACAAGACTTCAAACATTGATTTTTTTCTCACTTGAAGAAAAGAAATTTTATGATTTGCTACAACAGTTACCTGTTGCAAAAGTTGTAGGCAAGATTAAACATCCTGTTACATTGCAAGAAACATTCTGTCACTCAGTGTCACACATTCTCTGCTCTCATTTACTGCAGCTGGACACTGCCTTTCTCCTCTAATTCCCCTTATCATCCACCCCATAATAATTCCACAAGGAGAAAAACAGTGGTATGCAGCAAAATAACAAATAGTTAAAAACAAAGTGAAACTTCGGGTAATCTCTTACCTACAAAAACAATCTTTAAAAAGAGTCATGAAATGCAAAGAATACCCCAGGGAGAAAAAATCCCTGTGCACTGATAGAGTTCTATTATAAATCCTTCATAGCAGCACTTGTTCCAGTATCAGCATTTTTCTAATGTCCCTCATCATTTTAAGTGTAATCCTTTTGGAAACACAGCAGTTTAAAACAAAAAAAATTACAAGTTAAATCAAACATTCTATTATGTTTCCCCATAATCTCACTCTATATCTAAAGAAAACACACCTAATATTATGTCTCAATATGTAAGAATATCAAAACATGATAATGTATGGCACAAGAGACAATTTTACCAATAAAATATATTTAGCAGAAACATGTTTTGTCATCTTCAGCATTTCTAGCTAAAAGCAATTACTATCAGAGATACATAGCAATTTATCTGTTATGAAGAAAAAAAATCACATTATTTCTCGTTTTCTATTTATCTCAGGAATGTACCTCAAAATAACAGGCATCCATTACTTTCTTCAAAAATTTTAGCAATGAGTATGCCTTGCTATTCACCTAGACCTCTATTAATATTTAATATTAATCCTAATATTAAAATATTTAAGATTTGCTTCTCACAGATATAGGGATATCCCCCCCATCTTCATAGGAACAATAATTCAGTTTCATCTTCGAACAGTGATTATCTTTTTGTACTTCTCTCATTCTGAGATTTTATGATTACATAAACACTTCAATCAAGACAGTCTGTTCTCAACTAAAATTGTCTATGAACACTTGCTTTTATTAAGAATACTGCATTGTCTCCCTAGTCCTTCAAATCACAACAAATCTTTAATGTGCTCTTAAGGCAACAAATAGTTAAAAATACCAATCACAGAATGGCCAGGGTTGGAAGGAACTTCGAGGATCATGAATCTCCAACCCCCTGCCACATGCAGGGCCACCAACCTCCACATTTAATACTAGACTAGGCTGCCCAGGGCCCCATCCAATCTGGCCTTAAACACCTCTAAGGATGGGGCATCCACAATCTCTCTGGGCAGCCTGCTCCAGCACCTCACTACTCTTGATAAAGAACTTCACCCTGACATCCAAGCTAAATCTTCCCTCCTTCAACTTAAAACCATTTCCCCTTGTCCTGCTGTTATCTGCCCTTTCAAAGAGTTGGCTCCCCTCCTGTTTGCAGGCTCCCTAATACCAAAATTGATTTGATCCTATGACTCCTTAATTATTTACCCTCCCTCTTCAGCCCCTGATCTGTTTACTTTCCAGTGTTGACTTCAACTGTTTATTCTCAATGTCACACTGCAGTAATCTTCTTGTTCCACATTTCTGCTTATGGCAACAAAGTTTTTGTCAACTGAAATAAATGCTTGCAGAAAATTCTCGTTCAGGTTAACGCACGTGAACAAGGGAGAGAGAAAGAAGACTAAAATCAAAATGCTGAAACACAGCATACTCACAGAAGCAACTGTTAAGAAAAAACAGCTACCAAAGTCTAATGATCTCTCCTCAGCATTTATGAACAGATTTTCTGGAGATCTGCAACTTCACCAAGCTTTGATTGTTTCCACAGCAGCAGGAAAAGACAACCTGCTGCAAAGCAAGGTCTATGGATAAATTATAATTCGTCACTCTATTATACAAAATCATTACAATTTCATATAGGTCATAAGCAGTACAAAATCTGTTAACATGGGAAAGTGGTTCTTTGAAATGCCTGCACTCTTTTCATACCAACTTCATAGAAAAAAATAAATGGAAACAGCACCAAAAGCCAGCATGGATGGCTTACAGTTGACAGTTAAAAGAAAATGTAAACTGTCTTAGAATACAAGATGCCACTAAAGAGCTGACATCTAGTATTTCATTGGTTTTACTGCTACTATTCTGACAGTTTCCAAAGCCAGGATAAAACTCAGACTGGGCCCCAGGAAAACTGTGCAGGTTATGCATTTGTTAGCCATGGCATTAAAGCTAGACGTCTAAGCTAGTTATGGACTACTCACACAAACAGCTTACTGGTGGCCTAGATTTCAGTTGTACTTTGGACATCCATGTAGATATCAGATATATTCCTGGACACAAAGATTCCTCTCCTTATCAACTTACAACTACTGCTATTTTATTCAAAAATAAGGGACCTGTAGTTCTCTGAGCCCTTCAACATTACAAACATTCTTGCTTATTATAAATACAACGGACAAGACTTGACTACATCATTAGCCACTTAATAGTTTGCATTGGAAGGGACCTTCTAGATCATCAGTTCAATTATTTGCCTGACCTAGAAATAAATTAATTCTGGTAAAAGATTATGCTTACTCTCTAATACTACGATAAGTATATATATATATATATATATATATATATATATATATATATATATATATAAAAAAGTACACTCTTTACCTACTGAAACTTTAATTTTTATCTGGAACTAAATGAGAAACAACTGTCAGAGAGCTATGGGCATAACTATACAGTTGACTGCCACAACTCTTCTATAGCCAGATCTCTTTAATTCCCTTGGTAATTTTTAGAAAAAAGATGACATCACAGTTTCCCTTCTTAGAAATTACGTTGTACTACATGAAATTTGCTTCTGTAAGACAAAGACATCTAGTCCACTGTATTGTCTCCCAATGATCAACTAGTAAGAAAAAAATAGAAGAACTAAATGCAGATAGTTTGTTCTGGAAACAAACACCCCGTGTGGTGCCAAAACAGAAGTGTTGGTGTAATAGGAAGGCATACAGAATTCTAGGAGGCAAGACAGATACTTCTAAAATTTACAAAATACAGAGACAGATAGGAAACTCTGAGCTGTAATAAAGACTCTCCAGAATTTGAAGTTATCTCCTCTTACCAGAACTCGAAGAGATGATGATCTCACATGCCTGTTGATCTCATCTACCCACTGATGACAAATTGAACTTGGAGAAATGATCAGAGTCGCTCCTGTGGAAACTGGTTTCATTGCCACAAGGCAATGGGGACAGTAAAAGGGCTTGATTTTCAAGTTCTCCTCTTTATAGTTTACACATTCTGCATGCTGCCATAAGTGGCATTTCAGGCACTGCACACGAGCTTTATAGTCAACCAATCCAAGCTCACCACAGATGCATTCAAAACGATATTCAGAGGTATTAAATGGAAATACAGAGCTGGTCCGTTGCACGCTACTGCTAGCATGTTCTTGTGAATGTGAAGACCTTGGGATTTCCTGCTGGGCATCAGCTGCATTTTTAGAAACATCAAAATCAGGATGACTGCTAATGTCACCGGAAACGAGGAGCTTGCCGTGCAAGTCCGGAGATTTGGAGACCACAGCTTTCTGCTGAATGTTATTCTCTTCCATAGAGTTCTCATTATCTGTTTCAGATTTCCTGTCATTTTTGTTAGTTGCACAATAATCGTGTTCTTCTGTGGGAATACTTGTCCTTAAAATCCCTTTACGAACATCTGCAGAAGTGACACCGCTATCTTTTGATTCTTTGGTTTGAGTATTGGCATCAGACAACTGCTTCTGAATCCTTTCTGAAGTCTTTGCTATCTACAAAGTAAAATTAACCAAGTTTGTCAGACTTCTTCCTTTATTTAAAGGAAGGAAAAACAATAATATCAAGGCACTGATTTTAACATTTTATATAGCTAAACCCTGAAACCAGACATTTAACACTTACTAGAATTTACCACACAACTTCATGGTAAAAACCAAGAAACCTGCCTGCTTCTACAGCAGTATTGCAAAAGTATTAGTTAAATGTTTTTATGCCAGATTTAACCTTCTTACAATCTGCTTCTTCACAAAATTCAAAGCAAATGGTGCAGCTTTTGTTTTTACAAATAAGCTAGCATCACAGAACCTGCATATACAGGCAACACAACTGACAGTGGTATGCAAGCAGTAGAAAGAGCTGTCTTCACAACATTCTTTGAAATAGCTACTGAAGCAAGTTGTACCTGTTCTTTGGTTCTCTCTCGTCTCTTCTGTTCCTTGTATTTCTTTCCCAGTTTGAAAGAACCAGCCAGACCGTGCCCTTTCACTTGTTCTACCACTTGTTCCGCTATTAATTTTTCCAGTGTTCTTTTGAGAAGCCGTCTATTTCTCTGTATGTCATACCTATATACAGCACTGATATACTTAAATATTGCAAAAATGGATGCTCCTTTCTTCACATTCATTTCCTTCACAGCTGCTAACACCATCACTCTTAAGCCTGCATTGTAAAATAAAAGCAAAAAAACTACAGCTCAGAGAAAATTAGAATGACCTTGGAGAATGAATATTAAATGATCTCCAAACACTGTCTGTGCTTATTGAAAGAAAAGCAAAAAAAAGCGTACAGGCAACAGTTTTGATTATGTGCTTTACTTGAGGTACAAAGCACTGTTTTTCATATGAGACATATGCACTCTAAGACAATACTAACAATAAAAGTTAGTCCCTTCTAATTTTCTTACTGAAATTTATTAAGACAATGTATTTTGGTTTAATGAATAAACAATTAATAAAAGACCTCAAGGTACATGTAATTCTGTAGCGCAAACATCTGAGTTGGTAACTTTTAAATGCAGATCACCTGTTTGTAGTACACAATCTTACACCACAGTGCAAAAGAACCACTGCATTCTGTAGAACCAAAGAGTGCCCCTGAACTCACACTCAAAGGCCATGAATTATGCCAAGAGGAAAACGTATTAAGTCATTAGAAATACTTACTGGGATACTGTATTTTTTCCTTCAATTTAAGTTCCATTTCTCTTGGTTTTTTCTTTTTACTTCCTTGTGAAGGTTGAGGTGGAACAAAGAAGTTCACAAGTTCACCCTAATGCAGACAACATTAAATAGTGTTATCAGCTCATAACTTTTCACAGTAATTCCAAACTCAATTTATCCTTTTACTTTTGGAAAAAAGCTTGAGCCACTACAGAAGTATGCACTCTTATGATGTGCACTCACTAATTTGGTCAGCTCATTTTAAGTATCCAGAATGATATCCTACTCCATTCAGCTTGATGTAAATAGCCTTCAGCATTCTACATTGGTAACTGAAGTGCAAGAGCAGCCCAGCAAGCCTCTTGAGTTCTCATCTATTTCAGAACTGAGCAGCAAGAATCTACAGCTGTAATTGATCAATGTTACTGATGAGGAAGGGCAGGGAGAGTACAGTATATATTTTATATATAGCCAGAAAGAGAGAGAGGGAGATAAGCAAAGTAACACAAGTTGAAAAGCCTAAATTATTTGAATAATAAACGAGTTTATCTTTTTAGGTTTTGCCCTAAATAACATTTACTCTGTAATTAGTGATTCAGGACTAGTGATTTAATTTAAGTTGATGCACACTCAAGAATCTGGATATAAAAAAGAATCCCAAAATGAGAACAAATTATCTGGTGCCAATATTTCTACGCTTAGTTGTTACACAGACACATGCTCTGACACTTCATTCATGTCATACAACTTTATTGATAAACAAACAAAATATTAGCTATCATGTCTGTTCCAACTAATTTTATAATTAAACAGTTTCACAAGTCCAGCTCTCCAAAAGCTGTGGTGACTAGCTATCATTGCCAGCCCATATCCAGACATTCTAGTGCTAATGCTGCTCTCTTCACAATCCTCAATGCTGGCCATGTGATACATTTGAGAAGAAATCATAGATGATCATAGAATGGCCAGGGTTGGAAGGGACCTCGAGGATCATGAATCTCCAACTCCCCTGCTGCAGGCAGGGCCACAGACCTCTGTATCCAATACTAGACCAGCCTGCCCAGGGCCCCATCCAGTCTGGCCTTAAACACCTCTAGGGATGGGGCATCCACAACCTCTCCGGGCAGCCTGTTCCAGCACCTCACCACTCTCTGTAAAGAACTTCCCCTTGACATCCAAGCTAAACCTCCCCTCCCTCAACTTAAAGCCATTTCCCCTTGTCCTGCAGTTATCTACCCTTTCAAAGAGTTGACTTCCCTCCTGTTTGTAGGCTCCCTTTAGGTACTGGAAGGCTGCAATGAGGTCACCCGACAGCCTTCTTTCCTCCAGGCTGAACAAACCCAGCTCCCTCAGCCTGTATTTGTAGGGGAGGTGCTCCAGTCCTCTAATAATCTTTGCCCCTCCTCTGGACCCTCTTACTCAGAGAATAAAGTCTTCAACTCATAAAATTGTAAGCAAGCAGGAGATTATGAACAGATGTGCAAGAATTCAAAATGGGGCATCCCACAGGAAAGGTGAGAGTATACGAAAGGATAAAGGCTCTCTTCCTTCAGAAAAAAACGATTTTTTTTTTATTTTTATGAAATATCAATTTCACAGGACACAGGAAAATAGAAATAAAAAGACAAAAAAAAATTGTTCCCAAATAAACCCATTTATTGTCTAATATTGAAAGGAAGCAGAAATCTTAAATTAGAGTATAACTCATCCTTATTTCTGCATAAAATGTCTGCCTAATGGATGTTTAATACTCACTAATAGAATGAATAGAAGGGGAGGGATTTCCAACATTGGAGACTAAGTTGCACATTTATGCTTCCACTATACTTGAATCCAGCTTTCATTTTGGACTTCCATAAAGCAGAAAACAAGGAACTCCAGGAAAAAAAAGCATTTCACTAATTCTGAAAAGTATTTTCTTCATAATAAATATTCCCATAATTTTCTCACCTCAGGTAATGTCAGATCATCTTGTTTAATGTCTTGTCGGGTGTGAGTCAGAATAAGAGCCAACACTTCTACTGTTTTTCCAAGACCCATCTCATCTGCCAAAATACCACCAGGCCATTGAGGTCCAGCAAATGGATATTCACGGATAACACTGAAATTCAAGTATATTCCCAAGTGAAAATCAGCAACAGAAAGGTGTGACAGAAGCACGTTTTGAGACAGACACACAGTACAGCTTCAGAAAAGTGAAGTTATTAATAAATGATGCCACTCCTTGAAAAGCTGAGCTGATAAGAGCTAGCAAGCTTGTTGGGTGCTCAAACTTGATAGAGATGTATGTGTATGCCAGGTATTTTTGCATTTTTTCCCTCTGAACAGGCCTTATCTTGCTAAACTACTATAGTATAGCATTAGTCTCCCTCTCTCTCTCATATATATATTATATATATTTATTAAAAAACTGAAAATTTACTACAACAGCAAAAAAGCAAACTAGCAAGACTCTTTTCTAACCAAAGTAAAACAGAGCTAATATGTAGGTTGCTCCAAAGGTAATGCCTCCTATTTGTTTCCTTGGAAAATGTAACAGATACAAAGAACACAATTACAGTATTTGATAGAGAAAATTTTCAGCCATAAACACTTTTTCAGCACAGTCACCACCATTAGCTATGCATTTCACCAGCCATGAAAAAGAACCTGCATGCAGCAGGTAAAAATCTGCACCAGCGAACCCACTGCCTTACTGTGCTGACATCCACTATTTGGTCTCCAATAGTGCTCAGCAAGCATCAATGAATATCAATGAGAGCAAGTTTTTCTGCATGGAGGAATTCAGTTCCACACCTTTGCTTCATCCACACTTCTGTGTCAGACACCATTTTGGTCAGACTGCCTCTCCGCTGCCATCTGTCACATAGCAACAAAATTTAACTGAATATTGGTGGGAAGGTTCAACCTCTACAGCCACACAATAGGCCAACATAAAATAGGAGGCATTACTTTCAGAGCAGCCCTCATAAATGCAACATCCAGCATTAATAGAAAACATTATATTGCCTCCTTCCTTTAGCTTTTAAAAAAATTGAAAGTGAAGGCTGAAGACTAGCATTCTTTTCAAATTAGAGCACTAATTTTGTAAATATACATCTGTACTGAAATTAATACAAGCAGCTTTAAGAATTATGTCCTTGAGATTTACTTGTTTAGCCATGTGTTATAAGCCAGTTTACTTTTAAAAAAACATAAAATATTTGAGGTGTTCACAGAAATAGATAAGCACAAAAACATACCAGCCAGTAAAGGGATTATAGTAGATTTTCACTCCATCCAGAGTGATGACCTCTCGCCATAAGAAATGCAGCGCATTTTCTATAGAGAAAGAGGTCATGTTACTATGACAAAGGTTTCTCCACAAACAGCATGCTAATTAGAACTGCTTAGCCATATGGTGACTCTTAAACACAAGGCAAACATCTACCTTCACCATGCTCGATGAGCAACAAGACCAATCACCTGCAGTTCGAAGCAGGTTTATTTTCTCATTTACTGTACTACCCAAAAGCTTTTATAAAAATGGTAATAAAACAATTAATTAAATTTCTAATGAAACAGCAAGAAGACATTACACTGACAATGCATTGCCATTTTCCTTGCTTATACAAGTTTTCCAAACCCATCTACTTGTCACCACCTGGAGTGCTTGTGAAGTTCTCCCGGTGAAGCATCCAATTCACAGCTTCACTTTGGTACGGCCTTAGAATGGGAATTAAGGCAGGATGCTGCACATCTTCTCTCAGTAGTTGCACATCCTGCTGATGGGTACGCCTTACAAAGTCATAAAGCTCTTCAATATTTTGCCGCTCTAACTCCATGTCAGATTCTTCCTCATCTTCCTCCAACACATCTGCATACACAAGAGATGCATTATCATGCACTTTTGGTCAACATTTCAGTAAGTTTTGCTACAACTTATTTAGAAACCACATGAAAGCAAAGCCTCAAAACCTCTTTCAAACATAAGTCATGACTGCACCTGACTCGGCTACCAGCAGTTTCCTAAAAGCTGATGTTAACACTCTATGGCCATTACACAGATGTACACAATTGGCAAAGCTCTTCCCTTAAGCACTGGAATAGGCTCCCCAGAGAGGTGGTTGAGTCACCATCCCTGGATGTGTTTAAAAACCATTTGGATGTGGTGCTCAGGAACATGATTTAGCAGAGGATTGTTAGAGTTAGGGTAGTATGGTCAGGTTATAGTTGGACTTGATGATCTTTAAGGTCTTTTCCAACGTGAGCAATTATATGATTCTATTCTATTTTTAGAATTCAGGGATAGCATGACCAGGTCTGATTTGATAAGCACCTTCTCCTAAAGATTTCCACCTCATACAGGATCACAAATAACTTACATTTCAGATTTAATGGGTCCGTCTTCTTAGAGAAGAAGGAGGAGAAATAACTGTGGGCAAAAGATTTGTACATTTTCCAAAAATAAGCCCTTTCTTGATAAAAGAACATATTTAAAACATCAAGAAAAATCTACTCAATCAGATTAAGTATTATTTTTAAATTATTAATCTGGTAAAAAAAATGGCAACAGAGGGACAATACGCGAGTCTCACCCTTTATATCAATGTAAGAACTCCAACAAATCATACTTCAGAAATTATAATCTAGCCTCCAGAGATGTATATCTGAGAGACTCAGAAAGGTCTCGTATTTTGAACAAAATTTGCATGTATTGGCATATGCAGAACATCAGCACCGTAGAACAAATATTCATGCAAAAATTCAAGGGTCAAAATTTTAGGAAACTGAAATAAGATCAAGCAACAAATGACTTAGAAGACAAGTTACAACAGTGTTTTAGGTCTCAAATAAAAGGAATGGTACCAGTAAAACAGCTTTTTGTACTTAGCTAGGAACAGCTGTACAACTCTACAGTTCAAAGAAAGATAGAAAGCCTAGCTAAAATTGGAAAGAAAGCCACAGTGTAACATTCTTCTCAGAAAACTAAAATTAAACCATCTACAAGGACATGAATGGGATGGATACACTGAGGAAAATAAATACATAGAAACAAAATGTAGGGATAGGAGCGGACATCTCCTTCATTTGTGTGCAAATCCATACTGCGATTTTCATTATAATGACTTTACAACAAAACTCTAACAAAAATTTTGTCGCCACAGTTGTGTGTTGGGCACCAACCTAGGAACAAATGTTTACTGAGTTGAATTCCTCTTTTTTTTTTTTTTTAAACAGTTCCTACGTAACTTGGATGAGTCACCCTACATCTAGTCAAACAATTCACAAGAATTAATGAAAGTTGCATTTACTCCCCAAACAGTGCAGTCGCAAGCTTCTATATGCCTCAGTACCTTATCTGCAGAGAAAAAATGTTATTATGTATAACCATAAGTTAATTAATATATGATTAATGATCAGATACTAATAGAGACAGATAATAGCTAATAATATTATCTAAAAAATAAAGCTGCTCTAGAGAGGAGGAATAACTTAAAAATGTCTCTTACATTTAAAATTATTAAAGTGACAGTTTTATAATTAAAATTTTTCATCAACATTCAATCAAATCACATTACCTGGAATTATGAAACTATAGAACTTTTCCATGAGTTTTTGAACTAGCTGATTAGCTTTTTTGGGTCTTCCACCTCCATCACTGAGAAACTCCGGTTTACTTAGCCCTGCTTCCAGAAGGTAGATTCCCACCTGAGAAATGTTTATAAAATTAATCATTTAATAAATTATCAGAACATCAAGAATATTATAAGCAGAAGAACATGAAAATAACAGTGCTAACTTTAACTACCAAATTTTCAAAATTAGCAGAAGCAAACAGGTATGATGAGCCTACCAAAATAGCTGTGTGAAAGATACAAAATGTCATAGGCAAAATTTCCCTTGATTCCTTCGAGTAGTACATTAGTAGCAGTGCAACAGTAAAAGGTAATTTTAGAAAAAAAAAAAAAAAAAAAACACAAGTAAAAAACATTTGCATAAGCATGTAGAAACTATATATGTCATCACATTATAAAAATACGATAGCTGCCAGACTTGTTAGTGGTTTTACTTTTTTTTATATATATATATATATAACATATTTTTTTAATAGTTCCAACAAAAAAAAAAAAAAAAGGAAAACAAAACAAATATAAGAATCAATACCTTTAGATTTTGACCCTCTCCAGGTCTTTGATAAAGTCCAATTATCTTTTTATTTTGCAACCACCTTAAGCCTTCCAATATTTCACCACTTAAAGTTGGTTCCACCAAAACAGTCTGCCCGTAAGCACCCAGGCATTCTTTTGTTCCATTACTGTACTCTTCTTCACTTCTTTTATTGACACAGACCAGCAGGTGATTGTCAGAGTCTCCTCTCATTAACATAAAGCCCCTTTCATGGATTTCCTCACTTACAACTTGCTCAGCAGGAAGATAAAAAGCAAGTTCTCCCAATAAAACTTTCCAGGACCCATCTGCGCGATAGGGCAAGACTACAATATTTAGCTGTACTGACATGGGAGTTGAGGTGGAATTAGAGTCTTCACCATCGTTAGCTGTCAAAAACTTCTCAGATTTTGACCGACTGTCACCTTTTTGAATGAGATCTTCATCAATGCTATCATCGTTTATAACAAAGAAGGATGCAGAGGAAGTGCTAGGACCTGGAACATCATCCTCAGTGGTCAATTCATCATCTAATGTCATCAACTCATTTCTCCGGTCCTCATGCATATTCCAACAGAGCAGTTTCTTCTCTGCCTCATCTATTTTTGATGGAGCTGCACGCTTTCGACGACTACTCATTTTGCTGTTTTTCTAAACAGTATTTTCAGTCTCTGTAAGATGAATTAGCATTAGTCAGTGATAAGTACTGCAAAATCAAATGCCCACACTGAAATTTCACTTTGCAGGAGCTGCTAAATTTTTCAGTAGATTGTTTTACAGAGCATCTCCTGCTCCCATGCAAAAAGCTGGACACAGAGCAATTTCTCTGTGCTCTGTTTTATTCTGCCAGACAGATACAGAGCAAGATTAACAAGAATGATGCAATTCAAAGCTGCTACTCAGAATCTTGTAGGACAGATATAAAAACAGAAGCAGTGGAATCTCTCAATGGTAGGAGTGGTGGGAGACAGTAAAAGAAACACCACAAACAAACATGAGGGATGAACAGGAGATTTGGAGGCAGAAGAGGGAGAAGACACACATTTCTCCTTTTCCTTCAAAAATTACATGTGAATTATACTTTAAGCAAACTCAGCAGAGAGCCTAAACTCTGAAATTCTGTCCTTAGAAGTCCTCACTGGCCTTCCTAAAAGCATCAAAGACTCGAACTTTCCAAATACAAACTGCTTCCAGCACAGCTCTTACTTAATCCAGATGCATTTCAGTGGGTCCAATCAGCAAAGTAAACACATCTTCTTACTGATTCTGACTAACCACAAAGCTACATCCAGGTACTCCTCCAGCTTGGGCACTAAAAACATTTTTAAAGATAAAATACTAGAAAATAAAGGATGTATGCTAACCACATAAATTGTTTACGCTGAACAAAAAGTATTTATGTACACACAAAGCAAATTAAGGAATATTAGACCTATCTAGGAAGTAACTACATACACAGGACAACATGGCCACGTTTAAATATAGATTTAAGGAGTCATCTTTTTTAAAATACTACTTTTTGACAACTGTAGTGGTTTTTCTAAGGAGCTTGAAGACAGTAATAGATTTCTTACCTCACATTACAGCACTTTCTTCAACAGTAAAGACAGAAAAATACTTAGACATCCATGTCAACTCAGCTTCTGCATATGACTGTCAATGAAACAAGGAGACAACTGCTAACAAAGTGTTGGAAGATGAGGATCTAACCTACTAACTCCTGTAACTCTAACGTTACAGGGTAATTGCAAGAAAAACAGACAAACCACCTGACTTTTGACAAATCTATAAAAGTCAAACATCTTTCGTTTGAAATGGAGGATTTCCTTATGAAGGACTTCAGCAATTGTGGCGTTTGAATTTCAAACACAGAGGAATTAAGGATAGAAAATACCTCAGTTTTTCCAACATAGCACTCAGGTGAGACGGGAGAATCGCTGACGCTTAAAAAAAATCAAACCCCAAGAGGTAGCGTATATCATAACCGAAGCAGGAAGATTCCAGCCATCGCACGGCTCCTTTGCACTTGATATTCCCCAGCAGGCTCCAGCCTCCAGCCCCCCCCCCAGAGCCCAGCAGGCAAAAGGCCCGCTCCCCAGAGGCCGCTCCGCTGGGCGCTACAGCGAAGCCAGGCGGACTTTTCCCACAGCGAGGACTCGGGAGGGCCCCCAGAGCACAGCCAACAGCCAACGCACCGCAGGGTAAGGCGGCGTTCCGCCCTCGCACGCAGCTCCTTCGTCCCTCAGAGCAGGGCCGTGCGGCCAATGTCCGGCAGAGGAAGACCACGTAGGGGAGGGGCGCCTCAGCCGACTGCGAAGTAGGAACGACCCCGAACGGGGGGGAGGCGGGCACAGGGATGCGCGCGCACCCGCCCCGGCCTGCTGGGCAACCAGTGGGATCCGTGGAAGGTGACAGCTCGTCCCGCCTTGCCCACGAACGTAGCAGGCAGCGTGACAGCGACGGTGCTGCGCAAGCGCGGTCAGCCCCCGCGGAGTAAAGGGGCGGGGAGTTCGTTGTTTGCCCGCAGAGGGGCGGAGCGGGAAGGAGGCGGTGACGTCGGGCGGGGAGTGCGCAGGCGTGTGGGGAGGGCGCGTTGTCGGCGCTGGAAGGGGCGGGGCGGGGGCTTCCCATTAAGTTGTACAACAGTTATTTAAAATGGGTGATTTCGGGCGGTTAGCGATGTAGAAGTGCAGAAGTGCCCAATGGATTTCTAACTGCAAATATTATTTCAGTAAAAACTAGGAACGCGTTTATCTTCTTGTGAAATAAGCAGATCCACACGCATGTATTATAAGAGTTGTAAATAAAGACATTGGAAAGCAATTCAAAACTAGAATTTTTTTTTCCTTAAGGCAGCTGCTTAGCCCGTTTGTTAATCTCTACAAATGAAACATACGGAACTGTTTTTGTGGCTGATTTAACACTGCTCCGAGCCGTAGGGCTCCTGTGGTCACAGAAGAGCTGCCCAGCACCGGGTAGGCAGCACAGAAGGAGCGTTTGGGATGCTCACACCCATGTGGCAGCAGGTTGACTGCTTTATTCCTCAGTGCATGGGTTGCTGTGTGGCCACCTGGTGCTCCTGCATGAAAATAAGCTTCAAAGCCATCACTTAATCACATTTTACAACTGTAAATTTACAGTGAAATGGACAACTACTTCATGCTCCCCATTATACATCTGTAAGATAAGAGTAAGATAGCAAGGGAGGTGAAGAGGAAATAACCTGCTGGGGATGTTCCTTCTAACAGCTGAAAATGGAGTTGTCAGGGCTGCCTGTGGTTCCATCAGGGCAGGGCCTGCAGCCCACCTTGCCCCCCCCTGCCCACCAGGAGTATAGCACCAGGGACACCAGCACCTCCCTATGGCTGGGGTAGAGCTGAGGCCAGGCCATGGGCTTGCAGTGAGGCAGGGCTGTAGGCAGCTGGAGCCCAGCCCTGCTATCATCTTGCTGAGACAGGAACTGGTGGCTCCAGGCTGATATGGGGGTCCTGTTAGTCAAAAAAGCTGAAAGTTTGGATAATTATGAGTGTAGCTCATCACAGTACCCATGATGTGATCTCTGGCTGGGAGAATGGTGCCCAGCCCTGTCAATGAATATGTGTGAACATGCCCTCAAATGGGGCCTGGGCACTGCCGCACAAACATCCGTGGTGGTGGCTTGGAGTTGCTTTGGGAGCCTTTCTGTCTTTTTGTGACCAAAAGATCTCATTAGATGATCTTTTATTGTTATTTTTAAATGGAAGCCTTGATTTTCTGGATGTGCCTTTTTGGGAGTTAGCTGTTTACTCAATAAGTGAGAGAAGGGACAATTCCAGCTTTGTGCTTCCTTAGGAATTTCTGAAGCTGCCATGTTTCACTCCCATATGCCTGGATAGACTGTTCACACCAAGGGATGACACCCAGGGTCACATTGCAAGTTGTGAACATCAGGTTTTCCTGTTCTTAAGTGTTCTTCAGTGAAAGGAGCTAGAGCAGTTAGAGAACAAATCCCTTAATGGCTACTGCAGTGTAGGGGCCATGGAAGTGTTGTGCTGTTAGTCTGGGACTGGGGAGATTTCCTCACATGGGACCTAAGACCTGAGACTCCTCATACGAGCTTTCTGCACCTGCTATTGGCAGGAAAGACTGGGTCTCACGGTGGGTGCTGCTCTTCCACCTCCACTTGATGAAATTTGGATTACACCAGCACTAGGAAACAGGAAAGAGAAGGGAAACCTTCTAGCTGAAATAAACCCTCTTTCCTTTAGTTTCTAACCAAAGGTACATGGGAATACATGGAAAATATAATTTACTCAGTTTGCTGTGGATCATTTGCCCTTTTATTTTGAATTTGGATGGCTCTGAAGTTTTGTCTCTGATCTAGCATTAGTAGCATCATGCTTCATGACTGTCCAGTTGTTGAGATTAGAGACCAGATGTTACATCAGGGCTGTGACCTTATAAAGACAATGCAGAGGCATTCACAACAAGGAGAGGCAAATTATGTTTCAGGATACTTCTCATGCTGAAGGTCAGTCCTGCTTAAATGCAAACTGGCTGCAGCTCCTTCCTAAAGGCCTCAGATACAATATAGGCTGTGGCACTTGGCCAGAAACTGGCCTGTATCCACTGGCTTGTCTGATAGAGAGTATATGTGTGCAGCCTAAAGGGCTACCTGTAAAGATCCATAACTGCTGTCAAATCTAATCCAAAGCTAGTAATAGGAAAGTGTTATTAATGTCCTGAGGTCTACAACTAGCTATAGAGCTAACAATGAACACTGCTATGCCTTATACTATTATAAATCTGTAAAGTTTTCTTGAACATGATGGATCTATCCTGCCAACTTGTATTTTTACAATTCAGGATTCTCAGCCCTCCAAAAACTTTTTGTTAAGTGAATATTTTTAATTTCTGAGAGAGCTGTAAACTTTTGGCACGGGCTTCTCTTCTGCATCCAATAGGTGATGAATCATCCAGAGAAGTTTTCCCAGTCTCCTTCAGACAGAAAAACCCACTAGAGATGTAATATTCTAACAGTATCCATCTTACCTAGCCCTTACTCTAGCTCTCCCAGGATATGATGACCATCAAAACTTAAAACCTTTCCACTAAATGTGCAAAGAATACTTTGTTCACTTGAACTTCTCTGATAGAAATATATGGCAGCAGAAACAATAGCAGACAGAAATGCCTAAACCAAAAGATCACACCAGATTCTCTGCAGGAATTTTCTGAGAGAAAAAAAATGAAAAAATAAACCACACACAAAAATCACAGATTGCAGTCAAGTCACTCACCCATTATTAGAAACTCTTCAAACAGCATACACTTTAAGAATCCACGTAGAAATAGCAGGCAACAATCTGTGCTTCAGCAGGCTTTGTTCACAGGCTAACAGCTGTGAATCTCTTAGTTCTCATCTTTTAATTAACTGCTGTATTTCTCTATTATGCATTTGCATTTCTTCTCCAGGCTTTGTATTTGTGCTTTGGTTTGCTGCACTTTTTGCTTTTTTTTTTTTTTTTAATGATCCTGTTTTTAAAGACTATAAATAAAAAGCACTTGTGAAAGTGAACTTCATTTATCATCTTATCTAGATGTCATCATAAAATTTGTAAGCAAGAGAGGAACCTTTCTGCTTTCAAAAGAGAGGATAATACAATGGCACCAGGAGGGTGCCTGTTATGCATGGTGATTTCTGCCCAAGTCTCTGTTTTTCTCTCACTCCCATTCTGTAGGAAATATCTTCATTCTCAGGATAAACGAGCTCTATTTTGAAATAAGGGTCAAGAGCGAGTGGAAGAATGCCCATTTGTATTCAGCAGCTAATAACTAAGGATTCCAGTGATTAGTACCTAGTAATTTCCCTCCTGTTCTAAGGGACATGAATGCATGAAAGAAGATAATTGCCATTTAATTTAATGAAATAGCAAGGAACAATGTAAAGAGAGGAAAACGTGACATAAAAGAAGATTGTGTGGGTTTTTTTGACCACACTTGAGAACACAGCTTTTCTTCTTTGCGGATGCAAATTCCGCTTTGCTCTCAATAGCAACTTTTAAATCCCAGAAAGAGTAAGCTTATAAAAGCAGCGGACATGCAACTTTGCAAGCACTTTCTTTTTTGAGGGTGGATAGAGAAGAGAAAACAACATGGTAGTCAACATACAATATTTTAATTGAAAACACAAGCAGAAGTTTTCTAAAAGAAATCTAGATTGTACTTTTCTCCAAATTGGCTGTGACAGCAGGAAGTGTGAATGGTCGCAGTACGAGAATAAAATGGAGGGTAGATGTAATGCGTTCCTTGTGCAGCAATGACTGTATGTTATGCTAAAGAGCTAACTGAGCCTCTGTGTGCCTCAGTGAATTAGGTAAAGGAACACTCACTGTGTTAATTGGTTACTTAAGTAATAAGAGAAATCTTTTGAGTTCTATAGATGAAATTGCCATATAGAGGAAGTGAAAAAATGAACCACAGCAGAGGCATAGTCTAGAGTCTATAGAGGCTTCAGTCTATTCCAGATCAGTAAACTAACAATCAAGATTCTGTACGCTGGTAGGAAATGGTTTGTAGATTCAATTCTACCCAACTTTATGGTGTTTGGTATTTCAAAGTAATTTAGCTATCATAGTGGGGTTTTCTAAGTGTTTATCACAGAATTGCTGCCATTCACATCTATAATACTCCTTCAGGGAGGAGTGGAAGATTTAAATATTTTTCAGAGATCTGCGAAGAACAGAGTATTTTTGTTTGCCAAAAGCAATCATGTAAGCCAGTAGGCTAACTCCCCAGCATGCACAAAACAATACCACGTAGCCATGGGATTACAAGCCTCTCATTTTTCACTTCATCTTCAAGGCTTCACTTCTGTTTCCTCAAAAGAAAAAAGTTTAATATATCACTCATGTCCTTCTACCTTCTTAACACAGCATCTCCTGGAGGAGCCCATCTACACCCCACAGGATAACACTCTTTGGGCCATCTGTCTCAGCTCACGTGTACACACAGTTCTCGCGCACCCTTGTCCATCTGCCGCACAGCTGAGCTGCGTGCTGGTTTTGTGGAAAGCAGGTGATGCACCTGACCTCAGGACTGACAGTAGCAGCTGATCAGTCGCTGATGGGAGTTAAGCCCATCTCCCTTCTTCCAAGAGAAGAGGACGGTTAAAAAGACTATCTAAATATAGAGCAGGAGAAAAAAAATAACCATGTCATTGCATCTAGGACATTGCTGGAGTTACAATCTAGGATTTAGAATCCAGTTCTTGAAATTATTTAAATATATACATAATAAGGTTATTTCACTGCTTTAATATTGCAGTTCCTGTTCCTGAGATAAAGCAACCTCTCCAATAAGATAGAAATTGAATAAGTCAAATATTTATTATAAAATCCTTAAAGGCATTTGGAAATTTAGACTCAAAATATTGGCATTTATGAAATGATTAATGACACTGGGTTAGAGAAGAGCTGAAGAACAGTCATGGCACATATTTCAGACATTATCTACATTTTCTTCACAGTTTTTTTTTTTTTTTTTTTTTTTGTCTGAGAAAAATCTTCATTTTTACAATCTAACAAGAGAGGATTTGAATTCACAGCTGATTCTGATATGGAGATTAAACCATAAACTTTCTTTTATGCAGAATTCTTCTGAGTGGTCTGCACTGTGGGTTAAGAGACTATTCAAAGTGAAATTGAAGGAAAAATGTGCAGTCTTCAAGGACAATTTTCCTTTGAACATTTCCCTTTTTAAAGAAGTGAAAAGCATTCTTTGCATCCTCTGTCAAAGAAAATATGAATTTCACCAGTGATCAGGTTGTTATTTCCTTGATTTTGATTTATAAACTGAGAGGTGCACTAAGATCTGCAGTACTCAGACCACCAATCAATGTATTTAAATAACACAGATGAAAATCTGCCAATAAATGTTTTCCCTAAGTTAAACAAGGTTTGGCCTTAAAATTAGTTCATAAAGATTGATGTTGCTTCATGAAAGATTAATAACAGTTTTCTTCAGAGTAGCATTGTACTTAATTATCTGTCCAGAATTCATCTTTGATCCACTTGTATTATTGCACTGACTCAGGCAAACCATTTAGTTTTATGCGGTGATAGCGGTGAGATCCGCACCATACAGCATTTGTTTTCATTCTGAGCTTAGGAAAGAGGTAGTATTGATTCTTGTACTGAGAAGCCCATAAAACAAATCTGTCAGCACACTACCCCGTGCTTCAGAGTTGTTGTATGTTATCTCCTCATTGTTAGTGCCAAGCAGTACAAGACAAGGATGTTTCTAACTACCGTGGATGGTGTAGTGAGATAAAAGAAGCTCGTGTGGCACTACACAATTCAAAAGGGAATTTCAGCAAAGCAGGCAGCAGAACTGGCTGCCTTGCACTGCTTATGCAATGGAATCTGGTCACTTATAGTTGAGATAAAAGTTAAGAACCCAGAAGCCTCCAGCCTCCTGTCCCCTGGTGCAGTGTGGACCCCTGGAGCAAGTGTCTTGTCCCTTGCATTTGGTCTGGTGGAAAGGAGCCTGAGATATCCTGGACATGACCTTTTACTTTGGCCTGAGGCATTAAATTGCTAAGGCAGCAACCTTAACTGATGAGAAAGAGTAATCTTCCTGGATATAAGGGTCCTTGTGCTTCCAATAATGTATACACATATGCTTTTATTAATCAAACCATATTTATGCGTGTCTTTGGCCTAAAGTGCTCTGAGAGGTTTTGGTTTTGATTTACTTTGCTCTAAAGTGTTCTCCATCATGGTGTCTCATCTATGAGCTGTTCATTCCTCTTGGTTGGAACTGGTGGCATCCACCTTCTCTGACCGAGGAAGTGAGTCAGCAGAAATGACCGTGCATTGCTGAATGCAGTCTCAGGGGAAAAGCAACTTGTCACCCAATAAAACAATGAAATATTACATCTCACAGCCCTGCATGAACAAAAATAAGTCTTCATAATTGAGGAGGTAATTGGCGCAGAAAAGTGGGAAAACAGGTTTTTATTTGAAAAATGTTCGTGTGAAAAAATAACAGGGCCAAAGCAAAATAAATTTTTTACTACTTCCTCCTATCCCCCCTACAAAGTATTACTTTTCACTTACTTTGGTTTGTCTCTCGAGGCAACAGTAACAGAACGTAAAAAGGTTGCAGAAATATTCTGGTAAGATGCTTACAGACCTGTGGATGTTCTTAAGAGATGAAGCCCTGAGTGTGCAGCACAGATGGAAGGTGATAAATGATTAAGATGTTATAGGATATAAATAACAGTACTATCATGTTGTGTGTAGAGATGTCAGCGGAAGCAGGAATGCTTCTAAGTATCTTGTTTATGGACTGTCATAAGTTTCAACAGTGCTGGTCCCTGCCCAAAGTGAACCATCTATATTAGGGCACTGGGAGTACTGCCAGCATGTACTGCCCCTGCCCTGCTTCAAAAGGCAGAGCCAGCCCCACGCTGAGTTCAGTGCATCAGCATGGTGTTGAGAGACTTGAGAATAGCAGACAAATATTGCTGGTAACGCACTAAAGGCTGTGTTAATTTCAGAGGGTCATTTAGAAGTTATCAGCTAAAAGAGATTTAATCTCAGAGTTTTGTTTTTCTTTGCTACTTTGGTAATTCTAGGAGAGTTGTCTTCAACTGCTGGCTTGTTTCAAAATGTTGCTACTTGTTCTTAAGTCTAATAAACACAATAGTTTGAGATGACTGATGGGGAGAATCAGGGAGCAGCATTTGCACAAAGCGAACCCACATAATCTCCCAAGACTTTTTACCCCAGCTTCTTGTGATTGATGAGCTTTCCTAGGAGGCTTCTGCTCAGACAGACACATTGTCCAGTTCTGCCTAATTCTTCTTCTGCAGAAGCAATACAGCTCCCTCTGGATCTCTCCTGATGCTTTCCCATTTATGACTTGTGTTTCTCAGAGATTCTGTGAAGTTAATGTTGTGGCAAGCAAGATAACATCAATTTGAATGATCACTAAGCTATCTGTAAAGTAACATAAGGTACCATTTGCTCCAAAGTGGTCCTTATTGTTTATTCTTCAAATTCAGACACTTTCCTGTCTCATAGTCCTAAAGTGCTGCATGCCAAGCGAATGGTTTCTCCTGAACAGCCGTGTTCCTATGCACAATTACTGTAATTCTGTCTATAGAGGAAGAACTTAAGCTGATGAAAATTATCCCATAAACTATATAAGGATGTGATACTCTTCAGCAGCTTTGAATGCAGACTGCCTTCAAGAAAAGGTTTCTGAATATATTATCTACACTATGGAATTAAAAATAGCCCCAAACTGGATAACAACTTCCTCTCACCCACACTGCATATCCCCAACCAAAACAGTTAAAATGTGCAAAGGGAAAAGAAAGTTTAACTTCAACATTTACAACCAGGAAATGTTAAGAGACTTCCATAACACCCGTCAGAGAGCTTCCACTTTCTCAAAATATACTCTGTCACCGCAAGGAGCCAGAGTGAACCCTGCTCCTGCAGCATCAGGATGCTTCACTTGCAGCAACAAATAGACCTGTATGTCTCACTCTTCACTTTTGGCGGTCTTAGGCTAGGAAGGATATACACTACTAGAAAGCATAGCTGAAATGCACAGAAAACATATATGGTGTTCCTTTAATAGAGTGCTACTCCTTCTGAGTATTTACCATGCAGATCTTTTTTTAGGGGTTATTTATTCATGAAGCTTTTACTGTGTTAGAAATGAATAAACAAAATTAAAAATGAAGTAGACAACTGAAGCTGAAGGCTATCTTCTGAGCTCGTATCCCTGAATACCTTACCCTCCTCCTCAATTTCCAAGAAAGAAAACTGAGGGCACAAACTTAAAAGCTCTATTAAATGAGAGTGGAATTAAACGTATGTCCAAATACAGTTTGGGATTAGGTTCTTCATGTTGTGCCATTAGTCTATTTGCATGTAGCCACAAAATGGAAGCAAATGGTAGATTTTTAATGCAAATTTAGGCTGAGTTAGGAAACAGACTGAAAATGTTGCATAAATTATTTGAATGGCACATACTAAATTGGCTGATAAGTGATACTAAGAAGAAAGAATGATGTGCAGATTTGTTTCCTCTGTTGACAGTGGTTGGAATTTAGAGAAAAATAAAAGCCAGCTAGGAAATAAGATGTTCATTTAGGCCAAGAGATCTAATAATACATTCAAAAAATACATTTTCCTGTGATTGGGCACAATGTAAGACAGACAAAATCTGTGCAGGTACCATTTAGAAATCAGAAACACAAGAGGAACTAAGATGTTTCCTATGTAGCACTAGCAAGTGTCTGCTGAATTTAAATAATGACATGGAAATCAATCTCTGCCCATTCCTGTAGGGACAATTAGCAGCTGTTAAATCAATTGAGCTGGTTTGGGATAATTTATTGGGAACTTAAGATTTGCAGCTAGAGAAAAAGTGCGGTGAAAATGAAAAAGAGCCTTTTTAGAGATTGTTGCCAAGAAAGAGGAAACAAAAATAAAAACAAGTGCATGCTGTTGCTATCAAGATGATGCCCAGTGGAATAAAAATAAAAGGCTATGCCACTAAATTAATATGTTCTCACACAACAGGACTGTATGAATGATTTGAAAACCATGAGGACAATTTACTTTAAACTCGTCATTGCATATATACAGATGTTCTCTAAATAACACAATTAACTGCTATTTAGAAATTTTTCCTTAGGTGAATTCTCTTAATTCAGTGAAGTAAGTGTTGATTACATATATACTTTCTGATTTAGAGGATGATGGCAGAATACCTCAGCCATGTGTTCTTCCTGTTTCTTCATTCGTTGCAAATCAAGTTTCACTAATCACCTTATGAGTTACAATTAGTAGCCTATAAATACAATTTACACAAATGATAGAATTAGTGTTTCCATAAGGCGCCCACCTTTATAACCAAGTCGCAAGTAGTTATGCACACACGATCCATCTGCCTAATGATCACTCCATCTTCCGCCTCTGGTGGTTGTCTCTCTTTAGTCCCTAGGGCAAAGATATCCCATCCCGTGGCTGGCCCAACACGATGCCAGCTGGACACCTGGTTGTCACTGATAGTTATTTTGCCTACTTCTCGGTGTGGTTATTTATATAGACCTACTTCTTCTATTCAACTACAGACCTTCAAAAAGTTGAACAAATATATTTATCTTTGAAACTTTTTCAAATTTCACTGAATTTTATTTTCTAGTTTCAGGCTGAATAGTTTCTGGTAACTGGTTGGTAGGGAGGTGTTGCATTAGTAGGTAGAATAAATACAGCAGCTTTTTCTCCTTAGACAACTAAGATAAATTGTTTTGTTTAACCATACATTAACCATATGAGAAGTTCTTCTCTGTGCATTTTGTGCATTGCTTCTGGCCTTCCTTTTTGGTCATTTTCAGTTTAAGTCCCTGGCTACAGACATCAAGTATGATTTTCTAAAGAAACTAACGGGCTTAGGTGCATCATTTTTCTTAATGTCCAAATCAAAGCTTATGAGAGGGTCTCAAATTTCAGAGCATTTTTACTCAAGTGCTTACAAAATATCAGGGCCTGTTTGTGTTTTATAGCTATGTTTTTCTCTGTAAGAACTGAAAATTTTGTAACAGCAAAATGTGAAATCAAATATGCTTTTGGGTTTAGGTGAATAATTAGAATTACAAAAGTACGAGGACTGAAAAACTGCTATGAAGTTTTTGAGTGGTTTTGAACAGGTTTGCTTGTTATCAACAGCTACCAGTGAGAAAAGATGACAAATAGCTTGTCTTTTGTTCAGTATGTTTAAATTTAGCATAGTGATGCGTGTCCATGCTTTTGGTTCTGTAGCATCACCAATTATTCAATAAGTAAATGTAGACGTTCTCAGCTTTGATTCCGCAGGACTTCAGCAGGCGACCCAAGCTACCACCTGCCTCCTTCCTTATTTAGATTCCCCTTCCAAAGACAGTGACAAGCAAATGTCTTTTGCATTGTAAGTTGAAAATCATCCTTATGGGGCATTACAAACTCTACTGTCTCACCACATCTACAGAGCGCTACTGGTTTCAGCAATGTTCTGAGCATCTTCCTGATCATGATAGTGTAGCGTAGATTGGTACAGCAAAGCATAGCATAGCGTAGTATAGCACAGCACAGCATAGGGAGAAAAATGGTTTGGCAGTTTGCAAGACCTTTAGGTCTATATCTAATATGTCTTTCAAAGACCAACAGGCTGGAAATCTCTGGGCAGTGGTGTAACTTGATCCATCTCATGGAGTTACCACAATTGTTCATCCAGGAGGAGATTTGCCTAAGGAATTGGTTTGCCTCAGCCTGCTCTCAGGCAGATATGTATAGCTGGGTTTCCAGCTGTATTAATTTTCAATGTGCTATCAAAAATGAATATTCACAAGAGCAAGGATTATACACCAAACTAACACAGCAAAGGACTGTTGATCCATTACAGGGATTTAAAGGCCAGTTACATTGTCATCAGTACCAGCATGGTACTGTAATGGTCATGAGGTGCTTCTGAGAAGTACTTGAGCCTACAATAATCACAGCAGGATTAACTGCTGGGATCTGGGATACAAAAACTGGCTGAGATCTGACCCATATCAGACTCAAAAAAGGAGGATTATCAGTCATTTAAGAAGGACATGCAGGAGAATAAACACTCAAATATAGTGTTTGAAGGCCTGTGACCTAATGCATGAACCAAATGGGAGCCATTCATCATAAGTGAATTAGAGAAATAAAGAAAATATTACCTAGTTATCTAATGTGTGTCAAAAGGCAAGTAGCTGTTGGAAATGCAAGACAGAAAGCATTTGATTATACATACTAAGACACAGCATGCATAATCAATGCATTCAAGCTGCTGGATCACCTGAACGTTAGCCATTTCATCAGCAATACTGGTGTTATGCTTAATGTTTCTTATTCTGCTTTAATGATGGCAATTTGATGATAAATTCAGTGTTAAGTAAAGTTGCATATCTGGACAGGAGTAAAAAAATCTGATTCCGGAGAAACTCAGATTTGAAGCACCATAAGGACTGGGCAGTTGCATCTCGTGGCTAAGGAGCCAGGTACCCCAGGTGAGGAACAGGCTCCCAGCATCCCTTAACTGGCAGTGGGCCTGTGAGACAGTGCAGCCATGCAGCCATTTGAATGGAGTGAAATCACAGAGAAAAAGCAATTAATGTGTCACCATACCACAGCAGCATGCTGTCAGGGAAGTGAGACAAAAGAGAGTTATTACAATGATCCTCATGGATCTTGAAGTAATGAAATGCTTCCAGAAATGCTTTGCCTAGATAGTCTAAGTGATAAAGTCTGCATGGAAATGCTCTTATCAAGGCAATTCCTCATGAGGAATATAAATAAAACAAGTATTTAAAAGAAACATATGTACTCAGATATTGTTCTTGTTTTTATTAAAGAAGATGCCAGAACACATATAAATGCTTATTAAGAACTATTTTCTATTGTCTCTGAACTAAGCTGTTATATTGCAAATGTGTTTTTTTATCTGTTGATATTCTGAACAAAAGAATTAAACAGTGTGCACCTGTGTTGGAACTAGATTATCTTTAAGGTTTCTTCCAGCTCAAGCCACTTTATGATTCTACGAAATGGTAAAGTTTGCATCTCATACCTGAATATTAGCTTCTTCATTGTGTATTAATTTATTAGAGTAACAGCTATGTATTATAAATAAGTACTGTGTTATCTAATATTTTACTTAACATTTCATTGGCTGAACCATTGGGTTTTGTCGCAGAGAATTTTTCTACTGCTGGTTACAGTATACAGTGCATTTCCTATATCTCTTTATTTCTGTGTCTGTGTAATACGAATCCAAACCATGTTTTTTTCATCCTGTCAGTCAGTTCACTTATTTTGCTCAATTCTTATTGTCAATACTACAATGAAGGCAAGGCTGATACAATCTCAGAGTGGGGAAATCCATGACACCACATCCCTTTGAAGCCACTTACATTCCTACAGCTTACAGTGTCTCAAACCACGGATCTGCTCTGAGATGTGCCTATTCTTCTAATCATTCCTTCTCTGTGTTCATTTACACGTGTATAGAGAGAGTAAAAGGAATAAAAGGAATCTGTCTGATGTTAGTGGTTTTCAGGCATACTATTTGCTCAGAACAAATGTAAATGCATAAAGATGCAAAGTAGAAAATGATATAATTTCATTTAAAGGTCACCATGAAATTCTACTTATCTTTAAGGTTTTCCATTCTTTCATTCCTTATCTGCTATCCCAGACACTCAAAATCAGGTATTTATGTAAGCTGATGATGTGTCTTGCACAAAGTGTTACCTAAATGGGAAAAGAATGTAAATTTCTGCCTAAGTCAGTGTACCGCTTTGATCCATTAATTTTGGAGGGTTTTTTGTTTGTTTGTTTGTTTGAGAATGAAATATGTTCTTTGAAATGTGTCAGACATTTATTATACATGGCTTGATTGCTAAACTGACATTTGCGAAACCTCTGTCAATTCTTTAATCAAGTGTAAAATAATAATGATGTTTGGGGAAGACTGCTAGCCTTTCCTATCTCTGACATTTGTGATTTTTAATGTGACTTTATTTTTCTTTCTTTTTTGTACAAAATATCTGGAAGGGAAATAAATGGTGAAATGAAGGACACAAATAACAGCTGGTAAATCCAGAACTGTTTTCTTCAGTACTAACTGTAGTTACTGGAGAAAATTTCAGAGATTAATATATACTTACAGGTTCCCCTCTGAGTGGTGCAGAGGTGTGTTGTCATACTGCAGTCTGAGAGTGAACTTTTGGTCTTCCTGAGTTACCTTTTCCTTTTGTAACTAAATTTTGCAGTGTAAGGGCTTACTGACCCACAGCTCTGGTGTGAAAGACTGGGTGGCAGAAAGAATAAGAATATCTTTTCCTCATCTGCGCAGCGAAGACTTTCTTTCCACAGGTTTTACTGGTTTTCTGTGGTACCAGATTGGATTCCTGCAGGTGGCTTTACACAGAGCTGTCCTTGAAAATCACCAAAAAATTTCAGCCAGTGGATGCTTTTAACTGTCAGACTTCCCACAAGCACAGCACCAAATTAAGAGCACGGGAACTTCTAGTGAAATTCCACATCCTATTAGTTACAGTCAAATGCAGTAGATGTGTCCAGTTATCCTGTGTTCAAACCATGTAGCCAAGGTTGCATCTCTCCCTTCACACTTACATAATGGAAGTCCCTGCCTGGTGAGTCCAGCCAGAGATGTTCATACCAGCATTTCCTAACGGACCTGGGAGTCTGTATGTTTTAAATAGGGAGTTTGAAACTCAGAAATGATAGCCCTTTTAATCTGAAATGCTTTTCCCTCCTTGGCTTGATGTAGAACAAGATTGCTGGTACGCAGGTCCCAGCACAAATCTATTTGCTCAGCTTGCTTCTTAGGGGATTATTTCAGGGAAGTCAAAGGATTTCAGGGCAAGAGAGCTAGCTTTATCAAAACTAATTGAGCTGGATAGAATCAGCTTGTGTAAGAATGCATCATAAATATTGTGCAGCATTTTGGCCTAGAGGGCACCATAAGTACATTTTTGCAGTTAAGTAATAAGTAAATATAGGAGTGTCCTGGAACATTACCCAGGAGTGAATATCCACCCTGCCTTGCACTGAAGACAATCACGTGGCTTCTCATTCACTCTAGTGAGCACTTCCCCACAACCAGAAAGACAAAACTCTTCAGACACCCACACAGTGGGGAGCCCCGGGTTAGGGCACATGCCTCTTTCTGTGGTGATGGGAAATGGGGTCCTTTCAGCTGTTGTGTGTTGTTTGGGTGTTGTTTCATGGAAGAGAAAACCATTTGGGAAATGAGCTTTTCATCATAAGAAGCCAGGCTCTGTCCCTTTGGGAGCAGTCTGATCCCTCTCCTTGGCAGTCTTCACAGTGAACTTTTCCTGAGGGTTTATTTTTTAATATGACCTTATAAAGCAATCTGATGTTAATTTAAAAAAAAAAAAAAAGTAATAATCTTAAAAGAATCAATTTTAGCTTAATAACAGCTCTGCTAGGCAGAAATTGAAACTGCTGAATGTATGAATAAGCCCAGCCTATTCATCACATCATGGAGCCTATAATCCTTAGAGAGTGACAAAAATCCACGAGACATCCCTGAATGCTGAATTTTGCATTGATTTGGATCTCACACTTATTTGAGAAACCTTTGAAATCATAACAAGGCAGACAGTTCTTTCCTGACTAAATCTCTGAGGAGGTATTTCGATTATTTTGAAAAGATGTGAAGTCTTCTCAGTCTGTGAAACATACTCAGGATGCTGTGACATGAGGCAGGGCATAAGCAGGAGGTGCACAGCTACCAGTGGAAGCCTTCACATTCCCAGGGATCCTTGTGGTGAATGAATACATATGTCTGCCATAAAAAGAGCAGAGAAGAGCAGACCAATATAACCATAAGTCTGTGTAGATGCTATTGCTCAAAGTGTCACAGAGGTGAGTCCTAAATTTCATGGGTTAATCCTATTTAATTTTATTGGATCTCCTGGTACAAGGAACAGCTAAGCATTCAGATCTTTTTGAAGATCCATATATGCTGACGTCGATCCATTAATGTTCATTTCCTAGCTCTTGAAGCAAATAAGAGTAAGTATTAAAAACAGTTCAAAATGCTGTTTCTTTGTTTCTTAGCAGATAGCGTGACTTAATAGCTTAAATATAAGAAAAGGTGGGAATGACAATGTAGCTAGCACATTCCTTAAATGGAAACCAATGAGAAGCATTTGCTTTGCTAAGGAGAGTGTTATCCTCCTTTCTGAGGAGAAAATATACCAAATATATTAGTAAGATTAAAATCCCTGTTTCAACTGCTACATGATGACTGTAAACCTTTGTTCACAAGCAAATATTTCAGTGTCTGATACAGTGTCTGTGCATGTTTTGTATGCATGCTGTGTATGTACAGAAGGTGGCTTCAGTAAATCATGAAAAAGAAGACTTTGAGTGAGCAGAATAGAAAATATTACTGAGAACTCATACAATAGCTAGTATGTGTGTAAACCGACTTCAGAAGGACAACATGAACTTTGCATTTGTTTTCAAGGCGTAATAAAATTACACAGTTTTAGAGGTATTGACTCACACAGGATAGCTTTAAATCTGCCCAATATTGTAGCTGGAGAGGCTGCACAGTTAAAAAGCCAACCCGACTTTCCTCTTGGGAGGAGGTGGCAGAGAGAGGAACTGTTTTAACAAACCAGAAGTAGGAGCTTGTTAAGTCTGGTTTCAAGCCTTCTGTCCTTGCTTTTCCAAACCATCTCCTTTCCAAACAGTTTTATAAAATACACTGCTCTTATCTCGTTACAGCTGACCAGATCTTTCCCAACAGAAGATTCTCTTATGAAAGAGGCCATGTTGTTGAAATAGGAGCATTTAACAGGAGTGTGCCTCCTGTTGGAAGAAAAAAATATATATTTGGGAGAAGAACTGGAAAAGAACCTCCATTTTAAGCTGACGATTGATTTCATGTGAAGTAAAAATGATGATACACTGTGTTTCATAATAGAAAATCTTAAAACTGAAATAGGAATAAAACATTTTTATACTATCAAAATAAAATATTTCAATAAACCTGGTATGCGATTTTTGAATTGTGTTTCATGGGAGACTGAAAATTTTTCACTCCATGTCCGGGAAGAAAATAGTTAACATCACATAACCTCCCATGGAATGCCAGTGCTACTTACAGCCTAGCTCCAGCTTTTCTCTGCTGTTGCCCCAATCCCCTGCCTGTCTGATGGCAGCTCCTCTCTTCACAAGATCCTGTGTAGTGCACAAGCTCCTCTGCACAAAGTTCTGTGGAGTGCCACAGGGATGGCTGCCTGGTGGTGAAGGCCCCTTGTGTTCAGAAACATGGGACAATGGTGACACTGGGAGCATGGGTTGATGGTGCAGTGAGTGATGCTGGTTCTATGGGCAGGAACATGTTCAGGATGGCACATGATGACACCTCCCTGTGGTGTGAGCCTATGTTCATATAGCAGCAACAATAAAATGGCAGTTCTATCTGGTCTGCTGGGGCTGATGGAACATACCAGGCTGCCTGTGTGGTTGACACCTGGAAATGCCACTAGAGAGAAAAAGCAACATGATGGCCCTGAGATCCCTCTGCCTCTTTGGGCTTCCAGGAGCCCTTTCCAAAGCCTGCAAGCTTCCCAGGTTCTTCTCATGAGTTCCAGATCCCTGCCAGCTGCCCTCCTAGTCTTTTAGTTATGTCATCATTGAAATCATTTGCTGGCACAGATTGCCCAGAGAAGATGTGGATGCCTCAACCCTGGAGGTGTTCAAGGCCATGTTAGATGGGGACCAGGGCAGCCTGATGAGGATTGGCAACCCCACCCATGGCAGGGGATTGGAACTGGGCAATCTTTAAGGTCCCTTCCAAACTAAGCCATTCTATGATTTTGTAATTCCATGATTCTGTGTTCTGTGCCAAGAACAGAGAGTAAACTCTAATTATTAAAGTGTGGGAAAAGGGGAATTTGTTCTCCCTTTAAGGGCACACCTGGTTGCCTTCAGGTCTGGTGCTGGCAGTGCTGCCCTGGGCCATTCCTCCATAAAAAATATGCCAGGTCACAGCTCTGTGATTACAAAAAGAGCACAAATATTGACATGGGGAGGAGGCAGCTCTGAGGCAGCATTCGTTGCAAAGCTTCTCATTCAAGCAATAGTTAAATGTTTGTCCTTGCCTCTTTCTTTCAAAAGTAGGACAAATATCTATAGAGTTCCCAGCGGGGAGGTAATCTAACTTTAACTTTCCCACAGCCAAGTAAAACACCCGAGACCTGTGTTAGGGATGCAAGCAGGTCGTCTGAATTATGATTATTCAATCTGGTATTATTTTAATCTGACATGCCTCTCACGTGCCTTTACGGAGGCTCATCTTGACCTGAAAACAGTAATCTCAACGCCTTCTTCCTTACAGGTTATTTATCCTGTTGCAATACATTTATAATATATATTTAATATAATATAATAAAATATATATATTTATTTTCATAGTGACAGCCTGGCTGTTGAGTCTCCCAGCGTGGTCTGAGTCCTTTCCGAGTGCCAGTCCCTTGCTTTGGGTTTCTCTAATTTGGCGAGAAGATAACGAATAAAGAGCCGCGGGGGGAGAGACCAACACCTCCCCGCGGCGGCTGCGTGCTCCGGGTGACGCCTCCTCGTTCGCTTCCAAGACAATAGCCGAAGAAATTAAGGAGGGGGAGAAAATGCCCGATCCCGCCGTGTGAGATAATGGATGAGCGCGGGGTGACCTGTTTTTTTCCTTGCGGTGGAGCGGTGCCGAAGACAGAGGGCACCAACGCCCAGCCCACAGCCGTCGCCCCGCCGCCAGCGCGCCAGCTCGGGGCGCCCGGGCAGCCGCCGGTGCCTGCTTCGAGCGGGCAGCGAACGCCGGCCTCACCGCGCCAGGTACGCCCCGGGCTGCCAACCCTGCGGGGCGCTGCGGACCGGAGAGGGCGAGGGACGGCCGGGGAAACCCCCCGCGGGCAGCGCGGCTCTTCCCCGAGACTCGGCTGCCCCGCAGCGTGTATCCCCTCCGCTGCGGCGGCACCCGCACCTCTGCGCGTTGCTCGGAGGGCTGGTCGGGAGGCCGGCCGGCGTGCCTCGGGCTCTGCGTTGCCGTGTCGGTGTGGCGGGGTGTCGGTGTATCGTCGTGTCGCTGTGTCTGGCTGTAGGTGCGGGAAGGCAGCTACAGTGGCTCCAGGCGGGGGCAGAAGTTTGGGGGAAGCGTCCGGCGGCTGGGTCGGCGGTGCGGGACCGGGGCAGCGGAACGACGGGACGGCGGGGACCGCGGGACGCCCGGGTACCGGCTCCAGGGCAGCGGGATGGAGCGCGGGCGGCGCGGATGCCGGGGCGGCGGAAGCCGGGGCCGGGCTCAGAGCTCCTGTCGCCGGGCGCTGTCCGTGGTGCTGGCGCCGCCGCCGCGCAACAGGGACCGCTCTCCGGCTGCCTGGCGGCGGAGGCCGTTTCCGCGGTGCTGGAGGCGGTGGCCGTGCCGCCCGGCCCCGAGCACGGCGCGGAGCCTGCAGGCACGGTCGCCGGGCTCGTCGGTTCCCCTAGCCCGAACGCTGCCTGCGAGGCGTGCCGGCAAAACGTAGCAGGACTTTGCCCGCCGTTGCCGTAGTAACTGGAGTATTTTCCCTCCGGGCAGGTGTGTGTCCCTGGTCGGAGTACAGCTTTGCTCCTGACAGGCAGAAAAGTTAAGCTAAAAGGGGCCCCTTTCTTCTCCTTTCCGCTGACCTTTAAATGACATTTCCCGTCGGTGGCAGAGCAGAGCTCTCGCTCTCTCTTCATCCCTTTTTTATCTCGGGAGAGGAAATACCCTAGCTGAGGACCTGAGGATGATGCCTTCGGACGGCAGTAAAGCGAGAGGGGCAGCGCTCGGCACCGCGTCCCTGGCTGGGGAGGGCTGTGCCGCCTCCCGGAGCGCCGAGTGTCCCGCCAAACTTTCGGCTGTGCCGCGGGCGGGGCGCGGAAAGGCGCGGCCGCCTGGGCGGGAGAGGCGGGCTCAGGAGCAGTTCCCATGAACAGACGCAGGGGAGTGTGGCAAAGGCAAATAAACACACACCTTAATTCTTCTTGAAACATGCTTCCAAGAGCCTTTACCGGAGCTAACTGCCCTACGAAAGCACTGACCTCCTCGAAGCATGCCTCTCTGTTGAGCTCTGATTTGACGTTGAATCCCCAATGAGCGTTTCATACCCCGTTTCTGTGCCACCAGGTTAAAAGTCACTAGGATGACAGCTGCCTGTGCACCCTCGAGAGTTGTGCGGTGAGACGTGGCTGCGATGGTATTAGGAGCAACCCGAGAACCGGCGGGGGGCAGCGGATGCCGTTCCCTACATGTGCTCACAGCGTACGCATCCAAGAAGATCCCACTGGAGCCGTAGCCCCACCGCGGACAGCACCGTGCACCGCAATGACCGCTGTGCTGCCTCTCGTGCTGCCTGCGCTGCTGCTGGCAGGTGCCGCACTGCCACCAGCTGCTGCCTCTGCGCAGCGCTCTGTGGCCCGCATGGACGGGGATGTCATCATTGGTGCCCTCTTCTCGGTCCACCATCAACCACCAGCTGAGAAGGTGCCTGAGAGGAAGTGTGGGGAGATCCGGGAGCAATACGGCATCCAGCGGGTGGAGGCCATGTTTCACACCTTGGACAAGATCAACGCTGACCCAGTGCTGCTGCCCAACATCACGCTGGGCAGCGAGATCCGCGACTCCTGCTGGCACTCCTCGGTGGCCCTGGAGCAGAGCATTGAGTTCATTCGGGACTCGCTCATCTCTATCAGGGATGACAGGGAGGGCGCTGGGCGCTGCCTCTCCGACTCACAACCACAGCCCCCAGGCCGCCTGAGGAAGCCCATTGCAGGAGTCATCGGCCCTGGTTCCAGCTCAGTCGCCATCCAGGTGCAGAACCTGCTGCAGCTCTTTGACATCCCACAAATTGCCTACTCTGCCACCAGCATCGACCTGAGCGACAAGACTCTCTACAAGTATTTCCTCCGTGTGGTGCCCTCTGATACACTCCAAGCCCGCGCCATGCTTGATATTGTCAAGCGTTACAACTGGACTTACGTGTCTGCTGTGCACACTGAAGGTGGGTCCAGGGGGAAGGTGGGAGCCCACAGTGCCCCTCCACTGCCCAGGAGCAGATGGATTCTGCCTGGGCTGAGTCGAGACCCTGTGGTGCCTGTCCAGGGGGTCCTGTGGAAAATAGAGGGCAGTAGGGCTGTTCTGTAGGATTCTAATGTAAAGATGTTGACCTGAACTATATGTTCATAGTCAACAGATTTCCTTCTTTTTAATGTCTTGCATTAAAAGAAAAGGTTGTTTTATAAAGGAGCGTCAGCTTATAGGCTGGGTGGAGACCAACATAAATTACAGAAATTATTTTTTCTTATAGGTGGCAAACTCTTGTGATAGATTACTGTGGCATTTCTATAGTCCAATTATGGACCCCAAAATGGGATTTTCAAGTATAAAATTGCAAAGCTGATCTTATTGCTGTAATTATGCAGCTGTTCTCTTTACCTGAGCATATATCTGCTGTGGATTTGATTTACGATTCCCCCCCTGGTTACAGAGCTGACTCCACACCTTTTCTTCTCACAGAGATGGCTCAGTAAAAAGTGCGAAGAACATACGCTGTTATGAATAAATAAAGAAATCTCCAGTAAGATTTGCATATACAACATGCAAAGATGAATCGGATTAAATTGAATACTTAAGACATAAAAGTGCTGCAATTCTGAAAAAAAAAAATGCATATGTAAGACCAGGAAGCAATGACCTGACATTTGCAGTTCATTTTATGCCCTGTCACAGATGAGAAAATGAAATGCTGGAAGGAGTGGAACACGAGCTATTAGGATTCCTTACTGCTGACAGATAGGATTAGATGTTGTGCCAGGCTGGGGTGAAAAATAAACATCGAGGGGGTGAATTATGTGTGGATGCAAACTGCCGAGCTCCACTCCGTGCACTTCTGGGGAGCTATGAGCTCACCCTGGCTGAGAGCTGCCTGAGAGGATCTGCTCACTCCATGCAGATGCAACTCCTTAATGCAGGTAGGATTTATCTCTCTAGGAAAAAAACTATAGCTTCTAAAGGTTATTTGTTCATTCATTTTTAAAAGATCATTGTAAGTAGTAATTTAATCCATTGCTTGCAAGAATTTTTAATTCCATACCTATTTTTACAATAGATGGTGACTGAGGAAAAATGGTTGTTGCAAGACATTTTTGCAGGATTTAGACTGATACTTTTGAAAATAGTGGATCAGTTCTGCCCCACGACGTAACAATCTCCTCTTAGGAAACGTCATGAGGATTTTGCAGATTATGCAGTTCAAGTTACATATTTGCTTTTTTTTTTTTTTTTTTTAATCTGTATCTGCCATACCCTTATTGTTAGAGTGAGGCTGCAAATCCCACTGCAAATATATATAGCAAACCTCAACTTCTTTGTTTCTTCCAGGAAGATGTCATTAACCCCATGGCAATTGCTGATGGGTGGATTCCAAAGGGATTTTTTTTCCTGTGTGAATTGAAATTAGTAGATGTGAAATAGCTGTGAGTTATTGCAATTCTGTTAGTTGAAATCCTGTGCATTCACAGTGAGAGCTGCTTTCTGGTATGTTAAAGGTGGGATTACTCTGCACAGGAAATACAGAGTCACTTTGAGTAATACTATGTGAATAGGAGCAGCTCCATCCGTTATATGTTTGGAAATAGAGGGATAAAGTGTAGTTAGAAACATTCTTCCTCCACACTTACTCATTGGCCGATGCACCATCTTAATAGTGGGCTGCAAACAATTCTGGGGTCTTACTGGTTGGGGAATCACATCAGTGGGCGTCATGAAAAATGGGACCATTCCTAGGAAGCATGCAGGTTGAAGTTGTGAAGAAGTTTCATTTTCAGAGCACTTCTGGTCTGATCTGACCACCTCTTGAGAGCTGCAGAGCTGCTGTTTCTGCCTAGTCCTCACTCTCACGGGGCCTTGCAGCTCAGTGCCTACAGGCACCCAGCCACAAGGGGATGACACGAGACCACCAGCCTATGGCCTGTGCCAGCCAGCAGTGCTCTATCAGTGACAACCCAGAGCTGACCTGAACATCTCGGCTCCTCTATTCCCCTTCCTCTGCTCCCATACACTGGATGGAGCTATTTGAGAGCCCCAAATGACACTGGTCTGCAGCAATGTACTTCTAATGAAAATCAGAAATAAATGCCGCATACTTCAGTGCCAATTTTCTTATCATGGAGCCACAAGAATCAAAAGATTAAAGTCACCCAGCCTGTGGCATGATGTCTTTCAAATAGTTCCCAGTATCCTTCTTTGCATGTGATGCGAAGATCACTCTTCTTGAGCTAATGCCATTAACACAATGAGAGGTCTTTGAGAGGTCTTGGATAACAGGGGAGGTCCCTGAAGACTGGAGGATAAGCAATGTCACTCCGGTCTTCAAAAAGGGCAAGAAGGAAGATCCGGGTAATTATAGGCCTGTCAGCCTCACCTCTGTCCCTGGAAAGGTGATGGAACAGCTTGTGCTGGATACCATCTCCAGACAACTGGGAGAAAAGGAGGTTATCAGGAGTAGTCAGCATGGGTTCACCAAGGGGAGGTCGTGCTCGACCAACCTGGTGGCCTTCTATGATGCTGTCACATGCTGGGTGGATGGGGGAAGAGCGGTAGATGTAGTCTACCTTGATTTTAGAAAGGCATTTGATACTGTCTCCCACGACATCCTTATAACAAAGCTGAGGAAGTGTGGGATAGACGAGTGGACAGTGAGGTGGGTTGAGAACTGGCTGACTGGCGGAGCGCAGAGGGTCGTCGTTGGTGGTGCAGAGTCTGGCTGGAGACCTGTAACCAGTGGTGTCCCCCAGGGGTCTGTGCTGGGTCCGGTCTTGTTCAACATCTTCATCAATGACCTTGATGAGGGGACCGTGGCCACCCTCAGCAAGTTTGCTGATGATACGAAGTTGGGAGGATTGGCTGACATGCCTGAAGGCTGTGCTGCCATTCAGCAAGACCTGGACAGGCTGGAGAGCTGGGCAGTAAGAAACCGGATGAGGTTCAACAAAAGCAAGTGTAGGGTCTTACACCTAGGGAGGAATAATTGCATGCACCAATACAGGCTGGGGGATGAGCTGCTGGAGAGGAGCTCTGCAGAGAGGGACCTGGGCGTCCTGGTGGACGACAGGTTGGCCATGAGCCAGCAGTGTGCCCTCGTGGCCAAGAAGGCCAATGGCATTCTGGGGTGCATTAAGAAGAGCGTGTCCAGCAGGTCAAGGGAGGTGATCCTTCCCCTCTACTCTCCCCTGGTAAGGCCTCATCTGGAGTACTGTGTCCAGTTCTGGGCTCCCCAGTACAGAAAAGACAGGGATCTCTTGGAAAGAGTCCAGCGGAGGGCCACAAAGATGGTGAAGGGCCTGGAGCATCTCCCCTGTGAAGAAAGGCTAAGTGAACTGGGTCTGTTTAGCCTTGAGAAAAGATGACTGAGAGGGGATCTGATCCAGGTTTATAAATATCTGAGGTGTGGCGGCCATAGCGGGGAGGCCAGTCTCTTTTCAGTGGTACGTGGAGACAGGACGAGGGGAAACGGACATAAGCTGCAGCATAGGAAGTTTTGCACGAATGTGCGTAAGAACTTCTTCACGGTGAGGGTGACGGAGCACTGGAACAGGCTGCCCAGGGAGGTTGTGGAGTCTCCTTCTCTGGAGATATTCAAGTCTTGCCTGGATGCCTACCTGTGTGACCTGGTGTGGGGAACCTGCTTTGGCAGGAGGGCTGGTCTCGATGATCTCTAGAGGTCCCTTCCAACCCCTACAATTCTGTGATTCTGTGATTCTGTGATTATTGGTGACCACTTTTACCTGTATACAGTCTCCGTGCACTAATATATGGTGGTGCATGGTGTTCTTTTGCACCATTGTTTATTAAGGTAAGTAAACACTGCACTTGATTAGAAACTTGTTAGTGAAAAAACCTGTTTTCAAAGGCCTGCTTAGCTCCCTTTAGATTAAAACTGACATAGAGCTTCCACATTGCAGAACAAAGGCAAGTTACTATGTCTGGTTGTTATGTATCTCAGTTGAGCATACTTACACGTGGTATAGAGCACATTTATTTCAGAGTAGGCAGCAGTCATGAAATGATGTGAGAAATCTGTGCGTCTGCCTGTGGAAGACTGTGTGACTATAGAGTAGCTGCAAGGCATTTTCAAGACTATTATTTTTTTAAGGATTCTTCAAAGGTACTTCAGTGTTGGAATACTTGGCATGGGTATCTTCTCAGCTCTTAGGCTTGGAAGGCATCCTTATCTAGAAATGCAGATAAGTGTCTGTCTAACTCCAGGCCAAGGCTTCATACGGAAATCAAAGGTCTTAAAAACACATGTATGAAGTTGGGCACAACTCTACGGGTGTTCCTGAATTCAGGTCATGTTCACACATACCAAGTGTGATAAGGGCTGTTTCCAGAAAGCACAGGGCACTTATTAGATTGCTGTGCATTACATTAGCTTCCCAGACCCTTAAGATGCCTACACACTAGCTGGTACTCAGCAGAGCCTCCAAAAAATCCCTCATCTTTATCCAAAATGCAGGAGAGATGATGATTTAAGAAGCCTTTATATGATCTCGCTTTCCAAGAGGGTCGCTTCAGAATAAGAAAATAGAAACAGTTAATGCGTGGGCCTGAATTTTCTTTTCAATCACTGGACTTTCAAAATGTGTGTAAGATTTTTGGTTTTGTGAACAGATCTGTTTGACTACTGACCATCTGCTATTTATGGACTATTTTTACTTTAGTGTACAAATACCCCTTTACAAACAACATTTAAATTCCAGCAGGTTAACATGTGGACTTGGTATAAATATCTTTAGAAATGGCCCTTTTAGTTAATTGCATCACATTCTGATTATTTATAGCTTTATTTTACTGATAGCACCAAAATATGATCAATTTGTAAGATTCTTGAAATAAATTATGAGAAAATGAATGGCAAAACAGTAAAAACTTTCCTATGAAAGTAGACAGCAGTGTATTTCATTATCTTCACAGTGATTTTTTTATAACCTGACTACCACACACTGTGTTCTACTAACATACAAGAAATTCATACGCACAGTTATATATACATGTTGGAATGAAAGTGATAAGGAGTAGACCTTGCTATTCATTGCAGATTTCACAGAAAAAAAAAAAATTCTTTTGTAGAACTCACTGAAGTAGCTTTAGATGTGCTAGAAAATAATACTCCTGTTTAAAGATAAGTGGGGCAATATCCACCAGATGGTTCAAAGGAATAATTTTGATACAACAAAATTGCTTTATTTCTCACAAGGTGTTCTTACAAGCTATTTCTAATAATGATTTATCATTAATTTCTTGGTGTTACTAGGATTGGTACTTTTCAGTTAAATTATGGCCAGTGAACAGCAACTTCAATTCCTACACTTGAAATTTCAGAATTTACCAATATTTCTACAATATTTCAACAGCCATAAAAAATTTCAAAACCTCATGAAGTGTGAACCGTGCCTGAGATGTTTGTTCCCAAATACATTCTCCTATCTATTTTTTTTCTCCATTTAAATAGCTTCACCTATCATCATCAGAGGCTTCCTGATAGGCAAAAAGGATAGAAAAATGTCCTAAGAAGGACAAATAGTAATTTAAAAACAGGCAAGGACTAGAATTCTCCCTGTATTGGACACATTAATTATATTTATTATAAGGTGTTGTGCTAGGAGAATCACTTACATTGATTGATGTTGACAAAAATATTGTATGCGTTCAACACTGCAGAGGATCAAGAGAAATTCCTTCTGAAATATATATTGCTTTGCAGTACTCCTAAATTCAGAAATAATCAAAGTTTTCAGCTGCACAACTGGCAGCTACATGAGTTAAATCACCTCAAAAAACTCATCTAACTTCTGTGCCTGACTTCTCAGAAATATTACTGGAGTACATATTTATCAGCAGACTCTGTGGATTCATTTGTGCTTCACTTCAGGTTTTTTTGTTTGTTTGTTTGTTTTTTTCTTGAATTATTCCCCTGTTTTCAGATATGAATGTTCCATATTCCTTGTAAACTCCTTTAGGATTCTTGTCGCAATGAAAACTGTTTTAAAAAAAAGTAAAACAATTCAGACGATCTCAAAAACCATGTGAAAATAGCTCCACAATAATTCCTTTGAAATATAGTTCACAAGATGAAGGTGGTTATTCTTAGTTTTCTCAGACAGAAAAATAAAAACTATCAAGTGTTATAAGTAGGAATAGTGCGATCCATTGAAAAAGAATCGTCAGGGATCTGATGAGCCACTGAATTGGTAGCTGCAGTAGGAGCTATAAGAATGACTGCACTTGCCATACTCAATCTAGAAAAATACCGGTCGAAGTCACTACTAACTGGTGCTCACTGACCTGTGTGAAAAACCATTGATTTCAGTACATTTTCTGGGTGGCAGGTGTTCACAGCATAGGCCACCATCACAGATGGCACTAATTAACACCTGTGCTGACAGTCTGATGGGAACGGCCAAACACTGGTCAGACACGAACTAGAATAGCTTTTCAGCAAAGGAAGCTCTCTCTCCATCTCTTCACTAAGGGAATTGTTTATTGTGAAAAATAACCTCTTAGCTGAGAATCATAGAATCATAGAATCACAAGGTTGGAAACAACCTGCAAGATCATCTAGTCCAACTGCCCTCCCATTACCATTGCTACCACAAGCTACTAAACCATATCTCGTAGCTCCTCATCCAGACGCCTCTTGAACACCATTAACATCTAGGGAAATATTCTATACTAGTCCTTCATCAGTGGGATGAATATTAAAAGAAAGAAGAGCAGGGCACACACAGAGCACACCTTCACGGCTACCAGGTGAGAAGCTGCCAATGGACCTTTCCTGTGTGAATTTGACTAATCCCTTTTTGCATCTATTTTTATACCTTTCTCTCTGGTGTCTTAACAGTGAATTGCATGTTGTGTGAATAAGTATTTCCTCTTATTTACTTAAATTTGTTCCTTGCCGATTACATTACAGTCCTACATTTGTACAAAACTTCTTATCATTTGTTAATCCTGATGATAATTTTGTTCTTCTGATTTTAGCAGGAAATGTGCGGGTAACAGTTGTATGCATTGTTTGAGGTGGAGTAAACATGGTTATATTCAATCATGAAGTAACTTGTTCTATATTGCTCTTGCACCTTTCCTGATAAAATTCTACTGGTCCGCTACCTTTTCAGCTCCCACAGTGCACTGAATAGATGCCAATAGAAAATACTTTTAAATGACAACAATACCTTTTTCTTAGAAGGTAAAGTCTAGTTCATAGGCTATTGTACACAGTAGTTTCCTCATATGTGTTATTCCACATTAATTAACACAAAATTTATTTCCTATCCTTTTGTTCCTATCTGTTACCCAATTCTTAATCCATAGCAGGACATTCTTTCTAATCAATATTACTTCTGCTTCTGTGAGAATCACTACTGAGGGATCTCATCAAAAGTTCTCTTAAATTCCAAATGTTTTATAGTCATTGTATCATTCACACGGCTATTACTCCATCAAAAAAATCTAGTAAACTTCTGAGGTATGTACATAGGTCACTCTGAAAGTAATGCCTCCTGTTTATTTCACTGGAAATTACAACTTCATAGAGCACAATAACAGAATTTGGTAGAGCAAATTCAGTGATACGTCAGCTACAAAACACTATTTTTCAACACAGTCACCACCATTAGCTATACATTTTTGCCAGTGATGAACAAAAGCCTGCATGCTGTACTCGTAAAAATCTGCCCCAGTGGAAGTACCCACTGTCACCACTGCTGAAATGCACCACTCACCACCTTACTGTGCTCACATTCACTGTTTGGTTCCCATCAATGTTCAGCAGGGGTTGATGAATGCCTCTCTGCTGCTGTCTGTCACACAGCAACAAAATGTAACAGAATATGGGTGGGTAGGTTCAACTTCTACTGCTGTACCACCAACATCTGCCTCTGATGCTGTGGACCAATAGCCCTTGTATTTTCTCTGTAGAAACTGTGTTGGTTCTTCTCTGATATATTTATTTACTTGTGTATCAATACTGTTTTTGTTATTGTTTCAACTAGTTAGCTTTATACTGTGAATGTCACAAGTCTCTTTGTTCACTGGGTCACCCTCTACACTCTAAACACTCTATAAATTCTCTTAATGATTAAATCTAATATATAAAATGACTTTTTCCACTTTACTGCTGCCATCTGTTTTGGTACTAAGGCCAATTAAATTGGCATCAAAGTACCATAGCAGAATTCTGCATGGAAAATTAGCTGGTCTTGGCAATTTGTTAAATCCATCTTACAGATTTGTTATAAAATATTGATACTCTGAGACAGCTGTTTAGACTTGTCCTACAGAAGAAATGACCTTTCTATGAGGACTATCCTATCTCCCTTCACAGACAGTGTAGATCCAGACAGCTAATTTAACTTTTCTGCTATGGTTTTATCTTCCCCAAGTGCTCTTTTTATGTATCTGGTTATCAGTGGATATGAGGCAAGTTTCTCATTTCTGGAATATTTGCAGAATGGTGGATTATTATATTTTATGTCTTTGTGTCTCAAAATTGTTTCATATTGTCTTATTGTGGTTTTATGTTTCATTTGCCAAGGTATTCTTTGTTCTCATTCCCTCATTAAGACAAAATTTCCACTTGTTAATTTTTTATTTTTATTTTTTAGTTTTATTTTAATAGCTTTATGGAGCTTACTTTTCTGTTTTATTGTGCTGGCTCTTTGATCGTTTTGGAGATATGGTGATTGTTTTTGAGCAGTGGTATATAAAACTGCTCTCAGTCTCTTACATGTATCTAAGTCATTTCCATGTGATTTCTTAGGATTTTGATCTCTTAGCTGCTCCTTTTAATTTCCTTGAAATTGGATTTCTGTTTTTTAAAAAAGATAATTTATTTTGTTTTTAATTAAATATTACCATTACCAATTTTTATTTCTCTTGCATCTTTTTCATACCAAATATGTCTAAATTTCAGTCACAATTACAGATTTTTTGATACTTAGGTTATAATAAGGCCTTCTATACTACTCTAAGCTAACTCTTCTTTCGTGAGCTCAGTGAGAAGATGAGGCAACACACACATGAAAAGGAAATCGGAACACAGTATGTAAGATTTACCTTCATTTTCCATTACCTAACCTGCAGTCTGGAAGTACTACATACAGAGCCAATGTGTTAGTAGCGGTCTGTGACACGTGGAGTGCTTTTTAATGAAAAGTACTCTGTATGCTCTCATTTCCTCTTGTGACATAGATTCCACCTGGATGGCTCATGTCTGTCAAGAACCAAGGTGGCAGATATTTCATTTCAGTGAAAAGTCATGCTATCATACAACACAGTGGTTTGAACAATTTCCGTTCGTATTTTCTGCTGAATATTTTTTAGAAAATCAATTGGTTAAAGGATTCCTGCATTTTATTAACTGCCAGGAATGATTTATAAATCCCTTTTAAATTTGATAGAAATGTTGTAAGGATAGGCATTTGACAGTTCTGAAGACAAAGCAGAGCAGATTATGTCCTGTGCTGGTGCAGAGGATAAGTGTAACTGTAGGGCTTCCAATACAATCCTCATTGAAGTTAGCTGTTGGTCCTCTGTTTGAGATCAGTGGATCCTGAATGGGAATTAACATGGCTATCATATATTTACAGGTTATGGGAATTATATTCCTCAGAGAACACTTAAAATCCCCAGGGCTTATGAATCCTTTGTTAGAAGCATCACATAATTATCAAAAGTAGTTTAAAGTTGTGTGAAGGCAAGTTGTTTGCTGGATTTGCATAGATATTAGAAGATATTCAGACACATAATTTTTTCCTTCCAACTAGAAGAACAGTGAATCTAGTTCACTTCTAAACATGAATTCCCCAATGAATTTTAGTCTTTTTTTCTCTTGTGAATTGTTTGTGGAGCAGACTTTCATTTTCTTCAGCACTGTCACAGTCTGTAGTTTGACAGGGAACTTTCATATTGTTCATCTGTGGCTGTGTGTATTTGTAAAGGCTGGTACCTTCCCACACATTTATTCAAACAAAACTCATTCGGGCAACAAGAACTAGGCATGAAAATTGTGGAAGTCATTGGAAATTGGAGTAGATGTTCATAAAAATAAACATAAACATCATTCTAGGTTCCACAGAACATCGGAGGTCTTTTCCAATACAGAGTGAATATAAAAGATAAATTTGTAATTAATTCTCAGGAATTGAGAAAACATTTCAGATAAATATATGGGTTTTTTCTTTTATCTGCATGGTGCTTGGTGGAGAGGCTTGAGCGCAAGGAAATTTGGCATGTAGACCGTAGTAGCAATTGTATTAAGTGCTGGGTATTGATAGATGATAATCCTCTTAGAGAGAATGTATTTCTCTGACTGCAGGCTCTACCTGTTTAATTTCAGTCTCTTGCCTGAGCAGCAAGAAATTAAAAATTGACAGTGATGCAAAGGAATGCTACATTATCATCATTGCTGAAACTGGTGGGATGATTTGAGAGACTGAAAAATTGAAATCCATTACCACTGAAGTGGGTATCACAGAATCACAGAATTGTAGGGGTTGGAAGGGACCTCTAGAGATCATCGAGACCAACCCCCCTGCCAAAGCAGGTTCCCTACACCAGGTCACACAGGTAGGCGTCCAGGCGAGACTTGAATATCTCCAGAGAAGGAGACTCCACAACCCCCCTGGGCAGCCTGTTCCAGTGCTCCGTCACCCTCACCGTGAAGAAGTTCTTACGCACATTCTATGCTGCAGCTTATGTCCGTTTCCCCTCGTCCTGTCTCCACGTACCACTGAAAAGAGACTGGCCTCACCGCTATGGCTGCCACACCTCAGATATTTATAAACCTGGATCAGGTCCCCTCTCAGTCGTCTTTTCTCAAGGCTAAACAGACCCAGTTCACTTAGCCTTTCTTCACAGGGGAGGTGCTCCAGGCCCTTCACCATCTTTGTGGCCCTCCGCTAGACTCTTTCCAAGAGATCCCTGTCTTTTTTGTACTGGGGAGCTCAGAACTGGACACAGTACTCCAGATGAGGCCTTACCAGGGCAGAGTAGAGGGGAAGGATCACCTCCCTCGACCTGCTGGACACGCTCTTCTTAATGCACCCCAGAATGCCATTGGCCTTCTTGGCCACGAGGGCACACTGCTGGCTCATGGCCAACCTGTCGTCCACCAGAACGCACAGGTCCCTCTCTGCAGAGCTCCTCTCCAGCAGCTCATCCCCCAGCCTGTATTGGTGCATGCAATTATTCCTCCCTAGGTGTAAGACCCTACACTTGCTTTTGTTGAATCTCATCCGGTTTCTTACTGCCCAGCTCTCCAGCCTGTCCAGGTCTCGCTGAATGGCAGCACAGCCTTCAGGCGTGTCAGCCAATCCTCCTAACTTTGTATCATCAGCAAACTTGCTGAGGGTGGCCACTATCCCCTCATCAAGGTCATTGATGAAGATGTTGAACAAGACCGGACCCAGTACAGACCCCTAGGGATACCACTGGTTACAGGTCTCCAGCCAGACTCTGCACCACCGACGGCGACCCTGTGCGCTCTGCCAGTCAGCCAGTTCTCAACCTACCTCACTGTCCACTCGTCTATCCCACACTTCCTCAGCTTTGTTATAAGGATGTCGTGGGAGACAGTATCAAATGTAGAATAGGTTATTGCCATGGGCCAACAACATTCTCTCAGATGGTGCTCTTATTTTCCAGGACACAATCCCATGGGAGCATAAACATATATTTGGGATCAGATTAAAAATTCCACAGATATGTGAAGTGCTGAGCTGGGGCAGCCACTCTGCTAGAACAGTTTTCAACATGTTCAGAAGGGGAAAGGAGGCAGGCAGAAGCCTCATAAGCCTGGATAACACACAGCCACAAAATACCAATCAGTAACTTTAACTGTCATGTGCCTTTTCATTAGTATTGTTTTCTTCCTCCTCAAGACACCTGGATCACAGTTCTCAGGTGTCACTGCATTCTCTCATAAAAATAAGATTAGCCTTTCTCCTTCATGTGATTGTCTACCTGAGCTAAGCCAATTTGCTGCCAGATTTTTGCAGGGCTCTAACATCCAGCAGCTCTATCTGCACATATTAAGGGACAGTGCCTGTGGCTGTTATCCAGCACAGGGCTGGAATTCCTCCTCCTTCCCAAACAGTGCCAATCTGCAAGTGGAATTACAGGAATGATGAGAAGACTTTCCAGGAGCTTCTGAATTTGTCACTGACCTCAGAATGAGATGGACAATATTCTCTTAAACCTACCCCTAAACATGTCCATAACTGTGTGCTCCGCTGCTGGCATCCTGCAAAAAAGGTGGCGTAAGGATGTAGAGAATCTGAGTCTGTCACATGAGGAGAGTGATGTCCAATACTGATGTTATGAAGGTGAGTGAGATGATGAATATTGATTTAAATCTATAATGGAACAGGCAAAATGGTCAGCATTGGCTTGTGCCAAAAATCCAAAAGCAAAAGACAAGTGAGCTATCCCAGACAATTCCAGCTACCAAGACAGCAAACTCCAGAAAATTAATAAGATGGTAATTCAGGATTCAGCTGACAAAAAGTTATAATTAAATTACAGCCAGCCAGAGTGACTCTTTGGGAAATAGTTTACATACCAACTTGACTTTATTTCCTGATGAAAGTGCAACTGAGGAAGTTAAATGTAACTGTTCAGATTGAGTATGTCTGAATTTTATAAGGCAATGAATTAGTATCAAAGGTTATTTTGATTTTAAAAAGTGATTTACAATATTGGCAAAAAAGACATCAAATAAATTGCAGTTCAGAACACCAACCTCAGTAAGCAGGGAGCAACCATCAAGTGAGGTCACTTTAGCAGCATTGCATAGAGATCAACAAAGAGTCTGATGTCTCACTGTCTTCGTAAATGATATGAAACACAGCTCTGCTGACAAAATATCCATCCGTGAGATAATAAGTAATGGGGAGAAAAGGAAACATTCAAATCTCTTGGTAAACTTGGCCCAGTCTAAGAAAATGTATGCTAGTATAGTCAAATGCAAACCATATATGAAGGATTAAGGCACATGTACCACTTGCACTTAAGTCCTAAATGCAACATGCAGATACAGAGGATCTGCTTCCAAAAAGCAACTATAACAATAAAACAAACAATAAAGCTCACCAAACACTAAAAAATCTACTCCAGACTATGAAAAGCTTGAGTAACTCTTGTGAGACTGGGAACTTTACGTCCACATAAGGATTATTATGATTAATGTTGCTGTTGTCTTTTCAGTGCCATTATCGATATTTTAAAAGGAATTTAAAATATTGGAAAGAGGTCAGGATAAAATGATTTGTGGGATGAAAACAGTGCCTTACCAAAGAAATCTAAAACAGCTTATTCCATATGATTTGTCAAAAGAGAGGTACAACCTATTTTATTAAAAAAATATTTAATTTCCTCCAAGCAAACAAAACCAATAAGAAATAAATTGTTCTTTGTCTTAATGGTTAAAAGCATAGCAAATGACACTTACTGCTTAGTGAACAATTGTGTACTTTTGAAGATGGTTGATCACTGGGACAAATGATTAAGGGAAGTGATGCATGTTCGGTCTTCTGATGTTGTCTAACCAAAATGTGCTGCAGACATTCCAGAACAGTTTTATTCAAATGCAAGTCACTGGCCCAGTGCAGTGTTATTCTGAGTGAACCCATGGGCTTGCATTACACAGGTGGTTGCATAGATATAAAGAGCTGAGGTCCTTTCAAGCACCAAATTCTAATTATTTATTAATACTTCTGATTATGTAAGTGGAGAAGAAAAACATTTTAAAAGTAGCTTAACATTCATGAGTTCACTCATGGTCTCAGCTGCCTCAGAAAATTAAAAGTTTCTTATGCTGTAGATACTACTTACATAGGAAAGAAATTCAGGACTAAATAACCTCCTTAGTCAAAGATAGTCCACTACTGCAATCTGTGTACATTATTTTGAGCATATATTTGTTCATTTACTAGCAATTTGTGCTTTTTAATGCATTTTACCATTAGTTTACAGAAACCTTTTTCTTTACTATTTTTGTTTGCTGTTTGAAAATTCCAGTTTTCATGCCAATTTTATACTGGCCTTGTTCTTTTTCCTGTGTAATAAATATTGTCCCTTGTGACTGAAGAAAACAGCAAGTTTTTTAAAAGAATACAGTGACATTTTTCTCATAACCTCATTAATTTGAACACTACTTTGAATCTAAAAATCTGACAGGACATGCAAAATGCAAAAAAAAAACAAACCAAAATGTGTGGAAGAGTACAATAAATTTGTAATTGGGTTAATTAACATTTTTACCCATCAGTTTTTCTAGAAAGGAAAGCAATAGTGAATTTTGTGAAGATTTGTTTTGAACAAATAGATGATAATGTTTTCTGGATGCTTCTTAACATATATAATGTATTATAGATGCTATTGTTTCATGCAAGAAACACATTAATGTGCTCTTACAAGCCAATTTTGAGTACTATTGTGTTTGAAAAATCAATGTCTTTGTTACACCTACTTGCACATTTTCTGCTGAGTTCCATATACATGGAAAAGTGTATTCCACTGTTTGTGTAGCTGTGATGTTGCCTTTGAAGTGTAAAGCAGAGATGTGCTGGTGCTACAAATATCTTGAGACACATCACTGCTTTTTATAGCTCATACCCTAAGGATATATGGATAATGAAACGCTCTTTAAGATTCTGGCTATACATCTGTATTTACACTCAGACCTATGATTCTGCCTTAATGAAGTCAATGGGAGACTAGCTTTTGACTGAAATTTAACTATAAATCTAGCTCTATAGGGAGATCCGTTGAAGTGCAGAACACTCTTGCGTGATCCAAATAGACATGTGAACACTGACTCAACTTTAAGAACATGAATTATGGAAGACAAGAATTAACTGCATACTTACAAGACATTTTTTTCTGAGGATTGCTCACTTCACTGAAGTGTCCAATGCCTTACTAATTTAGGTACAATGTGCTTTGAGTCACATTAAAAGCAGGATAAAATTAACATTTTAAAGCCTACTGTGTACAAGGTTAGGCTATAGAGACCATATGGCCTCTGAATTCTGCATTTCATAGGATTATGAAAACTGATGAGTGGATTTATTGAAGGCTGCAGCCCACTGGAGAAAAAGGACAATATTCTGTATGTATTGTTCTGAAGAGACAGGTAGAAGTTATTTTCTGCTCTCTTTCTAAATTTAAAGAGGAATACTGAAATAATTGATTAGTTTGGCCATCTTTTTAGCTTTGTAAATGAAAGGTCAAGATAAAAAGACAGTTAACTGAATGCTGAAACTTTCCATTTGAGAATTAGCATTCTTTTTCTTTTTTTGCCCATTTGTTAGCAATTGGATTACATTAGGGTGAGTTTCTCCTGGATTTTTTTCCTCTCCCATTTTTAATGAATAATTTTTATTAACTGTGTTCTGATTTGTATGTGCTTAGCTTCACAAGCTCATATAAGACTTTCATGGTAATAAATGCAGGAAAATAAGACACAGAGAAGAAAGAAAAGGAATTATTTCTGTGTCTCTACCACACAAAGATTTCTCTTGTCAGAGGCTGCTGTCTTTTTGGTATTTCCAGCTTCCATACTCTAATACCAATTTTCTCATCTTCCAAGGAAGCTGTCTTAAATTGTCTACCCTTTAACAAATACTAACTCAAGTTACAGAATACACAGTATTTTGTGAATTGTATAAGAAAATGACAAATTGCAGGTCATATTCAGAATATGCACTGTGTATGCTTCATTGTTCAGCAAGCAGATTTCATTGCATACACAGCAGAACATAAAAGGTGGCTGATGCAGGGATGGCATAAAAAAGAACAGTGGTCTTCCTTGTTTTGGGGAGAAATTTATTGAAGAGATTCTTGTAGAAGTTTTTGATTCTGCTGAATCAACACCTTCCAAAGAAGAGAACTTTCTGTAGGAATCTTCTATGTAGCTCTGCCTTTAGCAATGTCTCATCATCCTTCTCATAAAAATCAGCCTGCACGTGTCTGTATCAGCTTCTTCTAGTCTTTCCTCCAGCTCCCTCTCCCATTATACTAACACCAACAACACTTTCTGAAAATCTTAGTTGACTATTCTTTTCAAAAGTTATTGCCATCTGGAAAAGAACTTACATATCTGTAAATCTCTCTTCTTTAGTATTGTTCTTTTCATGTTTTCATTGTAAAGCATCGTATTACATTAATTTGAAGCACTAGATGTATGCATCCTTGAACCATACAGAATTGATGATTCTATCCTCAGTCAGTGGGAGGTACGTTTTCTATAGATTAGAAAAAAAAAAATCAATCTGAGCTGACCTGAAAATTTACTTTTTAGACAGGGAAAGGTAAAAATTTGAGAACAGTGTAGTAGTCATTACAATTAGATCATAACTAACCTTTTATTATTGTAAGTTATTTTAATCTAAAAATAGAACTTGCCTTCAACCTGATTCCATTGATGTCAGTGGAAGATTTGCTGCTGATTTCTGTAGGAAGCATTTTTGGATATAATTATTACAGACTTTCAATTCAAATGTATGTGCCTTTTTATGTGAAGGAAAAGTCTAAGAAAAGAGGGGTGCAGAGAGAAAGCCTGCATATTTTACTAATAGAAATGGTATTTTATCAGTCTGCCTCCTCCTTCTTCTTTTTCTTATAGAAGTATTCCAGAGTTGCATTCTAGAAAGTGTAAATCTTTACAAAGAATTTCTTCATGGTAATGCACATTTGAATTTCAGCCTCAGGGAAGCTTGACTTTATGCTGCTACTAGTTATCTTTGTGACAAGGCCACTCTTGCTTCAAAGAAAGGGAATAGGGTGTTTGGCATATTGTAATCTGGAACACCAATAAGCAAAGGGATACATTCAAACAAGAAGGTGGAGATGATGCACGCCTGCAAACACAAATGTTTTACCCATAATTTCTACAGCTGTGATTTCATTCAGAGCATATAAGTTATGCAGCAAGGAGTTCTGCTTCACTGCTAATTAGGGAATAGATCCAGTAGACAATGGAGATCCAAATATTATCCAGTTACATAGGGGAAACAAAAGAAATCAGGACATCCCACCTTAGTCCTAACTCAGTTTAAAATAGCAATTGGATCTGCTGTAGAGCAGGATGATTGATTCCTGTATTTATTGTACAAAAACTTTCTTTGTACAATTGAAAATAAATTATTTCAGAATTAAAGATATATTATTCTGTAGTAGTTTTAATAACAGCTAGGGAGGGAAACATGGTGGTTCTTATTTTACATTCTCAATCACAATAACTCAAAGAGATTCTGGGTCATCTTATCCTCTCAGAAGATTAGAAAATCCATTTGGGAACCACTCCTGTCAAACTTTACACTGTTGCATTTCACAAGATTTTTTTAAAGGTTCATTGGTCCATGTGGTGGGCTGACCCTGACCAGCAGCCAGCCACCCACACAGTGACTTATTTGCTTCTCCCTGTCCTATGCCAAGGCAATGGGTAAGAATTGGAAACACAAAAGTGAGAAAACTCATGGATCAAGACAAACACAGTTTGATAGATGCTGGAAAGTTTTAAACACAAATAAGTGGGGAAAAAAAAAAGGAAGTTTTTCACTTCTTCCAAGAGACAGACTCATGCTCTACCAGCCAATGAAGAGCAACCACCTTTGAAGCCCCAACACCCCTCAACATCAGTTGTTTACAGGATGCTGTGAAGAAGGTTAACACTATCTCAGCCAGACCCAGCACAGTCCAGCTCAGTAAATACTGTATTTCAGTAATTATGTCACTCTTCTTAGAGTAAGATGTGTTTTTTTTAATCGTCTCATGTCAAAAGTGAAGCCATATTGTCCACTTCCCTAATGAGTAGTCTAAACACTGAACTGCTTGACTTGTACTTTTGTATCTGCAAAGGCCTCATTGAGTTTGTAATGTTGGCATATTGCACCTTTCAAAACTAACACATTAGAATTAATAGCTGGTAAAATACTGAGAAGAGTAATATTATTTAATTAGATTTGCAACATAGAGTACTCTGAAGAACAGTTCCCAGGTTGTATGTTTCTTGCTCAAGTATTCTGGATATCCATGTTAACAACTGTGCTGACAAGTTATAAGGACATGCTACAGCTAAGTGACATTTGCTACACTAAGCTTGAAAGATTGTTCATTTTTAAGATATTACTAAGTGTTTTAGAAACTGTCTATATGAGAACTGCAACTGTTTTGAAATAGGATACGTATTTTAGGAATGCAGAGTAGAGGCAGAGGTGTAGCTTTGGTGCCATTTGAGCAAAAGGTTTCCCAAGATACCGTCCAGCTCAAAATCATTTGATTTTTCAAGTATGTTTTTCATGGACTCCCTGCATGATATAACGGTATGTATACACAACCCATTTTAAAATCCAGGCCAGTAAGTTCCCTCATATGAATGCTTCTTTTGGAACACTGACCTAGAATTTTATTTTTTCTATAGTTAAAAGCTGCTTTGGGTTTCATGCTTTTTATTCTTGTTTTTATATGAGTACATCTGAGTTCTTGAATAGTTCACTTTAAGTAACATCTTCCTATCTAGCATTGATGGCTACACCAGTTTGTCACAATTTTAAAAAATATTTTTAGTGCTGGATAGTATTACATAAGCAGTCATATGGTTGCCAAATAGAATGAAGGTAGTATGATCTCACTATTCCTACAGTATTTCACTTATTTACATAAATAAAAGAACAATTTTGTATATATGTTTAATCAGAGCATTACATTCATTGCTTATGCATTATAATCTGCAAGACAGTAATTTTATTCCATGATGGGATTTAATATATTTTGTGTGGCATTTTTAGTTCCTGAGAGTTAATATTCATGTGTATTTACCTGCATGTTTCTTTGTTTATGCCCAGTTTACTAAATGACCTAGATCATGCTATATTAGTAACTTCTCTCCCAATCTTTCTGTCATTTGCAAATGTTATTGGTAACACTTTTGTATTTTTGTTTTTTTTCAGATCATTGACTAATGTTAACTAGATAAATCTAAGAACAGATCCTTGCAGTACACAATAAAAAGACTCCATCTATTAATATTCCTTCACTGCAAGCATATGGCAAAACTTAACATCCAGATTTTAATCTATTTTATGTATACAATATGATTGTTATCATTCCAGGTCTATAGCAAATACATCACACAAAATGAAGGTAGATATCTTCTCTTGTAGACATATATCTCTACTTCACTGGCATTATTAATTTTTATAACCAAAGTTTTAAATCCACTGATTATTTTAGATAACTGTATTTGAAAGGTCTGTTTCTACATATCTGTGACTGGTACCTGTTACGTTATACCATTACTTTATTGATTTATTTATTTTAATATCCTCAAGTTCCATGTCAGTTCCTGAGTCATATTGGCCAGAATGAGTGTCAGACTGACAGATCTGCAATTAATCAGGTGAACTCACTTTTGCTTTTAAAGTATTGCACAACACTATTTTTTTTTTTGCAGTCTTCTGGCACTTTATGACTTCTGGCAGCTATTGAAAATCATTTGTAGTAGTTCAGAGAAGTCATCAGCCACTTCTTTCAAAAGTTGTCTGAGCACATCCATCTTAAAATACGTGCCTTTTGGAGCTGCTGCTTCATTTCCTTCTGAGCTGGAAATGGTAACTATCCATTCATCATCACCATCAATATCATCATTGTCTTCTGGTATGTATACATTATCTGTCTCTTTCTCAAAATACAGAACATAGAAACTTATTTAATGCTTCTCCCTGTTCTGCACATTCCCTTCTAACAGTGACCCAAGATCATTATCTTTTATCAGCATTTCTTTCTTTCTTTCCTTCTTTTCTTTTCTGCAGTTCCCAGCTTCTTGTATTTCTCTATTACCTTTTAGACTCTCAGACCACCAGTAGTAGCCAAGTAGCAGAGTTATGTTTTTATTCAAAGACTGGAATCTAATCAATTCTAAGCAAGGCACTTGGCTGGACAGGCTTTTTGGGAGAGGGAGGTACAGGTCTACTAGCCAGTTTGTCCATGTTGAGTCTGGCAGGCTGCTGTGGTTGATAACTTTAAGGGCAAGAGGTGAAGTATTGGATTAATGAGCTAATGCTGCTGAGCGCCAGCTCCTGAGGGTAGTGATAAGATCTCCTGGGCTGCACATCTCAGAAACTACCAGGAACAATCATGCTGTTACTCCAGAACTTTCCTCCAGCTCTGTGTCCCAGGGACTCCCTTTGCTTTTAAAGCTTGTGCTTTTGATAATTTCGAATCAGTTCCAGTGACAGAGTTACCTCCTTAGCAGGAGGCTGTTGTTGAGTGTAGTCAGAGAATGGCAAATATCTGATGTCGTTGCTCAGCCAGTATTTGAACCAGTTCAGACACTGGACCCAATTGGTTTTGCATTGAAGAGGAACGTTTTATTTCTCTGTGATAGTAAGTGCAGTAAATATTTCACAGGAGGTGTCTATTCCCCATGCAGTGTTATGATGAACCTCAACTCTGAAAAAAGAGAGAACAAAATAGTTCATTCTTTTACTGTTGTATATACCTACATGAACATGCAGAATTTCTTCAGATGTTTTTATTTACATATATTTTCTGTTCATTACTTTCTGCTAACATGGATATCTTCTCAAAACAAAGGTATTATTTGGGAGAGGAGAAAAAACAACGAAACCACTTAAAGTCGTCAAGATGAAACTAGCTTGCAGAGACCTCAGAAAATGTTAAAAAAAAACAGATTTCTTTCTTTCTTTGACTTTCTTTAGATTTTCTAGATTAGAGTACAGGCATCATGTCAAAAGAGCAGCAGTACTTATGAGAGAGCATTTATCAAGGGCTAACAAGAGGAAGGAAAATTAAAATGGCATTACAATCTTATTCTTCATTAAAAGTGAAGTACTAAATTTTCCACTAATTCATTTTGACACATATTATTCTGACAGAGCTGACACCTGTGACAAAATGTGATTAAAGTGGATGCAATTCAGGAAGCAATGCTTTAATTTTTTCCTTAGCTCTATGATGTCAGTGACATACATAATTCAGAATTGAGTTTATTTTCTTAAATCCATTTATCTTTGGCCACCATTACTTTTTGTTATAGGCAGATATTTACCTTCAGAAGTGGTGAAAACAGTAGCTTCTTAGATTACAGGCAAAATGAAGTAATTAATCTGATTAACACCGTCATGGAAAACTGAAATATCTAACATCATTTCCTAGGCAAAGTATGGTGACATGTTAAAGGATGACTTTTGTTAACAATCTTTTCTGTCTCAAGTTGGAGTTTTTTTCATCAATGATACAATATCATCTTATTGTAAACATTAATAAGATTTAACAGAATAAGGATAGCTATGGGGGGAGCTTTAGAAAGTTAGTTTCTTGTAAAACTTCAGTTGTAGCTGTGGAATGCAAGATTGAAAACAAGGTTGGCAGTTGTGGTTCAGTGAGATATTGCAGATGTATTTCAGCAATGTATTTCAGATATAATTGTCACTCATGATGCCTTGTTTGCTGATCGTTGAAATTTACTCTAATCTCTGCTGTAGCCAAGAAGTGCCCAGTGAAACTCATCATACAAAAAAAAGTTAAATCCTAATCAAGATCCCATCATTCCTGAGATTTTTTTTTTAACATGTTCTGATGAGGCTTCAGTACTTGCTGACTGAAAGTATTTCCAAGAAAAAATATCAACCATACCTGCTTTTGGCAATTTGTACAGGCTAAAAAGCTGAAAAGCCACTGCACCCTTTAGAGATCAATGAAGAGATGTGGTTCTCCTTGGACACAAGTATTAGCAGCATGCCACCAGCAAGGATGGTGACAGTGCCAATAAGAACTTGGCCACTGATTGTCTTTTTGAGTGTGATTTTCCCTCCCCACCAACAACTGAATGTCTCTCAGCTCCTAGGGAGGGAGGACAGACACGGAAAAAAAGAGTCATCAGATGTGATCCCTTTTGCTACAGACCAGTATGCAAAAAATACTTATTTCAGAAGATCCTGTATATTCATTCAAAAATATACTTTTTACCTGTTTCTTTCATTTTTAATAATTTCAGTAAGTGTCAGGTAAGCACTATCTTTAAACATTACGGATGGAAAAATGATTAAATTTAGCTCTTGAAGAATCTAGTGGGTTACAGTTTTTATCAATCTTGTCTTGTTTGTTTTCTAATCATTTCATTTCTAGTAAATCGTATTGGTTTGATATGCCCTCTTTGTAAGCTAAGGCAGATGCAATAAGATGACTTGGAGATATTGTTATTCTATATCGTAAGAATTCTTAGAGGTATCAGATAAGCCAGTAATCATCAGTTTTATCAGCAATCATTTGCTTGAACCTCTGCTTTTAAAAACATAATCCATAGAAATGCAGTCTCATGGGACAAATTTTAGCCCTCGTTATCATTTAATGTGCCTTCCAGTGGCATATTAAGTCAAATTATTAAAGCTGAAAACCGAAGTCTGCCTAAAGAGTCTGCTTTTCACGATATGTTAATATGAATAACCATATACTTTTCTGATTATATTAAAACCTGAACAGATGTGTATTGTAAGACTGTAGTTCCTTTGAAAACACCATAGCAATGAAAGAGATGTTTTTAAGGATAAAATTAATCTTAGACACTGAATTTCATACACGTAAAATTCAATAGCTAACCTAACTGTTGTTATAAATGAGAAAGACCACTGAAGAATCTCTCAAAAGTCCAAAAGACGTCTCTGTTCATACAAATTCTATCCATGATCTTATGTTCACTATTGCCAAATATTTTGTAGGAATGAACATGCTCACAGTTGTGCCACTAATGCCTATAATCAGGTTGGTATTTCAAGAGCAGCTTTCTGCATTTGTACTCACCCTCTCAAATGCAAAAACAGAAAAAAAAACCCTGCAGTGGCAGTGGAGAAGCCATTGTACTGGAAGGATAGAGTGAAAGGAAGATGGTCCTTGGTGGGCATCTTCTGCTCTCTCTCCATATGGGAAAGAAACAGCTTGGAATTCATTGCTTTGCATTGCTCATGGAAATTGTGCACATAATGGAGATTCTCATGTTCTTATTTCTCTGAATAAGCATCCTGCAGGTGTCTGAGTTGAATCCCCAGAAGAAATATGCAGAAATCAGTGACCAGAGGTTGTTTACAATTTTATTTATCAGTAGTAGTCCTTTATCCCTCCTGTCTATGTTGATTTTTTTATGTTTTTGTCATCAAAAAACATGTTGAATTGGGTACTTATTTAAAGGTGTCCTGTTGGTCACTGCATCATAATCAGCTTCTCAAATTGGGCAAGTGCAAACAAGCCACACAAAATATTCAGTTGCATGAAAAATAATACTAAGAAAGAGAACATTTAAAATGTGCGAAAAGGACATATCAGTGCCGTCTAAAGTGGAATGTGACTGGAATATCTCTTAGTTAAAAGGAATCATTAGCTTCTTTCTACAAAAGTGTGGGAAGCATATTTTTGTTCTCTTGGTGAAATCTTGGTACTGTATTAAAAACAATCAAATGTAACTGAAATATCTTGCTTATCTTGGAAGAGTGAAGGTTGTGTAAGACTTATGCAAAGGGTAAGGGTAAAACTCTCCACTTGTACTGATAGCTGGAGCTGTCACGACCCAGGCACAGGACCTTGCACTTGGATTTGTTGAACATCATGGTGTTCCTCTGGGCCCACTACTAAAGCTTATCTAGGTCTCTTTGGATAGCATCAGGTGTGTCAACCACACCGCACATCTTGGTGTCATCCGCAAATATGCTGAGGGTGCTTTTAATCCCACTATCAATGTCTTTGATGAAGGTATTAAAGAGCATTGGTCCCAGTAATGACCACCGAGGGACATCACTTTTCACTGATCTCCATCTGGACATTGATTCACTCACCAATACTCTATGGGTACAATCTTGCAACCAGTTCCTCATCCATCGAATGAATGGTCCACACTTCAAATATATATATTTTCAATTTGGAGAAAAGGATCTTGTGGGGGGCTGTGCCAAAGGCCTTACTGAAGTCCAGAAGCTTCAGTCTTCCGAAGCTTAATTGCAATGCAGTATAGAAATAGTGAACTTTTGAGGGCATTTGCAGATAAATAAATAAAGAACAGGGAAGCAAAAAGATTATTCAGTATCATTAGCAACTGAAAATATGTTTATTTTTGGAACTGACATGTATTTTGCTATCAGCTTCAATTTCGTTGATTATATTTGGATTAGAAACAAAAGACAGATGATGTGTGGCCTGAAAACATTCTCTACATCTGAAAGATTCAGTATTTTTCACTCTGCATTGCTTACATCTTGTCACAGAACATTATGTTATTTCATACCAGAGATGTGTTAGAGATGCTGTGTTATACAATGCCAAAACAGAGTTTATAGTATCTAGTATTTTTGGATCACAACCGCATGGTGTCCAGGCAAGATCTTAGGGACTGATTTCCTAAAACTCCAAATTGTAGAAGCACATCCATTGAACTGCTGCACTCCTCTTCATCAAAAGTAGGCCAGATAGAAAAACATAGAATATATTAGTGCTGTGCTTGCACAAATTAGATTCACCACATGTGATGTCACAAGACCAATACACTTCTGTGTGATCATTTATTGATTCAACCAAGGCAGACTTGCATAACACCCTGAAAAGTCCTATCACTCCTCTGCATCCTTGATATAGACCCATGTTAGTGATATCTGATATATGTGGGGCTGCCTGTCTCACAGTTCCAGAGCAATAACGTGGATGAGGCTTGGCAATGACTCCTGCCCTGCTGGCAGTCACCTCCTGCATCCAGGGCAACCAAGCTGCTAGCTTCTGCTGCACAGTCTTATAGCCTTGTGTTGGGGCCTGGCAGGGTCCTTTTCACCAGTCAGCTTCCCCAGCACTGTCGTTTCTCTGAGGGCTGGATGACAGCACTCCGTGTGAGCACACATATGTTGTACTTCAGCACCTGTCTGTAAGTCACAGGGTTGTGAGCATGGAGAAAGCAAATTGTTGTCTGGGGAAGAAGTTTTGGCCTTTTCTGTGAATTGTCTTTTCTTCTTTCTCGAAATCCTGGAAAGTCTTTCTCTTCTCCCTCCACCAGCTGTTTTGTTGGCCTGCACAGCTTTGTTACATACATCTCTGCAATACGCACAATGTGTGAATACTCACACCAGGCATGCTGTAAAGGCTTCTCATTTCCAAAGCCTTGACCCACCTGATCTGCAGAGTGGAAGGCACTGGAGGTATCCGGGAGCATGCCTGTGGTTTGTGTGCAGGTGCTGGAGGAATTGTAAACAATTTTCCTGACTTTATTATCAATAGCAGTGTGCAAAAACCCAGGTAAGAGGCAGCATAAGGACATAGTGGCTGATAGTTCTGGAGCACTTGCTGAGGTGATATTTCTCTTATCTTCACGAAAACTGTGTTCCTTATTATTTTTTTTTTTCTTTTTTTTTTTTTTCCCCAGCACAAAAAGTATTTTGTTTCTCTTGTAAAGCAGAAAAAGTCCGGTGGGATGTGGCAATGTTATTTTGTTGCTTTTTCATCCTTTACCTAAAGGATCAATCCATACAGTTTCTTGACAATCATCTTAATAAAGGTGGGATGACAGCTGAATCTGGCTCCAGGAACTTTTCCGAAGGAAACATTGCTTCCAGCCTTCAGAAATCAGTAACTGTGAATTACAGAAATGCTCAATTTCTTTCAAAGAGGTGTGTGCTGATGAATAGCATGCATTCTTGCACGCTCTGTAGGACTTGATGGCTAACTTGATGCATCAAGTCTTCTTGCTGCTCAACTAGGATTTTTTTCAGCTTTTTATTTTTTATTTTGCAGTAGAGAAGAACAAGAGCTCAAGGTTTGGTCTTTTGAAATTCCTTAGTAGTTTAGGTTTGTTATTCCGATCTCAATTAGCTGTAATACATAGACATAAAGACACAGAGTTAAAAGTAAACTGATCAAAAATGCAAGACCATCAGTCATAGAATTTGTTGTCAATTTTCTGACAGTTGTGACAGCTTTGTTCTTTTAGGACTTGTTTAACTCAGTGCCTACGCTCTATCACAGTTTGTGATTCTGTAGCTTAATGGCAGATTAAGAGAAGAGGAACTGTTAATTTTTGCTCTTAATTCACAAGCAGTGTTTTTTAAGTGTTGTATAATATCTCACATTTTAAGCTTTTTAACTTTATCCTACTTTCATTTAGCCAGGTTTTCTATCTCAAAAGCATGACCTTCTGAAGCTCCATCTTTTATATTACCTCTGTGGGAGCTAAACAAAGTAAACTAATAATTTATTTTTGCTTGTGGTAATCCAGCTTTTACATTCATTTCCTGTACCAGCAATGCCTGGATTCTGATCATTAAGCCACCTTTTCACCTGCAGATACTAGAGCAGCCTGAAGGGAAAGGTATTTCAAACATCTCACTGATCAGTATCAGACCTGCCTTTTAGCACTGTGGGATTTAAACATTTATATTGTGTTAATCATTGTGGTTATGAACTCAATTGGAAATGCCGGCATCAATATCTCACCTCAAAATTACCAAAGGGAGAATTGCTCAAAATTAGGATTTGACTTTGTTGTTGTTGCTTTCAATTTACTTCTGCTAGGCTCAAATCCTGCAGACACTTGTGCTAAGTGTGTAACATTTCTAGTGTAAGCATTTTAAAGCCTCTCTGAGAGTACTGAAACCACCCTATGCGACAGTGTTTGCAGAATAGGGATTTCAGCTTAGGGGTAGCTGGAAATATTCTGGCTGAAAGCCTTTTGGCTGGGGGTTCTTACTGAACAGAGTAAAATTCAGTCATTTTGAACATATTGATTCTCTAAAAGAAAAAAGTCTGTTTAGCTAATTTTGTTTTTTCTTATGCATTACAGTTCTATTTATCTAGGCCTTGTTACTAAGAACATGCTTTTACTTCTTATCTCTAGCTTTCAAACTCAGCATCTAAACTATTTTCAGCTTTCTTACTTACTCTATGTATAAATTCAAAAGGATTTCTATGAAACAATTCTATTATACTGTTACATATATATAATATTATATATATTGTTCTATGAAGCAATTCTTCCTCTTGAATTTAATAAGTTACTTAGGGTTTCTTCTTGCTGTTCTGATATTATTTATTATAAACGATGATTCAAAATAATCAAAATGAAAAGTAGTCTGTGGGGGTAAACAGTTCAAATAATATTAGGAGCTAATATTAATTTTTTTCATTCTTGGATGGACCTGCCAGTCAAACCAGACACTTTATTTCATAAACAAGTCTAAATTAAAGCAGAATTATTTAAAAAATTGTGTGCTTTTCTTAATAATAACATCAAAATATCTAGGGATTTGATTAAGCATACAATGACAAAAAAATCTTTCTTAATTGCAATAAAACTCAGAAATTTATCTGCTAAAATGAGCAATTTCTTAATGGATAAACTATGGTTAGGTATAGTTTGTTAGGCAAAACAGTAGGACTCATCCTGTATGTGGTATTCCAAACCTGATATAATTAACATCCAGAGCTGTAGATCACAGCTCTAAGCAGGAAGTGTTGGGTTCTAAAATCATCTATAAGTCAAAATTACTCTAAAGACCATGAACATTTACATCTGGTGTTATAGTTCATTTAAGTGGCTTTTTGGATACTTTTTCAATGATGCATACTAGGAGACAGCAAATAATAGAATGTAATAGTTTGTCCCTCTTAAATTAATAAGCATCAGATGTTATAGCTGCTGAAATAAAAGATTTCAGTGGGAATGGGTAAAAGTAATAACTTCTCCTTAATAAGAAAATGCATAGAAAATATGCTTTGAAGAGTAATCTTATTTCTAATACTTTCCAAGTTCTTCCTAAAACCATTAGTGATGCAGGTTATCAGGAAGTAGTTATAGTCTTACTACTCTTAATGGAGGGTCTCACAACTTCTAGCCCTCTCAGCCTGTTCCTATTATGAGTGTAATTTAGCACTAATGGTCTCATTGCTTCAGGACTGACTTCACCTGTGCTTATATTTCTGATAAGAATATAAATTATTAGTTCAAGATGATGCACCTGGCTCATTCAGGATGAAGGCTTAAATACAACCACTTCATCTGACTGTAAACATTCTGTTACATTTGAGTCTGCTTTGCTGAGTTAACATATTGCTATGGTGAGTTCTTGACAGAGCATGCATATTTTGTTATTAACCCTGGAAAGTAACCAAGCATTAACAAAGTAATGTGGGCTTCCTTATCTGGAAAATAATTTTTTTTCTCTTGAAGGTTGGACCATGATATGAGTGCTGTATGATTTCACATCTGTAACAATCACCCAATTTCTCATTTTCTATTTTTATTTTTTTGCTTTTAGTCAGTGCTATGTGAGTTCAGAAAATGAAAATACTCGTGCACTCTGAACAGTTCTCTTTCTGCATCTCTGCAAGAGCCTGAATTCTGAAGAAAATAGGATATGAGCACAGATGGTAGAGTTTTTTGTTGCACCAAAGATGACTCAATTCATTCATTTAACACATCTTTCTAGCTTTCATCAGACTAGGCTGCTGTTGTTTTGAAATCTGTGGTGAGCAGAGAAAACTTTGTGAGGGTAGTTTAAAAGGACCTGGGATGCTTATATTGCTACTAATGAGTTGCTCTCCATCATTAAGAGACAATGAGGCCTCCATCAAATGCAAAATCTCCCCAGTGCAGTCAGAGAAAAGCTAGTAGAGAAATGTAAAGGAAAATCTAACTTAGCAGAGCTGGAAGTTGTTCTGGGATGCAAATTGGTTGTGGTAAGGAAGCCAGTAGTACCTGAGAGCATACAGGGCTAAAAGGAACTTTAGAACTGAGGAACGAAGTGACTGGATGAGAGCCAAATGACAGGCACCAGGGGAGCAGTGGGCAGTTCAGCTTGTATCCAGGAGAAGAGCACCTGTAGTCATTATCAGTGACTTTTGACCTGACAAACTACGTTCATGTGATTGTATTAAACTGGGGGCAATATCAGAAGACTTTTTGTCCTTTTCAAAGCCATTGTACTTAAAGGAATTAAAATAACTACTTTAGCATTCTATGTAGAACAACTTTTTCCTTGTTGATTTATCTACAAGCCAGTTATAATGAATAAGAGATAGGGCTTTCCTTTTAAGCTTTGAGTGTTAGACTGGGAGTTTAGGCCTACCTAGTGAAGTTTTTGTCATTTTGTACTTTCTCCTCTGTTCTGCCTGATATCAGAAATGGAGCTCACAGTGATGCAGTGTTTGTTCTACTGTAAAGTGACTGGTCCCTTGGTATTTCTGAAGTGTTTTCATAGCCTAGTTCTTCTGCTTTGAAGTTGTCCCTTAAAACACGAGCAGAGATAATATTCAATGAAGAAAATGGTGCTGAAAAGGCTATCAGAACTCTGAAAAGAAACCATGCGGTAAAGAGCTTTAGTCAATGAAGTCAACATGAAGTGAAGAGCATTCACTGAAAAGAAAAAGATAAGTCCTATTTGAAATAACTGATAACTTGAAAAATTTAACCCTTTCTGGCATCAGTGCGGCTTTAACCTTGAAAGAGATTTTGTAGGGAAACATGGAAGTGTTTCATCTTTAACCTTTGCTCACCAACAGGGAAGTCTGGCAGAGGGGAGGGCCTATGTCAGCTCAAATTTTCTGAAAGCCCTGTGCCAACAGGCTGTTTTTTCACTCCTCCAGAAGAAGGTAGGAGTATGCTGTTGGCAGGTGTATGGGAGATACAAAAATAAAGCAGCTGGGCAGTCCCATTTCTTAAGTGTTTTTTTTTTTCTTTTTAGCCCATCTATTGCACTGATGAAACAGCTTGGGAATTTGACATTTATTTTTAATAACATAGATCAAAGATGTAGATAAACAGGTGTGAGAAGTTGAATTCCTACAGATTAGAGTGACGGCTTGTCAGCTGAGTTAACTGAAGATGTATAAATTCCCAAGCTGTAGTAGTTGAATTTTTTTAATTTTAGTTTTCAATGGACCTTAGTCCAGGTTTGACTGATAGGAAACAAATTAAAATGAGGCATCTCAACCTTTTACTCATTAACTCTTCCTATTCACAGATTTGCTGATAGTTAAGGGAAGTAAAGAATTTTGTAATTGACAAAAATGGGTGGGGGGAAGTGTCAAGCTTATGTATGGTTCAAAACCTTCCAGTCTTGCCATGCTTGTATTTAAAAACTATGCAGTGTCATATTTAACATTACCACATTTTTTTTTTATAAATAAAAATAGTTGTTGGAACAAGTCAGGAAGCTACTTAATTACATCTTGTCCTTGCTCTACTCTTCACAGATAATCTGTCTTTGGAGTGGAGAAGATTTTGAGTAGTTATTCCTTGCTGTTAAGTCATGCAGCCATCTTGTTTTCTCTCTGCCAAACAGCCATTGATCAGCTGAGGAAAATAGTTGTTTTTATAGCGCTTTTTACTGAAACATTGAAATGAAGTCCATAGCTTGGGCAATATATCTACAAGCTTGGGACAAGTAAAAAAACAGACCATAAATCAGAGGGGAAAGAAGAGGATAGAGAGTAATTTCTGGCTCACTTATGTGAGCAGAGACTTTCCTGTGATATGACTGGCCTCTGTAAAAGCTTGCAGTGAAACTAGATTTTGTGGTTCTAATTGGTGCAGTTCCTTCACTGTATGTTTGCAGGGTATGCTTGTTGCTGTTTTATTCACCTTTAAGTTAAATCATGGTTACTGCTACTGGAATAGAGGAATAAATCAATAAGCTGCTAATAGCACACATCTCTTGAAGGCATTGCTCACAGTCCATGTGGGTGAAAAATCTCTTCTTGCCTTTTGCTGTTAAAGTGGGGCATTCTTCCATGTATAGTCTTGTTTGTGTTTTTTTTTTTCTCCTCCTTTTGCTGTTTTCCAGGAGCGTATTTAAAGGAGGTGGTGCAGGGATCACTAAGAAAGAAGTTATCCTTATTAATCCTGAAAGCAAAGAGGGGAAGGGTCTTACATAATCTTCCATTTGAGCATTATGATTGTCTTTTAAGATATTCTTTTTAAGATCAGGAGCTAGCTTATGGATTTCAACAGGATGCTTTCTGCAGCGCAGATGCAAGTAGTTCGTGTATTCTTATGCTGCTCCACAAATAATTCTTATCCTTGAATGAAATCAGCCATTGGATTATACAGGATACTCAGGATGTCCTGGAAAGTTGTCACTTGGTCATATGGCTGAAGACCTGTACAGCTGCTCTGTTCATCCCTCAAAAACACAATTTCCAGGATTCTCATAAGCATCTAACTGCTGAGGCTACATTTTCTCCTCATTTCATAAATGAAGCATAAATGGTTCTCTTGACAAACAGAATGGAAGTAAAATCGCCAAACAACTGTAATAAGAACAGTATAAACGTTTTAGATGGAGCTCCTGGGCTCTGCTCTCCACACTGCTGAAGTGCTAATAAAAGCAAATAGTTCAACTTCCTTTGTCAGCTGTGACACAAACATAATACTGTCTCAAAGGAGCAATTTATGAGGCTAGATTTTTGAAGTAGTTTGGGGGTACTGTGTTTCCAAGTGTTATGCAAGTCTGGTGTTAAGTATATGCTTGAAAATGTCTTCTATTCATCAAGGTGACATCTTCAATTTTTACCAAAGCAACATCTCAATATTTCTGTTATTCAAATGCATGGAATGCAGTGAGTTAGAATGATTCCCATTGTGTTCATCCCTCTTCAGTGTCTTCAAATACGGGGCTCCCTCAGCAGAAATGGCCTTAAGTGGGATTCTTTGAGTCCTGAAGCAAAGCTGTCTTTGGCACTGAGAGAACAGTGCCATGAAAAAAACTATTAGAAAAATTGCAGCTGTGATAGGGCAAGAATTTACTGAGCTGTATAAAAGCACTAAAGCATGAAGGGTGAATGTCTGATTTTCTGAACAGGATACAAGTTGAACAAAGCTTTGATTTGTTTGTCTGCTTATTTATTTGTTAAAAGGGATAAAAAACAACAAATTTATTAAAAATTAGTGAGTTACTGTGATGCTTGAAGTATGTTACTGGCCCAACTAGTGTTTGAGTACAGGTCTGTATGGGAACTGTTGAATCAGGGCCTGAACCACTGATTGAGCACCTGGGGAAAGGACCTGGTCAGCCCTGGGAGCACAGGTGAAGATAATTCAGCTGTGTGACCAGAAGGGTTGGAGCCTGGCTGCACCTCTCTTAGGCTTCATTTAAGGACTGAATGCTACTGGGGAAGGTTTTCTTTCTGGAGATTCCTCCTTGGTGAAGCTTTCCCATGCAAACCTGGAATCTTCTGATATGAGTGAGCAATCTTCCCTTCCTTTATAGCACCTTTTTTATTGTGCTGGTTCTTCTGTCATCTCACCTTTGTTGCAGTGCCTTTCCACTGCATTGATCTGTCCAACTGCAACAAGGTCAAAATGAAAATTATTTGTGATCTCAAGGTAATAAATAGATAATAAAAACTTCAGCATTTACCAGGTTATCCTTGTAACAAAAAGGCTGTTATAAGTGAGCTTGGATCTTCAACTGTTCCTTCACAGCAAAAATGGTCTGCAGCACAGTGTCCTGTTGTAATTGTTGATCCTGTTGTAACTTTTCACCAATTTCCATTTTATGCAGATTACTTTCATTACATGTTTCCCCTCAGCTGTTGTATGTGTTGATTGATGTGGCTATACCTAGCAAGATGGTACAGATGGATATGTTCTTAGCTGTTGCACAGAATTAGTGATTTCTATTTTATATATGTCCTTACACTGTGCTTACTCCAGTAACTGAGTGCACTGATCAATGTATCTCCTATCTGTCACGTGCTTGTTTTTCTCCTAATCTTTTCTGCTGGGGGAAGAAGGTATGCAGAGTGCTGTATTGCTTTGGGATTGCAGGAAACAGGCTTTGAAGGGACCTCCTGGGTCATCGTGTCTCATCTCTGGCTGCTGCAGACATCTACGTTATATAATGCTCTTGTGAGCTTACCCACCTTCATTCTAAAATAAGATTTCTTTTCTTGTACTGCTTTTGGAAAGCTGCTTCACTACTTCATATGAGGGTTAGAAAGTTTTCATTTTCAGCCTCAAATTTTCTGTGTTGTTTTTTCTAATTTGATCTTGTTAAGATTGTTCTTGATTTTAATTAGCTTTTATACCTGCTAGCCTCTTAATTGCTTTTATTGAATTTATAGGCAACAATCCAACTTTCTCTTACCTTAGTTTTGGTGGGCTTTTTAACTACTAGAACAGGTGTGGCTGCAGGTTTGAATTAATTTTAATTCCATCTATATTAAATCTGGGAAAAAGCATTGCAAGGAGATTTCTTTTTTAATAATTTACTTCAGTTACAGCAGATCGTGTTGATTACGATATACAAAAAATTCCCTTTCTAACCATATATTTAGGGTGATATTAATCCAGGTAGAAAGCGTACTGTATTTATTTTTAATGTGCATTTCCAAAACATCTAAGACAACTCACTCCAGGGGCTCCTTTGAGGTAAGATGTTAGTTCGGGATGAATCCCATTGATTTCCAATGAGTCTACATGTTGCATGAGGTTCCATGTGAAGCTGGAAAATATATTCCAATTTCCTTCTGAACCATGGAGTGCTTGCTAATGGCAAGTCAGCAACAAGGCTGTCCTGCTGCAGTTTGTGACCTAAGATGGGTATTAAAAGTGCTGTAGCTCAAATTGTCCAGCCTCAGGTCTAGGAGAAAATCCCTTGGTCACAGTGAGCTATGTCTTATGCTTAAATGGAAATGTCTTTGCAGCTTCTCCTCTGAGCTTCTGTTGCAGCAAACCCTACGTGAAGCATTAACACAAGTGTGGGATCATTGTGTGGGGCCTGACATTATGGGGCTGCTTGATGATACATTCCCACTGGGCACAGCTCTTCCAGTCCTTTCCCCACAGTCATGCAGGCCAGGGCCTTGCTCCTGTTCTAGAATACGTCTGATTGACGGGCAGTAGAGCAGACTGATTTGCTTGCTCTATATGTCATTGAGTAACAGATTGGAAAAAGGGCTGTACTGCTGTGCTGCAAATTTGTAAGAAACTAGGGCAGTTAAATGCAAAAGGCTGTGGAACTTGAGGGTTTTTTTTGACATCAAGTGTGGAAGGTTTGGGCCTATGTCATAAGTACGTTCATATGACTACATGAAACTGCAGTTAGTCTTGTTTGCTATCATCATTGCAAATGATGAAGATTTCTAGAAAAATGCACTTTTAATTTTAAAAGAGTGCCTGAACTGTTTCTTGCTGATTTTTTTTTTTTTCTTCTTCCTGGTAGCTGTGCCTTTTGAGTTGCTAGTTTTTTTTTTTTTTTTTAATTTTTGGATGAAGGAATTTTGGCTGATTTAGGAGTTCTCCTCATTGCAATTTGCTATTTGAAAACGTCTCTGCAAAGAGGAGAGTTACATCTCTTCAGCTACCCCAGGTTTGGAAAGGGCTGTGTCTAGAAATGCTCTACATATCTGATGTTACTCCCTCAAGAAATTAAGTAAACATACTATGGATCTGGATAGCATAAAATTCATGCTTCTCTTTTTTTGTATAATTTCTTGTTACTCTTAATAGACCATTTATTGTAATCCATCTGTTCCTCTTGCTTGATTGATAGTCATCACAAATCCTGTGCTCATGGTATATATAAAATATTCAAAGAAAATCTAAGATTGCACTTAGCTGAAGGCAGTTTGAGTTTTACAGAGCTGCTATAGAGCTTCCAAAATGTATGAATACAAAACAAAATTTAAAATCAGATTTGATATTGTCTGAACCACAAAGTTCAAATTTTTCTCTATTAGGAAGCGCTATTTTGGAAGGTCTTGCAGATAAAGTTTATTCCAAGAGAAACATCAGACCTAAATTTTGACTGTCATTAACACTGCTCAGTCAGCTTATTGCACATGGCTTTTAAAATTCTACCAGATTAGGATGTTTTATGTTTACAATAATCTTTCATTCACTTTTGTGCATCAAAAGAGGGTGACTAGCATGGAGAGGGAGGTGATTGTCCCTTTCTATTTTGCCCTTGTGTGTCCCCATCTGATGTACTGTGTCCAAGCCTGGGACCTTCAGCACAGGAAGTATGTGGAGCTGTTGGAAAAGGTCTAGAGGAGAGCCAAAGAAATTAACAAAGGGCTGGAGCACCTCTCCTAAGAAGAAAGGTTGAGTGTGTTGGGCTTGGTTAGCTTTGGGAAGAGAAGGCTTCATTGAAACCTCACTGCAGCCTTCCAGTACCTGTAGGGAGCTTACCAGAAGGAGGGGCACTGACTTCTTACACAGTCTGAAAGTGATAGGGCAAGGGAGAGTGATCTTAAACTAAAAGAGAGGAGATTTAGGTTAGGTGTTATGAAGAAAATCTTTAGTTAAAGGATGATGAAATCTGTAGTCCCCAGGTCAGTTAGGAATTAGAAATACACAGTTATCTTATTGCTCCACTGAGTATGTTTACTTTGAGACTCCTTTGTTCTTTCTATTGATGCTAGCCAAGTTCTGAGGAAAACTATTCCTTTCTCACCATACTACCCTCTCTTCCTTAATTGGTCAAATGCATTATATAATGTCAACTGGTTTTTTTTCCTTTTAAAACAGGAAATTACGGGGAAAGTGGAATGGAGGCCTTCAAAGAGCTGGCTGCCCAAGAGGGTCTCTGCATTGCTCATTCTGACAAGATCTATAGCAATGCTGGGGAGAAGAGCTTTGATCGCCTGCTCCGCAAGCTGCGAGAAAGATTACCCAAGGCTAGAGTGGTGGTTTGCTTCTGTGAAGGCATGACAGTGAGGGGAATCCTCATTGCCATGAGACGTCTGGGAGTGCTTGGGGAGTTTCTGCTAATTGGAAGGTAAGACTGTAAGCGGATTTCATTGCATCCCTTCTTCTAATCCTTAAGGCAGTCCTTTCATTTCAGAACTGTGCGATTCAGGCTACTCTGATTCATTCATTTCAGTATTTACTTTTCTAATGAATGAAAAGAAGTGACAAGATGGTAGAGAAAATATGAAGTTATGTGACAATTTAATTGGTAGTGTTACCTTTTGCTGAAGTAAATGTTAATTATTGCCTGTTTTTTTTTTTACAGATATGACATTAGTGTTTTCGTGTTTTCATGTATTATAGAGGAATATTTTGTACACTTATTTTTAGAAAAAAAAATAGGATGAAGAATCTTGATTTCAGAATGTGATCTGGAAGTGTGGCACATGACACTACTAAGGAGAGATTAAATGTTTCCTGATAATTTGAAACTGTAAATTGTCAGACGGTTTAGATTGCTTGAACTGTTGTCACAGTCTTGTCACAGTTTTACACTTTATTCTTATCTTTGCTATTGAGAGCTAGGACACTACTGTGCAGAATTTTTTTTTAAGCATCAAACTTGCAGACAGCCAAGTCAGTATATATGTGTGCACTTATGTCACTGGAATAAACAATGCTACTATGTATTGAATGGGAAAAGATAGACTTATTTCACCTAGAATTTTAGTTTTTTTGTTAGATGTTTACTGAACTATGGTAACTTTTAGTTCCATCAGGTGTGATCTATCTCATTCCTTTTTGATGGCTCTTATTTTGAGGCTTCTTAGATTTAACTTTGATTTTTAGTGCGTTTATGTTTGGTTTTCTGTTTCAATGAATCTTGTTCTGATGATGAAGGATGACATTTTCTGTCTTGCCTGTTAGATTGATAATGTCTGTTTTATTCTCCCTATTCTCTGTTTCTCTCTAATCTGTTGTTTAAACATAATTCCTTTAAGGCCTTTGAGAGTCATCTCCTTACCTACTTTGCTTTTGTTTTCTTTTTATTCTGAGTTCTTATCTATAAAACTTTGTTTTGTTCCTTTCTCTCCCTATAGCTTTTCTTTCAGTGCTGTGTCTGGAATGCTATCTTTAGCTCTGTGATACAATATTAGTATTTTCCTTTCTGCATCACTACTCAAAGCCCACAGTTACAATTTGTACAACTTGCTTTGCCTAAGTAATCTTCCAATGACAATCAATGATTCTCTTTCCATCACTACTTTTTTTTGTTGGTAATATTTGATGACAATCAAGTTGGAGCAGAGGGTGCATCTCTAGAAGTATGTGTAGACAAGATATGGCACATCTGGAAACCATAGATATTAAAATGAAACAAAGTACTGAAAATCATGCTCTGTTTTAGAACTGTGCATGTACCTTTCATCTGTCATATTCACTATACATCATTTGAAACGAATAATACAACATTTCATTCTTCATGTGTTGGTTTTTTTTCCAGTGAATTGAAGAAGTTATCTATAATAAAATTAGTTTGGATCACAGCATCTCTGGTCATTTTGTAAATACCCTGGTAGCTTTAGGCAGTGTATTGCATTAATGTATTGTTGCTTTGTAGTAGTGTCTTATTACTCACCTGATTTTAGTACTTCCTCTGATAACTGGCCATACAAAGAGCTAAAGGAAATGAGTATTCTACAGAAAGCACCAAAACATCTGTAGTATAAATCTTAGTTTCCTATTAGGCCATTTATTTGATTCCCTTATCCATGGATAATATGTGAAACACTTTATCTTCAAAGTTTGACTTTAAGCCATTACACCATATATTGTGGTACTGTTTTGATTGTTTCAGAGTCTGCCCAACAGCATTATTCTGAACTTGTCAGGATCTCTCAACTATAAGATGTTAAAAACTGAATTTCTTTGGAAATCACAGCGCATTTTTCAGGCAGGTTTTCATGCATTCTTATTTTATGCTGGTGATTGAGTATGAGAGAACCATTTTTGGGGATGGGTGGGGTGATCTGCTTATAAAATAGATTGTCTTGCTGTAGATAGGGTTTTGCCCAACCTGAATTAAAAAATATTATAGGACTTACACATGTTTTATAGTGCATGTAGAACTAAAAGAAAAAAAAACCTTTTTCTTTGAATTGTCTTAATTAAGTGCTTTTAAAAAATGGCAAATCTAGCAAACTTATTCACAAGTTGCAGTGAAACTGCAGTGCTATGAATTTGGTCATCTGTGTACAAACAGGAGCTGAAGCATACATTAACATTGCTCTGACATGCTGTTCAGTCATTTTTATTTAAGTTTCCAAATAAGCAAAAAAGCCCAAAAGCCTTTAAAGAGCATTCTTTTTATTGACGGAAATGGGACTGAATGTGAAATCAAGATTTTTTTTGCAATAGTGGGCCTAAACAAAGCCTTTAATTTACTCACAGGTTTATTATCAGCTGTGCTGTATCAACTCCACAATTTGCTCTGACTCACTGGAATGAAGAAGCCTTTACAAAAAGGACACCTGGCTAAATAGTGTTTTGCTATGAATTCTTCAATATTGCTATTGACCAAAGCAGACAGGCACTAGCCTAGCTCAGCTAAGTTTAACATATCAGAAGGAGAGCTGTGAGAAAAATCTAACTTCAGTTTAATTTGGGAATCATACAATGGGAATTATCAAGGATTGCACTGAGGCAAGACTAGATTGTTACACTGTGGAGACTTCTCCAGAATGAGCTGTTCATTCTCAGGCAGGAGAGTTAGGATCCTATTTGTGCCATACATAAGCAAGTGTTCCCAAACTCAGATTGAAGATCTGACAAGAAATTCAATCTACTTTGCTATTGGAAGTGAGAATCTGTAATATTAGTGAGAAGGGCAATTCCTGCTTTTGGAGGAAGCTAGTGTGAGATAGGACAGGTGAAAAGGTTATAATCTTGCCTCAGGGAAGGTAGCAAATGATTCTGAAATTGATAGTGTCCAAATGTAATGGAGAATCCAGTAAGAAGAAACAATTAAAATATGAAATTAAGGGTCATGAAGCTTTAAAAGCAACAAAACACCGACCATCTAAATAAAAGCACTCAAAAACTAAACTAATAATCTAATGGAAAAGGAGAAAATCAGAATGACTATGTTTAAAAACAGTGATTGTAATAGTATTAGAGTAACCAAGGGCAAAAAGTGTACTAAGAGAATAAGCTGCACTCTTAAGGAAATTCAGGCGATTGCTCTTTCAACAATGATTAGTATTGTGAAGTGACTATGTAGAAAGATGTTTAGTATCATGCTTCAAACTATGTTAACACAGGCTACTAGGTTTTATGCTACTTAATAAGCATAAATTATGTTTTGTGCGAATCTTGCAAGATGGATCAAACTCCTGTATGTCTTCTGAAATGATCTGCCAAGTCAAGGCATGCAACTGACTTGTCAGCATTTGTGAGGGTCATGCAAAGCAAATGAAAGATTCAAATCCCTGAAGCTCAAGAGGTTACTCTGAGATCAGTAGGGAATTGTCATGATAGATAAACTTTTGGAAATGAAAACTGTCTTTTGCAATTTGAAAATTTCTTAAATTCCTACACAAAATAGTTTGTAAATATACGAGGAACTTTAGGAAGGAACAGATACATTAATGTATGTTTTATTTTTCAGTATCTGGTAGTGGAATATGTATTCTCTTACTTCTGTAGGCTTTCTAATGTTTTATGATCTTCATTAGTATTGCTCTGTAGGCTGTTGCCTAACCGTGAATTCTATGTATTGGTAGAGAGGTGGAAAATTTGGAAGCTAGACAGAGAAGATACAACTGGTGTCTCTGCTGTCAACCTAGCGTGTTTTCAGAAGGACAAATCAACATTTTTTTCCTACCTAATAAAAGTCTTTTAGCATAGGGTGATTAAGGTTTCAAGGCGCATAGTGCGAAGATATTTTGTTTGACTACCCTCCCTTTGCACACCAATATTCCAATATTAATAATGGTGTTTTAACATTAAACTTTACACTTTCTGAAATATTTGAAATATTCGTGTTTAGCAGGGAAAAAAACAGTTTTATGGTCATATGGCACAGATGACTAAGGAAAATCTGTCTTAGGATGCATAAGTGGACATAAATGGTAAATAAATAAAATTGGTTTCTGTATTTCATAAAAGACATACACCCAGAAAAAAATACATTTTTTCTGGTTTCTTGGGCAAACATATACATCCTCTGAAAAGTAACGTATCAGTGTATGGGAACTGCTGTATCATGGCCTGAACCTCTGATTGATCACCTGAGGTGAGCAATGAGTCAGCCCTGGAAGCACAAGTGAAGGCAATTCAATTCAGGCAATTCACCTGTGCTGCTGGAAGGGGTGGAGCCTGGTTCCGCCTCTCCTAGACCCCATTTAAGAGCTGACTACCAGTGGGGAAGGATCTTTTTCTGGAGATCCTGCCTTTTGGAGTTTTCCAGCGAGCTCAGGAAAAGGGTAAGCTCTCTATCTATTCTTTTTGGTGTAATAACCTGTTTAGACAAACTCTCGTATATTTCTTAATTATAACACCTGTATATTCATTGATTATACAGTCAGATATCACTTATGGACATACTGTATGTAGCACAAATTGTAAGTCACGGCTTGAAGCAGTGACTGAGCACCTGGTGGGAGGGCAGGGCCAACCCAGGGGAGGTCAAGTACATACAATGCACCTGAGTGACAAGAAGGAGTGGAGCCAGCATCCACCCCCTCCCAGACTGTATTTAAGGATTGGCAGTGGGGGTGAGGGCATCTTGCTGGGGATCCCCACATATTTGAGGCCTTCCAAGGCTAAACAGATTCTTTTGATTTCTGCGCCCATGGCTGCCACATTTGAGCATACCTTCACTTGCTACAGCCTAGGACTTTGCAACAATGCTGTCATTGCTACATTGTTGGAACTAGTGGGGATGGAGCATTTATGGTGCCGTACTCCACATTTTTGGCTAAAACTGTTTTGATAACACAAATGTTTTGGATGTTGCTGAACAGTGCTTACACAGCATCAAAGATTTCTCTCTCCCAAACTGATCAAAGGGATGTTCTATTCCATGTGATGTGGTGTTCAGTGATAAAAGTGCAGCGAAAAGACAATGGGTGGAAATGTTTCTGTTATGGTGCTAGTTTTCTGAAGGAATTTTTACATGTGCTGAGAGATCCTGCTTTTCAGGAAGTGGCTGGAGGTTCTCCCTGTCTATGGGGAGAAATTAATTCCTCTTTTTTTTACTTTGCTTATACGTGCAGTTTATACTCTCCCTCTTAAGCTCTCATTATTTTTATCCACAAGTTTCTTTCTTCTCATTTTCTCTCTGTCCTGTTCGCAAGGTGATTTAGAATTTTTGAATGTTTGTCTGTTGGCCAGGGTCATTTTTTATGCCAAAGGTGTGGCCTGAGAAAACAGCGGTTTGGATGTGAGTGCACTGTAGCTATTGTTGTTGTTAGTGGCCATACTTCTATGCAGGTCACAGAGCTTGCTTGGTTTACTGTATATTAGAGTGTAGGGCTTGTCAACAGCAGCTTTTGGATCTTGATGTTCTCTGTGCTGCTTATCATTCTATTTCATTGTGCATGTGAACATGTCGATAAAAACAATGGCCATGTACTAGGGTTGGCATATGTCCCTGGCAGATGATGTTCCTTTGCTGGCTGATCTATACTGTGGAGAGAATGAGGGATTACACCTCCCTCTTTGCCTCTGGCAGTGGCATCACTAGCTTTGCTGCATGAGCTCACAAGGTTTTTGTGCACCCTTATGCAAGCTCTTTGGCCTCATTATCTGATTTCTGTTGGCTTTTTCTTGAGTATATGAAATCTGATTTCATTGACCTGATTTAAAAGTAAATAAACAACTTGTTGGTGAGTCAGAAGAGAAATGTGCATTGAGGCAGTCAATACCTGGATGTCAAGGTGGGTAGATTTGAGCAAGTGCCTGGGGCAGTCACTGCCACTGATAGGATGCAGCTGTATGTCTGAACAGATATATAATCTCATTGAATTGGGGCACTGTTGTCACAAGGATGCTTTGCGTAGCCCACTGAGACACACTAATTCAAAGCATTTAGTTGGGGCTTGATCTGTTCTTATTGAGTTGTCTTTCAGCTCCATCACAGGAACAGAGGAAGAAGGGCTTCAACATCTGAGGGCACCACTGCTAAGATACGGACCCAAACCCTACCTACATCAATTGCTTCAGTAGTCAATATTTCCTATGGAAATACTGGAAGCAGAGATTAATAGGTCCATATTATCCATCAGGGAAGGAAAAGGAGGAGTGTATAATTAGAAGCTTGTCCTTTAGCAAGAAAGTGAGAAGAGAAAATGACAGAAGCCATCTAATAGTGAGAAATTACCTGGTCCCTAACCCCAAATTATCTTTGAGATGCATGGAAACATTACTTTTGCCACCCAGGTGAATGGCTTTCAGCTTGGTTACTCTGATGCTGAGACAGTGGGGATGACCATCAGGAATTATGAAAATAGTTAGGAAAGCTGGTATCCCTCACTATGGGACAGGGAATTTAAGAATAAATTAGTTAAGAGACAATAATCAACAGTTTTGGAAGTGGATCTTCGAGAGTGATGAAAAGATATCCCCTCAGAGATAGTGTAAATTATTGATGGAAATAGACAATCACTGAGGAACATGTTTTAGCTGCTATCTTTGTTTCCCACTATCCAAATCTATTTTAACTGGCAATAAATTGAATTAATTTGCTATAAGTTTATTATGTTTTTTTTGTGATGGTAACTGTTAAGCAATCTCCCTGAATTTATCTCATACCAGGAGATTATTTTATCCTATTTACTACCCTGGTCCTGCTGAAAAGGAGAGAGAGTTGGCAAGTGGCTGCAGGTGGTTATTTAACTGCTGGCCAATGCTAAACTACTACAGGTTACATGGGCTGCACTGCCAAAAGTGTGGTGATGTATAGTTCTCTATTTCACTCAGTTCTGAAATCACAAATATTACAAAATATCACCAGTATCACTTTTCTTATCTGGTTAAGAAGACTGCTTGTTTCTTCCTTCCAGGAGAATTTCTGGTGCAAGTGACTTAGACATTACCTAAGTGGTAATGTCCTAATTACATGAGTGGTTGTCATTATACAGTTCTGGATCAGGAAGTTTTTTCACAGAGATGACCGTCTAAGCATATTAACATTCTTAAAAGTTATAGCAGCTAGAAGTATGCTGTATTCCAATGCAGTATCTTTTTTTTACGACAATGGCTGCCCCAAGTTCATGAAAAATCAATTAGAAATGTATACTCCTCCCAAAAGATTTGAGGAGTTTCGTGGGGCAAAAAATATGACTAGCGCTTATTAAGGAAGTGATTGGAGAGAAGTAAGTAATGTGCAACAGCATGCTGGCAATGGAGAAAAATTGTCTTGTGCTAGTCTAGCTTGTCTAGGGATAGATCTGGACCTTATAAGTCAGGCAAATATAGTAGATACAATAGTGTTGCTCGTGCTAGTGTTTTTTGTCAACTTGCCATAAGCTATTTTCAGAAAACTGGTAGTAGTCCAGCATAGTAAAATAAATATAATGGAATCCAAGCCACTGGATTGCAATGTGCTCATTTTATTTGGACTGTAGTCTGAGTGAGAGAACTACTAGTGATTCGAAAGCCTAAAGCAAATAAAACTAGACAAGTAGGATGCTGACAAATAGGAAGACAGTCATTTAAGCAACTACAGACTTTTCACGCTGTTTACTGTAGGTAGAGGACTAATTCATCTGTCTGGTGCCTCCAAGGTCAAAAGTATTCAGAATAATTTTTACTAATGAAGCTGTCATTACTGTTGACGCTCTAATTAGTGTGAGACTGTATTTAATAAGTTATGTAAATTGTGTGGGTTAAAGTTCAGGCAACTTCCTTGAAACACAGAAATCACTCATTTTTAATCATCAAATACTTTCAAACTCCAACTGATGTTGGCAGATAAGGAAAAATATTGTCAGTTAAGCAAATCCCAGACAGCAATGTCAGCCCATTTTCTAAGCATTATCAAGATTGGTAATAGGATCAATTCCTAATTTTGAAGTCTAGAACTTCAGCACATGTCAGTCATTCCGAGTTTTATTCCTTATTGCATCATGATTCAATTAGCAATTGCAGGCTAGCACCTGCTAACTGCGAACATCTTTTATAATCAATGTGGATGAAAATGTTCCATGATACAGGAAGAATATGAACAAGCATTTTGTTTACCCTCTAATCTAAAATAACATCACTCTATTTTAAAATAATCAAATTACATGCCAAGCTTCAATAAAAGTAGAACTGTATTACAACAGAACCACATTTGATTTGAGTTTCTCTGTAGCTTGCATTTAAAGCTCATTAGTAGTCATTTTATGGTTGCTGCTTGGTGATGATGATGAATTAAGTATAACACTATGGTTTACTTAGCAGACAAGTATCTTGAAGGGTGGCGCAAAATGTGAGACTTAATATTAATGATAGTAAAACTCAGGGGAAAAAAGGCAGATATTTACCTTTAAATTTTCAGCAAAGTCTTCCAGTGCTGAAAAAGTGCAACAGTTCAATGTTTGCATTTTGCATATGAATTAATATGGACATTAGAGACACTGAGTTAATACACTATACAATATGATGTTGATGGTTTATTTATTAAAGTATGTTTTACCAGGCACATATAGGAATCAGTAGCTGGATTGTTGCTGCTCACCTGGAAGAATATTTTGTACTTCTGTGGGAGTGAGTGATACAGAATAATGTTACATCAAAGATCTTTGCATAATTTGCTAGAGGCCAGATGTTTTTAAGCATGTTTCAGTAAGACTGGGATTCTTTAAGATTAGTTAAGAAATTAAGCAGTTGTAATTTTAATCACAGGAGTTAAAATAAGACCCTGAGCATGAACTTTGGAATTTCTGTGGTTTACTTATGGTGTTGTTTCAGTGCTCAGATAGAGACACATCTTAAAGAGAATGTAGAATAAGCAGCACCGTACATATTTCCTGATTTCTGTTCATTTTTCCTTTTCCTTTTATGAATGTCCTCAATCTTATGGCTTTGAAGGACAGATCTCAGTACCTTTCCAAGACTGGAAAATGTGCCCAATATCCAGCACTTGGATCAGCTGTCCAAAGGGAGGCATTGGTAGGAACACATGAAGTGGAATCTTCAGGTCATGCAAGGGTTGTAGTCTGACAGACAAGTAAATAAGAATTATAAAGATGAAATTCAACTTGGAATCAAGGTAGCTGACCACTGTGATACTTAGTCTGTTCTCCTGCTGAAACTTTCAGCCAAGGCAAATCCCTTCTGTTTCACTGATACGGTAATGCTTTAGGACCAAAAATGATGTCAAGAATACACTTCAGATTGAAAGCTGACTTGCATGTTACGATTGCATCTTCAGCGCCAGCCATCTGTTTTGATGTAGGACTGAAAGACTCCAGTTCTGCTGAGCTGGCCAACACTTGCCCACGTTTCACTTCAGTCATTACTATCTGTGACTTTGTTCAGTTAGTTGTGCTTTGGTGAGGGAGAATTGAGGAAATAATTTTGTTTCAAAGACTTTCAAATTCACTGCTATCTGATAACTGACCTGGCACTTATTTCAACTGATTTTAAACCATATGCATAATTCACTACGTGCTATTTGTGGGTAAGCTTTGGTACCTAGGGCTCATGCAGTTATTTTCCATGCTAGTGATTTAGCTGTGTTTATTCTATGGGGGTGTTAGTTTTTGTGTTTTTTTTTCCTGTCCCTCTTTGGCTAATAGACCGAAGGGATACAATGCTAAACTAATTACAAACTAGAGCAAGATTAAGTTAAAAAAGAAAAATGTATTCCTGTGGTTTAGTAGAAATAGCATATGTTATTTTTCTGCTTAAAAATAACACTGAATTCTTTGATTTCAATCCAATGAAGGCATCACTAAGAAGATGCTGTATATCAGCTCTTGCATGTTAACATGAGGATTAGGAAAACTGCATAATAGGTCTGATTTAAGCACTTCTATATGCAGGAATGACAACCTGAATGTGACTTTATAATTTCTGCTGATTTCTCACAGCAGGCTGAATCATTGTAAGATGCTATTTCTGATGGGAAATCTGAAATCTGATTTTTTTCTCTACTTTTCCCCTAATAAATCTCTGAATATACATTTTTCTCTGCCTCTCCTTACTGTTTTATATTTTTCACATTCTTTGGTTATTCCTTGTGTGCTTCCTTGCGTTTTCATCCATTCTTATTTCTCCTATCTACATTTGCCTGAATCTTGAGACTTCCCAGCCAATTAAATCCTGAACTCTTCAGCACCTGAAACCATTATGGGACTTATTTTTGGAAGTAAAAATTCTGCACTGTTGTCATAGCTTTCTGCAAAGCCAAGAGGAGTTTTAGCTTTTTTTTTTTTTTTTTTGCATCAGGAATAGAGATGAGCAAAATGTGCTCTTGAAAATCCTACCCGTATTCTGTGACACTTGCAGAAGAAATTTATTTGACAACTCATCTGCCCTATTTATTCATATCTTATGTTAGACATCCTTACTTGGAAGTCTCATACAATGCCATAGTTAAGTAAATGTAACAATTTAGGATTGATGTGCACTGTTTTTGTTTTTGCCTATATAATAGCAGTCAGGAGTTTAAAAAAAAAAAAATAAAAAAGAGTAACTATGTGGCCTATGCAGCTTTGCAGCTATGTAAGACCAAAGCCTTTTTTTTTTTTCCAGCTGTTCTTCATAGGAATTTGTATCACTGTTGCTGTGGAAAAAAAATAGGACAGAGCTTTCGCCTTTTTAACTACAACTGCTTTTACAGACCTGACATGCTATGTAGTGACTGTCTTCAAACTGATCTCACACGTATAATAAAATTTTAACATAAGAGGATAGGCAATGGGTAACTGGGAAGACTAGGCAGTTTTGCAGGCTGGCAGTCGATCGTTTTTAGAGTCACAGAGTGAATGTGAGGACTCACTGAGAGGTGATATAATGTAAGCAAATGAATGAGACGCTGCAGGCTGCTGAAAATGCCACTGTGAGGGCCAGTGCCAAGACCAAAACACCTAGAATATGAAATTAGATGCATTAATCTGCATGCATTTCAAATGAATTTGTTTCAGCAGTGTGATTATGAAGTATATTAAATGAACTCAAAATGGGAATGGAGAGTTTAAAGCCTTTGTGAAACTTGCCAATGCTTCTCTGCTAAGCATGAGAATAGAAGAGAGAAAAATAAATTCTCTCTGGAGCTCTGTTGTTGAAATATGACTGATTCCCTTTTTCCCGTTTCCCAGTAGGTTTGTTGGAAAACTTCTTAGGTGAAAAGTATAAACTTGAGTAATTGCACAATCTGCCATTCCAGCAGGGTTAAGAATTACAATCATAAAAGCAATCATAGAACATAGAATCATAGAAACTAGACTAAGATAGTTGAAGAGGTGGTAATAAAATGTGAGAAAGAAAACATACGTTCTTAGGGAATAAAGCACATAAAATGTGGAAGTGGGAAAAGATGAGTTACAGTAATTTGTAAGTAGAAAGATAACAGTGAGTTATAGGATTTTGGTTTCAGGCATGCTTTGTATATTCTGATCGCAGCTGAGACATGTTAGACAAATGAAAGAAACTGAGTGTCTATAAACCGCCCTTCTGTGTGATGGAAGCACAATCATGACTCCAAATTAGAGAAAGCACTGGACACTTAACCCATCAGGATTCAATAGAAGAATGCTTCCTTCTCTTCTTGCTACAGGTCGCCAGCTCTGAGTGCTGAATTCAGTTTTCATGCAGCCATCTGGACAGCAGTGCTACTGAAGTGAGTGTGAATTGAGAATAGCTTTTTGATTAACAGTGCTCACCTGTTAAAATCGTCCGTGTCTTCTAGGACTGTGTTTCCATTAGCGGTGAATATGCAGTGTGTGCGATTCAAAGAAAGATCTTTTACTTCCATTTCTTTTTCCTCTGTGAAGAAACATTTATTGAGAGTATTTGCTGGCTGGCTGATTTGTTTCAAGTTGGATGATTGACATTCCTTGTAATTTTCATCCTCAGTATGGAAAATACAGATGATGTGCCTGTTTGCTAATGCTTGATTCTTGTTTGGATCTTCCCAGGCTATTTATTTACACAAAAACTTAGTGATGTCCATGAGTTTCACACATGAGTCTGAATATAAAAGTATGTCTTCAGTGTATTTTACATTTTTTAGCTTTTAATTTAAATCAAGTTTTACTAGTTGGAAAGAGAACAGGAGTCTACCAAGTTTCATTTTCATCGTTAGACATAACATCATGTTTAAACTTAAGTTTGTCCTGTTTCTAAGGTTCTGCAGACTACAGATGCTATGGGGAAGGGACAATCTTTTAGATCTGCACGCAGTGCCATGCACGTGAGGAACCTCAGACCACAACTGTGTTTCTGGTCCTTATATGAATCTCAACCAAAAATAACTTGAAGGAATACATAGCAAAGATCAAATACCAAGCAGAAGAGTGGGGCTTTCTGTTAGTACTTTTATTACTGTTTTTGTTTTTTTTCTTTCTCTGTGATCTGCTTAAAACAGGTATTTTCCACAGAATTAGGATACGTTTTTATGTACTTTTTAAACCTCCATAATGAGTTGGCTTGAAGACAGCTATCTCAATGAGGGAAGGTTCAGGATCAGTGCAACCAGCTGTGCACTTGTCCTGATGACCCTGGAAGGATTTATACTAGGAGTGTGGAAGGGAAAGTGTCTATTTCAAAGTTGTGTGTTTCTTTCAGACTGTATGAGGAGACTAAGTAAAGCTTCAGTTTCTCTGGCAGAGCTACAAAAACAGAGACTGCAAAATGACCAAGAACTACCTTGGCCTCCTCCTCCTTTGCCAGGCTTGAGTCAATGAGGGTTGGAGAACACAGTCTACCTCTTTGTCTTCTAAAAATCTCACGTCTTCCTTATATCAGAGTCAGAGAAAACTTTTTTGAGTCAGTTGTAATATCCAGAGCTCCATATAGTCCATGACTTTGAGATTGCAATTTCCCTGCAGAACTCATCATCAACACCATCTAAGAGTCACAGTTTAACTGCCAACTGTTTTACCAGATTAAAATTTACTTCTCGTAACCCCATATCACTTTTATACCTCCACAGGTATAGGAGAGCTTTGTGTATCTTCCTCTTACTTGCCAGATTCTTCAGTGCTCCGCTCCTGGCAGCATTTAGAATAAGCTTCATACATTGTTAATGCCTGAGTCTGTTAAAAAAGCTGAAGTAGTGGAGACATTAAGAATAAATTGAATTTAACATAAAAATAGAACACTGACTGTTGTATGGACTGTGTTATCCTATGTTGTGTGTAATTTAGTATACAGCTCTGTGATTCAATTAAATGAAACTGAGACATTTTCAGTCTGAGAAGCAGAAGGAGCTTCATAGTGCAGCTGAAGTCCTCCCATGAAGTATGTAGTGATTTATGTAACTCTTAGAGGAGATGGAGTTTCATCATTACAGAGTACACTGGGAGGTAAATGATAGGGGCAAGTGTATGGCGTGAGAAGTGGCTGCACAGTACTCTAGGTGGTCTGCATCTGCTTACCTTGGCTTTACAATATAGGAAATCAATTTCCATGGCAGAAGGATAGTAGTCAGAGGGAAAGAAGCCACGGAACTAGAATCTTTGAAAGCTGTACATCCCTAGTTTCTGGATTTGTTTTGTTTTGTCAAACAACTGTAGGAGTGATATACTTTCCCTTTGTGAAAGTTTAGTGTCTAAACTAAGCATTCTGGAGGAAATGCTTGTAATGACAAGCTGAAACAACTTTAAATGAGTTTAATAGTTTGTTTTCTTTTACCAGCAGGAAGAAAAATTATTCTTTGCCAACCTGAAACATTTTTTTAAAATCCAGAACAATGTTGTCAACTTCAAAACAAATATGCTATTTCAAAATAGAAAGTCTGAATGTTCTTGTTTTGAAAATATTGAAATTATTTCTTCCAGAGAATGTCAAAATAAATTGTCATAATATTTAACCCTCCATGCTTTCCAAGTTGGTGAATAATTATGATCTCCCCACAAGTGTAATTTCTAGCAGATGTATTATTCATCAGTATCGTTGTAGTTTTAATAATGCTTTTGAAATTCCTGTTGATAATGGTTCCGCATACCACCAAAATCTCCCACCGTTTTCAGTAGTCTGAGACTCCATTCTCTTCTCATGGATAATAGTAGTAATATAAACCTTTAATTTTTTTTTTTCGTTGTGAACTACTGCAGCACACCGTAATCATATAGATTCAAGTCTTTAGGAGTGTGGGACACTGCAATGCACTTCCCTGCAGTGCGGGTTACCATGGGCACATCAAATCCATCATCTTCTATTTGCATTGGCTCCTTTCAGAATAGTGACACAGCTTCAAAATCCTTAGTGAAGGTCAGCTTTTTCTTTATCCTTAAGGAGCTCAGTGATCCATGACAAAGCTATCTAGAAGATGTCCAAACCCTCTGGGGTAAAAGCTGCATCCAATGTCTTGGCTCAGATGGCAAAAGGGTGTTTTCTGTAATAGCATGAAGCAGTTCTATGCAAAATGCAGTGCAGCTGAGAGTGACCTAAGGATGTAGACTATAGCGTATAATACTTCATTGCTGGTTTCTCTCATCAATACTCATAAAAATATATACATGAGGATAACACAATGCAGAACTCTAAAGAAAAGAAAAAAAAAAACCCTAGTAAGCATCTGCCAATATGCATTGCAAAAGAAAAGCTTCAAGATAATTACAATGCTCTATCAGAGAGAGGATGAACCCCGAGGAGGTTGCTCAGGCTTACAAAAGGCTTAAATGTTGCCTTTTTCCAGCAGTGCCCTGAACATGGATGCCAGTCACCATGAGCTCCCTACCACTGTTAGAGCTGATCCCTAAGGGTGGTTGTCCATCCCTCTGTCCCCCTTCTCACACTCCACAGGTTAATGAAGAAATGTGTGCCCAAAGTTCAGCAAAAGAAAATCAGATGTCTGATTCCTGTATCAGACATGGAGGTTTGAAGATGTTTACAGAACAAGAGTGAAGCAGGTTTTCATGAAAAACTTCTGTCTGTGCAGGGAAAGATTCTGCATGCATCAGCTGCTGAGGAGAGAGGGAATTTCCTCAGTAAGGAGGCAAGAACCTCACTTCTTCCCATCCTCTGGTAGAAGAAGTGTCTAGAGATGCAAATGTGAGCTGGAAGGTCACTTTTTAGTGTAGTTTTGCTTGTTCTAGGTTAATTAAGTCTTCTGGGAAATATGGTTATTTCTCCCAGGTGGGCTTTCCACATCTATTCTTGCATTTCTTACTGGGGCTGTCCATAGAGAAGCAGAAGCAATGTTCTTATTCTGTGTAATTTTATTTTTAAAAAGCTGTTAAGCAACGTACCCAGTCTTTCATTTCCCTGAATGTTTCCATATTCAGTTTTACTTTCTTTTGTTGCCTGTTCGCATACTCTGTCAATGTGGTCATTTTTCACTTGGTTCCTGACTTATTTCTACTCTACAATCTTTTTTTCCTTCAGATTCTTGTATTCTACTTCATGTAGGACTCCTGTGTTACAACTGCCTGTCTTTCTTTCTGTAGCCTCGCTGTACAAAATACAGCTCAATAAACCTGCACCCTGCATACTAAACTTCCATCTTGATTTACAGCCACTGCAATACAGAAACCTATGGAGACTGTTGACTGGCAAAGCTAGTATCCCTGTTGGTCTTATTTTTACCTTCTTGTGATAGCATATTTGAATTAATTCAGACTATATTATCTGTAATGAAATAAGTTAGAGTGGTTCTTTCCTGGAAGTTCTGATGCTGTGAAGCTGCTCATGCTTAGGATTTGGCCCCCTAAAGACTAGATGTACTATTGACAGAATTTTGAAATATTTAAAGGAAAATTGATTCAATTTCTATTTTTTCAGAACAGTCAGTTCATGTTTGTTGTCTTCTATAATGCTGAATTTTTTTTTTTTTTTTTTTTGAAAAATAAAATACAATGCTGAGGGATACTGTTCTGGGAAATCATGTTAATTAAAGATGATTGGAAAACACAGAAGGGAAGAAAATTCAGAAACAAGAAATGAGCTTAGACATTTTTGAGTCATGAAGATCAGAAAATCAGCTTGATCCAAAAGCTGGTAGACATTTGTAATCGTTGTATAACATAAAATGAATTTTGTTAGATATAGGCTTATTGTTTTATACATTCAAAGATAACTAAGTATGCATCTACACAGTAGCCATGAAAGAGAATAATAGACTTTTATGTCAATATGTTAAGAAGCTTCTGAAACAGTATTCCTTGGGCTCTAAATCTGCATTTGTACCTAGGTCCCTGTCTACAAGTAATTCAAAACTGTATTTGTAACTTGATTTATGAATTCATGTAAATGAGGCAACATTTTTTTGTAGTAAGTAGGCAATTTATTTATGATTTTCAAGGCAGAATTTGACTTTGGTCTACCATTTTCCTTTCTCTTATAATATCTATGTAATCACATCTTATAATGCTGACATCTGTTGTCTTTCACGACTAGCAGAACATATGTTGTATCTCATTTTTCTTTATTTACTCAGTGTATGGTATATTTAAGATTTTAAGTTCTTTCTTGTCTTACGTTTTAAGAACTGTTTTTTTTTTTTTTTTTGAGGGTAAGTTCATTGAACTTTCAGTTTTTCTCTGCGTTTCCAGAGTATATTTTGTCTGAAAACCTGATGATGGTTTGAAAGGAGGAGAGAATGTCTGTACATCAAAATATTTTTTAGTAAGCATATATATTTCTGTTAGCAAAATGCCCAGAGTGGCCATGTTCTTTTTCATCATTTCTCAAGCCTTATTCTTCATATTATCCACATTTTTATGCCCCTTCAAAAAAATGATTTTAATGTTGGAGAAGATCATAGAATCATAGAATGGCCTGGGTTGAAAAGGATCACAACGATCACCTAGTTTCAAGCCTCCTGCCATGTGCAGGATTGCCAACCACTAGATCAGGCTGCCCAGAGCCACATCCAGCCTCCAGGGATGGGGCATCCACCTCCTTCGGCAACCTGTTCCAGTGTGTCACCACCCTCTGTGTGGAAAAACTTCCTCCTAATATCTAAACCTCCCCTGTCTCAGTTAAGATGAATGTGTGCAGTTCACACACCTTTTTTATCGTATCTATAGTGTCACACAAGTTCTTTACCAGTACAGAAACAAAAAGATTTATGATGCTGAGACATTTTTCTCCTGAATAATATTGGATTTACTTGTGAGATGGGAGTATTTTGTTTCTGAAGACAAAAGAGTCTCCAGGAGATGAAGTTGTACATTGGAATCTCTGAAAAAGAAGTTGCAACTGGTAATAATAGGAAAAAAAAGAGCCTGAATTTGTCTAGAGTGAAGTTTTTTTGCTTGCAGCTGTTGGAGTGAGGACCACTGGCCCAAGGATACTGATTCAGAAATTGGACTAGTCTGTGACCATAATGAGAGTCAACCGCTTTGGAGGCTCTTCCAGCCTTTCTTTGATACCTCTGGACTCTTTTTTTGATTTATAGTTTCTGTTGAGTGGCACTGAATGACTGACGTGTTTAAGAACTAGAGTCCTCCTTAAGCTTCTCAAACAATGGGTATAAAATTTGTAACTGTGGCATGCTAAGCTTCTTTAATTCACTATATTTATTTGAAAAGTCCAAGGTGTTTCATACTGGCTTTCATAGAGCTATTTTAGGGAGACAAAAGTACCTAGATTTACAATGAAATTTTTATAGATATTAGAGTTGAGAACTAATTTCATATTTGTGGTAATAGAAAAGTAATTTGGATTCATGTTGACAATCAGTTGGGATATGAATACACATTTCAAATTACTTAACAGAACAGTGTCCTAACTTATCAATTTAAAGTATGACTAATATCCTGAATTTATTGTCTCTATTAGAAAATTAGATGATATACTTTCTGTTTACACTGGCATACAGGCTGTGCATACTTGATGCAATTAATGAAAGGCAGATATATTCTGATACAAAGGAAGATATGAATCAGTGACTTTCTGTCATAAAGGGTGTAATTAACTAATCTTCTGCTCTGACCTACAAGAAAAACTGAACCTTGGCTGCAACAAACAAGTAAATAGCAGCCCTTTACTCTGAAGAACAAAGGGTGATATTTGCAGCAAAGGCAGTGTATCATCAGTGTCATCTCTGTAGTTAGCAGCAACTCTTTCTGGTTGGTCCTATCGTATTAGAATTTCACCATTCAAAGTCTGGAAAACATTGAACATCTGATGTTTTTTTCTTTTCTTTGATACTGAAAATATCTCATAGACTGTGTATATAATAGTATATTTCAAACAGCAACTTGCATACAAACTGTTGATACCCTTTCAAGCGTCAGAAGCTGAGGCACTGGCCGTGTAGAACCTACACAGATCCCACATCCCCAGGCAAGATTCCCTTGCCCAGCATTGGGATTCTGTGCAGGGTGTTCTTTGATATGCTTCTAGAGCCAAAATACATGTCTGGTAGATGCATACATCTGGCTCAGAAATACTTCAGAATAATTCAGCTCTACTTTGAGGAGGAAAGCTATCATTTCTTTTTTCTATTTAACCAGTGTCACACTGGTCAGGATTTTAGCTATGCAGGAAAGATTTCAGAGCTGTTCATCATTAAGTAAAGCTAGACTTTTCTCCATGTGCTTAGCTCTTTTGAAAGTCTCCTGTAAACGTCATACTCTAAGTGAGAATCTTAACAGTTATAAAAAGGATGCAGAAATATTCTGGTACCTGGATACACAGCACCAGGACTACTGTCATGAAACAAACACCAAAATCTAACAGTTACTGTTACTGCATTTTTCAGGACTTCTGGCTTGCTAAACAGCAAGAATTTCCTTTCTTTTCCCTTCTTTCTTTCTTTCTTTGTCTTTCACCAGACATCTCTCTTCACTTCTGTTCTGGAATTCAGAAAGTCTTGCTAAGCATTTCCTTGATTTCCAGGTGATGTTCTCCATACTTGCAGCAAAATAAATCTTGATCATCAGCATGTTAGAGATCTGATATTTGATGCAAGCTTCTAATTGGCTGCTAATTTCACATGCAGCTACAAGGTTAGGGTTTTTTGTTTATTTATAAGTGTTATGAAGATAGTCAAATACCCACCTTCCCAATGAGTATGTGTTAATTTATAAGGTGAATCAACACTTATTTTCAACTTTTTTCTCCCCCTCCCCCCCTTCTTATGCTGAGAAGGGTATCATGGAGAAAGCCAGAGAATGTATACTAATTAGCATGAGTCAGGAGTCTCAAACACAGAGGTTTAGTTAACTATTAGTTTCTTCCACAACTGTGATTATTTCACATCAGTTGTTGCTGCTTTTATTTTTCACCAGACCATTACGTGTAAGCAGGAGCTGATGCAAGATTTGCTGAGCCCAGATAATATATTTGGCATGTCATTGTATATGGGTGGGGGAGGGATTGCAGTGTTGTGCTGGGAGTACAGCCTCAGAACTGTTAATTATGGTTGGTTATGACAAAGTGAAATGCATGGCATGTTTGCTTCATGAAGATGAATCTTAGCTCTTAGCAGTCTGGCAGGTATTTCATTTATGGCAACATGTAGCGTTTATGTAGACAGCAGAGAACACATGCAATCAAATGAACTTTCAAAAAACCTTTTAATATTTTAGAATATAATTGCTTTAAAGACTGATCTTTATGATTATGTTCGAGCTCTGTGGCTTCTAATGTCTTGAAAGATGTTTCTGACATGGTTAGTGTTTCCTATGTATTTCTGTTCTGTGAAACCAAGTTATGAGACACTGTTTGAATCCTGAATTTTGTTGTAGGGTGCCTTTGCACTACCCAGGAAAACTTTTTGAATTACTGCCTGGCATTTCTAGCATAGCTGACTTTCAGAACATTTAGGGTCACTAAAACTGGATGTGAAAAATCAGTGTGTAAGGGTTACTAAGAGAACAGAAACCCATATTGGATTTCACTGTTATCCCCATCAGCACAAACACCTGTTCATTGTTTTTCTTCCAGCACCTTTTGAAGCAGTAACCTTCAATGACTCTAGCTGTACCAGGATGTGTGCTACATTATTGGCCTATTTTTCTTGAGAGGGTTTAGAACTGTATCACTTCTTTTCTTTGACCAGTTTTTCAGACTGGGGGCTGTGTGTTTTCAGCTTAGAGAAGAGTCATCCTGAGCTGAAGGAAGGAAGCAAATGCTGAGTTATCACTATTGTTTCTATTTTGTGACCCTGAGCAAATCACTTGTGTAAATGCCTGATTTTTATTATTAGTTTTTTTTTTTGCAGTCTGCAAACTGCATCTAAATGTTTTTTCTTAACTTATCTGCAAGTGTCGAGAGAATTAATGTTGGTGTCTTCTAGATTAGAAGATCTGTGTATTTAGGTGTTAACTCTGCATACTGATTACTTCTGTGTATTTTTCTCAGTTGTCCTGAAGTAAAAACATGCTGAAAGTCAAATGATAGTTTCATTATATAAGGAAAATCACAAGGGATAAATGTGTGCTATCTAACTGAAATACATTATTTTTTTAGCTATTTTTTTTTTTTTTGAAAAAAGTGAAGTTAGTTTTCACTTACGATACTAGAGGGAAAACAGCAAAAATCTGTTCTTTATGTTCTAGTGCAACACCAAACAATATAGTGCTCAAAATGAAAGAGGACTATTCTCTTCGGCCTGGTGATACCAGATATCAACTACATCTGTGGTTCATTAGGAACTGGATTCACATAAATAAACTTTTAGTAATAACCATTTATATGATGATCTACTCAGTTTTTACTTTTGACAGTAAGACTGGATTTGTGTGCTGATAGAAAGCTTCATATCCCCATCTGATTCTTATGGATATAGATTTTGGAAAAGAAATTTCTTGAAAGCACTAAGATTACTTTCTCTCACAACAATGTTTAAAGGATTTCAAATCATATGCTTTTAAATAAAAGTGTATTTTTCATCAAAGGAAATAGTTACGGAAAGAGAATGCAGATAGGTACATTTGAGATATACCTTTTTATTCTTATAGAAAAACATAATAATTTAAAAAGAAATTGACTGTGTCCTAGAGTAGCTTTTTAGAATTTAGGACCTGCTCTAGTGAAAAATATGCGAGTCTAAGTCCAGCAGAGTCTGTAACTAGCAGCAGCTTGTTTTTACCTCAGTGAGCCAGAAGGGACTAGTTCACAGCAATCTTCATCTCTGAGAAGACAGTAAATTGAAAGGGGAAGTAGTTTTCTCCTGTTTAAATAGGTGTAGAATAGTGCCCATCCCTTTGTGCTCTCAAAAGCGGCCCTTGCAGCTGCTTTTCTAGTAAGACATTAGTGCATGTTCAGACGAACTTCTTCAATGGAAGGCACTAAGGGTAGGTTAGCTTTTACTTTATGGACAATCCTGCCTAGCTATAAAATTTTTGCTATACAGTTGAGTGTGAAAAGGAATTAATGTTGTAGAAATTCACTCTTTTTCTTGACCTAGCTTCTACAGGGGAAAAAAAAAAAGGCTGGCTGATCAGGCCATCTGCCTGCCTACCAGGCAGCCTAGAAAAAGCATTGAGCCTCTTGGCAGTTTCAAAAAGATTTAGCAGAGGAGTTCTTCAAGATCTTAATCCCTACCAGACAGACTCCAATCAGCACATGTGCAGTGGGGAAATGCCAAAGCAATGTCCTTACTGCAGGGAAATACACAGTGAAATCTCAGATTGCTGCTTCTGCCCTCTGTCTCTCCAAGGATGAAGTTCCCCTGGTCTGGCAGGCAGCACGGATGGGGCTTGGAAGCAACACATGGCACTGGGCCCTCTCTTTCCTGGCTAGTCACCAGGGCTACGGGGTGAGCTGAAGAAATGAAGAAAGGGCTTGGAAGAGGCTGACTGGAGGTGTTTCTGTTGAGTGTGAGGTCAAAGAAAATAAAGAGGTAGCTTAAGATTTGCAGGTGTTCACTGGGGAAGTCATCTAGGAATGCAGAAACCAAATAGTTAGGAAACTGATCCTGTTAGTTTATGGTGCTTGTGGAATTGGTTTATTATCAAAATAAATTGGTATAAATGACTTAATACTGTGACCCCACTAATAAAAGAGTATTTCAGTGCATGAACTGAAAAAACGCATGGAGTTCTGGCATAATGAGAATGTAAGAAAAGATGAAAGTGATATTGTTCTTTTAATGTAACACAATTAGCATTGCAAATGGATTTCACTATTACTTCAGCTTTCTAACACTGCATTTACATTAAAAAAAAAAAAAAGATATTGAGCTGAGTTTATAAAAAACTTTTAATTTTTCAAAAAATTTGGGGAATTCTTTCTTTTTACAGTTACAATTTAAAGACTTTAAGTCCTGTTAAATTTGAAGGAGACATCTTGGTCTGTGCAGAGGCTGATACAAAGTGAAGTCAAGCATGATAATGGCCTTGGCTAAAATGAAGTAAGAGATGGATGATTTAGTTCACACTAAATGATGTGACCTTGCCACATTAAATGAGATTCACTGACTGTTCAGAAATGGTATCTGCCCACTAAGGCATAAGTTTAATATATGATTTAATAAAAGAAGTGGTTGATTACTCTCCAGAGGTCTTGTGTCAGAGGATCCTAACAAAGTATTTGACTAAACTGCAGAATGTAGAATCAAGTGATGCTTAAAGCAGTCTACCAGAAAGCTTGCTAGAATGACTCCCCCACCCACATACTGAGGCTTTACAGGTAATGGAAGTAATTTCTTTTTGGGAAATGAATTTTGAAAGTGATGAAATGCCTATTATTTTGTTTTCTCTGAAGATGTGTTGCCTTTGCATACTGATTTATGTCACCAAGCACAACAAGCTATATATTTTGCCAGTTTTCATATAGTGTTTGCATTACTGGAGTAGTCTACAAAGCAAATTGACATTATGTGCATCATCTAATATGCTTTAATAATATATCAGTGAAATAAAATGTTTCTATTGAATGAAAACGAGCTAGGCAGTGACTGGTGATGTATGATGAACCTTTCATTGCAGTGATAATACTTTCAATAAGGCTAGCTGTGAAGAGCCACACCAGGGATGTTTAGTTGTTAAGATGGTAAAAAGCAGTCTGGAGGTCCCTTTTATTAGCATGCATAGACATGATGGATACAAGTCACATATTCAGTCATCTGACCAGGCACTGTCACACTAGGAGGAACTCATATCCTGGACTTTGTATTTTAATCTTGCAGCTGTTCTCATTCGCTGAGTGGAAAATATATTGACCTGGTTTGAACAAGCATGGTGACAGCTTTTCAGATCATCCTTAAAAAAGGAACAGTATAGTTTCTCTCAAGCAGGATGCTGAATGTGCTTTGCTCAGTGTTGATGAATGTTTTTTATTAGATTGTCATGTGAGGAATATCAGGGAGATGTTCCTAGGTGATATCTTATACATGCTTTTAATTTTGTGTGGGGAAAATGAATGCAACTTGCTAAGCATCGGTGTGCTCTTAGAATAGCTCAAAGCACTAAAAGGACTATTGCTCTTAAAGAGGGCTAAATGATACCTCAATAATGTTTTTGATGTCTTCTAGTTCAGTAAGTTTAAGACATGCAAAGACAAGCTAGATAGACAAATGGCATATGAAGAGGTTGTCTCTCTTGCGTCATGTATTTCAGAGAACACATACAGCAACGTTTTGATTTATCATTTCAAAAGAATTTTGCGTGCTAGGCTATAACTGAAATTAATTTGAGATGAAGACTGTTCTTCATAAATGTCTTTACTATTTGATACTTCAAATAAATGTTTGCACCTACAAGGTATTTGTGCATCTGATAATTTGTTACATTAGTGTTGGATTCCCCTGCTGTGAAATTTCAGAAACTGCACCAAATAGAGAAGATGACACTCTATACAACTTCTGTTCACAAACGTGTGTGAGCAACTTACTTCCTGACGTAATTTGTGTTTTTCTTATTGCTTTTAGGTGGACTGGTAATTACTTGTTGTCTTTTTCTTCTTCTTCTTTTTTTTTTTTTTTTTTTGAAAATATTTGCCAAGGTGCATCTACCTTTAAAACTAATCAAATAACAGAGACTCCGAAATTTTATCTTGACAGCATATCCCACACTATTAATTCTACTTTAGAACTATGAATGTTTTTGTTGCCATACCAACAGTATACCTGAAAGTTTGAGTATGTTAGTGATAGCTGTCTTGGGTATGGAAGATGTTTCCTCTGAGTGTTTTTGTCTTACTATTCACCTTTCATAAGGTCACCTTCTGTGAATGACTGTATTATGAAGGATAATGCCCCATTGTGAAAATAAGCTAGTTCTTTCAGATAGCGTGAATAGAATATGGAAGAACTAGATGCAAGAAGGGGGAACCTTTAACAGCACTGTCATGCCTTCCTTTCTTCGCAAAAAAAGGCTTACCCTGTATTTAAACAGAAAGGTTTCATATAACTTAGAATAAATTATTCTTACCTGACTACTTACAGATTTTCTTCCCATAGGGACTACATCTTCTGTAAAGCTTTCCAGCAGTCATGCGTTGTGTAATGGAGAAAATGTTTCTTTGTTTATCAACCTGGTAGTTATGCGAATAACTGCTTGAATTTTTGATTCCCATGGCAACTATGCAATATTTAATCAAAGACTGATCTTAGAATGCATTTGTTTTAAAATTTTGTATGTAAACAATGAAAATAGAGATGAACATGTAAGAAAGGTGATGCCAAACAGCAGGAAGGAAGTAATCATACACCAAAGAAGTCACGCGATGATATCAACGGCATTTAGCAATCAAGATAAGAAGAACCTAAGCATGAAAAATTGTGATCTTATCCATCCCACTGTAGAATGAAAATTTTCCCTTCACTCAGGTGGCATCTTACAGTTGGGTATGTAGTGACTATGTATCATTAAATAGAAGATTAGAGTAGCGAGTCTCCTTTGAGATTTCTGAAGACAGGATTCAAAATGCCTTTTTAGATATTTCCTTTGGGATTTGATTGCTGGATTGCTTGGCTGAACAAATGGGTCAGAAAGGGATAGCAAGAGACTAGACATACAAATGTGGCATGTTGCTCTGAGGTATAGAAGAGATAATTAAGCATGGAAATATAACCTCCTATATAAGCAGACATGACTCATACCTCATTTCTTATATGCATAAGTCAATGTCAGTAGGCTTAACTTCAAGCGTGTTTCTCCTCTGTTTTATCACTGTACTATATGGTGTTCAGAGGTAAGTCTCAGATCCATGCTTACTACAGAAAACAAAGTTTTTATTATTATTATTATTTTTTTTTTCCTTAGAGACTACCAGCTAAGTTTACCTCTGTCTTTTCAGATGTCATACATAACATTAGCTCAGTAAATTTTGTGATCTTGTAATTTGTAAAGGGCCATAGGATTAGAGCTTGAATAAAGGCATAGGCTTTGCTGGATTTGTCTTGGACTTCCTGGAAAATTTATACCTTGCAGCTAAATCTAACTATCCAATTATTGTATGACCATGTAACTATTATCCACTTAGTTTAGCATTAGTTTAACTCTCTAGAGTTGTGAATTTTGATGCTCACTGTTGTTCTTCCAAGTACTAGATATGTCTTTGTTGAATGATCTGCCTGCAGCACAGAGCAGAAAAGATGGTGAATTTGGACTGATCACTGAGCTGTGTGGGATCTGAGTGGCTTGATACAAGCTCCCTGCAGACACAGATGTTCTTAAACATGGTTCATTTGTGGCTCAGTTAAATAACACCTGTAATAAATTACCTGCAGAAATCTGTATAAAGAAAAGATTTCAATACATGCAAACAACTTAAAAAATGGAAATGATGATTTGGTTGGCTATAATTAAAATACAGCAGAAACACATTTTGCAAATGGTTTTGGAACAGGATATTGCTTTTTTTGCTCCCCCACCTTGCCCCCACCATGTTCTGCTATGTCAATCCATGCTATTCATTTTGGGAGACAGCATTGCTTAAATGCTATAGTAAATAAATAAATACACAAGATTGACTTTGTTGGAATTACAGCTGAATTGATATTTTCTCTAAATCTTTCTTTTTAGGCAATTAGACAGAATTTTTTGGAAATTCTGTCGTACAAAATTTTTCATTTTTGTGTGCACGTAGAAATGGTTACATGACTTCCACCATAGCAGAGTCTGAGAGAATATTAATTGTCAGGCTTTATTCATACTAATGCAATAAAAAATCATTGCAGCCTTTTCCTCAATTGTCCAGATAATCATTTAATTATCGAAGTGGTCATGATGAGTTTAGTCAAAGCATTTCATGTAATTGTTAACCGGTCCAAGAATGACAAATTTTAATCAACGAAACAGAATATAGGGTATCTTTCTTTGCACAGGTTTAGAAGTTAACATATAATCTCCTTAAGCAAGGGAAATAATTGCCTGATGCATTTTGCAGAATGGCTTAAAGCCTGAGAGTCCTTAATAAACCAATAAGTACTACTACCCTGGCATGCAAATCATACTGTAATAAGGTTTTTATTTTTTTACCCATTTTAAAATACTGATAAGCTGCTTTCTAGTAACAAGTGATTAAAAGAAACATGAATTTGCTTGTTCAGTCCCTAAAGTGTGTTTAAACCTGTTAATAAAAAAGGAACAGTAGACTTTACTTGAGTTGTTTCTGAACTAAGTAAAGATAGTGCAGATGTTTTTAATTGCCTAAAATTTCGATGGGTTTGATACTATTTCTAGAACAGACCAAAGACCGTGTCTATGCTGGAACTGTTCTTTTAACTCAGAAAATATATGTACTTTGGCAAGTCTGTTTAATGTTTGTTTTAGTAAAATGGTGTATTTAAACTGTGTAAAGGCATAAACGTTTGAAATGCATAGTGCTTGATTCTCTACTGCTCTTCCTTTTCAAACTGAATTAGATCAAGGAGAGTACCCAAGGTTGAGCTGACTTGGCCAGAGTTGTTGTGGTGGGACTGAGGAACGTTCTCCAGTAGCTTGTTCATTGTGTGACAAATTCCTTTAAGAACACAGCCTAGTTAAACCTTCTGCGCAGTAAAGCCATCCTTGGCACTAAATTCACTCTTACATAGGAGGCCACACCAAGGCCGTTGTTTTACAGACACTTGAGCTTGAATGCATGAGCGTTCACCTGGGAGTTCATACTCTCAAAAACAAGTTTTGCTTTTGCAAATGGGAGCGTGATACACTACTATGTAAGGAAGGAATAAGCAACTGTTTTTGTTCCTACTGCCTTCACCATTGCCCCTTTTATTGTGTTTATTTTAATGTGCAAGAATTAAATCACGTTTTTCTTATATACATTGGAGATGCATCTACACTTTGACAACTTACGTGCCTCAACTAAGATCCCATCATAGTTTCTGAAGAGCAAGTCAATATAATCTAGAAATTCTCAGTCTCCTTACAGCACACATATGCTGCCTGACTGTCTGAATCACCATCTAGTCTCTGTTGTCTACATCTGATTAAGTTTGCTTTGGTTGCAGTGACATCTTTGACACCTTGGTCAAATAAAGGCATATCAGTAACCGTGACTCTATGTACGCATACAAAGTAAACCTGTGAGACTGAATCTCAACTGGTATGTTCCACTGATATTGTGTAGATTCAATATAATGTATACAATTGAAGTTGAATCAATTTTGATGAAAGTAATTCTGAAAAATTTTTGAAGAGACTTAATAGGATGAAATGGCACTTTCATACCTTCTGTGAAATCATAGGCTCTTATTTTCTCTTCTCAAAGCAACTTAAAAAAAAAAATTACTAAAAAATATGACCCAAAATTAAATATCTTCTTGAAAAGAGAAATTTTCAGAATATTTTTTCAGATAGGAATTTTGTATTTTTAAATTACAAGCCTACATATTTCAAAAGTTAACTGATAAATCACCTGTGTAATTGCATTCTTGCACTGCTATAGTGAACTTGCAAGCATAAAAAGTATGCTGTAATTTATTAACTTATTTTATTTAGAGAAACAAGCCAGGTTCTCTATTAAACTGCAAGTATCAAATGTTGAATACTTAAAATGTGGCACAAACTATAGTTCCAGAGAATATGCAGTGCAAGACTTACGGGAGTTCTGACTGTAGTAGCAGAGTCAAAACCATGAGAGTCTCTTAGGTACTTTCAATTTCATGTGAGATTTAGAAGAGAGTATGTCTGACTTAATGATCTTTTTTTGTTGTTGTTGTTTTCTTTGTGTTACAGTGGTAATATAATAAATGCAGTTGGTAAAATCTGAATATAAATGCCATGAAGACAGAAGATTCATGATGTGGACTTTTCATTTAAGCCAGAGTGAGGATGCTTGCATATAAAAGTACTCTGCTCAGTTTGGAAACAAATCCTTCAGTGGTTGGGACTGTGATCTGTTTATATGGACTGAACTGAAAATTGATCGTTTAGTAGTGATTTTATTGAAGCTGATCTTATTGAATCCACACCTTAGGTTATAGATAACTTACTCTTCAGTTTTCCCAAATGCCCAAGTTAACACTATAGGTGACAAGACATTTATCAAAACTAGAAACCAGCACATCTCTAAAGCTTTTCATTAGCTTGGCCTGTGAAATATCCAGTTGTGTTTCTATAGCAACTGTAATGGACCAATAATGATGTCATCACTCAACAATCACCTTATTGAAAATACTGGATACGAATAAACATTGAATCATCTAATTGCTAGTATGAATAATCCTCCTACCTTCTTTAATAATTTACTACAAAGAAGAAAAGGGCTCATACCTGACTGGTCAAAATAGTAACCATACGCAGTAATTTCTAAGAGGGAGAAAAGTCTTTGTTGTCAAACTCTACTTTTTTCAAGGATGTGCGAAACAGATAATTACTGACAACATTTTTTGAGTTTGTAGTGAGCTTGAAAAACTTTTTGTGATGCTATATGTAAATAGTGGAAGATATTTGTATTTTTAGCTGCAAAGGCCTAAAATAATTATTTAAGCTAAGTCACTGGTACAACAGCACTTGGTTGACTCTGTAAAATGGTGGTGCTTTCCAAACAGCGTGCAAACCTGATAATGGACACAATAGTTTCTGTGTGATATTCATCTTTGTCAGATACTTTTGAAATGAAAGGCTTTGGTTATCTCCAAATTTTGAAAGGAATTAATTTGCTTTTGGTAATGTGTATCTGTCATTTTCCTCTTATCATTGACCGTAAATTAATAGACAAGTGGAAAGAGTTGGTCAAAATTTTGAACAAAGTTTATCAAACACTATCAACTTTGTAGCAAGATGATTGAATAATTTTCTGCTAAGTTTATGTGGAAGGGCTGCGTAACACTTCGACTAGGAATTCTTCCTTCTTCCCCAAATGATGGGGTTCTGTCTTTAATTTTCTATGTCACTGCTGTGTATAATTTCCATCCAAACTAAAACTCATCTCTTTTTATAAGTATGTTAAGAAAAATCTTAGTACTTATAATCAAAGCCTACTTGAGACTTCCAGGTATGTCCTCCTTTTGTATACTCATTCTGAGAAAATCAATTTGCCAGTTAAACACTGGTACTCTCAGTCTGCTCAGTTGCTTTTTTCTGCCTTGGTCTCCTCTTAATATTGAATATAATGACCCCTCCTACACCTTAACATTGTAATTCTGAACTTTTTTGATGGCTATCTCAGCCATCACAATTTCTATTATTGCACTAGTCTGGGAAGAGAATGCAAGCAGGAATGGTAAAATGCAAGCATAATGATATGATCTTTGATACAAAGCTCTTATTAAAAGAGGAAAAAATGCTATAATAGAGAAAGCAATCAGAAGAATGGAGATGACACACAGAGAAGATGTTAAAGCTGTAAAATTAGATTGCTTATCAAAATCAGCATAGTGGGAGAATTTTTTTCTTTTCCTGTATCCTGAAAACTTTTACAATTTGTTCTGTTCACTTGTTAGGCTTTTGTGAACATACATGTGTGGCAAGAACAGCACGCTAGCAGTAGGATAGGTAAAGTAAGAAACTGAGAATAAAACATAAAAGAGGCTATGGGAAAGTAGGGTACTGAATCTGATGGAGGGGAAAGAGCTACGTGACAAGGAAAGCACAGAAAAACTGACAAGGAGAGTTAGGAGGGTGCTGTGTAGAGTAACCAATTGAAAAATTTGGCCTAAAATGATTAAATCAACTGGCTAGAAAGGTTATATGATACAGGTTTGATTCAGTGGGACAAAGAAAGATGAACAACAGTCAGACCAGAACTTCAGCTCTGAAGTAAGATGTGAACTGAATCTGTAGGAATGTTGTGGGAACGGCAAAGAAAAGAGGGAATAGAATAAGAAATCAACAGGATAATCACTCAAAACAGGAATCCATACTGCAGCTTATTTTCACAGTTTGGTTAAACTCTTTTTTTTTTTTTTTTGGTTCTGTTACAACTTTTATATCCTGTAGCTTCTCTTTCCCCAGTTTCTGTTGTTATTTTATACATGCTTCTGTGGATAACTGTCAGGATCATGTAAGAGAGGATGTTTGCTTTATAAAAGAAAGAGTACTGTGCTATTCTTCCCATGCAGTTTCTTTGGAACTTAACCTTAATTTGGGCTGAGATGAGTTCTTTTAGGCAGCAGGTTTCATCACAGATTAGTTTTATGGATGAATACTTCGAAAAACAAAGATATCTGACATGCACAAACTCAGTTCTTATAAAAAAAATATGGTGGATTCCTATTCCACATATTTCAGTGACCTAGTGACCCTTTCACATCCTTTTTAAAGGGCCAAGTTCTAGTGGCCCAGCCTTCCTTCCTTACCTGCTGGAGAAGTTTCAAGAGGTCCCTCTTGAAGCTGCAGGTTCATTCTTGTTCTCAAACCACGTTGTCTGACATTTTCTTATAGTAGTCTAATGGACTCCTCTCAAGAAATACTCTTTGTTGTCCACAGGACAAACTTTACCAGACATATGCACTAAAATGGGAACAAGCTCAAGAACTTTAAATTTAGAACAGTTTAGCTCTTGATCATATAATGTATATATAAACTGATAAGAACTTCATGTTTCAGAAAAGAAATTAAAATTCTTGTTTAACCTCATTTTCAGTAGTGGTCTCACTGCCATTTTTTTATGTCAGTATTTCTGCTCTCTAAAATCATATACTGTATGTTTTGAAAACCAGATACCTTGTAAATATTTTAAATCCAAATGATAGCTTTAAGTCTCCTAAAATCATAAATGCTGCTATTTACAGTATTTCCCAGACTGAACCTCTGAAAGAAATGTCATTAGAGTGTCATCTTTTACAGTACATCTCTTGTCTTAAACTTCTTCTCTTTGTTTATTTGAAACTGGGAGTTTTCCCTAGATGAAATTCATTACACTTGCTCTCACTTTAAGCTTAAGATAGATTACAGACATATTACTCCTAGTAGTGATATTTTAATTTCATCATTGTATCTGCATCAGCAAAAAGAGCAAGCATTTCTTCTTTTGGCTAAGCATCAGACCCAGATGTTGGGAGAACAGTGAGATTTGTGTCTAAGATATCAGACACCCAAGATATAAAATATCCTTACTGACTTTATAGTTTCAGTTAAGGCTACTGTCTTACTTTCAGCAGATGCTTTATGTGCTTGAGCCCATGAGATATCAAGGGCAGTACTGATATATGTTCTCCATTGCTGACATTTATGGTTAAGATGAGACCATCTCTCACTGAAAGACACATTACGCTAGAAATCTCAAATTAGTGTCTTTAGGAATCTGAACACTCAGATGAGAAAAGTTTGTTTTCTATTTTAAAGACGAATTGATGATCTAGACTATGTGCTCCATGACTAATGCCAAAACATTTATGTGCAGTAAGATGTATAGCTGTGTTTCTAAATCAGAGCAGGGTTATGTCTACTGGTAAATGGAAAATGATCCTACCTATTCTAGTTGCTTTGGCTAATGAGTATTTTGATATTTTGAATTACATCTCTTGCAGCAATACTTATTCTATTGCACTCTTGTGGACTGTAATGCTTGAAGATATTTTTTCAGCTCTACTTTCTTATTTTGATCTCTGGTAAAATCTAAAGTAATGAAATGGTACACATCAAGTGTCTGTAATAAGTCATTTCATGTATATTCCTATGGTTTTGGTAACTCATAATTAACAGTGAAATTCTTCAACTCTTGCTTATTTCAGAATTTTTCTTTACTTATAATGGTAATTCACATAAAGTGAGAGCTCAAACCTTATACTGTTGCAGAACAAGTAATAATAACAGTGAAGATGAATGACACTGAATGACAAGCACAGCGAATGTTGTGAAGAGGCAATATGCATCTACAATATTTAAAACTGTACAAGAGAAGTAAGTTCAAGAATATTACCAAAATAAACTGATAACGCACAAAAGTTACCAAAAGAATGATAACAACTATACGATACATACAGTCCTTTCGTGGAAAATGTTTTGAGTTTTGGATATTTTTTCCATTTTTTGCTTATTCGTACACTAAAAAACAGTGTTAAAACAGCCAGATTCTTCTGGGAGGTCCTGTAGAGCTTCAAGGAGAATTAAGATGCTCATCAGTCCTTGGGAACGTCAAATATCGATCAGTCTTATTTACATGTTTTCCATCAGACTGGAATCTGGGTTTTCTCCATATCTGATGGTTGCCATCAGAGACCAGGCAATAATACTACTTTGATTTTCATCTAGCACTTTGCATTTTCAAAGAAGTTTATATTGAGATTAATTATGAGAGGTCACCTTTCTTCTGACTAATAAACACAGGTAATGAATTTCTTCCTTACCATTTTTTATAGAATGTTTCTTCTCATTAATTCAATATCTTTATCCCTCATAATAAAAATGCTAAGAGGAAAAAATGCTTATCAGGTCCCATGTAATGTTAAAAGGCGATGATTTTCTCTAAAGTTAGAATACTTGCTCCAAGTATGGTAGGGCTTTGTTGCATTTTCAAGGACTGTACATTTTATCATAGAATTTAGAATTGAAAAACTTCTGTTAATCATGCAGTCTATTTCCTAAATAGTGCAAGGAAATGTTCCTCATTTTCTGCATTTGCAAGACGAGGCTGAAATATTGGAAGTAGTGGCTTTGTTGATTCCTGCAACTGACTTTGAGCTGTTCCACGGTCAAGAGGACTGAACTGTCAGAGGCTCATGATACACGTCTTAGGTTTTCTTTTTGCCAGTTTCTTTCCACTACTCACTTCTCATTTCCACAGCTTAACTGCTAAGACTCTTTAGTGTATTTTATGTATCTACACTGGGGATATTCTTGGGCCTTTCCCAAAACTAAGGTTATTTCATAGTCTAGTTGTTCATATGTAATTATTTATTCTTTTTATCATAATTTATTTATTTATTTTTCCATTTCTCCACATTGTCCTCCAGATCAATTTTGTTAAACGCAGAACTCTAAGGATAGACTTTGTTAAAGCTGAAGTAGGACAGTTTGGTTTTCTGCCTGCTCAGTAAATTTGGCATTCTTCTGTATAAAGTGTATTAATCCACTTATTAATGATCAATTCTGTCTTCCTTACATCATATCCATTAAATTTTTTGTCATTATTCTGTGGGTAATCCCTGAGATTTTAGCTGAAGAAAGATAAAATAAGGAGCCAGTGGAATTCTGGTTGAAAAAAAATTCAAACAAAACAGAAGGTACTATGCTTGGATTAATTGTATGTAGTCTTGACTACAAAGTTAATTGGACCATACTTGTAGTTTGCATGCGTGAGTCTCTCAGAGTAGGCTGTCAAAAGTCTCCTATATGGGATTACAGTGTATGTGTTTTACATTTGATGCTTCATTCTAGTCTGCTAATATACCTAATGTGTCAAAGTGGGAAACTGAATTGGTCGAAGAAGTTTTGTTAACTTAAATGTGTATTTTCTGTTCTGGTCACTTTGTTATTTCTTTGTGCTTACATATTGTGCTTACATGTAGTCCATTTAATAATTTGTTCATGTGTCTTTCAGCGTGACAAGATGGACTGACAGTTTTGTAATTCCCTAAATTCTTCCCTGTTACTCCCACACTTTTTAAAGTAGGCACAGCGTTCATCCTTCTTTAGTTATCCGAGAGTTTTTGAGTTCTTTCATGTGGTCTTAAAGATAACTGCTAACTGTGCAGGGACTGCCTCCATTCATTCCTTAGTACTCAGGAGTGTTTCACCACATTGACATTCTGCCATTCCATTTAATACTGTATCTCTCAGTAGCTAGCACTTTTCACACATACCTTACATTATGCTACTAAGATACCTAAATATTCCCTGAGTTGATTAAGGCTTTTCTAAGTACCCTATCTTCAGCTCTCATTCCATTCTTGTGATGTGACAGCCCTCCATATCAATTCATGAACAATTTAATCAAAATTTATTATCTCTGCAATCTCAAAAAATTCTTCATTACTGGCTGGAAACAACTTTAAAATGTTATTTGCTGAATGACTTCTTCCACTTTCCCTGGCAAAGAATATGATCACCCTCAGCTACCACCCTTGGATCAAATGGTTGTATATTGGTGGGTTGTGTATGTATTGTTTCAGATTCTTTTACATAATCATCAAACATTGGATGAGTATTTTCCTCTCACTACTTCCTTAATTTCAGATACTGTCTTCAGCCTTGCCAGGAATAGAAATTGCTCATTGCTGTGACATTTGCAGATCTTTCCTGTGTATCTTTAAAATTTAATATTCAGCCATACAGCATTTTGACTATAAATAGTCCAAAACAACTGAGATTTTTATTAACAGTCGATCCCTTTATTTTAAAATTCACTCGCATCATGTTGTTCATATATACTGGCGTATTTATTTACAGAAAATAATAAAGCATCAGGAGAAATACCTCCCTCATCTCTGCCAAACTTTTTTCAGCATACTTCCGATCCTCTCTTCAGCAGAAATGTGAGATGGGACAAAACTGATCAGATGTCACCTGTCATAATAATTTAAATTTCTCTTTTTCTAAAATACACAAACAAAACTAAACAATCCTTCATTTTGAACAGACTGTTATCCTATCTTTAAATAGTCTTCCATAAATATTCAGACTTGTTAGTGCAGAAGCTTTACTGAGAGTGTTATGTTCGTGTATGTCAATGACATTTATTCTAATCTAGCATAATTTGATAGTTAGATGAGCCTCAACACAATGTCAGTCAGTGCCTGTTCTGTATTCTCATGTAAATGTTCCTGTCAACAGGAGAAATCCTTGAAAAGAGAAGCAGAAGCAGTACATTCCTGAATATCTCATCCTGACAAGGCATAAGGCGCAGTTAAGAAAAGCTGGTGCAGTCTTTTTTGCAGTGTCACCTTAACAGAATTTCTAATTATTAGCTTCATAGTAGTGGACTGAAAGAGGAGAAACACTGCTTTGTCTGAGCCCTTCAGCAACATTTCATTCCAGAGCAACATGGAATGAGCTGCAACTGGTTGATTGAGGGAGATATTTCATCCAGGTTGCACATAAACAGCCATGTTGAGTTCTGAGAAGCATCTGGATTTGCCCAAAACCTGGGATGAACAGAATAGGATTGGAATGTGCCTCCAGAAGTGACATCAATGATTCAAAGAAAGGCTGGAGAGGAGGGTCCCTTTAGGTTATTCTTCAACCTAGAGTACAACTCAAATCTTCTGATCTGGAAAGGAGGACTGCAGAAAAGAACAGGTATCCACAAAGAGACAGGAATTAGGGAAGCTTCTTTTCACAGCTGTCCCTCAGCCCAGTCCAGCAGTCAGAAGTCTCCTCTCTCATAGGGGCCATACCACTGTGGCAGCATCCTCATGGTCTGATGAACAATCAGCCAGGGAGGCTGGAAGCAGGTTTTGGTTTTTTTTTTTTGGTGTGTGTGAGTGGCAGGGGGGGTTATCTTTTCAAGATGAAGACAAAGGGGCTGGGTATATTTCAGAGTCTGATAATCTCAGGATTGTGTCAGCCTTCTTTCCCTCTCCATCCCTCAAATCAAAGGATTTGATTTGCAGCAGAAAATGGTGCAGTCAGTATTTTGGAACCATACTTAATTTAGATCATTGCTCAAGCAACTTTCTTCTTTAAATGTATTCTTTCATTACTGACACATACTGCCTGTTGCTACCTTTTATTTAAGCTGAAGTAGAAATCTATGTTTAATACAGACTGTTGCTGGAAAGATAGCAAATACAACAGCCATCTTTCAGCCAGGAATGGTACCTCAATAGAAACTACCTAATTTAAATTGAGTGTCATTTAAAGTCAAAAAAGTATCAAAGCATAAGATTTAAGCTTTAGATGGAATCAGAGTACATTACTGAAAGAGCATATAACATGTTCGCTAATAAGTATGTAGTAAAAAAATAATTACCAAAAAAAAACCCACAAAAACTACCAACTATATGCTTATATTAAGCAAGACCAAGTGTCTACCAATTTAAGGTGTTTTTTTTGGGTCAAAACGCTTCTGGTTTAATTGGCAAAAAAAATAGCAGAACGAAGAATTTGAAGCAGTACACTGTCAGATCAATCCAGATATTTCGTTTCCAGGTAGAAGGAAAATGGAACTTCTGAAACGTTCTGCCCAGACACTTCTATCTTGCACTCAGTGATTTTGCTGTGGAGATTATCGCACAAATAGAAAAGGATACACAAAGCAGCCCATCCTGCCATACAACTGTCAGAGAACTCTGTGGTTTCCTTTTAATTTCTTGTACACTTTTTGGTCTAGCTGAAGCTACTGCAGTTGAGGGTGTTTGTGTGCTTCACTCACAACTTGAGATACACCTGGAAATGCATACAGCATTAAAAATATATTGGACTGAGAAACAAGAACCACCAAGGTTTCTCTCACTGCTTGCACAGGCAGCTTCACGAGCGGGTTGGTGAGCAAAGGTGCATGATGTCCCTGCCAAGTCTGAGCCCTGCCCTTCTAGTGCAGTGCTCTGGATCCTGCTGGCCTGAAGCAGGAGCACTCCAATAGGATCAAGCTGTCTGTTCCTGGTTTGCTGTTTTGGGGTGCACCAAGGAGCCTCCCATTACTCACCAGAGGTATGCATGCCTCTGCTGACTATATGGATTCTAACCTGCCCACTCAAATTGTTCTGGTATTTTTTTCACCCCTGCTGAACGAATTTGAGTGACCAGTATAAATAATCTGAATTTGAGCCTTGTTACGATGTACATGCGTTATGAAGAGCTGAGAAGTTGAAAGAGGTGCATATTCACATTGTAATTTCAGCTCTGGGAAAAAGCTCTGTAACTTGTTCAAGCTGGTTCTGGAAATAATTACAGTCTGAAATATAAATTACTTCTGAAAAATTAACTACTGCACATATTATGCTTTCCCTGAAGTTATTGACAGTTTTATGGGGAAAAAACATGCCCAGGGATGAAGGTGCCTGCCATCCGATTGACGGACACCAGAATCACAGCAGTGTAGCACCACTAGCTTTATTGGAGTCAGTTATGACTTGCACAGAAGGAAAAGCAGGTTACTGCTTCTCACCACAGTCTCTCATGCACCTCCCTTGCATATTGCTTTAGATTAGGACAAAATTGAATTGAAACGTCCTTGTAACTTTACCACTGCTGTGTTTAGAAGGCTGGCAGCCTGCCAGTTGCTCAGTATCCCATCTGATGCATATGTACCACTATGTTCTGCTGATGTCTGGTACAATTAAGTCCTTACAAAACACTTCAACAAGCTAAAAGTTGCTTGTGATTCTGTGCTGCTAGCAGGGGCTGTGATGAGATTTTCTAGTGATGTTATTGCTGCTTGTTACTGGTGGGGAAATCATAGATATAAAAGTTCATACACCTACCTGTGCTGCTCTCATTGTCACATGAAGCATTTTTTTCTGAGGAGAGTTACAGAAAACAAACTTCCAAATGACTAGTCAAAGAAATTATCTCATTCCTATGGAGTAAAAATGCATGTTTGATGTGACTTTAATAGTGATGTCGGGCTTTCTTTATTATTTTTTTTTTTTTCATATAAAATGTGATGGCAAATCTCTAGGACCAGTGATTTAAGAATTTTCTCTAATGTCTAGGAGTCAGAAAACTTTCTTTCTTCTGTTGGAACTGGATCAGGATCAGGAAAGACATTTCATGTAAGCCATTTTCTGAAGTTACTGCATCTTACTTCCCCTCTGCAGGAGTAAATTTCAAGCTAAAATGTCATCTTGAAATATGCTTTGAGAATATAATATACGGGGAATGGGCTCTGTTTTGGTTATCGTCAAAGAAAGTACAAAATATTTAAGTCATTGTATCTAGAACTGCATTCTTATACAGGAAAATTATTGGGGGAGAGAAAAAGTTAGATGAGGATAAATTCTTATGCAGTCAAAGTGACCTATGCTGCAGTGGCCGAGCTTTAGAATTGAAATTGGTACAGGTCCATCGCTTGAATACAGATTTTCTGTGCAGCGGCACAATTTGTGTACTTTGTAACTGGGTGTATTCAGACAGACCTAATTGATGAGTTTTGGCCTCTGTATTGACTTATACCTCTGCCTCCATTATTACTTTTTTTTTTTTTCTTGCTAGATAGCAGATATTAAAATTCACCATGCACAAAGCTTTCTAGGTAGTTTAAATGAAATCTGCTAACTCTAGTCATACAGCATTTTCAGGTGATTCAGTCTTTCAGAAGACAAGCAGAGCTGGTTGTTGCATTTAGACTTGGGAACTCTCACCATCTGCATGATATTCTTAACAGAAACCTAATTATTAATAACCACTCATCATCTGTCAGTGTTAGAAGAATATTAAGCTGCAGTATATCCCATCTTCTTGCTTGTGTATTTAAGGGCTGTAGCCCACAAATGTAAAGTTTCTAATGTATTTTCTCAAACATAAAGACGAATTCTATCAGCAGTTCTCTTCCTTACCAGCTGTGCAGAGAAATTCAAATAGCTGACTCTTACTTGCTTTCTCAAAGTAGGAAAAAAACCCAGCCACGTATGTGAGCTGCTCCAAAAGTAATGCTTCCTATTTTATTTTTGGCTCATGACATCAGAGGCAGATTTTGGTGATACAGCAGTAGAGGCTGAAACTTTCCATCACTAACCCATTACATTTTGTCACTGTGTGACAGATGGCAGCAGAGGGGCAATCTGTCAAATGGAATCTGACATGGAAGTGCATATGTAGCAATAGCGCGTCGTTGAATTCCTCTATGGGAAAAAAAATGGCACTCATTGACACTTTGCTGGACATTATGGATACCAAACAGTGAATGTGAGCACAGTGAGGTGGTGGGTGGTGCATTTCAGAAATAGTGATAGTGGGTACCTCTGCTGGAGCAGATTTTTACAAGCATGGCATGCAGACTCTTGTTCATTGCTGGTGAAAATATATAGCTAAAGGTGGTATGTTGAAAAACGGTGTTTTGTAGCTAAGAATTTGCTCTGTCAAATAGTGTCATTGTGCTGTGTATCTGTTGTAGTTTCCATGGAAATAAACAGGAATAATTATTTATAGACACAAATATCCTTGTCTTGAAGACCAGTTGAAAGCACGTACTTTGAGTGCTTCCTTTAGGAACATTATCCTCTCTAGTCTGTATTTAACTTGTACTCTACAAAGATTTTTCTCTAAGAAAATTCAGTGCACTTGCATTATGAACTGCACATTTTTTCATGCCACCCTGCAACGCTAACCGAGTATGTCAAACAAATCTGCAAATATCTTACTTGAATCACTTCATGGTCCCTTCAGCGTGACTCTTTTCTGTAAATTATCTTTTTACACATGGAAGTAATAGCTGATATTAGTGCTGCTAAGGTGCTTACTGAACAACAGTAAGTCATGGAAAATTCAGCTAAGGCATTTTGAAGATGTCTTTTACTTGCTAAGTAAGAAAGGGAGGCAGATGGAAATAGTGGAAACTACGGATATATGACATACTTGTCTTAAGCAATCATTTCTAACTTGTTTCTATGGGTTTTACTTTCAGGTGGTGTTTTGTTGGGCATAATCTGAGCATAGGGATGTGAGAGTCAGGCTTCACTGTTTCTCCAGCATCAATGCAGCAGTAATCTAGTGTGAAACAATACCGTGGTCTTTCCCTTGACACGCATTTTTACTACCAAGAATCTTTAGCCTCTGCAAACCAGTAATTGGTGTTCCTACTAAATATTCAAGAACTGTTGACACCAGTGACTTAAAATTCGTTTTTCAGCTGTTGAAATAGTGATGGTGCTTTGCACATCACTGGAGTCGTGCCACTGATAGCCTCTTCTAGGTTTAAGCAAATTATAAGCAGAACTTAAAAGAGGAGCTTCAGTCAACTCAAAATTGATTTAGGTTTGAATTAAGTTTGGTGAGCTAAATTTGGTTGATAATTTCAGATTGACTAAAATGTTTGGAGAGTTAGCTACCATTCAAACAACCAAGTAATCATTACATCAGTCATCTCAAGCTAACCAGCTGCTTCTATACATGTTAGAGCCAGAGAAAGGATGTAAACCGCAGTTTTCTACTCCTGTACTGAGGTGTTTTGCTCTTTCAGGGACAAAATTCAGCGGTGTTTAAAAACTTGCATGTCCTGTCCTACAGGGAATAAGATGGCTGGGCCTCTTGCTCTCCCATGCTGAAATTACTCAATTTCATTTAAACACCTACGAAAAAATTTAAAAGGACATCTGATTTCTTACATAATTATCAGACTTTGTAGTGAATCTTGTTTACTCAGTAAGCATTTACTCCTAATGTTCAACTGAACATTATAAATGTGACGAATTAACAAAAATGAAAATACTTAGCATGATGATGAATTTTCTTTCTGCACACAGCAGCATCCTGAATATTGGTTCAGATTCCAGCCGTGCACCGGGTGGGATGGCATTCTGAATCTATGCTTTTCCATGACAAGTAAGAGTCCTAATCACTTACAGGCATCTCTGTAATTTACCTATGCCCTTTTCTTTATCTAGTATTTTGCTTTTAACGTGAAGATCTAGAAGCAAGGATTGTTTTATTCTTATTATTTTGATGATATTACTGCAAATATATTTTATTTTGCTAAATTTTTTTCCTCTTGATGTTGAGTGCAATTAGAACAGAGTCCCATGACTTATTGCTTGAAAAAGCAAGAATTCCTGAGAGCTCCGAAGAATTAGTATTTATGGAAAAGGGCAGATAATTGCGTATTAATAGAGACAAAATCATTTTAGTAGAAGAATTTTAAAATATACTTGTGTTTTAGTGTCTTTATTCTATTTTTAAGATACCATACGTGCCAAAACCCATGTGAAGTCTTTGGACTATTTTGATAAAAAGCCAGAAAACAGAGCTATCTATCTATTACATTTTACATCAAGCTAAGAAGTGCTATTGCTGCTGTCAGATGATGGCTTGAGGCAGGCGACATAGGTGGATACTGGGATTTGATGTACAACTGGTAGCTGCTGCTCTATTAAATGCATTACTTGCATGCTGTTTGTATCTGCTGTGACAGGTTAGGGCCATCTCCACAGCAGTGCTCGGTGCAGAGAAGAAAAATGTTTTCGTCTGTTTATGTTTGGGATATTTTTATGACATAGAAACATGTGGAAATAGGTGTGGATACAAAAGATATGTGACAGCATGTGAAAGCTTCCTGCCCTCGTAACACCAACAGCACCTGTGCTGGAGCTGTGCACACCACATGGGGGGCACTTCTGGCTGGGGTGTTCTAATCCTGCCTCTGATGGTGCATCCAGCCCACACACACTGTGGGCTCAGCACCGGAGCTGGGCTGAGCACCGTGCAACTGTCTTTCATAGGCTGAGGAAATAAAGAATTGAGGGGAAGTGTTAAAGACTTGGGGGAGCTGCAGCTTTTCCAGAAGCAGTTCCTATCAAGCACTTGAGAAGAGGAGATTTTTGAACAGGTTTGACCACTGGTCTCTAACAGACGTTTTTTGTTGGTGGTGGGGTTTTTTTGTTAGGCATATCATCTTGCATGTAATTTATTTTTCTGAGATGGACTGAAATAGCAGTTCCACTTGACTGCACTTCTTTAAAAAACAACTTATTTGCCAGATATTCTCCTTTGGAAAACATACTATGGGAACAAGGAAGACTACATACATCACCACCATTTGTGTATAACGGAGCCTTATTATTTGGTGAAGTAATTGCTTTATTCCTTTTTCTTAGTCCCATTTTTTCTTCTTTTATGTTTTTGTTTTAAAAGGGAAGAAATAACAGCTTGTCTCTTTGAGAGCAAATAACACTCTTTAAAGCAGTTGCCAAGCAACCTGCGTTTACAGTTTTGGTGGGTTGCTGCATTCGTATGGAGCTCTGAACAGCAGTGAACCCTCCACTTCCAGCCCTAAGATGAAATAAAGTTGAAATACTGGAGCTACAGACCACGAGTCATTCTAGTGCTGGGCACATTTTTGGTACCACAGAGTGTCTCTGTTACAGCGATAGTTGTTGTGGAGCTACCAGTTATGTTATGGAACAACACGTTCAGTTTGACAAAGGAGGATTATTTTCTCTTCATAAATTCACTTGTTTACCACAAGTTCGAGAGTGGAAGCAGAAAAGCTGCTGATATTTTTCCAGTCAAATACAGAGAAGATAAAAATTGCATGCCAGTGCCCAAGAAATGCCGTGAATCACAACTTCTGGGAGCTGTAAGTGCTTGTACACTCTGAGTAGTTCTTTGTATTTGAGCTTATATTTCTGGGTCATACGTTTTGCCAATGCCAAATCTAAGCACCGTGCATGCTTTGTGATGCTACAATGGAGCTGGCTGAGAGCCATCAGTGGTAGGGAACTGCTTCTTCCACTAATTCAGATGCTTTTGGCATGGGGAGTTTTTCAGCAAAGCTCTAGACAAAAACATGAACAGGTGAGATGTAAATAATGTGAGAAAATTGCCTGACTTTGTCACTTCCAAGAGAACTAGTGTACTCCAGAGCAGAAATTATTGATGCAGATGTGTTTGCAGACAATTTCAGGATCCAGTCTTGTAATCGCAGTGATTCTATTCTGTGTTTCATGAAGATGTCTAAGTACAAGAAGAAAATGTTAGTCTGTGTGCTTTTGCCTTTCCAAAGGGCAGAGCAGAAGGACAAAGTTCATTTCTTTTCTGCTTGTATGTATTTCACCAGTTGATTGCTCTTTGATGGATTTGTCAGCTGTTTAGTATCCTGGATCAGTACAGTTCCCACCCTGCCATATCTTCTTGCGAAATCATTGTGAATCTTCTAGACTCAAATTTTTAAATTTCAGCTGGAGCACAGCCTATAGAGCTCATTTCTCACCTGTGTTCAGTGTTGTTTTTTGTTTTTTTTTTTTGTTTTGTTTTTTTTTAATTTCTCCTGTTGTTCTATAAGCAACACACCTTATAGAACAGTTAAAGCTGTGTCAAAACTGATGGCAGACAACTATTAAGGACCACACTAGGCCCTGCCCCCTTTATGGAGCAGGATGCATAGACCTGAGCCCCAGAGCTTGTAGACACTCCCGAATCATGAAGTCCATTTGAAGCTTTAGGTGTTTCAGATTTATGCTCTGATCTACCATTTCTCTGCTGCTCCATGCAGAATGAAACAAGTCTGTACAGATCCTGTAGACTCTCCTTTCAACATTTCCTAATTTTTTGTAGCTTACCTAAATTTCAACATTTTTTTGTAGTTATGTTTTATGTCCTTGGATTTTTCTTATTGAGCGTAATTTTCCTTCTCTTTCTCTTTTTAAACTGCTGTGTAGTGCTTCTGTGTATGACTAATACCAGTCTACTGCATCCTAGAAGTTAGGGAATTTATTACAAGTTTTAGAGGTCCTCAACAGATTTAGTAGGGACTTAATCAATTATGATGGTATTCAAGGCCTCGAGATATTAGAATACAAGAAGGAAATCAAATATAAGGCATATAGAGGGCTGAAAGGCTCCTACTTCCTTTGATTGCACAGTACTCTCCATTGTTATCTGGTATTCTTTGCGGAACATTTGTTGTCTTAAATTCATCTTACTGTCAGTCCTCTCTATTCTCTTTGCATTCCTCACAAGAGGAAGCCACACAGCACTGCACACCTCTTTCTTGGATTGCTCTTGTCCCGTGACTCAACACCGAAGCTGAGGGCATATTGCTTGGCATGTTTTAAGACTAACAATAGCTTAGGCTAGCATGACCAGATGGGCATAACTCATCGCTTTTCCTTCTTTTGAGACAGGTTTTTATCTGTAAAATGTAAGAAGCAAACACATGTTACTGTCTTGGTGTCTCCTCGTGTTTCACTTGGAATGTTTTTGCATTCCTTTCAGGCTGAACTGCAATTTCATTAGCTTTTATTGGCGCCTTCTCCAAATGAGTTCTGTGAATGGCTTGCTCTTCAGTGGTTGCTGAAATAACTCCTAATATACACTTAACAAATAATAACAGGGAAGGATCCAGATGTGAGCCTGAGGAGCTGTGCAAGCTTATATGGCAATCTAATAGTAAGGTTTCTTCGAACACACAGAAAGTACTGTGCTGACATGTCTCCTGCTCTCAGCAGTGCAAAATCAATTTAAGAGACTGAGGAGTCATCTCATGTTCTTTATAGCATCTGTAGGTTTTGGATGCTTCCTACATAGTAGAAAAAGGAGAACACCAAGTAGTATTCAAAGACGGAATTTGTATTGCACACAAGTAGGTTTTTGTTCAAGAGTTTTTCAGAAAAGTTCAGTGGAATATTCATGGATAAAGAGCAGAAGAGGAAAGCCAAGGAAGTCAAGACTTATCTCATAGCTAGACTGAGACTGGCTGAGAAGGAAAGAAACCACTGGGCCCATCTGGACCAACCACTGATCAAGTAGGGACACTGAGCAGGAAGTAATGACATCCTTTCAGAATTTATTGTATCGATTACTTAGTTCCTTTCCATGTGTTATAACAATATTTATGAAAAATAAAAATAAGTCTTCTAGGAAGTTAAGTAATGTAGAAAAGACAAAAAAATGAGTATTAGTTGTCTGAAAGAAATTTCTTCTGTGAGTACAGAAACTGTATTCTATAATGGTGTATTCACAAAAAGCTCAAAACGAACACTTTTTTAAAAGACTGTCAGTGTTGCTAGTTGTACATCAAAAACAATCTGTGGATATGGATATTCATCTCTCTTTTCAAGTGTTAAATCTTCTGTTGATATCTATTTTTTCAGCCACTGAAAATGATTTTATTCTTGTTAGGGTTTCCTACAGTTCTGGTAGGACTGCTGCAGGCCAAGCTGCCTGAAGCAAGAAGATGGCTGCTCCTCCAGTAGTGCTGATGCACAACTAGAAACTGCCTTATCCCTTTGCTAAGACTTTGAACTGCTTCACTTCTGCTTTTTTGTTATTTAAGAGAAACAAAGGTTTTTCCCTCTGCTGTGATTATAATGTGATTGGCTAGAAAATCTGGTCTCTTAATGACTTCTCAGCTGTACCTGCAGAGTACAAAACTGGTAATTAACTGTTCAAGCTTGCAAGGGGAAGGTACTCATAGAGTGTAATGATAGAGACTGTGTCTTTTGCAATGTCTGCATACTGTTCCCTGTTTTGCAAACATTGAAGCACGTTGTCTTAACGCATAAGTGTGTTCCATTAACCTAAACAAATATGTTTTTGTCTTCAACATTGCATAAGTATTACATACAAATTTTTACTAAAAGCTATCTGTATGCTCTGAGGAAGGGGAAACAGCAATTTACGATACCCACACAGCAATGCCTGGTGAGAATGTTGGAGTTTCCTCCTGGCTGCTGGTCAGTGCTTATAGCAAAGGATGTCTTGTTTCACGTGTTCATTACAACACAGGCAAAAGACACCAGAATATAACCTTCAATCAGCATTAGCTAGTAATGGGCCATAGCTGTTTTAAAATGACTTTTTTTCCAGCTATTTCAGCTATTCCAGATTTTAGTTAGGATGTTGTAACAGTAACAGACAAGTTGTGGTTCTGTGTGTTATTCACTGCTGCAACTACTACTGCAACTCGCACATCATCAAAATACAGCCAAAACACCAACATAAATGACATGTCACAGAACTAGAAAGAGACACTGAAATGTTGATAGCAATCTTAGGAGTCTGGAAAACTATTTCACTGGAATTTTTTTGGTATGGCCTTTGGTTTGCGTTGGGACATGCAATGGATTTTTGTAGAGATGTTGGTTATCATTACATAGACAAGAATAACTACTTTTGACATTTATTCTGAACATAGGGCAGTTGTTTTACCTTGATTGCATCGTAGTTTTATTCAATTTAAAGCTGACTCACCTTAAAGACTCCTCCATTTTGAGTGGTTTATGGGTTACTAGTTTCAAAAAGTTCTTGTATGTTTTCATCTGTCTTTCCAAAGCTCTTTTTGTTTCACAAAATGGTGTAGCATCCTTATCCTCTGGCTACAAATCAATTTCATTAAAAATATATAAACCACAAAATAAATATTGTGGTATTTTATATATCTTCCACTTCCCTTACCAAAAGAAATTATGACTTCTTCAAACCTGCTGGTTCAGAGGTACATCTCTCAAATTAGATAATTTAATTGTTGTTGGGTTTTTGAAAATTATTATTCTGCATTTAACGAATCATAGGCAGTGTTTTCAAATTAACACTCCTAATCTTACTGTGTTTTCCATCCCAGTTTAAAACCAGAATAAGTAGAATTGGCTTTAAAAATCCTATTTTAGATTTATTGAGTTTATTAAATATTTCCATGTATATTTGTCTAAGTGGATGTGAGAGCTGGCATTTATTTTCAGTGGACAATGAAAATTGATGGGTCATCTTTCTATTTTTTCTAGCAAATTTGCCCAGCACAGCAATATCATAGAAAACTATGTTATACTGAAGTTTTGTAAAAACCATCACAGAAATGCTCTATTAGATTTTTATGTTTTCAATGTTTTGGAAAGTAAAGGTATATATAAACATATTACGTCAAATATCATCTAAGTTGTTTTTTTTTTTTTTTTTTTTAAATCAAGTCCTGTATTTTGTTAGTAGTCTGAGTCACAATGTCAATAAATATTCCGTATTAGCTACAGAAGCTAAAGAGAAATGTGGTGTGCTGGCATATACGCATAGTGCTCCAGCTGAGATACCTACCCTTAATCAGTAAAAGATTTAAGTCATATTGATGTCAGAGAGGCTTGAGTATATGCCTAAAGGTAAGTGCTCTAATGAAAAAATGCAGATTTGAGTGTGTTCTTAAATATTCTGCTGAACTGAAACCTGAACTTGTAATGCAATAACGGTCTATTGAATCAGTCTGTAGGGAAACCACTGAAATCAGCGAGTCTCTGTAGGGCCATAAATGTCTGCCTGTGTGGGGTTTTATGCAGCATTAGACCTATAACAGAAGTGACAAGTGTTCGTCTTCCTTGATGAGATGTGAAGATGGCTTAGTGTTCATACCTGAAAATATGTTATAAAATTGCTGTAGTACTGAATAGCTAATACTTGGAGCAAATTTTGCAATGAGAATTCCTTAAGATAAACACATACTAGTATTTTTTAATTTCTGAATTTGTTGTTGTAGGGTACGTACTGTTGCAACTGCGGCATACTTTGATTCAGCAGAGCTCTCTGTTTTTAATATTCAATTTTTACACCTTGCATTCAACAGTTGTTAAAAGGTGGAAAATCTGTATAGATACATCCACATTCTAAGCTATAATTATTGGTAGATTTTTTTTTTTTTTTTTTACAGTCCCACTGACCTTGGTGTTGATTTCTTTTACTTCACACTCTTTAACAGCAGCTCTATAATTGGAATGTCACTTTCTATTCATTAATCCAGGGTTTAGGCTGATCCAGACCTCTCTGAGATGACAAAAAAAAATCATGAATGCTTTGAATCAGATTCACCATCTTAAATTCTTTAGGTCTCTATTAGATGCTGCTGTCATGATTTCTCCAAATATAGGTTGTTGCTAGCCAATTTAAAAAATTCATGACTTATATAAATTAGGGAAGAACATCTTCTCTAAGAGAGAGATCTAATATACCCTCAGTGAGGAAGGTCTAGAAAATGGCTATTTAGGCCACATAATTTATAGATTTCAGCATCTCAATGATTAATGTGTTAAAATGGCTAATAGGAAGACTAAATTCTTTGTGGGGCGACACACAGGCTGTTATGATTCTCCTTAAAATATTGCAGAACTTCATTCAGATGTATTATTTATTTTTTGTCACATAGCACTTTGAAACCTATGCAAGGTGTAGTTTGTAGGTGCACAAAAGTTTTGTTATTGTTCACCACTGTCACTCAACTCATGCATCACAGTGTGCCGCTATACCAAGTGAGAGTATTTCAAGGGAGAGCAATCTCCTTAGAACTGCAGGACTATCTCAGTTTTCAATGTGTTCACATTCAACCAGAAAGAGATGCTGCAGGCTTCTTTCTCTCTCTTTAGAGCAGACAGTGACTTCCAGGCTTTGTGTAACAAAAATTTACAGGACTAAGTCCTCCTTGGAAATCACTCTGTAATGGTCCCTGGGTCTTTATTTTCAATTTCTTCTTTCTCCAGATAAAGAAAGGAATAACTAGCAATAAATATCTCTCTGCACTGGTATTATCAGAAAATCATTTTCATCAGCTGGAGAATTCTATACACTTATCCCATTTCATAAATTGATTCTGGCTCACAAAGACCATTGCAGAAAGTACAACAGTGCAACGTGTTTTAGTCATTTGACTGCTGAGTGGTGAGGGCAGTTCACAGAGGATAGAATTCATATATTGGGGATCATTCTGAAAGCTAATTTTGAGGGACGGCTATTACACTCAGTGATCTCTGATTTTATCCACTGTAATTTAGTGTTGAGAGAACTCATGCTGTCTCAATTACATTGAAATCCAGATCTTTCGCCAGATAGCAGCAGTACTTATTCAATTGATTCTCACCCTGACATTTTGAAAGCAGTGTCCAAGGTTTTAGCACGTTGACTTCTGGTGATTTTAATGCAAGTACAATAGCTTAATTTCTATTTATTTTCTCTGTTATTTTGAATATTCACTCCACAAACTGAGTAGCAAACATGGGAGGAAACCTATTTTCTAGACAATAGGGTATATTCAAAGTATTAGGCTTTGTTACTCTTGTTATCAAGCGTAGATCTGTGGCCACTGCTGTAAAAAAAGAAAAGGTCAGCAAGAGAAGAAAACTCAGAAGCTCTGTTCTGAGTGGTGGATAAGCAGTTCAGACTGGTAATCACATCCTTCCCCAACTTTTATCTGTTCCAAATGTTTTGTAAAATTAAAATAATATGTATATTGACATTTAGTATTTAGTTTAGTATTAAATATTTCAGATATTGTCCACATTTTTATTTAGAAAATAGTTGAAGTACTGAAGGTTATGCTTGGAACCCAAAATGGTACAAGTCTTAGCACACAAAGAGTGCTTGGATTTTTATGACTTTGGTTGATAATGAACAGAAGGAAGCAATACATTTTGTGTATTATTTAAAATGAGTGAGGTTGTTCACTCATACATCTCGCCTGAGCATCGCTTTCTTTATCTTATAGCCGTAAGCAGTGTGTCAAAGGTGTTCATTTATCTGCTGTAATTTCCTGTTGGATCTCTTGCTTAAATATCCGTGTATTGATGAAAGCGGCTGGAATTTTATTTTCTTCTCAGAATATTACTATTAGTCAAGACCAGCAGCTTTAACTTTGTGCTGAGGAGGTGGAAGTACATAGCAACAAAATCATGCAAACAGCCTGTAACAGTCAATCCAGACAAATGGAAAAATATTTCTGGACATTGCTTCTTGATAAATATTTAGTATGAATTTAAAAAATTATCATGTAAATGTATGAGCCTAAGTACAGTGTCTATTTTATAGTTGCTTACTGAAGCAATTGCTAAAAAATCCAATTCATTAAGGACATGTAAAGCAGCAGAAAGTGTTAGGGAAGCCTCTACAGACACTGTACATAAAAATCTGAAATCAGACTTCCTAATCTAAGGGAGTATTCTAGTACATATGTCTTATTAGAAAGAAAGATCTGCTCATTAACTTCTTTGGTAATCAGATTTAATCTGAATACAATAGGTCTATGGTGCGTTATCAGCTCTGAGCTGATTAAAAAAAAAAAGACTGTAACCTACATCAAGGCTTGAAGTGGTTTTGCTTTTTTCTCCCTTACTGTGCTTTGAAGAAAATGTCTGTTTAATTTTTTTATGAGAATCAAAATTCAACAATGAAAAGGTAGTCAAAGGAAGAAAACAAATAAGATCCAATGCTATTCTTTTCCTAATTGTTATACCCTAAGCAATACTTTCTCTCCTCTGTTTCTCACAGAGATAATTAGAGTCCACGTTTTTCTAAATTGTGTAGATTTTCAGGAAAAAAAACACATCGTTCTTCCTTGAGAATTTCAGTGACTGAGTACACAAAGCTAAATCTGAGCTTAAGAGCTGAGATTTACTTCTGCTTAGTACTTTTTTAGTGCCATTTTATTTCACTTATTTTTTCCAAATTTACTCTTTTCTATCATCAGCAGTGAACTTTTCTTTCACGCTCTTGAGAGTTTTGAGAAAACCTCTTGGCATGAATAAAGAAATAATAAAGATGATTAGAGCTGACAATAGTAGGTGCACTTCTGCTGATAACAGGGAAGAATAAACATTCACTTCATAATGGCAGATAAGGGATTTCATGTCAATGTCATGAAGCATAGCAGGCATATCAGATGCTGATAGAACCAGCATTTAGGCGCAACCTACAGTAAATTTATATCTATTGGCTGGCAGTATATTCAGGGCTGGGAAGAATCCTTAGGAGGCATCATATTAGTTAAGACCAAACTAATGCACTTACAGGAGTGTATTAATACTTGATTAATAACATTAGCATAGAATCAAATGCCTAGTGTTTAATAACACTGACCCAAAACCAAATCCAACGGAAGTTCCTTAATGGCCAGTGGGCAAATGTTATCCAACAAGATAGCAGTTAACTACCAATTATATCTTCCCTTAGGCATATCTGTACTTGTCAACACCTCTGGAGGCATCTCATCCATGTTAGTAAATAAATAAATAAATATTTTAAAGCAGGGATTATTATTTCATCCTGACAGTCATTTTCATTGTATATGGGCTTTCTGCTTTATTTTTTCTAAACTGTCAGAACTCATGTTGTTCATCAAATGACTGTATATACAGATCAAATGGATTCCCTGTGGAATATGGAGCAAAATCTACATATTCAATGTCACATACTTATTAATGCTGTCCTCCATATACTCAGACTGGTTTCTAGTTATGAGGATCCTTCCTTATCACTGTAAAAATAATGAAAGCAAGAAGAGGATCTGTGATGTAAGTGTGCAAGAATAAAAAGATGCATGAATCATCAAAGCTGTGTTCACATCCTTATTTCTTTTCTTGCCTGATTCAGTTTCATAAGAGGAGATACCACAAAGCTTATTGTACACTGTTATGAAGTGCTCCTGGGAAATGCTTCCTTAAAAAGAACAGAAATAACTGGAAGAAGAGGGCATCCATAATGTGCACACACATACACAAACAGATTCACCCACAGAGAATTAAATTAAAAGCTTATCCTGAAGTTATAAAGTAAATCACCTGGAAGTTAGGAAGTGCCAACATTAGAATTGTCTACAGACGTAAGAACGCAATATTTAATTACTTAACCACAAGGTTCTTTCTCCGTAAGATGCCGCCTTATTTACTACATGCTTTAGATCTCCCCTGGGGACAAGCAAGGCTGTGTCAGGACGCAACTGATGTTTGGCATAACTTGGCCCCAGGGAATTCTGAAGAAAACATCAGGTATGTAGTAAATAAAGTAGAGGACAATAGGACAAGGATGGAGATTCTGTTGTTTTTGACAGTCCAATGCCATCATTTATGATACAGTTTTTAAAAATCCATATATCTGCCAGTACACCACGTATCCATCAAATTTCCCTGCGATACCGACTGAGTAATTTTGAATAAGATTTTAGCAGGTGGCCTAGCTCTGAATCCTTGGAATGCAATTGCAAAAGTGCTGAGTGCATTCAACTGTAATCAAAATCAATGGAAAACACAGAACATTGTATATATATTAAAATATTATATGTATATATATTTGTTTATAATTCCATGCAGTCTGAAAATCAGGTCCTATGTGTCTGTATCAGGTGTCTAAATTGGTCTGTACCTACTGACTTACTGTCTTTTGTGTTTCAGCTCAGTTTCTATTAAAAAAAGAAAACTGAACCCTTCTCCTCTTGCAAGAGTATTGTGAAGACAAATTCACTGTTGTGAAGAAATTCTTCATATTCTGTAATTATGCAAATGAGAAAAAATCATAAGTAACATTGGAAGGTTTTTTTTTATTTTTAATATTGAAGCAGGCCTTTTGGGGGAATAAGGAATGTAGGAAAAAAATGAGATTTAATGAACGTTTTGGTAATAATTGCTTTGAAGATTTCGAAGTAAATGTTTTTTTCTACATTTTTCTAACTGAAATGCCTTCCCTATGAAATGTTGTGTTATTTCTGTTTAAGCTTTTTCTGAATCAATCTTCCATCTTTTGTGTCTAAAAGGATTTTCTTTTTAATGAATCTCAGTGGGAAGGGGAAAAAAAGATTAATAGAAATTTTACCCTAAAACTGAAATAAAACATTCTTTTATGAACAGTATCTTCGACTGATCTTACATTTATGTCTTTTTGTTACTGTGCAAAATCTGAGAGCCAGGGCAAGGAGTGGAGGGAAAGAATCTGTTTATAGAGTTTAAACACAACGGACGTATTTGTTTTGCCATTATCTATCCATTGAGAAAAGTCATCATTCTGCCTTCAGAGCAGATTTCAGTACTGTATCCTATAACTGGTAGCGATGTGTTTAGTGTTTGTAAAAGCTGTTCTTTTAAAAATTATTTTCATAGGAGATAGATGTTTAATTTGTAGGCGTCTATACCAGTAAATCCCAGAAGCAGTCTCAGGTAAATAACACTGACTCTGTGGAGGTCCCTACTGGGCCTTTTGGTCTGTTGTAGAAGTCTCCTATTTTTATGTTCTCCTGCTCCAGCTCTTGTCCACAACATCACTTCTTGCCATGGGCCTCAGCCTGCTCTGGAACCTCAGTGCTGACTGTTTTGAGCAGGGAGGCTGGGCTGGAGCACACAGATCCCTGACCACCCAACTGCCTCCATCAGCACTGACTACAGGCAGGCTTTTGGACAACCATTCAGTAAAATTAATGTACCTACTTGAAAACTCCAAAGAAGAGTTTGCAAACTATCTTTTTTCTCAACTATTATATTACAGGTTACAAAACTGATCTGGATGACTTTTAAAAATATATATAACTAAAAGGAGAGCTGGAAGAAAATAGCAGGCAAATAGGATTTCTGTCCACACAGCTATTTTTCCAAGTTAGAAATTACTGTAAACAAAATCTTACCTTAGGAAACAACAAGCAATTTAGCAATGAGCAGAGATATCAGCCCAAGTTTTAATAAACGTTCAGGATGTACTAGGTGGGTAAAAGGATTTGCTGGAAGCTGTTTCTAGTGGGATTAAGAAGTCTGAGATAATGCAAGCAATCTCTATTCTTAAATGATGATTGACTTAGTAGGGCTTTCTCATGTTCAGTCTGGATGAGTTTGGTTGGTTGGTTTATTTACCAATTTTTATTCAGTCTCCTTATCTGGATTATTTGAGACATTTTTCATTTAAGACTACTCAAAATGAGAAATCCTTGAATAGGGAAAGTTGATACAGAGGGAAAACGAGCTCAGCATTTACAAGAGAAGTGTCAGGAATGAGTATGTAAATAAAAAACCAAAGGATTGAGTAAAGCTTGGTTCCCAAATCCTAATACTGATGCATATGTGACTCAGTGAAAAGTTTAGAAGATACAGAGTTGAAGCCCCTTAATATGTGTTATTATCAAGCTTTATTACGGTTACAGATTGATAAATTCAACAAATGTCTTTACACTTCCATATTCTACTAGATAGCCATCTTCCTCATGCTGGCTGCAACACAGACAGGTACATATACACAAACCACATTGCATGAAATCCCCAGTAACACCTACTCAGGCACACTAGCTGGGGAAGGAAGACTTTTTTTCATGAGCTCTTATTAAAATGACCATCAGAGACAACAAAGAGCATCAACTGACCTAAAGCATAAAAGATGTAGTGTTTGTTTTTCTGTAAATTGAAAATGTATCATTATGTTACAAAAGGCACAAGACTTTATATCTTTGGTTTCTTCTTTTTCTTCTTTCTCTCAGTAGTTAATGTGATGAAAATTATTCAATCTCCACTGCTTCTGGTCATTTTCTTTTTTTTTCTCTTTTTTTTTTTTAACATGGGTGTAGATCTCATTTTTTATAATCCTGTAATTATGGTTTATTGGCATCCTTTTTATTTTATGGGATTGAAATGGGCTGGATGTATCTCAGATTCTGAGATCCCTGCTCTGCAATGCAGCTTGCCAAGAGGGTTATATTTTAATATGTCTTTCTCTTTAGCCTCTGTATTATGCTATCAGATTTTGCAATGCACAACTTCTCTAACTCTGTCACATCAAGTCTTTATTGGGATGGAATTGGATGGTGAACTTTCACTGTGTTAAGCCATGTGTCCAATAATTTTGTAAAATTATAACAGAAATTATGTTACTCATTTCTAAATATATGTGAGGCTTTTTCTCTAGTATTTTCCTCTTTCTGTGATTGCCTCTTTATATATTACTACTCTAACTGTATTCAACTGATTGTAGATCTACCAGTTTGAATTTCCTATTCTCTGTGATACAGAGAGTTGGAGAACCAAATCAAGATTCCCGGTGGCCAAAAACAACATTGGGAGTCAGTTAACACCTTTTTTTATCCAAGGGTCAGACTCAAACAATTCTGTCTTTGCATGGTCTTTGTGATTATATTGTTTACAAAATGCTACTTACACAAAACGACAATATCTGAAAATCTTCGTAGCACTTGGCTGTCCTAACACATTAGCATCTTTTTGGAAGTTTTGCTTTGATTTGATGTGAAATCTCATAGTGACCTCACTAATGCTAAAAGTCCTCTAGGAGTTATGCTTCAAAGAGCTGACTGGATTTTATCACCTCACATCTGTGGACACTTTCTCTGTTTTGCGGTTTGGGACATAACTCAGCTGCACTGTGTTAGCATCTTAAATACAGAGTTGTTTTCCCCTACAAAAAATCTTAAAAATAAAAAATTAGAAGACATTTGCTATAGATTTTGAGTTGAGATTGGTAAAATAGTTCTGCTTCAACAACAGTTACAGATCTTTGTCCTTTGTCCAAGTTGGAACTGTTTCCAAGTTTTAAATAATGCATTGTTTGCATGTCTCTGCAGTAATGCCTATAATCATAAAATGTCAGAAATTTTTGCTATATTTTAAGATATTTTATAGTCATTTTACTGTGTTTTGAAGCATGCATACTGGAGTAGGTTCTGGAAAGTCCACTTTTCCCTGATAAGATTTGCATTATTTTAGTAAACTTTAATCCAAAGAAATACTTGTGATGTTTTTATAACATGTAGCTACCGGAGATTTTAGTTAACTACTATGTATACCACCTGTTCTTGGTTCTTTAGGCTGTCAGGCAGGGCTTCACCTTTGACTGTAAATTAGCACAATTCCTTTCTTAACACAATGACGTGGTTACTATCACTTTTCAGAAAAGAATCTAGTGTGAGCATGTATTACGGAATTAATGGAGAAAGTAGGAGGAACACTGAATCTGTCTCTAGATAGATATCACATTTTTGCTTTCTGGGAGTTTAGTTCCATTTAAAGATGAATAAATAAATAATCATGTGTTGTCCCAGCATCTAGAAAAAATTCTATGATGCTCTATGTGTTTTAAATTCATGGTGTCAAACATGTATAACCAGTAGCATGGATACATTCCTTCTTCTCAAGCATGTTCTCTATTCAATTTCACATTTCAGTGGCTAGATTAACATATGCAGTATTTCATAACCTCCTGTGATGTTTCCTGTGCCAGACAGGACACACTAGATCATTACTCATTGTAAGTTTCTTTCAGTGGATGTATTTTTCCTTCCTTTCCCTGGAATTTCTGCTGAGAAGATGTAACATAACTATGACTTAAGTTCTTCAATTCCAGATTTAATCATGAGATGATCATAACTTGTGGTCTTCTTCATTTTAAAAATGTGACTCCTACTTGACACTAGGGATTTGGTGAGTCTTTTCAAACTCCTACCAGCCTCCTGGAAATGCTTTGAATTTAATGATAGGAACGTAGATGCCTTGCTGTGACTTTATGCAAAGTCAGCATAGTTCCTTGAAAAGCAGCAGAACTGGATTAGGCAAGCTCCTCCAGGTACAAACTCCACAAGCCACAGAAGATCCAGCTGAATGAAGGAGGAAACAGAATTGAATGTTACATGTCCAAATTGTCCTACTCCGGAGGAAAATCAAAAACTATGAGAAGTATGCATACCCATGAAAGGTCTGAAAATAGAGCTAATTCTGAATATATTTGTTTCTGATTTTCTTTTGATTTTAATCTACTTCCAGACCTTGTTTTCTAATTTGTTTGCTTTTGTATACTGCTACAACCTTTACTGGATCTCCTTAAGTGAGCCAAACTATCTTTGAATTCTATTTCATGGAGAAACAAAAATGTGAAAAGAAATTTACTTTCTCTTAACTTACTGTATTTGTCATCTATCTTTAAATATGGTATCACATAATAGATGTTCTACACTTTGCTTTCTGTCTTTTCTAATCTAAAGCTTATTAACTGAATTATGAATTATTCTTTGGCTTTCCTCAGTCGTACATTTTAAGATCGTTAGTGCAGTTCATATTCAGCTATAGCTACATGATGTCTTTCTAATTTTCAGTTTTCTGTGCTAAGATCTTAGTAATTCATCCTACAGGTCACTTTCAGAAAAGTGGGACACTTATTCCTATAAGGTTATTCTACTACTTCTACTGTTCTCAGCCTTCAGGAGATGTTTTTTTATTACTGATCCTTTATGAAGACTGGGTGGTTTTTTGACATTTACTCAACCTGACATGGCCCAATAATGCTTTCTCTCCGTTTCTTCCTTTTTTTTCTTTCTTTCTTTTTTTTTTTTTAATTGCCTGGTAGCTATTTTTTATAATAATGCCACAAGTAACATGGCCTTAGACTCTTCTTTTGACTTAAGATTGAACTATTCCATATTCTCAGGTCTTTCTGTCTTAATCCTCTTAATTTTTACTCTTTCAAGATCTAATGTAGTTCTTCATGATAGGGATAGACAGTTTCTCAAGACTCAAGATTGTGTCCCTGCTCTTCTACACTTTTTTGCATGAAGACAGTATCTCCCATACAACTTAAGCATACATCCTCCACAAAGGAAATGTTGCGCTCGTGGGAAATAAAGGCTTTTTTAAAATGCCTTTTCAAGACAAAAGGGTACACTGGCTGCAGCCATCATAATCTGTCCTGTGTCTGTCTACTGTACTTCAATACCAGCTTGCCATACTATGCAACCCCTTGGCTCTAGGCTATTCCGAGGAGAGACAGACTAGAAAGCAGATTAATACTGAGTGCAGCTGAATGGTAGGGACAAACATCATTCTATTTTATTGTTTAACTGTTAATTCAAGGAGCTTTTGGAAGTCTAAATTTAAAAGAATTTAAAAGACAGATATAAACTGATACAGATTTTTATATATGTTGTTCTGTGTCCCCATTAGTTTCTCACCTCAGTGATGTGAGAATTTACCTTCCATGTTGGTCACAAAATTAAAATGGTTGCACAGATAGTGGAAATTTTTTATTTCCCAGCATTTTTGAATAAGAATTAGCTGTATAATTATTGCAGAATTACTTGAATCCAAATAATTTCACATTTCCACAGCTGTCTGATCACTGCCAATAATTCCAGTAGTATATGAATACAGATCACTTGCTGTCATACAGAAGTGTTTAAACTTTTGCATTGTGCCGGAACAGAGAGGAAAAGAAGCACTTACTGGGTCAAGCCCGGTTCAGACACTAAGCAACTAAAAGCCAGTAGATACTTGAAGAAACTCTTCCTTGTCATCTTGCACGTTCATCAGCATCAAGCATGCATCTGTTGTAGAACTCACTGTGATCAATCTTCTAGCTAATTATTCTGTTTTGGACTATCTGGGACTTGATAATCCATAATCCTCTGCAACTGTTCCACTGACTGAGTGATAAACTGACTGAGTGTTCAGAAATAACAATTTCTTGGACATCTACAGATGTAATGCTTCCCATGAAAACTTTTTTTATATAAATGTATTCATGTAGACTTATGGTACCCAAATAATAATTCTGGAATATAATTTCTGAGATGGACTTTATTTAGTATTCCTATGCATATTATACTTCATTATTTTCAAGAATTAACTAATGCTTAGGAAATTTTTATCAGTACTTTTCCTGGTTTATGCTATATTTCCTACATTGTGCTATAATATGCTATATTGTGATTGCAACTGAAGAAAACTCTTTTATTTTGCAGTTAGAACCAGTGCTACCTTTGCTATGGGCAAAAAAAGCTGTATGACTAGTGCCTGCTATTGCTAATGTTTCTTTAGCGATTATGTGAAACTTTCTTCACCTACTCTTTTTCTCTGCTGATCCACAGGGTCACTGCAATTTTCTAAGTGTCTGGTAATTAGCATATTCCATAAAAATGCTGTCCATTAGCTATTTTCCAAAGCATCTGAAAATGTCTATGTCTGTGTACTGATAAATAAGAACATTATTAATGCTGTAAGATTTGAAAGTCTCTGTCCACGCTGACATTTGAGTATCATCGTGTGGTCTTCTTTATAAGTGCTTGACAGCTACTAATAAAGACTGTCAAGTTTAGTACAAATTTTCCCAGAGATTTTACCATCTCTCTGATTTTATATACTACTTTGTCTTTTGATTTTTAAAGTCTGGAATAGACTGAAGTTGATTATTTTCTTTGTACCGTATTCTTTAGCTGTTCTTTTGAACATATTCTGAAGAGAGAAGATTAACACTTGCTCTATAACTTGGATTCTATTTCACAGTTCTGTCAAATGCACTTTTTTATCATTTGTGGCATTCTGCATTCTGCTGCTGTTTGCTCATATCATGTGTTCTTTAACATCTTTATCAACGACGTTGATGACAGAATCGAGTGCACCCTCAGCAAGTTTGCTGACAACACCAAGCTGAGTGGTGCAGTTGACATGGTAGAAAGAAGGGATGCCATTCAGAGGGACCTCAACAGCCTTGAAAGGTGGGCCCGGGTGAACCTAATGAGGTTCAACACAGCAAAGTGCAAGGTTTTGCACTTGGGCCAGAGGAATCCCAGGCATCCATACAGACTGGAAGGAGTGGTCCTTGAGAGCAGTCCTGTGGAGAAGGGGGTCTTGATAGATGAAAAGTTTAACATGAGCCAGCAGTGTGCTCTTGCAGCTTGGAAAGCAAATGGTATCCTGGGCTCCATCAGAAGAGGGATGGCCAGCATCTTCTCCTGCTCCTTTCCTCGTGCACTGGCACTCATCTAGGCTTGATGACTTTTCCTGCAGAGGCCAAGGAGATACTGGGTGAGCTAAGAGGAGCAGAGCTCAGTGGAGAGGCCTGCAAGGTCCCTGTGCAGATGGGGAACAGAAAGACTTCTGGAAGAAGTGACACACTTTCCATTTTTTTTTTAATTAAATACAAGTGTATAGAAATATATAATCCAAACACATAAAAAAAATACACAGAAGTAATAATACAAAAAATTTAAGTCCTCTCAAGACAAATGCCTACTCTGCTTCTACAGCCACTGTAAGCTCAGCATTTCTAACCATTCATGTACCAAGTAATGTACGTATGTCTGAAGAGTAAATCAAACATGTTTTAGAGAATCTGCTTCTAATTTGCATTATTTCAAATTAAATACTGAAATTCCAAAGAGAGGTTTTTTTTTCTTTCTTAGAACTTGCAATATAAATTATTTAAAGAGAAATATATAAATAAATATATAAAGAGAAATTATTTCAAAATGTATGTAAAAAATGCATATTAACAAGGTGCTATGTATTGTGCAGAATATGATTTGTTCAGCCTGGCTATTTTCACATTCTTGTTTTCTGCCAAGTAGAAGGATGTGACAGTAAGCCAAACAAGAACAGTGAGCAAAGAAAGGAAATTACAACACATATAGAAAGAGATAGCTAGTGTGTTAAGAGAAATCAGAGAGGCTTATACAATTACAATGAGGAAAAATAAATAGCAGGAAGGAAATAAACTCATGAATAAAGATAGAAAATAACGAGTATAAATGACTAAACTAGCTGCTGTTTAAATTTGTCTCAAGGGAAATAAAGATGAGGCACACATCTAAAACATATTGAAGAGCATTTCAAAAATAACTGTTGATATAAGGGAAAGAAATGAAATGTAGAAATGATTGAACAGACGTGTTAAGGATGTAAACTGTCAGGCAGGAGGAGAGACCCAAATTTATGTTTTGTGTGTAAGAACATTACAAAATAAAAGTATGTTGATGGAGATGATTTAAGGATAGAATATCATTCTAACAAATCCAAGGAAAGAAGGTCAGGAGGAAGTTTTTTGAATATATTTCTATGTGAACACGAGGCTCAAAATTGACAAAATTAATTCAGCATGAACATGCAGCAGTTTTCTGAAGAGTCAGAATGCTCATTATCAGTATTTCCTCCTCTTTTTGTTTTACTCCATAGTTTTTAGAAGTCAGATCACAGATGCATTCTTGGTACTAAAGAATTTTTCTGAACTAAGAAAAATATCTTATTTTTCTTATAACTTGTGAAAATAAATATGGTTACCCTATCCCCAAAGACGTTGTTCTTGAGATATAGGAATCTGTTTCTTTATAATACCAGGACACCAGTGGCTGCTTCAGATGCGTGCTCTAACTGGGCTTCCATTAAAATGTGGAAAAAGTAAGGCTTCAGTAACAAAGTAAGGAGAAAATGGTTTTCTGGTCTGCAAAACTGTAGGACCAGCCTAAGAAACCAAAGTGACTAGACTTTGAAGATGCAAAACTTGACTTGTTGTTGTCAATATAGCACACAGAAGTAGGTATATGCTAGATGAATATTTTCTGCTTTTTTGTGAATAGATTTTCTGGAAAATAGACTTGAGCAAAGGATGGAATAAAGCACTGTAGTTTTCTCTAGACCTGCTAGACCTAGCGTTGCGTGTCTGCACATTGGTTATCAAATATGTTTCTCCAGTCTTGGTAGGAGGAGTAGAGCTACATTCCTTTGTGTATATATAGTTAATAGATTATTTGTATTTCTATTCAGTTCTAGTTCTGGAAGGCATGCTGCAACATAGTTTTTCCTTTAACGTAAATTGTCTGCTTCTGATGTTTTTAAAGAAAGATCTGAGGATTGAAATACGTAAATTGTGAAGACTTGAAAAATTCTCTGAAAATATCATATATTCCAATATCTCTTAATTTGTAAGCATATCTTCTAATTTCATAGTCTGTTCTCATCAAATATTTGGGTTACTGGCAATTATTTTTGTTTTTATTCCTAATAAATGTCAAAAATTCTTTGCAAAGCACCGAATGTCAAATGTGAAAAAATACTGGATGGTTTATGCTGTGAAAGGGAGATTGGTAAAGAAGGTCTGGAAGTAGAGAAAGGAGAAATAGTATCCCTTCCCATTGTTGTTAAATGGGCTTGTTAGCTTTAAATGAACTTACATTTCAAAACAACTAAAAACAGATCTGGTAATTAGACCCTTTTTTTTTTTCATTAAAGAAAAAAGAAAGAGAAAAATGAATCTTTCTTACTGAGGTTCATTATTATATTCTTTTTTTTTTTTTTTTTAGAAAAAAAAGATTTCTACAGAAAAAAAAAGGCTGTCAAATTAATGCTGGTATGTTCTTCTCTAAGGATTTCCTGAATATGCCATTTGAAAAGTTTATCTTATTAAATGAATTCCCATTGGACAGTTCCCCGTCAAACCTACCCTGCAAAATAATCCTTACTATTTTTTGGCCATTGATTAGACAAGCACATAATAAAGAAATGCTTCTCCTCTCTTTGGATATAAGTAAATACATTCCCAAGCTTGAATTCACTGATGCCTGTAGATTTTTAGTCTTGAGGCAGAGATTTCCCCAAAACAATAATGTAAACCAAGCTAGGAAATACTACTTTCATTATCTTCTAACTTCATTGCTTTTTCCCAAAGCCCTTTCTTACCTTGGTCTTTTCCTGCCTGGTGGAAATATATGGCACACATATAAAACAACTGCACTTGATTATAATATGACAGAAGGGTGTCTTTTTTGGGAATTATATTTTAGTTCTGTAGCTCCAGTTTTTCTTCTATTCTCTGTGCAAAAACACAGTTACTGAGTCCTAACAGAGTTCTCATTGAAAACATTGTGATGTTCTACTACTCATATTTTAGACAGTTCAAGCATCTCCTACACCAGAAATGAATCAAATTCCAATTTTTTTTTAGAGATGCACTTATGTTTTTGTTTTTGAGTTTAGAATGCAGATGTATTTAGTATAAGATTAATGCTAGCAATAGACCAATCTAAAATTAGTATATCTGTTGGAGTACATGCATCTTGTTGTACAGTTAAACTTGATGTCACTGTAGCAAAGAATAACATTCTTGTTGTGATCTCAATCTTACACTAGGTCAGTCTTGCAGAAAGTTCTGTCCTTCTCTCAAAACTACATAATGCAATTCCACTCTTTTACTGCTAATTCTTTTTAATTAATGTGGCATCTTTCTACTTTTGCACTGTTTCAGTAGAAACTAAAATGAAGTTTCCAGTGTGCAATCACTGGCAGTGCATATGGATCCACTGTCCATAAAAAAAAAATGTTACTAATAAAGATGTCCTTTTCTTCATACTTGGCGAAGATTTATGTTTCTCTACCACTTAAATTATAGCAATACAAAGAGGCTTTCATCAAAGGAAGACCCAGTGTGAAAGGGCGGAGGTCATGCAGTGCAGAAAGGAAGAGTACCTAAGGAGAAAATAGATGATATAGATGATCAGATGAGAAAGAAAAGTATGAGTGACAATGGGTTGCTTGGCCATAGTGGGAATCACATGCAGGAGATAGTAAGTCAGCTCTAAATCATAGCATGGGAAACTTGCAGGGCAAGTATCACATGAGGAAAACTGACTGGCAAATAGAGTTCATTTCCATTCATGCAAATTCCCTTTTGAATTATATCCGTGATGACTATCTGCTATCGTTTTATATCTGCTTATCTTCCCTGCCTTCATCCCCTGTAACAATTGCTGTGTAAAGTTCAGTGTACAAATTTTGAAAATATATGACTATTTCTAATTAACTAGTAAAAAAAAACCCTCTGATTTTAAAAAAGCTTTTATTTGCTGAACGGCTACATTTTTACTCCAATGTAAGTAAAAATAAATTTTAAAAGAATACTGCATTTTATAAAGATACTGCAAAAAATATATCATTTTCAATTCTTTCCATCAATATTATTTCCTAAATGTTGTCAAAATAAGCATTTTGCTAAATAATTTTCTTTTCTTACTAATGGAAGTAGGACCAATACCAATTAAACAGATTATGAATTATTTATATTCAAATAGTGCTGATTATCCTGTAGTAATATGCTTCTTTCCTCCCTTCCCCTCTTGCATTAGTAGTAACATTATTTGAAAAATTACAGTATCAGTGATGTATTTATATATCTGTTTGTTAAACAGATATATCTGTTTGTTAAACATTTCTTATTTTAAAATTCCCAAAATATCTTCTTTCCCAGCATGCTCTGCCTGCCATGGACCTTCCAAAAGTTAAACAACAAAAAGTGACCTTGGTACTATCCTCAGATGCCTTCCTTTCTATAACTAACCAATATTTACTAATGCTGAGTGACATCTTGTATTTTCTATTGTATCATGTGTAGTTCCCCACTGAGAACTAAACAAGTTTTAAAGCACCAGTGGACACAAAGGTAGAGGACTAAGCACAGGTGGCCATCTGTGATGGTAACAGGAACCCTGACAAGCTCATACAATCTTCCTCTCTAACATATCTTCAAGTGGCTGAAAGCTCTGTGTCTATTTTGCTTTAAATCACACCCTGGGTTTCTCCTGACATAGTGCAGACAATACAATCTCCCTTTGGTTACAGCGCACAAATCACAATATGCAAAATCAGTAGATCTCTTTATCTTGCTCTGTCTTCCCTCTTCTCCATCGTTTTCTATCATATCCTTTCTTTTTTTTTTTTTTTTTTTTTTGTATGTGTGTGTGTGTGTGAGCAAGAATCATTGCATTCAAACTACTAAAAAATCAGATTGCTGTTCTTACATTTGCCCCACAACAGTATTTTTTTTAGGGAAGAAGTAATTTTCCTTTCTTCTTTCCACTTATAATTTCTTTAAATGACTTATTTTGAAGCCATTAGGCTTTACTAGTTTTCCAACAGATGAATACAAACCTCTTTTTGTTTTGTTGTTATTGTTGTTGTTGTGGGGTTTTTTTTGTTTGTTTGTTTATTTTTTATTTTTTTTTTTTTTTACAGTGTCTTCTGGATCTCTTTGGCTTGTCTTGTTGGGGGTACAGTCACACCAAGCCCTGTCTCAAGGTTCTGCCCTACTTAGGAATGTCTCTTGGCTTTCATTTTTCCACCTTCCCTGCCTGTAAATGCAGCAGTTTTACTCAAGGGCAGTTTCCACACTGTGCCTTTCAGATTTCTTTGCATATCTCCCCACTACTGTACGAAGCAAAGTGGCAGTCATCAATTTAATTTGGTTCTATACTCATCCCTCTTGTCTGGCTTGGAAAGACACGTATGATAGAAATGCTCATAAGTAGAAAAATGTTTCTCTCTATCTATACCATATAAGAGAAAAGGCTATGCACACACTCTTTAACCATCATGCTTTTGGGCAAAAGGTAGAGAAAAATCAGTTTTTTTTTTTAAAGTTTACATAAGTTTTCCATTACAAAGTTGTGCCATCATCACTAATTAATAAAGCTCAATCCTAGGAGAGTTGTGATCGTTTCAGGCTCAATAGATTAATAACACATAAAAGAAGTTTTGGCTTCCTAATTAAAAGCATAAAACTTAAGTTATAGCAGCAAATTTGTTGACTCAGACTTTATAGAAAGACCTAAAGACAGTGACAGGAATTAGACAAATTACTTGAAGTGAGATTACTAGGACAATACAGCTTGTTGAAATATAAGAACTCTAGGGATCTCTTCTAACCTAAATTACCCAGAGAATCATAGAAGGACAGAATCATAAAGCCATAGAATCACAGAATAGCTTTGTTGGAAGGAATTTTCAAGATCAGCTAGTTCCAAGCTCCCTGCCATGGGCAGGACTGTCACTCACCAGATCAGGCTACCCGAAGCCTCATCCAATCTGGCCTTGAACACATCCAGGGATGAGGTGTCTGCAACCCCTCTGGACAATCTGTTCCAGTGCCTCACAAGCCTCTGAGTAAATAATTTCCTCCTGACATATAACCTAAATCTTCCCTCTTTTAGTTTAAGACCATTCTCCCTTGTCCTATCAGATTGTGTAAAACGATCTCCCTCCTGCTTATAAACTCCCTTTAAATACTGAAAAGCTATAGTGAGGTCTCCCCAGAGCTTTCTTTTCTCCAGGCTGAACAAGCCCACCTCCCTCAGCCTGTCCTCATAAGAGAGATGCTTCAGCCCTCTGATCATATCTGTAGCCCTCCTCTGGACCTTCTCCAAGAGCTCCACATCTTTCTTGTTCTGGGGGCCACATGCCTCGATGCAATACTCTAGATGTGGCCTCATGAGGACAGATTAGAGGGATATGATCCATGATTCCGAAAATAAAGGGCAAAAGCATAGCCCAGTGGTAGAAGAAAGGCCCCTGTTCCTTTCTTGGAAAAGACAAACTTCAAGAAGATGTAAAAGACTCCAACTACCTCCTAAATTAAGCAGTTTGAGACCAAGTTTTCTGAAGAACCAAGTATGTGGGACCAGTGGCTGATCCCTGAAGGAACATCCATATAACATAAAGAATGGAAGCTTCAGAACAGAAAACGAGCTTTCTGTTCTCATTCTGTCTGCTTGGAGGACAGATAGCCTTTGCTCTGCTAGTATGTAGTGTTTGTATATGTTTGTAGGAAAACAGTTTTGTCAGTTGCTTGGATAAATCCTGAACTCCTGCGTCTGACATTTAAAATGAGAGATACCTTCAAGGTTCAGTTTTCTTGCTAGTGCATGTGTGCTTCTAATTCTATCTATAAATACTGTAAGTAATTATTTACAGACATTGTAAGTACTTGAAACTACATATCTGGTAGTGGTGCTGTTTTAATTCAAATCTTGTGATTTAGCTGTTATGCTGTGTTATGCTGTGACAGTACAACCAGGCAAGTATCGCTGTTAAAATCCCTCACAAGTTTGCAGCAGGCACAGGGGATTGATGTAACCTGTGTATTTCAGATTTTAGGTGATAAAAATTTTAAGTTGTCAGTGTTCTATCCTGTGCAGTTAAGGCAGTTCATTTGCCCCCAAATTCATAATAAAGGACACACACAAAAGTAAAGAAGAATATTTATCCAGTAAGAAACAGTCTGAGGCCAACTTTAAAAGTTGAGGATTAAGAAAATCCATCAGATAGAAAATGTGGTTAGACAAATTGGCAGAAGGGAAGTTTGGGGCACTTTTGTTTGTCACAGAAGCACCCCAGCACCAGGGCATCAGATGACTCCAACTGCTGCGAAGGGAGAGATGCAGGTACAAACTCACTCACGGAGCAGTTTTTTTATGATTCAAGGATTAAAACAAATCCAAACAGCATTCTTGGTACCATCAAAAGAATCTCTCATGATGGAAAAGAAACCCTGAAGGATTGCCTAGAAAGTGTCTTGCAATTCAAATATAAGTTGAGAACTTGAAGGAAAACAGCTACCATCCCAAATTCCAGTCCAAAATTAACAAAGAATAACACTTTGTTTTATCCACCCAGAAGGTTGAACTGATTATATTGTGTGTTCATTTGGTGATTTGGAAATTTAGATCCCTTGAAGAACTAAGGCCTTCTCAAATATAACTTCGATTGCTGCATTTCTGCATTCTTGATTAGTATAATGAAATGTTAGTAGTTTATACAATGGTGTATTTGCTTAGTTTTAAGTTGTCTTGACACATAAAAAGTACATTCAACTATTTAACTTCTCCAATTTTAAGCATGTTTCAAATACCTGTAAGAACATATTGCCTGCTCAAGATACTGCCAAAGCACTGCTTTTTTTCTAAATGTACCTCTGTTGACTTTACTATTTTTATTAGTGCTTATATCAGAATCCTTTTACTCTTTTGTGATACTGTGTTCAATGTACTTTCCTGATTAGCATAGCTTACAGTGTAACATGTAGCTTTTAGAAAATACTCTGCCGTTCTCTTAAACATTTGGATAGATCTGCGTATTAATCATTATTTTGAAATGGAAGAAAATGATTCACCAAGTGCTTTTTCTAATTCCTAGATAGCCAGACTGGTAGACAGTAACTCCTGTATGCAATGTCTATATTTAAGCATGCATCTCACTATAGCTATTCTGTACCTTCCCTGCCATAAAATGAGGTTACTGTAGGACACACTGGTAATGCTATTCAGCTACTGCGTGCTAGCAGGAGCCTGTGTGAACTTTTTCCCTACATCAGTGGTTATCTGCCACCTTGACCCTCTGGATGTCAGCATGATCTCTAGGTTGAGTGACACTTGAACAATATGAACAGCAGTTAATAAGAAGCATTTAATCAAGATTGTGTATTTCAGAGGTTCTTCTGAGCAAGATACCTGATCATTTCCAGGTGTATTCTGGGCATATTTTGACTTAGTATGGATCAGATCCCGTACACCCAAATATCTAAAAAGCTGCTGGCATTCTGCTGTACCTCTGCTTGATAAGGCAAATACTCTTAAAGAGTAGAGGCTTGTTGGGTGATTTTTGGTGCTTTGTACTTAGTTTGTACTTGGATTTCTTATTTCAGAATTGTGTAGCTACTACCTGATTAAACATTTATGATGTTAAGAAAGAATTAAGTGCAGAAGAGTAAATCAATAATTCTTTTAAATATATTGAATATAAGTGCTCTGTAGCAGGTCTATACAGTTGCAGTTTGGGTCAAGCATAACAGTATTCCTGAACAAAGTGGGTCATTTAAAAATTATTGTTCAAGATATTAAACCTATTTTTATGTTCAGTAACTGTTTTTGAACAGATTGCTTAATTTTCAGGTGAAATCACTATTCAGATTTTTCATTGGTTTCTTGATTTGCATGTGGCTCTTGAGCTGTTTAACATTGTAGCAGCATTTATTTCTAATATATGTTAACTTTTCTTAATCACTTCACAAGAAACATGCTTCTATCATGTTTCACCTTTAGTTTAATTATGTTTTGAAAGCCCTGACAGTATGCTTTGGTATAGAGTGGATAGTGTGCTTTTATCTACACTACCTATTTCTCTAAGAGCTACCAAAGAAATGAGCAGTTCTTGCATAAATGTGTGTAAATGAGTGTGGAAATAGCACTCCAGAAATCTTGTAGGACAAGGTTTTAAAATAGGATGCCTACAAACCACTGAAAGCAACTTGATACAAGACGTAGGATGTCTTATTTATATTTGCATATTTGAAATGTGATTTGAAAAAAGGACTATAAACTCCATATCTGTTTCTCCTAAGTGTTGTCATATAAGAGCATTATACTGAGGATGACTTGAGGGATTCACATAAAAATATGCACCACAGAAGAAAAATTCTGGTCTATCGTATGAAAAATCAACATGGCTGTAAATCTAAGACTGGAATTCAATGTATATTTGGGTTCAACACTGTTTATCTGAAAAACTGAGAAAATCTATTTCTAGATTTATATTTTCCTGTATTTATGTTTTCCTGTTTTCCTGCTCCTCGGTACCTCAAAATAGAAAACAAGGGTAGAAGGAAGAAAATGTTTCTACTTTTTTTTGTTTGTGGTTAAGGAAAATGTCTATGATGATCTTGTAGGAAGCAGAACAGAATCACATCCAAACATCCATCAAGATCTATTTGAGTGGAATGGAGTAGATAGGGTCACATCTGTTCACATTCCTGCATGTATACCTTTTCACATATTTCTAGGCTGTTTTCCCTCCATACTGGTTCTCTTTTTCCAATCTTTCAGATCTAGCCCTCAGACATGAGTAATTTGTAGGTTATTGGATGAGTAGTAGGAAGCACACTGTTCTCCTTTATGTTTTGCAGGGTTGCACAGCAAAAAGCTTCAAGCTATAAGACTTTTAGACAGAATGGAAGTCTTACGAATAATACCACTTTCTAACTGTACTTCCAGAAAATGGGCAACATTTGAGTTCTTTGCAGCAGAAGCTACCTATTATTAGTCATATTCATTCTGCAGTGGAGTCTCCTTGCTTGCAATCTGCAGCACAGTAACAGCAAGGGGATAAATATATCCCCATGAACTGGTACAAAGAATAAAAGATAAAACTTTCTATTGTAAAATTTCAGTATAATAATAAATTGATAAAAATCTTGGATTTGGTTGCTCTTGTTAGAGCCCAGGATGACATTTTATGATGCCAAGTGCTAAGATTAAGGCAACCTGAATGTGTGTATTTTTTAAAAAAATGAGATTCTCTCCTCCTTATACATATAGTTTTATTTTGAAAAGACACTGTGCATTCATGATGTCTCAAGTTGTGAATTTCAAATATTCAGAGCAAGGGTTCACTCCCCTTGACATTGTAGGGTGGAAGCATGTGTACATCTTTTAAAAACCAGCTTTTGCCCTAGAGAATACATGTATGGTTGCTGATTTTCCAAGATATGCACCATTGTGCACCCTTGAGAATGGGAAGCCTTTTCTGCATAAAAGAAGCCACTACATTTATAAAAAGGGGTATATGCCAACTGTGTCATGAATCTTCACAGCAAAAACTCCCCAAGATAATGTCAGCATGATAGACAGTTAGTTTATATTATGCAAATTGCATGCAAATATATACACTGCATCAGATAATTAAAACTTTCCTAAATACATATTTACAAAATAGACAATCCATCATGGTCCATGAGGTTATAATCTAAGTTTTTTTGAATGAGCAGTGCAAAATCTCCAAAAATTCACACAAAAGTGAATAATAGTAATTGAAACATTGAATAATGACATAACATTTATCAACTTTGGTTCTGTACAGAGTGTCATTCATTCAAAAAAACCACTGATTCACTAAGTAAAAATTGGAAGCTCTTTTCAACAATTTGTGCTGGTGGAAAATATAGGAACTAACGTGCTACTACGGCTGTGCAGCATCAGTAACCATGGGCAGGAAGTGAAAAATTGCATATGCAGTGTTATGAAATGAAACTGACATGAACAGAAAATGTACTAAGAATTCTGAGTAAATGCTTGCAGAAGGTAACCTTGGGAATTTTTTTTTAAGACTTCATCTTTCAGTTTCACTCAGAAAGTAGCACCTTCTTTAGGACCTTTGAATTCCAACCGCGATGGTTAACACATACCTGTCTTAAAAGTAGCAGAGCTAATAGATAAATATTACTGGGCTTTTCCTAAATCACATTAGTTCTCCCTAGAGATGTCCATCAAGTCCCACCAAGTTTTGACACGTTCTTCAATTAATAGTCCATGACAGGATTATAATCCACAGTAGCATAGTAGCCTTATGTGTATTATAAGTCTAAAATCAGTAACTGCATAATAATGATCCTTAATTGCTCCTCTTCTACCTTCTGTTGTGCATGACAGAAATTGGTAAGGCAACGATCTCTCTCCGTTTTACTTTCCATTGCCCTCCAAGAAGTTGCTTCAGTGTTTTTCTTGTTCTGCTCCCATACTGCATAGCTGACATTCTCATGATGCTCTCAGTTGATTTGAGTCCATACTAACCTATGAAAGTCCACATCCAGGAGAAAACTGAAGGTTGGAATTCAAGGTACATTTGAGTCCAATGCAGCCTATGGGGAAATCAGTAAATGGTTTAACTAGTTCTAACCCGCCTGCTATAGGCAGGGGCACCTCTCACTAGACCAGATTGCTCAAAGCCCCATCCAGCTGGCCTTGAACGTTAGGTCATGGCTTGAACTGGTGATTGAGCACCTGGTGAAGGACTATGGCTTGCCTATGGAGCGCAGGCAAATTTTTTGCAGCTGTGCTCCCCATGCGACCAGAAGGTGTGGACCCAGAGTGGAACAATTCTGGTCTCATATAAGGGCCAGCCACTGAAGGGAGAGTGTCTCTTAGATTTAGGCTGCCTCTTGAAAGGGGCTTTGCATGACTAAAGAGCCTTTTTACTGGCTGGGTGAGTTCTGTTCTACTTTCTGTATACTGGCCTACCTGCAAATGTTTTGCCTGATATCACCAAGATCCTGTCAGAAGCAATTTTGCTTCCTCATAAGCAGAAAGAGGGGGCATCCAGAAATTCTCTGGGTGACCTGTTCTAGTATCTCACCACCCTCACAGTAAAAAATTTCTTCCTAGTATCTAGTCTAAATCTACCTTCTTCCAGTTTGAAGCCATTTCCCCTTATTCTGTCTCTATATTCTTTCACAAAAAGTTCTCCCCAGCTTTTCAGTAGGGCCCCTTCAGGTACTGGCTACTATAAAGTCCCTCTGGAGCTTTCTCTTCTCCAGGCTGAAGAGCCCCAGCTCTCTCAGCTGGCTGTACCTTGTGATGTGTGCTGCAAAAGACAGCCGGTTCGGGGAAGTGGTGTCTCCTGCCTGTGCTTAAAGAAGCAAGACTATTGGCTTATTTACCTTGTTTTTCTCCCAGTTGACAAGATGTAGTAAATTTTAGTCTTATTTTGAGCTTGGACAACACTCAGCAAGCCACAGGTTGTAGCGTGGCAGCGCGTAGCATTTCAGCCTGACCTTGCCAGCAGTGAGATACAGGATTACTTGTAGTTGGTGGACTTTAGAGTTTGGATTTTGTGTTGAGGGATATGGTTTAGTGAGTACTATTGGTGATAGGTGGATAGTTGGACTGGATGATCTTGAAGGTCTTTTCCAACCTTGGTGATTCTGTGTGACTAATCTGCTAGGACTGTCAGGACTCATGAAACACATAAAACTATGTTTAAGAGCTTATGGTTTTGTGACTGAGGAAATCTCTTCTAACTTTAATGCAAGTATGTAAGCCTGTTGAACAAGATTAATGAATGAGGGCAAAAATAACCTTTTGCTTCTAAGATTTAACCTCATGCTTGTTAACAATAGCAGTCAGCACCTTTCAGCTGATGGTGGCCAGATTGACTCACAGTGCATAAGCTGAAGGAGGAAAGATGCTTTGCTAGCTGATGACTTGTGAATATAGGATGGTCTTTTCTTTCTTTACGTAAAATCTTCAGTTTGAGGCCTGTATTACATGAGAATTGAGCATTTTGGTAGAGTTCCTTTTTACCTGAGAAGAGTTCCATCCTCCTTCACAATCAGCTAAGTGGTTTTTTTTTTTCTTTCTGTTATACCAGGCAGGCAAGATAATTTTTTTTAAGTCTACATCAAGAATTGGGTAGCTGAGAAGCCAGTTAAAATACTGTTTGTTAATGGACTCTGGGCAATTTCTGCTATTTTTGCTCATACCAAGTAGCAACACTGACCTTTTTGTGGAGACACCTATTCCATCTAGCACAACAGTTACTTTTGGGGCTCATCTTATGCTGAGCTCTGTATTTTCACACATTCTGTCAGAGGAACACACAGCAATTGTATCCTGCAGACAGAGGTTAGAATTCATGCTGGATTTTCCGGTAGGGCACTATCAGAAGAGAATTTTTATAAAGAGAGAGAGAAATAGTCTTTCTAGTCTTCTGGGTCTGATCAGCCATCAAAAGCACTGGCATTTATCAGAACCAAATTAGAAATTATTTAAACTCCATTTGTCGTTCTCTGAAGGGCTGTAGTATTTTGAAAAGCCTCTCAGTAAGCTGCTTCTTAATAGGCAGTGTCTGCTCACTACTTAGATAGTTTTGCAAAAAGCACTTTCCAAACAAAACATCAAAATATATCAGCATATAATGATTTTCATTAAAAGTAAATTTATTGACATAAATGACAAAATGGCCAAGACATTTTATTGAGTGTTGAACAGTCCTCATATTTAAATCTATTAGAAATTTAATATAGCAGCAGGTTATGATGGCTTTGAGAGCAACGGTAAGAAGGCTTTCCGAAACATGCTTTGTGAATCTAGATATTTACTTTGCAAGGAAAGTATATTGACATGTGCTTTAGTTTTGTGGATACAGAGAATGGCAATAGACTCTTAATCTGTCTGTGTGACAGTTATGTTTACCTGAGACCCTACTACTACCTTAACTGGAGGATATCTGCTTTGCCTCATTTTATAATAATAACAAGAATATCTGCACCAGACAGGAGAATTACTGGAAAAATAGTTCACTTGGCATGTATGAAGGGCTTTGTGTTCTTAATTTTTTTATTTATTTTATGAGACTTGGCCAATACAGAAGAAAAAAAGTAACCATGAACACGAACTTCTCAAGAAAACATTACCTTAGGTAGTACAAAGGGCTTGACAAATCTGCCAACAACTCAATGCTCCAGACACACAGGCATGAATCAGTTGCTCTCCATCAAATCAAGACCTGTAAGAATGCAGTGTTCGAAGTGCCACTCAGTTTCCATGATTGACTAACATGTTTTGTTTTCTTTACCTATGAAAGAATGTTACTTTCCATAGTTATCGAAGAGCAACTTCCAAGTAGTCTTAATAAGCAATAGCATGTTTCTGTGTGGTGTGTTTGTTTGTCTATTTGGGAAAAACATCTGAAACAGTAATACTCCAAGTGCTGTGCTGGGAAGCTGAGCCAGACTGCTGCTGCAGTTGAGTCCTGGGGAGATGAAAATAAATGCTTGACTGCTGGTTATCTCATCAGCCCTTGTGAAAAGCAGCTGACAGTGTTCACGTTTGGAAGAGGAGAGGAAACTGGGAATCCATTACATTAATCCTAGTGTTTCAGTTACGTAAATATCTGTGACTGCCGTTCAGAAAATAGAGAGATTGTGCTTTAACCGTACTTCAGATATGTCCATTCTAATATAGTAACAGAATGGTAAATTGGTTAAGAAAAAATCAGCTTTGTTTCTTCAGACTCAGTTGGAGGTAATGGAAATAGGACTTCTGAAGCTAGACAGGGTAACTGGGCTTTTTCCCTCCCTGTCTGATTTTGTTACTAAATGCTGCAATTTGAATTTGGCATTATGAATGTTAGCCATTAATTGTCATCTAAACTGAGAGCAGCTTATAGAATATTAGTGACCATTTCACTTGCAGAGAAGTCCACAAAACTGTAACAAAAGCAGTTTGTTCTTTCTCTCCTAACAGTGAACAGTGTGGTTGCTGGTTTGACACCCACGTGCTTGTTCCTCCCCCAGTGTTTATGTCTTCACACTTTAAACTCCCTTGCAGAGCTTCTGATCAGCTATTGCACAAGATACCCAACAGGTTTTAAGGCTAGACAGTTTCACAATACCCACAATCAGCAGGGAAGGCATTTTTGGTGATGGATATTGGGCTACCTCTTGAAATCTTCAGTAAAGGCACATGGAAGAGATGTACTGGTAACATGCAGTGCTATTCTGTACTCAGTCAAATGAAAAAGGAAACTAAGTGGAAAGCACTAGATTCTGACAACAAAGAAATAGAATGCAATGTTCTGATTTTTTTTTTTAAATGTAATTTCATTTTTCCTTTCAATCAGCTATTGGTCTTATGTTCTTGACAATGACATGCACGCTCTGGGCTTCAGAATCATGGTGTTGCTCAGCTTTAGAAGTCTTTTTTTTCATACTGCCATCTGCAATACCATCCATTTATTCATGTAGCACTAAAAATCCAGTTTCCAGACTATTTTTTAATTAATTTTTAATTCCCTTTTTCACAGTATAAAGAAATTTAATTAGGTATTGTAAAAAGATCTTAGGTCTTTGATAACCGTCCTCCCAAAGGTGCTGATGTGGCTGCATGGCCTTCGGGCACCTCTCAGCACTGCCAGCCTGAGGCTGCTGGAATGGCAGAGGTCTCCTCAAGGACCAGAGGGCTTCTTTTTGCTCCCTTGACATTTCTGAACGTATAGCAGAACTTTCATATGATGTTCAACACGTATGAACTTTTTTTCTGATTTCAGAAACTTTTCTTCACATTTGGTTGTGAACGAAACTTATGAGATTGACTTAATAATTTGAGGAAGTCTAAGAAGGAACAAAAACATTTGGGGCTAGGAAGAGATCTAGGTCTCTTGGGGGAGACCAAAGTAACATTAGGTGACGATCTGTGATCCAATTTACAAAAACTTTTCCATCAGCTGCGCTCAAAGAACTCAAAATACACTTTTTTTTTTTTTGTCTTTGTAGAATTGCTCTTCTTTGCCTTTCAGAGTGAATCTGGCAATTTTCCAAGGCAAACTTGCAAAGGAGTAGAATAAATCACTTGCAGTGTTTGGCTGGTAGGAATCCAAGCACTAGAGAAACTATCTCGTTTCTAGAAAGCCTAGTAAAAAATGGCTGGGTTTACTTAATCTTTTTGACTCGGTAATATTTCTGCTTGAGTCTACTGTTTGCCAGCCATAAACATTGTGACAAATAACGAAGTAATCATGCAATTAGGACTCACTTATACTGTGACAGTGACCTCTTACTTTTTTTTTCTCCCACATAAAAAGAAATAAAGATTGTCTTTTTGTTCTCATTGGTGCTAGCTTGTTTTCTCTCCTGGTTTTACCTTTCTAGGGCTGCCTAGCTGTGTTCTGCTATGAGGCAGTAAGAGTGCACTGTACGTTTTATTAGTTATGCTGAGCGTGAGGAGTAGATGAGCTGTAGTTTCTTTCCCTGTCCAAAACTCTAGTCAGCTGAGTGGGCATGGAGCAGAAACGGACAGAATTTAGCCTTCTGACTCTGTGCAGTTCTATGGTAAATCAAAAGTAGCTGTCCAGCCAGGATCATACCATGTTGTTATCCATAGGACTGTGTTGGTACAAAGACAGAACAGAGCACTGGAGGCCTGCTATAGAGTCTCTTTGGGGTTCAATCTCATGTCCACCATTTCATAAAGAGACTCAAACGGTTGCTTCCTCCTTCCCATGAACTACTTCCTGAACCTTCTGCTCCTCTCTCATACCACATATGGAATACAACATGTATACTGTGAGTGTATCTCATGCTTGGTTGGCTATATGAAGATTTTTGGCAGTGGTTCAAATAGTTCAGCTACTTCTACTGCGAAGCTTTGGCAAAGGGGAAACAAAGTTGAAACCCTGGCTCAAACTAGCCAGGTTTGTAATGTAATGCAATGCTGTCTTAGAATCATAGAAACCTTAGAGTTGGAAGAGACATCTGAAGGCCATGTAGTCCAACTCCCCTGCAGTGAACAGGGATGCCTCAGGTAGATCAGGTTGCCTAGGGCCTGACCCAGCCTCTTCTTGAAAATCTACAGGGACAGAGCATTTACAGCATAACTAAGTAACCTGTTCCAGTGCCTCACCATACTCACTGTAAAAAAATTTTTCCATATATCTAACCTAAGTTTACCCTCTTTGAGTTTGAAGCCATTTCCCCTTGTTCTGTCTACAAACCCTGCTAAAGTGTTTGTCCCCTTCTTTCCTGTAGCTCTCCTCTAGATGCTGGGAGGCTGCTATCAGGTCACCTTGCAGCCTTCTGTTCTCCAGGTTTATGGGTTCCAGCTCTGTCCTCATAGGAGAGGCCTTCAGTTTGTCTGTGAGTTTCCAGGCCATTGGTCGCTCAGTAGGTCTGCTACCAGATGTTCCTGTCTGAAATGACTTCCTGTAATAGAGGCTTGTATCCTGTGTCTCATATGAAAAGCACTCAGTACTGGGCATTACTGTCTTTCCATGGAGACCAGAATTTTTTTTTTTCAAGTGCTTGAAGCCCAGATGAAGCAATCAATGTAAATGCCGTTGAAATCATGCAACTGTTCAGTCTGGTGGCTGGGAACCAGACTCACAGATGCCCAATGCAAGTCACTTTACCTCTGTCTAGGACTGTGACAGAGCTTGCTGCTTCCAATTTTGTATGTTTTCCACTTTAGAGTCCCAGTCACATCTATATCAAGTGTTTCATAAATGCCTCTGGCTTTGCTCTGCACCCTAATGCTCTTCTCAAGGCTGTATGAAAGTCTCCTAAAGAGAGGTCAGGATTAAGTCACTTTTTGGTGAACAGGGACTTTTTTTAATGGTCAATCAAATTTTTCTTCTGAGAGTGCTTCATCTGTCTGCTTGTCACAGCAGCAATACTTCAACTTGATTCTGAATGGATGCAGCTGCTGAGGTACCAGAATAATCTGTTTCTCTTGTGAGATGACCAATGCATTAAAAATAAGCAGTGGCTGACTTAAATTTGCACCTAAATTAGACCATAATACCACTATTCTTAGGAGACCCTAGTAAGAACTGGAGAATGACACAAAATCAACAGATGTTTAATTTAAAAAACTAAACTAAAACTCAGACACTAAGCAAAATTGACTTTGTTAAAACCTATTAAAATAGAATTTCCATGAAATAATGTTTCCAAGAAAGAGTTTTAACCTCAGATTTTGAAGAATGTCTCCTAAATGAATAAACAGAGGAATAAAATAAAAATCCATTGTTTTAAAATAAATAAATTTATAAGAAAATAAAAAAGAAGAAATTTTATCATAGATCCCACATAGTATAAGAATAGCATGTGGTTTTCTTTTGGATTTTTTCACCTTTATTAAGTATTCTTGATAGATATAATATTCTACTCTCTTCCAACACAATGCACTTCTCACTTCATATTCTAGTAGCTATATAATCCACACATGCTGAAAAGAAATCTCAGGATCCTTTGCTTTCAATTGATTTTAATTCTTTCAGTTTTCACCATCACAGGATAGCCTGGAAAAAGCAAGGAGATTCAGTCATGGAGATATCACACAAGAAACTACACCCAAAAATTCTTTCTAAAGGGACAAAGATAAATCCTCTTCATTCCAGATGAGTTAATGAGGGCTCGGCATGAAATCAGTCAGACTGCTCATTACAAGTCTCTTTTACTGTGCTTTCTTCTTTCTCCATCTGCCTGAATTTAGATATGCCTTCAGATTTTCCTCTAATTACTTGCTTCTGAGGATTCTGGTCTGCCTTTGGCCAGCTGCTTTTTCAAAACAAGTTTTCTGTCTCTGGATAATAAGGTATTTTTATTTCTTTCCAGTGATGGTTGGGCAGACAGAGATGAAGTCATTGAAGGTTATGAACAGGAAGCAAACGGAGGCATCACCATCAAACTGCAATCTCCAGAGGTCTTGTCATTTGATGACTACTATCTGAAGCTGCGTCTGGATACCAATACCCGCAATCCCTGGTTTCCTGAGTTCTGGCAGCATAGATTTCAGTGTCGCATCCCTGGACACCCACTAGAGAATCCCAACTTCCAGAAGAACTGCACTGGTAATTTATCAGCTCTTTTTCTATTTGAATGTGTGCTCTGGGGGAAAAAGAAAAAAAAAAAAAAGCTTTATTTGTTTGCTTATTATTTATTAATCATGGTGAAAAGTGAGAACCAAATTGTAAATACATAAGTCAAAATTCTGGGAGAAAAATGTCTAGCACAGATTTCTCTCAATATAGTTCTGCTCTGTCATAAAGCAGCTCATTCCACTTTGAGGTTTTACGTCTATACTGACGTGAGGCTGAAGTGAATGCGTAAATTTTTAATATGGCTACATTGCCATGAATGGCCAAAACCAGTTAAATTTTAAGAAAAAATTGAAACAAATTGAAACCTTTTTTTTTTTTTTTTTTTCAAAATCATTTTCTCTAACTAGCTGGATAATCACAAAATTCAAAGAAAATGCTACAGCAAAAAAGAAAAAATTAAGAAAAGTCAATGTATCTTCAAACTGGAAAATCATCTGTTTCACACTTACTTCTCTTCACCCATTAAAATGCATACTTTTTTTTCCACTACGCAGCACTTACTTAAACATCAGTGTCCTACAAATAGAAGCAATACTTACCTCATAGTAAGAGAAGTGTACCTGCTCATAAACGGTTTTTTTTTCTTCCATGTCAGGACCTGAGAAAATTAACTATCTTAGTAAGACTGAATGTACAGGTAAATTTAGATGGATGTGATCACTTTTCTATAAAATACTTATTGAATAATTTTGGAAGTATTTAATTGTAGTTGGTGAATATTTCATCCCCAGTCAAAAGAGTACATTTTAGTAGTAAGGAAGTTACCCTGTGAAAAACAATAATAATGAAATCTGACTTCCCATGGATTTTTGTCCTATTCTTTATGTCTCTAACCCCTTTATCCAATTGCGGTAATCTCATTTCATGCACCCTGAGATAACTCCTCACTGTATTTATAGTTCCTCTTCCATCAACAACACTTCTTAACAACACCTTCAAACCTTGCACATTACCTTTAGTTTCCCCTCAGTTCTCTTATTAATAGATGAACCATATCAACACACTGTGACTGACTCAAAAATGGCATTACGTGATGACTGGCAGACTGGCTGGGCCCATATGAGCTCTTGGGAGCTAGTTGGAAGATATACTGGCTAAGGAATCGTTGTGCGTGTGTGATATTTTTGTTACTCAGAGGAATTATTAACTTTGCATTCTACCAAAATGTTCACTTGTGTTATATTTATTTTAAGACTGCTTAACTTCAGAGAAAGTAGTTAACATAGGCCAACAAGAGAAGAAATTCTAAGGGAAGAATGTATGATGGAGTCACAAAGCAGATACATAGGTTTCTTTCTTAAGAAACTTAGCATTAAAATTATTTTGTTTTGGTTGTGAAAACGTTTCAGGCTGTTACTCAATAAAATGTCTGATTTCTGCTGAATCTCAGCAGCTGTAAGGATGTGTAGTATGTTATCCAGTCTCCATTTAGTTATAAAACTAAGCAATAGACAGGACTGGCATGATCATTCTTTGCCTATCATATCAAAGGCAAATATCAGCTAGTGACTTCAAACTGGAGTAAATGGGTTACTTCTTCACAATGAGTAGATGAGTTGTCAGATGCTGTGGACTACGGATTTGTACTTGAGAGAAGAATCCACAAAAGATTATAGGAGAAAATAATGGTCTGCTTTATGGAAAAACAAAAAACACCACCAAACTTTTTAGGAATTCTCAGGGCTGAAGGCACTGAACACTGGAGAAGGTGCTGCAGAGTTACCATCTTCTGCTGCGGTACAGGTACAAACCTGCTGTGCTCTTTTTTGCTCCTCAAGCAACAGGTATCAGAGACATTTTGATAATATTAGTGAAATACTAAAACATCAGTACACTCTGACAGTTAATTGACATAATTCAGGCACTCTTAACATCTTTCCCTCCTCCAAGAACCTCTAAATTTTTTCATGGAGCTTCAAAATGTGTGGTACTTTTTGGGCTTTTCTCAAAAACAATCATCTCTTAAACTTGAGGATGACCTCTCAGGATCATCATGCAGAACTGACAAGTTCATAAATGTCTCAGATCACAAAAGAAAAACCCACCAGGTATCTATTCCAAGTAATGGCATATCTGTAGAATCAACAGACCTATGTGTCCCCAGAAGGTGTGGGAGCAATGCACTATCTTACTGTATTTTTCTTTAACTGCACAGAGCTGACTGGCGACTTCACACACTCACACATATGCTTCACTGCAGTTTCTTTATCTGACTTTTCTGCAGAGTTAAGAATGCCGCTTAAAATACTAATAGCTCCAAAGCTTGCCGATTGAGCCTTTCTCTCCAAGGAGGTTTAGTATGGCAGTGTTAAGAAAATGCCTTTTTTTACCTATCATATATATCTATACCTATACATTTGGAGACAGGCCTCTTTACAAGCATGAGGGGAAAAAAAAATCTGAATTGCCTCTCGCATCCTTCACCAAACAGAAGGTTATGTGCACAGATTTGAAAATGAGGGCCACACAGGTCAATAAATAAAAAGCAATATTTGAAATCCACTAAAAGCACTGATAGACTACATTCTGACTTTGTTACACCACAAATTAAAATCTTGCTGTTACTACTCCATCACTCCAGGAAAGGTATCAGTATTGAACACTGGTATTAAGCTTCTCAACTCCATTATAGTTGAGAGCTTTCTTTCTTACCTCACAGTATGCCATTAGTATTCCTGTAACAAAGCATACAGGATCCTGCATTATGGAAAACACTGTGTCCCCTGTGCTCTTAGGACTCCCTGCACATTATTAGCATTCATTGTGACTAAGTCTTGGTCCTGATCTGTTCTCTATTCCAAAAGAGCACTGGTAGTCATTACTGAAAACACAGCACACCTGCACTTCTGTATAAAGAAAAATTGATTCAAAGATAGTAGTCTGCTCAGATTCATCTTCAGAATCCAGGGAAGCTTTCTAATGAAGAAGAATACCAAGTGCAAAAGATACTTGTGTTGTCTAGGGGAGCATAGTGTCCTTGTATTTACCCATCAGTGGGATCCGTAAGAAAAACCACAAGCAAGAGAAGACGATGTATTCCTCCAACTACCTTGTTAAGAGTGAGTCAGAATTGTTGATTTGTTCCAGTTTGAAGATTAATTACAAAGTTTGTATTTGAGTATCTTCAATTACTTCTTGCCCAGTATAATTTTCCCACATACAAACTAATTATTTTATTGAGTAATTCATTCAAAATTGGCACTGGAATGTGAAGTTCAATTTTCAGCATTCATGGATAGGCAAGGACTGTTCTTCAAACAATTACAGCTGCTGCATTTGCAATTTCTAAGACACTGTTGAGTCAGCACTAGATTGGGGTTGCAGGCTCTAGAAAACATGGGAGAAGCAAGTTCTTAGAAATCCCCCTTCCCCTATGACAGAAATTATTGTATGAATTCTCTCACTCAGTTCCTAAGAAGATTGATGTCATCCTTCAGGAAATCTCATGTTGCACTGAACTCTGTGAGTACTTTTTGTGGGGGAAAGAGGAAATACCAGAAGGAAGCAAATCCAAGTGCATCCCAGTCTACAAAGCAGTCTGTGAGATCTGCCTTAAGACTGACCACATTTGCACGATAGTTTATCTGGATGAACTAGTACTGTATAGTAGTAGCACAAATTCTTGGGAAAAGAAGAAAACATGCTCTTTTGGGAACATTCACTTATTTCGTGCAAAAATTAAAAAGAAATACCCTACTTTTCCCATTTGGGTAGCATCCAAATGAGTGGGAGCTATTTCTGACTCATTCTTTGCTGATATAGCCAAATGAGTCTCATAAGTTGACTGCCTCGCTGTCTCTCTCTTTTTCATGGATATAGAGCATATACTCTTCCCAACACGATAAGATTCAAATCTAAAATTTTCTTCTGCATAGAAAAGAGATATTTTTGTATATATTTTTTTTTTGCTTGATTTCTAGAAGGCCAAAACCACTCCCAATACAAAGTTATTCTTCTTAAAATATTCATTCTCTACTGAGTATTTTCCATGCAGCAACTATGTTCTTCAGGAAACCCAGCATGTCCTACATCTCTGTATGAACAACTGACTCATGGGGAGCTTCAGAAGTTCACAGTATTCTTTGTGGCCTTCAGATGACAAATCAGAACAGTGTAGTCCATTTTAACACTACCAGAAAAACGCTGCTTCTGAATTTGAGATGTTAAGAAACTACCTCAGAATGATCCCGATGCTATGTTCCTTTGGCACGCAACTTCCAGAACTGCTCCAAGCAGCAGTCACTGCTTGTGTCTATTCATCAGACAAATCAGCCATTTCCACATCTAGGAGACCATACGCTGACGGCAAGATATGGTGATAGACTGTACTGTCAATTGACAAGCACTTTTCCAATAGCTCTTTAGGAGATTTACTCCTCTCTGAGCTGATAGAAATAGCCTGAATAGAAGTCTTTTTCTCCTCACTAAGCTACAGTTATGGATGTTTCTCTGTTGGACCTGACAAGATCACATAAACATGAATTAAATGCAATTCGCACGTACATGGATATGATGTAGAACTCAGTGCAATTCAAATACTTCTATGGAGGTTTCACTGCTTGTTTACAGAATGCCTACTCACCTCTTGGCAGATAATACAATGGCTGCAGTTTATGTGAACTGGATAGGATGAATACTCCTCTGCACCACAAGAGACTTATGAAATTTGTTATGGAACTTATGCAAACATCAGTTTGTGTTCACAGCAGGTAATCTGCTGGGAAAATAGAATGCATAGACAAGCAATCAGCACAGACATTTTTCGACAGAGTGAAGTGGAACAAAGTGGGCAATTCAGTGATTCATTGATTTAATTGATTTTTGAGGAGAAAGATTATTTATCAGTGAACCTATCTGTGGTAGACAAGAACAAGAAATGTAGATTTTTTTGTTTTGTTCCGTAGGAGATTGTAGGCCAAGTTCCCTTGGATGCTTACTCATGCCTTGGTAATGCCGTAAGGATTACTTTATCTGCTAGTTCCTGTCTGGGTACAAGGAAAAGACAATCAGACTGAGTTCAGCCAAAGTCACACAATTACGTAATTGCTCCAGCTGGGAGGTAGCTTAAGAAGGCTGTAGTTCAACCACCTGCTAAAAGAAGGATCAGGTATAAGATTAATTTTGAGGGTTTCAGGAATTTATTCACTGAGAATATGAAAATGTCCAAGCATGAAGGCAGCAAAGCCCTCTGGGCAACCTTTTCTACAGTGAAAATGTGAAAAAGTTTGGCCTTATATTCAATCTCAGCCTCTCTTGTTTCAAGGTATGTCCATTTTCTCACACTCCCACTATGCTCTACCATGAAGAGCCTGTTCTTCTTTTCTTAATAACCTCCCTGGAGATATGAGAGGGTTGCTGTTGGGCTTTCCTTCAGCCATCTCTTCTGCAGGCTGAACAAGCTAAAGTCCTTCAGTCTATACTCACAGGACAGGAATTGCACCCATACTGATGGACCTCTGCTGATGAGCTCCAGATTATTATTATCCTTCTGTATTAGGAAGTCCTCAAACTGTATACAGTATTCTAAATGCAGCCTGAGGAGTGCAAAGTCTAGAGTAGCAGTGATGGTAGTTGTGGTGAGGTGATCATGTCCGACAGGCAACTGTCTGTTCTGCTGTCAGTACAGCTGGGCATGCTGCTGACCTTCATTTCTGCCAAGGAATGGCCACTACATTCTTCCATCAACTTTGATACTGAGAAGTTGTGTCTTTATCTATCTTTCTGCATCATCAGCCTCTCTTAGAAAGAGGACATAGGACTACATCATACCGAAGCAGTTCTCATCCTTATATCATACCAAGTCAGCGGCAGAACACACTAATGATTGCAGAAAATAGTTTATAAGGAGGACTAAACATTCCAGAAAAGGTGTTTATGCTTTGGTATGAATAATGCTGACTCATAGTTCTTGAGACAAAAATTTCATATTAAAAAACTGTAGTTTACTTTGTCACTGTGATGACCTTGTGCCATTTGCATGGCTTTGTATAGACCTGGTCTAAAAGAGATGTGGAGCATGATGCAGAGATGCTTTAGAAATCAAAGACATATGCAAGAACACACAGAGCAGTACATTATGTGAAAATACTGGCTCAAATCCGAGAGTGGCATAGTTAGGTGTGTGGGACGCTATAACCAAATTACTAAACCAGCAAGATAGCCAGATCAGTTAAGATGTCTGAACAGCATCTTTAAGTGTTTGCCACTGTTATCATCCACTCATTAAAAAGGATCTAGTTTTATCTCATTCAGACATAAACAGATTGAGTATAGTTTTAGTGAGGAGGGTGTTTTTTTCTGATGTAGGATAATAATGTCTTTTTAGAAGGTCTACAGAACCTCTACTTAAGCTTGTCATAGGGTTTGTTTTTCTCTGATGTTCTACTTGACTGCACTTATTACATCAGATGAGAAAATAGAAAATTGATGGCTGACCTATTCCCATCCCTAGACAGATTTGTACTAACATAATTCCTCTTTCAGTGTAAATCCTTGTCCACCAGTAATGCAGTTCAGGACTTTTCTTAATCATGGTCTTTTTTCTTAAGACATTTTAATTCTGATCAATTTATATGAAATAGCCTGGCATCCTCATTTACTCATATCAGTGGACAGAGTCTTAGGACACATGCTTGATTGTTTCTATCTTTTGTTTAAAGAGAATACATTTCTAATGGGAGATGATCTGAGTGGTTTTCAGAATGTTTAAGATGTTTTGTTGGACAAAACAGTGATTTGTTGGACAAAACAAATCCAGAAGACTTTATTAGTGCTTGATCTTATGTGTCAATGGAGTCCATAGATACTTCTCTGAGAACATTCCTTTAATCTTGAAATCTGCAAAGCTGCTTCACAGAGCACCTGTGCCATGAGACTTTGCATTAGCAGAAGCATCTAAAGTGGGAGTTAATTGTAGTACAATACACAAAACTAAATTATAAGAAAATTTAAGAAAATTATTATTTAAGAAAGTTTCTTATAAAGAGTCTAGGCACATACTCTTTCATGATAGTCACTGCTTGTAAGTTACTTGATGCAGTATATATTAAACACATTCATTAACAGAAAAAAATCAAAATATTGATGTAGCACGAACTTCTCAGTGTGTGTCCTTATGTCTTCTGTGACTCATCCTCCTCAGCCCCTATTTTAGGTTTCAATTAAATTCTTAGGTTCTGGAGTAGAAAATAAGCTGAGTCCTATGTCACTTTTTATGCCCTCAATATGAGACAGGACATCCTAAGCTTCATCCCGCAGCAGGGTCAAAACTCTGATCACAGTTTTTCAGGCACCTGGAATAAAATGTGTTTGGGACAACTTGTCTGAAAGAACTCTGGTTTCTACACTATTTAGCCAAGGCTTTTTTACAGCAGATAAGTTAGGAGATCTGTAGCCTCGTTTTATTTCCCAGACAAAGTTACAAGATAACATATAAGGATTAATGAAGAGGACTATTAATCATGTGCTTTTCTGTGATATATCATAGGCATTGTTAAGAGAAGGCATTACCTTCTGTCTGGTTTTTGTTCCTAGCTTCTTATTTCTGTGTTTGGAAGAAAGTAGCTACGTTGATCCAATATTTTATCTTTTTAAAAATACTTTTTAAACAGTTTGTCAATCAAAATACAGTCACAAAACCTGTTTTTCTTCCTTTGGAATCCATAAAAATTGTTCTACATGTGCTGTTGAAACAGCATACAAGACAGTCCAAAAAATATATTCATGTTACAGTGGGATCTAACAAAAGTTTTCTGAATCTAATATTTACACCTACACTTTCCATTGTGGATTATAACAGCCAGCATCAAAAAGTCCTCAGGTAGGCTTGTGACATTCAGCCTTCTCCATTACATGAGTAAACCAATCGAGCTGCAAAGGAGCAAGACATATGAATCATGGTCTCTCATGCCTCTTCCATGCTCCTGTCTGCTGTGCCTGGGAAGCAGCAGAGCAGTCCAGGCTGCTTGGACTGTTGCAGGTGCTTTGAACTTTTGTCAATAGTGTGGGAAGAAGAAAAGCGCATAATTAAAATTAATTAATTTGGTCTTAGAAATCATTTGTGTGTGTGTGTGCAGGTCACCTATGAGATGAATTAGCCTAGATATAAGCATTTAATCAAATCTGTAAATAAACGTGATGAAATAACACTGGTAAATGATTGGGAAACAAGGCCAACTGCTTTCCATGCACCCTCCCAGTGTTTTTTTAGATTTTATCTTTCCATTCCACATTTACAAGGAAATAGAAAGCTGTATAACTCAGCTAGCAGTTTTATAGCTTTTCATTACTGGCATAATTATTCCGTAGATGTATGTGCAAAGATGTGTAGGTGTGTGCCTGCACATTCACAACTTTGTGCACCAGGATATTTGCTGCAGAATAGGCAACAGGTTTGTTAAAATGAACAGGGTCCTCTCAATAGATCTTGGACAAACAGTGGTGTAAAGAACAATAAATTATAAGTCTGAGTATTAAAACTTGAATCATAGAAATCACAAACCTTCCTACCTAGAATTAACTGTGTTAATATCCATAAGGGGAATAATCTGATGGAAAGCACATGCTCCAAAGAGTTAGATTGCCAGAACAAAGTGCTACTTTTTCACTGACTCTGGGAGGACCAGGAAAGTGCTGAAATCTGCTAGTGTGGAGGGAACTTGGGAAGATTAATGAAAACCATCTTCTTGAGCTGGGCAAGACTGCTGGCTGCCCAGAGAGGGCCACTGCAGCACAGTAGCAAGATGTGAAGCAAGATGATTTCTAGCTTGAATTTTTCTGATTTGTACAACAGAAACCAGCTTTGGAGGAACTTTAAAATTTAAACTTTTAATTTTAGCTCTGGATTCAGGCTTAGTTTTATGGGGACAGAAACTCAGGGCTATTTTCTTCAGAGCAATAGCACTCTATGCACCATGCTATGCTGTACACCATCTACTCTCTACAAAGGCCTGTTTGCTTTGTCTGTTTTTCCAGACTTTGTCTTAAAGTTCACACCACAAGGACCAGCTTTCTTGTGAACTCCCAAGTGCTTTACTCATTTGGATTTAGCTGAGCTGAATAGCCCTTTTTATTCTGCATTATCATATTTGGCTATGCTGAGGAAAACAGGCGATGTACTAAAGCGAACGCTTCTGAAACTCTTTCACATCTGAAAGATGAGCTTCTGTTTTGTTTTTTCTTAAGTATGAGAATAAAGTTTAGGCCCACTAATTTTGTCTTCTGATTTGTTTAGCTCTATCTCACTACCACTAACACCAATTAGCCTTGTGCAGCTGTCACTCAGAGCTTCTAACCTAGGCCTTGTTTAAACTGAGTCTTTCCTACAATACAGTACTTGAATACAGCTCTGGGTATATATCCAGGTGTCATGCAAAGGGATAAATAAAGAGGATCTTTGTGATCTGTGCATGAGTGAATAATGTTTTGCATATTGCAAGGGCTGGAAGGAAATATAAGGATCCTCTACCCTTTAAAACCTACCCTTAATTTAACAAGGGAAACTGTGAATGTGCTTTGCTGACTTTTACTGATAACAAGGTCCAGCTGAGTGCTGGACAGGGTGGCTGAGACCACTTCGCTCCTTAGTGCCAGAGCAGCTGCAGTAGCTGCCTTTGATCCCAGGAAGCAAGAAGAATTTCAGCCTTCTTTGTATGACTCCAGTGATTCACCTCCTGCATGTGAAGTCCAACCATCAGCATGCAATCCACGTGGCTCCAGAAAAGCCATCCTTCAAACAGAAGATTTTTTGAGAGAGGAGGAAAAATGCAACAGTAGACTCAGGAAGAGAAATGTGGAGGGAATTGTATTTATGCAGAAGTGAAACACGCTTGTGTTTGTTTTAATTTAATGATGGTGTTCTTCATATATCACCTTAACATTAAAACCAGAGGAGAGGAAGGATTTCACTTTCACGATAATAATAAAAGTAAAATGGTAGTATTGGCTGAGGGGAGATATGTGGATATGAAGAACTGTGAAGTCCATCTTAAATCAGTATTGTTTTAAAGCTGGAAATATTAGGTATTTCTCCTGACTGTTCTTCAAACTCATACAGAACCACTGGAATTTATGTTAAGAAACTGTAGGGCTCATCTGCCAGCCACAGGGAGTCACTAACCATGTTTGAAGAGTTTTGTCCAGTGTTAACATGAGTTATTGACTCACACCTTTGAAGTCTTCAGGATCTCATGCTCATATACTGAAAACTGGGAAATAGCACTTAAGTATTTCGAGGTCTCAATCAATGAACTGAGATGAGTTTGTGCAATTTCTTCTGTTGTAACAGATACGAGCACAGATCTCCAGAGAAAATAGATTAATGAATAATCTGTAGTTTATTATTTTCATCATATTTTCCACCATGAAGTAGAGAATTTAGAATTTAGATGTTGTACTGATGTTGAATATTTAACATCTAATGAGACTGCATTCTTACTAAATTCCTCATTCTGTGGTAATGCTGTCTATGCTTTATGTGAAGGTTATCTATTTTCCAACTCTAAACTATCATTTTCTAACAAAGAAGTTCAAAATTAGGCTTTTGAAGTGCATGCTCTGAGACCTAGATAAATTGTCCTGATTTTTAAGGATACTGATCTCCCATTATTCCCGTGGAAGTCAATAGCAACCAGAGAAGTTCAGGTATTAATCAATTCAATTAATTAGGGGCTTGAATATGTGTTCAGGTCCTAATATAAATATCCAAGACGTTTAATGCTTTGGAAGCTGCAGAATAGTTACTGAGTTCTGTCTCTTTCAGATAAAGTCTGAGGTCTTATATGAATAGAATGACACTTGAAATTTAATCAGTCCTATTTCCAGTCCTATTTCCTATTTTCTCCATCATTGCATGTTGTAATTGAATATCTGTAAGGGTATCTGACTAAAAAAATTCATTTATTATGGTGAAGACTCAAAAGTCATTTATTATGGTGAAGCTAGCTAAATATTTTCAAAACCTGAAAATATTTCTTTAAATTTTTAAGTGAGTTTGATTTTGAGTGTGCTCATTCCTGCCTCTTGTAAGAGTAGCAGCAACTCATTATCTGCTAGACTTGTTCCAAATAACAGATATGTTAAGAATAGTAGTTCTAAATATGTCTTTAATGAAGTGTGCAAGTAAGGCAGCAAGGTTGCATAGTTACCTGAGGGAAAGGGGAAAACTGAAGGTTGAATTTTCTTTTTTTTTCAATTGTTTCTTCACATGTCATATAGAAAATGTTCTCTGTGAAATCCTGCCTTTAGAGAAACGGGATCTGTATCCAGGATGACACTGGAGGAAGAAGTTAGCTTAATCAATTTGTAAAGAATGCAAGAAAAACAACGTCACTGCAATTATAACCAATCATATTTAAATGGTGCCTGAGTCTTTGAGAGCACTCTGAGGGCATTTGTAGAACACTGCAAAATCTCAAAAAAGGGCTTAGGGAGAGTTTGTGAATGGACTGAGAATGATAGAAGAAGATATAGAATATGCAGTAGCAGTAACAAATCGAATTCCCTGTTATCATATTTCCAAGCAAGGGAACAGAGGAAAAGAATTGAAACAAACAAAGAAAAAACTGTCAAAGAGTAACTTGAGATGGGGGTATTGCAGTGCCAGATTGGAATATGGCCTGTTCAGGATCAGACAGGGTAAAAGCCCTCCTTTCCGTTCATGCCATTTTGAATCTTCCATTAAAATAATCATGTTATTGCCTACATCCTTCAAACACAAAGACTGAGCTTTGTTGGCATTAAATTTTAGCTAACGAAAAAATAAGATGGATATCAGATGCTATATCTGGATTTGAAATCAGTGTCTTTGCTGATTACACGTACAAGCCATTCAATCAGGGAACAACAACAACAAAAATCTGCAGGCATATATTATTCCTGTTTATAAGATGAAATATTCATTTCTAATTAAAATAGGATCTGAGAATTAATGACTTGCTGTAGAAGTTAAATAATAATCTCAAATAAATGATAGAACATTTTGTGGTCATTTTACAGGCAGTTTGTATGCAGCCCAGCTTTCAAGAAAAACAAAATTAATCATAATAATTATTTGTCAAGCTCTCACAATAATTACTATGTCTCTAAGAAAGACAATGGAATCACTTCAATTTATCTCCTTTGCTGCATATTTCTGGATTAAACATGTCATTTAATGTTATGAAAAGGCACAAACAGTGTTCTAATGAGAGTGAGAGTAGAATTTAAGGTTAAACTGCTTCAATTTGATAGATTCCCCAAGTTCAGAATCACAAGTAGAATTTTACTGATTTCTAGCTTAAAAATTCGACCGTTCATTACATTTGGATATTTGACCTTAGGTACTAATAAGCCACTGTCATTTCATTCCAGATTCTTGGTCAGTTCCATAAGTCTTAAGATGATAATATTTTATTGCAGAATGAATTTCTACAAGGTAGCAGTGAGATACAGAAGTTCTTCTGACCATAAAGTAGATTAAATAAATCTTTACTTACTCTGTTTATGATAGAACTAATTCCAATCTTCTTCATTAGAATGCACATAATAATGTAAGTTCATAATTTTCCGTACATTATTGCAGCCTTCTGTATAGCCTCAATTTAATGTATGAAGGCAACCCTTAAAAGGATGACCTGTATGTACAAAGTGATGCTTCTTTCAAACCATTTGAACTGATACTGAAAAATGTGACACGTGTTTGCATGGGAGTCCAAGATACAGAAACAGATCCATCTCAAATAGGAAGAGGGTTTTTTTTCCTCTTTTTTTTTTTTCTTTCCAGTCTATTAATTCCAAAATAAAGAAATAATGAAAAAATAATACTTAGACCAAGACCTACATACCACATGCCATACACATTAACTTGTACTGAAAGTTCTCTCCTTGTTGTCCAGTTTCCTGTTCCTCTTTCTTTTCCTGTAAACATTTTCTGTAGGCAGATATCCATGCAGCTTTTCAACTGTGACACTTTCTTTTGACTCTTACTAACAAGTTACAAATGTGTGTGTGGACAGTCTGCAGATCATGGATAACCCTGTAATGGTATGAAGCTCCACCTTGCTGAAGTCAGGCCTCTCTGGAGGTTGCTGACATTCGTTAGTACGATTTTTAGGTACAGTACAGTGTTACATTTCCCTCTGAGTCCTTTTCTTTTACTGCCAATCAACACGAGAGAATAGGCAATGTAGAACTACAGGGGAAGGGATAAGGAAATTCTATTCACTACAGGTCTGTTTCCCTCTCCAGTGACAGGATGCTGCCAACGTCACACTTCTCAAAGGTCTCCAGCTCCTCTCTCGCCTCTCCTGAATCTGGAGAAGGGCTGCAGCACTGCACAATACATAAAATCTCACCCAGACATGCTGTCCTGCTCACCCAAGCGGTGTCATGTACAGTGTTGCATCGGGTACCGATGAGTGTGGCTCTCCTCAGTGAACCTAGCCTATCCCAGCTCAGGGGCCAATAACAGCACAACCAGACTCAACATGGCATGCTGAAAAATGGCGATTTTATTGCATCCTACACTTCTACTTATAGTGTCTCTACTTTGTTACCGCTTCTCTTGGGTGTCACCTACTCTTATCTACTACTGACGTGCCAGGGGAGGTCCTGCCCCGTAACATTCCAAAGTTTCCCGAACGCCTACAGTACAAATATCAGGCATGCCCCCTTTTCTCATTGATGTGAATCTCAGCCAGCCTTTGGGAAATGACAGTCTCATCCCTTGCTTATGTCCTTGCATAAGTAGAAAGGAGATGTAAAAGAAAGCTCTGTGCTCTTTGAGGTGCTGGCACATTTGAACACAGTTTTGTTGTCTCCCACACTGTGAACATGAGTTATGTGCATTATCACGTAGTGTTTACATTTTAAATCTTCTTTTCCTGAAGTCATATGTTTGTGTGAGAGTCTGAAAGTCTGTGGAGAGAAGCAGAAAGGGCAAGGAGGGGAGCTTTGTCTGCTAAGCAAATTTTGTTTTGTGTGTGGTCTGGATCCATGAGTTCAGCATGGCTCAGTGTTGGCAGCACTGCTGATTTCCTTTTCTCCTGCCTAAAGCCTAGTGTCTCTGAGACTCTCTGACCCCTGATTAATGAGTATGCATAGTCACAGTCATACTCAGCTTGCATAGTCATTTCCACTCATAATATTTCAGCTTTACCGTGGCATTGCTGTATTTTTCTATGCCAACCTCATTCTAGAGTCTTTGACGCTAAGCTCTTAAAGCCCTAATGTGCTTACATAATATGATATGGAGAACCAAGAAATTAAAATTAATTACAGATTTCCCTACTGCTTCCAACACACAGAGAGAGACAAAAGGAATACACATATTTTTGAACACTGAAGGACTAGTGATATCCTCACAAAAACAGGCATGAAAGCTGAAGACACAGGGGGTGTATGTGTATAGTGTATCTAAAAAGGGAACTGATCTTCTAAAGTTAGACACCTGGAATGATTGGAAAGCTGTGTCTCTTAATTAATATTTTGAATTAATATTTTGGCTTTCTTTAGCCACTGAATTGTCATCTGTGAAAGAAATGTAGATAAAAGTAAGGAAAGGACAGCCTCTCATATTTATGCAATCTGTTTCTTTCCTGGGAGAGGAAGAGTCATTAGTTATTTGTCTTACCTTACTAGTGAAAATATATAACAACTTGCATGCAAGTGCTGCTGCAGTAAGCATCCAGTTAATGCCTTCAGTAGAGAATCTAGAGGAAAAAAGATGTGAGGAGCTTCTGCTGAATGCCCACCCTTTGAATTGCTTTAACTTCTCCCTGCAGTATTATCTAAGATTTCAGTAAAACAATCTCATTAAAAAGCAGCATTCATCAGAAGTAGCAGTAATCTCTGGGATACCCATAGATTACCTTGCACTCAGAAAGAAAATAGAAGAGTGTCTCAACTGCTAACAGGGATTATCTCCTTACTTTTCGGGGAAAAAGTGCATCAAATATAATTGCATGAATAGAATCTCTTTGCTTGGGAAAATTAAAAACAAAAAAACAAAAAAAACAACACAAAACAACACAAACAAAACAAAACATTTGAAGAATGGAAATCGAACCTTTTTGATTTAATGACATCCTGAAAATGAAGTCTGCAACCCTGAACTCCATTTATTGCTTTACAAGTACTGTACAATTTGAAATGTTTATCAGTGTGTTTTCAAATCTGGTGTAGAATCCATACCAGATATTGCTTACCTTTATCCGCCCCAGTGAAAGATTTCACTATTCTTGCCAAATGGCAGAGCCACCTGCTGTTCTACAGAAAGCACAGCATTGTTTTGTACAGATTAGTGACATGATGCTCAGGAGGCAGTTAGGGAAAATCCCTTTTCTTAAAAAATACATCCTTCCTCACACTTGCCTTAGCATTAGAGTTGCATCTAATCAAGCAAATAGTTCACATTACAATGGGAATCAAGTTCTTCTTTTATCTTATGTCCTTTTGATAGATCTTCTACCATCTCTCTTGTGTGTGCTGTCAGTCAAGACCCTCTCATCTCTGTATGTAGCTGCTTCTTGAACTTGCCTCCCTGCAGCAAAGATACACTGAAGTGGGTAGTGACCATTACATGATCTGCCTTTGTTGGAAAACAATAAAAGAGCTGTTTTCCTGGGGTAGAAACCGTACTAGAAAAAATGATTTAGCATGATGGGATTGTTTGTTGTAGGTTAAATGAAACACTTGCTGTGATCAGTGACAAATTTTTCAGTCTATCATTCTGTCTCATGAAAGTGAATGAAAAGAAATCATATTTTAATTCAGATTGAGACAAAGCCTTTTTATTTCTTATCTGCTTTTGCAGATAAGCCTGGACTAGTAGTTAGCAATCCTGCCTGTGGCAGGGGGGTTGAAACTAGATGATCTTTGTGGTCCTTTTCAACTGAGGCCATGATTCTATGAAAAGAAATAACTTTTCCACAATATTTTGGCAGTCACATTAGCTTGCATAGACTTCGAGAAAAGTACAAGCAAAGCCTACAGCCCTCATCTGTAGTTCCTTGTTCTGGTCACTCGGTAGCATTTCCTGGCTTCACTTTCATAAGCAGGCAGATACAGTTCGAGTTGTTTGGATAACTAGAAGTTAATTCTAAAAAGACAAATTTAGTAATTCCTCTCAATGCTTACTTGATTGTGGGCTGAAAGAGGTGGGTGTTTGGATGTTTTCATAAACAACAGAGAACTTTTATGAATCTAACTTTTTACCTCTGACTACATTTGGACATACTGAGTGCAGCAGAGTCAACAAGAGTCATCAAGAGACGAGGATTTTATTCAGATTCCATTGCCATATAATATTAATGAACAGAATGCATTTGTTTTTTAAAAAATAGTATGAAGAGAGCAAGCCATTTACTGTGCAGGTTGTGAACATATCATGTTTGTACTAATTGCATTTAGAGGCATTATAATCTGTGGTACTTATTTTGCAATGCCTTAAGGTGAAATTTGTTAAATAATTATGTTGTCATCTTTGTTGTTAGATAAGAGATGTTAGATAACATAAACAGTGTGTAAGAATGAAAGAACTGGCAATATTTGTAAAATACCTGAAAGTGTAACGCTAAATGAGCTTAGAAAAATAAGCCTTTTTCAAAATTCGTTTAATAGAATCTTATTTTGGCTCATCATAATATGTTCTTTTTTGTTTTTGTTTTTAACGTTGAATAATTCTGATAGATGAAAAAAAATTCAAAGATTTGATGACAAGAGAGAAATGTAGAATTGGTTGCATTTTCTCTCCTATACATCCAAAGGTAAAGCTATAAGCAGGTCATGCATCCAAATAAAAGAGCCCTAATATTTCCAAGGAGCCAAGTATCCCAAATTTTACAAAATGATCTCAGTTTGTTCATCACTTTTCATGTGCCATTTCATTACCAAAATAATCTGTATAGCTGCTACTTCTAGTGACCGAGATTTGAAATGATCATTCAGGACAGATATTGGCTTTCTGCCCTTCTCCCTGCAAGATCCTATGACACAAATTTGCTGTGGTCCAAATTTGTCAGGCCTTCTGTAATGTGGGACACTGCAAGATATGTAACTTCTGTTTCTTTTTGTTTTTGTTTTTGTTTTTTTTTTCCAAGGGCATGTCATATCACTAGCATATCTCTGCACAGATTTGTACAGAGCCAGATGGACATGTTTGCTCCAAGTCACTTAAAGCAGTGCACATTGAAACTAAGAGAGGGCAGGAAATCTGCATTCCTGGTTTCTTCAATAAGAAGGGAAATTTTTTTGCAAGCCTAGGTGCTACTCTACTAGTATGTAGTATAATCTGTGCTCTACCCCCTGGCATCCTCTTGTGGGGAACACTCATCTCTCTCTGGCATGGCTTTGCACCAGGCTATTGTGCACACAGACCAAGTATGGCAGTTTTCTTTTTTTCAACATTCCTGGGAAATTTAGTCCTAGTTATTTTTCCACAACAATTTATTTGTTTAAATGAGCACTTTACTGAATGTAGCCCATCACCAGGCTGCTGGCAACAAAGCTAAAATCTCATATTGCATACCCAGAAAGCATTTCAATCCTAGGACTGATCACTACAATTAAGGAAGGGAATGTGTACTATTTCTAAGACCTTCAGCCCTTTTTCAGAACTGTCAGAAAAGATGATTACTTTCATAATAGGTCAAATGGAACCAATGCAAAAAATCACGTGACATTAAATGTTCAGTTTGTTTGGAGGTCTGAAAAAAAAAAAAAGAAAAAAAAAAGGAAAAAATATCTGCCTAATTCAGAAATTATCATTTATAATAATTTTATTCAACAGATTTTGGCTTTTATTTTAATCAAGAGTCATCTGTGAACAGACTGTGTTCTTTATCAAACGTGTGTGTTTGTTCAAAATTTACCAACTGGCTAGCTATTGATCTGATTCTTCAACCAAAATGTTTCTGCATTTCTTTCCATTCCATATTCCTTCCTTCCCTAACCTTTCTGAGAACTGCAAACAACAAGCCCTTTCTGCTTAATTTCTTGTTGAGAACATCAGCATAGGTTTTTCTACCTTTACCTTATGTCTCTAAGTTTAGTTCACTTCTAGCTATAATTTTGATAGCATTGTTTTTCTCAATTTCAGTTGATTAGGTGAGATTTGTATGAGTACTCTCTCTGCTCTTAAAAATGCTGATAGCCCCATACTTGCTTCACAGAAAAGGCACTAGATATTAATGGTTGCTTTACATTCAGCTCCTTCTAAGTCCCTGCCTGAAGATAATATTAGTTGCATTTGAGGCACATTATAGTGAAAGGAAAGGCATCACTTCATGAAATTTGTTCTGTCCTTCTGCATCTTCTAAGGCTACTATTTCTAGCAGTGTCGGGAGCATTTTTCTTTTGTGTACAGCCAGAGAGTGTTGTTGTTAAAAAATTATTTTTATTTTTACATAGTTTATCTCTCTTTTTCATCTTTGATAGGATGACTGACAAGAAATAAATAATAAAAAAAAAGAATAAAATGACCCAAAGCTTTGAGGAACTGTTAAAAGGAAATGACTAAAGAAAGATTTGCACTGCATCCAATATAAAAATAAGCATGAAATGTAGGAGACCTGAATTCTTCAATGTCATTCAAAAAGTTAATGACCTAATTTGAGTGACTTCAATTAATCCAGTACTCACATAGCTTACAATTTTTCTTTTCTTAATGAAAACTAAGGTCTCCCCCAAAAATAAAAAAAAGAAAGATAATAAAGTACTTTTCTGTTTTAAATGTTAATATACCATAGTGTTCAGAGTACTTTTGTAGATCAATGAACTTTTTTTTTCTTTTTTTTTTTTTTCCAGAGGATGAGAGGAGAAAGAAAAGTACAAATTTCTCAGTCCAGAGTTCTATTTTTCTCTGTTACTTTTCAAAGACCTTTTAAGAAAAATAACGGCTTTACAGAGAAGCCCTGCACCAAACAAAATATAGTTCTTGCATTTATTAAGCAGCTATTCTATGAAAACTGAATTGAACATTGATTGCCTCTGTTTTTTCTTTGGCTTAACATAATTACATTATCTCCCTTGTTTAAAAAGACCAGTTCCTACTGATTCTCATAAGTGAATTTTTACAAGCTCAAATACATAAGTGTATCAGTAACTTGTGATGGTGAAAATGAAATAAATTTGATTTTGCCAGCTGGAAACTAAGTTTAGGTAAAGCATGACTTCTCATGGAAAATTTACTGTAAAATCTCTTATTTACACATAGGGAAGTTTGTATTACTGATATGTGGACAATTCATTACCAGATTAGGCTTTGCATGTTACTTTTCACTCAAGTATGACTATTTCTGTAAATGCAGGAAAGCAGTCATCTCTGCAATGGGACACTATGTGTTTCAAGCCTCAAAGCAAACAAGATGCTCACATCTAATTGTTCAAAAGCAAATCCTCCCACCATCAAATGTTTATTCTCTTTGGAGGTATGAATATTATATTGAAATATGAGAAACCAAATCTATACTTTGCTGTGTTAACACATACTTGAAGAAAATAGTCTCATTTCAAAACATTGGCAAGTTCTGCTACATTTAAGTTTCTACTTCTGGCAGCCATCTGAACATTTGTCTCAGGAAAAGTATATGGATACTGTCATTATCTCCTGCAAAGGTCACTGATGTGTATGTTTCTATACATTTTAAAAATAATTGAGAAATTAGGGAGGCAACTGAAATAAATTCTTGGGTAAAAAACAGTTGAGTGTCATGACCTATCAGTCAGCGCTTCAGCTATTTGCTACTGGCAGGCTTCACGACAAAGAGAACTGCAATGCTGAGCTCAGGATCTTTCCACATCTCTGTCCTATCAGGATGGAGACCATATTCATTCCCTGCCTATAGGAAGGCAGGAGTGGTAAATTCACAGTGTGTTAGTCCTACGAGACTAATCAGTGGACAAAAGCAAAGAAGCTGAGAAGTCCTTCCAGATCAGTTTTTCCCGAGGATGAACGTAAGGAATGTCTTCATTGTCTAGCTTGAAAGACATACAATATCTTCATTAGGAGAGGAAGCTGCTTTTTAACTTGAAAGTTTCTGTGAACTTGTAGATTTTCCTCTTTTCTTTGTATTAGAATGACAGCTACCTTCTCCAACCCGGGTTTGAGAAGTGTCAGTTAACACCTTGTCTCTCACACATCCTACTTCCCTAGCGCAGACAAGGTGCTACTGTGTCTAAGTACCAGAGACTAGATTGCAAACGCCTGTTAACACCAAGTAATGTGGGAGGCCCACAGATAGCAGCATCTTGCAACTTGGAGCATATTGAGAGAGAATGACTCAGGGGAAGGGAAACAAAACAGAGAGGTTTCTTGTTCCCCCAGCTCTCAGGACCCATGTGGTTTGGGCCTCTGTGACTCAGAGTTAGCACTGACAGCATCCAGCAGCTTGTGACAGGAAACAGGGGACAGCCTGACCCCCACGGGTTCTGGCTTGAGATGCAGCCACAAATGGCACCCTCTGGCAGGGCCTGAGCGTCAGCAGATCGGAACTAAAACCGACACAAGAGGAAAGCCTTCACTGCCTCATTGTTCCTGGTCAGTGGACAGAGAATTGCGTGTCTGCTCATGCTGGATCTTCTAAACTGCAGTTACATAAAATGCCTTTTAGTGTTACAAACTTCCTTAGACTTTCTGTAGCAAACACCAATTGGCTTCTCTACTACTTCAGCTAACATAAATAGTTCCGATAACTTGAGAAGTGGTGCTGGTTTACATAGATTGCTTATTTCCACGGGAAGGACGTTGCTATACTGGCCCTCAAAACTAAGAGATTAAAAAATAATAATAATAATCTTCAAGTGTGATGAAAAATCAAACTTTTAAGAAAGTTGCATCCTTCTGATGCTGAGCTGTTTAACCCTTTTTAGCATAAGTAACATAAGTAAGTGGAATGAAAAATGATAATTCGAGAAAAAAATAGAAAAGGCTGACAATTTCATTAAGCTGTGGTTTTCTCTAAAGCCATTTAGTTTCAGTTTCAATGATTTAAAGATTTCTGACAAATATATCTCTAAATTTAATCCCCTTCTTACATTTTGTTTATACTTCTAAAGCTTTTAAGAAAAGCCTTTTAATCTCTTACCACTTTTTCATATTTTCACATTGTTTTCATGTTTGTAATAATATTTTTATTTTTCCTATTTTAGGTAATGAAAGCCTAGAAGAAAACTATGTTCAGGACAGTAAAATGGGATTCGTCATCAATGCTATATATGCTATGGCTCATGGACTCCAAAACATGCATCATTCCCTTTGCCCAGGACATGTTGGGCTGTGTGATGCTATGAAGCCAATTGATGGCAGCAAACTCTTGGAGTTTCTCCTTAAGTCAACATTCGTTGGTGTTTCTGGAGAAGAAGTTTGGTTTGATGAAAAGGGAGATGCCCCGGGAAGGTAAAGTTTCATCTCGACATATTATACCAGATACTGCGATGTGAGTGTTGCTACTGGTTTGATTTTCTTTGGCTGCTTTGCTAAAGCATGCAGCAAATACACCTTGAGTCAGAAACAGAGTTATCTGGGTGAGTCTTACTAGTAGAAAGGAATAACGATGATAACACATGATAAATTGATAATTACAGCTTCTGTTGGGATAAGAGTTACTGTAAAGCCTGTAACATTTCTAGTGTTTTGGGAGAGGACAGACTGCATCTTAGAGATTTTTGGTATCTGAGTTAGTAATGGACTCAACACCAGGGCTTTTTTATGGATAAGGCCTAATACAAGTGACTGGAGTTTAACAAAGCATTTGCTAGCTGAAATTTTAAAGTTAGGTCTATAAAGCATATAGACCTTTTCCAACTGGAACTCAGCTGCTACGTGTGCTCCAGGACACAAGAGTGCATCCATGCCAGAAAGTATTTAGTTTTGCTTGCTGAACTACTGTGTGCTCTCCTTAACTAGTTTCAAATAAATTCAGCTGTCTCAGAATTCAAAGACAGGTCAGGCAGGATAATTAATTGTGTTTGCTAGAAGGTACTGTGTTCCTCTCATGTGGGGTCCAGTAGATTCCAGACAGTGGTAGTTGCTACTGTCAATGCCCCCTCCTGCTCCTCCCCCCATCCCCCAGAAGACACAGTGTGCACCCAAGCGATGAGAGAGACAGCAACTTTGTGGACTTGGCCATCACCTTGATTTCTCTCATGGAAGACAGCTGACAAATCTTTCCCTCTTCACTTAGGTTTGTGGGCTCTGTCCAACTATTTTAAGTGAGACATCTCCCAGATGAATTTATTTTTATTTAAAATAAATATAATTCAGCTGCTGGTGCATGATTCATTATTAACAGAATTCTGCTCAGAGGTTTCTTCATTTAAGTTACTTTTCCTACTGAGTTATTAAAGTGTTATAAAAGACTCTCTCACTCCATCTTTGGGCTTATTGCATAAATGCATCTGAGTGCCAACACTGCACAAAAGCAGTGCTCTAGAAAACAAGAGTTTGTAGCCTTCAAAGAATATCTGCAAGACACGGTGACCTTAAAGCAACCCTTGTATCTATTCCTACCTTTTGTTATCAAAACTGATGTTCTTTCTATTGCTTGCTGCATTCACATAATAAATGCATTTAAACTGCTTATTACATTTAGAATAAGAAAAAGCTGGTCAATTTGGTCTTGTTTCTCATTGAATACTGCATACTGTAGATTTTTTTTAGTTGAAGTGTAGATGAGCTAGGTCAGATTTTGAAGTTAATGGGTAAGCAATTCCTTATATTCTTACACATACTCATACATTCAGTGCAAATGTATAAATCAGATCTTAGCACATATAGTTTAGATAACACTGAGAAAGTACTGCTTAATATAACTCTAAATTTATTATGCATTTTTTATTTCCATAAAAGCATTTGCATACTTTTGTCTACTTTTTAGATATTTAGATTGATGTTAAATGTAATTTTTCAATTTTAGCTCAAATCTTGTTTATTTTCTTGTCACCTGAGGGCATTTCCACAACTCTCATCATAACAAATAGTTCTTGAATTCAAAATATAGAAGAGATTATATTGTGGTATTTTTTGAATAGGCCAGGATGACAGAATTTATTCCTTGGTTTATGGTATGGTTCTTTTTTTTTTTTTTTTTTTTTGCTTCCCTCACCTATTTATAATTTGATTAGTTATTTTAGGTAATTTTTGTTCATCGTTTATATTTTCACAGTTTGGTTAAGGAAGCTCAATCAATCTTCTTATTATTCATCCTGTAATCCTTGTATCATTCTGTGGTATTTGTGACATGGGTGATATAATGTTAATGAATGATGATGTATATATGCAATGTGATCTGAAAAGCAGATTGGATCTTTGTACTCCAGCAGTAGTTTATGCCCATATGTATGTGACTCAAGAGTCATACTGGTGTTCCCACAGCCCTACAAAGAAAATGTGTTTCTAGGCAAGTGAATATGCCATACCACTGAATGTAACCAAAGATCATTTTATACCTCAGCAAAACGAAAAGCCATACATTGCATACAGCATCTAAATAAGTCAGAGACTGACCAAACTGAAATTGCCTGGTTTGTCAGCTTTTCTATGCCAGTGCAAGGTATCGTAAATATGCAAAAAGTTTTTTTTGAGGTTATGGTACTGTATCATATAAACAAATCAACTCCACAAGATGTAATAAGGCAATGTTCCCTCATAGAAGACAGCAATTGTTAGCAAGATCTGTGAGTTTCTTTGAGCAACAGTCTCTCATAACCCCCCTGTTTACACTAATCACGGTTAGAAAAGGTAGAGATGCCCACAGTTATGTTTTCCTGGCATTCATACAGTTCTCTGTTTTGAATCCCTTACAGCTCTGGCAAAGCTTAACCATTTGTTTAGATAAAACTCTTTACTCTTTTTTTTCTATCTCAGGCTCAATTTATACTTTCAAGCTTTTATCAAAATGAGATTTGAAGTCATGAGGCGATTTTGAAAGGTTTATTTCTTTGTGTGGAATCTTTTCTTTGGAGAACATTTATGCAGAACTGTGAAGCAGAGCTGTATCAGAGGGGCACAAATGCAGTCACTTAACTGATTTTACTGCCTTTAGGAAAAATGACCTGAATATAGCTCTGGAAAATAGACAACACTATGTGCTCCCTCTACTGCTATTAAGAATACGCTTATAAAATTGCTGAACTTTTGACATTTACAGAGTACATCCCATTTACTTTCTCAAAACTAATCATGTCACCTGAATTCTCAGAACAGCAGCAGAAGGAATGAGGGATGCAGGAGTCCACACCACATCCATTTTTGGACCTTTGCAAGGGGCAGAGGACAGATCTATGCATCTCATTACAGAACATCTTGAGGTCTTGTCTGTTCTCATATGTCTACTAGACATAGTAACCTTATGACTACTGTGAAGAAACTTACTTCTCAGAGACAATTTGCATAGACCTCTGGCTGTAAAACACAATAGGACATTTGACAGGAGTTGTCAAATGTGTTTGTTAGATTGTATTCTTCCACTTAAAATTCAAGCTATGTATCAAAGCTTCAAGCACTGTCCTCAACTTGTTAAATGCAAGACTGCTAAGATCTTGTAGTCTTCATACTTTATTCTTTGGCATATAACTCATAGAAAAGGGAACAGTGTTATCAGAAAATACAAGATATATAGGCTTTCAACCTAAAATAAAATCATATCCTTGAATTTTCCAGCTCTTGACTGATGTTACTGTAATGCTACTCTGTGCCTCGTAATATATTTTGGTAGAAAAGAAAACAATCTGTGTAGGCTTGAAAATTCCATTAAGGGAATGTGAAGTTTTAGTAATCTTTTATTTTCCTTCCTGTATTCATTTTCCAGCGCATATTAAGTTGTTTTGTATTGGTCTAATTCAAGGTCACCCTAAAAACCAAGTAGGTTGTGCTTGCTAGAAAGAGCCGTGTACATTCCTGCTCAATTACTCCTGTTTACTGAATCTACATTATAAAGCACCCTGCTGTTACTGCTTCTTGCTATGCTGAAAAAAGCATGTGTTTTTATGTTATTCCTTTGTAAGAGATGGGAAATAAGAATTGTTTTCTATGACTTTGAAATTTACTCCTCCTCTTAGCAACTCCTCAGTTAAGAGCCAGTTGCCAACCACACAGTTGCAGAGCTGTTTTTTGCACCTGTTTGGAGCTCTGTTGAAATCAGCAGTGAGAGTTCCTTTTCCAGTGCGAGCAGTGAATCTGTGCAGTGGCATCGACGTTGTCTAAGCATGCACATTTGCAAGACCGAGATCTAAATACAGTTTTAAGTAGACATTTTTTAAAATTGTCTCTCGCTAGAGAGATCTCATAGATTCAGTTAACAAAATTGGGCATCCAGAGAGTAATTCTAGCACCTTTTCTCTGAGAACTGAGTTATAATTTTTGCGTATTTGAACCTCAACAGGGAAAAGAGAAATCATTGGATATTTCTCCCTGTTTGCCCAGAACCAAACATTCCAGTTTTATTTATAGCTCATACTTTGTTTACCTTTTATTCTTAATGTGAATACAGATAGGCAACACTCACTATAAACTAAAGCATCTTCTGTCTTGAGAAAATCCAGTAAGGAAAAACGAGGCAGTGAATTCCAGACCTGTAAAACAGAAAATGCTTTGTGATTTTCAGCTCCAGAGCTGAATTCTGGTTTGCAGCCCTCTTTTACCTCTCCTGTTCATACCTCCCACATAACTGGATTGCTAACTTTTCGCATCAATCTCACTGAGTTGGATAATGCAACTAGTGCCTACAGTTAGCTTATGACTTACCAGTTTAGTTAGGGTATTTTTGCTGGAAGACTACTTCAGGGTTCACAGCAGGAGCTATACTGCAGACAGCCTACATGTAGCCAGCAAGTGAATATTAATGATTCTGAAAAAATGGCTGAATAATACACCATCCAAACATTGCTTACATGTGAATTTTTAGCAGAGTTTGCTGTCTTTGTTGTACAGTTCTTCCTGGACACATAGGTTTTTTTACCCACTGTAAACGAGACAGGCACTCAATAACAACTTAGCAATAAGAGATGCTGTTTACTGTGATTCTATTGCAAATCCTGAAGTGTTTGGTGTTTCTGAGGAACTCTAGTCCACAGTAAAATTTTATCCTTTATACTGCAGGACAGTGACTCTCTTTCTATTTCTTCCTTTGAAGGTATGACATTATGAACCTGCAGTACATAGAGCCCAATCGCTATGACTATGTCCTCATTGGAACTTGGCACGAGGGGGTCCTCAACATTGACGACTACAGGATTCAGATGAACAAGAGTGGAATGGTGCGATCGGTGTGCAGCGAGCCTTGCTTGAAGGGGCAGATTAAGGTGTGTGCTAGACACTTTCTGCCATAAAAATCTGAATTACCTGGCAGTGCTCTTTCACTAAACTCAAGCAATCATCTATCACGACAAAGGACGTGTTACTTAGAACTTCCTTTTCTATAAGAAAGCCAAAAGGACAGAAGAACTCTTAGATCAATATTTTTTCTTAGTGTCCCATACAAAGGCCCATGCTTTCTAAAACTGCCTTTTGTAATGACACAGAATCTTCCAGGATGACAAGATTGAATTAAATTTCACCTTGTATGAGAAAGAGCAAAATTTTCATTTAGTCATTGTCTGCAATGGTCAGTGGCTGGGATTCGCTTGGGGAAAAATCCTTAAAATAATGTAACCCATGAGAATCCAGTATTTTGTTTCAACAATAACATCTACAAGAAAAAAGGAAAAAAAAAAGAAAGGCCCTGTTTATATCTCATGGTCACAACAGAAGGTATGGAAACAAAAACGAAATCACAAACAGTAGCATCTGAATCATGCTACAAATATTTTGCCACCTGCCATGTGTGGATGACATAAAGACATGTTCTACCACTATCAAAATATTATGGATGTTGTAGATTTAAAACAGCAAGAAGTCCATTCAGGAATATCACCTTAGAAATGCTTTTTCTTGTTAATTTCATACAATAGGAATATTTGCAGCTTTTAAATTGTATATTGCTACTATTAGCAATTGATGATTGATTATTTGGCAAAGGCTTAGTGAAATACTCCATCAAACCTGGAGGGGAAGAAGTATTGGTATTTACTGCCCTCCAAAACATCTTTTCTCTATTTTTGAGATTGAGCAGTTTGTGTATGTGTATATATGTAAACAACATGCATACAAAATGCCAGCTTCAGCTCCTGTTGAAATCTATTGGAAAATTTCCATAGAATGCAGGAGGAAATGTTAACACACACACACACAAGCCCACAAAGCCATCATTTCATCATTTAATAAAGCAAAATCTTTTATTTCACTTAACTCTGCATATTGATGGATACAAAGATCCTGGAGCGAAGGCTGAATTCCTCCTTTCTGACACAGGCAGAGTCTTTGGTGGAGCTCAAGATATCCTTAACCTTTCTTGCATCCCCCATCTAGTGAAACTAGCAGCCAAGATGAGGAAGCAATTTTCAGCATTGGATCACTGCATTTAGCAGCATTCACATGAGAGAAAGATACAGCTTTCAGGGACATTTGTCTCCAAAAGGGCTGCTCTGAACCGTGTTCTTGGTCACCACATACTGATTTTATTTTCTACTAGAACAAAATATATCCTTTTTAGGTTAATTTTTAATTTGCTCATATTTTAATTTCTATTTACACTGATGTGGTAAGCCCCAAAGAGACTTAATTGTAAATAAGAATTTGAGTGCCTATGCTTCTATCTGTGCATATATGTAATAACAATATATATGTAAATGCATGAATCACTCTTTGTTCTAACCTTTGACTTTGTTTACGGCTTTTTACTATGCAGAAGATATTAAGTGTTCACTGACCTGAACTATCTCCCAGATTAAACCTCCTCTCAAGTTTGATTGGAAATGTAACACTGTGCCACTGTACCAAAACAAAAAAATGGTTTTGTATTTTAAACTCAGGGAAGAAAGAACACCACAATATCAAATACCAGCACAGAACAAAATGAAATTATCCTAAGATATTATCCTTGAACACAATTGCTAGCACAGAGAGGCAGATACAGAATAAGGACAAATGTTTTGTCATTGTTTGCAATGTCCCACACACAGAAATCCTATCATATTTTAAACAATGCAGACAGTACGTATTTACTGTGGGAAGTTCTGTGCTGTCTTATACAGGATTGTTGCTGAGGGTATGTTTTGCATTTCAGGTGATCAGGAAAGGAGAAGTGAGCTGCTGCTGGATTTGCACTGCTTGCAAAGAGAATGAATTTGTTCAGGATGAATTCACTTGTAAAGCCTGTGAACTTGGCTGGTGGCCGAATGCTGAACTGACAGGTAGGGAGGTGTCCCTCAAAATGCGTTCCCTTTTGACAGGGTACAATAAGAATGGTGTGTGTTGAAGAGCAAGGTATTAACATGCAAAGATGTTAAAGGAGAAAACTTGAACACAATCCTAGGGCACATCAAGTTGAAATGTGCTATATCTTTTGGCTCGATACAACAGCAGTGACAATAAAAATAGTGAAATTTGTACCAAGATAAAATGATGTACTCTGTCTGTTCCTCCCTTTCAGTTAACATAAGTATTAATACAGCTGCTAAAAATACTAATGAACGTAGCAGAATTTGCTGCAATTTTAGCAGTGATAATCACAAGAGCTCAGAGCATCATTGTCAGATTGACTTGATACGCTTTCTGCTCATTCTATCATGCAATTAGTAATACTTCATTTGGAATTTCTGAGCTTTCAATAACTATCAGAATTTCCTTTAGTATAAACATCATTCTCTCTGCACCCACCACCACAGGGAGAATCAACATAATCCTAAGAAAGACAGACAAAAGAAAGGAAAAATTTGGAAAGGAAGAGCAAGAACTTGTCTTCCCTGTGTATATGCTTTAAATGAGTCGTATCCTATGGCGTCTTTCTCTTATTTTGTACCCATTAGGGGGAACTGCTAATACCTGCTCTGAGCTTTGCAGTAACCATTACCTCAAGGAAACAGATGTAATGCACTGAGAAGTACCACCTTGACCTTGGAAGCTGCTTTGTAAAGACCTTGCCCCATGTTGCATCTGCATATTTTCACTGCCAGGGCATCATAGTCAAAGAAACTATCTGATTGTGTAGCTAAAGAACAGCTGTGCAACTTATTTATTTTCCTTTAATATAACTGCATGGCAACTAAATGTTGCTGCAGCACTACAGATAGGTAAAGTGATATTAAGCAAATTCACTGAAGCCAAATGAACTTTCAGGAGATTTCTTCTGGAAGGGAAAAGTGGCCACTTCTCCAGCTAAAAATGTATTATAAATTACAAAACAAACAAACAAACAAACAAACAAAAAACTGGAAAAATTGAGCTGTTGCCTATTGCATTAGGGTTCCTTTTTGTTTTCTTTTGTTTTTGTTTGTTTGTGTGTTTGTTGGTTTGGGTATTATTTTGTTTAAATGGAAAATAAGCTAATGGTCATGTTCCAGGTGTGTGTGTGTGTCTACATCCCGTAACTCTGACTCAAACAGTCCCTTTCCCTCTCTTACTGTGATGTGCAATTGAACCTCTGTCAGCAAGTCTTGTCAGGATACAGAGATCTCAGTGATCATTCTGTTCTTTCAAGTTTCATTTAAATGGACTGTATGAAGAGGAATCTTTAAAAAATAACTTCCATAAGGGTCAGAGTTGTGGATAAAAATATTGTTATTCTAAACCCTAGAAAATCTAGAGCATATGGATTTATATATCTTGATTGCTGTAAAAGATCAAATTCAATGCCACTGTCTAGGACACCCATGTCTGCTAGTGTTAAATCAGAACCATGCTCTTTTAGTCTTGGAGGTTTGCAGAATTGTTTGTATCTACTATTCAGGGAAGGAAACTGGAGCTTCTATTTAATCAATAAGGCAGAACAAGAACATGGTGAGAGATCAATGTGCACTTGAATGAATATGGTTGCCCAAAATAGCTCAAAAGGGGGCATGTCAAAATGACAGGCACTGCTGAAAGGAGTTGAAGAAAACAAGAGTACTGGAAAAAATCTCAGAGGCATGTTGCAATCTATTAACTTTTAATGAAATCAGTAAGTGACCTACTGATTTGTGTTTCTTCTCAGCAAGGAGATTGGGCTTCTGCTGTCCTAAAACTGCAGTAGCATCAGTCAAATGATGGCACAGCCATCAACTGATTTCCTAGAGAACCTCAAAATGGCAGACTGTTTCTGTACAGCTTATTCACTCTGGGGAAATATTCTTTTTAACCCCTTCATAATCTACTCAAATTGCAGTAGGAATTACAAAGCTATGAAGAGAAACTACTAGTATCCTACCCTTTAGCAAAGGGAAATTCAGCTAGACAAACTCTGGCTTTTGGGCTTTGCTGGAATCTCCACTGGAACCTTTTAATTTGAAATTCCTTTTTCTTTCTAGCTTTTTTTTTTTTGCATCAAATATGTTTTTATAATTTTTTTTGTGTTGTATTCATACCCTTCCAGTCACTGTAGATTCTAGACACAGACATTAACATTTTGCATTCCAGATAGTATTTCCCTTTGCCTTAAATCATAAATGCTAAACATGTATGCAGTTTTATTCACAATTTTCCATTACAGATAGACTTTGAAATTACTAGACCTTTTAGGAAATGTGAATTGCATACTAACCTGTTTCCCAAGACATGCTTTTCAAGGTTCTCATTCTTTCCATTTGAAACTAGTCTATGCAGCTCAGCATTCCTTTCCTGATATTAAATTTTATTTTTAAATATAAAATATGTTTTCTTGTTTAGTTCCCCTAAAAATGGAGTTAGCAGACATAAAGAACTTCTCACCATAAATAACATAAACTGTATTTTTAACTTAACCTGTTAGTGACAAATAGTCACTAACAATAGTACCTTAAGGTCTTGTGCCAAGAAGAAGGGCCATCCTTTATGGATCATAAGCTGTATAAGAACAGTGAATATCAAGCTAGTAAACCCAGTTTTCTTCACATTAAACAAGCAATAAAACAAGATAGGAGAGGAAGTTTTCATAGAAATATTATGAAATGAATTACCTGGGATGCTTTAATGACCTCAGAAAATATATTGGAGAGTTGTATTGGTTTTGCAGTATGAATATAATTTTAAAAAGTTAAAAAAAAAAAAAGAAGAAGAAGAAGTGAAAATCGATTAGCTTTCTACTCAGGGAAATGATTCATGGTTAAACTGTAGGGACAATAATAGATGAAGACTACCAAACAGCTTTTTATTAGAAACTTTTAACAATGAAGCTTTTGCTACTGATCATCTACTTTTAAAAATTTTCAGTATTTTTTTTAATACATATACTCTGTAAGCATACTGTTTCCTGAGTATCCTCCCCCTGTCTCAACACGCTTCCTGAGTCCACTGTCTCCTAGCTGGCAAATGATCCACCTTCACAGATGCTGACAACCAACAACTGTTTGCTGATATAAGCAGTGAAGGCACTTTTTTTTTGCAATGTTTGTAGCATATGTGGCTCTTGGGGCTTGCCGTTGCATAGGAATTGCACTGATGCAACAAAACAGGTTTCTAAAACCTTGCACTGGGTAAGCTTAAAGCGATCAATATACTTACCCACATGCTGAATCAGGGCTATGGCTCTGAACATGTTGTTTGAGACTAAATGAGTATGGCTTACATTGCTAAGCACACATTGAAATGTAAGCCTTCCAGCAACCACCGACTTGCTTCTTGTTAAAGCAAAGAGCTTTGCATGCGTTAATCAAGGAACAGTTAGTTCAGTTTTATATCAAACTAAGAGCCAATTCCCACCCTGGGCAGCTGCAGCCAGTGGCTAGAGGCTCCTAATTCTAGTAAAATACCACAAAAATACTGGTTGGAAGAACAGTTTCTCCCCACCTGCCTGAATCCTGAGCAAAATTCCTTCTCCTTATAAAATATGACTTCCAGATGCATGTATCATCATTCTTATTGTTCTTGATGTTACAGGCGATGCATAACATTACCTGTATTTAAATCAGATCAGTACTTTTAGATACAAAGAGTTCAGAATGATAAGGCATTCTTTCCTTTCAAATGACATTGGAAGACATTAAAAGTCTGTGCAGAAATTTTCCATGTCAGGACTTTGCCTCAGGCTGACTCTTTTACTCTTTTTTTAATCTTTTTTATAATTTCAACTAAACCCTTTTCTTTTCTTTCTGACAGTGATATCACACAAAATATTGTTTGCTCAGCCCTGATCTATACCTCGACTTATTTATTCTGTATTTAAAAGTGACAACTTTACATTTTTTTTAATGAGTATTATTGATAATATTTTTCTTTGTCATCACGTGGAAGATGTACCTAGATTGAGAAGAATTTGGGTGTCAGAAGCTTTCATACAGGATGATTTCTGCAGATATGCACCATACTGAGGATGGAACGGCTGAGTGTGGCTTTTCTCTTAACAAAATCAAGACCTTACTAAGATTCAGCAATAAGGCAGAGTTAAAAAAAAATACTTTTTTTCTTATAGAATCACCTTCAGAAAAAATGTACTGTTCTTTATTCTTATTTTGATAAAGATTAAATTAACTTGGGGAGGTTAAATGCTGCCATTCTGCAATAATTCTGTCCCTATTGAAATGAAGTTTTCGTGGTGTTTGTCTGTGATCTGTTTCCAGCCCTGCCTTTGGTATGCTGGGCTTGTCAGCACGTCTTCCAATGAATATTAGAAGAAATTTTGTAAATCTCGTTTCTCTTTGTAGCATCATAAGCCAGTGTTTGACTCACTCAGAACTGATGGCTATTTTTTGAAAATATTTCATCTAATCTTTCCTATGTTGTGGTTCACTCATTTGTAAAGTGGTTTTAATAATCCATGACATATAGGCAAAAGCTAATGTTTGGATTATACTGGAAGCCAGAAATAAAAGTTCTCTCTTCAAGCAGATAACTTTCTAACATTCTGTTTCTTTTCTGTACACTGCAGGCTGTGAACCCATTCCTGTAAAATACCTTCAGTGGAGCAATATAGAATCTATTGTGGCTGTGGTCTTTTCCTGCCTGGGGATCCTGGTCACCATGTTTGTCACCCTTATCTTTGTGCTCTACAGGGACACTCCTGTTGTCAAATCCTCCAGCCGGGAGCTCTGCTACATAATCCTTGCTGGCATCTTTCTGGGTTATGTCTGCCCTTTCACCCTTATTGCTAAACCCACCACGATATCCTGCTACCTCCAGCGCCTTCTGGTGGGTCTCTCTTCTGCCATGTGCTATTCTGCCCTTGTGACCAAAACCAACCGCATTGCACGCATTCTGGCAGGCAGCAAAAAGAAGATTTGTACCCGCAAGCCACGCTTCATGAGTGCGTGGGCCCAAGTGGTCATTGCCTCCATTTTGATCAGTGTGCAGTTGACACTGGTGGTCACGCTGATCATCCTGGAGCCCCCGATGCCCATCCTCTCCTATCCCAGCATTAAGGAAGTTTACCTTATCTGCAACACCAGCAATTTGGGTGTCGTGGCTCCCGTGGGCTACAATGGACTCCTCATCATGAGCTGCACTTACTATGCCTTCAAGACTCGCAATGTGCCTGCCAATTTCAATGAGGCCAAGTACATTGCATTCACCATGTATACCACTTGTATCATCTGGCTGGCTTTTGTGCCTATCTATTTTGGGAGCAACTACAAGATCATCACCACTTGTTTTGCAGTGAGCCTGAGTGTGACAGTGGCCCTGGGGTGCATGTTCACTCCTAAGATGTACATCATCATAGCCAAGCCCGAGAGGAACGTCCGCAGTGCCTTCACCACCTCAGATGTGGTGCGTATGCATGTCGGGGATGGCAAGGCACCTTGCAAGTCCAACACTTTCCTCAACATATTCCGGAGAAAGAAACCAGGGGCTGGAAATCCAAAGTAAGTGCTTGACTGAAGGTACACATCTGTCTCTATTATATGTCCCTCTCTTTGCCATCCTATCTTGGTTGACCATATTTTTCTGAATAGTAAGGTATGTAATGTTTCTTCATCTCATGTGTAGCAGAAAAGGTAGAAATTATCCTTTATATCTAAATTTTGGATGGATGTTGATATGTTGCTTCTCATTTTCTGCACTGTTCTAAAGGCAGTCCTGTATAAAACTCCCTCTACCTCTAGGACAGATCAGGCAGTGGGAGAGTAACTAATTTCCAAATTCATCTTCTTCCGTCTCTCCCTGCGTGCAAGAGGGGACTCAAACCCCTATGAACAGTTGCTCTGCATTGCTCTCCAAGCCAAGGAGCAAGAGCTGCCTTTTAGGAAAACGAACCAGAAATCTGTGTTTGAGTGGTTGTAAATCAAGTGTAGTTGTCTGAGGCCACTGGGGTTAGTTTGTGAAAGCTGAAGTTTGAACATTAGTTTGTAATTGTAGTGTTTTGTTACAGTCCACTTGATTGTCATCTGAAAGCACCCTTCATACCATTCCTATGATCTATTTAATACTCAGAATTATGAGCAAGTCTCTTAATCATCAGCACTGTAAACTTGTCCATGTTCCCAAACCAAGCGCTTGTGTGAAAAGTTGCACTAATGGTGAATATGGGTTTGCATTCACATCTGTTAAGCTTCTGTTATTCCTCTTGCTAAAAATTGAAAACAGCCGAACTGCAGTAGAGGGAGAGACAACAGTTGCTTTCAACATCTTCCTGTGAGCAGCAGTCTCAATGTTTATGCTTTTTATTGTCTTATCTCATTTTCATCTTTAAAGAAGCACAACGTGACTAGACATGAACTTAGTTTTTTTTTTTCTCACAATTTAAAATAAATGTCAAAATAATAAAGAACCAGCGAAGTCCACATTTTTTAGTTTCCTGATTGAATTAAATTCAGTTAATTTCCATCTCTTTGGGATCTGTAGGTTTCTCTGAGTGGCATGCACTGGTTTTGATTTTGTTTGCATAAGAACTACTTTTGCTTGTTTGTATGGGAACTGCTGAATCACAGCCTGAACCTCTGATTGAACACCTGAGGCAAGCAATGAGTCAGCCTTGGGAGCACAGGTGAAGACAATTCTCCTGCGCTACCAGAAGGGGTGGAGCCTGGCTCTACCTCTCCTAGACCCCCATCTGAAGAGCTGACTTAAATGGGGAAGGGTCTCTTTTGGAGATTGCTCCTTTTGGAGTCTTCTCAGCAAGCTCAGTACAAGGGTAAGCTTTCCATCCATTTTTCTTTAGCATAATAACCTGTTTAACTTTCCTGTATATTTCTTAATTATAATATCTGTATATTCATTGATTACACACATGTTCTGGAAATGGAAGGGCAAGGCTGAAGGTAATATCATACAAAACAGACAAGATATTAGCAAAGAAATGAATGAGTCCATATGTAACCTGAATACACAACTCCACTGTTACATGGAGTTTCAACTCCCAAGCTATTCAGAGAGAGAGCTGGGAGTAGAAGGCAGTTATGAGGGATCCCCTTGCAAGGAAACAGACTCTCTTTTATGGTGGACTGCCCAAAACCTTGATTTCCTTGCTCAGATGAAGCTTCATCTTCTTTCCTCTCATTCTGTGAAGACTGGATGGGGTCTTAACACGTTTGTAAGAAACAAGAGTGGTGTGTTTGCAGCATAGTCTCTAGCTGTTGATATCTTTAACAAAAAAGATATCAACAAAAAAGCTGTTGATATCTTTGACAAAAAAGAACTATTGAGTATTTTACATCATGAGTGACTTAGTAAATAATTCTTTGTAGTGCTCACTGTTCTTCTACCTTCCTGAAAGAATATTACGCTTTAAAAAAATACAGAGATGCTGTACTTAAAATCCAGTTTGTAATATGAGAAAATATTTCTTCCTCAACAACAGAGCTTACCTGAGCTTTTAGGAAAAATCTTGTTGCATAATTTTAACAAGGATTTCTTGACCTCTGTTGAGCCTGTTTGAGTAATATATAGCCAGGAAGCCCACAGATTTTTAAGGACTAAAAACTCAACAATTATTTGCTATGAGTTTAATTTTTCTCTGATGTTCAGAATCCAGCTCATCTGTAAAGCAAAAAAAAAATACTGAGGAAACCAACTTGCTAGAACTTTACAAGTATCTAGCTAACTCAAATATATGTTTGTATCCTTCCTGAAATTGGACTCGAAATAATTGAAACTACCAACAGGAGCAGTCTCTGGGAAAATTTTTCATGTTTTTCATTACCTGAAAAAACTTGGGATTTATTTTCCAGTTTTCTTTCAATAATTTAAATTATTTGTTTGTTGCTAGGCTTTTTTTATTCTGTAATTGGCCTTCCCTATAGCCTCATGTCCCTCTCTGTAAGTGACAGGTAGTGTTTCACTTAGAAGATCTGTTTTCCAGCTGCTTTTTTTTGTTTTCTTGTCATCTGTTCTTTTGCCTGCTGGCTAGTTTTTCTACTTTTTAATTTTCATTCCTCTTTGGACTGATCCTGTCTGTTTATCTAGTGAATTCCAATTTCTCCCCCTAAACAGAAAAGCACATTCATTTACATTAAACTTGTGTGCAGATGTGGATTTAAATTGAGTTAACTTTAAAACTGGGAACCAGTTTGTTTGCAGGGGCAAGTCAAACTGATATAAACCTTGCACTTGCCTGCAATGTTGTGCAATTAGCTTAGCTAGTGTAAGTTTGGAAGCATAGCAAACCAACCAGCTTTTCCTTTTTCCTTCCTGAAGGAGAGCAGAAGAATTAACCAGGGAAGTCTGTTAACATGGGATCTATTAGTCAATAGACAACTTCCCACTGCATCTAATGCTGATACAGAGGTCAGAATATCCTTTTGAAAAATGGCTATCTCAGCTGAACTACCAACACAGTTCCAATGAAGATGTTCAGTAACATTGATCTTCGCTTAAATAATAAATTGTGTTGCCTTTCCTTATCTGTGGCACTCTGAAATGCTGTCTGTAATCATAAGGGTATGAACTCTTGTATTTGGTTGAGTTAAATTGTAAGCAGTTACAGACAGCACTGTTTTAAACGGAGGTGGTTGGGAGGTTTCCATGGGGTACACTTTCCATCAGAAAATTCTGGTCCCTTAAATTGTTTCAGAGAATTAGATTTTGTCAGGAAGGATGCTCTTTGTGCCAGAAAGGTTGTGCTTTTTTTTTTTTTTAATCCCTTGAATGGGGATGAAGAAATTAGAAACTGTGAGGGAATTATACCACAATAGTCGCTAGGACTGTTAAGGTATTCACTTAAGAGCATCTCCTTCAGAACTCAAGTGAATGCCCTATAGCTGCACCATGCACTGTTCCAGGGCAAATCTCTCCCTTTCTCTCTGTTCTTGACCATCAATGTGTCCTGGAAAAGAGAAAGTCCTGACAGAAACCCTAGAGATATGCTCTGTATTATTCTGTGAGACAATTTGAATCTGGGTCTGAGAGATCCCTAGTGAATGTTGTCAGTACTAAGATACTGTCAGTCTCTTCCACTTGTCAAATGAATATTTAAATATTTATTAAAAATGGAACAGCTCCATCAGAAGAGAGAGAGTGATCTCTGCTGCTTTTATTGGAGCTGTGTGGGGGCATTTATTGCTGGCGTGTGCTGCTTGGTGACATTACAACATCCGTTCTGTCTGTTACAGGATGATGACATAGCAGCATTTTTTTATGAGTCTTTTTCATCTCTTTTCCAGCTGTGAGACTATAACTTTCTGATGTAGACCTTGCTGTAATATCTGATCACTGACTATGAATGCTACTTTGGTCTGTGAAGGTCAATCATACTGAAGAGCAGCACTCCTATAAAGTACCTGTAAGAAACAAGGGCAGATATGTAGGAGGGAGGACCAAGGAGGGATGCAGCCCCACCTATCTAGTGCAGCTCAATTGAAAGTGCATTCCTACATCTTCACCGTAATTGCCTCCAGCACTCTTCTACAACGTAAATCACCAAGGAAGTGGTGCTTCTTTCTGGTCTACATGTGGAAAAAATAACCAGTGATACTGGAGATGGTAATATTCAGGATTCTCCACCCTTCTCTAGCTATTGCTTCAAGTGGACCCTGTTTGGCCCACAGGAGGCTGGAGGATCTCTTGCATTGCTTTTCTATAGTCTGCACATGCACTTCAGATAGAGCTTGAGATGCACAGCAAGACTCACTTCTTTCCCATACTTCCTGCTAAGAGGGAATTGGAATAAGTTCTATGTGGGTAATTAGCTAATAGGTGGGTAATAGCAAATAGGTTTGGTGGTAATGCTAAGCAATTGCTTTGGTTTTCATGTATAAGTTGTTTAAATTTTTTGATTAAGAGTCTAGGTCTGGACAGAATTTTAGTGCACTGTGAGTCAGAAGTAAGGATTTGGCAAAATTTGAGTTGAAGGAAAAGCGGGGTAGCAAAGACTCACTGTGTGGTCAGGACTTCGCATTAATGTTTGAGTCATCTCTATACCCCCTTCTACCTTTAATATATCTGCATTCAATTATTTTTCCTTCAACTGCCTGCACTGAAAAATGAATGACTGTTTTCAAATACTTCTAAGCGCATATTTTTTTAATTTATTTTTTTGACATTTTGTCTGTCCATGCCTCTAGGTTGCTCTCTAAGCAGTGACTTAAGCCGAAGGTCTCTCAAAAGGACTGTATTTTTCTCCAATAAAAGGGTCAGGCAACCCAACATCTCCAACTATGTTGTCCCTGACTTTCTGTTTCTGATCTTCATCCACTCTCTATGTGGACTGTGAAATTTAGTTGGGATTCAAGTTTCTCAGCTATCTCTAGTAATACATATGCTCCCTTAACAGGGCTTAGGGAACCATGTGCTTTTTTTTCTCCTGCCAGTTATAAAATTGTCTCCAGGTGTTCATAAATTACTCTTTCTCTTTAAAAAGACTTGCTGAGTTGCTATTTCATCTTGAGCAAGCTGTGATGGTATGCTACATTTTTCTGGGAGTTGCTTCACTTGGCAACTCAGAGTCCAGAAAGGCTTTTGGACTTCACCTCCTTCTATTTCAGAGCCTCCCACGGACAAACAGCAAGGGGAATCTTAGCATAACTACAGTCAGAATGTAGGACACTGTTTCACTTGTGGTGGTTGGAGGAAGCAAATGTACTGTGCAGCATGGCAGGAGTTGAAGCTTCCAGAAACAGAGTAAATGTTCAGCATGTTCAGTTACAGTCAAACCAGTGTGGATTTTTTTCTTACATCCTCTCAGTTGATCCAAATCAAGCCTCTCATCATAGGAGGAGATGGCTGGGAGTACTTTTTTCTCGTTCTTACTGGAGTAGTAACTCTAACTGGAGTTACTACTCCAGGCAGTCAACAAGCTATCTTAAGTAAGGGGTTATGGAGGCAAGTGGATAAGGGAGAGAAGTAGGAACAGAAAATGAACAAAAAAAAAAAAAAAGAAAAAATTTTAATGCAGGGAAGACAATGTGTTTTGTCCTGACCTCTGTGAAATCAAACAAAAACAATCAGTTTGGCACAGCTGTGAGGAGAATATTTCACTATGGTTAAAATGCGTCAAAAGATCTGAAACAAGAAGGCTTAGTGGAAAGTGCAAGGAGAATTGATAATATCCATTGTATCTTCTCCTGTGAAATGGAATGTATTTCTAAACTCCAGGACGTGAGCCCAATCCGAGAAGTCTGCAATATAGTTTATTTTCTTCAGTCCTAAACTGCAGTACATAGCATGCAGCATGTAAGAGTTATCTTTAAATATTTGTTGTATAAGTTTCTCTGGTGTAGCTTTATCTTCCTATGACACATCCAGATAAGTATAAGATGATCACTGAATCTAATAGGAAACAGACTAGCTTGTTAACAGTTGAGAATATTAAATTGATGCAGCGAGCAAACTTCACAAGTACTGTGATATCCATAATAATGACATGCCCTTTATTTTAACCATAATATACCCTGGAACACACTAAATTTAAAGCTTTCAAGAAGAGCTTTAAATTTGCAGTGTGCACAGCTGTTCTGCTAAGGCTTTATGAGAGACTTTTGAAGCAGCAGAGAGGTTGTGATCTCCTGCTAGTTGCAAATAATGCAAAGAATAAATGAGGGGGGAAAAAAAAGTAATACAAAACAGGTTACTTTGTCTATTTATTCATTTGTCATTGTATGCTTGATCTCCTCAATAACCCAGCAATAAGTGAAGTCTAGGTCTCATTTCTGGTGCAACCTGCAGGGCACAGTGCTGGTCCACAGCCATACATGTGTGGCTGTGTGTCCCCTAGCTGCATGTCAGGGCATCATGACCACAGGGCTCTTGATCTGTCCCTGTATCCCCCCTAGAGTATATCACAGGGCGGATGCTCCCATTGCTGGACAGATGCTGAAGTGGCAGATTTGGTTTGGTTCCCTGGTGCCACAAATGTCATGAGGAAAGCCTTTCCAGGTCACCTCCATCTCTGTGCTTGCTGAAGCCCTTCCCAGTTGTTGTCTAGATTCTGTGTGCAGTTAAGTCCTTTGCCCTTTTCTGAGGCTGCATTACTTTTTGGGGAAAGTAACTTGTATGCTCACAGGGGTGACTGAAGGTTTTAATGCCAAGCATCTCTCTCAGCAGTTGGTAACTTTGCTGGGCTATTTACCAGGCTTAAAACATTAATGATTTTGTGGACACAGCACTGTGACAAGCAGCAGCTCTTACCCTGTTCTCTCATAGATGTGATGTGAATTTCAAATAAGAAAATTTAACAAACTCAGTCAAGCTGTTCAGTCCTTGTCAGCGTATTGATTTAAGTGAATATTTAAAGCTCCCAGAAGACAGTTACATATTTCCAAAGGGGTTCTTACAATTGATGTGAAAGATTAGAAACACCGAGTAAGGGAGTTTGCAACTTAAGAATCTAGCAGCTGCATCTTCTAGCTTCACTGCAGCATTGCTCATTAAGTTTGAGATATCCAATTATAGTTAATAGCGTGACACAACTTAAATTTACATTTGCTGTAATATAAATGATGTAACTCAGTCCTAAGTATCTGACAAAGCATAAAATAGATGATAAATAAGTCTGAGTCACTTCCACATTTTATTTCTAGTGATATAATAAATACTAAAAATCAAATTAATTTAAAAACCAGATATGGCACGTGTATACCGAATTACATACCAAGATGCATGTCTGCTTGTATTTTTGCAATATAACCAGTATGGAGACATAATTTTTCTTTTTCTTCTAATGAGGAATAAAGGAAAATGCTAAACAAGTCGCTGTAAGTTTTCCTTGTCAATTAGCCCACCTAAAGATCATCCCAGCACATGCATAGCCAATTATATTTCACTCCTAAGATGAGAGCACAATCAAGTATCTGATACCATTGGGATAGTTGTCATGAAGTATGAGCTTACATGAAATGAAGCACAAGTCATCTGGCAGTTTAGGCTTATTTCTCTAGTTTCCCTCCAATGATCAATCAGAGGGTAGCCAAGGCCACATTGAAAGGAAATAAATTACAGAAATTCTGAGATGAGGTTCTTCAGAAGCCTCCTAGTAAGGGCAGTGAGCATAGTTCGTCCTCCCCCGCCACTACTCCCCTCCAGACAAAACCCAAGTAATAATGAATTGGTATACAGGGCAGTGTACCTGTACTCTGAGACCCAGCCATATTTCTGCTGCTTCTTCATTGCTAGTTTTATTTGGGTGTTCCCTTTAGGTGAAAGGGCTGTTGTGTAAGATTTTACATCATTTCCTTTCTTTCTCAGAACTTTCTATTCCTGGGCTTTTGCCACTGTCTTTTCATGGCTATTCTCTGCTCTTCCAAGAGATTTGACAGGAAATAAACATAAGGAATGGTGTCTGAATGGTTCTTACTAAAGGAGTAATGGAGAACTTCTAACTACAGCTCCTTCTCCTCTTTTTCTGCTCTTGGGATGCAGAATCATAAACATGTTTTACTTTGGGGCACTGCCGTAGCACCACACTGCTCTTATAATGAATCCCAACACATAAATACAATGATGCATAGACATCCGATCATGTCAGAGGGGAACTTTATGGTTATGTACCACTTTCTCTGCTTCCTGACATAAGAGCAGCAAATGCACAACTACAGAAAGCCTAAGGGAGGCCAGAATCTTTCTTGGCATAAAACTCAAGAGTAGGAACACCACTTGTAATTTAATTTCTTGCTTGACTGGATCACTTATTACATTTCCTTGTAATTTTTGAATTTGTGTATATTATTTATTGCATTTTTATTCTGAATCGCTGTCAAAACAATCCAGTTAGGATGCTATAAAATGCACCAACTCAATAGTGAGTGATAAAAACAATTGTCTTAGCATGTAGGTATAAGCAAATGCTATTTATCTGCTTAGCACCATTAACTCACATTGTTTTGATCAGAGTTCTCTCTATGAGAAAAATAAGGAAGTTCTGGAGTGTCAAATAAGTGTTGTTAAGTACTTAAAAGCCTGGATATTTCCTTACGTTTCCTACATTATACTCCAGCTTCCATAACAGCATGCTTAGGATACAAGGCATTCAACTGGAAGATCTGAAATAGCATTTTAAAAGTGCAATTGCCATTCATTTATTTAATTTAGATTTTTTTTTAGAGAGCGGAATAAAGAACTAACATGAAAAGTCTCTGAGAGGCTACTGTAAGATTTTTGTCAAGATTGCATTTTACCTCCTTCATACCTTCAAAGGTGTGATGTGTCAGCCATGTGCTTCAGTTATCCACGTTCCATCAGCAGAAGCAAATAGAGGTGTGATATTTCATGAACACATAATAATTCATGTATGGATACTTGCAAGAATAAACTCAGGATATTCTGTAAGTGTTTATTCTGTGGGGATCTCTGAGCCTTGTGATTTCATACAGTTCTGAGCTAATTTAGAGGTGAAAAATAATTCAGGTACCAAAGGATGTATTTTCTCTCTCTGATATTCTCTGGATAAGGTAAAGATATAAAGACAGGCACTATAAATGCTTATATACAGTTAAAGCAATGTTATTTTTTTTCCCTGAAGTCAAGATGTAGTCTGAAAGATATTCTTGATTCATACTAAGAATTCAGTGCAAAGCTACCGGTATGAAATACACAACTGCTGCTAATTTATTTAATCCTTTTTCGTGCCTGGGGACACAAACGCATGTCCCAAAGAAGACAGTGCTCTTGTATGTCACCTCTTTTACTGATGTGAAAAGTATCTCACATTCTGACTTGTCTACTAAGCTTATGCCTGCCTGCAGTGAACACCTCCTTAGCTCAGGGGTACCCCACGTAATCAAGTGTGGCAAGCCAAACTGGAGATGACACCTGCTGATAGAGCACCTGACTTCTGGCAAACCTTTGTAGCTTACAGGTGAGGCATAACCCCAGAGAGAGACAATGTCTCAGATAAAGAGCTAGAATTCCCAGGTCAGGCATGCATGGTTTTCCGCACAGTTAGAAAGAAAATCTTCTGAGTAGGTTTTAATACCAATTATATAATGTTAGTCTCTATATTACTCTATGTTTCATTAGAGAAACATCTTTGAAGCCTTTGGTGGAAAACACGAGCATATACATTTTGTGTGCATGTGAGGAAGCCCACACATTGATTTGTCAGTTGATGTCTTAGGGAGCAAATTTATCAGGATGTCTATTGTCACCTAGGCACAAAAACCTGTCCATCCTGACTTATGCTGTCTGTGTAATCCCTTTTACGGTGAGGGTGGTGAGGTGCTGGACCAGGTTGCCAGAGATGTGGTGGATGTTCCATCCCTGGAGACCTTCAAGGCGAGGCTGGATGAGGCCCTGGGCAACCTGATCTAGCCGCACGCATCTCTGCTCATTGCAGGGGAGCTGGACTAGATGACCTTTAAATATCCCTTCCAGCTCGAAGGACTCTATGATTTCTATAAATTTAGGATGCTCTCCAAGGCTATTCCCTATCTCAGGGATGGTTTTGAAAAACAAATTCTCACCAGTGTTAGCCCAGGTTACCCCTCTCACTGTTGTACTCTTGGAGCTACAAGTAGTTTTTGCAAATGGGAGTCTTAGTAAGGTTTTGAAACAAAAGCAAAGCAGTCTCAGCTTGCATATGCCCAACGGTATGTATGAATATCTACCATTTGCACCAACCTTTGTGAGACCACAACCTGCAGGCATTTTTGCCTTATCATTATCAACATCTGAATTTCAGCTATTACAGAACGTTGCACATTAACCAGCCACCTGCAGAAGCTCATTTTCCATAAAAGACTCCAGAAATGCAGACACATTCATTTACAAATGCCTGTATGACCTCCTCCAACATTTAATGCCATCCAAAATTACAATCCTTATGTTCATTGACCACAGATGGAGATGTGGAGATTGGTACTTGTTATGGTGTGTGGCAAAGCTGAGGCTGACTCCTGGTGGACTGTTCCAAAATCTGGATGTATTCTTTGCTAAATGCCTGTGTCACTGCTATTTTCTCTGAAGAGAACAAAAAGTAGTTCTGTTTTTGTCTGGTGCTTTGAGAGTTTGGAAACAGAATAATGAGGAGTTTCAAAATCTCTATCTTTGCTTCCTGCTTGACTTTGTTGGGTTTTTTATTTTATTTTATTTTTTAGCCAGTAAGGTTGTATGTGTTTCAGGAGATGGGTGAAAAACAGTTTTCCATCTGCCCCAAGTACTGTTAACATTCAGAGCAGAGATCACGTTCTTTTATGTTCTCCCTGTTATTAGATTAGCATCATCTGAACACCAAATAGGCAAAATTAGCATTACCAGTTTTTTTGGGGGGGATTTCCAGTTCCAAGTCTGAAATTCTGCAGAACAGGCATTCACTGTCAAAGCATTACTAATAATTGTAGCTAACAATGCTGTTTATGTCCTCTTATCTTCCCGCAGGACTCTAAACATTAAATGTGGGCTGAAAAGGAAAGCAAAGTAAATTGTATAAATAGAACATTCTATCTCCACCTTAGAGTTATTAAAGGGCATTTAATTTTGAAATAAAAAGTCAGCTAATTCTTCAAAGTGTATACGTTCTCTGGCATTCAGCTTCCCACACCTGACAAGCATAGGTTAAAAGACATTCTCACTATAAGCAGCAAACAATTGTGCAGGCTCGAAGTAATCACACAATTTGTCACTTTAAAGCCCACTTGAAAACTAAAAGCTCCAGGATTCTTATAACTGCATTATAAACAATTTACTATCTCTAGCTTATTGCTTCAGCTATCTTTTCTTAAGATGTTTCCCCTTCTCTACTCTGCAGCTCTTCCTTTGTGATATGCAGGATGTGTTTTTTTCTTCCAGCTTGCAAAATTAACCTTACAGAAGAGGGGAGTAAAAAAACATCGAATCATTGTCCGGTGTTTTGTCCTTCAGCTCAATCTCTTCGAGGTCAGATAAACACTGATGTCAGCACCAGGGAGGCTGTCCATGCTGTCCCTGGTTTGGGGAGCAGGGTGCAAGTTGTCCCTTTCAGCAGCAAGCCGTTAGATTAGCTCAGCTCTGTTACAGCACCACAGCTGGAGATGTCAAAGCTGATCTTAACCTCTAGCAAAACAAGTGCCCCCAATCTGATTCTGGCAGCTTTTTGCTAGTCAATGGCTTGCTGCTGTTTGCAGTTTCACTTTGGTCAGTTCTGTGTTTCCCCAGAGAATCACAGCTCAGTGTAAATGCCCATCTGTGAGCTGCCCTCCAGCTGAGACATCCCCCTCCTTTTGACCTAGCAGAGTGTTTACAAACTGTAAATCTTTCCTTATCAGCAGTGTGTTATAGCATGGAATTTCTGCTCTTGCTGCTTTCTTGCTTTAAGCTTTGGTTAGGCTTTCACTCTACTTCTATAGAAAACATCCTTTTCAAGTTCTCTTTTGGCCACTTCTTTTTGTGACACAAATAGATTGTTTCAGGTCATTTGGTGCAGGCATTTCAGGCTGGCTTACAAACCTTATATCCCCAGATTGAGGACTGCTCAGGAACTGAAACTTATTCCCCATTAGTGTCTTCATCTCAAATTCCCCAAGCCAGTCAACTAACCAGAAGCCGAGCAGCAAAATATCTCCAAATCAACCGATACCACTAACAAAAAAAGAGCACAAATCCCAGTGTCTGCACAGTCCCCGCCCCCTAAATTAATCTACCTTGAACAGATGAGGGGCAGGAGAAATCAGGTGAAAAGGTCAAGCATGTGGGAGCTGTCCCCAGCTCTGTGCCTCAGAAGCAGGTTGAAGCTGTAGGAGTGCGGAGACAAGTGAGATTCTCAGAGGGTTGTATGGGCACAGGCTGGGCTCACAGGTATGCAGCAGGGGCCTTCAAGTGGATGTGAAGAGTGGCTCCAGGGATATCAGCAGTCCCCAGGCAGTGAGCAGTCCTCCTTTACTTTTTCATGTTCTCCAAGACCTCAATTATACACACAGCTCAGCTTTTAGGTCTGTATCTTACCTCAGAAATGCCTCCTGCTGCTATCCTGGACAGCCAAGAGATTTACCTGTGGCTTCTTTGGGCTATCGTAGCCTGTAAATCCAAAAATGCTTTAAACTATTCTAAGCCAGGAATGACACCCAAAGCCTTCTTTACACCACATTACCCCTTCACCTACACAAGAAGTACAGGGCTGCTGTGAACTGTAGCAGAGAACCTGCTTTTTTAGGCTCAGTTGTGACCCATATTAATTGTCCCCATCATTCTCTGCCAGTTCATTGAGCAATTGCACCCAGGGCTGTGCTGGCACAGAGGGGCAGGTGGAGCTGGATGTCCTCCCAGGCACACAGCTGGCTTGTACTGGCCTGCAGTTATACCAGGGACAGCCATAGCTGTGTCTCCACTGTGCAGCTCTATGGAGTTGCTCTGAGCATCCTGCTGGGACTGCCCAGAGACCCCTCTGTCCTCTTCAGCAGATGCCCACACTTCAGAAAAAGCACACTGCAGGATCCCTCCTGCTCCGCAGTCCTCTGTGGGTAATAATTACCTGCATGTCTCATTGTGCCTGGCAAGGGCAAATGACCCTATAAGCTCCCTTCTACTTACAGCTCTCTCTGCTCCACAGCAATTAATGATTTCTTTCCAAAAACTGCCACTGACCAATTGATTAGTATAATTAAGTTAAAGCTCAGAGCAATTATTTCTAACCTTGTGTTTTAAAAATTAATTTGTACTGAAAACCTGTCTATCTTCCCAACTTCATCTATTGCTTTAATGACATACATTGCAGAACTCTTCTATCTGATCCTGCCTCCTACAAAAGTTATTGAAATTCAAGTCCTCTTTTTGAAGAAGGACATGGGCTTGCATCTTTTTTTTAAATGAAATCTTTTGATACAGCCATGACAACCGTACATAAAACCTGAACTTTCAAGGACACAAACATCAGAAGTTGAACATGCTCCTACTGAGAAAGAGGCTAGAGAGACGAGAGAATTTGGGATGTGTATTCTGTTGAGCATTTACTGATCCGATTCTACATACAGAGTACTTCTACTTCCCCAGTCACTCTGTAGGCTGCTAGGGGGTCAAGGAAGGAAGCAGCAGGCCGGAAGGTTTGTGCTGTAGCTGAGCTGCTCCTGGGGATAAGGAGGGCAGGCAGTCTGAATGCTGGAGCAGGAGCTGCACTAATCTGCCATAGGACAGGTGGCACAGGGCTTTTCCCTTCCTGCACTGAGACTAGGGGTTGTACATAAATTACTAAAAACTAAGAAATGTTTCAAGGTTACCACGCCAGTGTAAGTATCAGCATGATGCCTTTATCACTTCTCAAGTTCCCTTCCCTTGCTATCTTCCTAATGTAATTGATGCTCAGTTGTTTCATATCAGATTGCATAAAACCTGAGTCCGTTCTTTCCTAGGTTTTTGACTGTAAAAATACGCAAGCCTTTCTTACAGCTCAGGCAACATCTAGCATGGAAGATCTCCGACTGTGGCTTCAGACAGTAGGTAATACAGAATCCTGCGTTTATATCATCTTCGATGCCAGATAGATTCATTCAATTTGAGTCCGTTTGGTGAGTCTGGATGGACAGAGAGAGTAATTCCAGGCAGAAGGTGAATTTTTCATAGCTGTTCAGGTAGAAAATGTTACAGAGAGTAATTTACGCTTTCCTACAGTCCTGACACAGCTGTTTACTTCATTGTATGATTTACACTCTAGAGAAAAAATAGTAGCAAGAGTGACTCTTCTCTCAGATCCTTTATTTTCCTCACTGCAGATTTCAGCAGCTCTATTTCCTAGCCTGATTTCTTACCAACTCACTAGAAATATTTATCTGCTTCAAAGAACAGAAAGTAAAGCAATTAATCCTCTTCCTTCAGGAAGCCCCTGCACTGCTACCCTGCTTCCTCCGACAGGCTCCCTGTTGCTGCGCCCGGAACTTCATCAGAAAGCCGTTCACACATTTTCATTCCGGTATGGCAACTCCTCATTCAAACACACAGAAGATCCATCCTGCCTCTGGTCTCAGGCTATCAATAAGTGCCATTGGCTCAGCAGGCATTAAACCTATTCTTTAGAAGATGGCTCCCCAAAGGCCATTTAACCATCACTTTTTGAAGATAGGCTGGTACCTAATTTTTGGTAATGGCATAAATGTGTGTGAAATGCCATTGCTGCCTACGAAACATAGAGGAAGAAGGAAGAAGACATTATAATATTTAGAAGTAGAATGAAAAAAAGTAAAAAGAGCATTGCCTCATACTACTAGACAGGCAAAACTACAAAATCCTACAAAAGCATTTATTACTTATGCAGCCAACAAGGATTTGTAATTGCAGAATAATTCACTGAATTATAATTAAGACATACACTACATTTCCTACAACACTATAAATCCAAATTTCACTATAAATTCAAATTCTACTGAAGTGTGAATCTTGAGATTTAGAGCTGCTATCTCTATCTGTAGTGTATATATCATTTATACTTTATATCCTGATATGGGGATCCCTCTTGACCTTGAGCAAAGGGCATACCACTGCTTTAATGGAGTATGGCAACACTTTAAAAAGCAGTCCCCACAGAATGCAAATCTGGTTGAGGCATTTAGGGGCCTAAATATATGTCATTATATATGTAATCTGTTTTTTATTTTGATTGAGGAGCTCATCTGCAGCCACAGGAAAGCAAAGACTTCACTGTATTTTAAAGGTTAGGAGTATTTTGGACTAAGGAAACAGACTTCTTTCTTCCTTTCACGTGTGAGGATTTCATAGCAAGGCCTACAGATGCCCATAGCATGGAGACCAAAATGCTGTGGACTCACTTTGGGGAAATATCTGCATAAAAAGAAATATGGGATGGGAAACAAGGGATGCAGCTAAGGAAGCCAGAAGCAATAGGGAAGTGCACTTAGCTGAGGGAGAATAGCTGGTAAAGCGCATTTGTCTCACAAAGAGCCAGGTTCAGAGCACTTTTCCACCTGTTCCAAAGTCTCTGAGCAACGTTGTCTGTGGTTGTGTGCCCTCTACAGCATTTGTGTGTGTGTGGAATATGTTCAGAAATTTATTTTCCTCTTATATAATCAACTGCATGTTGCTACATGTTTTGTCAAATTAACTCCCGTGACTGAATAAACTACTGATTTGTAACTTTTTATAAAGCAAGCAAAGACAGTAGAAAGCTCTTGTTCTGACAGTAGATGAAGAAAAGAAAAGGTCTGTAGAAATGTTGGATGTTCTATTTAATAAGAAGCTTAATAATCTCTGTAACTTCAATAGGGTGTAAGAGAGTGCACAGTAGCTAAGTTCCAAATTATGATAGCCTTTACCTTGTCAAATCTCAGAGAGATCATTACTCCTGGTAAGGAATGTAATTATTCTAGAGGTTTACAAAATTGCTCAGCAGTATGTCTTATTTTTGTTTTATTCATAATAGTTCAGAAGTCATCTCAAGGCATCTACCTCTCCAAAATGGGTATGCATGTACTCTGTGTACATCACACTGTGCTCCTGTGCTTTAGTATGTGGTGAGAAGAATGGCTTTTTTGGCTCATTAGAAGCTGTAATGAGTATGTAGTGCGTGCACATACCATCCATGAATCTGCTGTTTGAGGTAAACAGAAGTCTGGCAAGCATGCACGATAATTGTTTGTTTGATGGGGAAAAAATGGTGACTTTTATTTGCATTTTATTTGCAATACAATGACAACTTTTTTTTGCAGAAATTCATTGATACATTCCATGTGCAAAAATACCTTACACTTCTGTCAAAGCACACGCATGTGTACATATATATATGTATATATATATATATATAGACACTGAGGAAGATAAATGAGAGCTTGCATCCACTCTATAGGGCAAGAGAAAGGAGAAAATACAGTGGAAATTGTCTTGCATTCATGTCCAAAGCTGTGATTGCAATCCTTTTTGGAACTACCATTGCAGATAGAGTAGCTAGGACACGTTGTTTTATGTCTACTTCAAAAAGACCGTGTCAATGAGAAAAAATGAATCACATGCAGTGAAATCATATGTAATGAAAGCTAGTAACTCTTCAAAACAAACAAAACATTCGAAAAAGCAGACTATGAAAATAAGAGATATGGAGGAAAAAACAGAAGCTGAATGTGTATTAAAAACTCCACAATAAAATTTTTGGTGAAGCTTCTGTAGGTAAAATGAGAAAGGCAGATATTCCTTTTTTTGTCATCTCACTCTATTGAGAATACCAGAGGAGAATTCCCACTGGCAGCTGAATACACAGCAGCCCTTGTCATCTGATTTGTAAAGCACATCAGCACTCAGCATAAAACACAGGGACAAACACCATGAGGACCTGCTTTACACAATACTGTGCTGGAGCCATGGATTAACGCATACAGAGGCTGAAGTGACCAGTCCAAGAAATGAGAGGAGAAAATATGGGAAAGACTACAGTGAACCCTAGATGTAGGGCAGGGACAGGCACCCGATTGAGTGGTAAAACCACCATGTGTGCACATGTGTATAACCACTCACTGGGTGTCTTTTTCTTTTCAATCTTCAGGAAGAGGCAGCCAGAGTTCTCGCCCACCAGCCAGTGTCCGTCGGCACATGTGCAGCTTTGAAAAACCCCACACTGCAATGAATGTGTAAGAGAAGCTGCATGAAAAAGAGTGGTTTTACCCCTTGCTTTCTCTTTCTCATTGGTTTATCATGTCTAATGATGGGACAGATGTGGTGCATGCCAATAAAGATGGGAAATTTGCTTATGTCCCCTGTTTCAAACAATGCCTTAGTCTGATTATCCAGATGTGATGAAGAGGATACTCAACAATGTTTTTGCAGCTTTTACTTTTTTTTTTAAGTCACTTTTATTTGTAAATGCCTACAACTTTGTGTATATATATATATATATATATCTATTATATATCTTTTTTTTTTTTTTTATTAATTTTATGTTCTTTTTTTTCCATTTAGCCATCTTATTTTCTTTACAGTTATGCATGGAGGTGACGTTACCCTCCATGCTTTAAACAACAATCTAGTGGCTGTCTCATGGCAAGACACCTTTGCTGTGCATAGCTCTTGCTGACTGGTTTGGTTAGTGAGCTGCAGCTGCAGAGCCTGCAGAAGGAACACAGAAAACACTGGTTTGGTGGCATTGGAGAGCTGGGAAATGATGTGCAGGCACATGTAAATAAAAGCTGCAGAATCTGACCCAGGAACAAAGAGTTGTCATAACATATCTCTAAAGAAAAGCAGATAATTTTTGCTGTTACAGATTTTGAAAGATGTTCAGATTCTGAATATTCTCCATTCAATGAACAGTAGCAAAGTGTAGTCAATCCAAAATAGAAGTGCAAATACTGCCCTCTCTTAAGTAAAAACACAAATCCAGTGAAGAAAACATGCTGTCTGTTGCAGAAACAGGACAGCCTCACCCTGTACTTTCCAGGATAGATTTATGATCCTCTCCATCTGATAAACTGCAGATGTGAAGCAGTCCTGGTCTATGCCCCAGGGAAGGTTGTGCAGTGATGAGGTGGAAATCTGCCACTGAGAAACCCAGCATTTAGAGCTCATCTAGTCAGCCACAGAACACTGCAGTCCCATATCTACCTTTGAGAGGCTACATTACTTGTGGGCAGGTAACAATTATGTTAATCCAGTCAAATCTGCCCCTCTGGTTCACAGATCAGAAGAAATAAATGCATTGTATCATATACTGGGTGTAGCAGCTAGGTTTGCCTCTCTAAAAGACAGTGTAAGGAACAGTACAGAAGTTGTTGGACAGAAGTTGCCATTTTCTGATGTGGAGCAAGTGGTGCAGATTTTCAGGGCACAGACTGCCAATTATCTGTCTGGAGAAATGAGTGATGAAATCTGCGTCAAACCATTAGGAAGGAAAGAAAGATGAATGCAACAGATTGTATTCAAAATGCATGGATACAACAGATAAAATTCCTGAGCATGGGGAAGGATGAGCTGTTTGCCTGCTCTTTGCATGGCAATGCCTGGGATTTCTTTTTTTTTCAATCCAGAAAAAAAAAAATCCTCATCCACATGATGTCCTGAGAAACACTTCTGATGCATCTCCAAGCATTCAGTGGGACTTCAAACACTTGTGGTAGTTATACAGACAAGTAAGGCTTTAAAAAGCAGCTGATCCTTTCAGATCTGCTAAGCACAGAGCTTTGTCTTCTTCCCCCTCTGCTGCCCTGAGACTTTCCCCTCCCTTCAGCTAGAGGATGCATTCAGAGGTCTGGCAGCACGGCACTATGGTGGAGCAGGGTGCATCCTCCACCAGAGATGCCTGAATTCTCCATAACCTGGCAGCTTGGCTGAGCTATATAGTCATGCAACTGGCATGGCACTAGCTGTCCATCACTGCCATTTGACCTCATGGCTGAGTGTCAGTCAGAAGATCTGGAGCTCATCAGTCAGGATTTCCTATGGAAGCCCCATGCTTTGCTGCCCAATGTGCTAAAAATGAGCAAGGGTGTTGCCTTCCAGTTTCAGGCAAACAGGTGTAGGGACCTGAAACTCATTTTTTTGATACACGCAAGTACTTAGGATTATTGTGTTAAGATCAGTCTCCATTCTCCATTTGGTCTTGTGGATATCCAGAAATGCAGAACCATGAAAATATGGAAGAATAACAACTGATCACCATAATAAAAATTTGAGAAACATCAGCTTTGAGTTCCAGGGCTCTTTTCTTCTGAAGCCGCAGCTATTGCCATGGAAACTTTCAGATACACCCAGAAAACCCACAGCCCTGATGTGCTGGTTCATCTCCTACAGCATATTAGAGCTGTAGAGCTCTACATCACAAGTGGGGTGTCTCGTGACTAAGCTTCCTATGGCAACTCGGTTAACATTGCTTTCAAAACACTGCCCTACTACTAGCAGCGTGTTAAAGCAAGTCTGATATGTCTTTGAGTACTATTTGAACTGTTAGGAGTTTATTTTATTATCTATTATACCATTATCTGTTTTCAGGGTGATGCTGAGAGAAAGAGCCCATTGACTGTTAGTGCAATAAAACTGCAAGGGCCTCACACTTTTTGGCAGTAAACGTACAGAGCAACCACTGGGAATTTTCTGATAGAACTATTGGCTAGGAAACATTATGGATTTTCAGAATAATTTGCACTTTTATAATTTTCTTAAGTTCTCACTGTGCACATACATGCTATGTGAAATACTTTCTACACCCTGTGTTAATTCCTTCTCAGATATTTGAAATCTATTACTGAGTTGTTGCACCAAACTGAATATTTTCAGCTATTTCAGCTTTCCCTCAGACACTCTGCTCTGTTCCTTATGTTTTTTTTGTTTGTTTGTTTGTTTTTTGTTGTTGTTGTTGCTATTCTCTATATAGCACTCAGCTAATCAGTATCTTCCTCATTAAAAATGTGGTTCCTACAGAACCACAGAAAGATTACAGAAAGCAAGGAGAAATTTACCACCATCTTAATTAAAATTAACCTACATTTAAAGGAAAGTTATTTCCTGTAAATTCACAAAGGTATCTCTGTAGCATGGGTACTTTTGAGTGGGGAACACAAAATTTGTTGGTTATTATGCTCTAAGCCCATTAATTTCTTATTTAACGGCAGTTCTAGATCTCTTTCTGCAATGATTCTTTTGAAGGAATATTTTTGAAGGTTGTTGATCATCACAGCCTGCCAGTCCTACAGACTACTAGGTCTTATTTACACTCACATAAACTTATCATATATTAATTTAATTCAATCATTTTCTTCCCATGTTCCTAAGCTTTCCAGGTTCCTTTGCACAATACACGGTAATTTTCAGTTTTCAAGCTGTATTAGCTGTGTTTCTTTCCAAGCCTGTCTGAAAAAATGAACTCACTTCAGGTATTGCCAATGAGTGCAATGCTGTGAATTTATCTTCAAGCGTGCAGCATGAGGAACATCTTCAGATAACAGAGATGTACTTCTCCACTGATATCAGAGGATCTATGACACCATGCATTTCCTTTGCTCTAACTTTGAAATCCTTTAAAAAAATCACAATGGCAAACCAGTAAGGTATATTTATTTAGAAAATTTATTTCTAAACAACACTAAAATAAATATTCTTTTTTATTTTATTTTATTTTAAGAGTACCTTTTAAATACACTTTGATTTGCAGGTTTTTGATCTTCATTTCTTGAATGCTGCAATAATTTCTCTGTGGCTTGGGACAAACTGATCATTATCCTGAGTTTTGTATTATCTATTAGAATAAGTTCTTTTTTTCCAAGCAACATTGCAGTAGCGATTTGTTATTCTATTTAAAGTACTTAATTAATAGTTTGTGACCTGCAACTCAGCTCTTTAATTTGGGGTCATTCACATATTGCCAAAGCTAATAGAGCTCTGCAAATATATTTCTTCGAATTATTTGCAGTAATTTATTTTAAATCATTTTGACATGACAGAATAAGCAACTCCCTGAACCAAATTTTTCTGACCTAAACCAGAATCCTGTGGGTAGGATCATGGATCACATCACAGCATACTCAGGCTAAACACAACTTCTAAATCCACTTTACAGTACGTATGTCACCAATGAAATTTAAAAAGAGAGAAGGAAAGTCAAAAGTCAGCAAAAAATCATTTGTCAATAGAGTTACGTATATTAGAAAGCCCAGGTGTGAGTCAGATTAAAGAAACACTTAACTTTTGCAGCAGAGTAACTAAGGAAGGAATAACTACTTAAGATTTACTTGACGCAAGGTATAGGCAAGGCAGGGGATTAGAAACGAGGCCATGGGCTTGTGCCCACCCACCCACAACCTCAGGTTTCACCAGGCTCTGCCTATGCAAGACACTCTGACAGCATTATTTTCTCCTGCATTTTCTGTATACCTGCTTTCTGCGTGCTCCTTCCGTAACACATTTAAAGTAGCTCTCTATTTAACATAGAACATTTTGTCCCATGTACAAGACAAGCAATTTATTTTGCCCTAAAAAAAAAAAAAAACAAAAACAAAAAAACACAACAAGGAGGGGAGAGGCAAGGAAAAGTTAGTCATTTACATTTCCAGAAACACCAGTGGGAGGTTAAACTTTGCTCTAATTACACAGCACTACAAAAAGAGTTGGAGTCAGACTATGAGAACTACTGTAAGATCCTCTTATCACTGATGTGGAGATTACACTGTAAATAGACTACAGCTGAAATGGTTTGTTATTTTGCTTTTTAAACAGCCCGTCCCCTTCTTTGTAGATGATACAAAGTGATGTTTGTCTGGCAAGAACCCTGAGCATAGATCAGATTGAGAGTGTGGTGGGTGATGACTCTCTCGCTCTTGGATGAGAAACAAAAAAGTTAAACCTGGGTTAGGGAAAGAGATGAGTCCCTGGAAGCAATGCTAGAAAAATCAGGCTTGCAGGAACATGTTAACAATCTGCTCAAGTCTGCTAATGAGTGATGGGCCTGCCTGCTACTGCTTGCTAAAAGGCCCTGAGGAGATTATCCCCTTAGTACAGGGAAAGATCACTAACCTGGAAAAAAAATAGTTCCCCTCTTTAACCAAATTACACGCTACCGTGGCCGTGCTGAAGTGCATGGATGCTATGATGGAAGAGACCTTGGAAACAGATGCAAAACACCTACGGTGTGCTGCAGTGGAGGTACTAATCTTAAATTCTAGACTAATATGTTTGATTCTCGGGAGTGGTAAGATTGCAGCAGGGCAGAGTTCTGCTCAGGTTTATTCCTGCTGCTTATATGGCTGCAGAGCTGAGAAAAGCTAGTTGATGGCTACATGCTTTTTTGTAGGCACATTAAGAACTCCCCTGCCTTGGAGGGCATCAGCGTCTCCTATTTGGGCTGACAAAGGCTTTGTCCCATACCTTTTGGATGGGGCTTTTCTTTTTTTTGCTTTTCTTTTTTTGTTCTCCTTCCCTACTTCCATAGGTTAACTATCTCTGTATGAATGTGTGGGGACAAACTTACATGTGCTGATTTCTAGAGCATGTTTTTAGGGGTAATAGCGCTACAATGCTTGAAGGGTAAAACATCATTTGTTGACTGGGCAGTACCTGACACTGACCTCATCTAGTTGCTGATCAGATATTTTAGGCTTTGGTTAGAACCTAATTCCTGTTGACAAAATCCTTTGTTTTTTTTACATTGTGTTTCATGTCCCTTCCTTAAATATTAGTTTCATAGAAGGTGCCATTAGATTATCCCAATGCCTCCTTCCATCTGTGGCATTTCAAACAGTTAGTGTAGTGATTACAAGAAGGTAGGTTTGGACAAAGCTTCAGTCTGTGAATGAAATCAAGGGAACATATCATTTCTTCTGTAACCTCTTCTGCTGGTTAAGTACCACTGTTACTTGAAAAAAAAAATAATCTTATATACTTGCCCTCTAAAGATAACATATGCAACTCTGGCATCCCAAAAGGAAAAAAAGGGAATTAAGCCTAAAAGGTCAAGAAACCTCCCTTCCTTTTTGTTCTCAAAGACTGCTTGACTGGATGCCCAGCTGTTTCACGCTGGCAGTGACAAGCAATACATCACTACGATGAGGAACCATTTCCCGCTGTGTGTGTTCCTGAAGTTAAATTCATTCAAGCAACCTGGGAATACTATTCAATTTAACTCTTTTGTGTAGTATCATTTACAGAGTTTTTAATGCATAAAAAGTTCAAGATAAAAGAGACAGAAGATTCAGCCTCATAGGTTATAAAGAACATAGTTCTCTACACTCTATATCTCAGGCTGTTGCTTCACTGGTGAGAAGTGATAGGATCAAAGAGTTGCATTGACTAAGTTACCTTAGAGCACTGACTCTCAGAAATGGGGCAATCACCTTCCACCTCAGGTGCATTCAGTCTCTAAGATATGGAGAAACTTTTGCCAACTAATGGCTGAAGTAAAACATTTTCAGGGCCTTACCATATGAGGAGGAACCACCTTGTGTGAATGTTCCCAGGCTTGATATTGAACCAAGGAAAGTCAGATTCCACAGGCACTGGCAGGAACAGGACTTTCCTTTTTGCTTGTGATTGAACTCCAGTCTAAAGCAGTCCTATCCATAAGCAAGTACAGGATTTGGGGCAGATGGAGACTCTTACAACAAACAGTGAGCCATCTAAGAAGCTATAAGCATGTCCTCAAATGAGGAATAGCTGGGCAGGAATATTCTGGATTTCTGCCTCAGATTTGGACATATCACTTCTTTTAAAGACTTTCTGCAAGTAACTATTAATGTCAGAACTTCTGACTTATTTTGTGTCTATAGTAATCAGCTGAAAATATCTGAAAAGTAACTACTCTGGAGTCATCTGGAGAAAACTTTGTGAAGGTTGGTGCATGTATTAAAACGATGTTTTGAATTACCAATGAAAAATAGCAATGGAATTGCTCATGGATATCACGTATCCAGTAAAGATTCACACAGCAAATGTATTTGTGCCTATGCCCCTAAAATACAGCTCTAGACAAAGCTGTGATGAAAATTGAGAAACGGTAACTAAATTTCAAGTGTGTTCTTGCCTATAGAGGAAAAATCAAGCCCATCTTATATGTTAATAGGAGACCCAACAACCTATTTGGACATCTAGGCTAGGTGTAAAGATTTGAAGAAATAATACTTGGAGTGTTACACTGGGTAATCACAACTGCAAACCTTAAGATCTCTTGAGGAGATTTGCTACCAGGCACTAAGTGTGAAGTCTAAATACTGTAGGAATTTGTATAATGGATAGATAGGAAAGGTAAATAAATTCATGCTGTACATGAAACAGATAACTTGTACTAGTTAAAGCAAGAAGACAGCTCCTTTCAGCTCCTCACTGGGCACAGAATGCCACATTTTCAATACCCTAGATGTGATCCAGCTTGGTGCTCTCTCCTGACTTTGTGTGGCAAAGCAGCCTTTCCCACATTCTAAGTGACAAAAAACTTCAATTTTTACCTTTTGCCTCTAAGACTTCTTCCAAAAAAACTGTGACAATCACTTAGCAAATGATGACCATACAGTCAGGATTGCTCTGACTGCTTCGCACCGGTGAACTAATTCCTGTCAAACCAATATACAGTTTAGGTCTGAGCTTTTCCAGCCCCATCTTTACATTTTTCCTAGATGTCAGTTACTGTCATTCAAGGTGACTGGCCTTTATTTCAGGATAGCAAACGTTTTTCTTGCATGTTAAATTTTAATTCTACTAAAATGTGTCAATCTAAGCAAAGCACAACTGCCAGCCAGCTGCCCAGCAAGATAGAGCCCATGTATCTCCATGGTACTGTGGTGACAGTCTCAAATTCATTAGCAGGTTCATGTTGCAGGGGCACAACAAGCAGAGCAAGTTGAGAGAGAACTGGAGTGAGAGACTGAGGAGAACAGTAATAGAAAAGAGATTTCCCAGCGGAAATCTCCTGAGTGACCCCATTGAGAGCCACTGTGAGAGGCATGGCAGGCAGAGGCAAGGCACTTCAACAGCGCTAGCTTTCCTTGCACAATAAGCTGGTAACAGATAAAACCCGATTAAGTGGTTTATTTACATGTGGGTATTGTGGTCCCACAGTTGTGGCACAGTTTGATTCAAGTACAGCTGTTACCTTGGGCTCGATTAAGTACATTAAGAAGAGTGCTACAGAAGAAACAACTCATAAAAGCAGACTCTGAGTAAGGGGAAAGAAAATGATCTGAATAGGAGGATGAGACAGAGTTAGCAAGTTCCTTAAAAAAACAGCACTTGCTTTTTGAGGTAAAATACAAAATCTTGGAAATAAAGTTAGGTAGATACTAAACAGATGGTGTGAGGTTGGATTCGAAAGTGAAATGATGCACCAGAGCTAGATACAAAGAGGTAAATATTGCAAAAGTGGGCTTAGCTTAGGAGCCTACAGACAGTAATCAAGTTTTTTCAGAAAAGCCTTCTGCAGTACTTATGAGCTATAGCATGAGCAAAATACTGTATCAGAGCACCTGAATTATTTTCCTCTCTATTTATGAAGAGTTTGCAAATCTTGGTACGTTAAAATATTACTTTAAAATTCATTCACGCCCAGTAGCTAGACTCATTTTCTTATCTCAGTGACACTTCAGGAAAATATCATATCACAGCTCTTTTTGTATCAAAATTAAAGTGCTTCTAAGCCCTCATTCTTATCTTTTCGTTAGTCACTACAAAGAGGCTGGTTTCTTCAGCTGGGAATTTGGTTACTTTGTTTTCCTCCACGTGAAAGCTCTAAACACAAACAGGTTCTACTGACTACATGCTTTGGGGAGTTATGAATTTTTTAGATTGGTATGTTCTTGCAAGCCAGTTCCCACTGAGATGGTGAATCACAGGTCTGGAGTCTGGAGCTGGAGATGAACATCACAGTTTGGGTCTTCCTCAAAGCTCTTTTTTTTTTCTCTAGCATTATTTACTGTTCAGCAAAGAAGTGCCATGTTATTACATATATTTCTTTTCCCTTTTGCCAGTTTAACATTCATCTGTGTTGTCCTCATTTCTCCCAATTACCTCAAAGTTGGCCAACAATATTTTTACAAAATTCAACTGGTAATTATTAACTCTTTGAGAAACAGGAGTGCAGGACTCACAACAAGAAAAAACGAAATACTCAGAACATTGCAGGCAGTATGAAAGGGAAGCAATCTCCTCTGGTGTTTGCAGCACCACCAGGCAACAGTGGCTGTGCCAGCCTCCCACTCAAATTGCCTCCCACCTGTGCTGCAATCTTGGAGCCTGAAATGTAATCCTTTTTTTGTTTCTGCTCCCTGACGGTTGAAACTCTGAGATAAGGCTACTAATAATCTCAGTATTTCTCCTTAGCCTTCAGTTCCCACCTAAGTGATGCATATTATAATTTCTGAATGATCTCTACTACATGACCTGCAATTTAGTAATTGCTTGATCAACTGAAACACCACTCAGTTCCCTGTCCCACCAGCTGTTAATGAGAGACAGCTCTGCTTTGAGTGCTGCTCTCTGGAAGGCTCAGGGAAATGTAAAGGCACTTCCACTTTCTTCCACATTCTCACTGTGAACCTGACCATCAGGTTCTCCTTTAGCCCTACACCCAGGTCGTGGAATCCAGTGTGGGATTTTGTTGGGATGTAGCCCGCATGAGAAGTCAGAGGGCTCAACTCACCATGGTCATGTTGCTTGTTCCTCCACCCACACAAAGTGACTGTTTTATCCAACATTTTATCCTGGTTTGTAAATAATGGTCACTGGGGAAGAACTTGGTTCTGTCTGTGCAGCGAGAGATCCCTGCAGTGGCAGTGTTTCCCAGTGGGGAGTGCTGCCTGGGGACTTCGTTTGGACACTGGAAGGTGAGATGGAGCCTACAGATGGGCTGGGTAGGTGGAGGATCTGGGCATGCTGCTACCTAAGACCTGAAGGAGGCCATGCGTGTCCATCGTTTCTGTCATGCTAATTTGCCCCTGTGAGGGGGATGGGAAATTAAAAGAATATGTTACTAATGCTTCCTCTTGCTATCCTGAGTGTTGAAGGCTAAGGCTGTAGGTGATTTTTCTTCCAACTGTTTGGAAATATTTCCTATAAGCTGTAAAACAGGCTTAATTAAAGCTCTTCCTGTGATGTTATTTTTCTTTTTCTCTGCCGCCCTGCAAGATGTAGTGAGCAAACATAGATAAAAAACGAAATAGCTGAGGATCCTCAAAGCCAGCCTTCCTATAGCCTTTCCTGTGGGCTGGGCTTTGCAAGGTGGCAGTGGGGCACAAAGCCAGTGCCAATTGCTTCTGGCCAAAAATTGCTGATGTTAAAAGATGCTGTTATTTCCTTTTGTAGTATTTATGGCAGGTCACGAAGAACTGGGGGGGAGGAAAGGGAGGTTTTTTAATGAGGTGTAGAAATCAATTACATAGGCTTGTTTGTTATATTGTCTGTGTCTGAGTAATGTAAATGCAAATAAACCCATCTTTATTTTATTCATAGTTCTAATGGAAAGTCTGTGTCATGGTCTGAACCAGGTGGAAGACAAGCTTCCAAGGGCGAGCACATGTGGCACAGACTCTCAGTGCATGTGAAGAACCAGGAGACAGGGTGCAATCAGACAGCCGTGATCAAACCCCTCACTAAAAGCTACCACGGCCAAAGCAAGAGCCTGACTTTTACCGATATGAGCAGCAAGACTCTGTACAACGTGGAGGAGGAAGAAGATAGAGAGCCTGTCCGCCTCAACCAACCCAGCAGTCCCTCCATGGTGGTGCATAGGCGGGTGGCAACCACCCCACCCTTACAGGCTGCAGCGGAGGAGACAAGTCTCTTCCTGCCCGAGCAGTCCTCCAAGGACTTGCCCCTGCAGCCCCGCTCTCTCATGGAGCAGCTGCAAGGGGTGGTCAACAAGCTGGCCACTGGCATCCCTGACTTCAGTGCTGTGCTCCCCGCACCTGGTTCAGGGAACGGCGTGCGGCCTCCTCAGCAGTCACCCCTGTTGCCTCTCCAGGCAGCTGACTTCAGCGGGGAGCCCCTGTCTCCCCCGGCCGAGGAAGCAGAGAGTGAGAAGCTGAAGCTCATTCAGGGATACGTCTATGAGAAGAGCACAGAGGATGAGGAGGAGGAGGAGGAGCCGGCGACCAGCAAGCTCACCCTGGAAGACTCGCCGGCACTGACGCCTCCATCCCCTTTCCGGGATTCGGTGGCTTCGGGCAGCTCCGTGCCCAGCTCTCCTGTGTCGGAGTCAGTACTCTGCACGCCCCCAGACATGACCTATGCTTCTGTCATCCTGAGGGATTATAAGCAGAGCTCATCCACCCTGTAGAGCATGGATGCTGCTGCGGGAGATGTGGCTCAAAGGACTTTGGCAGCTGCCTGCTGTTAGGGCCTGGGGAAGTATATCCCCAGGGGTGGCAGAGAAGGAGCGGAGAGCAGAGTCATGCATGACAGGGCAAAAACTTTATCCTGCACTTAAAGAATAAAAAAGAACAAAGAAAAAGAAAAAAAAAAAAAAAAACAAACCAATCTGAGGGCTTAACATTCTCTATCTGTTAAATTATTGTACTTTGAGCAAATGATAGGAAAAACAAAGCACAAACCTAATGGACAACTTCTATAGCAAAAAAAAAAAAAAAAAAGGAAAAAAAAAGAATAAACACACAGGAAAAGAAAATACACTTATTCACACCATCTCTTGGCAGTGCTTGAAGAGGACTCTGGGAAGTGCAAACTGGGAGAAGTCCTTAGCGCGTATGGTGACTGGTGCCTGCCTGCTGTGCCTGAAGGGGAGCTGGAAGGGGCAGTGTGGTGAGGTGGAGCAAAACTGCCTGTGTACAAGATATATATGCATAAATCATTTCTTCCGGCTTCTGCAGGTGGTATAAATGCATAACCTGTTGGGTAGAAGGGAGCTGAGATAATGTGAAAACACATGGCTCTTAATGACTTTTGTTGGAACAGTTTGTTCTCTGTACAAGGCTGCTTTTTGGGGGATCTGGGCTTTTTTAAGGCTAATTGTGAACAAAGTGATGAATATTACTAAGACTTGAGAGGTTTTTGATGAGAGCCCTTGCTGTAGAACTTGTAATATGATAAAGGCTTGGGAAAAACTGCCCTTTTGTATACGATTGCAAACCGTCTTGGCTAAACTGTTACACAACATTTACTGTAGCAGAACAATATTTATTGACTGACTTTTCATAATACAACATACTTGCTGTGTGATTACATCACTCTTTTGTGTTACTATGAAATCAAATGCTTTGGAATATAGCTGTATACTTAGAACAACAACTATTACTCTGAAAGGCAGTTCCTTATTGGGGGCTTTAGAGTCAGTCTTGAAGCAACAATGAGCGTATGTTTGTGTGTCTGTATGCGTGTGTACAGTACGTGTGAAATGTAACGTCCAATAACTACCACTGGAAGATTGTCTTATAAATATACTATGAATATTTTTATGTTTCAATCATATTTTATATTGCATTGTTACAAATATTCAATAGATCTTTGAAGGTTTGTATGCCGTGCTAATACGTGTTTTTTCATATACGAGCTGAGATAGTAGTTCCTATTATAATAGGGTGCTTTATTTTGCAGATATTTTATGAAGTAGACCTATGATATTAATAACCAGTGCATTGAGAACTTGTTACGTTGTGCGTTTTGTTACTAATGTAAAAAAGAAATAATGAAAACACAAAAAGAAAAAAGTCTGTTTTTGAAATCTTGCACATACCAGTATAAGTCTATAAAGCCGAGACAGGAAATGTGTTTGACATTTTTGTTGCTTCAGATAGTTAAAAAAAAAATTATGTCCAGGCAGGAACTTTCATCAGTGCTTAACGTGTACATTAGTTCCCTAGGTCTGTTCTAAACCATTCTTTTAATCTTTTTATTATGTTCATTTTAGTGCTTTTTCCATACAGTTTCATTTCTTCATTGTAGAATAGTATGTTTTATCTTAAAGGTCACTTGTAAGCAGCTGTACTCTGTCATTCAGTCCTCCTCCTCTATCTTTCATACACATCCTAGAGATGGACCTAATCTACAGCTCCATAATGACTGGCATGTTCAAAGTCCAGCTTTAATTGCTGTGTTTTGAACTTAGTTATTACTACCTGATTTATAAATGTGAATGTTACATATATTCAGGTCAGGATTTTAGCTGCTATGAACTTTGTGCTCTTGAATTTAGCAGAGAATCCATCTCATAATTCTAAACTTTATTTCCAAAGATATTTTAAAGGAATATTTATAACCATACTTGTGAATGTTCTATCAGAATTATTCTGAATTCTTCACATTTCTGCTCTTTTTCTTTCTTTTTCACTTGAATTTTAAGTCCTGGTGCCAGTCATCAATTCTACTCTTAAGATCCAAAGCTCTTTATTTTGATGGAAATATAGTGGCATTGGGAGGTTTGGCTGGTGCTCAAAATGGGATGGAGTCTTTTTTCCTCATCCTCTTTTCACATTGTTTGCTCCTTTCAAAATGACTAGCAGCCAATTGCTGTCATCTTCCTGATGTGGAAAGCATGAACTGATTTTGCCCAAAGGCACAGTTATGTCTTTGTCAGTAGATTGACTTTTCTTCTTTATAATGAACTACAGCCACCTGAGGGTCAGTTGGTTGACTTTTGTCTGCTTGGGGCTTTTAGGGGGAATTTTTTGTTGTTGTTCTTGTTTTCTTCTTTTTTATAATGCTGATTACTCATGAAAACGATGAGAAAATGCCATATTTTCCTTGCTGATCACTGCGATAGCAATGAATTCTATCTTGTTGTCATCTTAGTTAATTTTTCTTTTGCTTTTTCAAAAAATGTATGTTGTTGGTAGCACAGGACTAGTAATAGAAAGCCAATGTTTGAAGAAATGATATGGATGAAAGAAAAAAAAACAACACATAACAGGCTCATATAGATGGGGAGATGACTCTGGCAAGTACATATTTTCATATCTGCCTATTTTGAAGATATTTTGAACATATTAAGCACTGACTTTATTACTGTAATGTAATTTATATAACGAGTAGGAGTTCTCTTGAAATTCAGTATATTAGCTTTTAGTTTGTAGTTGTTAAAACTGGAAACATACACATAAATATATATAAAGAGCAAGAACTCACATTGTGTATGTAGTTGTATGAGCTATGAAGCTTCCTGTAAAAGTTCTTTCTTTTGGTCTGTCAAATGCTTGATGAGAACTGCTTTTTTGTCAAAATGATCTTGAAAATGCTGTAAAATAAATATTTTCTATTTATTATTTAAGAATAGAATGCCAAGATGGTTAATTTTTGTTTCCAAAGTAGAAAACGGCCATGTCTGCTCATTTGTTGTTCCAGAGCTTGTCAGCATTCTGCGAGACTGATGGTGGGATGTTGAAATGAAGGTAGGTACTGTATAGATTGTTGTATGTAGGTGAGATGGTGGAGAGTTAAAGGATTTTTGTTTAGAACACAAAAAAACAGCCATTTGGACTCCTGATAAAAAGTCAGGAGATCCATGGATGTGCATTTTGACTCACAGGTTGTCAAAGACATTCAGTAGAAATGACAGGAAATTTTACTTCCCCAGGACATGTGGAAAGCTCATCCCTTTGCTGGAAGTAGTCTCCATGTGTGTTTGACTCTGAGATGTCAGCTGCCATTGGAGAAACTTAAATGCGCTTTTTATGACGGATATAAATGATAGGCATTGACCCATTCCAGACATCTTGTGCCTTCTTTACTGATGCTGTTTAAGGCAAAGCACTTTGCTCTTGACTCCTGCTCTGCAGCTCATGCACACCATGGCTTTTTGGTGATTCCTGAAATGCAATATGGGATTCTGCATAAATGGGACTATAAATGTTTTGCTGGGGCACTGCTGTGATTTTTTAGACCCAAGCGACTCTAAGTATAGAAAATCTAGCTCTTTGTTTCTTTAGGCCTGCAAATAGGTGTGTTTGTAGTATCTGCCTGGTTTGGATTTGGCCTTGTGGAAGCCCACATCTGAGGAGTCAGTCCACATACTACTGCTGTGCTACTGGAGAACAGAGAATGACATTATACTCAATGGTAAGTGCCAACAAGTTCAGTCACTCTGCTTGCAGATGTTGCTTTCTGCTTATTTTTGTTTGTTTTATTTATTTAGGTATAGGCAAATTATTTCCTAGTAAAGGTTCTGCTGATCAATGGACTCAATTAGCAGAATATCCTCAGACTTCCACAGCAGAGCTGCTTTCCTCTAGAACACTCAGTGCAGGTTGCCGCCAGCACCATCCTTGCAAGCAATTACTGTTTTTAGGAGCCAGTCCATAGCATCTGATCATGACACTCTTCCTGTGTAAGCACTTACCTGAAACATGTGGGGAGGCTGCCCCGTGTAGCTGAGTTGTCACAGGTCTGTAGGTGTCACATGCCCCAGGGTGAGCCCCTATCATGTTCCTCAGACACTATTGCCACTGTCAGATAAGCATGGTCAAGTGGCAGAGGCTTGTGCTGGGCTGAAGCACCCAGGCTGAAGCAGGAGAAGGCTGATGGATGGCTGCATACTGCAGCATCTATAAGGTGAAACCTGAGGCAGAGAGCAATTGGCTGCAGTAAAGCTGTGGCAAGTCATGCTCTTTGGTCTTTCTAGCAGCAAGGTACACTTCCTGCAATGCATCTTCAGGAAATAGGAAAACTAGTCTAGTTGGGAAGTTATACATCTTAGTTCTTGCTGGTTTGTGCCTAATCTTGCTTTTATCTCACCTCATCCATGCTAAAATGATTAAAACCTAATTCAGTGCAGATTACCATATTTAACTCAGAAAGCTGGTATTGGAATCAGCCCTTCAGTTCCTTGTATTTTCTAAGATACTAATACATTTACTGTGCAACAGAGTATTATCTGTAAGAAAAAATACTGTAGAAATGCCCATGAAAATGAATAGTGCTATATACATTCACTACTATATTAGAATATAATATTTTCAAATATAAGTATCTTTATTGAGGCAGAAATTTTAGTTTCAGTTTCTTTTATTTCTTTAAATATACACCTGTTTTTAAATAAAGCCTGAAATCAGGAGCCTGATCCTTTTTCACTTGCACAAAGGAATGTTAAGTTAGGCTAATTCTATCATTAGACCATCATTCAGAGTTAATCCACTATGATGAACGTGGGAATAATCATGATGGTGCCATCAGAGATTTATCGTTTCAGTTGCAAAAGGGGGCTGTAAGAATGGAGGAGATGTATTCTTTAGCAGGATCTGTTGTGATAGGACCAAGGAAAATCGTTTCAAACTAAAAGGGGAGATTTAGGTTATAAGGAAAAAATGTTTGCAGTAAGTGAAGCACAGAAACAGGTTGCCCAGAGAGGTAATGGATGCCTTGTCTTGGAGATATTCAATGGCAGGCTGGACAGGGATCTGAGCAACCTGATCGAGCTGTAGGTGTCCCTGTTAAATGCAGGGGAGTTGGACTAGATGGCCTTCAAGGGTCCCTTCCAACTCAACCAATTTTATGATTCTATGATAGCAATTGTTATCTAACTAGTTACACATATGCTGTGCAAACAAGTTCATTTTCAAATGGCAGTATTTGCATAGGAGGTTAGTACTAATTGTTTTATGCATGGCTTTCCAAACAGCCTGACTGACATAACAAAACCAGCATGTCTTTTTTTCAACAGGGTTTCAGTTTTTATATTGTTGTGCTTTGAGCACAAGGATGACAATTGTTTCAGTTGAAGTCATTTTAGACCACATAAATATTTCAGTTCATATGTTTTTCTTTATTAAAAAATAAAATAAAAAATCTCCACATAAATATACAACAACATGAACATTACCAGAAAGAACAGATTGGGTAAAATCTATGTAAACAGACTCCAGTAGATATGAGCAAACAACAGTTGGTGGCAGTGCTGAAGGAAAATATGTAGAAGGCCAGATGCTCCAGCCTGCCAAAGCTGCTTTATTAGCCTCTAAATTTCTAGACCAGTTCTAAATATGCTTTAGTCTAACCAAGAGAAGAGCCTTTCCAAAGTTCTGTGGCCTCATCCCCAAGGGCAGGCAATGTGACAGATAACAAGGGAACAAAATTGCTTTTGATTGTGTTTCTTTTAATCTAACCTAAGAAATCGTGTAATGAAATCCAAGACTTGGAGACACAAGTCTGAAAGCTTTCAGTCAGAAATAAGTAAATCTGAATTGAAGGTAATTGAGCATTGTAGCAGATGGTTGGGGGATTTAAACAAATTTCCTATAAGACTTCAAAACCAGTGAAGAATTCACAGGGTTGAATTGCTAGGCATCTGTTAGGGAGGGGGATCAGATGAAATGGTAATAATGTTGCCAAAAATGTCCATTTAAAATAGCTTTACACTGAGCAAATGGATTTCTGGCCCAGGAGGGCAGAGCATCTTAACGTGCTTTTACTAGCGTCTCCAGCCTCCTGATAAGGACAGAGCATTGGAGTCTCCAACAGCTCAGCCTAAGCCCACCCATGACAGCCCCACTGGCAAGCCATATTTCTGTATCCAGGCTAGTGTGTTGTGCCCACTGTGCATTAAGTGGCCACCAGCAGCAAAAGGCAATGGTAATCAGGTTCCTGGAAATGTATTTGTAACTCTGTAGGGAAGAACAGAAAAGCAAGTTGCTAATAGCTGTCGTGCACGAGGTCTGAGTGTCTGTTGAAAATGGCTCTTACATGGGAGTGGGAAGTGTGGTTTTGCAGATTGCATTGTTGTGGTATTTTTTTTCCCTCAAATAAATGAGTCACTAGACACTTGGCAAGTACCTGTCTGCAAATCACTGGGAAGAAGCAGCATACTTTCTAGCGAATATCAAGGTCTATTTTTATCTGTGTAAGATTTGCAAAGGGGATATTTGCAAAAGGGAGACAGGGGATATCATGCAGCCAGGCATGTGATATTGCCACAGGCCTCATAGCTGGCCCTGGGCCCTCATTTTGGTGAATGCCATGAGCTCCTAAACAGAGGCGGTGGATGTGAGCAGGAGTGACTGACTGCCATTTCCAGTGCTACAGGTAAATCCTATCCAACTCAGAAGCAAGCATGACATGCTTTGCCTTTCCTAATTCAGCTTCCGGTTCTCAGTAAATCACATGAAAAAGGAGTGCTTCAACCTGAGAAAGCAGGTCACTGTTTGGCACCGAGAAAGAGCATCTGTTATCTACTCAGTTGCAAAAGTGGGCGTAAGCCGTGTATCTCTACAGAAGTAAAATATCGCTGTGGGTTTCCATAACCAAAAGGCCTCTAGGTAGGTGGAGAAGCAGCTGGCATAGATACGAGTGCAGACAGATGAGCGTTTAGGAGTGGTATGCCTCTATGACATTCAATCCACCTACTTATTTACTGCACGCTGTGCAATGCGCAGGTGGCGTGGGATCCTTCCCCCACATGGCAGTATGGCGTGTGGGGCTCCCAGCACCCCGTGCTGTCCTGCGTCTATCCCAGAACAAGGCCTGAAGACCTCCATCCCAGAGAGAAGAGGCCTGCTGAGTGGAAGAGGCTCTTTGATGCCCGATTTTCCTTATGCAGAGGGTCATTGTGATGCAGAGTGTTCTTCGTTCTTTAGCTGCCCTTGTTAGCTAGCCCAAATACACAGACTGCAAAATTACCAAAGAAAAATGCTTAAATACCAGCACTGGGAGTGGCAGCTGCTGTGGGAGCTGAATCTGAAAAGTGTTTTCAAAATCTTTACAGTACAGGAGGTTTTTAATGTGCCTTATGGTCTTAAAAAGGTGCTGACAAGTATCTGTCTTTTTGTCTGTGGATAGAGGCAAGACCTGATGTGTTTTCTTGGGATGCATTGAACACCTAAGCAAAACTCATTAATTATTTTAATTTGGCAGGTACTTCAATGAGTATTTCTTCTTTCTGCTTAAGAACACTGCCTGGCATAGCTGGCAACATTAGTAACTGTGCCAAAATTCTCATGTAGGTCTGTGCAATGTTCATTTAGAAACTGAAGCCTTTAAGTGCTAAGATCCTCATTGAGTATGAATCATGCTGAGCCCTCATTTACATAATTTCCCTTGAGAAACTGGTCCAGTACCTGTGCTCAAACTTCTGAGATTCCTAAAGGTTCGCTTCCAACCCCAAACTGTGTTTTACAGGATCTTTGACTTGTCTCTGTTTTCGCTGCCTGTGCTTGTTATTCCTATCATTTTATGCCATGCTTTCACCAGCCTCAGAGTTGAGGAGGCTGTGCACGTCAGGCTGCTATTCTGCAGCAGAGTCAAAAGCTCTTCCTTCTGAGCTCTCCTTCCCTTTCTGAGAAGTTGATGTGCTGCATGCCCTGCATTTCATTCTACTCTCTGCCTGTGGGTAATATAATTATTCACTTTCATAAATGCAGAATGAGAGAATTTTGCCCTTCCATTGTCCCTGACAGCAGGTTTTGCACAGATCCGTGTGCATGGTGCTGCTATATGGCAGTAACCATGCTGCTGAGTTCACCACCACATGGCCCTGGGCTCTGTCCCCAGTTCAGCTGTTTTCTCATGTAATGACTTTAGGATATTCATCTACTCAGAGTTATTTTAAAAGGGAGCTGGGCAGAAGTTTACAAAATGTACAAGCGAAAATTGAGCACAGGAAAGCTTTAGACAGCTCTGAAGACTCAGCCTGTCTTTCCTCTCCTGGACATTTTTTGTCCGGATTAGAGAGAGGGATGTCCCTAGATGTTAGGGTTCCCATAGCCCTATTTTTCTCTTTAACCCTCCATCTGAATGGCATTTCATTTTTGCTCATTCTTAGTTACCATTCCCAGACTTTTTCAGCAACATATGGCTTGACATTGCGAGTGGTCAAACACTGGACACTTCACTTTCATACATATTTCCAGTTGCCTCATGATAAGCATTAAATTCTAGAGATGTGTGAGTACTCACTGGAATAAAATGACCACACAAAGTGAAGGCACAACAGGTGCAGCAGCTCTGGCTGGCACAGGTGCTCCAGCTGTATAAACCATCACATATAGCCACAACCAAAAGTACAGCTAGCTCCCAGGAGGACAGAAATGACAGCAGGTCGAAGGAGAAGTAATTTTCTCTGCAGGATCCTGGCTTTGAGTCCCAGCTCCAGCCCAGTCAGCATAATGCTACGTTGTCAGCTGTAAACCACAGATTGTAAAACACTCTGAGCCTTTCTCTTCCTGCTGTTTTTTTGAGATAGGCATTATCACCTTCAACATGAAGCACGCCCTGTCCACAAGAGACTGGGCAGTGCACAGCAGGAGCAAGACCCAAGAAGAGAAGGAGCTGCCTTGCAGTGCACATTGTGCTGAGAAATTTGTTGCGTGTGTGTTTCTCTTCATCCAGAGCTCTCTGAGCTCTGCTGGCTGCCAGGAGCCTCAGCACCTTTTTGTGCAGCAACATGAACAACAGGCAGCTGGCAGAAAGCACTGCAGCCAGCAATATTTACCTTTAGACCTCAATTCCCCAGCACAATTGCTCAGACTTTCCCTTAGCTCTGTGTCATCTCTCTGTCACAAATAACTTTTCACCTCTCACAAAAAGAGGCAAGCCTGAATGGGAGAGGGAAAAAAAGGGGGTGGGTGGAGAGAAGAAACAAAGTTTTCTGTGTAGAGAACTTGTCGGCGCTTAAAGGCAGGTGGCACAGAAGCACAACACAGTACTCAGGAGGGTTCTGCATTACCATGAGAGCCCACACAGCTCCTGGGCTCCTGCCCTGGCCCTTCCCAGCGGCTTCTCTCCTTCTCTGGGAAAAGACGCCTGGTTGTTTTGTTTGCTTGCTCCAGGGATCTCTGCTGAGGCATTTTCTGGCCAAAATGCAAACTGAAATCAGAACTGCTGCTTGGTCTTGAGGGCACAGGAACCAGTGGGTTGTCTGCTGTCACTGTCCCAGCTGAATGGAAAGCAACAGCACCAGCCTCTGTGGTTGTTGTACTGACAGCAAAAAATTAAGAATAATGCTTAGAAGAGTATCAAAGAACAAGAAGCCTGGTAATGATTTTGTCATAACTCTTTGCTGAGAATTTGTCCATCTTCGATGCTTTCCAGGAAAACTAAACTCTTAATTTTTGAGTGGTGCCAAATCCACAAGTTTCAAAAGGTTGATTAATATGAAGTGGCCAGGACAGGGTAATCAGAGTTCAGCTTCTAATACAAAAACTATAGAATAATAGTGGCAAAATATTTTCTTCCTTAACTTACATTTGAAAGCATCGCTGAACCTGCAGGGTATGTCAAAGGAAACTTCTATCACTCTCTGGCAGGAAAGGCTCACTTGAGCACTGAGATGCTTATTTTATTAGTAATTTTCCTTACTTAAAAAAAAAAAAAAAAAAAAAGTTCCTGCAACCCACCGGGTATGTATGGGAATTATATCACAGCTCTTACATCAGCTGCTGGGCACCTCTCATGTGCTCCTGACCTGAAAGAGAAAAAGGAGTTAATTCTCTGGTTGTGAGCATTTTTCCTGAGGCCAGTGAGAATGTTTCTTCCTCTAGTGAAACAACTACATTTAAAGATGTGGTCTGCAGTCTTTCTGTGCTGCCAGGCAGAGGCTGAACACCTGGTTCAGTGAGTTAACGCCTGACATGAATCACCCAGTCAGGCCAGTTTTGCTAACTTTTCCCAAAGGTAGCTCCCTTACTGGCAACTCCTAATTGTCACGAGTGGCTGATATGCATTTAAACAGGTTCAGACAAGGAAAAATAGTCTTTACCAGAAGGCTAGGTTTGATTAACTTCCTTTATTTTGAGGGGAAAACCCTGTGTGAACCTCCTAGAATACTTGCACTTCCTTCTGCATCTTTGCCTAGAAATATGCTTGATGTTTACTAACAGTAGGCCACCTCCAGATCATAGTAGTCCTATAGTAAGAAATAGGGTAAAACTTGTTCCCTAGGGGGAAAGAGATTTTTCACTCAAGACAGAAAGCCTAACAATTGTAAGACCATGTCAAATTGCTAATTTGTTGAACTGTTCAAGTCTTTGTCATTGAGAATCACTTCAAACCACGCAGAAGGAATAGTTACTGATCTTAATCTAATCACTGGTAGATACAAGTCCATCTTTGGGTTGTCAGTAAGCAGCACTTGGAATATGTAAGAGGGAGCAAAAATACCTTCTCATGTCCAGCGAAACACTGAAGTTATTCAAGTCAAATTTAAGCCTCACGAATATCAGCATTTTCTCTGAGAAAGACACTGAAGATATTTAAACTGACCACATGACATCTTCCACGCTTTCATCTTGCTCACGCTTAAACAGCCTAGAGCCAGGTCCTGTCTGCCTCTGAGATATATGCCATTATTCAATCTCAAAGAGCATCTCTTGTGCTCCTCAAAGCCTGGCTTCTGGAAGGCCACAAGTGCTTCTCTCCTAGAGCTTTACAGAGCATTAAGCCATCATGGGTTCAGTCTGTCTGCAATGTAGAATGCTTGTGTGGGACGTAGTGCTGTCCTCCCTGTTTGGCAGGTGAAGAGGCTGGCACATCGTTTACTAACACCAACATTTGCAAATATTTTCCTAAAGATAAGCATTACATTCTTATTTTGACACTTAAAAATGTATAGGAATCCTGTATCAGTTCTTATGTTCTCCATAAGTTAGTGGCAGCAGCAGATACACTTATATAAAATGTTGTTTCTCTAATTTCTAATAGGTATAGTTGCCTCTACGAAGAAATCTTGCAAAACTAGTGCTCCACAGGGAGGATCCAGTGACAGAAGTGGGGACCTTCCTTCTCATTCTATACTGTGGATGATTATTTATCAATATTGATCTTGAACAAAAGCTATGATAATGCAGCCTGGTACCATCTGGCCCCACATCTAGCATTTTAAATAGGATGTGCCCAAAGTCAGACTGCTTACTCCCCTACCATTCTAATTTCTTTTAGACACTCATTAGCAGAAAGCCTTTAATTATGTCACCACTTAACCAGCTGCTTTGTAGAGGATCTCTCTATCAGTTCAGGAGATGGACTATGCTCAGATAGTGAGCAGCTTCTCAACATTTTGGTGCTCTTCACAAACGAGAAGATGAGTAAGCTTTCTTTACTAAGCATTATTCAAGTTAATCAAATCACTTCTATTTCAGTAGTCTCCCATGAGACATGGGGACACTTAGTCCCATAGAGATGTATGTGAAATGGAGAGAGTGGGGAAGGTCAACCCATTAACTGAGTTGGGTCCTTTGTTTGACAAGCCTACTTCAATTTACATACCATTATAATGCTATATAGAAGTCAAATATTAAAGCACAGCTTCCAGTTTCTTCAGTACCTCATATGACTGCCGAAAGCTGGAAATCAAGCCTAGAATTTCAAACTGATGAAAGATGGTCTTTCTACCCTTAGTCTCCCTCCTCATTTACTACATGCATTTCATTCACCACATGAACCTTATTCATTTCTAAAACAAGTTCAACCTGTTATTGAATAGAAAAGTTGCCCATGGGAAAATGATGTTTGCTACATCCTTAAAAGCTGTCTCCATATGTTTGTGCAAAGGGAGCAAACAGGATTATGTCTTTTAAGAGCTTCAGTTTGCATATGGTGCATGTTAACACTTTTCCTGTGGGCAGAATTTGCCATTCTTTGCAAGCTGAAGCACAGTCTGCATTGCACACCTTCCAGCAGAGCAGTGACAGCCTCAGCGGCTGCTGCTAATGACCTGAAATAGCCTGGCTCATTGTAGAGCCCTCACAGTCACCAAGGGTCAACAAGGCATTCTCCAGCCTGATAGCTACAGATGGTGGAACATGGCCAGTGAGTTTACAGGTGTTTGTTGAGGCCTCTCGCTCACTGTGGAAGTGATGTCCCTGTCAGATTTGTCTTCCCCATCCTCAATGCAGACTGAATCTCATTGCTAGTTAAAGAAGTTGCTGGGCTTTCCTTTTAGCTGACTAAAGGGATATTTCATTCTGTCTTTTAAAATTTAGAAATGTTAGTTCATCGAACTGTCAAAAAATCAGATCTCAAACAGTTCAATAAAATTTCAAGCAACAGCGAACAAAGCCTTACACCAAAGCACTAGATGCTGTTAAGCTTTCAGGCTGTGTCAGGGCAGCAGTTCTCAGTGATGTGCTGGGATGGACACTTTGCCAGGCTCAGAAGCATTGAAAAGCACCTTTGTTGTCCTGATTTCTGTTCAGGAGGATATTTCTTGCAGCTCTAAGGCACCACCAAGCAGCCTGTCTTGATGAAAATCTAGATGCATCCATTATTCCCTGACATTTATTGTGACTGTGTGCTATTTAGATGAAAGGAAAGTTTTTCATCAGGGAATCATTTGACAGTATAAATTGTATTACTTCGGGCTTTTGTTGCCACTACAATTAATCAGATGAAAGACAATCCCATTTTTTACTTATGCTACAGTTCATCTAAGGGACTTGGCAGCATCCTTTGCTAGGCAGCGCTGATTTTGATATTCTGTTCTGTTCTAAGGTCAGCTTTCATCAATTTAGCAAAGATGGTTCTGTGGCAGCTTTTAATTGTGTCACATTCCCAGATCCGATACACAAGACACAAAATGAAGGAGATACATAAAATACGCAAAAACAACTGAGAGAGTTCCTTCTTTCTAATATTTCTTTGCATATACAGGCACTGGCCAGTTCTACATCTCTTGCCAGGTCTGTTTTTTCTTCTAACCATGTGCTTGTGTGAGGGACTCTGGTGTTCTCTGATCTCTTCTCTCTGGAAGGGAGCATAAGCTGCTGTGGGTGGCAGAGGGAAGGAGCCACAAAGGGCTATCAGGTCTCTAGTGTCTGCATGGGGGTGGAATAAAAGGTCAGTTTATGAGGACAACAAACGGTTGTGCTATTTCAACATATAATTCATATTATTTGTGAGAACACGCTACATATCAAATGCAGATAGATGTAACATGGTTTAGCATTCCTCAATGAATCATTTACAAATGAAAAATAATGTGTTGCCAGCTTGTTCTTTTCTCATATCCAAAATAAAATTCAATGAACTTCTTCGTGGCAAATAAAAATGCTTCCCTTCTGCAGTTTGTAAACAGGAAAATTCATATACGTTTTTGTTATGGACAAAAGTGGGATAAATCATGTCTGTCTAAGACAGCCAAGAGTCTGACTGGAGAAAAATAAATGGGAGAAAAAATGATAAAATCCTTTAAAATCCCAGTACCTTAAGCTATTCCTTATAGCTTTAGCAACCTACCTGAGGTAAGGGACAAAAATGTCTGGATTCTTACAGCATTTTACTTAAAACCTTCATCAGCTTAGAATTATTCTAACTCTGCCTTGTTTTGTACTTCTGAGGTTAAAAAAAAAAATAATGTTGATATCAACTAATAGAAAAGAATTAAATAGCAAAAAAAAAAAAAAAAGTATGTGACATAATTAGCAAGAGCACAGCAAGCAGTGCCGGGAGCAACAGAGAGGTCTGGCAGAAATTAGGAAGAACCAGAATGTGACCCTTTGCTTCAATGCTTCTTCACTTCTTTTCTCCTCCCTGAAAGACAAATGTTATATCTCATACACAGAACACTTTCCATTAATACATAATACATTACTCTTGCATAAATAAGAGAGGGGAGGGGAGATCTTATTGTGGCCTTTCAATAATTGAAAGGAGAGTGTGAACAGGAGGGAGAACAACTGTTTACAAGGGTGAATAGTGATAGGACAAGGGGGAATGGTTAATGGTTTTAAACTAAGACAGGGAGGTTTGGATTAGGTACTAAGAGGAAGTTTTTCACTCAAAGGGTGGTGACGCACTGGAACAGGTTGCCCAAGGAGGTTGTGGATGCCCCATCCCTACAGACATTCAAGGCCAGGCTGGATGTGGCTCTGGGCAGCCTGGTCTGGTGGTTGGCGACCCTGCACATTGCAGGGGCAATGATCATTTTGGTCCTTTTCAACCCAGGCCATTCTATGATTCTGTTATTCTATGATTCTATGAAATAACTAGGCTTGCTGGTTCTGGAGGTTAGAAAACACAGTCTTTAGCATGAATCCATTTTAGCTGATGCATGTTATCTACAAGATCAGTGGGAGGTAGAGGTAAATCACTAAAATTCAATAATCTTAATAAAGAGGTCATCTGTCAGGCACTCTGGTCTTGTAACGTCATTAAAGCAGCAAGCCTTTATTATCCTGCAGTGACTCTCAGAGACCCCAGTCATCCATAAGGAGTCCTTGAACGCATCTTCTCCATTAGATGCCAGTGCACACGTGCACTTGAACACCAGACCTCTTTTCATCTGGAGCTTTTCACAGAGCATGCGTGATCATATGTAATGCAAAGCTGACAAGGCTGCCAGTGTCCTTTAAAAAAATAAATAAATACAAAAAGATAGTCTGAAGTGAAAAATTGAAATACTTTCACAGTTCTGAAAAGAAGGAGAACTTTAAAAAAGATTTTCAGAAAGTAATATTTTGGCCGCACTCCAAAGCATTTCAGAGCTGACTGCCAAAGGATTAAGCCTCCAGTAAGATAAGAATATCTGTATGCACACAAATACACACAAAAATATCCAATATATATCTAAAACACTGTTCAAACAATATTAAATGATTCAAACTGGCACAACTGGGAAAACTATAAGAGAGGCTGTCAATCCTGTGATAGCAGTATTGCTTTGTCCTCATGCCTGAGGTCTGTGGAAACTTCACTAAAGTGAGGACCTGGTAAAAACCCAAGCTCTGAGCTCGTCTCCTGCCTTGCTACCACAGCACTGGAGACATCTCTTCCAGTAAGGCTTATAACTGCTATCCAGATGTAGGCCAGATGCATGGTCTGAGTTTATTTCTTAATTTATTTGGATTTGCTAAATATGTTCTGAAGTCAGCTGTTGCTTTTCTCACTACCCCGTTCCTGGTGCCATTTTACTATGACACTTGTGAAGAAAACCCTGTTGGCCTGGAAAGGGGCTGAGTAACAAAGGGATTCTGTTTAGAGGAAGGGGTGGCTCTTCCATTCATAAAGATGAAGCTACATAGCAGGTGTGAGTGTGGTTGTGGTGACTAGACCAAGTCTTTGGGCAGAGCATGTAACTGTCCAGCTTGGTTTGTTTCTGGGTTGCTTTGCTCCTAGGTGTCATACCACCTTATTCTTTATTAAATTGCTCTCCTCTGCTCCTGTAAGAGAGAGAGCATGTATTTAGTGAAGGGAGGGAGCTAGGTCTGATGAGGCAATACTTGTTCCTTCCTATTAAATATTTCACTGGAAGCTCTGTGCCATTCAATAATTTGTAAGTCAAATGATGATTTAATAAAATGCTGGAACTTAATGGGGGCAAGCAGGATGTCCACACTAAATACCTTGCATAGAGCAACTGAGATGAAATAAGAGCTGAATTTCACCATTTGATATATAAGGCTGATAAAATAATAATTATTTCTATAGGTGAACATTATTTGTAGCCAAGAATATTCTGAATACTCAACAACAGGCAGTGTTCTGCAATCTGAGCTCTCCTGTTGTGAAGCACAGTGAGCAATTTGAGAGAACCTGGTGGTGCAGGCAGCACAGCTTGGTGATCCTTACACTGGTAGGCGCCTCTTGTCAAAGGAACACAATGGACTTTTCTACAGCTGCATGTAACAACAGCAAAGAAAGAGGAAAGAGTGGCTTTCTGGGGATTTGAAGTTACCATTTTTTCCCGGTAATCTAAATTATTCCAAATAATTAATTTATTTAGATTTTCTATGAAAAGTGTCATAGGAGGAATTCTGTCAGGATCAAAATATAATAAGACATAAATACATAAGACAAAATGTTGAACGTGAGCTTAGCAAGGCCTGTACTCATTTGGTAAAGGCTGGATCAACATCTGTGACTAAAATGCATACAAACGGAAATCAGAACTTTCTGTTTTGGTGATTTTACGAGAGATGAAGGAATACATTCAAGGGAAGATTAAGAGCAGTCTTTGAAATGGTAACACTTGGAGATATTGCTGCGGTGCTTCACCATCTTGTTATGCAATAGAACACATCATAGCTAGAAAAAAATTAAATGAGAGAACTGGTAAATCAGAAAATTCTCCCTGGCCTCAGGCCAAGTGGACTACAGCTGCTCCATTAAAATGTTTAATTGTAGATATCCATGCGTACATCCAGAGTTCCAATATGCACAGGGGAGTGAATGTCTATGGGTAGAGCTGCTGAGAAATTCTACTAATTTGAGGAAAGATAATTTTCAGTGCAATTCCTTAGTACTGAGGAGCTCCATTTTAAATGGAGAAACAACCAGAGTGTTTCACGTTAGAGTGGTTTGATTATTAGTCTGATGACATCTGTAGTGTGCATTCTTTGAGCTTCTTTTTTCCTCTGCAGACAAAGCCTCATATGTAGACATGGGCCTTCCTGATATGCTATAATTTTCTTTCCCACCTTATATGTAGCATGAAGAAGCATATTGCGTTTCTATCTCACCATTTGCAGCTGTTTTACAGAGTCCATGGAGACTGTATGGATTTAGCAGAAAATAAAAATCAGCAAAGATCTGTGGAACATAAGAACCTGTAAGATGCTTGTGATCTTTGTGTTAACACTTGGAAATTGTTTTCTTATAATGACAGTATTGACAGTGTATTAGCTAGAACAACCTGTTTTGAAAAGACAGAAATGAATTGGTTTTGGAGATTAGCTTAGAGGTGCTGGAATCCTCATGTATTCTTGGCTGTATTTTCTAAATTGCCACATGATGGTGAGAACTACCGAGGCAAATATTAAATGTCCTGTCTACAAACTGCAAAATGAGTCAGGAGAAATACATTTTCCATTTTCCATTTTCTTTTTAGTCTAAGAAGTGAACTCTCAAAATACTGATGTTGTTTAGATTAAATAATACAAAAAATCACTCAGTATAATAAAGAAATTTATTGGCATTCTATTTTTAATGCTAGATTCATTAAAAGTGAGTGTGCTTATTGTGCTCTCATTTGGAATCAAATTCAAGCATTTAATTTTTGATTCAGCCACTCCATTATTTCAGTGCTCAGATTAAAAAGAAATTTTTAAGGTCAAAATTCGGCTTCTGCTTAGCTATAAGGCAATTTCATGGATGGACTAGAGAAAGGCACAGATCTCAGTGAACTGTCAATAAAACACTGTTTCATTTGAATGTTCAGCTGTCAAAATTTTTTGTCCCTATGACATCAGTTCAATAGACTGTAATGTTAATATGAAAATGCCACTGATCAAAGTACATGTGTAATTAACAGTGATGGGAACTACCGTTATTGTCAGTGTCCTCTGAATGCCAATTCCAAATATGGGCACAGAAAGAATTTAAAACATGATTCAAAGAGCGTAGGGTTGTAAGTAACAAAAATATCTTCTTTTATAGAAAAAAAAGGTCACTGGCTTCCACACACCAACTCCTAGATGTACACAGAATCTAAGTTCACCCATGTTCCTAGTCATGTTTTTTCCCTCTGTGCTACCCTAAATGACAATTTCCTCTTGTGGTTGGAAGTTGATTTTTCAGATTCCACCCCTGGTTTGGGTGTAAAGAAAGTTTTTTTCAGGTCATAGGGCAGCAGGTTGTGGATTAGTGTCACCGAGCCCTCCTTGCCAAGCAGGCCCTGCAGCATGGAGGTCCAGGACACCATGTGTGTCAGATCTTGCTTCTTTCTGAGTGCCTGAGGTTAACCACTCTCAGAGGATCTGCTTTTAGTGTAGGTAGAACCATATAACTTCTCATAATTCATTTTGTTCCCATCACAACCACTGGGCAGAACCAGCCAGAGGCCTTCAGAGCACAGTATTTGAAGCTCAGAAGCACTATAGGCCAGTGCAGTCGGTAGGTCCAGGTATCAAGCAGAAGTATGTAGCAGGCAGGCACTTTCTGCCCAGGAAGGGGTGCAGAGGTCCTCAGAGAATCAGACCTTATCTGTGGCCATGCTAAAGTTCCTTACTGTCCAAAAGGGAGATGTCATATTCAGGCTGCCTTTGGAGATGTTTCCTGGACAATGCTGGCCCATGACCCAAGCCCAGTGATTGTTAGGACGACTCCTGTGCCAAAAAACAAGCCAGGACAGTACAGTGTGAACAATGAAATGGTACAGTCTATGGTTAGGTTCCTCAGACAGGTGAGGGGCAGGTCATCCTTGCTCAGGTAGGTGATGAGGAAGGGTGATCTTTGCCATTCCAGATACAGGCTCCAGATCCAAGCCAGGATGCTCCTAGACTTCTATTTCCCTTCCCCTTATACAGGACAGCTACATCAGTTTTTTCTCCTTAATGTCTCTCAGCACAAGCAACCCCACAGGAAGCCCAGCCCTACTCAGAACCTATTGAAATCAATGTCTTGCTGGTAAAAAAACAAGTTAGCAAAGCATTGGCTGCTGCTCAGTAATGTCAGGAAGTGATTCCAGATGTACAACACTGTGTCTTTTAAAAGTGCCAAGCAAGAGATGGAAGCCAGGATTTAAAGGTGTGCTGAGTAAAATACATTGCAGATTACATTCAAGAACTTCCACAGGAGACTGAATGAACTATAGCCTTGTCAGAGCCTGCTAAACAGAAAAATTGAGCTGGTTTTAAACTGCTGTGCAGAGGAAGTTTCAAAGGAAATTGAAGTCTTTCTCATGCTGAAAAGCTATGTGAAACTATTTCATTTACACTGGCCAACATGCGAAAAAGATAATATCCTTAAAATTTCCAGTTCTCATATTAAATGTTGTTGAAATGACATCTTAGTTTTTTTTCTTAAGGAAAATAAACAACTGTCCAACTCATGGAATTATTTATCCATTGATATTAGTTGATTCGACCTTGGCAAATCAAGAAAATGCAAAAATCATTGTGGCAGACTGAGCACAGAACTGCACCTTATTGGTGGTTGGAACACAATACTCTCTGCTTTGCTGTGCATTTATGGCCATGTTCAAAATCAAAATTTATTTCTGCTTAATAACTGGCCTGTTTCAAAGGATGCATGACAATAGGTATCAGCTGCAGCGAAAAATTCAGTGAAAGCTTGCTGGAAGCTGCAGCAGATAGCAACACCAATCCATAGATTAGCATTTCAGTGTTACTATTCTTTGGGCTGTGCAGATGGTCGTTTGTGTTGTGCCTGCCTTTTTATGGCCCTAGTTTCAGGCACCATCTATGCCTTATCTCATTTGCATCATTTTCATTCAGAATAAAGGCATTTACATTTCACAACATTTTCAAGCTCAGGGGAGCCAGCAGGACCTAGATAGCAGCAGACATCTGGACAAAAAAAGCAGACAGCTGGGAGTGCTATAGATTGTGCTTACTTAAGCTCTGAGTTATCCAGACCTCTGTTTTAAAACTTTCTTCTCTCCTCAGTGGAAAGAATATAAATTTATAATCGATTTGGGTACCTATCCATGTTACATAAGCATATATGGGCTTAACTGTTTTACTATTTGTTCCAAGAAAAAAAAGCAAATAGAAATAATTAAAAAAAAAAACCCACACATTTTACATAATCATTTTCAAGAAGAGAATTCATTCTTTAACTGTTAACTAACTGTTAGTTAACTGTTGTCTTAACTTTCTGATAGTTAAATGGTTTGACTTTCTGAAGTAATGGTCTTTTCCCTAAGTTTCTTTCTTCTTAATTTTTTAAATGTCTTGAATACTCAAAGTTATTTTTATCATCTTTGTATTGTTTTTTTTTCTGGAAAATATTTTTCAGTTTGCCCAAACTGCAGATGAATTGAAAAATCCATTTTACCACTGCTGTTCTGCTGAGAGCTGATCTTCTCCAAACAATATGATCTGTTTTTCTGTTCTTCGTATCAAATGAAAACAACAAACCTTATCTGTAACCTTTTTTCTCTCTCTGGCTTTTTGGTGCAGACTCCCTTTTACTAAACCCAGGAATCACACTTGGCACAGTGGGATGCTCAACTTCCAAGTGCTATTGATCTATATAACATAGAATAACAAATTTATACAAGTAGAATAAAACAGACTTCCTCTTTTGTTTAATAATTACATGAATGATGTATTTTCAGCATGTTCAGGTCCTCAGTATGTTTAAAACTGTATAAAGCTTTTGTTTTACCTGTAAGGCAGCCATTCCAGACAAAAAATATTTTATATTGACCTTATTTACATAATGTAGTAAGGACTTTGTCATACTGGTTTTCATTAAACAACATGGAGTCTTCTCTTTGCTAAACTGAATCCTTTATCTTAAAAGATACAGAAATCACAAGGAATGAACAATATTTCCATGTTAATCAAAGTTCTTTTGCTCTGGGCAGTATTTTATTATTTAATAACTTTAAGATTCTTTGCACTGATAAGAAATCCAGTCCCGTTATGCCTATAAGCTCCAGCAGTAAACCTCTTATGAAAATAAAAGTTGCAGTATTAAAAATACATACAATACTCACCCAAAGACACATGAATGCTGCCTAGCCATGGATACCCTTATGCAGTTATAATACAGGGCTGTGTCCAGTTCCTACATTTTCTTCGGACTTATACTGCTTTTAGACATCGATCTAATCACATGTGAAAGGGTAAGACTGATCATATATGGTTATCAACAGCTGTGGAAGTCTTTGTTTGTTGACTGTATCTAAGATGCTATTCTCTAAGGAGCCCCTTGCAGTGCATTGAGTGTCTGCAGACTAGAATGGATTTTGCACATTCTTGATAAGATACACACAGTATGTTGCAAAATAAACTCCAGCAGTGTAAAGGACGTTGCTGGGTTACTTTATTCACTAAGTGGATCAAAATGCCCCTGTAAGAAACTTGGAAGAGGTCAACTTGGTTCACAGTTTTCCTCTTTGGACGTCGTCCAAAGCTGATCTAGCTCAGTGCAAAAACTGACTGCACTGGTTTTACGTTGCACTCTGAATCTTTATTGAAACCTTTCAATCATTCCCTTCTTTCATACGATTACAACCTCATTTGTCCAGTACTTGTTTCTTGTCATGTCTTAGCTCCCCATTTTGTTTCCAACTGCCTGTGGGCCTTATTCCCTCCAGAAACTGCTGTTATTGTACTCACTCAGTCCAGGAACTCCATAATTAATAAGTCAACTGGATTGTTTAAAAATAAGAAAGTTCCAATATTTGTTCTCACAGAAGGTGAGAACAAATATTGCACAATTTTATTCACAAAATTTAAGTAATAATTTTACCAGCAAGAAAGGCAATGACTTGAAAGGCTGTCTAGATTACTGATTTCTGTTTTTGTATAGTTCAGACTCATCTAAAAAATGCCTTCCTGGGTCTCAGAGGTCTTTGCCACTCAGAACCCAGCTCCCGACTCATTCCCGTATGCTACCTAGGTACCTGGGGGCTGCTGCCGTGACCCCTTAAAACTCTCCTCCAGATGTACTGTCCAGAAGTGGCTGAGCTGGCCTCACGCACTCCTCAGCTCTCGGGAATAATCTGGTGAGGATCTCTTTCTCAAACTAGCAGTTTCTGCTGCTCTAGCTAATTTACATGGTAGGAAATCAGATGACAGCAAGTGGATGTTAGCATGCTAGAGAGAATGAAAGTAATATTATAAATAATGATAATCATAACCTTGTCTTGCTCTGAATTGATGTATGAGCAGAAAAAGCTGATCAGAACAGATGGCTTTATGTATGCAAACAATACTCTGTGAATATGTGATTATATATGACATTTCTTATTGTTTCACACACCCAGATTTTGATGGGAGAAGCACACAACATTTTTTGAATTGTGAGCAAGGCTTTTTCTGCAAAGCCTCTGAGAGGGAACTGTATTTATGAATAGCTTCCCTGCTGGTCTGGTCAGATACAAAGACAGCGTAAGTGGAGCTGAAAAAAGTTATCTTCTGTGTATCTGCCAAGTGGATTTACGTTACCCAGAAAGGTGGCATAACTCTGCAGCACCAGCTGACAGTACTGTCCACATGGTAGACCTATCCTCCCCAAAAGCCACCCTCAGTCTGGATGCATCTCTCCACTTCCACAGGATTCAGATCCATCTTTAACTTCGGTAGCTCACAGCAAAAGAGTAAGTCAGCCTATAAAAACAGCAACCATAAATGATTAGTCATTTCCAAACTTACTGTCATATATTTGACTTGACTGTTGTGAAACTAGAACTTACACCAATAGGAAGCCAAGTGTTCTGTTCAAAGACTGTTAAAATACGCCATTAGGAAGAGCTGTTTAGCATTGTAATGATCTAGGAAAAATGTATGAGTTCAGAGGAGGCAGAAAAATAGTTTAGAAAATATTTTCATTAATCAAACAGAAATTTTCATAACCTTTTCTCCAAAACTGATACTGCTGTGTGAATGAAGCCAGAAAGTGGTGATTAAAAAAAGCATAGAACAAAGAGTACTTTTTTGTTGATCACGTACAGTAGAACATTATGGATGTGCTGTCTTTGCTATGATTGGTCATAAAAGTGGAACCTTCCTCCTCTTTGAAGATCTTGTGTCTTTTTTATTGTGTAAGGAAACCCCTCTGTGCACATTCTGAGTAAGTAGGAAAAAGAATCGGAATTCTGGACTCAGAGTATCTCCAAATAGTCTAGAAGAAATAAAAACTGTCTCATACTTTCAGAACAAAAGATGGAAAAAATGGAGAAAAGTGCTGTGTGGGTAATGTTACCATTGCTCTTTGCATGAACATTGTTTTGCTCCCGGGGGAAAAAAAAAAAAAGAGAGAAATAGGTGATATAAGTGTTGTTACAATGAAAATATATTCTAAATTCATATATTCCGTTGTGACTAGGCATGCTTGTTTTCACATATTTTAGATATTTTTTAATTAAAATATTTAAAATCATTTCTTGACAGTTTTAATGTGAAAAGCATTTAAATTGCAGTATAAAAGCCTTCCTAGCCTGGACCTTGACTACAACTTGATGGTTGGATGTGTGCACATAAGCTTTGAACATGGTAATGAAACAGAAATAGGTCCCTGCAGACTTGTTCTTTATTTCAGGGTGACAAATCTGAGAAACATGGTGTACAAGCACAAGCTTCAAGAATTGAAATGAGTGATTACATAAAGGAATTATATTCTCTGGTTTGAGGTTTCACATCAATGCAGTTTGCTCATTACATTTCACAACAACCCTACAATTCAAAAAACCTACTGTCAAGCAAGCAAGAATGTCAAGCAAACTCCATAATTCAGCAAAAGTCAGTCCTAACCCTGCTAGTCATTGTTATCAGAAAGAACAACCACATCTTGCTCATTAGCTGCAGAGTGGATTTGTTTCATTGCAAGTATGCAGAGCTGTCATGGAACAACAACTTAGCATATCATGCTGTGTAAGAATTAATTTAAATGCTTCCATTTACATTTTATAATCTGTCCTCAAATAATACACTACTTAAGTTCTTTGAGAACATTTCCTCCTTAGAGATCTCTTTTCACTATTATGTACAACAGACCAGTTCAATTAATAGAGTGAGTTTTTATTCATTTGCAAAAATATAAACCAAGGCAAAATAGATTATAATAGATTACATGTTTTTTTTGGAATCCTTCTGAACTTCTGTTTGACTTTTCCATTGCTCTTCTTTAGATTGTGGGTTTCATATTGCAGATGTGCCTGCCATGAGGTTTTCTTTATGTGCAAGCACTCTGCAAGTTCTAGGTGGTTACAGTGGCAGTACTCTCCCCTTCTAACCACAAATATTTCCACTACTGTTAGGTGCTTCTCCACTGAGAGCTCTGTGGGTGTCTCTAGAGAATTTTAACTATAAGCCATACATATGCTACAGTCTCTAGTCTTTGTACACAGATTGAAGGAACTTAAAAAACAATTATTGAAGTGTTTCATTTCAGTGCTGCTTATAGCAGTCACTAGCAGTCCCCAAATTATTGTTCTCATGCTCAAAGTTCTCATTATGTGACAAATGAAAAATGAAAAACACAGATGTAATACAGTGCGAGATTAAGGTAGACAGATTTTTCATCTAAACATTGAGCAGCATCTTATGGCAGGTAAAGTACTCAAATTCAGAATTAAATTCCATGATGATGGATTCAGACTTTTTTATCATAGTGAACTATTTGGAATAGCAACAAGCACAGCACAAGACAGCAAATGGGCACACCAGCTGACTTCATTCCTTGTTACATCTTTCAGGCAGATTTTGTCTAGCATATTGCCAACCTCTATTAAGGCTCCTTTCATGTAACCATTATGGTTACTCAAAATGTGTGGAAATCAAAGCACATATGATCTGGTTTTGAGTTTTAATGTCCCATTTCAAAAATCTCTGGGGCACAGACCATATCAAATCCAATTGTCTGCTTTCAAAAAGATGAAGGGTTGACTAATTATCTGACTGAGCTGTTATGCTATGAATATACGAATTCTAGACAAGCCCAGGAAATGTGTCAACTTTCTGAAATTACTTTGAAAAATACGCACTCCACCACACTGAGGAAGGCATTTTAGCAAAAAAAAAAAAGCAGGATCATCATACATTTATCACACAGAGGTAATCATAGGAGATTTTATCTCTACTCTTTAACAAGTTTAGCTGAAGTGAATTATAAGAAACAAAAGGTGTACTGTATTATATCAGAAATTCTGAAGTTAAGAAGCTACATGACACCAAGCACTGGTATTAAAGTGTAGAGATTTTTTTTTCTAGATTTTTATTTTTAAGCCAACTTATGTCTTTGTGTGTGTGTGTGTGTGTGTTGGAAAACCATTAGCACAGTATTGTCTAGTTTAACAACAAAATTTGAAAGATAACTCTAATTTACCTACCAAAGATTTTATTATGCCATTATCCCCTTCACGTAGCTGAGCAGCCTTCAAGAAAAGTTGGTAGGGAAAGCAAAATCTCTTTATGTAACTGGAGATATTTTTGCCTTCTCAGGACTAGAAACTCTTATCTTATTGAGCACTTTTTCTTCTGTTTTGCTAAGGAAAGATAGTCTGTGTGTTTACATTGTCTACATATTCATCTGCCCACAGTATTTAGTATACTAAATGTTGAACAAGAAGGTTCATTTTAGTCATACATACACCGAGAAGGACAAAGAAATTTTACAGAGATAACTCAAGTTCTGAAAATTTTCACAGAAGTCAGGAACAGAATTCAGGTTACACGATCAAGACCCAAAACAGAAAGGAATAGGAAAGTCATACACTCTACATTCAGCTTGGCAGTGGGATTTTGGTCAGTTGTCACATCTCTAGCCCTAGAGCAGAAGTGAAGTACATGTGGTTTCTTCCTCAGTGGTTATACTTCAAGAGTCAAAATGAAGAAAGGCTCTAACAGAAGTGAGAAATGACAGTGACAACATGGAATATTATTGGGTTTCATCAGTTCATTGAAAATACTGTTCAATCTAAGTAATTATTTCCATTACTTGTGTACAAAAGATTTTTATTTGTTAGGGATTTATTTTCTGTTTGAATTTTAGATTATCAGCACTCTCAGTGTCAACGGCATTATGAATGCTCAAAGCTGTGAAGTCAGTGTGAGCTGAAGCTCCTTGGCAGTTCCAAGAGCAAAGTGGTTTTATCCAAGGGGACAAGCACTGGATTCGTCCCCCAAATTACAGTTCCAGTTCTGGTATTGATTGCCTGCATGGCCTCCAGAGAGGGATTTTATTACACTTTGATGGACAGACAGTAAATAGAGATAACAAAACACATTTCACCTCATAGAAGTGGTGTAATCATTAAAGTTTATGATTCACTTGGGCATTATTGTGAGGAATGCTCTAGAAAAGATCACAAGAAAAGAAACCATTCTGCATTCAGTGATGTAACCAATAGTTATGTGAGAGGATAAAAGCACTGAACATATGCTGGCTCTAATACTACACTGAATGAAGTTGGGAACAGAGGAAGGTAGGAAAGGAGAAAGTTTTATTACTAAAGTATGTATGATAATAAGCATAGATGGTGCTAAATTAAAGTTAGATGGACAGCCTCATTTTTGGCATTTCACAACTTTTGAATGCTTTGCTTTACAAATGAAATAGTAATTATTTTGTGTCTGTGTGTGGATTTTCTATATAATACAACATTAAAATGCCATTTCATTCGACTGTGCTGTGCAGAAAAGTCCACTGAAAGGTATCCAATTTGTTAGAATTTGAATTTTACAGAATTAGCACTACTTGGTCATATTAAACAAGACATCCCTAATTGACTGGTTTTTCAGTGGCAAGCAAGAGGAAAGCACATTGCTGCACATGGTCAGCCTGTGCAGTTAAACTGAAGACTTTGCTTTCTCATTTGGTAAAGCACTTAAGCATATGCAAATTTTGAAGCGTGAGTCTCATGTAACACCTCAGCTCACCTAGACCATCTCATATTAGAAACTAAGCATATTCTAAATACTTTGTTTGATTAAGATTGTTTTCGTTAGCTTTGTAGTTTTCAAAGGCTACTAAATTTAGTCCAACTATCACCTTTTTTTTTTTTTTAATGGATCTTCACAGTAGTTGAGAGAAATCAGTGGAAGAATAATTTGAACAAAAATTAAATTTTAATTTTACATTTTCAAAAAGTCAAAATTACTACTAGGTCAAACTCCTCACATTTCAAACATGTTCAGAATTTGTCTGGAGGGAAGAAGTTGAAGAGTAGTCAATAATAATAATAATAATAATAAAAAAAGGACATGAGAAGTCTTCTTTGAAGTAGTTAATAGGAGACAGCAAGTATAAATGTTTTCATCTAGGAGAAAAATACGAAAATGGAAAAAATCCTTTGTTGGTATCTATGAAGTGTCATGTGATAAGCTGCTATTTGAAAAGACTCTTTATGGCTGTTACAACTTCACACATATCTGAGAAACAGTTTTTCAAGAAAAGTTCTCTGATCTGCAAATATAAGAAAGAAACCATTTGCTAAGTCCAGGAAAAGGAAGTAATACTGACTGTAGCTTTGGGACATTTTAAATATGCATCCTCAATAATAAATGGAAATTCTATATGGAAGATGTGCAAACCTTTGTTCTTAAGTGAGTTTCCTTTAGCCAAAAAGAACTGGATTTTTTATTTTTGTTTTGCACTTATCACACTAAGAGACTGCAAAAATAGCTCAGAAGGGCTGATATCGGAGATCAGCTAGCTTGTTGTCAGGAAGAACATGTATGTCATCTGGAAGCCATGTGTTTGCATCATAGTATCTCCACGTGCTTCCCCTTCTGTTCCCCTTCTTTTCCCAACTTCCTCCTTCGGCCTTGCTTTGCACACAAAGCCTTGCTCAGGAAGACAACGTGCAACAATATTAATAACACTCTCACTAAAACAGATTAACAACCACAAATCTGTCTCAAACTGGGGCTCTGAAAGAACTGATAGCAGACACCTGTTTCAACAGCTGAGGACCAGCTGAGCATGTGCCTAAAAACAAAGTATGACCGCCACTCATCTTACCCCATAAGTCGTGAGCAGCCCAGGAGCACCTTGAGCTCTCCTGAATGGCAGTGGGCTGTGACAAAATCTCCCCTTGAGTAGGTACAAATCCTGAGGCCTCTGTAGAGACCTCTTTCACCTTGGTGTCAGGATGTCTTGCCAGATCTTTGGAAAAATGACTAGTGTTTTGTTTTAAGCTTTGCTAAGATCTTATCTTAGAATGATTATGCGTGTGTAATCCCTTAGATGTAAACTGTTGACCAAGCTGGTGACTAGGCATGGATCCAGCTGCACCTAGGTTCCTTACCTCTGTGGTTCTAGGAGTTTAGAAAGGAAGGGGGTCTTCTATGAATCTTGTGACTCAGCAGGAGTGTCTTGTGTATGTTTAACCCTGTCCTCTACACAGTAATAATTAAATGCATCCAGCCACCTCAAATCTTGTGAAGTTGCTGTCAAATCATTACATTATATCAAAAAATACAATCCTGCTTCTCTCTTACCACTGAAGTATACTGTCACAGATACAAGTCACAGAAATAAAGCTGCAACATAAGGAGACTGTATTTACAAAGCGAAGTATTATCGAGGTTTTTTTTATTTGCTACATAGCTAATGTTATTGTAAGATTGAAAGTAAGGTCAGGATGCTAATTGCATTCCAATTTGTCCAGCTGAGTGAATAACCCTGAAACTTAACAATGAAACTCAGTGGCAGTTTTATGTATTGTCTTGGCAGTAGTTTGAAAACTAGCGTAAATAATCGATCATTAATAATCTCTAATAGAGCTTCATAGCAAACAATAAGCCAGATGCCCTTTCTCTTGCTTGCTACTGCTCATGGAATTAGCAATAATTGCATTCTAATGTTCGGCCTTGGATTGTTATTCAGCTTCTGATAATTAATCTTGTTAGTTTGTTTAATTAATTCACCCCTCTCACTATTTAGTACAGTGTATTAAACCCCAGCAAAATAAACAAACAAAAAAAAGTGTACTACCTTAATACTATTATTTGGAAAAAAAAAAAAAATCTTGCATCTACTTTTTTAGAAATAAACATTAAACACAGCTTTCAGTTTTTCAAAACTTCTGTCTAGAGTAAATACATTATTTTCTGCCATGTTCAGTAGTATGTAAGCAATGAGTTCTGCACAGAATGAATTAGAGGTTGAGGGAATAAAGACCTTTAGCAGTCTGAACTAACTGGAACTTCCGTTTAATTATCTGTTGTAACAATGTAGAAGAAAGGCAGTAGTGTTTGAAGTCGTCCCCACGAATTAAAGTGAAATATGGAAAAATTATAAATATCTCTTAGAAGAAGGAGCAAAATGTAGATAGGTCAGCAATGTGGTGATGAAAGTCAGCATGGTTCTGAGAGTCAAGCCAATCTGAAGGACAATGATGTCCTGGGAGCAAGAATAGATAAACTACTGTCATTGTTTCTCAACTGGCAAGCCAGCTGGCAGAAGCTCTCAGCCTCAGTTCCTGTCTCCCAGCTCTCCATAGACAAAGGAACCTCACTCAGGAAGGATCTTACAGGCAAGACACATATAGCCAAGGGCAGCTCAAGAAATGGAGCACTGTGATGGAGGATGCACTCAAGAAATAAAATAGTTTCAAGGACTCTCTAATGCTTCATAGAAAAGAAAAATAGAACTAAGGAAACAAAATCAAAAAGGACACGCTTTTCTGAATGTGAATGAGAACCTGAAGACTACTTCGTCTATAAATACCGGTAGAGTGATTGGAGAATTAAAGTTAGCAGCATTCTCAACCACATGCTGTAGTCACACACTTCATTTGTATTTCAAATATGATATTTCCACATTTTCCCTTAACAAATGCTGAATGGAAAAAAAAAAAAAAAGCTAATTCAATGTAATTTTGCTAATGTAAATACTTCAATACTGGGGGTCTTTTAAGAAGAAAGAATACCAGATATAATATTTGAATGGAGACAATATATCAATATGGAAGCAGATTAAAAAAAGATAATGCCCTAAATACCTACCAAATGGAGAAGCAGTAGGGAGAAGATAACAGTATTGCATCAGAAGCTACCAACTACATTGATGAAAGCTGGCAATCTTCATTATTGCAGTGTAGGCTGTTTGAAACGTAAGCAAACATCATCCATGTTGGGTCTCAGCCTTAGGCTAAAAACCCCCACAGCTTGTCAGCAAGAGCTGTTCAACCATTTCTCAGTAACTAATTACAGGAAAAAATGACCACCCCAATTTAAGAAAAAACATTTTTCCCTGGAAAAGTCTGAACTCTCATACTCAGCAGCAGGATTTTGAACACTGACACAGTGGTAGCACATAAAAAATCTTGCCAAAATTGGTCAGATGCCTGTTAGACATCTCAGCTTGAACATTTATTTTAGCTACTGGCAGTTAAAATCAGCTATAAGAAAAGCACATAGTAACAACCTAAATTCCATCATGATTGGACTAAAGCTATTATTTCAGTCATAATATGACTTGATCCATTATGAGTGTTTATGGCCTGTTTAAGGCACAAAACAGTCCAAAATCAAATATTATAAATATGTTTCATTCAAAATATTTGCCAGAGAAACCTGCCTTGTTGGATGAATGTAGGAAAGGAAAGGACGTCTTCACCTCTCCTATCATAGCTGTAAAAATGTGTAGCAAAGGATGCAGAGGAAACCTTTATATTTTCAGCTGAACCTGTGAGTGAATAAGCATGATGTGTATTTATGCTTACATACCTTTTAGCTGTACTTGCAGGTCTGGTGTAATATTGAACTTTTTCATTCTGTAGTGTTTCACCACAAGAACTTAGAAGCTGGCTGCAAGTGATGAATCTCATGCACATGATTAACCTTGCGAAAGTGAAGTAGAGGGGATGACTCACAGAATCTGAAGTTCCACATGTATTTAGATGTGCAAACAAAATGGGAAGTTAGCTTAACACAGTTTAAGGAAAGTCACAAACTTTTTGTTTCAATTTTTTTTATTTTTTTTCCTACATGAAATATATAACAAATGCTGCTGCTTTATAAGGTTGTTACAAGTGAAGTAAGTTTTAACTAATTAAAATGAAATATATGTCTCAATATGGATTTATCTGTATAATGTCCAGTTTTCTCTCTTGTCACATTATCTATGCAGTTTGGTATCTGTATCTAAGACAGAGTTTACTTCAGTCATACTTCTGTAGCTGCAGATATTGCTCAGTGTAGTACAAGGAAAGTACACTTATCATCCAAGTTAAACTAAGAATGATAAGAATTTTAGATAATGGCACAAATGTTATGATGGTGGCTCATCAATGTAAACGTAATAATTAGAAGTTTCTATTCATTTCTAGTACTCCAAATTTCAGAACAAGTTTAAAACATGTGAAAAGTGTTCCCAGGGCAGTTCTCTTGAGATCTGGAGAAGTTACTAGTGCTGTTGGAGTAAATCTTCTCTTTCACCCCAAAAATTCACCTACTCACAGCCTTGGAATTTGGATGTAGTTGACATTAGTTACCATGATTGTAGCCATTGCCTATTCTTCTCTTTGAAAAAAAGATGCCTCTGACTTTATGGAGGACACCAGACATAGACCCTGTGAAAGGAAAATAAGGGCCTTGCATGGAAAAACTGTTCTCTTCCAGGACATGACGTAGGATTATTTAGGACAAAGTGAGGGATGATTAGTGAAGATTGGAAAAGGTATTGAGGAAATCTGAGGAAATAAGGTCCCCTGACAAACTGGAGTGAACATCTGGTGAGGGAAGAAAGAGGTTTTTGACCCTACGCGCAACAATACTTCCTTCAATATTTCACAGATGGTTCTGTCTTACTTTCCTGAACTCCAGTCGTTTGTTGTCCTCTCTGTCTTCAGTCCTGCAATGATGTTCTACAAATACTGCTATGTTGCCATAAGTCTGCCTGTCAACATCATTTGAGGAGCAGTGCAATGGTTTGGTTGTAGAGGACTGACCTACTATCTTCCTCGGAGTGCTGTAATGAAGGCAAAGGATTCTCATACACAAAATTAAAAAAAAAAAAGACAGTAGAGAAAATCTAGACTTAGGTTTACCAAAATACAGTCTTTTCAGTCACTTTTCAAGCCCCAGCAGTACTGTATTCATTCTCTCCCTGGTTATTGCAAAGGCAAAAGAGCCTTTTCAAAAGAACAGAATCCATGATTACACAAGTAGCACAGAATTTGATTAACAAAAAGCCTGTAAATGGGGAACAAGCAAGGTCGATTGCCTTCTAAAAATGGCAGTTCAAGATCTGCATTTTTTATTTGCCCAGATTACAAATGAATATGTCTCAGGGAGAATATCCTTTCCTCTCTGCAAGGCTACCAGATGTCTCTAGTATTTTACCAGACTACGATTTACATGGTTTCCTCATGGCTGGTTTTTCTTCCTCTTCCAGACAAAAGCACTCAGCCATTAATTCATTGTATAGCCCATTATTTTATAGATTTTAATAAAAGCTTAATATTTGTATTCTGCTAGATTTTCCAATATATATTTAGGATTGTCTAACAATAGCTTTGCCCGCAGGCATCCAAGCCACATTTTACAACTGACAGAGATATGGCATCTGTGTTGCCACAACCACATCTTTCAAGTAGAATTGTCCTATATGTAGGCTGTGTGCACATTACAAGTTCAAGTCTACATAACACAGTTACACTTGTCAGGAGATGACAGTATATCATAATAACATGTAGGAAGTGGAGTCTCAGAGTGGCTAACACACATAATCCTAGCTTTATGTTCATGGGTGCTCTCAGATAACTGAAGCAGAATATTTTTAGTGGGTAAAAGCTAAGCATGTGTATGTTATGTATGACTGTAAACTCATACATAAGTTTAGCATAACTTCAATTCAATCCTCCAGTCAAGTGCTTTATTATCCCTTGCTTTACTTCGCCGTAACAGTATTTTTCTAAGGAACTCCCAACCTTGTTTGCTTGCTTAATGTCTAGTATTTGTATGTTGCTATCAATAAAAGTGGGGAAAGTAACAGGGCAAAGATATTTCTAGGGATATTTCCTTAGGAAAACACAGTTAAAAGAAAGTATTGTTTCCAACACTGCTCCAGGCAGTACGATCTGTCTCTTACAAAAACATTGTGTCACAATACCATTTTTTTTTTCCTCTGTGTCTGTTGGGAAGTGCTACACAAAAGAGAGGAAGTGTGCTATGAATCTTGTACCTGGTCAGAGAAGCACATGGAGAGCACGTTGCATGCAAATCTACTCAATTATAGAAGCTGAGCAGCTGTGCTTCCTCCCTTGGATTCAGAGAAATCTTTCATGAGCCATACTGATCCCACTTTTCAAGCTCCTAACTGCCCCTTCAACTATGAATTTCACTTCTAAAGTAGCTATAGGGGAGAATAAGCAAAATGCATCCCACTTCTTCAGGTAACAAGCAGCCCCCTTGAGCTGACTGATGGAACCTTCTGCCCCTTACTAATCACCATCTGGCAAAAAGAAATATGAGGAATCCCTTAATCACTGTGGGAAATAAGAAACTCAGAAAAATGGGAAGGTATGAAAAGAAAGGCCCAAACTGAGGTGAAGTACAGAACATTTAGTGGAAAAGGAAATAAAAGGAGAAAGCAAGGAAACAAAAATAAAGGTATTAAAGAATTACTGTTGGTATGATGAAATCAGAATGGACATAAGGAGAAATGATGTTGTAAAGGAAATAGAGGATAGACTATTGCAGGAAAGGTTAGAAGAGGCAGTCTTAACAAAAACAGATAAAAACAAAACAAAAAAAAAAAAAACCCAACCATTGAGGATCAAAAGATAAGGAAGCTAAAATATCTTCTTACAGAAAAGCTATTTTAACCATCCTCTGGTATTCATCATGTAATGATCATTGGGCTACTAAATGTCAGAAACATTTTTATTTCCTCAAATCCAGCTGCTTTGGGAAGCCCATGTTCTGAAATGCAGACAAGTTGATAATTTAGCAAATGACCCCTGTGAATGGGAAGTCTAATAACAACAAACAGCAATTTTAAAATGTTCGATAGATTTTTTTCAGACTAGCCTTCAGCATTCAGGTTGAGAAGGCACCAAAATCCTGTTTTGTAAGGTTAGCATTTTCTCTTCCTCATTCCTGATATCTCCAGTGCTGGGAAAGGAAGGAAAAAAAAAATTGCAATCACTATTTGAAATATGAAACAGGCACCTTACTTAAAGGCAACCAGCTAGCTAAGCTAGTTAAAATAGCACAATAACCTTTTCCTTGTCTCCCAGTGTAAGCAATTGAAAGCAACAGTATAATACAATGTAATCCCAATTACCATATCATGATGCCAACATTCTAGCTCAGTAGGGGATTTTTGCTGAAATTCAGCTGGTAATGTGGAGCCAGTTGAAAAGTAGAATTACATGTAAAAGACCAAGTGACACCAAAATTTAGCTGACAGAATAAAGATTATCTACCCTGTGCTAGGCAGATGGTGATTATGCTTTATTCTATAACCTCATGCATGGTTGATTATACTGCACCATAGAGGGGCAGAACAGTGATAACAGGACTGAAAATGACTGGATTTTACCAAGCTGTTCCACACAGATATCCGCCAGCTTGCATGAAATGAATAATAATGAAATTAAGGCAAATTACTGGTTCAGGCAAGATCTACTGCTATATTATTTGGCGAGCTGTAACATAATTAGAACTGATCAAACTATTAATTTTGGAAAATTATCAGTCACATTTTTCTTGTTTCTGTTTCTGAGTCTTCTGTGAGCGGAGCATGACTTACAGACTCCTTTTTTTTTATGTTGGCTCTAATTTCTCAAAATCAGTATGCAAGAAGAAAAAATAACCTATGGTATTGTTGATATCAAATTTCAAGTACACTGAAGTACTTGTATTCAGCTCACTAGTAATAGTATAGCTGTTCAGTCTGTTGTCTGATATGACCTATGTTCCCTTCATTTTACAAATTAAGGAGGAATGAAGAAAGTAAGGGCAGTAATTAGTTTCTGTGGCAGATAAGACAAATAAGGCATAGGTAGGCTTAAAAAAGTGGGAGAAAATGCCTAAAAGTTCCTTGCCATCTATGCAAGCAAAAAAAAAAAAAAAATCTAGTGTTATAGAATCACAGAATCATTTGAGTTGGAAGGGACTCTTTACAGGTCATCTAGTCCAATACTCCTGCAACGAACTCCCCGCAGGGAGAGCTGCACGAGGAGGCCGCTTTCCTCACGCGGCCCCGGGACCGCAGCGGCCCAACGCGGCCGCGGGTCCGACCCGCCCCAGCCGGAGGCCGGCCCACCTTCTGCCCCTCCCCGGGCTTTATAAGGCGCGGAGTTTCCGCGTCCTGTGACTGCGGTCAGGTGGTTGCGGGGTTCCCCTCTTTCTGTTCTCTCGTCCGGTGCGGGCCGGCTCTGCGGTAGCGTTGGTGGAGGCGAGTTCTCAGCCGGGAAAGTTTTGCGGCGGAAATCCGCAGTCCCGGCAGCGCGGCCGGGCCGTGCAGGCATGGCCGGAGGGGAAGGGCCGGTGTCCGGTGTGGCGGAGAGCCGGGAGCACCTCTTCAAGGTGCTGGTGATCGGGGAGCTGGGCGTGGGCAAGACCAGCATTATCAAGCGCTACGTGCACCAGCTCTTCTCCCAACACTATCGGGCCACCATCGGGGTGGATTTTGCTCTCAAAGTCATCAACTGGGACAGCAAGACTCTGGTGCGGCTGCAGCTCTGGGACATCGCAGGTGAGGGATGGGGACCGAGGCCCCCGAGGTGAGAGGTGTGCTCTGGCTCTGAAGCCTGCTGCCGTGGCTTTCTTTTCCCTGTTATGCTCAAATCTGCCTTTGAGGCACGAGTAGTGGGCAGTTTCCGTCGGGAAAAGGATTTCTTGACTTTTGGTAGGCTGTGGGTGCCCTGTGAGCTCTTACAGCACTCCTCAAAAAGCTGCTCTACTTCTGGCTGCTCACAGGTGCTGCTCGAGCTGTCTCATGGCTCCTACTCTGTGGTGCTTCTAGAGGAAACGTGTCTTCTCCAAGTGGGTTGTGCTCAGTAGGTACACCTGGTACACCTTGCAGGCTAAGGGCATTCCAGTTACTAGAACTGGCCTCAGAAAGGTTGTGTGCTTCCCCTTCAGTGGTTTGGAGGAGCCTGCTTAATCTAAATTTAACTTGTGACCCCTGGCTTGCGCAGGGAGTGAGGGATCTCTGTTATGCTCTGTTCTGCACTTGAATGTGTGTCAAAAAGATACTATGACTGCACTAAAACAGTAAAGCCCTGTTTCCTTTCCTATGCATGATAAGAACTACTCTGTAATGCCACTGCATCTTAAAGAACCAAACTGTGTACATATAGTTAAGTGCTTAAGTGTTAAATGACAGATGGCAAATATAACTTTGCTGTAATCTCCTAAGAAGCCTGTGTTCTCTCAACTCAGTCATTTCAAGTTGGCATTGCATTTGTCTTTTTATGTAGCCTGGCCTTTAACCTGCAGCTCCCTTTTTCCTGTCTTAAGAACACTTCCTTATATAAGAAAATACCTTATTTCAGATACTGTCTTTAAACTTGCACTGAAAGATACTAGGCTAACAACTGGTAATTACTGTTTCCACGAACACACTCCTTAGTCAGGAGCTCATGAAACAGGAAGGGAAATGCACAGCTGATACATCCCTGTGCCAAACCAGCTGCAGGTCCGTATCAGCGGTTTCTGCTTTAAAATTCATCCTAAAACACTTTAGCTATAATTCTTATGCTGAAAGGCTTGCTTCTTACTGTAATGTGCTGAAACACATGGTAGGTTTTTCTGCTGTAGGAAAAACTAAGATTAATTGTTTTGAAGAGTGGGGGAAATACTGGCAGGATTTCTATTGTGGTTTCTTTTTTGCAAAACACTCTTCAAGTTTTTTCAATAAATTGGCAGTATTGGTGCAAGCTGCTGCAGTGCTCTGGCTGTGTTTTAGCAAGTCTGGAGTTGTGAAGATAATGTTGTTCCAGGGTCTTCGTGTTTGGCAGGCAGCTGTTTAAATTCTTCTCAGTCTTTGGTTTCTGACACTGGGGTAGATCTTGCTCTGCCAAAATGACTTGTTTCAACAGGCTAAGCAGAAACTTAGCTGTACTTGTAACAAAGCTGTACTAGTAACAAATATTATAAACTTTAAACTTTCAGTTTGGGAAAGTCCTACTGCAAAGGGTTACTACATTTAAACCCTTTAAGATGACTGACTGGAGTACTAAGACTGTCATTTCAAGATACAATTTCTACAGCTGCCAATGGATGCAGTTGATGCCTTACTAAGCTAAATGGTGTTTTTAGTGTGATGTTTACTTTCTTATAAAACTCCTGGCTAATCTTTCCCTTCTGAAAATAACCCAAAATACAATGATTTTTCTATTTGCAGTCCAGACTTGTATGTTGAATCTGGTAGATTAACTGTTCTGTTTCCAAGAGTCTGGGGGCCCTTCTCCAATAGAAGACTAAGAATACAAGTAAGCATTCCTAGTACTATTAATTGAGCTGTGCTCAGACAGTTTGACAGTAATAGTTCAGAATTCTCTAGAACTCAAGGTCTCCATTTAAGTATTAACCACTGAAGTAAAAAGGAATTTAGTATCTGTGAGAGTTTCATAGTCCTAAAACTGCAAGTGTACTTGAGCTGGAAAGGTGTTCTGCAGTTCATTCTGTACTTTACAAATCTTTCTAAAGACCTGAGGGTGTGGAAGTGACGAGAAAGAACTGGGCTGAAGATGGTTTCTATATTGTCCCAGGGTTTGTTGCCTAAAGCATGTGCCATGAAGTATCTGAGCATATGATAGTCATTCCCTCTTAATTCATTAGTGCAACTGTCTTCTGGTTTTCAACAGTTCACAGATAATTTTGTCTGCTGGTGTATGCAGACAAACAGCTTTAGAACTCTTGAGGAGATCTAAATCTTATGTTAAGTAATGCTTCATGTGACTTCCCTGCAAGCAATGTGGTGCTGGTGCTCTGAATTGAGTTTAATGTACTTAAAAAGGCTTCTGAACATGAGTCAAGCCCGTAAGCAAAGTTAAGTATGTTATTTTTCCCTAGGTCAGCTTGTAGTTAAGTCTGTCATCAAAAGCTTTCCTCAGAGCTGTATTCTGAAGTAAATCAGTGACAGAAAATGAATCGTGTTGCTCATTCCATCAGCTAAGGATTATAGTGCAGATACAGTGCTGGCTTCCGGTGTGAATGTAGCCAAACATCAAACTGATGAATGTTGCACTGTGTATTGCAGTGCTGCAGGTTTGTGAATGTTTTCAATTTATTGTGCTAGCTCAGGTTTTAGTCATAAATCCATGTAATTCCCTGATAGGCCCCAACAATGTTATAGTGCCAGTTCTTTTCTTTTGGTGAAAATTGCATTACTTATATCCTACAACAGGAAGGCTGACTCCTGCAGGTTTGGGTGCTAAAAGGAAGAAGGGAGCTGTAATACCTATACTTTCATATTCTGTAAATACTCAGGCATTTTTGTTTATATAGACACAGATTGTAGCCTTTCCAACAATAGAGATGAGAAAGCTTGAGAGACTACTGTCAGTCACTGTCAAATTATCTTGTCTGCTGCATGAAATATTCTGCTCAGCTTTTTTCAGATTATATGCATGTTTGTACAGGAGCAAAACTTCTAAATCTTAGCTGGGCATTACTGTTGTTTTTATCTCAGCATGTGAAGTTATGCTAAGCAATTCTTCCAGGATAAATTCTGAAAGTATTAAAAGGTTAACCCTCTTCTTCAAAGGACATAATACATGAGATAGGAGATAAAGATGAGTCATTGTGGTAAAGAGATACAAAAACAAAAGCATCTTAATGATGGGGAAGTTTTTAAACTATTTCAATATGCTTGAGATTCGTACTTGATGAACATGCACTGACCATAGTGCAGTGACGGAGGTGAATACATCGTACCGGTGAAACTTTAAACTGTGTTGAAAAATCACCTTAAGGACTTCATCTAAATCAATCAGACTTTTATTTTGAAATAGTAAGAGCTGTGACTAGGTAGCTTTAGCTTTGTAATCATGTTGGCTACCACTGTCACTCACATCAGCCTATAAAAATGTCCAACTTTCTGGAGGATAGCAATGGTAAAAGTTGTAGATGATCACTTGAGCTTGGCCTTCCTTCGTGAATCCTTCATGAATGTTACTAATGACATCTGCTAGACAAATCTGCTTTTTTCTAAATAGCTTTCAGTGAGGCATTGATGCATTCTGCATTAGCTTTGGCTACAGTATCCTTTTTCCAGGACATCATTAAAATTTCTATGAAAAAGTTCAAAATTCTAACTGGAAGAGTGTGGCAATGGAACTGTCAGAACAGAATAGGAACAGTTGTTTATTGCTTGTTTAGAATACTTAGGTACAAATTTTCAAGAGCTAATGGATAAGATTTGTAGCATGCAAATTTGTTACTAACATCTTGTCTGTCTCCTTGAAAACATTTGAATTCCCTCTTGAAGAGGATGGAGAAATCACATGAAGTATTTTCCTCAAATGCTAAGCTGAAGGCCTGGAATAAGCCTTCTCCTATGAAGACCAGTTGATCTTAAGTATATGAATAGATGTTAAGCTTTCAGTTTATTTGGAAGTTAACTTGTTTTTATCTGTGGGAAACCATGAGAAATGGGGAAAATGGGTGCAGGAATCCATGGATGTTGAAGAAAGGAAGGGAAATGTTTAAACACACTTCACAGTAGGGAAAAGAGACCTGAAAGAAGGATTTGCAGAGTGAGATAATGAAGGCAAAATGCAAGCCTTCTGGCCTAGATACCAAGGATTACCAAAGTGTACCTGATAATCTGTCCCAGTGAAGTTGGATTTCTCCTTTGTAGAGGTGGTGTACTTCGCAGCTACATGCTCTGAACTATAACTTTGCACTCTTACATGTTTTGCTGGTGGTGTTTTAAAGATGTTCAAGCTGCCACGTGAAAAATATTTCAACTTTGAGCAGTTGTATACTTTAGCTTATTCTTGTTCTGCATTTGTGCTGTTGAGGTGTTGAAGGACTGCTGAGTTGTTTCAAGGTACTAGGTTGCAAGCTCGTTTCTTGCAGTATAAACTGATGTTTTTTTATTTGTGCCTGGAATTGAGCCCAGGGTGGAGGCTGAGAGTCTAGACGTAACCTGCCCACAACTTTGCTTCTGCATTCATTAGATATTCCTAAGATTGAGGAACATGAAAGGAAGAATGAAAACTGCACATAAATAGTAATATCAGAAATGGATGCAAAACTTGGAGCTTAGAGTTTCATTTAAAAAAAACTGGCAAGTGGTCTGAGGTTATTTTCTGATTTACCTGGTGATAGTGGTTCCAGATACAACTGCTTTCATGTGAACATGGAAGCACTATCACTCTGGTAATAGGTGAGGTAGGTCAGAAAGCTCTGTCGGGAGTGCTCTGTGGTGAAGTTCAGACTAATCAGTCAGAAAAGTCTGAAAGACCCATGACTGACCTTGGAATGCTTCTTGCATGTATACATTTCGTGTAAGAATAATTACTTAATGTTGGTTGAAAACATGAAAGGCTAGTAGACAAATTTTTAGGGAAAATGTAGACCTGCTCATCTGTAAAGGCATTGAAATGCTTTCTCAGAAGCAGTAGAGACAAGAAACAGCTGAAGATACTGTGCATTTCCTTCCTGAAACCACCCTGATGTGGGAAATCTTGTGTGGGTGTCCTTTCCTGTGACTCCTCTGGAACAGCAGGACTAGGTTTATGAACTTTCACTTGACAATGACTTGCTTTACTTGCAGCTCTGCAGTGAAGTAGTCCAATTTAGTGCTAAACATGTTAAACTTGTTCCTTCTTGGTATGTCTACTTTCAGCTTTCAGGCATCCCTGCATACCACAAACAAGTGACATGAGTGATGGCTGCTAGTCTTGCTAATAAAGCTGTTTCCTTGCTCTGCTGGTGGAGTACTGGTTATTCAAAGCTGAAGATTCTTATGCTCAGTACATTATGTAGGACTTCAAAGTACTGCTTCTGTCTTAAACTAAATTTGTAAAAGCCTCTGTGCTGGTTTTTAAAAGTAGAAATTCTGCAAGCACATGGAAAATGTTAGTCTTGAAGCTGGGGTTAGGCAGTTAGGTACAGTGACTTTGGTTGTGCAAGACAGGACTGTTCAGTTAGGTTTTGGTTAAATGGAAAACTTGATAGATGTTCTTACAGCATCTTGGAAATAAGCTTAGAAATTCTTCATAGGCTTTTCTGGTTATCCTGCAAGTAGTAGGTTTAGGAATGTGATCTTAAAAGTCCAGCTGATCTAGTACACACTTAAAGCCAAGATTACTGTATTGATTTTTAGCAAGCACTCTTAATTTCTATTCACAATGAAAATGTGAATAGAACTTTAGTCCTTGATCTTCTAATCACTGTGGAATACATAGAACTTGAGTCTTATTTGCAATAGATAAAGTTCATATCATATTAGCAGTTGTTCAGGTGTTTTACACTTGGTACAAAGCCATAATAAAAATAATTCGTAGCACTCAAGTACAGAGAACAAAGGATGGATTCATTAAGCAGGAGGGGAGAAAGCAAATGGGAAGAAAAATAGCATTAGTCTCATAACATAACAAATTTCTGGGTCAAGTTATTAAACCTATAAATCTGTGTGGAAATCCACTAACTTGAATTGATTATTAAGTTATTTTTTGAGGCAAGTATTGGCTAAGTTCTTGCCAGTCATGTAATACTGCTTCAGAAATTAAGGTATTTGACAAGTCAGCTGTATTAATCTCCAGTGATAAATTGGTGTAGCTACATTTTTTTCTTTGTGCAAGGATGCAGATGGACCTTTATCAACTTCTCTGACAGTAGAGTTCCGGCTTCAGAATCTCTGTGACTTTGCCTTATTTACTGATACCCACTTGGCCTTTTACCTTTATGTGCACACCAAATCTGGGTATCAGTGAAGTGCATGTAAACAAGTACAGCTTAAGTTGGCAAGTGCTTTACAGATGTGTTCAAAACTGATTTTATTTTATAAGATGGGTAACTTTAGCAGCCTGACTCAAAAAAGTTTTGGTGTTCTGTATAAAATGTTTCTTCCCTCCAGTAGCAATCAAGGACATTGGAATTAAATTTCAGAGCAGCTGTTAATATCTTCCTTCAACTCCAGCAGACTCACTGTCCTGCCTTTACAGTTTGTGAATGGTCTCCTTCAAATACTCAGGCTAGAAGTTCCAAAGTGTGACATGCCATGTCAAAAGGAAGCAGTTTGCAATAAAGGAATCTGTTTTCTTATGAAAGTAGGAATAATTTTTTGTGAAATTATTGAAAGTGTTACTTCTAGTATGAACAGCAGTAAGCAGTGACTGCTTTTCATGTTGGTAAGACAATTTTTGAAGATGTCATCTGGCTACAGATGTGCAGAATGAAGGTAGATGTGGTGCTAAGATGAGTCTTGATGTCAGGATTTTATAGAGCTTGTTTAGAAATAAACGTTCTAACTATGGCTAAGAAAGTGTAGTGTACTTTGACTAATGATAGCTTCTAGGCTAGCTGTAAATGTAAATACTACTCCTTACTGTGTGAATTTGGCAGCTTATCAAATAATGTTTTAAAAAGCCTTTAAGTGTCACTAGTAAGAGCTTATGGGAACTTGTTCTTTAAATGCTCGTGGAATAGAGTGCTGGGTAGAGCAAAGTGGCAGCTACTTGACATAGTGTGCCACTGGAATTCTATATATGTGTATATGACACATTGGCTGGTTTAGGAGTTAAAATTTCTCAGTCTCGTGGTGAAGTCATTCTTGAAACAAACTGACTTTAGACTTGTTCTCCTGTATTGTGAAATGCCACGGTGCCCATGCAGCGTCGCTGCTAACTACATAGTGTAGCTCTTGCTGCATGGCAGTGCACTAAAGGAGACAAACTGGGGGGGGCTTAACTCTAGCAGTTAAGTTGTTTTAATGAGCCTAGGTAGAGTAAAATAGAAACCAGCCATTTTTCTACATGTACTATATTTGATGTCTAGTTAGAAATTAATTAGCTGAGCTATACTTTTCAAGGGACAAAAATCTACTGCTTAGTTGAATACTTCCTTGTCTCAATTTGTTTGTCGAAGATGCAAGCAAAGGAAGTGAAAATAAGCCTGTTAGACTTTCTTGTATAAACTGTCAAACTCCTACATGTATTTGATGCTGGACAAATCTAGCTGAATTATAAGTGTAAGGTCTTGCCTAAATGCTTACTAAATAGCTGTTAAAGCCAGCTCAGGCAATATTAACTCACTGGATTAGCCAAGGACTACAAGCAGCAAAGAAGTTTCAGTCTTACTGTAAACTTCCTTGTGAGAGCTGTGAAATTTTTTGAGGAAGAATTCTTCCTGTTTAACTTTTCTACCTTGTAGAAGAGAATAGTGTGCTCTTACAATCTGTAAAGATGGTAGATGTGATCAATTTTCCTGACAGAAATCAGGTGTCTAGCTTCTCAGCATTTGTACTTATCTGCTTAGCTACCAGAATTCTCAAGTGGGAAGGCTAATAACTGACTAGTTCAGATTTTTGGCTGTACTATGCAATGAAACTTTAGAGTGAACTTCTTTCTAACATTTTAGAATGAAACAGACTCCTAAAAACATGTGAAAACATATCAAATTATGACCTAAACAACATGCAGCTACCCCTGACTGATGTCAGTTCAGTGGTTTCAATGACGGAAACTAGTTCAGAATAAATCTCTCAAATACATACTATGTATACATATAGCATTTGGTATACTCTGGTTATTAGATCAGAACATTTGCTCAACAGAACTACACCTTACAACTCCCTTTGCAACATGGCACTGTCTAGTGTAAACATAACTAGAGTACCGTAGGTTGTCTTCTGGTTAAGATGGGTGTCAGATGAGTAGGGATGAACTGGTTGGTTATTTCTTTATTGGAAAGCTTTTCTCTGAGGGGTGTGGTCTGCTTACTTTCAGGAAGTTATCCTTCCAGTGATCAGTAGTTTAGTTTAGACCTTTAGTAAGAAAGGACACCACAAACTCACTTAAAATTTATCAGGGGCTTCTTTGTTTCTTGTAAACTGTAGGAGTTGCAGGCAATTAAACCTTGTAGTACTGCCTAATACAGGAAAATGTAATATTCTTGTTCTCACTTTTTTAACCTCTTAACATTTGTCATCAGAACCACAAATACCAAATATTACTTTCACAGTGGTGAAAAGTAAAAGTGAAGCTTTCATAACTTACAGGTTCCTAATATCTACCAGAGCTGCCAATCTAGTTTAAACACTGTGTAATCTTGCATCTATGGCTTATATGGGTAAGAATGAGGCGTGGAAAGACAGCCTGTACTGACCATTTTGGAATCTAGCTGCCTGTTCTCTCACAATGTACAGCTGCTGCCTATGTGAAAAAGCAGGCAGTCACTTGAGCATGTCCTGTAAAACTGGTAGTGGTTTGGTTAACCTACTTTTTGCTGAATAACAGATTTGCTCTAATTGAGTGAGACAGTTCTGGGACAAGCTGTCCTGGTGTGGGGAGAGAGTGGGGGGAATAATATCAGCAGTAGTGGGTGGCTTGGAAGTAATGCATTTGTATATCTTGCTAGAGAAGTACCCCCCCAGTTAGCACATACCTGAATCTGGTGGTGCTAAAATGTGTTTCAAGTGTCTGGAGAATGGGGCAATACATCCTCATCCTTATCTTGCATTCTACATCTAGCTATAAGACCAAGAGGCATTCAAAGTGTAGTCTGTTCTTGCCTACATTTCATTAGGGATTTGGATCCACTGTCCCATTCAAAACTTAACCAACTCTTAGTGATGGGATTGGGTTGCATGCCCAACCCATTTGGATGGTGCTGTAACTTAAATCTACCATACTGCGTGATGTGAACTGTGCTGAGAGTTGGCATTGTAGATAAGGAGCTGCCACTGAGATGTTCCCCTGATAATATGTAAGAGCTTGACCCAGACATCTGGAGAGCCTGAGGTTTTAACCTCTACAGCAGCACTGCTGAAGCAGGAGAGAAAGTGTTCATTACTCCAAGGAGAAGGAAGACAAGGAAGAAAGGTTTTCATTTGCTGTTAATTTTTTTCAATTCTTTCCTGATTAGGTTGAGTAAAAACAAATGTTTCAAACCAATTTAAGGACAGTGAGACAACTAATTTGTAGAGTTAAACACTGAAGACTGAACTGTACAGCATAATTGCGCAGGTACATGTTTTGCTAGCATGCTACATGGTTAGTTGTCAGAATAGTTGATAGCAAGAACCTGTGAGCCATGGTGCTGACAATCACATTAGAGCTTTTCTGGCTTGGTGATGAGTGTTCTGGATCTGAGATGATACTCAGTGAAGTCTAAAAGGACCTAGGAGCATACTTCTGGTATGCTCAGCTACCAAAGGCTGTGCATAGTGCTCATCTCATTGAGTCTATTCTAAATGTTCACAGAACTTTGGTTTTACTATTTTTTTCACAGTTCATTAAAGGAGGCTTTTATTATATACATCCAGAGTGTTTACTTGCACTGATCTATTTTCTTCATGCATGTACACAAACTTGTACTGCAGTGAAGCTTGATGCATTTTTACTTTATACATCATATCATGGTAGTTGTGTACAAGCTTTTTCCTTGGAAACAGTTGTCTTCTGCTTCGTACTATAGAAGTTGAGTAGTGCCACTGAAAATGCAAGTTAGATGTCTGTGAGGAAACTAAATGATGTCCTTCCGAAGTACTGTTCTCTGTGATCAATATTGATTTTTGTAGCAGAACTATTACCTAAGAGATTTCTGCTGTGACTAGCACGGAACTGTTTTGGAGGAAACGTGTATCAACTTGGAGATACTTACGTATTTCCAAATGTGTTAACTTGTAAAACATTGAGCAGGAGGTTTTTTTAAAGCTTCTCTAGGGATTAAAATCAGTATTTCTGTACCTGCAGGAGCTTTATCCCCGCACTTAGACCACCAGACAAGACAGTTAAGGTATCTTTTTTAAAATAGGCTTTCAGTAATGTCACCCTTCGTGAATTTTGACATGACTCATATTGACTCTTGAGAGTCATGGTGAACGATTGATCCTTCTCACAAAGAAAGTAGAAAATTCAAATATTCTCAGACTAACACTAGTCTGCTCATTATGCTTTAATAAGCATCCTGTGATACTGAAGTTTGCACTATTTAAAACTGTACTTGAGATTTTCCTGTTGAAATATAAGTAGTATAACTGTAACTCCCTGGCAGATTGGAACTTCTATGGATCTTGAACTTTCTGAATTGATTCAGTAGGACTCTAACATCTGACTTTCTTCACTACAGTGAAGAAAGAAGTATTGCTGGATCTCTTGGCTTGGTTTTATAGATTATTTCTTATATGGGTTATTTCTTATTAAACTGCCTTAAAATGCCTTTCAGTATTCTAAAGGACGATGTTAGAAACAGCTGCTTGGCTTTATTTACAAGCTGAGTACTTAATTATTTATCAGATGTTGACAACTGTTACTGGGTCCAGGGGGAAAAAATGGTAAAACTAGTGGGAATGATCTTTAAATATACTTGCTGACTGGAAGCAGAACTCTTCAGCTAGCTGTGCTTTCACTTCTGTGTGACTTTAGCTTCAGTCATATTTGTATATCTTAGGATTACTTGATGCTGATCTGCCAGGTGTGCTTAAAATCAGATTTTGAGATCTGGCCGTTCTTTGAGCTGAGTAGTCTGTCAATAGCCTGTCTTCAGCAAGAGAAACTATTTGTTTCACAATTCTTCCAGTTGTCAGGCCTCTTTAATACATGGTCATCTTTTCCTTCCTCACCAATGACACAATTTTTGGAGAATATCGTAACAGTTTCTTCCAAGAGAGAAGTTAGACTACTTCTAGTAGTAGTGCTCTAGGTGAAGAAATGGACTTTAGATGCATCTAACACAGCAGTGTTTCTCAGAGTAGCATTGCTTCGGAATTGACTAGGAAAATTAGATCATACAAAATAGGGGAACTTGTTCTATGCTTTTGGTATTGTCAGATAAACCAAAACCTACCTTCCCAGCAGAGACCATAGCTGGGAAAGCTGTAGGCCACTTTGCTGTCAGTAAGTTGGGTCCTGGCATATTAAGGCTTTAGGTATAGGAGAATCCATCTGAAGGAATGAACCAACACATACCCAATACCTTGCATATCCAGCACACTTAAATTGCTTTTCCTAGCTTCAGTCTCCATCCTATAAACAGTAATTAAGATCAGCATTAATAGTAGGAGCACACTGAAAAGCCAGACCACAATAAGTCACACTGCTAAACAGGACTCCCTTGTGTATTTTCTTGCACTGGGAAAAACTGCCATAGGAACTTAGGTGCTTGTGTATATCTAAATAAACTTCAAGAAAAGGCTGGCACTTTCTGATTCTCATAGTGATAACCCATCTCTTGTAGTAAATGAAAGTTTCTATTGTCATATTAGGCTATAAGCCTTTTCTTAAACTTATAAGCCAAGTCGAAAACTATTGTAACAGAGCTAAACTAGGAATCAAGAAAAGCTCCTGAAGTTTAATACAGGTTTAAACTAAGCTGAGTTCTGTGATGCTACTGTAGGGAACCAAACCAGTTCCCAGTGCAGGACATTATGCAATTATTTCACTTACTGCTGTTGCAATTACTGGAAAATATGGTGGTGTGTGCTGAGTCATTTAGATGTGAAAACTTTGTGGTTAGAGAATACAGAACTCTGCACTGTATGCAGCCACTTTTGTACCCCCAAACATAACCTCTGTCCATGACTGCACTGTAGCTTGGCCTGAACCTGTGAAACAGAAAAATGTCTGTGCTACTGTCAGGCAAATCAAAGCAATACACCTACTAGTCCTCTATTTTCTTTCCATACTGCTGTAGTAACCACATTGTTATACTCCAGGCCTTTCCCACAGTTCTGTGCACAAGACAGTAAGTCTAGTTTCATCTGATTACTTTTAGCTTTTTCACCTCTAGGTTATGATCATTTTCCTGTGCTATATGGCACTACTCTCACACATAGTAACTCCACTATGGCAAACCTGCTGCACGAAAGAAAGGGAATGGGAAATTGCTGGTTGGATTGGGCACAGTAAAAATTCAGTACATTCAGCTTTAATAATAAATGTAGAGAATGATATTCAGACTCTAAGCTTTGGAGGAGTGGTGGTCTATGGTTTGCTTCCTTCTGTGTGAGTTTTCTGCAAGCAGAAAAGCACTTGAAATGTTTTGCCTGAAAGGTGTGTTAAACTTCAAAACATCCATCTAGAATGTGTCTTGTTGTCTATGAGAAGCTCTGCTCAAAGCCTGTGTATTATCACCAGTAACATAATTGTATGGAGAGTCTACTTGGTTTATATTGAATTATCTTCCTGACTCATGCTGTGTCCTATTACTACAACGAACTCTTGCCTTCTAGGCTGGTCATATTATTGCTTATGTTGTCTTCATGGAATAACGATCATACCCATCCTTATAGCTCTTTCAGATAGGTTGAAAGATGAGTCTCATGGAGGTGAATTGATAGACTTCTCAAAGCCAGCTAGATTTATGACTAAAATTAATTTCTTGGACAGTTAAAGGCCATACTTTAAGTGAATACTGCTGAATGTGAAGAAAAGGCAGATCAGTGCAGATTTATCCCTGTACACAACTCCTCCCTCTTCTTAGAGGGGGAACTGATCATGTTTACCTACAGCATGTACAATGGGCTGATAACCTGGGGATTAAGCAGAACTTCTAGTTTTCATATCTAGTGACTATATTGTCTGTATGTCAGAAGCAATCTTCCAACAAATCAATATCACTTAATTTTTAATGTAAATATCTATAAGCTTTTTGAAAAACTCAGATATAATTAAAAAAAAATCCATACATCTTCAAGAACAGAATAAGAATTACTGATGTGATTGTTCACTTCTTCCTATTCATACACAGTAAACGACAGCACAGATTTGTTTTGAGGCTACTTCAGAGCTACACTGAAGAAATCATCAAAATACTGAAATTAGTATAGAGTGCTGTAGAAATTAAAATCATACTTCTGTGAGCTTAACCTGTGGTGTATAGGGATATGCTGTCTGAATTGAAGACAAGACTTGGCACTCCTGCCTGGTAAGAAAGATCCCCATTATATAGGAACTGATGATAACAACACTACCTTCCTAGGGCATTCCAGGCTTCCTTATGCCTGAAAGACAACACAAAGTACTTCTGTACAACTTTTCCGACACTTCAGAAAGAATGCACCTCTTCCAGTGACAGTCATAGATACATGCTTGGTACCCAGCTTGTTGGTCCTAAAAGTCTTGGGCAGAAATCCTGCATCAAAACTTGAGATTTGAGTATGGAAGGAAGAGCTTTCCTCTTGTGCATGCTTCCTGTGACCACAGAAGAGATACTCAGCTGCTAATGATTAAATTCCTGTTTAACTTCTGTTGCCTAAAATATTGGTTTGTGATGTTTCTTGCACCATTGTACTTTGAGGTTGTACAGAGAGGGGGAGGGAAGTCTTCCTAGATCTTTATAGTTCTCTGGAAGCTACTACTGATTCTGGGCAATTATATCAGATGCTTAGTCTTTGCTGAAAGTGTCTGCAGGGGATGAGCTAATCTGATATATACTGACCTTAAAATAGTGTACTCTGTCAAGTTCCTTCATCTAGTGACTTCTGATTCATTTCTGAGCAGATAATGTTTATTTCTTCTGGTGATTGTCCTTGCAAATCGAAGATAAACTTGAATGTTCTTGTGGGGGGAGAAAGGACAATGATGTTCCAAGTTAAAATCCTTAGTATTCTAGAACACACAAAATACATGCTAACAGCTGAAGTGAAAATATAGTATAAGACTAAAATATAGTGCTGGAACCACTTCTGCCAGTAGAGGCTTCTGAACAAAGTAGAAAACCATGTTAGTAGTCCAAATTTAAAGTGACATGCTCATACGTCACACTTGACACTTGTGCTCACTTAAGTGTAAGTATAGTGTGAAATCTAACCTTCCAAATAGTGGACCTGGCACTAGTTCTACTACTTGAGTAGTACTGACAACAAGAACTGTATGTTACTTAAAGCCTTTTTCTTCTGATGGTTAGTTTGTTTCTGAATTTTTATTATGAATGATTGTGCTTTAACTATTCTGTTCACCTTGTACTAAATCCTGGGGCTTCAGTAGAACTCCTGTAGTTAGAAAGTATTACAGAGAGGTCTGTCTTAAAAATAATAATAAAAAAAGCTTATGAAGAACTACTAAACTAGCTCCTTTCAAGTTTTCACTAAGGGAAAATATCTTTAAAAGATGTGTCCTTCAGAGAGGATTCACTGAAGGTTGTTTGTGTTGGTGCTTGCAGAAAGCCTTGTCTGCCCTCCAGGAAAATCTTGTTTTCTTAAATGTGTACTTGAAATGGCTAGGTTTACATCTAAATCACACAGAAGATTCTTTTGTGAGAAGAATGACTTATGTCTAGTTGTGCTGATAGTGTTTTTAGGCATTACTTCTCAAAGGGCACTACGAAAAACTATACTTTAAAGCTTATTTGTCATTTGCATTTACTTACTTGTCACATGCAATTGCAACTTGTCACATGGGGGAGTACATAATGGCTGTTGCACTGACCTTACATAGGATGGAAGAGACAACGTATAAGCTGTTAGGAACCTAAAGGCTGACCTTGTATGTACTAACCTGATAGGCTTTAGCATAAACTGTGGTAAATGCAAGCACATAAAAATTGTTACTTCTTTCCTTTTCAGGCCAGGAGCGTTTTGGAAATATGACAAGAGTTTACTACAAAGAAGCAGTTGGTGCTTTTGTGGTCTTTGATGTCACAAGAGGCTCCACATTTGAGGCTGTTTCTAAGTGGAAGCATGATTTGGACAGTAAAGTACTTCTTCCCAATGGCAGCCCCATCCCTGCTGTTCTTCTTGCAAACAAGTGTGACCAGAAGAAAGATGGCAGCCAGAATCTTTCTCAAATGGACCAGTTCTGCAGAGAAGGTGGCTTTATTGGATGGTTTGAAACATCTGCCAAGGTAAGTGTTAAGTAGATGTCTAAGTGTGCTTCCTATTGGCATGAAAGCAGATGAATATAGTCATATTGAAAAGAAATTTATCAGGTATAGGAAGTGACAGTTCAGATTCCAGCGTCCACTGAGAAATAGAAGTGGTGTTCAGGATAGTTCATTGCTAAGGAAGGCTTACAGCATATTTAGTTTGAACTGCATCTTATGGTCAGACAACACTAAAGTGGAAACACGAATTGAATTCAATAAGGTTTTTTGGTCTTACATGCATCAAGATCAGTGTTGTTCTTTAGATGTCAGTGCTAATAAATACTGATTGAACTGACAAAAAAAACACTGCATCTTTGAGTGAAAGAATTCCCATTGCAGCTTTTGTCTTCTCTGGTGCATATAGGAAGTGGTAAGACTCCAGCTAAAGCTATCTGCTCACTTGGTACTATTTACCTAGACAATGACATTAACCACTTTCTACTTTATTAAGTAATGGCAAGACTGAACTAGAGAAAATATAATTGCCCAGTTAAGGAGAAACTGAATCTAAGGGACAGCTGCTTTTCTCCAAATAAAGCTTACCTTTCAGTAGTTTTAAATGTTTTAATCAAACTCAGCCAGTATGCATATGTGCTTACAGTAGCTTGGTTGGAAGTGAAATCAATAGCTTCTTAACCTGACTGCCTTCATGTTGAAAAACCTTTAATCTCAAGCATCGATTTGTATGACAGGGCCAGTTACTGGTCTGGCTGATAATTCCTTTATATTAAGCTAAACTTCAAGATCCTTCTCTTCTCTTGAGTTGTGTACTTCCATCAGTTGCTGCTGACAATCTGGCATAAAGTGTACTTGTGCGAGAGCCATTTCTAGCACCTGATGATGCATTTTTTCAAAGATCTGCAAGAGGAATGGCAAGAAATAAATCTCTTCCTGACCACTTTAAAGTAAGGAATAGAGATCCATGCTGAGTATGGTACTAGACTGAAATACAGCTTCAGGTATTCTGCATACACATTCTTTGGAGTGTAAGTTAAGATACTTCTCAAAGCATGCATAAGGAAGTAGCTGGATGAGGCACCTTGACTCTTCTGGGTTTTTGGGGCTGGTTCAAAAGATCTTTTTGATAAATAAGTTCATTCATGCTGCAGTAGAAAGAGGAGTAGGCCCCAGAAGGCCATACACTACTAAAAACAGTGTAATTGCCTGTTATCTTTCCTGATGCATAAATGCAGCTTGGCACTTATGAGTTGATTGAACACAGATGATTTATCCCCAGACTACACAATACTTTGGAGTCAAACTATCCTTTATGTATGGTGGGTGAATAGCTTTACTAAACTTTTCTAATGTTTTTTTTACAAAAGGCAAATTTTTAAGCAATTATGTTGCATCTAAGCTGCCTGTGTTCTGCTGATGGCTCTAGAGAAGTTTATATTTGGCCAGCTTCTAACAGGGAAGTATGACTTTTAAAAAGAAAAAAACAATCCAACAAGCAATTTATTAACTTATTTGTATTCCTATTTTTAGGACAACATCAACATAGATGAAGCTGCTCGATTCTTGGTGGAAAACATCCTTGCCAACTATAAAACCTTTCCTAATGAAGAGAATGATGTGGGGAAACCAAAACTGGACCTAGACCCGTTGAAAGCAGAGAGTAAATCACAGTGCTGCTAATGCTACCACTGTTTGGCGAATGTGATGGAATGAGCAGCAAGACTGTTCCTTAAATCAAACTGCTGCTATGGTGCTGCATTGTGACAATCCATATGGGGTGTCTGGTATTATCTGAACAGGTGATTCTTGTGGGTGCTTACATACTCAGTTTTATGCTAAACAGGAGTATCTTGTGAGTTCTCACTCTTCTTGCTTGAGTGGCTTCATCTAAATCTGATTAGTGCTTACTTGAGAACATAAGGTAGTGTTTACACTCCTAAAAAGGAACAAAGACAACGTTCAGTGTCTTCAGTGTCTACTTTGCATTCTAGGATATGCTACATGCTACATTCCAAATAGGACTCACTTGTGGCTTTAGCTGAACAGACACTTGCACCTCTGAATATTTTTCTTTTGTTACCAATAATGCCCTGCTTTAGCCTGACTTCTCACCTATACTTGTACATATGTCTCCACTCTGAGGGTCTGTCTCCTTGCTAGCTCTCTTGGATCAAGATATTCTGGAAGTCTTGAGGGGGCCAATATCATCATTGGTGTGTTCACCAGGATCAAGTGGAAAAGACTGCTTTCACCACTGCATAAGAATGAGATAGGTAAAGGTAAATGATTGTATTTAATGGAAAGGCACTGCTATGTAGATACTAACAAAAATACATCTTCAGCTATTTAAAGAATATTACTTTCAGCTAATACTTGTAAAATATATTAATCAATACTGTTGCATTTCTGTCATATTTATGGTAATTTCACTTGTACTCACATGTAGTAATAAACATCCAGAAGTCTTTTCATGCACTAACACAAAAAAACTTTAGCAAGGTAAAGTAGGTAAAATATCTTGCTGTCCTGTGACAATGAACTTGCTTTTTCCTTTTTTTTTTCTGGAGATGGTTCTGAATATTTTGAATAAGAATAGATGCCTTGGAAAAAATAATTCAACTAGATCTTTCTAGCTTGTCAAAAATCCCCCGCCTCCTTTTTTAATATTAGAACAGTGCTGCACTCTTCTGTCTACTCAGAGTTTGTGAACTGTCTTTACCAGTTTGTAGCTCTGTTTACTGAGATGCTTGCTTCCTTGTTATAACCCATTTATTTCTGGCAGCAGATAAAGATTAAAAGGAGTAGAGAACTTCAGTTCTTGGTCATTTTCATTGAATTTTGGCTCTACTAGGCTGAAACACTCTGGAGTTCCTCTTAATTTTAAAGGGTTTCTTCTGTCTTGGTACCTCACTGCTACTTACAAAATAATTCTTTGCTTGCTTGTCTGGTACTGATGTTTAAGTAAACATCAGCATGAAGTATTTTTCAGATGGGTGTACTTTAATCTGTATTGAAATTACCTAGGCTGTTGTCTTTTCTAAAGAATAACATATTTTTTAAGAGACAAATAAATATATTTGGCATCTTATCTTGTTGGTGTATGCTTTTGAATGAATCTTCACATCATGTGTGCCACCTTAAAGTTGTTTTCAAGTATCAATGAAAATATTTATTTCAATATTTATGTTATAGGCTTTTAGATTATCACAGAACAGAATGGCGTAAACTAAAACAAGGTTTAACTTGTTGAGGGTTATAATTCAATTCAGGCTAGACAACAACTTAAGAACCCTTCTAATCTTCCTCAAAGCAAGGTCATACCTGGCTGTTCAGACCTTTGTGTAGTATTCTGGTCTTAAACATTCAATGGCAGACTATCTGACCTGCAGGGAAGTTGTTTCAATGCCTGACTGTCCTCATGAGCATTTATCTAGTCTGATTATGTCCATGGTTTCTCATCTTCCCACTGTGTAGCACTACAAGGAATGCATCCATTTTGCTTGTGCAGATTAGCTGGACATTTCAAGTTTGATTACAGACTTTTTAAAGTTGAAAGTAGCAAAGCGTCAGAAAGCAAGTTGCACACTATCTGTGTTCCTTGTTTGCTGACTTTGCTCCTTGTTTGGGCTGTTAACTGTCCTAGTTAACCTGGAACTACTGTAATTCTCCTGTTCTCTCCACAACAAGTTAACTTGGACTGTAAATCCACTTAAACCCACTTAATCTCCAGCATGCTGTCTCCTAAACTTAAAACATAACTAGTGGAGCATTTGCACGGCCTGTTGGTTTCATGCTTGTATAAATCAAAATCTGTGATTAAAAACTTTTGATAAAATGTGATTTCATGTTCAACCAGCTTGAAATGAGTAGGATTAATGGATCCATGTAATGACAGGAAGGTTTTTACTACTAGAAAAGGTCAGTTCTTTATCTAGTGTGTTTAAAACTGGACTATTTATAACATTAATTCCTTGAATTCCTACCTGACTGCAGGAATTGCTAGATGTGGTAGACTTCAGGTTGTTGGTTTTATTGTCTTTTTTAATCACGCACCTTCTGTGCTGTTTCTTATCCTTAGTTTTCAAGCTTATAGCAGAGTGAAAATCAGGATGAAGCTTTGGGACTCTACCTGGATGCATGAACCTTCACTGTCTTGTCAGTGGCGATGTAACCCTGTGTGGATTCTGCTTGAAAAGTTATTGCTGTTTATATTTAAGTGATTTCCTTCTCCTGTATATAGCCAGCTGGCTTCTAAAATTCTAAATGAATGTAGAATGACCAAGATTGTCAAACTGTATAGTTGTTTTGATGTATTATTGACTGGAGAAATTGAGCCTGAGTTCAGACAATACCAACAACAAAGATCAATCATAATAGATATAGAACCCTGTTTTAATTAACACAATCTCTGGCTTGGAAAGATATCTGCAAGTTTAGACAACATCTAGCAAGCTAGTAAGTTAAAAACTGTCTAACATAATTTATTTTATATGTACAGGCTATAATGTAGTAAAATAATTCATTTCAGTCTTTTCATATGAACAGAGGTCCTTTGCTACTTTTTATTATCTTTTGCAAATTAGAATATGCCATTCATAAAATAAGTTACTTGGTTTCTTAGTCTCTGTATTGAAGGAATGATTTGAGATAACAAGTTGAGTAAAAATCTGAGTCTTTTCTTCAAGTAAAATGCCTTACTTGGCTTGATTCCATCTTATTAAATAAAGGCTGGAGATAGCATATAATTGTTCTGCATTGTAGCTGTGCAGCATGTGTGGGTTATGCAAAGTGTCCTCTATTCACTTAAAAAGGTTAATTATGAAAACTGGAGAAACTGATGTTCTTTCTGTATGTAATGTGTATGTAGGTGCAACTTAAATGTGGTGGAAGGAAAATAAACTATTTCCAGCTCTGAAGATTTTTGTTAAAAATTTTGGTTAGTTCAGTTGGTTGTTGAGTCTTAGTAGCATTCAGTCCTCTTTAAACTGTATAAATCCTTGTCTGTATGTAGTGATTTATTATTAGGAAATAGTTCTTATAGACTGTTTGATAGATGATGATGATGGGGGAAGTAGAAATACTTGAAGTGATATCGTGGTATTGAATGTTGAAGAACTTGCTTTTATGTTATTGCTCCCTTATCTGTCTTCTAGTTTTAATATCTTAATGACTTTGATTCTAAAATGGAGAACTGACTGCTTTCCTCCTTTACGATACACTTTATTTGCTATGGAAACAGATCTCTAAATGTGCATACGCCTTCATCCTTTGTATAATAAGTTACTGGAAAATGTAAGAAAAAGAGATGACAGCATACTTCACAGGAGTGAGAAATGTATTAGTGAAAGTGCCAGTGATATAAATAATGATTCTGTATTTAAATACATCATTTACTTGGCAGCATGTGAAAGGTCACTTCAGAGCTCTTTGTTCTGCAGCAGAACTCTAGTCAGAGTAAGGAGCATGCCAGATTCAGGTCTATCTAGTGAAGATTTAGAAGGGATTGTGCCTGTACTGCACATAATCATTTGGTTTTTTTACCTTGATTTTTTTTTTTTTTGCCTTAACAAACATCTCCAAGTGGGGGACAGTACTAAACATGATAACAAAGTCTTTTAATGCTATCTAAAAACATGTTCCTTCAGTGAGAAATTACTTGCTTAGACATTTTATTCTCCTTACATGGGCTCATTATTAATAAATTCTACTAGATAATTATCATTTCAGTCTGTATACACAGAATATTTTCTGCTTTAACTACCTTAATAATAACTTTATAGGGAGGCGATGGTGTTTGGATAGCCTTGGCTTGGAAGATCTACAAGTAAAGGGCCACCATCTCAGTACTTAATTTTTATTTTTTTTTTTTCTCTCCATGAAGAAGAATTTAAAGAATTGCTTTGTTCAACTGTGTTTTTCCTCAGGGTACCCCAAATCATTGCCTTCTAATATTTACTTGTTTAAGGAGGGGAGGAGTTATTTTCTTTAGATTATTGCTTTTGAGCACAACTAGATGAGATTACTATAGTTGAAATAGTTATCATGGCACTTGTCTTATCATACCTATGATGGCACAAGTTTCATAATATTCATGCCACTTTTACATTTCATATGCTGAAAAATGTGAAGTGTGTTGCAGTACTGTTTTCACTTAAAAAGGTAACTTGTTTAACTTTGTAGGGTGAAAAGCAAATTTGAGAGTTTACAGATTTATCTATGGCCTTGTTCCTGCCTTTTCTTGAAAAATATTAATCACATTTGTTTTGAAATTTGTTTAGCAATTCTGCATTTTTCTAGTGTAACTCCTTACTTTTAGCCTTTACACAGAACTACAATTGCACTAAACCATTTGTTTAAAACTGCACTGAAGTTAATCACCATTAAAAAGGATTTGCAATGATTTGCAGCTTGCCTTTAATTAGAACAAACAAGATTTAAATTTAAAAGTCTGCTGCAAAGTTACCCTATTTGAAGTTAACTTTAAATAGCAAAATATGAAAATAAAATCATGTTCTGAGAGATTGTGTAGTCTCTACAGTTCAGTAGTTAATACTACATTAATATTGTGCATTCTTACTCTAAAACCACAACTATCTATCCATCCCTCAGGATTTGATCAAAATTCCTAATAGCATTTTGCTAAAGATCTAGTAATTTTTAGGAAGATAATAGTAGTGCCTCTGCATGTCTCCACTTAACACTTCTGGTAGCTAGAATACAACAGGTGCTCTCAACTTCGAAGTTCAGATAGGGATTTTTCATATAATGTCAAAACCAGGAAGCTTTTCATTTTGATGTGGATATTCCTATAATGAATCACCAAGTGTAAATTTACAGAACAAAGATATGGCAGTGCATAGTTGTCTAATCTACTTTTTCCTTTGCTGGTTATCTGAATTCTGTTCCCTCAATACTGAAGTAGTAGAGAGAGGATCAAAGTTAACATGCCCTGAGATGTCCAGTGAGATTCAGTGGTATTGGTATATTTAGAATCATAGAATATGCTGAGTTGGAAGAGACCTGCAAAGACTGAAGCTTCTGGCTCTGCACCAGACCCTATGTCTGAAAGCATTTTCCAAACGCTTCTTGAACTCCAACAGCTTGAGGTCGTGCCCACTGCTCTGCACCAGTATCCAACCATCCTCTGGTGCAGCACCTGTCCTTAACCCCCAGTTGACCCTCCCCTGACACAGCTCCATGCTGTTCTCTTGGGCCCTGTTGCTACCAGCAGAGAGCAGAGCTCAGCACTGCTCCTCCACTCCCCTCAAGCTGTAGGCTGCCATGCAGCCTCCCCTCACCTGTGCTCTGGGCTGAATAAACCAGGGGACCTCTCACACACCTTGCCCTCCAGACCCTTCATCACCTCCATAGCCCTCCTTTGGACATTCTCTAATAGTTTTGTCTGTCTTATACAAACCTGCTCTCGGTGCTTGAGGTGAGGCTGTATAGGACAGAGTGGGACAGTCCCCTTCCCTTGGTCAGTAGCAATGCTGGGCCTGATCCACCTGTGGAGCTTGCTCTACTGCTGAACATTTTACTCCATGTTTTGGAATTGTCTTCCCCAAAATGAGCTACAGCATGAAAAATGAGATTGTATCATGACTGCTATCAAAAATATCAATGAGAAGATGAATGGAATTGGTAACACAGCTATGGTTCATCAAAATCCTTTCTTCTACCACATGGAATTGGAGTGCAACTTGGATTAGTATAAAAATATCCCCCCAAAATATCAAGTGAGATACATTGTTATTAGATAGTTTTAAGTGGCAGTGGGTGGAAGATTGCGTATTTTTACTATTTTCTACTTGGCTGCTAGTTGCAATTTTCTTTAATTCAGTGGGAGCCTAAAACTTTCTATTTTTTTTAATAATAATTCAAAAACTGCCACAAAAAAAGAAAAAAGCCTTGAAATCTAAACCCTTCAAAAACCATACCTCCCCCCCTCCAAAAAATCAAAATAATTGTACCTTCCTTTCCATATCCTGTTGAGCTTTGTAGCATTCTTATACCTAAAGATTCAGGGTATCTTCTTCATCCTTGCATGTCTAACTTAAACTTCACTGAACTGTAGAGTAACTGTGGTCGGAAGGGACATCAGGGCATTGTGCAGAGCAGAGTCAACTCCAGCAGAGTTGGTCATGACCACGTTCAGTTTCATGAGTCTATAGTCCCATTGGAAGGTTAATGCTAGTGTTTGACTACTCTCATTAAAAAGCAAAAAACACCAAGCAACCCTTGTATTTCTAAGTGGAACTTTGTTTTGACTTGCACAGTATTCATCTGTAGTTTTCCCATCAGTATTTCAGCACACTAATAAAATTTGCTCACTATCACATTTCCAGACATTCTCAAGATGGAAAATGTCTCATGTCTTGTTCTGGAATCCTTATGCCTTAGGTAAAATTGGAGAAGAGTGAAGTCTGTATTCCAAAACCCCCAAGAGAAGCTTTGGCAGTGTTCCTGTTAATGGTTATTGTTTTCTAGTTCTCTACAACTAGTATTTACAGCTACAAGAAAAGTGCACAATACTTATGACTAAAACTGAATTGACAACAGCAGTTAACTGTGTAATGTTTTAAAGAACAATAGAAAATAATGCTGACAACAACAAAACAGTGTTCCGAATTGCTTCCTAGAAGAATATTGATCAGGAAGTGACCCATCCATTGTTATGGTAAGTATGTGTTATCTCAGGGTCTATTCAGTTATTGCTATGGATTTCTGACAGACAACTGCACTGTTCGTTTATAATCATAAATTTATTTCTGTTTCCATCTGTAAGACTGCTTCTTGCCTAACATCTTTTCCTTCCAGGAGTTATCTGTCAGACATACTTCATGGCCAATGAAATAGCTTATTTGACCTCACAGATTCTTGGCCAACTGGAAACAAGCATTTTAAAAAATTCAGATTAACTCATTTTCCAGACAAACTGCTCTCACAAGGCGTTCCACATGAAATCATAGGCTTAAAAAAAAAAAAAAAAAAGTACCTTGGTGTAAAACTTCAGAAACTTTTTTTTCCCACAAACCACATGGGTATATGCTTTTAATGCCATTGCTATCATAAATAAATGTATTGTAAAATATCATGTTAAAAGGTGTATATTTAACTTCATATTTAGTGATTATCACTTAATAGAGCAAAGAATTGAGAGTTTTGTAGCTTGAATACATTCTTGCTTTCAGGCCTTCTTTCCGTCTCTGTCACCCAAAAATGTTCACAGACACCAAAGTTCTCGCATTTGTTGTCTTTCACTTAATAGTACTACAAGAACTGTATTTGCTCACATGCTGCAAACCTTGCTAGTCCCCTGTAGCATGGGATCAGGAACCAAATTTTCTGAAGAGGAGAACTGTCCCAGATACCACTGAATCCTATGGGGAGGCTGACAGCCCTGTGTTGGTACTGTCTGAGAGCATTCATCTGCATGTCTTGGTTAGTGTTTGACAGCAGAATTGGCTGAAGGCCAGCTGTTCAGACTGAAAATAAATAAACCAGAGATGTTTACTTGATTCCCAAGTGAGAAGTGTCTCAAGGTACCTTATTTAAAATGAGTGCCACTGGACATAATGCTGAAGGAAATGCAACGATGCTGAAGTACTTTATACTTTTAAATTGCTAAGTGTTTGGCTTTCTGTCATCTTGATATAAATCAAGATCTGATACTTCTCTAAAGCCTCTAGGTGTAGCAACATTATGTATTTTGCCTTGTCTTTTGATACTCGTGCTCTTTAAGATTTGGCAAATTTTCATTGATTTTCATATTTCAGGAGGGCTTAGCTTGAAAAAGACTAAATGAATAGATATATGTTCTATGGAGGATTTTTCATTATGCAGTGCAGACTGGAGAATGGCAATAAGGGTGAGTTATTTAGAAATGAGTTGTTAGGAATAATGTCATCTCTGGACTGCATCTGAATAAGTCACTTTAGTTAGATGAGGCGAGTGTCTGCTGACTCCTAAAGCAGTTGACTTTGGTGAAACTCTAATCACTCCAGGAATCATAGGCTTCCTGTCAGGAGCTTATATCTTCTATTTTGATGTGAGAAGGGTAATTGCTTGTACATTCTGTCTGTGACCTCCTTACAAAGTACAGAACTACTTGGTTGGTTGGTTTCTTGTCTTTGTGCTTTTTATTTACTTGAATGTAGTGGACAAAAATGCCTCTGTTTGAAGCAAGTACTGGTTACTCTTGAACAAATAAAGAACAACAGAAACTTATGCATGTGATTATAATATTCATAACAAAATGCACTTTTTTTTTCATGTGACAATGCTGAGCCTGCACCTCGAGTACTGTGTTCAGTTTTGTGCCCCTCACTCCGAGAAAGACATCGAGGCCTGGGACTATGTCCAGAGAAGGGCAATGAAGGGTCTGGAGCACAGCTGTTATGGGGAGTGGCTGAGAGAACTGGTGTTGATCAGACAGGAGAAGAGGGAGGCTCAGGGGAGACCATATTGATCTCTACAACTGCCTGAAAGAAGACTGTCGCAAGATGGGTCTTGGCCTCTTTTCCCCTGATAGGATGAAAGGAAGGGGCTCAAGCCCATTAACTATTAGGAAAAATCTCTTTTCCAGAAGAATGATAAATCGTTGGAATGGGCTGCCTAGGCAGGTGCTGGAGTCACTGTTCCTGGAGGTGTTCAAGAAAAGGGGGGACGTGGTGGGGATGGGTTGGTGGTTGGACTAGATGAGTCTTAGTGGTCTTTTCCAAACTTAATGGTTCTATGTCTTCAGATTTTCTTTTTTTCCAAACTATTGTCTTTGGAAAGATTCAGGAAAAAAGTATTCAGTCACCGCCTTTTTCTACAGAGGTACTTTATACAGGAGTTTAGGTTACCACGTTTTACAACAAATAACTATAACACCGTTTCACTTTCAAGTCTTTCTTCTTCGGCTTCAGCCATACTCTTCTTAACGAGCGGCAAAATACCCGCATCCTCTCAGATGGCTTCTGCCCCTCTCCTACACGCCAGGATTTGCCCCCCACCTCTGTCCCTGAACCACGATGCTCACAGACAAGATGTGCGGCGCGCGGAGGGATCCGCGTGACCCCCTGTACTCCCGCCCTGCTGCATTCCGGGCGCGACGGGGCCGCGCGCGGAGAGGCAACAGCTCCCGGCCGGCAGCGCCGTCGCCTGCTCCTCCCCGTCCCGACCGCAGAGGAGCGGCGCCATGCGTGGCGTGGGCTGGCCCAAGGGGCCCTGGGCCGCGGGGCGGAGCTTGAGCCGCTACCTGCGGCGCGTCAGGTCGCCCGGCAACGCGGCGGACGCTGCCGGGATGGCCTCTAAGAGCGGCAAGAAGAAGGAGCTCGGGAGTCGCAGTAGCTCCGGGATCCTGGGCGTCTCCGCTAAAGAGTAAGAGCCGCAGGAGGGAACGCGGGATCTCGGCGGGCGGTAACGGCCCCGGGGAAGGGGGAGCTGCCTCCAGCGCGTCCCCGCGAGCCGCCCGCCCGTCTCCGAGTTCTGCCCCGGCCCGCGTGGAGACGGAGGTGCGGATATGGAGGAGGCAATTGTTTGCGATCCTGGGCGTGAAAATAGCCGGTGCGGAGAAAGTTTGCTTGCTCGAGTGGGTGCTTAGTCAAAGTAGGGTTTATAGACAAGGTAGGGGTTGCTTTGTTTTCGTTTGTTTGTTTTCATTCTTTAAGCTGGATGATCAGGTTTAGCACAGAGCTGTAGACGGGCTGAGTTTGGCAGGGACCTCAGGATCCATCTGGTCCAACCCCTGCTCAAACAGGGACGCCCAGAGCAGGGTGCCCAAGGCCGTGTCCAGGCAGGGTTTGGAGATCTCCAAGGAGGAGACCCCACAGCCTCTCTGGGCAGCATGTCCCAGTGTTCTGTCACCTGCACAGAGCTTAAGTGCTGCCTGATGGTCAGATGGAGCCTCCTGTGTTCCAGATTGTGCCCACTGCTTCGTGTGGAAGTTGTACTTCCTTCCTCTTATGGTACTTTTCGTGTACCTATCAGGTAATGGAATCCTGACAAAAAGATTTTGCATGTCAAAATGTTCGCCTTGGACCTTGAGGAGGGCCGTAGGGCTGAGACCACAGAGTGCATGTAATGTGCAGGTGCTCACATTGTGATATGTCATTCTGTACATGAGAGATAGAATGTTGGTCACAGCTCATACTGTGAATCATAACATCACAAAATGATTTGGGCTGGAAGCAACCTTGAAGATCATTGGGCTCCAGGTGCATTCAATGTATGCGTATGAAGCATTGGAGTTAAGGTAGCAAGCAGACAGAAGAGAGTTTTCACTAAAAGAGTTGTTGGGGTTTAAAAAACTTGAGAACTTTGAATCTGGAAAATAATTCGGAAAATACATGACCTTCATTTTCACTGACTAGAGGAACTAAGCTGAACTTTTCAGGGCAAAATGGCTAATGATGCAGCACATCAGTTTCACTAAATAAGTGGAAAGTGTAACATTTCTTTCACTACTTTCACTTTTGATCTATGATCTTATTTCTGTGGTTTTTGAAACCTTCTCAGTGAAAACTTTGTAAGTGTTCATGCACAGTGCTGTCAGGAATCAGACAAAAGGTGTTTGTAGCACCAATGTTTATGTGCTTATGCCCTTTTCTTCCCTTTACTACAATAAACAAAGGTATCAGATGTATCACTTATTTCTCCCTTGAAATCATTCTTCAGATGCCCCTTTCTTCTTATTTCATATCCATCCACCCAGCATTTTCAACAAAATATTTTGTTTTGCACATTCATATTCATGTTTCACATTTCACGTCTGGATTCACATTTTGATATCCTTTCTGTTGTGGTGGTCAGCCAGTATCTTTAATTCTCCCCTTTTCCACTCTGCATCCCTTTGCTTAGTAACGCCTTTTTATTTTCTTAGTTTAGCTATAGCCATACAGCCTTTTGTATTTACTGCTACAAACAGAATATAAAAAAAAATCAGTCAGTATCGAAGCTGGCAAGGATAGTTCTATTTCCTAGCACAGATGGCAAAAGTAGTGTTTTTCTGCCTTGCACTGTGTGTGAAACTGATTGGATGTCATCCAAAATATTTTGTCCCCTAATAGCCATATTTACAGTAAGAGATTTTTTTCTTTGACCATATAAATACACGTAATATTTATATAGTAAAATGATTAATTCTCTCCCATATCATACAAAATAACTGGTAAAAGAGTCAGTCATATGAAATTATTTATTTGTATTAGAATATCTGGAAGAGTATCTTTTCTTTTTCTTTAGTACACTGTTGCGTAAAGCTTTATTAAACAAGACCACAATCCTTTTCCCTGTGTCAAGTTGAGACTAGAGAATATCTGATTACAATTGGATTGAATGGCATTAAGTTTTATAGAAACACCTTTGAAGTGTGAGTAGGAGAAATATTCACAAGATATTTAAAATCTCTTGTTGGACCTAATAGGCAATAGACATGCTTCATCACACTCTGCAATTATCAGGTAATTGTAATGGAGCTAATGTCTTGTATACGTCAGTGTTAATTTAGTATTAGCACAGGAGTATATACTCATTTCACTGGGGTTGTTTTACACGGGGAGGAGTAGCTTGAACATGTCCTAATGGTGGTTTAGTGATGAATTAGTAGACTATAGAAGAAGTTACAATCACTTGATTGTAATGTAGAACCTTCACAACACAGAATATATAGCTTGTATTAAGTTTTTTCATCAAGCCTGTAATTTCCATTTAAACTGTATCATGTTTTATTGTGCTTATTTGCTCTGCTGTTGTCCTCTTTCCAGCTAGAGCAAGTCTTGGCAGTAAAACTCTGGATGTTATAGCAGTTCTAGTACTGGTTTCCTGACTAACCTATCCCTGCTCAGTTTTTATCATCCTGAAATATTAGTCAGGCCTTTTGGATGGACGGATAGACGGATGGATGGATGATAAAACATTGTTTTAGGGCACTACGAGTCTGGCCTAGAGCAGTAAACTACAAAATATATCTTGTTTGTGATGTTGGGAAAATTTTTCTTCAGGATCTCTTGAGCTATAGGTAATGAGTCAAGAAAAGCTAGTAATAAGGTGTTTTCTAAATTTTTGCCTAAACTTTTTGTCTTAAACATTTTACAAGAAAAGTAGCCTCATTTACTCATGAAATCACAGATTCTACTGCTATAAAACAGTTGAAAATTAAACCTGAAGTGTGGCCTTGCTATACTTTTAATAATATTGTTTTGCATGCTCTGTAAACTGTGAGTGCATTTTGAGCTGATTATAGGCTGTATACTGTCTTCACATTGGTGAAAACATCTTTGTATTCTATTCAAAGGGGTGAGCGAGGGTCTGTTTTTTTTTTTTAATCAGTAAAAGCTGTTAAAAGTTGGGAGTTGAACACAGCAGGGCTTAAAGTTTACACAAGAACACTTAAGATACCTTGAATAGCCTCTCTTCTTGTTTTTGAAACAAGGTAAGTTCCTTTGTTTGTGTGGATGGGAATTTGTATCCCACACCCACCAACAAAAAGATATTTTGGCATTCTCAGTCCATTTGAAATGGCCAAAATTTTGCTTGGGGGGTTGGTCTCGATGATCTCTAGAGGTCCCTTCCAATCCCTACAATTCTGTGATTCTGTGAAATATTGGAATCTCTTTTTCTCCTGTAGTCATGCTGTAAGCTAATGGTCTCCAAACTTCTTTGGTTGCACATCACTGTTTGCAAAGAATTTTGAGTACACTTCCCTCAGATTAGCATATTTATGTATTTATAAGGCACATACACGCAGTACTCAACTTCTGGTACTTTCTACATTGTTTGCAAACCCTAGTTTGCAGAGCACTGCTGTAAGCCACAAAATTCCCATGGAGATATCGAGCAACTAGGCAGATGAGCATTTTGAATTGTAGTCTGTTAACAGAGAGCTTTTTATTTGGATCAGCAGTTTGGTCAAAACTTAGAACTGTAGACTGTGATTTGTGCAAAATGGAAGCAACATTTCATTCTTCAATATTCACTTTGCTTCTAGAATGCTTTCCCCTTTGCCACAGGATTTGTGCTTGCGAGATGCCAGAATTATGGGAACGCTACTGATAGCGGACAGGTTGACAGGTCCACGATAGATCTTCACGTGGAAGTAGATTGTGTGCAGTAAAGAATATCTGTGTTACAGTACAGATGTGCTGTAGATCTGTGTCACTGTTGTAAAAAAAAAAAAATTAAAAAAATTACTAGAGTACTGAGCTGATTCTGCAGCAATCCACCCTGAGACAAAATGATTTAGTGCTGTTCTTATTATTTATATTTGATAAAAGTTGCTGAACACAGGGATAATACAAGTGTTCTGGGTAACCCTATGACTTAATCCTCGCTTTGTTTGCAATCCCCATGATGGAGGAATTGATCTGTTCCCTTAGATAGTGATTTTCTGCTAACAGTAGGCTAATGGTAGTAATGATTGTGAATATTTTATTAACGGTATTTTATTACCAAGTTGTTTAATCAATGGATATACAGATGGTATATATATATCCAGGAGCTTGGCTAATATAATTTATATTGGAGGAAATGAGAGAAAGTCACTCACCCTGTCCTGGGCTCACAAGATGAAGCTCCTTCCCCACTGGCAGTCAGCTCTTAAATGGGTCTAGGAGAGGTGCAGCCAGGCTCCACCCCTTCCTGCAGCACAGGTGAATTGCCTTCACCTGTGCTCCCGTGGCTGACTCATTGCTCGCCTCAGGTGATCAATCAAAGGTTCAGGCCGTGATTCAGCAGCCCCATACACAAGTCTTTTTAGTGGGCTGGGAGGGTTAAAAGTAAATATTTTTATGCATACACTACAGGATTGGAGCTGCTACATTTGGACATATGGCAGTTACTTAATAGCTATTTCCTTGACATCTGTTCATGTGGATTCTGTTAGTAAGCTTGTTCAGCATAGTTCTGTACACCTTCTAGCGTACAAATTTTATGTAAGTCTGTCTATGAGAACTTCAGTAATGTTGCTATCCATGTATCAGACAAAGAAATAGAAGGCCACATGCTGCCTGAGACAGTGTTGTCCCATAAGTTCACTATTCTTTGTAATTGTGAGGTAGGTTTTCCCCTAGGATCTCTGTTTTGTCTGAGCACATCTTGCAGATAGAGGCATAAAAGTGTCAAAAGTATTTTGTCTTTTCTGAAATATTGTCTTCCTTCTAGCAAATTGAGTTTATTTTCATGTGTCTACAAATCACTGAAATATTGAACAGAACTGTCAGTAGTATGAAAAAGAAAAGAAGGTTAATAGTTTTTGAAAATAATGTTTTTAAAATTGCTGAGAACTGTCAGTGGTTACCGCCAGGAACTACAGTGTTATAATAATAACTTTTACAGATAAATTAGTGCAGAAGCCCTTTGAGAGTAGTGTGTATAAATATCTGGACAAAGAATTTTGATTATCTTTAAATTACTTAAATGGATTTCTAGTGAGATCAGATTTCTTTTTTTTTTTTTTTCCCCCATAAATGCTCGCAGTAGTCAGCACAGTATGTACTGTGGAAAATCAATTCATATTGTTGGCACTTCATGTTTTGGTGCTGGAAGGGGAGCTTGGAAGCATAGGAAGAAGATGTGAAGTTTCCTTTATACTCAATAAGCCAGACTTCACATAAGTCTATCTTCAGGATGCTCCGTTGGGCATCCCTTCATTACTGCTCTCTAATTAGGTAACAGTTCTCTTCAGGACCTAGGTAGATTTAAAGATGACAGGCTGAAGAGCTGAAAAGAACAGCAGTCATTAAAGATTTTCCTAATTGCATCATTAGAGGCTACTGAGAATCTGATCTTTCCCAGGTTTCAACAGCTATAGTGATTCAGTGGATTTGATGTCTTTGTCAGCACTGAAGATTCTGGCTTGTAACAATGATAATGAATTAAAATGCTTTGTAAATGAATTTGATGAAACTCTTATGCCATTGAGCCAAATTTTCTGAATTAAGCCTGAGTCATCAGCATCTGCCAGAACAAAGAAAAATCTGAATTAGGGTTTCAGTTATCAGAGACAAAAGTGAGGAGTAAATGATCAGTGCCAAGGTAGGGGACTTGGTTAGGGATAATTGTAGCACAGGCACGATTTCCCAGTGTGCAGACAAAGCTCACAGTGGCATTAGAAATTGTATTAGGTAGAGCAGCAGCCAAAAGCATTATTAACTGCCAGTGGGTTCTTCAGCACCTGTTGGGACCAGCTGGGTCCCAGATTGGCTGGAAGAAATTATTCTTGTTTAGCTATGTGCCTGATTGCCGTAAGTAGCAAGTAGCTGCTTGATGTTGTGCAATGGGCTACTGCACCAAAGCCTGGGATTACCTCATATTTGTTATTAAGATTAAAGGTTGAGAAAGTAAGAACACAAAAAATAGCTCCACTGCTAATTCATACTTGAGTTCCCGAAGACTTAGGATAAAAAGTCAGCAAAAGCTGCAATTTTATCCATTGCCAGTATGTGTTCCTCAGGTAAGTATCCATAAGATTTAAATTGCAGCAGTGGTTCAGAGAATATAGTCTGAACAGGTGATTTTTTTAATTATTTTTCTAAATTTCTTAATTTATTTTGTTTTGGGGGAAGGGGTCCACTAGATTAACTGAAGCTTAAGAATGGGAAGAACTGTCCTGTGGATAACTACATGATGATTGAACTTGAAACTGCTTTCAGTGTTGCATTGGAATTCTACTGCTGGTTAATATAAATGTAATACATGCTAAAAATCTGCATGGAATGAGTCTATGAAAATTACATATACTGAAGATTGTTGAATGCAGGGCAACCATAACTCGTTCAGAAAGTGTCTGAACTAAAAATGATTGGAGACTGTCAAAATAGGAGAAATATATTTCATGTGCCTTTATGCTCTTCTGGAGGTTTTCAGTTTTTAGTATTGCTTGAGATGATATCAGGCTACTGTTTACGCTTACTCTCTGTACTCCATTTTTGTAGCTGTGTTGTGACACATTTTGTGGTGAGAGGAGATTGTTATATTAGTTTAAACTGTTTAAATTTGTTCGTACATGTGTATGCATGCTTTCGACCTTGCATGAGCCTCAGTCAGAGATCACATAATTCTAGAACCGTAGAAAGGCCTGAGTTGGAAGGGACCTTAAAAATCACCCAGTTTCAACCCACCTGCCATGGGCAGGGTTGCCACCCACCAGATGAGGTTGCCCAGGGTCCCATCCAACATCCAACCTCGTCTTGAACACCTCCAGGGGTGGGGCATCTACACCTTCTCTGGGCATCCTGTTCTAAAATCTGATCACAGAACTGTACAGGTTGGAAGGGACCCATTGGATCTAATCCAACCCCCCTGCTAAGCAGGTTCCCTACTGTAGGTTGCTCAGGAAAGCGTCCAGATGGATTTGGAATATCTCCAGAGAAAGAGACTCCACAGTCGCTCTAGGGAGCCTGTTCCAGTTATCTGTAACCCACAGTCTTCCCTATTTTAGCTTAAAATCATTCTTCCTTTTTCTGTCACTATCAGACCATGTAAAAAGTCTTGTTTGTAAGCTCCCTTCAAGTACTGGAAGGCCACAGTGAGATCTCCCAGACCTTGTTCTTCTCCAAGCTGAAAAGCCTTTCTTCACAGGAGAAGTGCTCCAGCCCTCTGATCATATTTGTGGCCCTTCTTTAGAATCACTCCAAAAACTACGTATGCTTCTTGTGCTGGAGACTCCAGGCCTGGGTGCAATACTCCAGGTGGAACCTCATGGGAGCAACCCTGCTGGCCACCCCTCTTTTGATGCAGTCCAGAACACTGTTGGCCTTCCAGGCTGCAAGAGCTGGCTCATATCCAACTTTTTGTCTATCTGGACCCCCAGATAATCTACTGCAGGGCTGCTCTCAAGGAGTTCTTCTCAAATCCTGTACACATATCTGGGTTTGTCCTGACCCAAGTGTAACACCTTGCATTTGGCCTTATTGATCTCATTAGGTTCACGTGGATTCACTTTTCGAGCTTGTCTTGGTCCCTCCAGATGGTATCCCTTTCTTCTGTCGTATCAGCTGCACCACTCAGCTTGGTGTTGTCCACATATTTGATGAGAATGTACTTGATCCCACAGGGATGAATATGGCGTGGTGGTTTCTAATTAAGTTCTACTGGAGGCTTAAAGCATGGATAAAATTTCAGACAAAAGGTGCTGAGGATACATTGTGATTTAACCCAGCAGGTGACTCTGCACCACACATTCATTTGCTCACTCGCACCTCTGTCCAGTGAGATGGTGGTGAGAATAAAAAACAACAAAGTAAAACCTGTGGGCTGTGATAAAACTATATACTAAGTTAGAGAAAAGGAAATGGCAAAAATATATATGTGAGTTCTGTTTTCTAATTCTCTTCTCCCAGCTATTTGGGCTCTTTGCTGAAAATGTCTTTGGCTCTGTGTAATGCTGTTTAGCAGCAATAAACATAGGTGTGTTATCAACATTGTTTTGTCTCTAAAACCAAAGCATAGCATCAAACCAGGCACTGTGAGGAAAAAGCTATTCTGTCCCAGATAAAACTAAGACAGGATATTAGTCCAGTTTTTTTCCAGTGCTCTACATTTGCAATTTTTGGATTAGTCATATCCATTTAAGGGTTAATTCTACGATATTTGTTGGAATTGGGCTGCCATTAAAAATAGTTTTGAGCTTATGATTATAACAAATAATGTTTGAGCTGTGGTTTATCTTGGGCTGCAACAGCTGTTCATCTCCAATGTGCAACTAGTTTCCTGATTATTCTGAGGAATAGGTGTTTTGAGATCATGATCTCATTTAGTTGTCTGTTAATTGCAATCACTCCTAAGATGGACAGAATTCTTTTGTTTTGAATGGCTGTCCAGAGCCTTTTGGAGGGGTTTATTTTATTTTTGACTAACCATTGTGACAAGGCGCTTCTTGTTCTCTCAGATAACTTAGAAGCAATGTAAATCTGTAGTGGGCTTGACTTTGCATTGCAGAACCAATGAGTAGAAATGTCTCTGTAAATTGAATTGAACAAAGAGCAAAACATACCACCATGCATTCGCTTACTTTTCCTAGACATAGAAATGTTAGTGAGTAAATACGAGGGCTACTCCAGAAGTAATGCAGTCTATTTTTTTTAATTGGCTTACGATGTCAGAGGGAGATGTTGGTGGTATGGCAGTAGAGGTTGAACCTTCCCACCAATGTTCGATTACATGTTGTTGCTGTGCAACAGATGGCAGCAGAGGGGCAGTTTGACACAATGACATCTGACATGGAAGTGCATATGAAGCAAAGGTATGTCACTGAATTCCTCCATGTGGAAATAATGGCACCCACTGATGTTCATCAAAGCTTGCTGAACGTTTCTGGGGACCAAACAGTGTGCACAGTGAGGTGGTTGGTGGTGCGTTTCAGTGGCAAATGTGCTGGTGCACATTTTGATGAGAATGGCATACAGACTCTTGTTCATTGCTAAAAAAAATGCATTGCTAATGGTGGTGACAGTGTTGAAAAATAATGTTTTGTAGGTGAGTTTGCTCTATCTAATAGTGTTATTATATCTCTTTGTATATCTGTTGTAGTTTCCATGGAAATATATAGGAGCATTACTTTCAGAGCAATCTGTGCGCATCATCATCTTAGGTTCAATTTGGGTGAAATTACCTGGCTTATGAATGTTCTTGAGAAGATATTCATTGCATCAGTGTGCATCTGAATACCATTACTTTACTAATATTAAATTGTGATCCAACAAAAATTAGAGATATTCCAGGAGAATTTGTGTTGTCGTGCCAGAGCATAAAGCATCCACTTTTCATTTATTATCTTTTATTGTGTATTTTATTGTATTTGTTTATAACTCTAGTTTCTGTGGCCAGTATTTTTATTATTCTCAGAAAAACAAAACTAGAATTTGCTGAGTTAACATTTTCTGTCCAAGAAGATGAAGAGCTTGCTTCAAATACTTCATTGTTTGAAATATTTCAGTGTATACTCTGTATAATGGATCTTTGTCTAAATTTTATTTGTACAGTCAATTTCTTAATGCTATTTTTTTATCTTCTACCTATAACTTTGTATAGTTTCATGCTTTGTGATAGATAAATGCATTCTTTCTAAAGCAAGTATGATAAACTTATTGAAATAGCATAGACACAAACCAGTATGTTGAATTTGTGATTAGATTACATTTTAATTAGAAAAATGTGTATTCATATTGGCTTTTCTTGTTAATTCTAATTAAAACAATGAACTTCTTGAGAGCTCAGTCTGCTGTGATCTGTAGCCTTCAAATTTCATAGACTCATGCACAAGAAAATATTCAGTAATTTATCAGTGGCAATGTCACAATAAATGCTGTACTCCCTGTTGGTCTTAGTTTTATAGGGTTTTTTGTTTGTTTGTTTTTTCCTCTGTAACTCAGAGTAATCTTGCAGGAAACAGCTTCCCGCAGGAGAACTGTACAGCAGAAATAGTGTTACCAAAAGAAAAAAGTAGTAATAACTTTGCTCTGACACTGGAAGACATTCCTGAAATAACCTGTTTGATTCTGTTTGCTACAGGTTATTCATCTACTTAAGCAGAGCTGTCTTTATCCTTTTCTTAGAGATCTGTGTAACACTGAAGAAATGAGCTTTCCTGGTGTTCTTATTAAGGCTTGCTAAGTACTTTGCAAATGGATTGACCTAAATTCACAGAAGAATTGAGGCCCTTTGACATAGAGATTTTTGATTTTTAGTTAATTACTCAGGTGCCATACAGAAGGCACGAAATTATTTTATGGAAGCCAATGTGGTAGAAATGCCAAAGAGAGGAACAAAGCTCATGTCATGTTTTTTAGAAGTATTGGAAAGATGTTTTGCAATCTTCCCAGCATTCCTGTGGCTGAATCTAAGATCAGGTTTGTCTTTGCAAGAAGAGACAGTGGGAGAAAGAAACTCAGAAAAGTTACTATTTTCGTAATTTCTTGGGTGATGTACAAGTATCTGGGGAAACATGACTTCGCATTGTTTCTTAGTATCAGGTATGGTAAAGAAATGTTTTAAAAAGAGATCCTCAGCTTCCTCTGTTTTTCACACAGAGCTCAAATGGAAAGGAACTGAGGTCCAGAGTGGCATGCTCACTTTTTTCTATACTATGATATTCCTCCATGCTCTGAACTGTTGCCTGTCACTGAATATCTAAACTTTTGATTATATTACTAGGGCAGCTGAAACCAAATACTTGATGCAATAGAGATATTGATTATTGATTATACTAGTGGCATTTTTTTCTTTTCTTTCCTCTCTTTTTTTTTTTTTTTTAATTAGTGAATGTGATATCATCAACAAGATGATAAGTGACATGACTTTTGCAGGAGGAGGTTAGGAAAAAAGTATTTTGTTTCTAAATTTGTAAGCCAATGTATAAATGGAAAACGTGTGAGGAGAGTAAGAAGTAGAAAGAATGGTGATCTAATATATTGTAAAAAACCTACATAGCGCATCAGTTATTTTTCTGAGTCACAAAATTACTATATTCTGGTGATCTAAGGTGATAGAAGCCCAGGGAGAAGAATCTGGAGTGAAAATGCTATTTTAAAGTAAATACTGAATCAAAGTCTTTTCTGCTTCTCCCACTGCCATGCCAGTTAGAAGGTTGGGTGTGCACAAGGAGCTAACAGTGCGCAGAACCAACTGACCATACCTGACCAAAGGGATATCTTGTACCATAAGGCATCATGATCAACAATAAAACCGGAGGGAGATGGCCAGTGGGGCTACTCAGGGACTGACTGGGCTTCATCCTGCTGGTGGTGAGAAACAGCGCTGTGCATCGTTTCTTGTTCAAGCTGTGAATCCCATAAGTTGGGATTTGCATAGAAAAGAGCAGAGAATTGTGGATTGAAGCAGCAGAAAAGGAAGAAGGAAGAAATCAGTCAACAGGATTCTCATTTTGCGCTTCAGCTGTCCAATTAACTTAAAGCAGGATTCCTCATTTGAAATATTTTAGTTGTTTCACAACCTCTAAAATCATTGGGCAGTTTTATAATCTTGCTTATCTTAGTGACAAAAAGTTATTGCAATTACTAACACTACATTTTTATTATTACGTTATAATAAAAAAGTGAATGTTTTGTTTGTCTTTGCACAGCATTATACTGTTTATTTTCATTCATGTGTCTGGTTGTTTTCCAGTGTACCAATCTACCACGTAGGTGCTTCAAGATTTCCCATTTGGCCGGAATGGAACGAAGCTGACATCAGTGCAGAAAAATGGGATTCTGGAAAAGCTGGAAAAGAGAAAGAAAAGGCTGGGAAAAGTCCTATCTCTGTAAGTTGTGTGACACGTGTTTGTTTTTGTTGTTTTTTTTTTTTTTTTTGTACCATGTCAGTTTTTGCACTTAAAGTTATGAGAAATAATCTGTTAAAATTACTTTTTGTGGATAAATATATTAATTTTCAACATTTATTTTCAATAACTTTAAGTAGTTTCATAGCAGACTAAATGAATAAATAAATATGTTGTGCATTGTTCATTTGCTGCATCTTAAAGGAAGTGTTAATACATTTGCACACTATTATCACATTAATGGTTTAAAAACTTATAACCCCACAAATCTATTTCATAACACAATTGAAGCTGAGGATGTGGGAAGAAGGCAAACTGTTGTAACATGCTGGGACAATCCTTTCTGTGCAGGCTCTTTAGATTCAAAAGCTTGAATGCACCTATCTTAGAAGTGGTTTTTATAGGGAAAAACTGCAGGTTGAGGTCTTTCCTACTGCATACTTCAGTTTGTGGACATACTAAACTGTTTGCAATTCTGGAGTGTAGAGGATCCGCTGTTACTTTGCATAAAGTAAAACATTTAGCAGACACAGAAAATCCTCAGCCTTTCCAGTTCTAGAATGTCTTTTGAATCTTGTCTGATTATCAGCTGGGCTTCAAAGTGTGGTTACTTCCTTTCATATACTTTATAGAGTTTGTGCTGCAGATTGGTATGTTGAAGGAACTTACACAATGAAGCAAATGAGAGATAAATGTGGGAAAATAGTTTGGGAGACTTTTGGTTTAGGTTTTTGTTGCCTGGTTGTTTTTTTTATGACTTTGAGATATATTTTCGATTTCCTTCATTTGGTCAGTAAGTACTCAAAGCATTGTTTTTCTACCCTAGAAACTCTTTCTCTTAGTTGGCTTGTAAAAGGCATGATTTATACACTTTGGCCTATGAAGCACACAGGAACCTATAGTAAATCTAAAACTATTTAACATTCCTGGCACAAATAGAATGTACTAACTGTGTAACTGATCAGTTTCTTAGGCGATATAAGCAGTATCAGAGGCACATGGTTGTCCTACATTGTGCTTTTAGGTAAGCAGGTATCATATATATCCTGATGCTTTCTGTTTATGTGGAGAGTAAGTATTGCTTTGGAAATGGAAATTTGAAAAGTATATGATGCCTTCTCTTCAATGATTAATTCATAAATTAATTCATGGGTGTATAATTGTAGCTCTCCTCATTTCTATGGCAATTTCAATTGCTTTATGTATAAATAATTGCTTCAGAAATTTACTTTCAGGTTTCAACTTTAAAAACTTTAGAAATAATGAGTTAGAAAAAATACTTAGAGATGACATGGCAGATTGGTGTCTTGAATAAAAAATTTAAACATTTGAGGTGTGTTTGTGTGGAGGGGGGGGGAATTCCCAATGGTGGGAAAGAGTGGAAACATTCAGTGTAGGACAGTTTGATAATGCATACCACAAAGATTTCTCTGAACAGAGTAAGCAGTTTTTGTGCTGAATTGTCAGTTTGGACTTCACGTTGTTTTAGTCCTGTTATAGATATCATGTGAACAAAAAATTACTTAAATCTTGTGGAAAACACCATAGGCTAATTAATTTTTTTTGAAGTTACTTTTTCTTTATTTTAGTGTTTTTTTTCTGTGTCTGTGTGTGTGTGTGTGTGTGTGTGTGTGTTTTCCATAGCTTGTCTTTGATGATCCTGAAGGAAAAATAGAATTGCCAGCATCCTTAAAAGTATATTCATGGAGACGACCACAAGAGTTTTCAGCGAATGAGGTAAGAAATAATCAAATCATAATGGAAAAAAAGTCTACCCAGCTATGTCACAAGTGCAGAGGAAATTATTTCAAAAGATGGAGGCATTTGTATCCACATGATCATCTGTGGTGATCCTGACCGTGTGACTGTTGTGCATCCAGGAGCTGGTAATTTGTGCGGTGGTTAACATGCATCACATCCAAGGCTTCTCAGCCTCAGAAGGGATGTGAAGTTTAATCCCTTTCCTTATAGTGTTGGCTGTAACACATAATGTTTTAAATGATACTTTACAGTGTCTGAGTGCACCAGCGCTTCCTGGTACAAAACAACATGGTAGTGTACTCTTCCATGTCTGCTCTGCTTTTTTCTTTTAGAAAGCACCTGATGAGAGAGATGTCATCTTGTTCTGTGTTCCTGTTTTCTCACTTAAAAATCAGTGTTACGGCAAAACAAGCTTTCTTTGTTCCAGCTAAGACATCTTGAGCAGTAAAGTATCTATCCTGAAACCATGGATTAACTTAGTATTAACATAGTACTTCTTCTCACTCTCCCACCTTAAATATTGCATTTCAACCGTATGCATTCAGAATGTGTCTACATCTTTGACAGTACTTGTCTGGAAGGTAAACAGAATATTTTAAAATTATGCAAAGCTTTTCTTCACTTTCATTTTAAAATGAATTGCAAAGAAAACAAGCAGCCTCCAATTTCAAAGCTTGGAGCGTTCTCCAGTGCAGTTGCTGGTTTTTAGGTTTAAAGCATTTTTTCCTCAAATTAAATGAAGTTTTTAAGCACTGTGATCATCTTTAAACGTTTTTAATGTTGTCATTTTTCCTTTTATCAGTTTGTCAGTTTTATTTCTTATTAACTAGACATTAAGCAGCTCCAAGATTCATTTTTAATGGAGGAATGGAAGAAGTCAGGGACATAATTGACAAGACTGAAAGATTGGAAGAGAAGTGCTGCCAACACACATACACTGAGTAGAGGGATCTGAAAGATAAGGGCAGGAGCACAGAAAGCCATGGAAACATGTCTCTATATTAAAAATAGATTCAAAACTATCTTTAGACCACTGCGAAGAAAAGGTTGGCTTTAAGATCTGATTAATCTTAGGTGGTTGTTATAGTTCAATGTGTTTTAGATGTAATAGTGATAGTGATGAGGAATATTGTAAGTTATTAAAAATTAATGTGAATCTGAAGTGATGGAAGGCTATTAAGTACTATTTAGTGTGATAAGCATAGAATCAAGCAGTGATCACCAGTAAGTGATGAGAGGCACAGAGATACTTAGTTCAGTAAAATACAAGCCTAGTATAGTATTTCTAAAATGCTTGCAAGAAGAAAATCGACTGCATACATGAGTATTAGTAATCAAAATTATGTAATACAAATAAAAGTTTGAGTACTTATGCATGGGCTCGTCTGAAAGAAATGATTTGATTTCTACTCTCTACTGTTTTGCCTCTTACTGTATGAAATGTAGACAAACTTTCAGCATTTGATAGGAAATTAAGAAAACAAGCAAGCAATCTAAATGAACTTTTGCATCACATTGGAGGGTCAGGGAAATCTTGGAGCATGAAACAATATTATCATTGATATTTAAGTGCAGAATTGCTAATATTATGACTAATCTGACGAAATCTCTGTTTATATGCTTTTGTTTCCACTTTTAAATTTTCTGGTAAGAACAATTGTTAATTTTAATCCTGAACATCTGCATTTAAAGACACTTTTAAGAAACACCGAGACAGCTAACAGATTTTTAAATCAGCAACCTCTAGTTTGTAAAAGTCTAATAAAAGCTTGCAAAATATCTGATTTTTTTATGTCACTACTGTTCAATTTTTTTTCTGATAATTTAGCTATAGACTTAACTAATCTACTTTCTCCTAGACTCCTGTGGTGGTCAAAAATGAGATCTCATGTGATCTTTTTTCAGCAAATGAACATTTATTTTGTAGTGAGGTAGGTGGAAATACAGAAATATTTATTTTTTTATTTGTGTGTTGCTTGTTTATTTCTTTGTTTGTCTATGTTTATTTATTTTCATCTCTTTTTAACCTTTGTGGTCAATCAGAATCATCGATTTAGTACAAATTTGTTGTAGTAAAAAGGTATTCTTATTTTTTCCATATAAACCATTGTATTACCAGCCTTGTAATACTTTTCAAGCTATGGCATATTTAATAGATCTGTATCTTAAAAAGAAATAAAACAGGATCTAAAATTAATTAAATGAATTAAAACTCAAATTTGAAATTTTAAAAATTGTTACCATTTGAAAACACATCTTCTTATTGTTCTTCAGCAAGTGACAAGCTGCATTATTTGTCGTGTGCCTGTACTCATTGTAATAAAGTTCTTTGTTAGACAAGATTTTCAGGAAAGTTGATCTGAGTTTTTTTTTTTTCAGTAAGCCATAGCTTATGGCTTTGTGTCATTTCTTCATTTAAAACAGGAGTTATTTTTATTTGCTCATCATTCTAATGTAAATTAACTTAATTAGAAAATATAAGCTGATTTTTTTTTTGTTGATATATTTCTATTTGCTTTCAGCTGATGCGATGGATTATAAGTGAGATTTGTGCTCTCTGGAAAATATCTAATGAAAAGGCCTTATCTATTGGAACATCCACACTGTTTTGGAGGCCGTGGGAACATATTTATCCCTTCACTAAAACTACTAAGGGACACATGCCTCTGTACAATAGCTATGGAAAATACGTAGTGAAATTGTATTGGATGGTGAGTACTTACCTTCAGCCATCTATAAATTTTGTGCATTTAGCAGCATACATTTATACATTAGGAGAAAAATTTATAATTGTTGAAAAGACATTTGTAGGAGAAGTTTCAATGAATTTTTGATGTGTGTTAATGAAAATTCATCAGTGATTTTATTTATTTATTTATTTATTTATTTATTTATTACAATTTAGTACTTGATAGAACCAGTGGTTAACTGATAAGGAAAAATTATTTTTGTAAATCATGTAGAATAGATGCAACTAGAATAGCTACAATTAGACTAAGCTTGATAAAACAGACTATAAAAAGTCTCAGTAGTAATAAAATGCTAAGAATCAGTTTCATTACTTCTGTGATATTATATGAAAATCCATAATATAGATCAAATTAAAGTAGAATTCAATTTGTGGGAAAACAGATAAAATCCTCTTACATGCGTGTTCTGTTTCTGGACTACAAGTTCAGGGTTTTTTCTTCCTTTTTTTCCCCTCCACCATAGGGCTGCTGGAGAAAGATCACTGTGGATGACACTATGCCTTTCAGTGAAGAGGGTAATTTGTTACTACCAGCGACAACATGTCAAACTGAACTTTGGCCAATGCTGCTGTCTAAAGCTATAATTAAGCTGGCAAATACTAGGTATGTTTTAGTCAACTCTCTCTCACGTTGCTTTTTTTTTTGTGTATGTGTGTGTGAAGTTGTATGGAATTTGGAAAAAAATTAGTACATATCAGGAATATATTTTGCTAAAAGTTTTATAATGAGAAGAAATACATTTCTGAAACTTGAAATAGTAGATCAGTAAAGCGAGGCTCTCTGTGGGAACAGAAGGCCCTTTTTTTTTTCTTTCAAAATGTGTGTTTGTGTATTTATGCACAGAAAAGTAAAAAAAAAAAAACAAAAAACACTACAAAACAGACAAAAAAACAAGAAAACTGGAATAATCTCCTCATCTGCTTTAGTTCTTTGCCATTATTCAAAAAACGTTTACCATGTGAGTTTTTTTTCTGCCAAATGGAAATATTCAAGGTGTTTTAATGAAGTAGTGCTTCTGGCAGTTAAAATATTGTTTATTTGGAAAAAAAAAAAAAAAAGTAAAAATTATTCAAAAAAAAAAAAAAAAAGCTTTTGATACAACCAGTTACTAGTTCCTTTAGCATTACAAGAAGTTGCTAGAAAATGCCATTACGAATTGGAAAAACATGACATAATGGAATCTGATCCAAGAGGACTGAAGATGGTAATCTGCAATGTCCTTGATGGTTGTCCTGTTTGGTGAGATGGAAAAGTTGAAGGACTACAAAGAGAGAATATTTGTCCCTCTGGGGTAGGCAAAAAGGTATCTTGTTTTCAAAGGAAGAAGAAAAGTCTCCTTCACACAGTTTGAGAGGTGCAGCAATGCATCCTGATGGGCATTCTGACTTTCCAGCTCACCTTTGAAGGAGAATAGATTCACAGTAGAAACAAAATAAATAAGCAGAAGAGAGAGAAAAAGAAGGAGGCACTCAAGCTCATTGCTGTAGGAGAGGAAAAATATACTTTGGACAAATGAAGTTGTTTGAAAGTACTTCAGTGTAATTTAAAATTCTGAAAATTATACTTTGTTTTAGCTTAAAAATTACCCTTACAAATATTAATACTTTTGAATAGAATAAAGAAGGAAAGCAATGGAGTGGTGTTTTTCAACATGAAATACTGTATAAATTATAATATTTTATTTTTGGTGCATTTTTATTAGGAGCATATTCAGATCAGGTATTATATCTTATTATACCTTACGTTTTAGATTTATTGAACTCCTAAGTCTCATGGAAGTTTAATTATTTAGTGTACATTCTAGGTTATTTGCTGGATATTTCCTTTGATTAAGAACATTTTTTATATATTATTGTTACATGTACTTTCAAAAAACAAAATGCACTAATCAAACTGTGGAACACCAAAGAGCTTTTCTTTTAACAATAGTAAGCATTATAGATACAAATGTATGATACAGTAATATAAAAAATGCTTGCAGAATGTTTTGCTAGTATTTATTAGGAAAAAAAAAAAGGATGCTTGGCCTGAAAGGAAAAAGGCTTTTAAAGTGCAAATCTTTATAGCCCTCCTTTGGATGCTCTCTAAAAGCTTTATGTCCTTTTCACATTGTGGCACACGAACCCACACTCAGTGCTTGAGGCCACGCAGTGCAGAGCAGAGTGCAACAGTCTCTGCTCTCTCTTGATGGCAGCACTGAGCCTGATGCACCCCAGGGTACAGTTGGCCCCTTTGGCTGCCAGGGCTTACTGCTGCCACATGTTCAACTTGCCTTCAGCCAGAACCCCCAGATCCCTTTCCATGGGGCTGCTCTCCAGCCTCTTGTACTCCACTCTGTGCATAGATCCATTTGAGAGTTATATGTGTTCTACTGGAAATGTAGCCAGCTGTTGTATAGAAATCTGGGAGTCAGAGCAGTTGCTCAGGGAAGGGAAGTGTTAGGCTTGTATCCCCTGTGGCTATGATGGGATTTCAGACCCAGTTCTCCAACACTGCAAAAAGAGACTTTTCTCTGTGTCGTTATAGATGTACTTGCTAACTATGTTGAAATGATGCCATTGTACAAGAGGGAGCACTGATAGAACAGTCTTAATGCAAAGGCATAGGAGCAGATAGAACCTGTAGGCCAGTCACCTGTGGATTGGAAAATTGCTATTACTTGATTTTAATTCAGTCCCCTTTTCTGATTGTCTACAGGAGATTGTGATCTTTCAGTGTAGACTAGGAGTTTACTGTGAATTGAGTATAATATAGGTCTGTGTAATGTCTGCTTTTGTCTTACAGTTTACGTGAAAATGAGAAAAGAGAGCTGGAGGAATTTACAGTTCTACATGCACTGACTGGATGGATACCAGAAGTTATTCCTCTCCAGTAAGTTCTTATATTAAACAATTCACATATTTGTTAATTATATAGTTCTATAAAGGATAATGAAAATTAAGCTGAGTTCTAGAAGTCCTTCAGTGTCAGTTCTGGGGAGTGCAAGGTTTTAATTCTAGAACTTGCCTTCAAGGAATGCAAGTTTATTGTGTTTTTATTTGCATGTAATTCAGTTGCTTGTAAACTTATTTATGATTATTATTCTTTCTTGAATGAATTTATTTTGAATTAATATTGAACCCTGTGGTGAAAACATGGTTAGAGATATCTGTATACAAGATCAAAAGAATATAAAATGTGTGGCACTAATATTGATAGCTTTATATATTAATGTACTATTAAAAGTATTCTACATGAATTTGAAAGTAATCCATCTGATGTGATTACTTTTATTACTTGTTACACTTTTATTTCCAAAAATAGTATTTCCAACCTATAACAATATTTTTTTCTTGTTTCTTATGTTTTAAGTCCATTAACATAATGGCATTCTGATTTTTTCCAACTTGATATCACTCAATATTTTTATTGAATGAATAAGTGGGGATACCTGCTCTAACCATCTAGACTTTTTTTTATGCTTTTTTTTTCTTCTTTTTTGCTGTTTGACAGATGCACTTAATGAGTATATAGAAATATGGTTTATCTATGTTTAGGTAAAATTGTTTATTTATAACAATATTTCAGAATTAAATAGGTTCAGTCGTGCTCAATCTCATCTCTTACTTCAGCACTCATAGGCTATGCTTGCAGCTTAGATTTTTTGATGTATTTAGGTTTTTACAGTAGCGTGTCCGCTTTCCATGGACTCAGAAATCTTGACAAACTTGGTTTTGCTTCTTTATGTAGTTAATTTTTAAAATAGAAACAATAAAAACAGTATTCATGAATCTAGCATGTAAAGCAAACATTAAATTATGCAATGAGAAAATGTGAATACCACAGAATTTTTGCAATAGTGATATAAAAATGGGTCTAGCTTGTTGTACAATCAGTTGTTTACTTGTAAAAAGAGTTTCCTTCTGTTAGCTTGCATTAAACTTATTTATTATTTATTCAGTTTTAGATTATTTCTGGAATCGTGTTTCTGTGGTGAAGTGATGCAGCAGAAACTGCAATGTCCTGTCAAAACCTTGTTGTAGATGGTGGAAACAGTGGAAGAGGCGTAGAACAGCCTGTGTTGAGACAGTTAGGAAAATGTTTTCTGGAAGTACCTTCAAGAAGACATTTTTAATGTACAGAGCCAGAATCAAGTAATTATGCAGCGTACTTGCAAAATGCTCTTCAAATTTTCCTGCCACAACTTTTATATGCTAGAAAGCTCAAAGAAAAATGCCTAATTTACTTGGTTCTGCAAACATTCTCTCTTTCCTTATGGATTTGTCTGTTAACAAAGTGTTGGTTGTTTTGTTGATCATTTTGTCATTGTTTTGTTTTACTTTTTTTTTCCTCTTGGCTGCCACACAAAATCAGGCAAATGTGTTTTATTTACTAAAATCACTTGGTAGTTTTTCCAAGAGTTGGACTGCCACTTGTAGTATAGTTTTGTCTAAATGAAGACCAGACATTCTTATTCCAAATATCATTAACAGTGATGTATGTATGTTTATTTTTATTGTAAGGCTTGAATACTTGGATAAAGTCTGGGACCTTCTGAAAACGATTGTGCCAGGATTTAAGTGGACAGATGAGAATACTTCTCAGGCAAATACAAAACCTAAGGAGGCCAAAGTCTCAGTGTTAAAAAATGAAATTTCATCTGTGAACAAACATCCAGATAAACCTGAGAAAGCAGAGAAATCTGACAAAGGTCTGTAGTTGTAAGTAGTGTTATCTTTGCAGATCAAGTGTAAATAAAGTTAACATAACCTGTCTTCAAGTTTACATATCTTTATTATGCCACATGAAAGTCTGTTGGTTTGTTGTTTTACCAAATGTTTTGCAATGCTGTGAATTCAAAGAGGCTGTGTTTTAATTATGGACCTCACTAGTAGCAGTGTTTCACAGAAGGATTTGCAGCATTCCTTGTAGAGAGATTATAATTGAAGAGATTAGTCTCCCTGAAGACAACTGTTCAGGTCATCCAGAAAGTATATATCTGATGATAGACATCAGAAAGAGTGATTACCTGTACAGTGTACTGGCATCCACATACTAATCTTTGTCTACATTTTTATTTATGGTAACTTTTCTGTTATGCTACTAGGTATTAACTTTTTTCAAGAAATGCTAAATGAAAATACTTATGCTTAGAAATGTATTTGTACCTGTAACGTTTATGCTTGAGGCTGAGTTTTCTGATCTTCTTTTTTTGACTTTTAAGTTAGGCATAGATGCAATTTCATTTAATATTAGTGAAAAATACAAATCGTACTCTGAAATTTCTATTTCTTCCCATTGAAAAAACTACCTTCCTAGCTAGCTTTGAATCCCAAATACTGTGTCAAAGGTTTTATGAACATTTTACAAGAGACCTGGCTGAGATCTCTACTTAGGAGCTCTTGTTATCATTTTACAGCTCACCCATTAGCGTAGAAGATATTTCAGAGTTAGGAATGCACGTGCAGCAAGATGCAGTTGCTGAGAACAGCACTGTCATTCATTCAACGGGCTGGGGAGTATATTCACAGAAAATGTTGTAAATTTAGTCCTGCCTAAGATTTAGAAATTGTATCAGTAATTGAAATAGCTAAGAATCAGGGAAATGCTACATTACAGTAAAGCTCTGTAATGTCCATCTCTGAAGCTGCAAACTGCGTTTGGATGCTCTGTTAAAAGTTTCTGAATTTTTAAAATTAGAGTTGTATTTTCCTATAACCTGAGGGTTTTTTTCCTATAGTCCAAGGTTTTGCCTCTTGCTTCTTCCATGTGATGTTAGAAACATTCCTGGCAGAATCCTCTGAAAGAGAAAATGTATTTCATCTTTATTTTCATTCACAGAAAAAGCAGAGCAGAAAGAAACTGGGAAGAAGAAAAATAGAGATGGAGAAAAGGAAAAAAACAAGTCAGTGCTTCATGTTTCAGAAGCGTCAACAGAAGTACAGTGCTCTCCTCAATCTTTAGCTGAGAGTAAGTGCTATCAAAGCTAAAAATACAAATGCAAAGAAAGGGGCTTTGTTTTCTGTTTGTTTTCTACCTTAACTTCAGAAAGATTAAATATACTTTTTTTTTTTTTTTAATTGATACAACCTTCACGGGCTGTGTTAAAATCTGAAGTTCTTCTAACATATTAATATAACTTATAAAATGAAAATAATATTGCAGAAATTTGTATTTGATACTGAAAGGTAAAGCAAATCTACATAGAACAATTGGAAGTTCCAGGCAAGTCTTGTAAGACCAAGATTTTTTTCTAGTGGAAATCTGTCTTTTTATTAAAAATAAAAACAAAACAAACAAACAAAAAAAAAACAACAACTTCTGTAATAACTTCTTTTCGGTTCCTACTTTAGTCAATAGATCATAATGGGGAAATGTTTCTTCAACATCCTTCAACATCCTTCTGGCCGGGTGGCCAGAAATATTAATTTGAAATTACTGTGTAACTTATTTGTTTACGGAATTTATTTTTTATTTATTTTTCTTCTGGAATTGTATTTTGATTATTTTTTTTTTTTAATATTGTTGCATTCACAGTACTCTAAAAATTAAGTAAAGTCTTGCTTTGCGCATTACTATCAAACATATATTTTTTTGAGAAGCTGAATTCCCAAAAGAGTATTTAATATGCTGATGTGTTACAGCTTTGAGAAAAAGATACTGCATAACTTCTAAATAAATGGCTTTTTAAAAGTCTGATAAACTGTAGTTTCCAGCCATAGCCAACTCTCCTTTTCCATTCTTCTTGTTTCCATTTTTTTTTCTTTGTATGCAAACAGCATTGTCTTGTTCCATTTCGCACACATAAAGGAACTTATTCCGAAAGCAACTTCCAGTTTGACACTCAGTAGGCATACATAAAATTAGGAAGTAGTTATCCAACATTTGAAGTGGAACTTGAAAGGAGCAAAGACAAAACCTTATGCCAGGTGTCACAATGCCTGCACTAAAATGCTGTCTTTGCATGCTTCCTTAGTTGACTAAGGAAAGACGCAGAGAAGTTGATATACTTCTTTATGAGATGACCTTCAGGTGGAAGTGCACATCCATATTTATAACGCTATATTTTTTAGACTTCTAATATATTTTTTTTTTCCATCCATGGCTTCTCTTCTGAGATTTTTACAATAATCTTGTTTTGAATGAAATAACAGTCAGAAAGAACAAGAATAAAAACAAGGCAGAGAAGGCTGAATAACGGATGGATCACAATGTTTATTTATGACTGAACTTGTTCTAAAACATTTTATGTTTTCTCCATAGGTTCTTCTGTGCCAACCCAGCCAGAAATGGCAGTTTATGTTGGCTGTATGCCATTACATTCATCTGAAGAGAAGATTTTTTCCTTAGTTCAGATGGTAATCCTGTACCCTTGGGGAAAATAAGCGTTATATGTTTATTATCAGAATGTTTAATTTAATGACAATTGCACTGTAAAATGAAAATAATTAATGTAGTCAAACGAACACCAGGTAGTGACTATCAGCTCAGTTTTTTACTTATGTTCTCTTAGATTCTGGTCATGTGTTTTCCTGCCATGACCCTGCTTATTTTTCAGTTATACTCCATGTAGATCCCAAGAACTGAAGTCTTTGGACAACAAGGCATGGAATGAAAAAAATGCATCATGATGAGATGCTTCTGAATGGAAAGGGTATTAGTCATCACAAAAGCAAATGGGGAACGGTGACATAGGGTTTATGTATTTCCTGCCATCTGAGGCCTTTAGTCTCAGACTTGGCTGCAGTTTTTTAGGGTACAGAGGGTATTTTGTCGTGGCAGACCAAATAGGATGAGGTAGAGGAATCTATGTGTCTAAAACAGTTTATTTCAGTAAAGACTGATAGGAAGATGGAAGGTAAGAGTAAATATAGAAATCTACTCTTTCTACACTATCTACACTACAAGTAGTGGTTTTACTGTAGTCCTCCTTTAATAAAGCCCATTTTCAGGCTTTCTTTGTGGGGCTGAGAAGTTCTTCATCAATGGAAGTTACAGTTTAGAAGAAGAAAGTAATTGTTGCAGAAATGTTGCTATTGTCTGTAATTGTACCAGAATTTCACTCCAAACGTTTTGCTTCTTCCTTTTTGGCTGAGCTTTCTAGTTTATATGTCCTTGATAGTTTGTTTCATTCAACTGTGTCTTCTACTCAGCAGCTGACAAGTTTTCGTTTATAGCACCTACCTGGTCCTCTTTCAAATCCTTTTTAATTTCAGATGTTTTTGCTTTCCTTTTTAAGTTGTTTGGATGTGTGTGTACCTAGTCACCACACTCATAATATACCTCTATAAATGCAGAAATATGTTGCCATAGAGCATTTAATATTATTTTATTTGATCCTCTCCTTTTAAGTATCTCTGACATTCACAACCACAATCTGCTCTGCATTGCTTGTAATTATGCCACCTGAGGAACACATGGCAATGAGAAGGAGCAATCAGGAAATTAGTGATTTATTTAGCAGTTGAAATAAGGTGTATTTTTGAAAACAAAGTAAAGCTACACAAAACTTGAAGCAGAACATTTTGCAGAGAAAAAAAAGGAACAAACTTGCATACTGAAGCATTGTTATTTTAATGGGAAGAGCACCACTCAATGTCCACATCTATAACTGCTCTTAAGTTCTTTGCTAGGGGCTTCAGTAGATAGCTCAGCTGTAGTGCCTTCAATGCATTTTGTAAATTAACCAGGAGATAAAAAGCTTGACTTTAATGGCATATTTGTTCAAATTGACGTTACATTATGAGGATATCACGACTTATCTAAAAAACCTGTCACTTTCAGAATTCTGCTTCTTTATAAATTCAGCATGAAGTAAGGACTTGTTTCAGAAAAGAAAAAACTACTTGTGACATGTTTATTTAAAGCAAAATGTTGTCAGTGTTCTTTTCTTACTTGTGCTCTTCTCCACCTGTGCTTTCTGTTTCACCTAAAGGAATGCAATTGTACAAAGAAGTTTAAAGATGAGATGAATCTTTCACAAAAAGTAAACTATATGTAAACACTTCTAAGTAATCAATTTTACCTTTTATGCTGAATATCAATCCTAATTAGAATGCTTTTGGATAATTTTGTCAGGCAAGCCATTTTCATTTCATTTGTTACCCAAACCACTGGATATTTCTCTGTGCATACTGTTTGTTCATGAGAGATGATGAGAAAGGAGAGCTATTGCCAAACAGGTTTTATTTCCATGTTTTGTAGACTGATTCTTCAGAGAAGCTGAGACAGTATGGGCTTTCCCAAGTACACAGCCATCCCGTCCTGGTTACTAGAACTAGGTCCTGCTCCCTGGAAGCTGCAAAGCACCCAGCCTTACCAGTTGCTCCCTGGAAGCTTTTTCGTCAGAAAAAAACAACTGTTGCAAAATCTGAACCTCAAGGTTTGTCTATTAAATAAATTTTAAAATACATGTTACATCATTATGAACATTCTTGAGGACATAGTTATGTTAGCATAATTTAAATAGAACTGTGTTAGAGATTACTTTTTCTCTCTTTTTTTATTTTTATTTCTTCTATTTTTATAATACTTCACCTTAGATCTATTATTTCTTAAGTGCTTTGAGAAGTGTCTTAATCTGTCTCCAAGAAATTAATCTTTGGTATTGGAGAAAATGAAGAGGGAATGTTATCAGAGCAATGCAGAAACTCCAATGCAGAGCCATGAAAGCTTCTGAATACCTTTTGTACATTTGAAGAATGAAAGTAGTCCTTCTGCAACTGTTAATAGTTTTAAGGGTAAATCTATTCTGGGGCTTATCTGTACTGCACAATGGAATTAAGTACATAGTATGAGCTAGTTTGAATATGAAGGCTTTACAGGCAGGCTAACAAAGTAGACTGGCATAAGAAGCAGGAAATCAACAAAGGCAGAATGTCCTGCTTTAGTTCCAAGCTACTTTGTATACGTTTACAGGTAGGCTAAACACACTTCGAATACACTGCAAGCTGAGGGTCAGAGCATTAAGCAATTTATTTTCCTGTGATACATCAGCTAAAACCACCCTGGTCATTCTATTCTATAGACATTCTATGTCTATATGACATACTCTTCTATATGATGAGGTGCTGGAACAGGCTGCCCAGAAGGGTTATGGGTGCTCCATCCCTGCAGGTGTTCAAGGCCAGGTTGGATGGGCCCAGCACAAGCTTTTCTGTGGTTCTATTCAAGATCATGCCATGGTGCTTGGAGATTGCTTCCTGAAGTCCTTATAAAATTATTTATGGGTGAAGAATCACCTATGGAAATCATTTGTCAATTAAGTATTAAATATTTTGTGTGAATATATATTTAACAAGTTGTTTGTTTTTTGTTTTTTATTTTTTTTCCCAGAACCCGTGTTAGAGAAACCTGAACAATATGTTGAGATTGCTAGCCTTTTTTTAAATCACAAATTCAGTTCTATCAAAATACCGAAAGATATGTAAGTATTCAATAGTTTTATCAGTAACATCACACTGTTAGTAATTTTTGCTGTAAAAATACATGTGCAACTTTTGCTAAATACAGCTGTAAGTTATCTGAATAAACTGCATATTTGACAGGTTCTGCATTTCGGTCATAATGATTGGTTGGGTTGATAATACACCAGTTAGATATTTTTTGAAGAGCAACACATGACTGTTGCAGAAATGACTTCGGATTATTATGAAATACTCTGGGAATATTCTTTTGCTGATTGAGATGCTTTTTGCTAGTTAAAATACAGTAAATTAATTGTTTGTAGGAATAAATACACATATAAATATTTTAAGCAATATGCATAAATGCATTATTGAAGGAACAAGAGAATAAAAATTAAGGTGATGTAATATTTGTATATTAGCATATTTTATTTATTTATTTTTCATATTTAATGAATTCCTTTATAGTCAATCTACACCATTTTCTTGAGGATGGTTTGTTAGATAGTCTAAGTTTCCATGACAATCCGCTAATTTAGTCTCTTGTGATTTAATTAAAAGTATAAACCAAAAATATGTAGCAGGAATTGGCATTTTGTTCAAGTAACATAGCTACCTAAATATGATAAAGGACTTTTATACATAACTGACACTGAACTTGTTTTTCATCTCTTGCTTTTATTCTAATAACGAAGCACTCAAAGGGATGATAATTGTAACACTGTTACTGCTAAGGATCTCCATGTTTCATTATGTCAATCCTTAAGACAGGAGTTATATAACACCAACGTTTTTCTCTGTTCTTCATTGTTGCCACAACACAATTACATGCAATTGTCATGTTTACACCATTGTTTTGATATCGCTTTCCTACTTTGCTTAACTTGCATGGAATTATTTGTAATTCTATGTTTCTATATTTCAGTTTTTACTTCTGCCTCCACTAAACTCAGAGGCAGAATTTCCTTTTACTGTAGCCAGAGTTGGCCTTACATTTCAAACTTTTTTGCCCTATCTCTATATGTTTTTCTTTCTACAGACCATAGAAATTCATTCATTTCTGGTATTATCATCTGGTTTTCATCAAATGGATTTTGTTTTGTTGAAGATTATTTAAGAAGGCAACAGTTCACGTCTTACAAACACGTGTATGTGTGTGGTACTAAGCCAGTAACTATAAGGAATATATGCATATATATATTTTGTGCTGCCTTATTAAGCTATTGAAATAAAGGAGATACAAGTTATTCTGACAGAATTCTGTCAAAAAAAGTAATTATGAGATCAGCGATTTGAAAGCAAATGTATGGGTTAAAGCATTTGAGCTTTCTTTTGTTATTTAGCTCCTTCACACAGTCTACCATCCAAAAAGGATTTCATTTGATGACCCATCTCCCTTCTGTCACTGAAAGCAATGAAAATGTAGATGACAGTAATGTGGAAATAAATCAAAGTGGGAGACGCTCAAATGTGGAAGATTATTCTCAGGTAATCATTTAATTTTCTTTTTTTCTTATTTATTTATTTATTTTTACTTGGCCTAGTTTTATGTCCCAAAAGACAGTGAAAGAAGAAATAGGAAATACTTGATTCTTAAATATAGGTTTTAAAAGACCACCCTGCCATATTTCAGTAAATTTCCTCTTTGTTCCAGTTACTTTGCATCCAGTTATTGATGCATAGAAGATCTTTTGCTAACGCTTCATTTAAAAGTCATTTTTTGATTTATTCTTTAGATTCTAAAAGTAACATTGCCAGTACAATAGAATATTTTGATTTTGCACTTTAAAATAGATTTGATGGGAAAGTCTTAATGAGAATCATGTCTTTATAAATGTTTGATTCATTGATTATTTCAATTATGCTATTTCAGCTATAGTGAAGGATGGTATGTGGCAACTTGAAAAATGTAAACTTTGTAAATACATGCCATAAAACCACATCCTCACATGATTCTTAATTGAAAGCCATATTGCTCCAAAAATGTTCACTAGGTAGGGGCAGCACGCTCAGCACTGCTTGCCAAGTGCCCCCACAGAAGAAAATGCCAGTCACTAAGGTTTACTAGTTACTTGTCTCCAGTGTAGTTTTCCATGTCAGGCAATATGAATCTTACCTCATATCAGTGGGATGTTACTAGAATTACTTTTGGCAATGTAACCGCTATTTGTTGTTGTTGTCATTTTTGTTTTAAATTGTTTTTTTACCTTGTTCTTTACATATACTACCAAAGTCTGCTTTTAAATAGGCCTCCAACAGAAGGCTCGATGTAGTGTTTAAACCACCTTATGTTTTGAACAGACAAAGGATGCTTTCAAACAAAGACTTTCTGGATACCACACTATTTCATGTATAATACTTTATACAGAAAACTGATTTGCAGCACAGATAAATAGAGATTTAAATATTCAAACAAACAAACAAAGCTTGACGAATGTATTTTCATTTGCTCAACATGTACAAACGAGTCCAGATTGTCAGTACCATTATCTTATCATTTTCATACTTAACGTGGCAAACAGCGCTCGTAAGAGCATCTGATAGCATTTCTACCTTTGACTTTCAGAAAACTGAAGGGGAAAAGCTACCTAGTATGTATAAAAATGCCTTTCAAAACAATTAAAAATCTGCATCTAAACAGAAAAACAATTATATTTTGGAAAAGATGTGCTCCCAATTTGTGTTTACGGCAGCTATTCCTGTCTGCTTTTATTTTCTGTCCCAAGTAATGCTTTTACATTCAATATGATTACAGTATAGAAAATTGTTTAAAAGTCTCTATAAAATATGTCCATCCAAAGGGCTACATGAAGGAAAAACAACCTCAAAATGCTGATCTTTACAATCTTGTAGAAAAGATGACCGAATTATTTTAAAATTTCTGCAGTCTCTTTCTTGGACAAACTGATAAATATACATGGGGATAATATTTCTGAAATTTGTTTGAGGTACAGTAACTTGATGTATAGAGTTGCATAATGTGTTTGAAGACCACATGCATACTGCTGAAGATAGTATTAGGTATCTTCATAGACAAAGAAAACTCAATAATTAATTCTGGTAAGATTTGAAATAAAAGGAAAATGTTTTGCTATATAATTTTTGGAGTACCTATTTACATGTTTCCTCTTCAGAATATATTATAATTTTTACATTTCAGATCTGAAACTCATTTCTTTTTAAACTGTTCTATATCCATTGTGTAGTGTAGAAAGTGTACATGTGTGTAGACATATTTATTGGATATTTATTAGTTAAAAATAAGGCAGTGCTGTAGTGAAGGAAAGTTCTTTGCAGTAAGATGTTTTTGGCTACTCTGGATTTTGTGCTCATTTTACAGACAATATATTTAATCATACTTCATGTTCTTTTAAAAGTGTTTTTAATTATTGCAAATTACAAAAACCGTTACAAAAGCAGCAGGACAAAAAGGTTCTGTAAGTAGTATTATAATTATTGGTTGGGTTATTTCTGTCTCTATAGCTGAACAAATACAGATTTAGTTAATTGTAAAGTAAAATAATAGACATCTATGTGCTGGAGGCATAGAGACAGTTTAGAATGTCACTTTGCTAGTCCTGGAGTTAAGAGCCGTTCTGATTCTAGAAGGCTGCACTGTCACAGCAGGGCATGCAAACAAGGAAATTCAAGGGCGAGTAAGAAAATACATGAGAGAGAGATACTGATTAAAAAATAAGAGTGGTAAGGAGATGTGAATATGATTTAGTCCGAGGGCAATCTGATTCAGAGGTGAAATGTAAGAAGTTATGAGCAGCTAATTAACTTGTTCTTGAACCTTACCTTTGCCTCATTTAAATCTCATCTGAAAATTGTTGAGGTTATTAACAGCTGTGGTATATAGATAGAACTGCATTTGAACCGATGGAAAAAGAAAACAAAGTTTTTAACTTGCAGAATAATCTTCTTTGTTTCCCATCTTGAATGTTTTAATTAAAAAACACTTTATGGGTATCTCTAGGAGGTTTATTATTGGAGAGTTTTCTTTCTCTAGTTTTGAAGCTGAAAATAACAATATGCATATAAATAATTATAGATCTGATTAGAAATAGCAAATGCTGAAAGAGCAACCTTGATATCCTCAATCACTAGCTTATTGCCAGTTTGTAAAATTTCATGTTGTGTTATACTGAGCATTAATAACTTTGTTTTCAGTTTTAAGCAGGAAATTACCATGTTTATGTGGATGCTCAGTGCTGTCAACTTCAACATTAGCACCTCTGCCATAGACAGAAATGAATATAGATGAGGATTTTGGGTGGAAGGGAGGTGACAGTGTTTGTTAAGTGGAGAGCTGGAATGAAAAGATGGAGTTTGTGACAGAACTTCTAGGCTTCATTATTTTCCTTTGCAAAGGTAAAGTTAGTCCAGTTAACCCACTGATAGCTTAGTGCAAAGTGGACTTTCCAAAAGGCAGGCTAACTGGATTTCAACATCAGTCAATTCAGCTCCTCTAGCTTTGAAAAGGCAATGGCCAGAGTAAAGTTGTTCGCAAACAAATTATCAAAAATTGCAGATATTTTTTATTTATGCTGCTGACACAAAACCAAAAATGCTGTAGCAATCAAGTATGATGTTTCAATTGGCAGTTGTAGATGCACAACAAGAAATTCTTGTCAGAAGAGACCTTAATAAACTCTCCAAAATGAAAACAAAATAGAATAGAACCACATCTAGAATAAATCTAATTACTTGTTGGAATAGAACTCATTGTCAAAGAACAGTAGTGTCAGATAATAGTTTTAATAGTATAGGAGTAGGCATGTTGATCAGTTTTTATCCCAAACTGCAGATCATATGTATGTTTCTAGGAAAGCATACCCTTAGCTTTCATTTTCCTTTTCCTTTAGAGATAATGTACTAGCTCAGAAAGGACTAATGCAGAAAGGAAATATTTTCTTAAAAAATATGATGCAAAATTAGAATAACTTTTTTTCCCCCCTCATATAGGAGCAGCATAAAACAAGGAGACACACTGGAGGTAAATATTTTTGAAAGTCATATTCAGATTTCTGCCATTCTCATATTATTTGATTTCACTGTTAACCTTTATTTTAAGAATATAATCAGTCTTATGGGTTTATGGGTTTTGGTCGTAAACACTTCAAAGAATGGATGTAACTGCAGAATGGACTCCTCATATTGGTATTTAAAATTCCCTAACTTGCAGGAATATTTTGAAAAAATTCACTTTTCACATTAGAATGTTAATCTCCAATAAAATATACTGGATTTTGTACATAAAGTTCTGTTTCTGAACAATGTGAACTGTTTTTATTTTGTTTTCTCTGAGGTAGGAGAGAAGAGAAAAGGACAACTTCAATTTTAATGTGTTGCATTTTTATGTTTTTAGTCTGTTAGGGCTTGAAGAGTGTGCAGATGGAAAATAACAAGAAACATATGTTCAGTACAGGCAAAGAACATTATTTTAACATTATACTTTCAAGAACTTTTAATCATTTCAACCACTGTAGTGCTAGGATATATTTTCTTGTTATTTCTTTGTAGGATTTTTATATTTTCAGTAAATAGAAACAAAACAGGGAAATCTCACTGTATCAAAATTCTGTAAGTTATAAGCTGGAAATACAATCCTTTAGTTATTGACTCACAGCTTGGTATCTGTTTTAGCTCTGGCCCAAAACCCAATAGAAATATAATAGTTGGCAATAGATGGCTCTTTAAAGCCTGCCATACATATGCTGGAATGCTGAACTATTTCTGTAGCTGTCATTATTGATTCTAAAATTGGTGCATCTCAGCAGCCAGACAGCTATATGTTCTGTTTACTTGAAAGCCCAGTCAGGAAATGCCCCTCGAAGAAAAGATTACTAATTAGTGTACAGATTGGTCCTGTATAGAATATAGAATAATAACATGATCCACTTTTATAATATTGGTATCATTCCAAATGTCTCTATATCCTTTTGTTGCATTAGAATCAGTGATCATGTGGGTCACAGAGGAGTTTTATCAACTTACTGATGCAACATAATGTTAATAATTTGAGCAAACTTTTCTTTCATTCCAAAGGTCATCCAACTCATTGAGGGATCGCCCAGTCAATAGATACATTGTAGGAAAGTAGTAGGAATGTGCATGTTATTAAGTGCATAATTAGATGCTGCTGTTTTTTGACCATTTACCAGTCTTTGATGTTGCAGTTTATATTCCTTTGCCACACTCCTGGTTAGCCCTGATTAGTACAGGAACCCTGATGAATTGCTACTAATGCTGTGGCACTTCTCTGTATGTGCTGATATTTTTTTGAGAACCAATATGCTTTTTTGAGCTCGTGAGATAAGGATGGTTTGATGTCAGTTTGTAATTTATTAATGAACAGAGAACTTGAGTTTACTCATCAATTCCAATGTATATGCCTCCAGTTCTTAATAAAATTCTAATTGTGTTCCTAATGCAAGCATTTACATTTGCATAAATATCACTGCTCTCTTTATTACACAGCTTACACTTTTTATACCAAATCTCATCATATTCAGTTTTACTAATAAATATCAGCATGATATCAAATCAGCTACTTTCCTGAAATCTGGCTAAGTTATACCTATTGCATTTCATTATCTAAAAATTAGTGTTTTTATAAAAAAATCCTACCTCCTAAAAAAAATCCTAAATTAGTCTGACATTCTGCCTAGAGGAAATTATTTTGCCTTTCAATTAATCATCCATCTACCCCATTTTATATCCCTCTATATTTAGTATTTACATTTTTTCAAGAAATAAATTGTATAATAATTACAGGCAATTAGTTGCTGAAGTTACCTTCCACATGTCAGCCTTAAAGTACTGATTTGTACAGAGCAGCTCTTAAGATTTTCTTCAAATGTAGTTACTGTTTTATTCCAGAAATTATATCTTCAATATATTACCTAGTGTTTGCAGTTTTTCATATTTGGAAGTACCCCTTCTTGCATACAAGTCATATAAAAAATTTTTGGAATTGTGTTTCTGTATGATTCCAGGAAATAATGCTTTGAACAGCATTACCTTTGGTATGCATAGATAAAAATGGAAAAAAAAATGCTTTTTTTATGACATTCTCACAAGATTCTCACTGTTTCTTCAAAGAAAAGAGGGGAGAAAATTCAGCCATTTTGTTGAAACTGGTTTTGCTTTCCTTTTGCTGCCCTTGGAAGGTTATGTTCCATCTAGTCCCAGTCTATATAAATGAAACAGAACAGAAAGGTTTATCTATTGACTTTTAAATAAGGTGGAGCATATCTTCTACTCGAAGGCTTTAGAAATCTATTGATCCAGCTGATCTTGAACAATGCCTATTGATAGCACTCTAGTCCCTGTGTTCAGAATGAACAGAGGAGCAACACTCTATTCAACATAGCTCTGAAATGGGATATAGTTATACTGCAGTGATCCCCTTTCCATAGTCTCTACAACGTGGGTCATAAAAAGGCAGGTTTCTAAGACAACTACTGGTTATTTCACTGGAGGCCCAAAACCCTTATTACACAATTCTCAGGAGAAGCCTACATTTATTTAATTATTTTTTTAACATTTTTCAGGCACTTTTCCCGTAAGGGAAAAAAAAAAGGACTGTAGCACATTTCCTTCCATTATATTCCTTTCAACTCTTTACAAATAGTTGCAAAATAATTACAATCACTTCCATCTTATAAGCTCATTAGTTATCCAGAAGATCACCGTATTTCTATGAACATGAAATATTAAAACACATATTCAAAAATAAATAATACATTTTTCTAGTTAGCTTTCTTCTTTGTTGCATGGGTATGTTTGGGTATTAACTCAGCTTCTTCCTTAGCATTCTAAGTTAACAGCTGTTAATGTTTGAACTGTTGTATTCTACTATTCTCAGCTGCTCTGGACTATGCTTAAAACTTTATGGAGAAGACTGAGTAACATCTATAACAATTCATGTGAATCTCATAGAGTAAAGGCAGAGATTGTGAAATTACATTGTAACTTAAAATGTTATTAATTTATTAGAAAATGTGTATACACGATATTCTGCGTAGATATTTTGGCATGATTCTGACAATAGTGAGATTTCTGATTTTCCTTCAGGAAAATTAATTAACATTAGTGAAATTAAATTCTATTAACAACTTGTTCGACTGACTATGTGAGTAGCATCACAGGGATTCTGAGTTCCAGCAGCAAGGATAGGCCTTTATGTCTTCTGTGGGTTATAAAAATTACAATGCCACACTAGCTTTTCACTGATCAGAAGCAGTGGATTCAATGTTTTTTACAAGCTCATATTCCAGTGCACAGTTTCATTTGTAACGGTATAATGAGACAGAATACTTAAGCAGTTTCAGATGGAAGCCGCAAAATGCTATACAGAATTTTATTAGTCATCTTTTGATCTTTTTAGGCTAATGTTATAGTTATTATTTTTAAACTCTGAGATGTATAGAAAAAGCCTGGTGATCTTAGGATACTTTTTTACATAAGAATGATTTTGCTTTGATGTATTTGTTGCCCATGTATTGAATCTGTGTGTCTTCCTATGTCTGCAGAAGAATTGCGTGAGAATTTTAGTTCTAATGCAAAACAAGTGTCAGAAACAGCTGATACTGTTATGAACAGCAAGGCAGTGGATGAATTAAAGGAAGAAATCAAATCAGAAAAAACTTCTGTTTCCAAGGAAACCTGGATTAGCGTTGAGGACTTCTGTGTTTGTTTCCAGTAAGGAACAGAAGTTTTGTGTTGTATTCCATACAATATACAATAGTATGAAATACACAACAGTGATGAAATATGAAAAGTGACTGTATTAAACCTGCATCATCTCAACAGACCTTTTCTGTATAGTTTTCCTGCCTTTCAGGTTAGTCCCAAGGCTTCTCTTCAGACCCTGTTCCTATTGACAGTGAATCTGTAGATGCAGCAACAAGCTGCCTTGCATGTGCCCTCTAGAGTACTGGAGAGCATAACCATCTGCTTCACAAAGCATGTGCCACACTGTGACATGGGTGGAAGATGGCAGGTCTTGAAACACATAGCAGTTAAGGTGCTCCTATGTCAGATGCATTAGTCGCTGATTGATCAAACTCTGTGTCTGAACATCACTGTCACAAAGCAATAAGGGTTGTTACATCTTTTGCATTTGCTCCAAAAAAGAAACTTTCTATTCTCCCACCAAGTTAAAAAAAAATAATAATAAAAAATCTATTATTTCAAAAATCATGTAGTTTATTTAATATTAATGTATTTCAGATATAATTCTTAGACTTAAAAAAAATATGTTTCTGAAAGTAAGAAAACACTAGAAAATTGAGAATAGGCATTAATAAACTTTACATAGGAGTTCTTCCTTACAGTGGCACTTCATAGTTAACTTATTGCAGTAGCTTTTAAGCATGAAAATTCTTAAAAAATACTAACTTGTTACAACTTACAGTTTACAGGTTAATAAGAAAAACCAATGGCCTGACCTCCAATATACCACTGTAGAAAAGCAGCAAAAGTATAAGTTGTTATCAGCTGATTTCTTCGTAGGTGAACTGTATTGACCTCTAATGAAACTAATAATTCTGAACCATTTGTGAGGAATAGCTTTGTGTGACTTATGGAAGATTATAATACATGTACTAATTAAAATTAAAAAGTTATGTAATGGAACAAATATTTATCTGAAATACATAATTTATATATTTTGTCTTCCTAGGAACCTGTATGTTTTTCATAAGCCACATACGTATGCTTATAACTATCAGAAGACAGATTTTAAGGTATATAACTGTTTTGAATTTTTTTTTGGTTTTTTTTTTTTTTGTCTTTGTTAAAACTGTGTAATTAGATAATACATATATCCTAAGTGTTATTGGTACATTGTGTAGAACTGCTATGACTGAAAATGTAATAATGTGTTAGGATTATTACAGATTATTTTCCTAGCAAATACCTGGAAGTATTTCACTATGTTCAAATCAAGAATAAAATATGTTATAAATTGCCATTACAGAATAAATTTAAAAATATGGAGTATGCAACTCATCAAAATCAGTAGTGAGAGTATATATTACACTGAATTGTGTCTCCATCTTTTTTTCCATCTTGAGTGAAATCTATCTTACAGCAATTAAATTCAGTGATGATTCAGCTTCAGAATCCCTTCAATTCCCTTTCTTCATCTTCACCTGTCATCTAACACTCAAATCAGAAGTCTGTTTAGCTTAGCCTTCTACTTTCTCTGTACATGCTAATTCCTACGGTGATATGCATGAGGTTCTATTGTGGGGATTAGAAATACTCCTTAGTTGCATAAAATTACAGTATTTCTTTAAATCTGCCATTAGTTTTTATTATCAGAAGGTTATTCAACATGCTTGAATATCCTGTTCCAGCTCCAGTTTCATAATGTAACTGAAGAGTAATTACAGAGTTCTGAAGTGCAAATTCTAGGCATGAATTTAATATAAAACTCTATACTGAGAAGGTTAACTACACAGATTATGCTTCATAACTATAGTATACCTTCATTTTTATACCTCTCTGTATTTATGATCACATAATGAGAAATTTTATGAAACCTTTCATGATATATTTTCACAAACCATAATTAACCTGAAGTCTACGTGAAACTGTGTGCTGTTGTGCTAAAACACATCTAATCACCCTTTACTGTAACTCCATTTTCTTTTTTTTAAGTTGATATGCTTGAGTTGTATAAACTAACAGGAAAATTCTGTATCAGAGTTATAAAATTTATACAAGTATAACATTTCATATAATCCTGTGAAAGAAGTAGCAATATATAGCATTCTAGGATGAAGCACCAAAAATATATTGATATGACTCTGAGAAAATGTAGCACATGTTAAAACAGATCAGTAGCAAAGGAGCTCATTCACCATCAGACTTTGAAGAATTTCTAGGAACAGCAGAGTTACCTTATAATTTTTTATATTTGCATAGGAATTCCGTATTAAAGTTGAGGATGAAAAATGTGTGAGCAGACAACATTCAATAAAAAATAAAAATGAACTTATTCTTTCTCTATACAGTCTACTGATGATCGAGTCTCCTATTATCTACTTGTGGACAGTCTGACACCTGTTGAAATCCTGGTTAGCTTTTCTGCACTAGTGTGCTGGGATGACACTGGAGGTAAGGCCAATGCAGAAAAGTGCATGTTCATAGAATCATTGAGTGGCTTTGGTTGGAAAGGACCTTAAAGATCATCCATTCCAGTCCCCTGCTGTGGGCATTGCTGCCATCCACCAGATCAGGCTGCTCAGGGCCCCGTCCAACCTGACCCTGAGCACTTCCAGGAATAGGGCATCTACAACCTCTCTGGGCAGTTCGTTCTAGTGCCTTACCACCTACTGATTAAAGAATCTTTTTGTGGCATCTAACCTAAACCTCCCTTTCTAAGTTTGAAACTGCTCCCCCTTGTGCACTCACTATTAGAGTTGGTCCCTCTCCTTGTGGTAAGCTCCCTTCAAGTGCTGTAAGGCAGCAGTGAGGTCTCCTCAGAGTCGTCTCCCCAGAGTCTTCTCCCCCTCAAACCAAATGAGCTCAGCTTTCTCTACCTTTCATCATAGGAGAGGTGCTCCAGCCTTTTGGTCACCTTTGTGGTCCTTTTCTGAAACCACTTCAACAGCTCCACATTTTTTTGTGTGCTGGGGTCCAGGCACAAAGTACTCCAGATGGGGCCTCACAAGGGCATAGCAGAGGAGGACAATCACCTCCCTCATCCTTCTGGCTGCCCATCTTTTAATGCAACTCAGGATACAGTTGGCCTTCCAGGCTGCAAGTGTGTACTTGAATGTCTGTGCTGTTATGTTTGGCAGCTTATCATTAAATAGGCAAACAAATTATTGGAAATATATTTGAAATCCAAGCAACATGTTATTGTTAGTTCATGTGGAAGATGAATATATTCTTGAAAGGATCTTCTTACTGTTTATTATGGTTTGCTGCATGTTTTTCATCAGTATCTTTTTGTTATGGATTTCCTTGTGTTTCTTATTTATCTTTTTTATCTGTGTAATTTCTGTCCCTGAAAGCTTTATGTCTGAACTGATCAAAATGCACTAAAATCTGCAATATGACTAGAGTTGATTTTTGAACGAATTTTTAAACCAATGTACTGTAAGTTCTTAGTTATGTTTAAAGAGATTATTTCGAGATCCAGAAACTTAGATGGTTTGAATATACATATGATTATATCAGTGGAATACAAACAATAGCATACAATAAAGCTATTGGTTCTTATGACAATCAGATTAAGTTAGAAAGACATTCAAATGTCAGGTACTATTTCAGGAGTAGAGCAGCTAGAACCAAATAGAACCCCACTCCCCCCCAAAAAATAACCATCTTAACAAAAACTAATCAAAATATAATCAAAAGTGTAGTTAAAATAACTATAATATGAACATAAGCTTTGTATGGATGTTTACTTCCTTTACATGTGGACAGAATGCATTTTTAAGGAGTGTTAGAAAGGACATAAGTGTCTTCGAAGATGTCTAATTTACACATTCTTCCAGTACCTTGCTTCGACCATAGTTTTCCAATAAATAGTGACATCTCTGTCACCTATGAGCTTTTCTTGACTGTCTCTTTTCTCTTAGTTATCAAAGCCTGTGTAAAGACTTCAGTGACTGTAAATACCAGTTCTGTATTTATGATAACTTTACCATTATAGTCTATACCTCACCCCACTACTTTTTTTTTTTTTTTTCCCCTTTTTTCTTATTATAGCTGCTAAACAAAAAGGTTCTAGTATTTCAAAGGCACTGCTGAAGGTTGAACATTTCTCTTGGAAATGTGTGACTCCGGGGGAACTTGTGCTAAAGATGCATACATACGCAACCAAAGCTACTGTGTTAAATCTCCCTGTTGGGTACGTATGAGGCTTCGTTCCTGAAGGCTCTTTTTTCACTTAGGGATTAAGATGATCCTTTACCTTGCACACTATCTAAGATTTTGGTTTCTAAAACATAAGTCTTTGTTTAAATCAAACTGTTTGATAGCTAAGATTTGGTAAAACTGCAAAATTGCTATAAATTTAAAATAATTACCAAAACTTTTTTTTTTTTTTTTTCCTCTTCTTTAAGAGCAATTAGCAAGAAAATTTTTTTGAAAAAAATACAGAAAATATCACGGAGTACAAAATCTACATAAAATTATTTCTAATGAGAATGATTTTGAGATATTTGTCAAAGGACCAAGAAAAATAAAAAACATTAGGATTTTTAGTGGAACTCTGAAAGAATAATGACACTGTAGGAAGCTTCATAGCTTTTCTTGAAATAGGATTTATGAATCACGAGATGAGAAATTCTGAGGGGTTACAAGAAGCCTTGCATAACTTATCTTACATTCCAAGTGAAATTTTTACAAAATTTCATAATTAGCTCACAATAAAATTTATTTCTCTATATATAGACTAGTATATAACTCCATGCATTCAGTGTAATTTTAACATAAATAAATAAATAAAAGACAAGAGCCTTTGATATTTATTAGTTTCTGGAAATGGTTCAAATGAAAAATGACATCATTTTAGCATGCACTAAGCATATATTTGCTGATGAATTCATTGAGGGTTTTTGCTTTGTTGGAAAATAGAGACACACACCAGTTTAATCTGAAAAAGATGTCTCAAAAATTTATTTAGTAAGCAATTAACTGAACTTTCAACTTGTTTATTTTTTCTAAGATATAAATTGATATTGCACTACTTGTTCACAGTTCAAGAAAATGTACTTCAGAAAATTCACGCAGAGTATGTCCATCCAATATTTTAAATGTCTTGAAAATAAAACATAATCATGTCAGGCTTCAAAAGAACAGGTATAGAAAGAAAATACCATAATACTTGCACATTGGTAGAAAAATAAACTCTTTACTAGAGCCCTCTAATTGTCTAAATTCGAACTAATTATAGAAAAGATGTGATTCTGATTATAGATTGGTTCTATCAGAATGCACATTTCCTTGGCATAGTTTCTGATATTTGCATGTTTGTGTTCTCTACAGAAGCAATAAAATGTGCACTTTTTTGCACCTGCGAAACTACGAGCTTCCTACCTTTGATTTTCTTTACTCTTATCAAGGCCAGCAGGCTTTCATTAAGCTTTAACTTACAGCAACAGTAGGAAACAGATGGGCTTATTGACCACTCTCCCATTTTATTTCAAATGAGATATGGCTTGTTCAGCCTGGAAGGTACTTTCTTCCTTCTGCTTTGTCAGTTGTTGAGAAGTATCTTATATTTCACTCCCAAGATAATGTAGCTAAAATGAGGAGGAGTTCAGGATGGGGTGAGCAATTTCTTAGTCTTGCTGCTGTACTTCTGTTTCATGTAAAGTTGCAGCTAGTATGTACTTGTCTAAATGCCATTCTGACAATGACAGAAGATTGCGAAGCTTTCCTATTTGATGGCAGCAGCCTTCTCAATTATCTCAGAGGGACTGCAGGAAATTATTCACTGGTGAGAAGAGCTTGAGGCTCCTGTGCTGTATAACCATAGTTGGGAATTGTTTCTTTTATAATTGGAGTATGTTGAAGGGTGTGATGAGATGAAGTGCATGTGTTAAATTTTTCTGGTAGTTGTCTCTGTAAACACAGAAAATATGATCTAATTTATATGACCAGAGCACTTAGCTTCCTGTAGAAGTTTCCTAGAGCAAATGTGTTTTTAAGTGTAGCTAACTGACCTAAAAACTTTGAGCTTATATCCATCCGAAATAGTAGAATTACTTATTCTGCTGCAGAAAAAGTAAAATCTAAATATAAGCAAATAAAATAATGATTTTTCTGATTTTGCCTATTTGCCTATATCTGGAAGTTTTACCAAAGCAAGGAATTAGGAATGCAAGATTTGGAGAGTGAGAGAATCTGGGAGAGGGTATCTTTTTTAATGAACACTGGTATGAAAAGAAAAGATTAACAATAACTGTGACTTACCAACAATGAAAAAAGTTATTTTTAATTAATTAATTATTTTTTTTTATGTAGACGACACGTACTTCTCTTTACAGTAAGTTCTGCTGTAGGGCACCATATTCATCTCTGTAGCATGGTGCCCTGTGTCTTTGGAGAAGAGGATGCTGTAATGCGAAATCTCGAAAAGGTATGTGTGTCTAGGACTAGTCAAGTATTGTGTTAAAGTTATTTCTGACTGTTATTTGGTTTTGAAGTGAAATAGTATTGATCTTTTAGTATGTTAGAGACAGTATAATATTAATTTTCATATGAAATGGGTGAGTAGGTTGAAAATGTTTTTAGCAGACACTGAAATGGATTTTGCACTAGCTGACTTGTATGAACGTGCAAGTAAGTATTAGGCAGTACACACAGAAAAACTACTTAAAGTGGAATACTGAAAATACTCTTGCTGAGATACATATGTCCAAGTTAGTGTATAAGCTCTCTCTTTGAGGCATGTGGAAAAGTACATATGATCTATGTTCAAACATGCATGTCTGGTAAAATAGATTGTCACATCAATAAATTTTTTTTTGTCCCATGAGATCACATATTACTCACTGGGTCACAGAGTAGCTATTAACCCTAAAATGAAAAATTGATTCAAACAATTTCTCAAAGCTGAGGCAAGATGCTCTGGGGAGTAATTCCTACATCTTTTGGTCTTTGTTGCCTTCAGTATAGGTGGGTATCACTGCCATTAATGTTTTCAAGATTTCTTTGGCAAGCACTATGCCCAAATATTTGGCATGAGCATGTGGGGAGGGAATACAGCTTCTCAAGCTCAGTTCTGCAAAAATTAAGTAAATAATTGGAAGGTGAGCATAATGGCAAATTCATGTAGCAGTTCAGATTCAGGATCCTAATAATTAAGTATTAAAGCAGTATTATGTATATCCATGATATTTATTCTAGCAAGGAGGTTTAATTATGAGAAGCTGGGACATGAAAAATTGTTTGTTGCTGGACTGTCTCTTTGTCTAAAGTGTGTCGTTTGCAGGAAAATGTGCAATTTTTTTGCACAGAAATCCTGGTGGAGATTAAAGATGCCTTAGGCAGCATGTATTTGGGCATTGTTTTCAGATGAATACAGATAGTCACCTATACCATTCTATAACAATGTTGTACACTTCAACTAACAGCAGTCATCTTATTATTGCAGTAGAAAGTTTCTATGTTTCTCTTATTTTTGACTAAATGTTCTAGGACCAATAATACAGGAAAAAATAAATCCATAACAGATATACTTTATACTTCTTGTTAGAACATTGTCATATTTTTGTTTCAATAGCTAAAGTTATGAAATTTTGCACATTATGAATTTTGAAAAATTGGAATTTTGAATACATAATTGATTTTATAGTTTATAAAATTAATGATAGTTGATTTAAGGAATTTTTAGTACTTTTAGTACATCAGGAAAAAAATGCCAATGTACTGTCACTGCTCAGAAAGGAAATGGAATCTTGAAAGGAAATGGAATCTTAAAACAATCTAGATAGTAACAGCTAATTTTTCTCCTCTTTCTCCAGGAGAGCTACCGATTTATTAGGCAGGCTATTGCTATCCTGAAAGCTATTGGAAATGTGATTAATAATTTCAGCAGTAAGCCCAAACTTTCTGAAGCTCTGAAGGATTTGGAACTAACTCACTGTCCTCCTGGCATCCATGGTACTGAAATGGCTGAAGAACATTTTAAGGTGAAACTTTGTTCAGTAATCATGTATCTAGAGGCCGCAGAGATCAGATAACAGCTTAATGTTGTCATTATCTACTTCAAACCAGTGGCTATGTTTTTACAAAGGATCTCCTGGATGTTTCAAATGCAGCACTCGCTATTAAGCATCAATGCATATGGAACTTGCAGCTGCGTTCCATAATTATCTTCTCTTATTATGAACATATTTTAATATGTGCACTATGCTTTGAATCTCTCTTTTGGTCAGTTTCACTGGCCGCTCCTTGGGTCACAATACATCAGTAACTTAGGGACTTGTAGGAAAATTCAGTAGATGTAGATATATGTATCTCATCTCCTCTTACAAGAAGGTTAGTGTATTATAGCAAAGGATTTTTTTTTTTTAAAGGCACACTTTGAATTAGCCAACAGTGACTCAAGAAGGAAAATACGGAAATGATCTGTCTAATGTAGACAATGAATAATGATTCTGAATACAGGCATGTGCTAAAGTAGATTCTTCCTTCATCAGTCTTAATATTTTTTTCAAAATAAAGTAATTTTTTATTAATATTAATATATAGTTCAAGAACTAAATAAAAATCTGAAAATAAGAAGAATGAAAAACAGACTGATAAATTTTTCTACATTAAGTCCTAGTTATTTTTCAACTCAGACTGTGAAACTGGCTCTGAAAAACATACTCTGAAATTTCTAATCTAATTAAAGATGCAAAAAGAGACTGGATTTCTGCTTCCTAAAGAGCATCAGGGTATCAAGAATAAAAACAGACATCAATACAGTCATGAAAGTAGGACACCAAATTTTTCCTGTTTGCCCATCAATATATTCCTACTTTTTGTAGTGGGGTCATCTACTGACTCAGTAGTCATGCCCATGTCATGATGGTAATGATCATGTTCTTCTATGCTCTAGTCTGAGAAAATCAGCTTACTTCGCATAAACTGAAAAGACATTTTTAGGTAATGAAAACTTGTGCTCTGGAATCTGCCCTGTATTTAAAAGCTTGGCATGAAAATAGTTTTCTCTTGCTTGCTTGCATGAAGTACTGCAGTTCCACAGTAAGGACTAATTGTCAGTTATGTGTAAGAGAAAGTTAAGCATCCCATGAAAATGAAAACAACTAAAAAGTTCTTGAAATGTTAATGAGAGCCAGTATAAGTTGGCTTTTACAAATGAATAATTATCTGACAAATGTTTTCTTTGTTTTTATTTAAGGTTTTCAATAGTGCATTATGGTCTTTGATCAAATATGTATCGGACAAGAAGATGCCTCATAAGTATAAATTTGCCTTCAGGTCCTTCACTTTAGATTTTAAATGCACTGATGTACTTGAGGATGACAGTTTGTCTTCAGGTACTGTACTGGTATTGGTAAAAACTTCAAATATATTTTGGAGAGAACTAGTTCTTCACCAATCCTGATTAAATAACAAAGATTCATTTCTTATGAGGTACTCAAGTTTTCTACCATTAGCAGAATGTCTGAAATTATTCAGTGAGACACTTCTCAGAATAAAAGTATAAAAAATATATCTATAAATATTTTTATATTTTATATTTATGCTCTTTTTGGTCCAAAAACTATATTTATGTTCTGTTAATTTTCAAATTTAAAATCTATAAATTTGCTCTATGCCTAGAAGGACTGGCCCACATTAGCACTGCTGAATTGTTAGGTTAGTCATGCATCTTACGAGACTTTGAAAATCAGTAATTATCACTGAAAAGTACCATAATAGATGAATGAAATCTTTCTTATTGTCTATGTATGAGGGTGGTCAACTCAAATCTGAAATTCAAATGCTATCTCCTTTTCTTTTTTTTTTTAGTAGCGTATCTATTTTGCCCTCTGTACCGAATTCATCTCTACTTGTCTATGACAAGTCTTGTTATGATGTACTGCAGTTAGCAGTCCTGTCTGGTAAGGTTTTTGAGAAGCCATCCTGAGAAAAATCTAGTAATGTTGATCTGTCCAAATGCTATTCTCACTCCTAAGGAACAGCTAGCAGTGGATCCATAGGAGACAAGTTCATACAGTATGAAATAAAGATGGAAGTTTCTGAAGCTGCATGCTTTTTTCAATGGCATGGCTGTTTTGTGTTTTCCTGGAAACAGGGTAGATAAACGTTCTGTATGAACCTTTTCATTTGAAACTTGTCTGGAAGTCAAGCTATCTGCTATAATCTTATTGGTGTAAACTGTATTTGAGATTCAGATATGTATTTCAGTGATGCACGTTGACAACACAAGTTAAAAAAGGATATTTGAGTTGGATTTTAGGAAAACATTCTTCGCTGTTGGTCCTGTCAAATGTTGAAAGAAATTGCCCAGTCGCTACTCCTAGAGATATTAAAAAGTGAGCTGGGAAAAGGGGCAGATGGCTTCAGGCTTAAAGGCTTAAACTTAGGTTAGATATAAGGAAAAAGACTTTTAAAATGAGGGTGGTCAAGCACTGGAACAGGTTGCTCAGAGATGTGGTGAGGCTGGATCGGGCTCTGTGCAATCTGATCTACCTGTGGTGTCCTGGTTTGTTGCAGGGGGAGTTGGACTAGATGGCCTTCAAAGGTCCCTTTCGACTCTAAGGATTCTATGATTCTAATTTCTATTCCATTCAAAAACTCTTTGATAACTGGAAGTCACAGTCAGATAAACAAAATTCCACATTATCATTTGTCTCACCCTTATTCTGTATCTCTTTAGCAGAAATCAAATGCAATGTTTTGATTATTGTTGGCGTTTAAATTATCACGTAGTAAAATCAGATTCAGAGATAAAAACACTTGAAATCTTGTGAAGCTCTTTTAAGCTTTATTCAGATTCAGACTTTAATGTATTAAATTCTGTTGGTTTATTTTTGGAAGATGACTTCATATTACAAGATTTGATTTTAAAAAATAAAATGCAATACCTGTCTGTAGAGAGAAGCAAAAATATGACAATTTGGTATTCAGCATTAGTGCAGTAGCTGCATGCTGACTTTGTAATTATGCAGTATACAGTGTCTACTTTTATAATGATAGGAGGAAAATTTTAACAGTGGTATTTTTGCCATAAATGGAAATTTCATGCAGAAACCATCACTTCTGTAATTCAGCTCTCCTTTGTATTTTGATTTTATAGCAAGCAGCTACAAGGCTTCCAGCCTTGTAAACTAATAAAGTGTTGCTCATTCTCTTCCTCTGCTTTCAGAGAGTTGTGAAGTAAATTCCCTTAGTAGCTGGCAGAAAAGAATTCCCACTTCCAAAGAAGCAGCAGCAGCTCTTAAACTCCAAGCTGTTTGGAGGGGGATTTATGTGAGGAAAGTACTGAACAGCAGAAAACCAGGTGTGTCCTTTTTCAAAAATGTTTCACCTTTTTCAAATATTTACTGAAAGAGTTTTGTTCTTAATTAATGTCTAGTTAATTTTCTATGGCATTTCATGTCAACATAAGATGTTATTGTAAAGGTATTTAAAATGGAAAATATTACTCACATAATTTTTTGAAGCTGGAAAAGTACTGAAAAATGTAAAGGTGATGATAATGGGGATTTGGGGATGGTGAAATGAGGATAATGGGAATGGTGAAAGGAGAAAGTAGTTGTCAGCTCTCTGGCACCTCTGTAAAATTCCTAATAAGAGCATTCATAAGACAACTGATTTCTGAGTGATGTTTTACACAAATATTTGGTAGGTGTACATTTAAAACAAGATGAAAGTTAGGTATTATGTACATTTTCTATTTTATTATTTCTAGGTACTAAAGAAAACACTACTGTAAAAGAAATCTTGCAAAAATTGTGGTCTTCAATTGAGTTAAATTTTGAACAGTGCGCTGTAGTGCTGTTAAGGTAATGATATAATAAATTATACTACTTTATTGCAGCTATTTCCATAGAGTTGCCATAAATTGCTGGTGCACACAATAAATGTGGGAAGAGCATTATTAGTTTTAAAATTACAAAACTTGGTCAGAAAGGATAGGATGCTTTCTGTAGAGATATGGTGTGCTTTATTATATGTTTGCATGAGTAAAAAGTGTATCAAGTCTAACCATTAGGTAAGGATGCTACCATACAGTTGTTTGGTGGGGTTTTCTGTTTTTCTTTGAGCTGGAATATTGTCTTCTGTATTTTTTTTTTTAATATCCAGTAGGTTGTTTCATAGGTAGGAACTTATGTTTCTTTAGTTAATCATCTATCCAGTTGATTTAAAAAACACATTTTGATCATTTGCGAGATTGATCCCCCCTCCCCCTTTTGGTATCACGTGTTTTCCCCAACTCCTTCACAAATATCTGCAAGCATGCACACACCTGATCTAGGAGTAGGTCATTTCTGCCAGGTGTGAGGAATGAGAACTAGCAGTAAGTACCAGCTGTGAATATAAATCCTCATTACACATAACCACTTATTTGAGGAACACTCACATGAACTTTATTTCACTTTGTAATGTTTCTAACCAGCGTAACTATGTGCTGTTAGAACTTTGGTATGAACATGAGATCAAGACCTTGCAGTCACAACCTTGTACTAAGCATTAGATTTAGTTTTAGAACTGTAACATCTCTAAATTAGCAAAGATCAGATGCAACTTTCAGTCTTCCTTCAGACTTACAGTACATATGGGATAGATATTTTCTCAGGAAATACATTTGACTGTTAAAATCACAATACTATGATTTTTTAAAAACTATTATTTTTAAATAGCTTACAGACTTTTGTTTAATATAAAAGGCTAGTGCTTGGACCTATAAAGTTATACACGAAAACTTCAGGAGTTCAGTGTTAGGGTAGTTTTCCCATACTTAAAGCCTAGACATATCACAGGCCAGAAGCAGCACCATTTTACAACGTAATCTCTTAGTTTAAAAAGCCCTAAAACATCTCTCTTTAAGCAAGGTTTTCAACTTGTTTCTCATTACAAATCCCATATTCACAAAGAGAAGCTCACTGTGCTTGCCCATACTGTAATTTTCAAGGAATTCACAGATTTGAGGCTTCTGAGGAGCTGTCCACGTGCACTGCTCATCAGTGATGGAAGGAATATTTGCAAAACTTTGCAAAAGGATATCTCAGGCTGTCCTACTTTAAGCTAATTCTGAGAAAGTTTAGATCCTCTCTGTGAATCACCTTAATTAAATGCCATGGTTGGCTATTATCATTGCTAAAAATATGAAAGTGGGGATTGTTTGTGTAATTCCAATTCCTCTTTAGAGAAGGCAAAACATCAAATTACCACTGGCCAGATTTGGTGGATAGCATTAGCAATTTAAAACTTGGACATGTTCAGAGGAACATTAACTTTTGATACTAAAATTTATAAATAAGCTTCCCAGTGTCAGTCAGGTGCCAGACAGGTTAGCTCTAATTCCATAGAAATTGATAACACCTAAGAGTTTAAAGATGAAAGAAAGTTTTTGTTTTTTTTTTTTTAAATCTCCTTATGATGCCATAGCTCTAAGATGACAGCTTAATCGAAAGAAATGGAAGGTTGTTTTGTTGCTGTTTTTTTTTTAATAATAAAAATAATTAATGGATAGACTGATCGATACAGAACACATTTGTATGTAAGCATCAGTTATTACAGGCTACTAGCTCTTGAACTAATAGAGAACCTTCTTTACCTGATTTATTATTTTTTAGTGTGATCCAATAACAGAATAGATAGTAGCATTAGTAAAACATCTTATAATTTCATTTTACCCTCAAAATGAAGCGGTGTTCTTCATAATATACATCAATACATGTCCCCTCCTGATTATGAGCAGATTTAAATCCTTATCTGTTTTTCCACTTTCCAGAGAAATGTTTAAAAGAAACTGTAACTCAATCAAAAATTTTCCTTGTTATGAAGATGAGTGGTGTAAGATCTCTTTCGCTGACTATGCTGTAACATATTTTGATCAGCCACCAAATATTTGGTTTGTGGTTTTTAGGTGAGTTTTGTATAGCCTTCTATATGATTCTTACGGAAAAGAAGTAATGATACACTGTTTTTCACTAACACGTTTCAAAACACATGATTTTACATGAGTCTGTTTTCATCAAATTCTAACGTAGACTTCTGTTTTGTTACACAAATTATTCGATTTGTGAAAATAAAATGAATTTAATTTGTTTTTTCATTGTTTTATTTTAGAGAAATATTTTTTGTCCCAGAAGACATGCTCATAGTGCCAAAGATGTATACCACTATTCCTTCCTGTAGACTTCATGTAATTGATAATGACACACTGGAGGAAATGCCGCATGTCTTTTTGAAAGTGGCACCTCATATTTACCCCAAAAATAAGGTAAATGTGTGGAGTATAAAAATAATTGGAATAAAAATGATTGCTGAATTCTGTAGACATTTTCAGCTATGTATTAATGTTCTGCTTAGAAGTATGGCCACGCTTATTAAAAAATTCGAATAGACTATCACTGACCTCCTAATTACCCAGATTTCCAGTTTTTAGGCTAAAGATGACAGCTTGCTCAGACTTTTTTTACTAGTTAGGTTTCTTACATTCTTGATTACTTTCTCCTCTGGACTGCCCCCAGTTCTCATTTTTTTTGTTTATGATATACAACACTGAACACAGAAAACTTTGCAGCAAGGATTAACTTAAAATAAAACAAGTGATGACTAAGGAATGATTACTTTATATGTCTTTTGGGCAGGCTTTACTACTTATAAAACTGACTCTGATGCTCATTTTCCCCTCTCTCTCCCCTTTATTTCTCTTGCAAGAGCTTTGTTGACTCATACTGCTATAGCCTTAAGTGCCTTCCTGAGGAACTGTATCCTGTTGTTTATTTTTCTTGATGAAATGTGGTGTATTTCACCACATTTGATTTTAGTGCTGTTTTTCTTTCAGACCATTTTCCTTATTTAAAGTGACATTGAATTCTTTTCCTTTAAAATTATAAACCTTAGCTTTGTGGTACCAGTTAATTAAACATAGATCACTGTTTCACTATGCACATTACTGATAAAATATTAAATGAAATCAGTTCCAGGTCAGGAAGTCTCACTAATTAGAGTCTTGTGTTTCAAAATATTTACCAGATGTGGTTATCTTCTCTACTTTCTTTGTTATGAAAACATTTCCCTGGACTTAAAAGAATGATCAATGGCAGGTGTTGACTACTTCTCCTCTATTCCCATATAGTTTTCATATGGCTTAATTGGTTCGATAGTTCAGAAGATCATCAGAATGAACTAATCCAGAAGTTAGTTTATAATTATTTTCTAGTTCTTTTCCTGTTCTAGCCTGCTTCTGAACTCTTCAACATTACCCCTAACATTGTCTATGCTAGCCACACTACCCATGGTTGATCCTTTTAGTGAAGATAAGTTCAAGTTTTAGCTTTCTCTGTCAGTAGCAAGGAATTGATGTTAGTCTAGGACTGTTCTGTTGTCTTTCTTTGTAGCTTTACTTCCAGTATTATCATACCTTTTCCCCATCCCCTCCAATAGAATGAGCTTGCTTTATCCAAGGCATACAGTGAATGCTAGCTGAATGTGGCAGGTAGGGACTACTCCTGCTGGAAGGATATCATCAAGTTAACTTGGAATCTTGAGAGGTGGGGTGTATATTCCATCAGGAAGGAAGATTCAGACAGTGGCAAGTGCCAGGATGTGAAATGAAATCTCAGTAATAAACACCACTTGCAGCCTTTCAGGATAATGATGAGTTGTGGAAAGAATGATCACAACTTCAGATTTATTTCAGAACTCATCTCAGCATTTGTCCTGCTTAGCAGACTGTGACTGTTCTATTTCTGTCTTGTGGAATGGAAACAATGTTACTATCTTTTTTTCCCCTCGGACTTCTTCCCATTCTTCTTGAATAGAGATGCCAAGGATTGCACACAGTATTCCAATTAAGATCTTACCAACCTTTTTGTAGTACTATGGCTTTAATATTGGAGATGCTCATTTTGGTATGCCCTACCCCCACCTACTTATTATTACGCGGATACACCATGTGATAGCTCCAGTGATTCTGTCATAAACTAAAGAATTACTATCGTTATTTTCTCTTCTTTATTGAAGACCTCTCCACCATAATTATTATTGCACATATTTTTCTTACTCTCTAAGCCTATGATTTTATATTTTATGTTATAAAATATGGTTAATGTTAGTAAAGAGTGATTTTGATTTAAGAGTATTAAAACAGAATTGTACATGTATGCTGCGTTTTTCTACTTGTTTTATTACGTAATCCCTGCTACTGAGTTTTTCAATAAAGCTGTGGATTTATTTCAAACAATTTACCTTCCTGTTTGCAAATGGCCCATTAATGTTTCAGTGGACATGCAACATTACTGAAAACTTGACTGATGATTTGACAAGACAATTATTCTGTTTTGTGACAATTGCATACGGTGGTGTCATTTTAATCTGGTTGTTACCTTTCTTTTAAGAGTATTTTATATGAAATGTCAATAATAAAACAAGAAAATATAGTATGACTGAATTCCTAAACGTATATATTAATATAAAACAAGATATTTTTCCATTTGAATAAATCTAGCAGTTAGTTGTTCTGCTGCAAAACTAAGACTCAGCAGATTAAAACAGAGCAAAAGTAAATTTTATCAGTAGATATTGTTATTTGCTACAGAGTCACTCTAGGAGTGCCTTCAATCATTCAGAAATTAATATTAAAATAGAGATAAAATCTGCAAACTAGCAGTAATGTCTTTTGTCTGCTTTCTGCAGATATTACAGTCTAGATAAAAAATGCAATGCAAGTTGCTAGTTTATTTCTTCTAGTCTCTTTTTATTTGTATACTGCTACTATATACTTTTTACTATCTTATACACAAGTTTTTTTAACAGATGGTTGAAAATGACAGAGAAGCATTTCTCAAGCATCAGCTGAACACTCAGGGACCCTCTAAACATCTCTGTGACCCATCTCTGGACCTACTCCAACAGCTCCACATCTTTCTTGTGCTGGTGACCCCAGGCTTGAATGCATTATTCCAGATGGGTTTTCACAAGGACAGAGTAGAAGAAAATAATCACTTCCCTTGCTCTACTGGCCAGTGCTCTTTTGATGCAGCCCAAGATATAGTTGTCCCTCCAGACTACAAGCTCATACTGCTGGCTGATGCCAAACTTTTTGTCTACCATGCACTTCTCTAGCTGTGTGACAGACACTTAGAAGACTTTAAATAAGATTAATATACTGATATTCAATGTCTTGCAATGAAATTATTAAATACTGGAGTGTTATTAATTTAACCCTAGATTGAATCTGATTTCTAAATCTCCAAATTGTATTCACATACAGTTTCCCACTACCTCCAGCATGAAGAGAGATTTTCATTTGATTTATCAATGAATGAAGAAGTTTTCACGTTTTTATTTTATGTTTATCTAATTTTGCTTTAGTATACATGAGTACAGCTACTATTTGCTAAACATCTTGTGTATGAATTGCCAAAATATTAGTATTCTCATCTTCAGCTATGGTCACCTTTGGAGTTAAAAGTATTTACAATTTTAAAATTACTTCGCAATTTTCATGTTGCGTTAACACTTGAAAGCACATTTATTTCATGTGTGTGGTTTGCATGCATAAGCATACAGTCTAGCCATTCTAAGTAATTCTCCTTTTCAAAACTATAGGGAATGCTTTTTCCCTGGAGAATCTGTAAGAATTTTATTCTATAGAACTTGAAATGTCAAATTCTTTTCAATAGAGCAATAAATAACTCTTCAGTACTTGAGAGAGTCACAAATTAATGGAATAATACTTTTTCTGTATGGAACTCACTTCAGTTTAGTGTTGATAGGAACTTTTTCTTTTCCCCCAAATAACTTTTTCTTCTTTTTTTTTTTCCCCTGGTTCTATTCTTCCCCACCGGACAGGGGGAAGGTCTTGCACTTTTTTTTTGTTTGTATGGTTAATATTGTGAAGGAAAGAGAAGGGCCAGTCATTTTGAATTTGATAGGCTTGTGTGGAACACTGTTTATCAATAGTCTCTTAGAAGTTCCAGTATGAGAAGAAAACATAGCCCTCTTTATTGATGATTAGAAAAGGGACGATGGTTCCAAGTCCAAGTACAGTAAGGAAGATCCTTGTAATGCCAAGAATTAGCAGTTGGGAAATGTCATGTAGGGTGGACATTCAAGCGTCTCTTTATTCCATTTGAGTATGAATATTGCTTCTACCTGACTACGGTGGGAGTTGGTTCAGACAGTAGTTGACCTATTAAAGGAGTTAATTCAGAAGTGAAAAAACAGTTATTGTTCTTCAGAGCAATCTGAAATGATTTGAGCCATTCACCATGGTTATAATGGAGGGAAAATATGTAACAGAAAAACCCCAAGCCTGTCCTAATTGTTTACAGCTGAGGAGTCAGAATATAATGATAAGAACCTTTAAATTCAGCAGGGAGAGAAACAAATAAATCTAAGATTTCAAGAAGATTGAAGAGTGCTCTTATCAATAGTATAATCTACACTTTTTTCTCATTTTCATTAAAAATCAGTAGATGATACTGATTCAATAATTTGGAAATTAATTGCACCAAGCTTGTTGGTGCTGGGCCAGAATCTTCTGTTAGATGTTTGGTTTGGTTTTTATTGTGGTACATCTCTTTTAAATATTTATTTATTTAATTCTTGTGCTTTATATTGTATGTTGTTTAAAATAATTACTACTTTAAGTATTTAAATATTTAGTTTAAAATTTTTAACTATAATGTCAATGATGGCTTCTATGTGTTGCTCACAGGTACTTCTTTGTCATTTATTTACATATCTTTTTTTTTTTTTATCTCCTCTCACTTATTCTTTCACCAACTTTTTGACTATTCTTTTCTACTATCATGTACTACTTTCTATTTCCTCTCACTTGTCATTAGGCAGTTCTTAACTCCAGCCTTACTATTTCTGATGTAGTTTTACAGTTTACATCTATGACTTGCCTTTTCAATACTTATTCAATTTTACCTTCAGTTGGTACTCTGCATTGCAAGCTGCATTTCCAGGACTAGCAAGTGTCATTTCCGAGTAAAAATGTCTTGTTTTCTCTTTAGAAAGGATACACGTTTATGGCTGAAGCACATACAGGTGACCAGTTTTTGACAGCTGGAAAATGGAGGCTCCGACTCATCAGTTCTCATAGTCCACTCCCATTCCTCTCTCGTGAGGCTGTAAATAACGTATTTTCTACTAAAGAAATTAAAGAGTATTACATACCCAATGACAAATGTGTAATGTTCAGGTAAATATTGAGAGAATAATTATTAAATCCTGCTTTTTATGTCTATTTCAGCAAAGTATGTTCTTTCCTCTTTCCTAGAAGGGGAAGGTGTTTAAGTTAACATCTCCATTTTTTTTTAGCCATAGATACTTGAGACCAGGTTTTGTGTTTCATAAATAAGTGTTTTGTTTTGTTTTGTTTTTTTCTGAAATACTGCTGCTGCTAAATGAGGAATGGTTGTGAAATAAACAGACTGTAGTTTCAAAATTCTCATAATAATATTCTGCATTTTTCTAGGCTCAGTCTCACCTATATATCAATGACTGAAATTTCTGCAGCATAGGAAGTTTCGCACGAATGTGCGTAAGAACTTCTTCACGGTGAGGGTGACGGAGCACTGGAACAGGCTGCCCAGGGGGGTTGTGGAGTCTCCTTCTCTGGAGATATTCAAGTCTCGCCTGGACGCCTACCTGTGCGACCTGGTGTAGGGAACCTGCTTTGGCAGAGGGGTTGGTCTCGATGATCTCTAGAGGTCCCTTCCAACCCCTACAATTCTGTGATTCTGTGAAATTCCATATTACTTTCGGAGATTAAACATGCATTAAAACTGGGATTTTACAAGTGGTGAGGAGGCGTGAAATTTGGTATATTTTTTGCCTGATTTTATTTGAGCATGTGATTGTTTTAGAAGAGCATGTTCAATCAGAATGTGATTATTTGTTTACTTTTTCTAATTTTTTTTTTACTTAATTATTTTTTTAAAAAAATTTTTACTGGATTACTTGTTAATTGAAACTGTTCCCTCATGTAGCTAACCATAGTTTTTCCAACAAATTTTATTACAGCAGAAGCAATAATATAAATATAGAGATCTGATGAAACAGTGGGAAAAAAAATGGCAATACCACTTTTTTGTAGCTGCCCATGTTTACTTTAATCATAGATTCACTGCACTGAACTGCAGTAAAGGATGCTTAGTTCACCAGACTGCAAGAAAACAGTGAGCTAAAAACTCAGTTTTAAGTGTTTTTCTCCATGTCAGCACAATGCTTAAATACTTTCCTAGAAAAGAAAGATCTGGTATTGTTGGTTATTTGTCGTGATTTTTTTCTTCTTTAGGTATTCAGTGAAAGTCGCAGTATCTCATATTGCTACAGTGCAGGTACAAACCTCTAAATCAGACGTGTTCATTAAGCTACAAGTCCTAGATAATGAGGAAGAAATTGTAAATGCCACTGGAAAGGGCCATGCAGTCATTCCTGCTTTTAATTTCCTGAGTAATGAAACACTTTCGAATTCCCGCCGTAAGTATTGTATTCAGTATTTGACAATTTTGTTCACTGAAGGACATACATTCTTACAATAACTTTATGTAAACACAGAAAATAGATTTTTTTCCTCACTTTTTCCATGAAATCTTTAGTGCCTTTGTAATTAAGTGAAATTCTTGAGCAATGAGTTGAAATCCTTGGTTCCCAGCAATGAGGAAAGATCCTGAAATGATTGATTGAAATAAGGTGTCAATTACTTCTTTATTCCTCTGTGTTTTGGCCTCATTTTGTAACTGTCTAAAGAGTTGCTTGGATTATTCGAGTAGTTTCTCTGTTCTGAAAGTTTAATGCACATGCTTGCCTTGTCCTTGAGAACAGAAATACGCTCTATTTTCAAGATCTTGCCTCTTTTTGATCTAAAAGTTTAATTGTTTTGGTTCTGGTTGTCAAGAAACTGATGCCCAAACCATGGGATAAGATAATTCACAGATTATACCGAACTCTGTGGTTTAAATGCACCATCTTGATCATCACTCTGTAATGGAAGTGCATGTATTATTGGCTTGTCATCAATCATATAAGCGAGAGGATAAGCAGAACATTCATGAATAAATAATGACATTTATCCTTTAAAAAAAAACTTTTTTTTTTTTTTTACTTAGCCTCTCCTACAACTACACAATGATCCTCACAGAAATGGAAACCACTGAGAGAAGAACTATTTCCCCATGACTTGCAAAGTTAATAAATGCTGATTATTCTTTTGTCAAGTCTTTATGATAGCAACTGAGATAATGAGAAAATTACCCCTTAAGGGAATATTTGATTTTAAATAAAGTTTCCTGTAATACAAATGTATTTGAAAGTTAATAAACAGTACCCTACTCATTTTTGTCAGAACAACTGAATCTGAGAAGTTTGTTTACTAAAGATGCATTTTCTATATAAAAATTGTATTACTATTCATTACATTGCAGGCTTATCAGCTCTCCTCTTGCTATTAGTGAGTTCAAAAGTCGTCTTTCATAAATATGCTAAAATCTGCATATTTTCTCAAAGTGCTAGGAAACTCTTGATTGTACTTTACATAAATGCATCTGGAATTAATTAAAGCTGTCTCTGTGTAATCCAGCCAACCATCATAGTGAATCCAAACCTGGCAGCATGTAAATACTTGAGGTAGAGGGCAGAGAAATAAAGGGAACAAAGCCAGACTCTTCTCAGCGGGGTTCAGTGGGACAACACACACAAACATGTACACACACACACACACAGCTGGTCATACAGATCATCACGCATGCGGTTAGGCACATTAGCAGTTTGCATGATGAAGAAACCATTGTAAAAGAAGTGATGTGACAAGTTATAGCCACGTAAATTTGATTATAAGGCAAATGAAGAAGACAAAAGAATACTTTCCCCAAAATTACACATTTGATAACATGGAGCAAAGTGATGAGAGGATAAAACAAAACAAAACAAAAAACCATAAGAGCATGTGTAACATTGAGATTTACCCTTATATGCTTCAGAGCCTATTTTCAATCTGAGTCTTAAGCTAGTGTAACTTATTTTCAGCTACCTTCAGATTTCCTAGACTTTTATTTTATTTCCATCTGTCACAAGAGTTATGTACAAATTTCATCTAAATCCACAATGGTCTTGAATTCTTTAGCCTGAGAAATAATTACCCACTCCTGCTCACTTCCCTTTTGAAAGATTTTCCTTTCATGTGAATGAGCACAAGTTCAAGTTTTCTGGATTAGTGTTTCCATTATAGCCTTTCTTTAACACATTCCTGGTTTCACAGTTTTTCCACATTAATATCTTCTGTAAGAGACCAGGGTGTAATGTTATACATGATAGATCACAAATAGTTCTTTAGCTCCTGTTAAAATTGGCTTTAGTTGGATATGACTTTCTGTCATGTTGACATAAGAGACTTCTGTAAGGACAGCAGTTACCAGAATTATGATGAATGGTAGCAGCAATTAGGTAGTTATTCAAGTTTCTCATTAATTACTTTGAAGTGATCTATGATTTGTGTGCTGAATGAATATAGGATAATAGTTCTAATAACCATAATTTCAATTCAAACATTATGATCATAATGCAGCATGAGAAAATATTCTTCTTTTGTATATGTTCTGGGGAAATCTGTTTACCTCATAATAATTCATAGAATGTTTGGAAATTTACACTGATACTATTAATCTTGCAGCAAGTAAAAGCCAGATTATTCGAAGCGTTGGAAAGAAGGATTCAGAAAGTGGATTTAAAAGAAGAGGTCATGTTTCAGCTCCAAAGGATACCAAAAGTTCTCTCAAGAGTGGAATTTCCCAAGAACGTCTATCTGTGTTAGAAGAAGAATCTTTCCCCTTGGAAAACTTTGAAAATAATCAGGGAAATCCACAACAAGTAAGAGATTTTAAATTACCAGAACCTGGGGAGAGTTGGAGAGTGTGTGTATGAGGAAAACATAAAGGGGTATTGATAATTTTTTCAATTCAGATGAAGATCTGATAACTGGAGGAAAGAACAGAGTATCCAAAATTAAGATTGTTGGCGAATGAGGCTATGGAGAAATGATAACATATCTACATGAATAATCAACTAACAAGAGCTCATTTTTATTTTCAAATCAAGGTAGACATATTCAGTCTTTAGACAGTCTTCACTTGCAAAGTTCAGTGCAAGTATACTGTGACTTGCAGCTAAGGGCCAAAAACTACCATTGACAACTTAAATTTCTGATGCTTTAGTCTGAGTTCTCTTTGAAACGTAGTGTAAGAGAAAGGCAATTTTAGTAGTTTTACTAGAAATGTAACTGTTGCCAGCCAGCTGAATGCTTTGTTAACACATGCATTTGGCTACTCCAGCCCTTAGATTTCCTTAGAGGTGTTTGTCAGAATCACGCATTTCTCTTGACTTCATAAGGTATTATTTGTTTATCTTAGAAAATAGTGTTTTGTTTCTCAAGCATTGTTTGTTTCTCTGTCTCCAGGTGTTTTTGTGTGTTTTTTTTCTTCCTGATTATTAGGTTCAACTGCAACATTATATTAAAAATAAAGAAAAAAAGAAAAAAAAGACAATTTCTGAAGTTGTTCCTTTGACTTAAATCTGGTTTTAAAATTTGAAATCAATTTTTAAAAGAAGTATTGGTATAATTTCCTTTTCAGTGTAGAAAATGTTAAAATAATCCATTGACCCTGTCACCTCTACTTCAACTCAAGACACTGAGTGCTGATATTAGTGTTCAAAGCTCTGTAGTAGGACTTAAAATGAAAGACAGAATTCTTTGTCTTAGCACATGGCATACATAGGAAAGTTACATGGAAGTCTTTAAAGAATGTAGCTCCTTATTATACAGCCCAGTTTAATTTCAGTTGATAAACACATGAGTAATTGTTTAATTTCACAGGAATTAAAATAAAATCTGTGGAATTAACACTAATTTTTTAAGCTTCTTGTGAATACTGTTATGTACAAGCTTGTAAACTAATCATGTGTTTCATTTGCTGAGTTCAACAGTTGCCACTTTACTAACCTACAGGACTTTTAAATACTTACTGTAATGGTTATGTCCTCAGCATGTTCACATATCACATTTTCTTTCACAGCCTCACAGGTATATCATACAGGCACTGGTGTTATATAATAGTTGGCCACTCACTGAGAGCCAGATTCTGTTTGTCCAGTCACTGAAAGAAACTGAGAAAACTGAACACAAAGGTATGTCACCTTCAGTATGTACTTGGATGCTTTACGTTACTTGTTTTTAAATTTGTTATATTGCTAAAAAACAATTTTTAGGTTTTTTAAAAAAAGTATTTTTTAGAAATATAACATATTTCTAACAAATAAATATAAATGTAAATGTTTTCAAATATAAATATTTGAAAACCAAGACCATACAGCATTTCTTTTATTTGCTACCTGAGTAAAATAATTAAGCAATAATGCTTTTTGCTCTGTGGCTCATAGAACTAGGGCTTGGTTATGTACTTCCATACCTTCAATTCACAAGAGATACAGAAATAAAAGGATACACTGCAAAACGTACCTAAACTTCTTAGAACAGTTGCCAAAGTACTTCTGCTTCTACAGTCTAAGAGACCAATGAAATGTAAATATAAAGGCACAATGTTCTGACAAACTATAACTGAGTAGAAGATTTTTTACTGAACCATGCCCGATGATAATTTAAGAAAACACATGAACATTAAAAAAGGATTAAAAAAAGGCCTCTTTCCACATCTGTGTTACTTCTGTAGTACTGGGAGATGAATTTAGGCTGGAGGCAAGAAAGTGCTCCATACAAATTAGGAAGTGGACAGAGGAATCTTAAGTAAATATTGTGTATTTGCTTCTCCTTCTACCAATGTCATCACACATTTTAGACTTTCAACACTGTAGAAGAAATTACATCAGGCTAGATCTATGGAGTGAGGTGAGGCTGCAGGAGCTCCACGTCCCCAGGTCCAACCAGTAGTGAGGCAGATGGTGCACTCCCAGCAGGCATGCGCAGGTGGAACATACATACATGCTATGTACAGACATACATACATGCTGGCCACAGCAATCACAGACAGGCACTCCAAGCACTGATGTGAACATAGACAGCACCAATGGGCTCATCCTGCCATCCATGTGCTAACTGCACCAGTTTGCGTGTGAAATTCTACTAAATGGACTAAATGAAGATCTGTTATTTTCATATTACTCTTGTTTAGTTGAGAAATGTTTTGAAATGAAGATCTATTGTACTTGCTTCTAAGTCACAGCAAATTTCTCAAGGCATTTAGAATACATATTCCACTATAATACATTGTCTTGCAAACTCATGCATTCAATTTCAATTTAGATAGTACTAGACTTACTATTTGTCACTACAGCTAACAGAACATCAGTTTCATAACATGCAGAGAGATATAGCCCCAAAAATGTGGATTGATATCTGACTTTTTGGTATGGAAAGAGGCATCTGCATGAGTTGCAAGTGTAATAGATTGCATTCTATTACGGGTATAATAATATTCAAGGAGCTGTGCCTCACAGACATATGTACAGGCAGCTTTTTCAGTTGTTGTTTCACCCTCTTTTAGGTTGTTGCATTGTTCACATAATCACACCCTATTACACTGTTGTTCTTCTGACTTGGCTGCAGCTTGCACATAGCATACTAGCCATGCTTTTGGTGTGTACCCTTTCATACAACCACCACAATGGTCTGTAAAGCTGCAGGTCAAAAGAGGTCATTTGATTACTGAATTAATTTGCTAGTTCTCAGCTGTTGATGCTGGAGCACGTCAGTAGCATGAGTACTCTAATGTTTGCTTCCCGGTAGCAGTACTGCTATTCATAGCGTCCCTTTTCCATTTTAACTGGTACTTTGGCCCATTTACAGTCAACTAGATTCAAGTCACAGTCAGTGATAAAGAGAAATTTCCTAGTAGGATGTTTTTGAAGTTGTGATTTCTATGTCCTGCTATAATTGCTGCTTTTCAAAGTAAACAAAACTCATTTCACAGTTCAGGTTAACTGAATATTTATGTTTAAACAAGAATACAATCTGACTGTATTCACATGGAATAAAAACTAGAGTGTTCAGGCCGCTAAGAGAGTTTATAAAGAACATATCTCAACACTTTCTGTACTTACTGATTAGTACTTACTTTATGTACTCCCTATCAGCAGCAATATTATCTGGAGCACTTACTATACAGGTTGGTATTTTGGAGTAAACAACATTTAATCTCTGAATATTCTGCTGACTGTGAACCAGTTTTCAAATTATAGTGATCAGAATACTGAGATTTACCATTGACGGCTGTCAGCATCACTTGTCAACCACAATTTGTACTATAGCAGTGTTGATGCTTATCCAAAACAACGTCCACTCAGTGTGATTTTTAAGAAAACTGCAGTGAGACAAGTGGAAAATTCCTGGAGCAAATCTCAAATTTCAGGCACTAATATTTCATGTAAGGCAATAGTGCCATCTGGAGTTAGCTTTGTGTTAAAGCTGATTTATTGTGTCAAAAACATATTTCTGCTTTCTGTTATCCTTTACCAGTCTTTTAAGGTAGTCTCCATTTAGAAGACTCATATTACTCACTGGTATTACAAGTAATTATTAAAAAAAAAATGGTAGAAATTAAGTTATCCAATAATAGTTTTGTATTTTTTCTTTATTGATGTTTATCCTTTTCTTTCTTCATAATCCCTTAATATTGCTGTTTGACAGTATTTGTAAGAAGAACTGTTTGCAGTGTTATTTCATGACTAATATTTAATCACAATTTTTGTATATGATATCTCATAAAATGTTTTATTAATAACACTTTGCGTAAACAAAACATTAAAAAGGCATTAACCAAGAAATGGGCAAGATAGCTCATTTTATCCCTGCTGATTCATCATCATCCCATGTTATTTATTTAATAACTTCTCAATGTATGGAAGTCTAGAACAGCAAAATTTTAAAATTCAGAGTTAAAAAATCTTTATAGAAGCCAAAGTTTGTAGTATCTCTTTACACTAATAATCTTTGTCTCTTAATATGTTATGACAATGTGAAATTAAATGGAAAGCTTTTTATATAATGGTATTATAATTTCAGATAATGCCATCAGTATTTATTTTATATTTGCATTTCTTCTGGAGATGTTCTATTATTTTCAGTACTTGTAGAGACTGCTTTAATTTTTGCTTTCATTCTTTATTGTATGTTTTGGTTGCACTGAATGAATTTAAACATAGCTCTTTGGTATACCATTGTACCTTACATAAGTAGCATAAGGAGGTAAGAATGTAATGTATACATAAACACATGTATATTGAATGATATGATATACATATAAATCGTATGTATTTGTGCATGTAGGTAGTATAAGTGTATTATTAGTATGCTTGTATATCTTTCAAACTTACCATTTTATATTTCCATATAACCCTGACATTGAATATCTGATCCAAATCTCATTAAAGCCAGTGGAATCTCTTCAGCAGACTTTTGATCAAATCAACCAGCACAGTGATCTTTCCTCAGTGGAAAGAGGTTAGAAACACAGCATTAAGTGAAAGATACTTCATTATTATTGTCAGACTCATTTCCTCTTTTTTTCCAAGAGAAATTGCCTGTTTGATTGCATTGATCAAATCCCACTTTTCAGCATTTGTTTTAATGTTCCAAGCAGCGTAAAGATGAAGTGAAATAGAGATTTCAGACTCTGATCTTTGATCTGTACTCTTGTGAATCCAGTCCAGCTTGTTTCACTTGCTGTGTTCCCATGCTATTAAAGCTTTTTGCTATTGCAGGCTTTACTTATTCTTTTTTATTTTTATAACAAGAACACAGTATGAAAAAAAACTTGTTAACAGTTCTTACCATCTAAGACAGTGAAGAATGAAAATGATATGTTAGTTCTCAGCTATTCAATTCGACAAAGATCATACATATCATATACACAGCATATGCATGTGCTGATGAAGTAATTAATCTAAAAATTTCTCTGATTGATCCGAGAATGATCATTTTGATTTTCCCAGGTATGCACTGAGGTTTTTTTTGCCTTAATTTCCTTACATTTTTGGATTTTTTTTCATGTGTGTGTTCTGCTCTTCAGTCTTTTAGGCTTACAGGGACATGAGGCAATGAGAACATTGACTTTGCTTACTTTGAGCTTCTCACCTTTATGACAGAGACTGTGTAAGAGAACTAAGAATCAGATTGCTAGCTACAGAATATCATTCTCCTCTTTGAGCTAATTTATGCACAGAACAGTAGGGCAGTTATTGATATGCATGAACCACGATAAACCAATAATTAAGTCCTGGGTAAAATGCTGTTAAGGACAAGTAAAGCTGTTGTAATAAGTCTACTTCTATAAGCCTGCTTTCAAAAGCTTTATTGCCTCCAGATTCTTTCTTGCTCCAGCAATTAATATTGGTTGTACTTAACAGTGTCAACTAATTACATAAGACTTTTCTTTGTCTTTCCTGTGGCTGTTTTGTGCTGTTATGTTCCATCCTGGATATTACATGGGTTAATACACTTATGGATGACAATGCTGTCTTCTAATTCATCATGCATCATATCTATGTGTGAACAGCACTTGGGGAAAAGCATGAGGAGCACAATTTTCTCCTAAAGCTCAATCATTTTGAAGGACAAAGGTCTGCAAGTATTCCAAAATCAACCAAAAAATCGAAAGATAAAGCAACTGAGAAGACAGAAAGGGAGAAGTCCAATAAAGAAAAAGGATCACTTATGTCTCTTGTATTTCAACCTGAATTTCAGGTGAGAACAAATCTAAAAACTTGGATTTGTTGAATGTGAAATTATTGTACTAAGTGTAAAAGCTTCTGCAGATCTGCAGATTAGAATTACTAGCACTTTTAGTGTATTCCCTGTGTTTCTCTATGCCCTGCTTCATCACCTTCATGTTCTGCACCTGAGAATGACTGAATGACACATGCAAAAGACCTGTATCCTGCATTAGAGATGTGCTCATTTCTCTGCATGTGTGTGTTTTGCAATTTCTTTGCAGAACACACACATGAACACTGAGTATTTCTTTTGGATGTTTATTTTCTGTCTCTAATGAAGGTTTGTTAAATTCCATTAATTTGCCATATTTATGTCCAATTGGAGTCAATTGTACTGGTTTTCACAGAATCATCAGAGAAATAAAATAGGTCTTTCCAATTGTCATTATTTTGTGGATATATAATGGCATAAAAATTGATATTTACTTGCCTACTTGCAAATTCATCATTTTGTGGTAGGATGATCTGATTGTGCTGCGGTTGACCAGCTTTTAAAGGAGTAATTGACTTTATGAATTGCAAAGAGATTAATGGAAGGCAAAGAAATTTACAGGTCCTCATGGTTGTTTTTTATTTTTCCTGCTTCATGGGAAGTAATTCAAGAGGAGGGCATTTCCATAGATTTTTTTTCATGAAGAAATCTCCACTGTATTGTTTTGTTGACTAAGTTGTTGAATAGCAAGCTTCTCTGTGATTCACATCCACACCTAATTATACAGACTTCAGGACAGTGCCTTAACCCTTCTTGCAGAGCAGTCAGAGTGGCTGCATTTGAGAAAGCTGGTCATGTAAGTGTCATGCAACTTCAGGCTGTGTCAGATTTCTGCCTTCAGCTCCAGTGATGGGCTATGCTACAGGTGCTGGGATGATAGCTTGCACGAGTTCTTCAGTCTGTCACTAAAACAGGAGCAAATTTCAAGAAGATACTGCCTGCATATTAGGAAGATGCCTGTTTTTAGTCTCAAATCAAAGCTGAGCAATTCATCTCTTCTTCTAAACCTTGGGCTTCAAGCTTCTAGAGATACTATACTTTACAAAAGCATGAGAAGCACAATATTTCATTCAATGGCTGGGCAGCAGGACAGTCTCCTACCCTTTGAGTACTACTTGCATCCTATGATTCTGGAGAAACCACACATCAAAGTAATTTATAGAATTTGGGAAGTGAATGGAAAGAACCTGATGTTAGAGAAGACAGAACAAGATGTATCTCTACATAAAAATTCTGGTTAAAAATAATAACACTTCTGGTAAGAAAAAAGAAAAGCAATTGTAAGTAAGGAAAGGGAAGTTAAAAAAAAAAAAAAGCTTCACAGAGAGATAACTGCATAAATAAAATTGCTGCAAATACTCTTATTCAGACTGTTGAGAAGAGCTTGGAGTGTAGAGCATGCTGTATAGGGTATGGGTGGGGGGGAAAAGAAGTATACAAAAGACCTTGAAGTTTGGAATATTACAAAGTAATTTTCCTTTCCTCTCCTTTGGCAGTCAGTTTTTGTCTAGCAATGCATGTCAAATCTATTGATGTATAATGTCTGACAGTTACGAAAATTACCAGAGTACAAAGCTTCATCTTAAATAGTGGTCATAGGTAAATACCAATAAATACCAATAATCATGTCCATGGTACTTCTACTTTCAGCAAGATGCTATAAACAAACCATACTGGACTTTACGTCTTGTTAGTGAGCAGAGGGAGATGGAAATTCTGGAGGTGAAGAGAGACACACAGCGAGCAGATGAGATCAAAGCCATGAAGCAAGCATGGGAGTCTGCAGAGCCAGGAAGAGCTGTCAAGGTAATCAGAGTGCAATCTGTGTGATAACATGTCTTCACAAGTTGCAGGAGCTGTTGTGATCACATAGCAGTTTTCACAACAGAGAAATGAGTTCATATGACTCCTCTCTTCATCATTTTGTGGATGACAGGGAATTGTACACAGCCTGAATAATCAAAAGTGCTGATGTGCATGACTTGTGGGCAGGAATCCACACTGTCTACTTTAGATTTCTTGAGATCACTGAAGACTTTAAGGTTCTATTTACTGAACAGAAAAAAATGTTTCTCTTTACAACACCTACTGCCTCTACACAACTGCAAAGCTGTCACTTGTGGCAAGCTGAACATAATGAGAATATAATAAGAAATACGCTTTTTTAAATGTGACAGAAAGATAAACTGGCACCTGGTCACATCATCAATCTAATTGTCTCCTACATGCAGAATTCCCAAATTCATTCCAAGTTGCAGGTACCTGTGAGCCAGTATACACTGCTCTGTATGAATTCACTGTTTTAGAGAAGCAATACTAGTTCAAATGTGTCAAATGCAAGTTGGCTCCTTTGGCACAACATGTGAAAGGTATCTAGCTCTCAGAAGTGAAACCTCAGTCATGGATCTTCCCTAGTTGTGCTTGCAAATTTTCTCATTTCTTTTCAGCATATCCAAAGTTCATAAAATGTTCCAGCATACATTCTGATCTAAGAAGAGATGCATTACTCTGTAGATTTGGTTGGCTGTGCTGAGACTGAAAATCTTCAGCTTCCTGAAGATGAGCTGGAAATGTCTCCCCTTTGATGTGCACAGTCTCTCCAGAATAGTGGTTCTATCACCACTGCCTTTTATTTACTCTGAAAATCAACTTAATTACAGCTAAAGGTTTCCATTTTAGTAGCCTCTTAGGTCTATAATACTATTCCAAAGTAGTTGCTAAGCAAATTTTGGCAACTTCATGTAATACAATGAAAAAAGGTTTACCTTGAGGGTCTGCTGTTCTAAGTAGCTTCCCTTCTCTGTTTCTCCTGATCACTTGTCTCCTGCATCACACACCTGATTACCCTGGGAATTGGTTCCCTGGTTCCAGGGTGATGTTTGGCTCCTCTGCCCATTCTGACAATCTGAGCCCTTAGGAGAAAGCCCAGTGAGCCCAAATCACCATCTGAAAGGACAAGCAGAGTAGTGATGTCTGTATTTAAGCATCAGAAGCAATTGAGCCTGAAAGGGTTTGCATCCATAGCTTCCATTCCTCAGGAGGAAGTCCAAGTCATCAGGTTACAGGAGCTCCTAGGAGGAAGTGCTAGCTCCCTAAGGAGATGCAGTGAGAGGAGTTCTGAACCTCTATTCAGCTATGAGGGAACAGACCCTACTTTCAGAGTTTTATTTTTTAAAATCCAAACATTATTTTAAACTACTGAGAGATAAAGAGTTTTCCAGTAGTTCATAGTGATCTTTAATGTATGTATTCCAAGGCCTCTTCTAATGGGAACCCTAGCATCCTTTCTAATTCCTGCCCCAGGCAGAGTTGTATAGTACATTTTGGTGTTAGGTTTGTTACTGACAGCATCGTTTTATCATTTGGTATACTTACTATCTATAGTTGGTATGCACTGAGAAGACTCAAACCCTTCCAAGTGTTGCCTGCTTTTCATTTTACTCAGCTATCATTTCACCAAGGTTTATTTACAGGTTTTTATTCATATACTCAGGACACAATTTAAATTAGACAAACTTTAAATACCAGTGACGATTTACTTCTTCTCTACACAGCACATTAAAACTAAACAAATAATCATTCCAGAATGTTACTGGAAAAATTAGATGGTTAATGTTGACAGGTCATAATTTCAGAAAAAAAATCTACTGCAATGATGACTTGAATATGACTGACACAAAGCACAGTCCTCTTGTGTTTATCTTCTTTTTTTTTTTTTCTATCTGTTGTCTCACTAATGCTATTCATGTTGTTGAAAGTGATGTTTCCATAGATCATAGAATCATAGATCCAACCAGTGAAGTGTACTCACTAGCAATAATAAAGTAGCATCATATCTCAACATGTGCAGGGTTCAAAGATTTACTGTCCCATTGATCACTTATAGATTCCTACTTCAGAAAATGGTTTGGGATTAAAGTATTCAAATAAAAATTTGATCTGTAGGCTTTTCAGGAACGCATGCAATTTATTAATAAGTATGTTGCAAGAGATTCTGAGGAGCCCATAGCTGGGATGGACACTGCCAGTTTATCATCCAAATCAGAAGAAAGAGGTAAGGGCATAACTTTCTGCATGTCATCTTCCTTCTGAACATTATAATTTTAAAATATAAAGGGATATTAATCACTTAAAAATAATTTAAAAAAAAAGTCCATGAGATAGGATTACCTACTATGAGGTCTCAAATGCACTGTATACATATCACAACCAGTGTTTTAATGTGAAATTAAATATAATTTAAAGCATTCTGCATAAACCATTTAGTTCTTTAACAAAGATGTTTGCATTAAATAATGTTAGTAAATGGAGAGAGCAGCCTCAATAATGGAGTCCAAATCCACAATCGCATGCTTAGTCTCTGCCTTCTTTATGCCCTCTGTTTTAGTTGCTGCATTGCTCCAGTCTGACACAGATACAGCCTCATAGCCCTCGTAGGCTGCTAAGTTACCCTTAAGCCAAGTTTAGACAGTCCTTTCACACTGGAATTCCAACCCTAAATTAAGCTGACATTTCTGGAAGTTCAGTGGGAAATACTCCTTCAATTTCAAATTTGGAAGCAGTGGTCATTAGTATAGAATATCTTTTTAAATGATTTGTAAATGTTTCAATTGATTACTACAATTAATAGAGTAATGAGAGTTTTCATGGTACAATCTACTGCAGACATCATTAAATCTCACCAAATTTCACAGGCTTTTCTGATATGGCCAAGTGAACTGGAAGACAAAAGTGCTGGAACAATCACAGCACAGCTCAGTGGCATGCTTAGTATCAAATGTGTCACTGTGTTTTGAGAAGTCTACATTAAAACATAAATCAGTTACCATCCATGTGGTTAAATCATCCTAAGACAGAAGACTGACGATTTTAAATTTTTTTGGAGATTGGCATTTCCCAAACAAAACATATGCCCAAAAGAGAATATAGCTTTTTTGAATTGTAGACAGGAGTGATCCAATTTTTATAGATTTTTTGTTATTGTGTTGTTTATAAAATAATGTGATTCCATGCTGATTAAAATTTATTCTTTAGGCATTTAAAATTGATAATTCTGTCTTACCCTCTCATGTGTTGTGTTGATTTATCTAAAGTACAACTTTATCTAAACTACAAGCTTCACTCTAGCATATGTAATTGGTTTTTTTTTCAGCATCTTTGATTCTGTTATAAGTGTTAGAAGTAAAAAACATGTCCAATCCATGTTCTCATTTAGTAAGATATTTTGCTGAGCGAAAAGAGAAAAATGACTGCGTTACAATTTAGATGGATCATCCTGGCATAACTGAGTAACCAATTGAATCTGTTTTGTTGTAGGTTCTTTTTCTCTTACTGTGGAAAAGACAGCGTCACAAACAGCAACTGACTCAAGTTTACCAATGGAGCAAAAAAAGTGGGAGCCTATAGATCTTAGTCCTTACATGAGGTACCCTGTATCAAGGAAAAATTAATGCCTGTGAGATACCAAATTGAAAGACTGACTAAGGGTTTCAATATAGAGAAATTAGTAAATGGGATATATTTATAAACAATTGTATCTTCATATTTGAATACAATGTAATAGATGTGAATTTAGACTTTGTCCTTCACATGTCATTGACATAAGCAGCAGTGCTGTCACATTCTTGTTAATGTCTTTTGTGAAAATCCGGTCTGTGTTTTGTTTGTCCTTTATGCTGTATACAAAGAATCATATAGTAGTGAGCGTAGATGGCATCCTGATCATTTTCCGCTTTGATTTACCTGACATAGGTTTTTTAAAATCTCTGCTTTCCTACATCCTGTTATAATTTATGCCCCTTCTTTAAGGTTACACACATTAAAGGAGTTGTTTTGCTGTATTGAAAATGTGACACATAATCCTTAAGGAAATGCATATGCAGCCAAATATGTTTATTTCAGTGGTTATCTTGAAAGAAGTGCATATGAAGTTTGTCATTATATGACGGTATATTCTAATAAGATATTTAACAAATGAAATTTAGTTAATAACTGAAAAAATATATTCCTTATTCAAAATAAATACTTTCCTTATTACATGTGTCAGGATGAACCTATCTACCTCATAAGCATATGTTTGCTGTGCTGCAGACAGAACCCAGTTCATGCTTAAGTCCATCTGTATTCAGTGTGGCAGTTATGCAACTCACTCATTCTTAAAAGACTTAGAATGTGCTGAAAAATTCCTCAAGTTCAATTTTTAATTTAAAGGGACAGTGGAGTTATATTGAAATTAATAACACTAAAAGATCAGAAAATATGGCAAAATATCTTCTACAGGCTCGAGTTTTGGAAGCATTTAATTTGTCTTCAGCTTCTCCACTGTAATACAAGTCATTAGAGTCAAATTACTACAATATATTATCCATATATATCCGTCCTTAACTGCCATTATGCCTGTGGAAAAAAAATACATTTGTCTCAGCGCTATATTATAATATCTAAAACTTCCTGAACTAAGATATTTCTTGCAAATTAAAAATAAGTGTCACATGTATGAGTTTTTCATACGCTCAAAGATAAGCATGATTTTACCAGTATTTTAAAGTAGACATTCAAGTATAAGAAGACCTGGCCTCAGCAATGTACTTCCTCATCAGTGTTATGTACAAGATGAGGAAAAGTGATCCCTTAATCATATTGAACTGTACAATGGCTACTTTGCTTGATATAAGCCAAATATATGCATATAGGTACTAAGCAAAATATAAACCATATGAAACTGTACTTGAAATGAGACAAATATCTTTCTATTTCCTTCAGAAAAACAACGTCTGAATCCATGCTAAGAAATGAATCTATAATTCAACAGCAAGAGAAATGCAAAGTGGAAAAAATTAACCATTTTAGGCAACTTCGAGAACTGGCTTTGGAACAAAGAGAAATGGATCAACATGCTAGAGCTTTGTTGAAGCAAAATTTACTTGAAATGTATGAGAATCTACAGGTGGGTTTTCCAGATTACATTCCAGTTCCTGTAATATCCACCACTATCATGAATATCTTGATCAACAATTCTTAAACATTTGTATCTGGTATCAATAATTAGAATCAATATACAAGCTTTAAATCTTACTTGAACAATGGTTAAAACTAAAGCTTCTAAGAGAAAAATATATATTAATATACTGTACAATGTTCTAAATATTTGTAGTATGTTCTTGTTATAGTTCCTTGCAAATGTGTAATTTTAAAACTGTCACCGTAATAGTATTGTTTAAAGTGAGAATAAATTGTTTTATGTATATGACCAGTGCTCTCTTTTGGCTGGTGGTGATGGTTGTTGTTTGGTTGGTTTTTGTTATGAAATTGTGAGGCTTGGAAAAGTAAAAAACAAACAAACAAACAAACAAACAAAAAAGATAATTATGTAAGAGAGTGAGTTTCTCCTTGTATGCCCTATAGCAAAGTTGGAGAATAGAGCCTTCCTGGAATATGCATGGTAACAACAGACATGATACTCTGGTATCATTAGTGAAGAGTCCATTTTTAAGAGTAACTTGATCAGTGCATTGTACATGGTACAAACATCCGAACAAAATTGGCTTAACCTTAGATTGTTGACAGGAGCAAAATGTTTTGTCACACAGAGGTGATGCAATAACTACTAAAATTGTCTAGTAACTCTTTAGAACTCATAAAATTGTAAACAGTAAAAATAATTTTGGATTTAACCAACTTCTTAATAGAAATAACTTGAAAACATCTGAACAAACACCCCATTTCATTTGTAATACTTAACTACAAGCCTGAAAGGAGCCATAGTCCCTTACCAGTGATTGACTGATCCCTAATCCTTGATATAACGTGTCCAAGTTTTCAGATGTTGCTGTAATTTTGGATACCTAACATATGTTATTGGCAAATATTTCTAAAGTAATTCCTCAGCTCTTTCTAGAAAACACATTTACAATCTTTCACAGTAGTAATTTAAAATGAGAGTTACTTGTGAATATGCATACTGTGCTGATTAGTACTTTTACAGTTTTTTCACCTGTAGACTGCAGAAAGTTATGTTAAATGTCTTCAGGTATCCCCATTTCCCAGGATGGAAACATTAAAAAGAAACTGTGTGTCCAAGTCTCACTTGGCCTAAGTCTCATTGAAGGTCAGTGTGATTTAGGCTCCTTGAGTCTCTTGAAAATGAGATGCGATCTCCTAAACCATTTGAGTATTTCTGAAAATTATTTTTCAAGGAAATTGCTTAAGACAACAAAACGAGTCAGTGACTGATTCTATACTTGATCCAAATGGGTAACTAGTCTGTTGCCCTATCCCCCTTGCCCATAATTATTTTATTCAGCCAGCAATTCAAAAAGACTGACACATAGCTATGTCTCCATGAGAGATCAATAAAACTGCATGACCAGATCCAAGGGACAGGAGATATGCCTTACCTGTACTTATATTGTCAGACGGTGAAATACAACCTCAGTGATGCAGTTGCTTGTGATGAAACAGAGCTTCATGCGTTAGAATGAGGATGTTGCTTTTTGTTTCTGCCTACCTAGGCATCCTTAGATGAAAAGCGAGGCAGAGTTCACAGCATTCGGGAAGCATACAGAAGCAAGCTGTTAAAGGCTGAACTCAGAAAACGTGAAGAGCTGGCAGCTCGTGAAGCAATGCTGCAAACAGAGCAAGAGAAGAAAAGCCAAGATGCACGCCAAAAAAAGCAAGGAAAAGGTTTAGGGAAAAGAAAGCAGTAGGAAGTGCTACAGAATTTAACTTAACTGTTTGGGAAATAAAATTCATATGCCAAGATTAAAAAGACTAATTGCTATTTTCCAGTGTTTGTGACAAGTGTATCACATTATATGTCTCTGCTTGGCTCTACCAAAAAAAAATGATCTAGTATTCTTCTAACACAGTATTCAATATTTTGTTTTTCATAAGTGGTACTCATTGCTATTAACTTTTGTACATTTTACTGGAAATAAAATTTTGCAACAAATATCTGTACTGCATTCCATTTTCTCCCAAAATCATGCTCTTATCCTGCTTTTTTTCCAGCCAATCCAGTCAAAAACAAGCCGGAGTTGTTGCAGTGAATGTAACATATCCGTTTTTTAAGTCATTAGTTAACTAGTAGCATACCACATATCTCATATGCAGTCATTGGAAGGCTTCCCAAAGCCTGTTTAATAGACACAAACTACCCCTGTACCACAGTATTTGTTCTCTTTCACATCTGGCGTCATTCTGATAAGTGATTTTGAATCTCACGGTAACTCTCTGTAGTGCAAACTCATGACACAATCATTCAAGGCTTCTCAAATGCTTCCTAAAATCCTGTTACTCTCTTTCCTAAGCTTTATTTTTCCCTACAGTGTCTTCGCAAGAAGTGATTGCTCAGCTGAAACTTAAGTGTTTCTTAAAAGCAGAACCTATATTTGAATGAAGTGGCAATCACAGGCTTTCTGCATGAAGGATAAAATACTTCTGCTCAGAATTCTTAAACTTTTTAGTACAATAGCTGGCACTCCATAGTCAGAGAAAATGATTAAAGCTCTTACAACACTGAAAACTCTTCCAGACGGCGCTTTTATAAATGGATTAAAGAACTCTCTGTCTTTGTATTCACATGCAGAAGCCTACATGTTGTATACATACAATATGTCCATTCCGTTATCTAGGCAACATTGGAGACTGTGAGTCACCTATTTAACACGAATCACAAGAAATGTTACCCTTCGTGTCCTGGCCACTGATACCGGGTAGTCATCACATTTGAAACTAGTCTTTCTTCTGAATCGTAATGACACACCAGAGGCTCAGCTTCACTTGGTCTTGCTCACCTCCGTTTTATTAGAACCTCACTGCTTGACTTGAACTTGACTCGAACTTGACTCATTTCTCTATCAGTCTGTGATGTCTGTTCTTTGTATACTGCCACACCTACACACCTGCTGTGATGCTTCTTCCTTCATTTGGCCTCCTCCCTCCTGTAAAACATAAACTAAACTCACTGGATTGTTTTTGTGTTCGCAAATAAGGGACTGAAACCAGAGTCCTAAAACTGCACTGATTATTTTTATTTCAAAGAGCAGGAGCTAGGTTTTGCTTTGACCCATAGAGGCTGCAAATAAAAAGCCTGTCAGTCTTGTGCTATAATTGCTCTGACTTTGTCCTCTCTATTTTGGAATATGGGCTATACTGCTTCGTAATATTCCAACTTGTTTCCATGGCAATAGCACGTGTTGGTTGTCTTCTTATGTGAATCTCTAATGAGCTTCTGTAGAGGAAGATCAAGCTGAAGTTCTGTTCTTGATGTCACTGCAAGTGCTATAATGACATTCTGTTGTAAAAATCAGTCCAATTCCAGAAGCCAGCATAATTGACATCTAAATGTCAAAAAATGCAGCTAATAATCTACATGATCACAACAGTTATAAACTGACTTGAACTCAGACACAGTGTACTCAGATCTATATTAACAAATCTAGCAGTTCTGCCGTTATGCACAATTCTAAGCTTCATAATTTCCTTATTTTAAAGAATAATGTGGCAGTCAGAATCTGCTGTGTCTCTGTTGGCTTACTTGTCTATTCAATGATATGGGTATGATGATTAAATGGTCACACCATTTAATTGCATGTACTATGGAGCATGCAGTGTTTTAAGAAAAGCACAGTTCTGGTTTTATTAAATCCCTGTGAATATTCCAGAAAAACAAACAAAAACCAAACAACAAAAATAAACAAACAAACAAACAAAAACAAACAAGCCAACAACAAAATAACCACATATTTTGTAGTGGAGCCAGGAAGACTTTCGGCCTTGTTCAGATTGTGCCAAAGAGTTCATATACATTGGACCCAGAAACAGGCAATGAATGGCATTTCTAAAAGCTCAGTTTTACATCAACACAACAGCTTACATCGTGCACTACACTGCAGGCTGTGTCGGTGGGTAGATGAGAACAAAAATTACAATAAAACATGCCTGTATTTCAAAGAAACTCTCTGGAATAATACAAGAAGCCATCGTGTTTAGCACTTTACTGTAAGGAAGACAAGTAAAAATATCAGATGTGTATAAAATGAGGTTTTTTTGGCCTCTCATTTTTAGTCTAAGTTGCCCTAAAGTCAAACTGTGCTTACACAGGGATAAAGCACTTTTGTCCTTTTACCCTCTGCAGTAAGACTGCTTTTAAGTACCACAGTTTTGTGAAATTTAATCAGCACTTATATCAAAGGAACTTGCTGCCTGTATTCAGTACAGCAGTTCAAATTCAACTTTTACAGATGGTACTCATATTTCTATATGTCATATTTCATCAAGCATCTGCATTTCCCAAAGTGTATGGGAGCTTTTGAGTCATGGCCTAACCTCTGATTGAGCACTAGGGGAAAGAATCCAGTCAGCCCTGGGAGCACAGGTGAAGGCAATTCAGCTGTGTGACCCGAAGGGGGTGGAGCCTGGCTGCACCTCTCTTAGACCTCATTTAAGGGCTGACAGACACTAGGGAAGGATCTGTAGTTGGAGATCCTTCCCTTGTGGAGTTTTCCCTGTGAGCTTAGGTCTTTGGAGATGGATGAGTACCTTTCCTTTGTAATAACAAAGGGCCTAGAGTGATAGAAAGGTGTTGTATCTCCTGTATCACTGTTCCACTGTATTTATCTTTTTGATTGTTACACCTAGGTTTCCTGTAAAAGGATAAATAAAAAATCTAGAATATGGGCAGTTGCTCCTGTTTATACTCTCCTCAACATTCAGTGCTGGATTCAGTAGAGGCGTAAGGATAAGCTTTAAATTATTTTCTTTCTTATTCAGCAAAGGACTTCAGCAAGAGACTGAAACGTGGTCAAGGCCTTTACAGGATCGAGCATGATTTCTTGATCTTTCTAGATGATGTTCTTAGAAGTGCAATAGAGAAATGGCTGTGTGGAACGATACTTCACCATTTATCTAGCTTCAAGTCAGAGCTCCCTGGCTTCAAGACACAGAAGGGGGGGGCTTAGGGGAGGCTTGGTTTCATTGTTTTTGTTTCTTGTTAAAAACTTCCTTTTAACACTACTTTGAAAAAATCATCCCTTAGATATCTGGAGTTTGTTACTTCTTCAGCTTACAATTTTTTGTTCATGATAGAGTCTGTATAAAAAGAACAGCCCAGATACCTACATTGATCTCAAAACATTTTGAGCAGTTGATTTGTCTGACTTAAAGAGTCGTGTACTTCTCTGAAATGCCAGGTCCTATTCCTGAGGAAGGGTAGCTAAGGAACCCACATAAAGCTTCTCCCAATCTCTGTTTAAAAAGCTGCTGGACAGGCTTTTAGCACCTGCTCATTCCTGAGGGTTGCACAAGATGAAGCAGTTTGAGGAGTCAGCACAGTGGCGTATGGATCAGCTGTGCAGACTGAGAGCCATGGTGAGCTCAAAGCTTAGGGCAGCACTGAAAATATTTTGTAGTTATTCTTTGTGATTGGCTTTAATTTTGGTTAAAAATAATCAGTGATTCTACAGTTCAGGGAGCACATTCAGAGACCTCTTTAGAGGTTTGCTTCATTTTGAAGAGGTAAAACAAAAAGGAATTGTTTGCTGTACTAATTTCTGATATCCTGTTCTCCTCCATGCAGTGTATAACCATCACACAGAGGAAAACATTCAGTAACTTCCATTCAGCTAAAGTTCTGGAAAGTGTCAGAGGTCACTGCGAATGCCACAGATGAATGAAAGCCTCTCAGTGTGATAGTGAATAGTCCCTGATGATTTCTTCCACATTTGCTTGCTTTACTTCAATGTTTTAAGAAAAATGGTGGCATTCAAAAAGTCATGTAGGAACCTGAAAAAGAAACGACTGATTATCAGTCCCTGACTGATAATTCCTTTTAATGGGGATTAACTTTGTAATGAGTTAATCACTTTAATAACTCTTTGTAGGTGTGTTCTGCTAAGCTTCAGCTATTTTCACTGCTTGATCCTTTTCTCTTGACCAGCTATTAGGAATGAGAGAGGATCTTTTTCATTAAAATACATATCTTCAAGTTACTTTATAATGCAAGTAGCTTCATTAATCTTCAAATGACTGGTCCCATCTGCTTTGCTTTAATTTGGCTGGCATTTACACAATGAGTTACAGACGAAAGACCAGACCAAGCCCGTTCCAGGATGCCTTGCTGCTGAGACGAGCAATGATGTGCTGTGAAATGAGGCTCAGTGCTGAGTTGCCAGTCTGTTCACCCCAGCAATGTGCAATTTACCAGCTATGTAAGGTCTCATTTTAATTCAAGGAAGAGATACAGCATTTATGCACATGCACAGCAATTCCTCTCCAAAAGGCAAGAAAAGTGTCTACATATTTTGTCTGGCAGAAAACATAAGAGAATAGCTTTGCATAATCACACAGCAGTTTGCAGAATTAGACAAATCTCACTTCTGGAGCTCTTCTTTCAATGCATTCATTTCTTGAATCAGCCCTAACAAGGTTCAGGTAATGTTTCAATGACTTAATTATTCTTGTTATTTGCAGAAAAACAAGATAATATTGTAGTACCCATCTCAAAGGAGAACAAAGATGGGAAGCAATGCAATAGCATAAAGGAAAGATGCTTTGAAGATGTTGTAAGCTGAAATAACAGAAAAGAAGCAGGGGTGTGCACGTGGTTCAGATAGGACTGAGGACCTTAGTAAGAATGTGCTTAGGGATGGCTGTTCAGCAGCTAGCAGGTTAATCTGAGACTGAGCAAAGGTACAGATCTGAGTGTGGCGAGGACCTGTCGTGTCAGGTCAGGATGTTCACTCTTTCCTTAAACATGGGTGCCTCTGCCCAGCAGTACTCCCTAAGGGCAAAAACTAACTGGACGTTTTACAAATGAAAAATATATTAGAAGAAGACATCAGCTACAAGCAGTCAAAGCTATTGGCTGTGGCATCGCTAGGACTGCTTCAAACATACAGAAAGTATAAACCGCCTAAAGGGAAAATGAAAAAAAATCTATCCATTTGTCTTTCCTCATCTCTGCTTTGCCCATATGGTAGCCACCAGTCAGCTCCAACTCTTCAGTTTTTTAAGCAGTTTTTGCACTGCAGCTAGAACTTGAACTGGTTCTGTAGATAGTGGTTGGCAGAAGATAGAACCATAGATGTTGAACCACCCACCTGAGTAGACAAGGGAATCAAAACTTGTACGTCACAGTGTCGTACACATCCCTTTAAAAACACCTCTCGTGGGAAATGGGGGAAAAAAAGATGAGACTAGGAATTAGCATAAGCACTGGATTTGTAGCTATCTTCTCTTCAGATACAGAAATGTATCATGAGGTGTGAGTTTCTTCTAATGAAGGAATCAGAAGCTGCTTCCACTCAATTTTGCATAATTGCCTGTCATCACTGAAAACATTTTCCCTTGCTTTTCTGTTGTGCCAGTGCAAAAGGTGATTTTTCCTAACAGTGCATCTCTCACACTTGTTTGAGTGACTTTCACATAAGCTAATCAGTGGTGCAGTTTCAAAGACTCCACTGGTATCTTTGCCCCTTCATTATTTTCTTCCCCATATGTATTAGTCTTAACACTGCAGCTGCTATGTTGCAGATGGAAACTTTTTTGACAACTGATGTTCTGAAACATTTATACATAGACTGTGGATAAATTCAAGCGCTGTTTATGGCGAGTGTATGTCTATGTACGTATCTGCTTTCTCTTAATGATTCTGGTTTATTCACCAGAAATCCGGCTAAGGTAAAAGAATAAGTACTTCCTTGTCACATCACTTATAAAAGGGATGCACAGAAAAACAAGTCAAGATGAGGTATCGTTCTATCTCCAGTCTTCTCACTGACCTTAGCAAAAATGAAGAATCTATTATTTTCCCCCAGGGACCTATCAGCACTTGTGTTGTTATCATCCAGATAATTTAACACACTGAAACAAGGTTAATGCTGCAAATCAGGTGTGAGGCATTTTGTTAGGCTGTGTCCTTGCCCAGGGAAATTCAGCTGGAGTTTTGCTGGAGACTGGGACTTCACCAGTAGGATGCATGAAGATAGGGCACCGAGATGACCGATAGCCTTCAGATATAGCAGGACTCCAGGTTGCCTCATTCCATTCCTTTTCATGGTTTCCAGTGGTTTCATTGCTGCTTTCATATTGTCAGACGGGAAATTAATATGAATAAAGTGTAAATTAAAGTATTTAATTGACTCTTAAAGAAGCCTATAGAACAGTTGTGCCCCAGTTGTTTTTTCTCATGCTAGCACTGATAGTATGGGGGCAATGCAGAACTGGCCAACTCAGTCTGGATGCTGAGTCATTCAGCCAGTTCCAACAATTCATAACGATGGCTGTTGCCTGGAGGGATTTCTAAAATGAGAAGCCTGGATTGTGTCGATGCCACCAGGTAATAAGTGTTGTGAATAAGGTAGTTAAGAGAGCGTTTATTTTACTAAATCATTTGTATATTTTTTTGTGCTCTGGACGCTGCTGATTTTGTGCATGAAATCTAAAACCTTGTATCTATGAAACCAAAATATGACAGTTTTACAGTCATCCTGAGGAGCGGAACGCTTTCTGCTCATGTTCACTGTTTCCTAGTCCCGCGACATCTGAGTACTCTCAGCGCTTCTTTTCCAAAGCGGCTGCAAAAAGCCCACGGCTCGCCGGGACCTTGGGCCGGATGCACCAGCTGCACTTGCGGCGGCGGCTCGGCAGAGGGAGACGTCTCCGTGCCTGCGCCCGCCGGAGCGCGGCTGCGGGTTCCCGGGCGGGTAGCGCCGTTCGGCTGCTCCCGAAGCCCCCTGCGCGGCCGTCTCCCTCATGGCGGGCCGGGTCTGCGGCTGTCCGGGCACCTCCCTTTGGGAAGGGGGGCACGGCTAGACCCGTGACGCAGCCCTGCAGCTTTCCCCTACGAGCTACGCTGGGGAAGCGCTGGGTTTGTGCTTGACCCCGGCTGGTTTCTGAGATGCTTCTTTAGTCTTTTACTTACCCCACAGCAAAATATGTACTCAGTTTGGAGTCGTGCTATAAATAAAATAAGAACTAATAACTGAAAGGCACTGGTCTGCAAAATAACAAAAGCTTAGTGCTTTCAGCTAGGCCTTCAAACCTGCACCTCGACTTGCCCTACTTTACTTTAGAGGAGAATGGATCTGTGTGAACTGGAAGGATTTCGTGTGGCTCTCAGCCCCTCTGTCAGTTCAGAGACAGTAGGCATGACCACTCTGCAAACAATCTCAAGCAAAGTTCAGCCAGCCAGAAAGTGAAGCCTTGCTGCCACAACCCCCTGTGAAACACAGTCTGTGTGCAGTTAGTTGACTTGAGCCTTTGAGTCCTGGAAGATTTCTGCATTTTTTGCTCTCAGTGCTTAGCCTTGGGCCAGATGATGGCTCTGCCAGCCCTTCTCCTCCAGCAGGGTTGACAATGGCACACAGTATTGATCTCACTGCAGCACAAGAGATGCAGCTAACACACCAATAATCGCTTGCCTCATGCGGTGTAGTACCATAAACTTCAAAAAAGTACAGGTGCTTGTTCAGGAGGCTGATAGACTTAAATCGTTAGGAATACCTGCTGTCCACTGCGTCTCCTGACATTCATTGTACTGTAGCTGTGGCTTGTTTTATTGACTCATTACAAGGATATAATGCACTGGGGACTCAGGAACTTGCAGAAGGAAGGATCTGCTGTCCCATAAATCACTGCTCTAATTTTGTAACACATTACAGTTTCAAGTCACATCATGATGTTCCCAATCAGTTTCCAAAAGTTAGGTCTCTAACTAAACTCGCTTCATTTTGTGAGAAGCTGAGGAACTCACTTCAGATTGAGGCACCAAAAATCAGGCTACTTTGAACTAACTGCTGGGGAGTCTACCTCTGAAAACATGGGCTGCCATCTCTGAGTTTAATGTTCTTGTTTTAAAACATATCCAGGGAATTAATAAGCATAAAAATACTCCAGAGAACTTGAAGGTGCTCCTCAGTGACAGAGAACCTGTCTGTGCCAGTGAGGAACATGAGCTGAAGGTCCTTGCCATGAAGGAAGATCCTCCTGGATGACAGGCTTGATCACATGAGGAATGATTGTGTGATCCAAGACAGTCAGCATGGCTTCACCAGGGGAAGGTCATGCTTAACCAATCTGGTGGCCTTCTATGATGGAGTGATGGCATTGGTGGACAAGGGAAAGGCAACCAATGTCATTTACCCGGGCTTGAGCAAGGCCTTCGACATGGTCCCCCACCACATCCTTATTTCCAAATTGGAGGGATGTGGATTTGATGGGTGGACCACTCAATGGATAAGAAATTGATTGAAAGGACACAGTCAGTGGGTGGTCATCAATGGCTCTATGTCCAGGTGGAGTCTGGTAATGAGTGGCATCCCCCAGGGGTCTGTCTTGGGACCAGTGCTGTTTAACATCTTTATCAGTGACATTGATGACAGAATCGAGTGCACCCTCAGCAAGTTTGCTGATGACACCAAGCTGAGTGGATGCGGTCGACACAGTGGAAGGAAGGGATGCCATTCAGAGGGACCTCAACAGGCTTGAAAGATGGGCCCGGGTGAGCCTAATGAGGTTCAACACAGCAAAGTGCAGAGTTTTGCACTTGGGCCGGAGGAATCCCAGGCATCCATACAGACTGGAAGGAGCAGATCTTGAGAGCAGTCCTGCAGAGAAGAACCTGGGGTCTTGATGGATGAAAAACTTAACATGAGCCAGCAGTGTGCTCTTGCAGATTGGAAAGCAAATGGTATCCTGGGCTCCATCAGAAGAGGGGTGGCCAGCAAGGACAGGGAGGTGATTGTCCCCCTCTACTCTGCTCTTGTGAGTACTGTGTCCAGGTCTGGAGCTTCCATTACAAGAAGGACAGGGAACTGTTGGAGAGGATCCAGAGGAGATCCACAAAGGTGATCAGAGTGCTGGAGTTCCTCCCCTATGAAGACAGGCTGAGGGAGCTGGGCTTGTTCAGCCTGGAGAAAAGAAGGCTGTGGGGTGACCTCATTGCAGCCTTTCAGTACCTAAAGGGAGCCTACAAACAGGAGGGGAATCAACTCTTGGAAAGGGTAGATAACAACAGGACAAGGGGAAATGGTTTTAAGTTGAGGGAATTGGATGTCAGGGGGAAGTTCTTTACAGAGAGAGTAGTGAGGTGCTGGAACAGGCTGCCCAGAGAGGTTGTGGATGCCCCATCCCTGAAGGTGTTCAAGGCCAGATTGGATGGGGCCCTGGGCAGCCTGGTCTAGTATTAAATGTGGAGGTTAGTGGCCCTGCCTGTGACAGGGGGATTGGAGATTCATGATCCTCGAGATCCCTTCCAACCCTGGCCATTCTGTGATTCTGTGATTCTGTAATGAAGGCATCATACAGGTACTAGCTCCACTGGATGTGCATCTGCTTGGCTGTGGACAGGTTCTGCACTTGTGTCACCAGGTCCACACTCTGCACCTTGCTAAAAAGGAAAATGTGGAATTGGCATAAGCAAAGGTCAGTTCTCCTTTGCATTAACTCTTGCAAGTTTAGTCGTACCAGGGCCATGCCCTCATGTGTAATGTTGTATTGTTAGTCCAGTTCCTGGCTTGGTTTTGACCCAAGCCAGTGAGTGCTGTGCCAGAGGGCATCTTGATGTGGTTAGCTGTTGGTGTATGACAGAGACAGTACTCAAAGTACCCAAAGGGACAGTAGGCCCTTTGGGTAGAGTCAACCCATTTGAAGGAGCATCCCCCTGTACTCAGCATTGCTGAGGCCTCACCTTGAGTACTGTGTTCAGTTTTGGGCCCCTCGATACAAGAGAGATATTGAGGCCCTGGAACATGTCCAGGGAAGGGCAATTAAACTGGTGAGGGGTCTGGAGCACTGATCTTATGAGGAGTGGCTGAGGGAACTGAGATTGTTTAATCTGGAGAAGAGGAGGCTCAGGTAAGACCTTGTTGCACTCTACAACTTCTTGAAGGGAGGTTGTGATGAGGAGGGGTTTGGCCTCTTCTCCTAGGCAACAAACAGGACCCAAAGAAATGGCCACAAAATGCACCAGAGGAGATTTAGATTACACATAAGGAAGAACTTCTTCTCTCAGAGAGTGGTCAGGCACTGGAATGGCCTGCCCAGGGAGGTGGTGGAGTCGCCATCCCTAGCAGTATTCGAGAGGCATCTGGATGAGGAGCTATGAGATACAGTTTAGTAGCTTGTGGTAGCAGTGGTAATGGGAGGACAATTGAACTAGATGATCTTGTAGGTCGTTTCCAACCTTGTGATTCTATGATTCTATGATTCTAAGGGAAAGAAAGTTGAACTGGATGGATGTAAGCCATGCTGTGACATTAGGTTCAGACGTGGGGTATTGATGTAGATATAGTCCATAGTAGCGTAACATTAGCATTTTGCTATCTACCCCTTGAAACCTAGGTTTCATTGACAGAGGGCACGTGTTGACCAACATCTCCTAAAAATCTTAAAATGTTGTAGGCTGAGCAAAGAAAGCAGTAGAGAAATGTTACTTAAGTCCTGAGAATCAGGATTGAATCCTCAGATCTGTGAGCTTGGGGACTCAGCCTTCTTCTACAACAAATTATGCCTTGTGCTCCTCCATGATACCCAACTCCGAAGAATATTCCGTGATACACATTTCACTGTATGGCAGGGATTTCTGTTGTTGCTGGAGGAGGGAGATAGGTTTTTTTGTTTGATTGTGGTTAACTCTTTGGTTGAAGGACTTTGTTAACTTTGTCAAATTTAATTTCATGGAAGAAAATAACAGATTTTTTGGTTGGCTGGTGACCATCAACTTCTGCACTACTTAAGTTTTTGAACAACTTATTGACCTTTTAATTTATGAATTTGGTACGTTTTAGTATGCTATTTTTTTCAGCACTTCTTTAAAAGTTGCTGCACTGAAAGCTGCAGCAGACCTCTTAAATTTGTTTAGTACTTATTTTACAAATATCATCATGCAGCAGAAGTTGGCATGAGCATATCACTTTGCAGAGACAAGAAGACCAAGAACCTTCTGATGCGGAACAATCCGTGCAGTCTTCTGCCTACAATTAAATTTTCTTCCCTAGTATGTGGGCAACAAGAATATCATAGAGATTATAAAACAGATTGAAGCTCTCATTGTGTTTAAGATGTAGTATATATTAGGATATGGCATTTGTCTAATGATGAATCTTATGGCTGAAGTGTTAAAAAAGAATTAGTCTGGGAATTTATCCACCAAATAGCTATTGATGTTAACAGAAGTGTGCTCTATAGAGCACAACTGAGCCATCTCTTTTGACTCACAACACATTCCTACTGAAGTCAGCAGGAGCTGTGCTTGAGACCAAGCTCTCAGAGGCAGTGCTGCTTGTCAGGAAGTAAACCAACTGTTCCTGTAAATTGCCTCCCTAAAATGGACTAGTTTCCCCTTTGTATGGTAGTAGTGCTAATCAAACACAGTGTTTTCTTTGTTCTATTGCCACAGGAACAAAGTAAAACCCAGGGAACTGATGGCAGCTTGGAGTATTTTCACACCTGTCCAGCGGAGTAGAAGTCTTAACTAGGCTTCTCAGAATGGTAGAGCCAGGGACTTGCCCGAGTCTCTCAAGTCCCCATTCAGTAATTCACTGTCAAGCATAATCTGCTTGCTTATAAATCTTCTCCATATTAATTTTTGAATTGGCAAGTAGAACATCACTAATTGATTTCTGTATCATGATTAGAAGGAAGTAAGTAGATTTACTGCAAGGCATGTAAACACTCAGGTATATTGGGGAAAGCTTACCTAGGAAAAATCTATCTTCATCTCCCTGCTCATGGCATCACATACTGAGAAAAACTCTGTGTATTCATTGTGGATGAAATTGTTAATTGCCTGGCCAGCACTGCAGGCTCCTACAAGGAGAGGATGTGTTTGGGAAGGAGCTTTCAATTTCTGCAGAAAAAGGGGAAATAAAGACTATAACCCATTGAAAGCCCGGAACAGTGAAATTCATGAGACAATTATTATTCATATAAAGATGTACTATGTGAGAGGAAGATCTTCACATTAGGAAGTTTTTATAAAGGTTATCTTGCTGACAAATTGCTCCCATTATCTCTATAATCAGTTGCTAAGCTGTAAAAACCATAAATCTCTCCTCTTACAAGCAGAGCAGTGGAAGTGCAATCCCAGGAGATGCTGCTCAGCCCTAACAGCCTGTTCAGACTGACAGGGGGTGAGGGGCTAGGGCTGCTGTCCCAGGCTGTGCTTGAATTCTCCTGGTATTGCAACAGTTAACCCCTTTGTTTTCTCAGTATGTATTGGGTATCAGTGAGTGCTCAACTACACTGATTGATAGGTCGGAAGGATGTGGGCATTTCTTCAGGTGGTTGCAACCGCCCTTAAGGATCACGTTCCTCAGCTACACATATCCTTTATAGTTTTCTGCCACAGTGAGGGCTGTTTTAATCTGAAGCCATATTATCATTTTAATCTCAGGGTTTGTTTCAACTGACTACTCTGTACAAAATCAACAGTGTCAAATGCTCACTGCTTGACTGTAAAACAGACTGGAGGTGCATGACGCTGGGAGCCTGGGTCATCACCATGTTCTTTTCTAACTTGTGCTTTCTCTGCATGCCACCACCATCTTCAGATTTGCTCTAACTCTTGGTGTGTTGTGTCAGCAACACATTGCATGCCAGATGCTGGTGAGGCTTCTGAGGCAAACCACATCTCTGGCTGCTCGTTAGTTTTTCTCCTCACCCAAAGCCGTTGTTATCACAGGATGCATGCTGCAAAGATTTGAGGGTCCAATCAAAGCTCTTATAGAAGGGCTCGGGGCATGCTCCATTTTGCTTTAGACAGCATTTCACCTCCCACAACCGTGCAGCATTTCAGCATTTTCTGCTAGAGCAGCCTGATGAACTTAAGCTACACACATTTCTTTATCATAAGGGTGCGTGCAAGGAGGGAGAAACAACTAATAACAGGCCTTGAATCCATTTGCAAAGCTGCCAGCATAACAGAGTGTGCAGGGCTCAGAAGTGCCAGGGATCCAGGAGGTGCTTGGCGTGCAGAAGGCAGAGCAGCACATGGGTCTCCCCCCATGCCCAAGCACCAAAGGAGCTGGTGACAAAGAGCCACAGGCTCTTGCTGTGTGTCAGTCTATCAGCCTCCCTCCTTCCCTCACTCAGTGCCATAACCCCACCAGCCTAGTGCTCACTGCCTTGTTTGCCAGCCTGCCTGCGTCAGCAGTAATACGGGAGCTCAGCTGCTCATCATCCCAGCTGATAATGTCTCAGGAGGAATTAGGCAAGGCAAGCTGGCTGGAGGGAGAGGGAGGGTTTGGAGTGAAAGTAATCACAGGCACAGTGATGGGAAATAAATGAGATCAGGAAAAAAAAGACTAAACCACCCACAAAAAAAATACACCACCTCACAAATGGTATTGTCAGTCTAGAAAGGAGTGTATTTTTAGAAGGATGGGACCATTGCAGTGCTGAGTGGGAATAGCAGGTCTCCTATGGACTTTGGCTCAGGGCTACTGTAAGGAAGTTGCCACAAGGCAGATGTCATTCAGCTGTGCTACAGTGATGCTCAAGGGGTGGGTTAAGTGGCTGGGCTTGTCTCTTATCTGCAGATGAGATTGGCAAGAGACAGACAATGCAGGAGCATTGCACAGGCACTGTGCAGACTTTCCCTCATCTGAGCCAAAGCATAAAGCTCTGCTTGTCACAGGTGCTTGGTCCCACACTGCCCAGCTGAGATTTGAAATGCTTTTTTCCAGTGAGGACTCTGCTAATGAGGGCATGACAACTGCTTGAAACTGGTGATCCTGGTGATATGAGGAGCAGCCCCTGATACTTCCCTCAGCAGAGTGAGCAAACAGATCTACATCAAAAGAAAGAAAGTGTACATTAAATCAGTTCCTATGTTGCTGTAAAGCTCAAATACAATTTGATTTTTTTTCTCCTCTTCAGCATTTTGCCTGCTGTTAGAATGAGAACAACATTATTCTCCTACTCCTATTTGCTCTCCTATTTGCTTTTCACTGCGCAGACCTCCAGATACATGGATTGCATGCACAGTCACAGTGCCTGGACTGCCTCATGCACAACATGTCACCATGGTTCTCCCAAATGCCACAAAGGGACCTCTGCAGGAATGTCACCTGTTTGGGGTGCCAGCCCTGGGCTGACTGTGGGGCTGCAGCCAGAAGGGTCAGTTCAGAAAGTTGACTCACCTGGAAGCAGGGAAGGAGCAACTATGACAGCAGAATGAAACTTCTCTTGGTTTTAAGAGTGCTGTGTGATATCTTCAAATCTGGAACCAAATGTTTTAATAGTTTATGCCATGCTTTTCCTTTTATTTGGATGTATATGTCATGTGGGACGTGTATTTTCTTTATCTCCAAATTTTTTGCAGAGTTCATCAGCAAAACATTATTTAACAAAAAGTTGCAAAAAGTTGTCTTTTTTTTTTTTTTTTTTTTTTTTTTTTTTTTAAGTGATGCTGAATGCAAAAAGTTTTAGCTGAATTTTCAGAGAGGCTGGTGGAAAACTGCCTGGGAAAGATGCCTGCCCTCTGCATATCAGGCCCTGAAAAAGCCCAGAAAGGGGATCTCTCTTGACTGAGTTTTTGTCCAGTGGTTAAATTTAAATATTCAACTGCTGTCATGGCAAAGCCTCCCTTGAAATGAGTTATTTTGCCTGACATCGTGCTGTCCAGTCAGATTGCATTTCATATCCTTATACAGAAATTATCCCATACCATATTTTTTCCCCTTAGAGTATGCCTCAAGTGGGCAGGCAGCCTTTGCTAATAAGCCTGAGAGGAAAAGTCTTGCTTAGAAAAGTTAAAAAACCTCTGAAGGACTGTTCATTTTGGCAAAAAAACACTTCATGCCCTCTAGAGGAATATTATTAAGCTATTGCCTGTCAGCTAGCTCATAAATTATCAAGGCAGAGCAAGTCTGGTTGTTCTGCCATTTATAAGACTACTTAAAATAAAATTCATCACTGAGGTTTGTACCTTATTGCTTGATCCTCAGTAACTGACTGCGTGCTGCAAAGCCTTTTTCCAGGCAGAACACCTGTTTGGGTATCACAAATATGAAAAGAGAGTTGCGTTCATCAGAAACGCCCTTTGTGCAAAGACCAGCCTCAGTGCCTGCTATCTGCCTCTGGCTGGGGTGGTTCTGCTGCATCTGGGGCTGGGAGCAGAGAACTTTTCCCCTGGTACCTGCACAGTCATCTGGCTTGAACAGCAAGCGTCTCTCATATTATACAGGACATCTATAGGTAATCATGGAGGCTTAGCATTGTAGTAACCTCTGGGTTGCTTTTCTTTCCTTGACTTGGATTTTTGTTCAGGAAATTCAAAAGCTGGTCTAGCCCCTCCATAGTCTCTTGGTTAATCATCATTTCATTGCCACAAAATTCACTGTGGGAAGTCTGAGAAATCTAGATTTAGCTGTGTTCTCATTGGATCCAACTGAAGAGTTTTTTTGTTGTGCAATACAGGCATGTCTAGCATAGGTTTTGATGTAGCTGGAGTGAAGCTTCTCATTGTTCAGGTGTTCCCTGCAAGAGCTACTAACACATTTCTTTTGCTTTTATTTCAGCTGATTTTTTCCCATGGGATGCTACTCACAAAAGCAGTAACTGGATACAAAAGCAGAGTCCTAGGAGTAAGACCCTTTGTTTTCAGTCAGATCCCACAAGGTTATCCAGTCACCTAAATCTGCATGTAAATTAACCACCAAGACAGCTGACAGAAGATGACTGAAGAACAGGTTTTTCAGGATGGACATGAGGTGAGACAAGCAGTGGCTGGCACAGCAAGAACAGGATGCAGTGGAGATGGGACTGGCCACCAGTGTCCTTCTAGATCACTGGGCCAAAGTATCCAAGAGTGTGAGAGTAACCAGTGCTGTGGATCCTGTGCACAGTGAGCAGTTTTAGCAGAGCTGTGTTTGAGCTTTCCATCCCAGCAGCTGGGGACTATAGCAGTTCATTCTCTATTAGTGAAAAAAGCAATCTTTAAAAAGCCCAGGGTGTAAATCTTGAAACCCATCCACTGTGTCTCTATTTGCTACCTGTGGGACATCAAGGGAACAACTGGTCACAGCTCCTACTGGTATCCAGTCACAGATCAGTAAGTGAGATAAGCAGTTGGCCACCAGACTTGTTCCCTACTAAAAGCTGTTTATTCTCACTTTATAACACCAGCCAGAGGCCTGAAAAATCAGAGATGACTGGAACCAGCCTGTGTACATCTGTCTAGATCTCCCTCTGTGTCTATACATACTCACATAGAATAACTTTCACGAGGCGTGCAAGATTTAAGACTAAAGGGGAAGAAGTGTTACCCACATTTTACAGATGGGGTGCTGAAGGAACAGGAGATGACATGGTTTCCAGATCATATTCAACCTCTGTAACAGATTTGGAAGGTCAGCCCAAACCTCCAGGGTTAACCATCGCTCCTTCATGTAATGGAAAGAAAGAAAGAGGCTAATAGGAATAAATAGGATTGTACTTACTGCAGAATACTTCTAATATTACAATAACCTTAATTCCCTGTCTGAGGCTGTCTTCCCGCTTTTTCTTCTCTAAAGCAGGTGCTGTAACTCTTATTTTTGATTTTTTTTTCCCCAGCAAAACCTGTAATAAATCAGACTTGGAAGCTCTGTGAAGATAGTAAAACCCAAACTTTAGTCAGCTCCAGGCATTTTATACATGACGCATACACTCATCAGTGCTCACTGCTGTTATTTCTCTGCCAATCACCTTACTCAATGTGAAGATGTGTCACAACACTGAGCAAACATGGAAACAGCCACTTTAATCAACCATATTTTCCCCATCTGGTAACTTCCCTTTAACATGGTAGTCCAGCTTTCACACAGATTTTATAGAGAGAAAGTTTACAAGCAATAAAAATTAACAACCAGTATATAGGCAACAAACAAAAATCAACAACCCCCTCCCATTCCCTCCCCCCCCCCAAGCATGTGCCTGAATGGATCTAATTCAAACTGTGACTAAACTGAGGTTGCTTTTCCATGAGATATTTTGCCTGGGGATGTGCAGTATGCAAAGGATGTGTGATTCATCTCAGCCAGAGCCAGACCAAGGGTGACAGGAAGAAGTTCAGGCTACAGGCGCACAAAAGCAGCCATGACAGGAAAGGAAAGCTGTGCAGAACTGTTTTGCACGTGCCATGGTGCCCGTTGCCCTCAGAGCAATAACTGGGCAGCACAGTGAAGTTCTTCCCTTCCCAGGTGCCTGCAGAGAACTTAATTGGTATCCTTCATCTTTCTCTCTCCCTCCGTACCATGAAAGAAACAGACTAGTGTGGTTAAATGCTGGAATAGCTGATGCTTCCAAGCGTTCTACTCTGCCTCTGATCACATACAAGTGAGAGCCACTCCACGCACCCTGAAAGGACTTTTATTTGGAGGACTTCTTTTCTAGGAGAGTATGTACTTAGGTACTCTGTGGGAATAGGGAGCCTTACTGATGACAGTCCTCTCAGTTGTCTTGTTCATGTGTTATTAATGCATTTCCATCATATCCATTGCCATTGATTAGGGGTATTAATGGTCACAGAACAATGAATACCTGTGCAACCAGAATCTGACACCTTGTATTTGTCATGCCACCAAATAATATGTTTTTACATTATAAAGCACTTCTGTGATGATTGGAATCAAACATTAGTAAACATGAAAGCTATTTTAATGCCCAGTCATTATTGCATCTCATTCAAATACTGGAAGGATGAATGTTAAGTGGATCAAAGTTTCAGAGAGGCTTCTCTTCTCATCCTTCAGTGTGGCTAATTAAACTGCCACTTCTCTGCTTATTCACTTTCAGTAAGACTGTTGGAGAGGAGAAGTGAAATGGAACAAAATGCACATCAGAGGTTGTATCTTCAAAATTGTCTGAGAATGGCAGTTAATTTGTTTTCCCAACAAAGCTAAGCTAATATGGCAGCTCTACCTGTCTCTTTTTGTCCAACCTTTTCCTTTCAATACCCCTTCTTTTCCATCACCTGCCTCACCCCAGTCAAATTTGCAAAGAACTTGAGCAATAAAATCTCAAAATATTAAGTTCCTGCACTCCTCTTACCGGCAAATGTAAGCAACCATCTCCATGAATGAAAGGAGGGGGAAAAGATATATGACACAGGGCAATGTTTGTGCTCTATGATAGGAATACTGGGAAGATATATAAAGCAAGAATTGTCATGGCAAGGACACTCAGGGGTTGTATGACACTTATCTATGGAAACCTAGGCTTTCCTATTTTCATACTAGTGGAAATAATTGTGCCAGCGAAGTTCACTGGCATGGTAACTGCTCTGTTTAGTTGTGTAGTGCCCACGGGGTCTTCGTTTCTCCAAATTAACTAATGAAACATAGCAGGAAGTAACTGAAATAAATTATTAACTGAGGATTCTTCCTGGCATCTGCTTAGATTTTTTTGTTCATTGTGCTGAAATATGTACAATGTTTTAAAAGCAGAAATAAATTATGTTGAAAACTTCAACTGAAATCTCTTTGTACCTATTGTTCTCTGAAGACCAACATGTAATGTATGTGTGATCCAATACAATTTTTCCCCAACATAAATGTAATTGCTAGCAATACTAGCATCTGAGCCTTCTCTTCATTGTGGTACATTCCAGCATTACATTTTGCCCCCAAGCTCTATCCAGCTAGGCTGTTGGATGAGGAGCATTCATTAAAAGGCAAATCCAGAAGCAGCTTAAAATATCTCCTGCAATTCCAAATGTACATTCAAAATATCCAAACATCTCAGAGTGGCTTTTTGCTGTGTTCTTTTTCTTGATGGTGGTTTAGAGGCAGCAGAAACAGTTGTGACATGTCTAAACCGGACAGAGGAAACCACAGCATTTTTGCAGTATAGGCAAATATCAGGAAGGCGTCTTATGCTCTGTTTTGGTATTAGTTCTTAAACTCTCCAGTTCACTTTTCTGTTACAATTATGCTTTAAAACAATATCACGACCAGCAGGCTTCCTGAGAACTGATAAAGATTTTGCTGCTCTTCTGGCTGTGTTGCACTATTCCAGCTCCGGTTATCATCACAAACTCTCTATCCTTCATTAACTGTTAAAGAGGAGACTGCAATTCTTCTCTTCCTGATGAAAAAGATTTATGAGATCTACCAAGGCCTTGGCTTTCTTATTCCCTAAGCCCCTTTTCCTTTCTTCACCTGGTGATTGTTGGCATGCTGAGGAGCTGTTCTGGAATTGAGTGATGCACTTCACTCACAGGAGAGAAGCAGCAATATGTTTTATTGATGTAACAATATCGAGAAATGATGATTTAACTAAGTGTAATGATGAATAACACAGTGATTTAACAAGATTCAATGGCAAAGTACATTCAGATACGTACTCCACAGAGAACAGGATCAGATGAAATCATCCAGGAGACACTCTTGTTGAGTTTTGAGGTTTAGAGTTGGCCCCTTTCTTTCTGAACTCCTGATCAGAAGAGTTTGGGTGCAGCTGGATCCAAACTTAGCCCCAGGCTTGGTCAACAATTTACGTCTAAAAGATTATTTGCACAATCAATCCGAGATGCAACTTCACAACGTTTGCAAAGTTTCAGCATTCAGTCACTTATCGACGCTTCTTTGTGAGTAAGGAATCTCTCAACCTCAAGGAACAAATCTGGGAGTCATCTCTACTCAAGGGGAGACCCTGGTATGCTGCCCACTGCCATGAAAGAGAGATGAATGGCTCCTGGGCTATGCCTGTTCATGGGGTGAGTTATTTGACTCATAGTAATGTTTGCATACCAGCTGTACTTTTGCTGGTACGTCCTCAATTAGCCGTTGGCTGTTGTGTTGTACCTCCTTGTCATGGTTTTATGTACAACAACAATTTGAGCTGGATGCAGCCATCACAACATCCATCACTACTGTCACTGGTGATTATTGCTTAAGCAAGCTTATGAGTGAAGGGCCAGGTTGGGGTGCAGAGGGAAGTACACTGCCATTTTGGGCTGACAAGTACCTCACCCAGCATCAGGACCTGCAGTTTTCAATTCATGCATCACCTTCTAGAGATAAATTCTAGAGATAAATTAGCTGAGTATGAATAGCGATGGTAATTCTCACAAAAATAGCCAGCTCTCCAGTAAATAATCGAAATGTTTCTCTAAATATCTTTTAATTATCCTTCTGAAGAGTGAAAGTAAATAAACACCTAAGTACCTAGGTGCTAGTGAAATTACTATTTGGACTCACATTGTGCAAAAGAGATCTCTAGCTTAATTTTCTCTAAAGACGAGATTTGGATGCCTGCAAGTTGGCCACTGATTCTGTCCATCATGTTATTTGGCCAATTTCACTCAAATTTATTTTAAAGGTGGAGCTCTCAAAATTTTGTTTTCTCTCTTCTTTCTAAAGCCATCAGCCAGAAAAAAAGGCATTTTTACTGCTGCAGCAGGTACAGCCTACTGGGAGGCTGAGTAAGGAGAGGCAGATCTAATTTTCCATGCTTTAGTTCATTTTACTTGTAAGTCAGTTAATTAAAAAAAGTTACAGTAACTTTTCATCACTAGTCCTAACGCAAGCCAAACACTCATCCTCCACAGGGCTGTCACTCCAAAGTCAAACCTTACAGCTGTGCCATCTCACTTTTAAGCATGGACTGACAATGAGTTTTCCCTGAAGGTTTCTCTAGAAGAGGGGACTCAGTGCTACTGCTACATCTTGCCATTGCACCCAAGTGTCCTTATTTACTTCCCCTTGAAGGAAGGCAGCATTTTCTGTGCCTTTGCTCAACTTTCCTGTTTCCTGAGCCCTAATCTGGACATAAAGCCAGTCCCTGGCTCATCCCTCCCCTTCTTTTTCTCAGGAACTGTTATGAAAATTTCTTGAGTCAGCTGTGTGTGCAAGTCTTCCTGTGGTTTTAGAAACAGCAACAGTGAGGCAACATTTAATTTGTTGCTTCTAGTTCTCAACCTTGAAAGAAAAGATGGTAACTCTTAATTGTGGTACACTGTGCATATGCTCCACGGTTTTCTCTGATTCTTGGTGCCCAGGGGCCTGCAAACCTAACCAAACGCAGACACAAAGCACCTCATGTATTTAAGCCAAACCACATTATAAGATGTTTGCATTTTGTAGTTCCTGTGAATTCGGAGAAGTTATACTCTATTGCTAGGAATTGTTAACCATAGGTTCAGAGCTCCTGAAGCTAATGCATACAGATACAAAGGATTGCAGGAATGCTGACATATATGCAGTGGTCAGGGCAATTACACAGTGAAGGATACACAGTGATATTTTTTAAAAGGAGCCTAAAGCTGTCCAGATCGGTCATGTTGCAAGAAAGAGGTTGCAAGATTTGATTTTTAGACCTCATTCCTATTTTTAAAAGTTATGCCGGAACTCAGAGGGGTTGTCTGTTTGTGGACTAGATATTTTTTGTTATCTAGCACAGGCTGTGGAGTACAGCAGAGTGTGCAAGGGTTCTGCACTAATCTACAATGGCAGGTTTATGTGTGAATGTTGGCAGGAGTTAAGCTCCTGGGTGAATTTTGCAAGGCTACAAATGCTCACTATTGCTTCTACCTCAAGTTTGACCATTCTCCTGTTTCCCTATCCCTCCTCCCTTCCCCTTCCTGACCATCGTTTGCCAAGTCTAAAGCTGTCCATGTCAGAAGTAAGAGCTATAATGGTCTGTGCTGCTTTATAGCAGCTTTCGAGGAAGCTGTGATGATAGGAATACAATGAACATTGGTCACATTCTAATTAACCTCAGGAAAATTGCTATCAGGAATGCAGAGTGTTCCCTTGGAAAAGGTACTTTAAATGACTGATTGTGTGTTTGTCCATGAAGCTTTTATTGACCTACATGACAGCTTTGGGGAAATCTTGTGGAGACTGTTCTTGAATAGGTTTCCATCAGAGGAGGAGTGTGAAGCCAACTCGGATGCTGAGAGGCAGTCTGTTGCATTTAGGAAATGTAGTGAGCAGCCATACAAGAGGGTAAAAAAAAAAAAATGGATGAAAAGATGAAAAAAGGAAGGCTTTTTGCTTAGCAGCTCAGAGGCTTAGGGGCACCTCATCCACCAGAATCCAGCAAATTCAAACTGAGGAGTCCTTAATCATCTCGCACTAGTGAAAGCTTTTCTGCACCAGAGCAATCAAATCATATTGCTATGTATACTGACAGAACTTGGTAAACTGTTTAGGACAAGCTACAAAATGAAAAACTGAGATGAATTATCAACAGACAGTTATAAGGTGCAACACTGCAGCTTGTCTGCTGCTCATGATTTTTTTAGTGTTGATTTGAAAAACCTCTCCAGCGTGATTTTGAGAAGTCCCTGTTGAATACATCACAGGGTGGTGTATAGCATTTTCCTGTCTTCGGGCTTGAGATTCTTGTTTAAAATGGAATTTCCCCTTCCTCCTCATTCCAACCAAGAGTTAATTTGCTCCCACACCTCAGTTTGTGTGAACAGATGCCTCCATCTCTGAGCTCACAATTGCTGGCTGGGAAATGATTCAGCTACTAAACATTTATAAGTGAGCAGGGGAATAATCACTGGGCGTTGCTGACATCTGAAGAAATAATCTTGTGTTCACCACTTCGCTAGCAAATGAGAAGGGACAAAAATAGAGGTCCAAGCTGTCTCAGTGAGGGGCTGCATGAGAAGTATCTGCAGCGAGGAGTCATTGAGCAGTACCATAGGTGCTCCTTGCTGCAGACTTCTGATGCAGCACCACTGAAACAGTAAGCCCTTCTGCACTTAGTGCTGGAACAAAACAGCCAGATAACTTGCAGCATAGACGGTATTGCTGAATTCCAGTGAAGTAAAAGTGCTAGAACAACAGGCCAGACTGGTAGATATCAACATGGCCTCTCTGTCTTCCCCTCATGGTCACATCCTGACTCACCCCACAGTTCCTATCTAGGAAACTGCAACAGATATGAGGAGAACAATAACACTGATAGAGCAAATTCGCAGCTGCAAAACACAGTTTTTCAACAGAATCACAACCATAAGCCGATTCATGCGGATGAGCTTTTCATTTCGTGGTGTGACAGCTGTGCATGGCCATCTGGAATGTGGCTGATATTCACATCACTGCTACCATTGCTGAATGCACCACCCACCACCTCACATCCACTGTTTGGTCTCCAGAAATATTCAGCAAGCATTGATAAATGCCAATTGGTGCCATTTTTTCACACATGAAAAAATTCAATTCCACACCTTTAATTCATTTGCACTTCCATGTTAGACACCATTCTGTCAGATTTCCTCTCTGCTGCCAGCTGTTGCACAGCAACAAAATGTAACAGAATATTGGCAGAAAGGTTCAAGATCTACTGCCATACCACCAAACATCCGTCTCTGATGTTGTGGGAATAAAATAGGAGGCACTGCTTTCAGAGCAGCCCTTGAAAATGAGCAGCATGGTCACTACTGTGGCAAATGGATGGAGGCACTAAGGATAGGGGGTGGACATGAGGATTCGATATCTCTGTACTTGGGGGAGTCTGTCTGTAGTGCAGCCAAACTCTGCTACTGAAGTTTTCATGAAGAAACTAGAACCAGCAAACAAACAAACATACAAACAAACAGAAAAAAAAAACTAAAAACAAAAACAAAACAAAAAAAAACAGAATGGTCACAAACATTCTTGCTTCACCTTATGTTGTTAAAAAAATATCTGGCATAAACAGCAAGTTTTTAAATCTTAAATAAGTTTTTCACATGCAGTAAATACATCAAATTTAGTTCTAAGTATTCAGAAGTTCGTAGCTTGAGTAGTTTCTTAATCACAGTAGCTGAAATAATTTTTTAATAATTTCTTAATCTGTGTAGATGCAGTCTCTTTGTGATTAAACTGTGTTCAGTTTCATAAATAGAAATGTGGGGATTAAAATCTTACACAGGTATTAGAGGAGAAGAATGTCAGTTTCCTGATTCTATCGCTGAATCTGAAGTACCAAAGGATGAACTTATTGAATGGCCAAAAATAAAACAAAAACTTGTGCCAGAACAATAACACCTCTGCAGCACACTGACTACTGCCTTGTCTTTTGTATTCTCTCCACTGCAACAATTTGTTTAAAAAAAAAAGGCAACTCTAGTTAATGACACAGGGTCTTAATGCAAATTTGTTGTCCCCCAGACTAATAGATCTAAATTGCAGAGTCAATCATCAAAATAAAAATCATGAACAGACTGTTGCTCTAGTTCCAAATTCCTTTATCTCTATGATGGGCAAAAATTCCAGAATACTGGAACCCCATATCTATATCTGAAGTTCTTCATCACCTCTAAGCCTTAGTATTTTCATATACCGTACAAAGAGTGACCAGAGTTGTGGAAGATGATTCCAACATTTGCTGCTAGGCCCAGGTGAGAATTTCTACTTTGAGGATGTGTTGAATTTTGAATAGTCTTTGTCTACTCTGAAGGTGAAAATCCATTATGTATGTATTTTGTTAAGCAATAGATATTAACAGTGATCTGTTCACTGAACAATCTTTTGCCCCTATATTGAGAAATGGATTAGCACAGAAATTAGAAAAGTTGTTCTACTATACAGGTTCCACAGAAGAATTCCCTCTGTGATCAGATAGATAGTAATGAATTTTGCCACTCATGTACTTCTGAGAGGTATCTACACAAAAGCCTGTTTTGTATTACAATAGCATAATTATTTGAACCACAATGATACATTTCATGCCTCATGCAAAGCAGCCTGTAGCAGTCTTCATATTAGCAGATGGTCCATAGGAATGAAGTTCTATTTCTTTTCAAAAACAAAAAAAGTGTTTTAAATTGAATAACGATCATCACAAAATCTCATTTTTAATTCATTCAAAAAAACCAAGCACTTTTAAGGAGTAAAAAATTTTACCCCTACCTAACCCCTCTTGACTGCTCATCAGTTATTTGTTCGTGTAAATTGGTTTATGATGATGGCCCTCAAACTATTTTCAAATGAAATAAATGACAGGAGTAAATATTGGCAAGAAAGTGACATGGACATATCTTACCACTATAAGCAAGTATTTTGGTTCTTGAGTTGCTAAGGATGGCTCTGTCATGCTAAAACTGCTTATTAAATTAGCACTGAAGATGCTTAATTTAAAAACTCCTCTAGCTGGAAGGAGTTATCTGTGAGGAATCAAAAGAGGTCAGTTAAATTAAAAAGTGTGTAAATCTGTCTTTCATCCTATCAAAATATATAAAAAATGATAATTTTGAATGAGAGTCACTATATGCTCCACCACAGAAATGAAGATAACTCTGTTCATAAAAAATGAAATGAAGAGGGGAAGGCAATTGTAGACAAGCTATGGAAAGTGAATCACTGTTGCTATTGGTATCCCACAGAAAAGAACTGCTTTGTTTGGATAGTAGTTGTAGTGATGGTGGGAAAAGTAAAACAAAGGTATAATCAAAGACCACACTTGGACAGGTTAGTCTGGACAGCTGAATGCCAACAGACTGATCTGGATAAAATAGATTAATTCTACCTGCAGTAGATAGTGGTGAACTTCAAACAGTTGCTCTACACGATGACCTTGCCTGCAGCATTGAGTCTTCACAAAAGGGGTAGAATAAATTTTCAAATTTAAATACCTTAATTTAGGTGTCTAAATGTCAGCTGGATCTCAAGTGTGGTTAGTGGAAAGTCAATAAATTCAGGCTATGGAGCCTGAAGAACTATTCAGTAGACCAAATACAATTATCTGTTTTAAGATGAACTTTCTAGACTGTTCACGTAGCTACACAAGAGTATTTTAACCTGGAGCTAAATCAAATTCCAAATTGTCAAAATTAAGGGAGGAGGTGTAAGTTAGAGGGAAAGAGAAGTCAAGAGAGGAAGGAAGATAAAAAGAGAGAGGAAAAGAAATGCTCATAATTTTTGTAAGGACTCAGAAAACTCTTCAGAGATAATCCAAAACAATGACCTGTGCTCTGAGTCTGGAGGCACTGGTGTGGAACACTGCACCCCTGGGAAACAGACACTAAGGTTTCCCTGCTGGAGGTAATACTCCTTCACTTTTCCTCAAAGAATGGCAGAAGATAGGTGTCTCCATGATACCATCTGTCCTTGAAAGTCTCTATGTACCTGGCCAGCCTCCAGCCTATAAAGTGCACTGTATTGAGTTAGTTTCCATATGAATTTATTAAATATAGTCAGAAAAGCCACCCCACAACTGGTCCATGCACACTTCTGCATATTTTTAAGGTCACTTCTGAATAATACAGAGCAGAATTAGATATATTTACTGTATAAGTAAGTCTGAGTGAGATATTATCAGTGTTCAGGTATGTGGTGTTTCCTGCATTCCTGGGAGGAACTCTGTAATCATTTTCCTGGACTATTCATGTACCAGCTGAGGTGTTCTGCTATAGTTGCTATCTTATGGTTGTCTGGACAGAATTGGATCCTACTCACTTCTTCCTGATGAACAGACTTCCTTACCCAATAAGCCACAATACATGCTTCAGTATTACACTTATGGTCTTTTGCAGCCCTCAGTGATTTCATGAACTGACAGTCCAGCCTAGATCTTTTAAGTGCCAATACAGAAGAGATCCTGAGCAGTGTGCTTGCCCAAGACCACATCAACAACAGTGTATCAAATTCGCAGGTCGCACCATGCTGGGAAATACTGCTGATGTGCTAGAGAACAGAATTAGAAATAGAAATTAATTTGAAAACTTTGATGAACAGAAGACCCTCTTTGCAACGGCACAAGATATGGAAGTGCAAGGTTAGCCAAAGCAGAAATACTGGAACATACATGAACTGCATGAGTACCAGATTCTCAAGGAAAAATTCTGCTAGTGAATTCAGAGGGTGACAAATTGAGCAAGAGTCAGAAACATCACTCTGAAAATTTAATAGTATATTTGGTGTTGGGGTATGCTTACAGGAGAAGAGCCTGAGAGCCACATGAAGTAACCCTAGATTGAACTGGCTGTGGAAGTTTAGGTAAGATTTACTCAGGATTTATTGATCTTCTCTAAGCAATGAAATCTTCCTTCCTCTCCTGTTTAAAAGAGCAAGCAGATGAGGAGAAAAAAAAAAGGAACAATGACAAATTCTCTGCACTGCACATAGTATAGAGGAAGGAGAAAGACAGAGTTATTTCCTCATTTACAATCAAACTGATTATGACAGTTCAATCTAACTCTCAATTCCCTTTTTTCACTTTGGAAGGAAAAGCATAGAGCCTCCTTTCACATCACCAGATGGAAGCAGCAATACAAACATATGAACATTGGCCTTGAGTCAGTTTTGCTCTACCCTCACTGGAAGGAACTGCAAAACTCTCTCTGACTTGAGAGGAGCAGACCCAGAACAATAGGTTACAGCGTAAACCTTTCCCAACATATTTGCATGGCTGTATAGTCAAAGACTCTCTTCAATGAGGTTATTAATTTATGTCTTCTCTTATTTAATTAATTCATATAAACACTCTAACAGGATCTCAGTCAAACTCCAAAATCTGCCAAAGCCTTTCCTCCTTGGCAGCCACAGCTGAGAGAAGGGTGCTCACTATTAACTTTCCCATGGTCACCCATAGCCACCGATGTAGTCCTTGTTATACCAGAGCATGACACAAAGCCATATCAGCCTCAAATGGCATGTAAACTTTAATACTTTTTATCTCAAACTTTTTATTTACTTATGCTTGGCCCATCCAAGCTTCATCAGATTAAAACAAAATAAAAATTAGATGTGTAAATTTGCCTCGCTTGCCTTTTCTGCTAGTTTGAGTCTAGCAAACTGGTATAATAATATGACAATGTTTTCAAATTTGTGATAGTATTATACAGTGACACCAGCCTCACAGCAAAGGTCTCTATAGTGTGTAAGCTGTAGATGCTACTCAGCCATCTGGGGTGGCAGGAAAGGAACATCTAAAGAAGAAGCAAATTGCATCTTCTGTTTGCAGCCAGCCCACATCAGCCTAGCAATAGCGGGCTGGAAAGCAAATTCTTCTGAACTGCTAAGAAATATGTGATACAACATCTTTTAAATGAGGATTCAAGCTGGCTCAGCAGGTCTTGCAGCTACACTGCTTCCCCACATCAGGCTCCTTTCTATATCTTTTTCTTACGGACTCATCCTTATAATATTTTCCATGAAACTAATAGTGGTAGGAAGAATAGTAGACAAAAGCTTTCTCCTGGAAAGAACAAGGATAATATAAGTGTGGAGGTAATCTTCCTTATTTAGAAAGGAAAGCTCCATCAAGCACATTTTGATTTAAAAAATGACTGATAACTATCATAAAAATCATTGTAAAAACACCCAATGTGCCTGGACATGAAGAAGGCTGTGAGCAGAACTTGGGAGACTGGGAAAAAAAAGTGTGTCTTGTCAGCACTTATTCCCTGTTGTTTTGAATCCCTAAGGAGCAATAACTGGGATTTAGTCTCCTGAGACTGACAGGTCCAGTGCACATAACAACAAGGACTATTTATTTTTTTCTTTTCCTAAAAAGTGGTAGCTTATCTTTCAAATGCCTGAACTTGGACTGTTCTGGTTTCAGTTCGTGAACCTCAAGGGCCCTGCAATCATCTGCAGAGGTAGCAGCTTGATTCATTAGGCTCACATAAAGAGATGACAAGCTGGGGTGAGCTATGTAAAGTTTTATGATGCTTTGTGCAATGATGTAAAAGCAATCAAATGGAGGTCAGAGGAATATATAATGAAAGACTTTGCTGTCTCTTAGGTCCTTAGGAAAACTGCTGAGGATTTCTTGATTTCAGAAGTCATTCTGAAAAAGTAATTTTACTCCAGAACCCTATCAGAAGGCTTAAAAAAAAAAAAAATCCTAACAGCAGCTGTTTTTTGTGGAAAGATATTGGAGTTTGGAAAAATTTATTGCTTAATTATCTGTTATGGAACCCTCCCAATATGGTTATAGTGAGAGTCAGCAGATGGCACTGTTACTTATAGTGATAAAACTTCTTTTTACAGCTGTGCAAAGCTTGCTACCACTTTGAATAAATTCTGCGTTGCTGCTCATTTTCTAGTGAAATGTCCTTGGCCAAAAACTAAACACTGGCACCCTGCCTCATGTATCAAACCAAAGAAAGTGCTTGAGACAGATCTGGCCTTAGGGGACTGGACAAGTTCCTGAGAAAAGTACTTATTTTCATGCTGAGTATCTCTGCTGGAATATAAGGAGTAAATAAATGAGTAATTTTAAGCAAATAGTCAGACTTTTTGGACAGGGACTTCTCCTCAGCTGGAAATTTGATGCTTTCAAGGATATTGTTTTGTGGGGACATATGGAGTTCATCTTGGAGATTACGAGCACTGATGGAGAGGCTAGATGGGCACTATATTACCAAATGTGTACAAAGAAACCTGAGTCATGCAAACCAAGGGAGTGATTCAGCTCCAGTAGAAAATAATAATAATAATTAAAAAAACATGGATATCAAGTCACAAAAAGGCGGTAGTTGAGGTAAAGCTAAATAATTTTAGAGAACAAAGAGAAAGACTTGGTGTATGGTAATCGTTGAGTCATGGCCTAAACCACTGATTGAGCACCTGGGGAAAGGACCCAGTCAGCCTTGGGAGCACAGGTGAAAGCAATTCACCTGTACGATTGGAAGGGGTGGGGCTTGGCTGCACCTCCCTTAGACCTCTTTTAAGGGCTGACTGGCAGTGTGGCAGGATTTCTTTCTGGAGATCTTTTTTTGGCAAAGCTTTCTCCTGTGAGCCTAGAATCTTCTGATGTGGATGAGCAATCGCCTTCCCTTTCTTTATAGCGCTTTTCTATTGTACTGGTCCTTTTGTTATGCATTTCTTGTAACGCCTTTCCCGCTGTATTGATCTGTCCAATTGCTACATGTGGAAACAAGAGGAGACCTACTAGCAGAAAATTTGTGGAAGCATTTGAAAAGCTAGCAGCCACATGTGGACAGTTTTTGGGGCAGCGAGACTGGAGAGAAATTAAAAAGGCTGTGAGAGGTGTAGCAGAGGGACATGAAACTATGCCTGGGGTCAACAAACACCGGAAGGCCACAGGGTACTCCACAGCTGCTATTTATCCACAAAGAAGAAACACTATCTCTTAGAAAACCACTGTGGTCCAGTTTGAGTTATTTACCTTGCTGATACCATGGGCTGGGAGAAGCAGCACATTACAACTGGTAATTTTCTTGAAAATTTTATCTGTCTTCATTAATATTGCTTTTTCTCCTAAAGGTCTGGCAAGACCTCTGCTAACAAATTCCACTTGTTGATGCTTTGTTGGTGTTTCTGGGTGCTGTTATTACAGTTGTGACATCAGTCACTTCAGTCTGCCTTTTAAGACTGAATAGGCACACAGATGTGCAGGCACATTCTTGTCTCAGAATGACTGTTGTTAAAGTGAAAATTATTTTACCATTTGAGGCCACATACTACAAAAACAATGTTTATGCTTGGTGAAGAGAAAAGCTGTTTTCTAGTGGTTCTCATAAGGATGTTTCCATCTGACTCAAATTCACTTTAGCCCATGCTAATTTATAAAGATTCAGACTGTGCTGAAGGCAATTTAAAATTCAGTCAAGGCTGAGATCTGATAGAAATCCTCATCTCCTCACACCTGTGAGCCACAGCTGAGCCAGGTGGAGCAGAGCTGGGTGTGGGGAGAGCTAATAGGGCTCCCTCTTCCTTTCCTCTTTCATTTAAAAATATCTTTATTGGGCTGTTTTTCTTTCTGTCAGTTGTTGTCAGCATCTCCTCCAGAAGACGTAATGTACAGTCTCTATGCCCTGTGGAATTCTGGAGAGTGCATGCTTTCATCGGAGTCTTCACAAAGCACTCACAACAGGGTAAGTTTATTGGCAATTAAAAAACACAGAGCTCTAAAAATAACAGCCTATTTATAAACTATTGTGTTACCATAGTTGTCACAGTTTTCTCTAGTTTGCAAAACACACTGTGGGCTGTTTCTTCTTTTTTTTTTTTTAAATAGGTGCTGTTATAATGGTTGAGTTAGTTAATATTATGCTTTAGGCTCTTGGTTTTCTTAGGTTCTGCAGCCAAATTGTTCAACAGCTATGAAATTTATTAGATCAAAAGGACTAAAAAAAGCCTCTGAAAAATGCAGTGGGAGCATTAGCTATATTCTCAATCTGCCTGCAAAAAAAATCAGTTGTTTTCTTGTTATCTGTCCTAACTCTGCGATGATCAATATTTGCTCTGTCATTGATTAAGTCAGAGATGGACAATGATGGAAACTGGTAACTCAGACTAGACTGAAATACACAATAACAGGAATCCAATTACATTGCAAGTTTCTATTAATATTTATGGGTTTAGTATCCTCTGAACTAATATATATATTTTACATTCGCTTCCTTGTAATGCTTTGTTTAATGTCTAGCTGAGTTAATGAGAGAAGACTATGTCCACAGTATTAAGGAGTGGGAACTGGTTGTGAGAGAGATCTCTGAAGATTACTGAATTATGTGAGGAGCATTGCTGTGTAACATGCTGAACATATGTTCAGTAAGAGCTGCAAGGTTGAAGACCTGCAGAAATCATTTGAAAACAAGTCACTTGCATGGCTTCCTTCATGTGCCTTTAGGCAATTACATATTTAAATACTCAACATTTCTATCTTCTCTTTCAATGAACAAAGAGATACAGAATTCCTTTTAAATATCTTATTCAGTCAAACTCTATTTGGGGAATTGTATTCCTACCTCATTTTAGAAGTACACTATTCTTGTTGAAATAAATGCAATCTGTCTTGTGCGTAAAAAAAGACGACCACAATTCAGCATGGGAAGGAAGGAAGGTGGAAAAAAAAAATTAAATTAAAAAAGCAACCAAAAACTTACACAGCAAAGTTCTATTTTATATCATGATATTTCTGGGTTAATTTGAATGAGAACTGCAAGGTAATAGTGCTTAAATATTTCAGTGTCTTTTGGAAAATGTTTAAGGGAAGTGTGGAGGGGAAGTGTGACCTTAATGTGTGCTAGCTATTTGCTATCTCCTGGAGTACTGTGAATTTGGAAACATCTCAATTTGTACCACTCTTCTTGCTATGATTGGTTTCCAGACTAGTTTCTTTTATTGCCAGTTGAAGGCTTTGTTGGTAGCATCCAACTCAACCAGTTACTTAGTCTTTCATAATAGCTGCCAATCTATGGAGTGGAAAGTGAATATCTGAATGTGAAACCAAGTGAATGGTTGCATTACTTCAGTTAAAAATATGCAATTTTCCTTCAACTGATTTCTGGATCATTACTTAGTGAGCATAAAGAGTTTGGACAAGTTATTGGGTACACTAGGATTGTTTCAGATATCTCTGGAATAGTGTGAATGGTTCATGGTTAAAGCTAGCTTCCAGTTTAAAAGTGAGTCTTTAATTCATCTTGCCTTCTATGCCTTCCTTATATTTAAAGAGGGTAAAAGACAGCATCTGTAATAATGATGATACAAGAACTCAACACAAAGCTTCTGAATATAGGAGGTAACAAATGAGAATTTATTTCCTCAGCTGCAGAGGTTATCTCTACGTTGAGTGGTACTTGCCTAAGCATTCTCAAGGAAGATCTTGAACAGGGCCCATGCTTTTGAATTAGATTTTGCTGTTCTCTTCATATGTCTCTAGTAGGAATTGTTGCCTGCAGCCAAGACTATTGTCTCAGTGGAGCAGGCCTTTCTGGTAGGGTCCTGGGACACAGCAAAGCTGTCAGACATTTCTGCTTGTGTGAGGTGTGTAGGCCCAGGCCTGTGGCATGTATAGGAAGCATAACAAGTTCAGAGATCTTCAGAGGTAACTTTCATTAAGCCTCTGCTTAAACACTGGTAGCCCATTTATAGGCTTAATGTGGAATTTGTCTCATTCTGTCAACATCTCTGGTATGAACTTAAAAGAAAAATATTATTTGGATGCAGGTAAAGTAGAGGACCACGTCCTCTAAAGGATTGCTCAGGGAGAGCCTTCCTGAGGATTTTTGGTAAGAGCCTTTCCAAGATCTCTCACAGAAGTATTCCTGTTTTGTGATTTTTTTCAGACTCTTTCCCAGGGACACTGGTTCACAGATGTTCTCTTTCAGGCAGCCTTGTATCATCAGATTTTTTGCAAACCTGAGCCTAAGGACATGTGATCCTGAATCACTTCCACTGAAATGCCCTAGGATTTTTTTGAGACAAAAGCTTGGCTCATGGTGGCTTTTCTCAGAAAAGCAAGCAGAGGGGAGCTGTCATGAGCCATGTTTTGCTGCAGTGCTTCGTTGGTCTGTCTGTCTGTATAATTTCAAAATTGCTGATTCATATCCAGGCTTTGAAACTAGTGACTCCAAACATGGCCCTTTTCTAACTTTGGGAACATTTTTTCATGGTATGTAGATAAATGACATGTTAATGTAAATTGTCAGGCTCAGACTAGAGTTAATCGGTTTTGCTGTGTGGAAGGCAAAACAAGAAAATTCCTTCAAGGCTGTTCCTCAGATTTAGACATTAGCTCCAGTTGCATTCTCTCTGTTGCTGCCAAAATGTGAGCAGTGGTCAGAAAAAATTGTTCTTCAGCATGGGGGAGTCTAACAGCTAATGAGCAAAACCAGGCCCATCCCTCTGCAATCTAAACCAGTGCATGAAGATGGCTCTGAGAAAGCACTCTTCAAGCTCCCTCCTGTTTGCTATAGGTCTCACAGTTGGATACCCTAATTGAGAAAGGCTAGATGCATCACTAGTGAAAAAAGTCTCTCATCACTGGAATTTGCATACAGTAGTGTGACATTGTGCAGCCATGCAATAAATTGTAGTGCAGAGGCCTTGTTTCTGTGGTCAACTTAAAGAAGCTGACACAATATTCAGTAAGAGCATGGTATGGAAAGTTTACCTCAGAGGTATGGGTTTCTGAACTACTGCATGCCCACATGTGTGGGGTTTGCTTACATGAGAGGAGGTTCAAATCAGAATGAGAGAAACAAGAGACAAGTCCATTTAATTTTGGTTTGAATTTCACTGTGCTTTAGATAATGTGAGGGGCTCATCTGTTTTCCTCCACAATGCTGAGGACAAACTGTAACTCTGCCTTTAAGTGTTTCTAGTTATAGAAAGCAAAAATCTTGCGAAATCCCATCTTAGCTACTTACAAGTAAGATTCTGGATGGATACACCTGTCATTTATTCTAAACACAGCTAAATGTCTGATTAACATCTGTGTTTTTAAGCAGAGGTTAAAAAAAAACTGTTAGTGTCCTTTATATATACACATTGTTAAATGTGTATATTAGCTTAGCTGCCTCTGAAACAAATATGTGAAGATAAACCAGCTGGATGTGACAAATCAGTTTTTGGTAAATAATTCAGGTCATCTAAGCTGATCTCAACTAAGATTGGACTTATGTCCAGGTGCTAAACTTCCCTTTCCTGTGTTTTCAGGTCACTGTAATTTAATATTCCGGGATGTGTATGATTTACCAAGCAAGAAAACCTATGTGTTATTGAGACTGATAATTTTAAGATGCCGCTGAAGGATACAGGTTATCATCTTCTGAAAAACAAAATTAATGCAGTATATTCATTCCTGAACTGGAGAGTTCCTTATTTTCTCTCTTACATAACCACCCACATTTAAAAGGGTAGAAAAATAGGAAAGTGGAGAGAATAAAACTTTGTGCTTACTATTTTGGAGACAGTATCCTTGCCAGATGACTCAGAATTCAAGGTACTGCTCACTTGGCATTACAAACTGAAAGTCAAGTACTAACTTCAATAATGTGAAAGAGGAGACAAGACTGAATTGAAATGCATTGCGTGAAAAGTGAGGTGGACCTGTTTAGTTGTACCCTGACAACCAATACCACCACTGTTACATGCTCTTTCTGGGCATTCCTCCAAGAGATGCATCCTGTAACACAGATATGGAGCAAGAAAGGAAAAGCATGCCTAAAAATTGTAATAATGAGAGGAAGGAGAAGAAATTTCCAATGGTTAGTCTACTGGCTTTCTCCCATAGCCTGCAGTTAAATACTTAATGCTCTAGCTAAGTTACCTGTGAAGTTAGAGCTCTGACTGGACAGTATGAGGATGCCCTGAGAGAAAAGAGATTTTGGCATTATTTCACATTAAATCCTTGTGAATTAACTGGGGAAATGTGGTCCTTAGGAAACTGAGTTGAGAGAAAAATAGATTATCTCAAGATAAGCTGCTATCTGGATGTTGTTATCAATGTTTCAGCTTGAAAATAAGAGAACAAGTTGGATTCTTCATAGGTTGTTTTTTGGGGTTTTCTTTCTTTTTTTTTTTTTTTAACAAAGAGTGAAGGAATCTGATCTCTGGCCTTTGGATGTGCAGTAAAAATCTTTGAATTCACTGGGTGTTTTTGGTCAGTAAGCTTAAACTGGAACTACAGGGGGAGAGATGGAATACTAGTAAGAAAATCTAAAAAGATCATGAAATACTGTCTTAGCTGGGGAGATGTTTAAGAATAGGAAAAACATCAGGAATGACAAGAACTGAGCACATGCTATGTAACTTTCTGAAGTCCTCTTCAAATTTCTTGTTGTATAGTGCAGTAACTACTCATGAAGGATACATTTGAAAAGCCATGCAAGTAGTACGTTTTATGGGAAGTTAACTTCTAGTTAGCTGAACCAAAAGTGAAGGCTGCTTCTCTGAAGAGATTGGAGAATACTGAATTGATAATGATGTACTGAGTAATTCTTTTCTACTGCACCATCAAATTAACATGATGGCATCTGTCAGCCATATGCCATTCCAGTCTTTCCTGTCCTGATTTCATTAGTAGCACTGGGCCAGACTGGGCAGAATTCCTGTTTGTGTAGTCAGGTGACCTGTCTCATTAATGTCTTCTTGCTTTCTGTTTTAGTGAGTTTAAACTCAATAGTATGACATTTCAAAATTATGTACTTCAAGAGTTCCTGGGTGGCAGAAATAAAAATGCACTGTTTATTTTCAGTCTCCTGCCTCTGGCACCTTACAGAGACCATGTTTATGCTGTGTTCCCCCTGTCTTGTTTGTTCTGTACCATGTCTCACACAGCAGGGCTGCAAATCCTAGGAGAAGCTGCTGTAATACAGACAATGGTCTCAGCTGACATGAATATGAACTCTGTGTTTTGTCTGAAAATAATTATTCTAGTGAATTGATCCCTAGTGAAGTGATGGCTTGACCTTCCTATGCTGAATTATTCCCTTAGAAAACTGTGGGACACATGCAGGAAGCTGTTTTTTGTAAGGCTGGATGATGGTTCAGAGATATGTGAGGTGATTGTTCTCTGGCAGAAAGAAAATCTCAGTGACACAGATATGGTAATAGACCCTTGCTGCTTTAATGAAAAGGTACCTAGATGCTGCTGTGTTAAGAAAGCTATTCGGACGAAAAGCTATTACTAATACAGACAACTAAACAATCTGGATATGAGTGCAGTTTTGGTATGTGGATGAGGGCTGTTGTGTCTGAAATAGTAAATAATTATCATGTGTCACTTTATCACCTATAGCAGAAATGCCAAGTCAGGGCTTGAAATAGTGATTGAGCACCAGATGGGAAGGCAGGGCCAGCCCAGGGGAGCTCAGGTGCATGCAATGACCCTGAGTGACTGGAAGGGGTGGAGCCAGAATCCATCCCTTCCCAGACCTCATTAGGGGCTGGCAGTGGAGACAAGGGTATCTTGCTGGAGATCCCTGCACACTTGAGGCCTTCCAAAGCTGAGCAAGTTGCTACCTTTGGGTCTATAGCTGCCACATTTGGACGTATCCTCACCTACTGCAGCCTAGGATTTCAGCTACTATACTGTCATTGCTATGCTTTCCACTGCATTGCAATCACCCTTCTTAGAAGGTGTCAGTTCTTAGACTTTCTCCAGATGTTTTACAAATTACATTCTGTGCCCCATGAATATGAGCTAGAGGTCTTCAGGTTCCTCTTCCTAATAATACTTTATTCAGCTGGGCGACGGAGCCATTACCCTGGGAGTGTTCCATAGCTGTGAGCTACAGTTCAGGCAAGGAATAGCATTCTGGTTTTTAAACACTTGGCGAGTACTGGGAAGAGGTAACAGGAGTAGAAATTGAGATCTACAAGAAGCAAAGTGATGTGCTGTTGCAGAAATTATATAGCACAGAGAATTTGTGTTTACAGTAGTACTCAGAAGGTTCAAGTCATGCTGTATTGAAGCACCAACTCCACAGGTGGAAGAAAAGAGTTTGGATCTAGCTGAACCTCTTACTGTGGAGAGTGAAAAACCCAATGGCTTTGTCTCCATCCTTATTTTTAAATTCTATTTACTGAAGGGGCTGCTTTTTCCAAAACTGTGGTTTTCTTATTTTAACATTCAGCATAGTTGTGTTTTTTCAGTCTTCTCACATTAACTTTACAGTAAAGTTAATATGGTAGAATGACTTGCATGTCAGAATCTGTCAACATATTTTATTTAATAAAAAAATAGAAATATTCCACTCAAAAGAAAATGAATGTTCAATCATATCAAAACTGATCCAGCTGATATGGAGGTGAGCTATTTTTCTTCAGGGTTATTGATAGAAGAAACTTAGTCTTTACATGTACTCAAAACTAATTTCATATTTCTATGCTTTCTTAACCTTCACTACCACTTTGGTAAATTCTTTTTTCTGCATCAAGACTCAGGTTAAGAGAAGAGTACAATCCTTTCCCAGAGCAGACTGGATAGGACAGGATAGAATAGTTCATTTGAAAGGAATGTTCAGAAATCGCCTACTCCAACTACCTGAGTTCTTCAGGGCTAACCAAAAGCTAAAGAAAACTAATGAGGGCATTGTTCCATGCCCATCATTGTTCAAGAAGCATTTGAACATCTGCCACCTAGCTAAGAAGCCTGTTCCAATGTTTGGCTAACCTCGTGTAAATAATTTTCCTAGTGTCCAGACTGAACTTTCTCCTAGCTCAATCTGTTTATGTGCAGGCTAATTCTTGCTTGAGCATCCTTAAACTCTGAATGGAAATGGTATGTGTTTTCTGTATTGTTCTCTACTTTATTCTTATTTAATACTTTGTTTTAATTTTGTTTTAATACTAAATTTGTTTTAATACTAATTTGTTTAAATTTGTTTTAATACTAGTTTTTTTCACTAGGAAGAAAATGCTGTCTACCAACTTTGGCTTGTTAAAAATGTATGTTTGTTTTAATAAGAATGCCTTCCCCCATCCACAGCTGTTCTGACTTCACAAGACCAATTCATTTCACGCATGGGTCTTCAAGAGGGTTTGTAGGAAAGCAGACAGGGATACTAGACAGATGTTTTATATCAATAGATCACATGATACCCATCTACAGCAGAAGGAAGTGCACTTCAGGATTGTTGCTCATCTCTTCTTTCTATGCTGCATGCCATTGATAAACTATTCACCATGGAGCTATCCTCTGGGGTAGGGTGGCAGCTTCTAGTCTTTGTCTGGCCTTGCAAGCTTTGGATGCACAGCATATGACTTAGGAAAGTGTTGCCATTTGGGGAACAACTGAAAAAGGGGAATTAGAAATTCCTTCAGTATAAAGGATGAAGTATGTTGCATACTGTTGATAAGTAACTTCAGGTTCTGCTGTGCACACTATTTCAAATGCAGGGATAACAGGAGATGGAAGATGTTCATGAGATGGATGTTGATTCTAGAAACATGCCTTCATAACACCTTATGTCTGCAAATACTGGAATATTTCCACTCTTCTACCCTTTTATGGGTAATACCAATGGGGTAAAATTGGTCTTGTCTCATATACCCATAGCTCTTCCTATCCTGTAATGATTGCAGATGATGTGGCAATGGAGATAACTAAGAGGGCAGTTTCAGGGCCTGAAACAATGCAATCTGAGAGTGATATTCTGGTTTCCTCAGATAATTTTCAGGGAAGGAACAGAAGGTTTAAGCAACAGGGCTTATCACAGTATTTAAAGAGAAGTTCTTTGCTTTCTGCTTTTGCATCTATCCTGCCTTTTCTCATGCAGGAAAGTCCTGTTTTCCCTTGACTTCATAATAGGATGTCCATGTGCAAATTGGCCTGCCAGTGGTCACTGGAACATCTTTGATTCAGAAGCACATCTGAGTTCTTGGTATATTGCAATTTGGTTAGACCATGCTAACAAACATAAATGCATCATTTCCATGCACCAGAAAATTCTGAGAATTATTTAATTAATGAGACAGCACCAGTATTTCCTTTCTGAGAAACTTTTCTGGGTGTTCCTGGAGAGCTGCAGTGAAATGACAGAAGCTATGCTGTTATTTAGCTACTGAAATCTGATAGCTTACTGCCAAGAGAAAAGCACACTGAAACAATTATCTTTAATTTCACAAGATCCTTCTTTTCAAGTCCCTTCATCTGTTACATGCATGCTTTTGTAGAGTCAGTATTCAGATATGTGGTATCTACTTCCTGAAAATCTGTCAGTTGTGGTAAAAGAGTCCATATTTATTCTGAAATCCAGATAAGCTGTTCTTGAGTTATATTTTGTAAATATCTGTCTAGAAGTGGGGTGCTGTAACTCCTCAACATAGTATAAAAGTAGAAGATAGGCTGCAGGGTCAGAATAAAGAGACATCTGGTTTACTGTCTTAACTTCTGTGGTGACTACAAGTAGATGCATGTGGAAAAATGAATACAGCACAATCACAGGTAGTCCCTGGTATTCTTCCAGTTTACATCTATTACTGAATTGGGAAATGTTATATAATAAACCTTTATCCTCTTTTTTTTTTCTGGACCTGGTTTCAAAAGGCTTTAATGCTGCTTTTATTACTTTTTTTTTTTTACTGGCAAAGAGGCATACAAGCTTCCTTTTTCAACTTGTTCGTGAGTCCATGGATTCTGTAGACTTCTACCATATTGCATTTTGGTCATCTCTTTTTCTGTGAGAAAAGTCTCACATCTTTGCTCTTTCTTCTCACTTCTGAATCTGGTCCAGACTCTCCCAAGAGTGTTGGGGGAACTTCTCTACACATAACATTAATGATACAAATGAATCATGGCATAATGATTGTCTCATTTTGTTCTGTTACCCTACAGTGTCTAAACTTAAGGTTTTTAAGCATTGCAAATTATTGTGCTTTTGTTTTCATGGAACTTTTTTATTCCATTTATATGGTTCTGTCTGATATTCCTACTTCTGTAAGAGTTCCAAGATACTGCTTCTGAGTGGTAATTGGTCTGCTCAGTGGTAAGGTCTATCACTTATAAGTGAAGCTGAGGTGGTGTTTATTCTTTTGTGTATCCTTAATCACCTACAGTGGATTTCCCATGCTTCTTTATTATCCAGACACTCAGCTCTCAGATTCTACTGTATTTTCTGTTGACCCTTTACAAAAATTCCTCCCTGTGCTATTCAGCCCCACTCGTGAGAGTGAGAACTAGCGCAGGCCTAGGTCCAAACAGTGGCCTGCAAGAAATGACCACTGACTTCAAGCTCTTATTTTCTGCTTCATTCAACTGATAAATTATAATTGCTCATACCTTCATCTTTTGTTATCATTGCTTTCTTTTCAAACACTTTAATAAGAATACCATTGGCAAAATAAAGTACCACTCTTATCCATAGCAATCCTCACTTTCTTCAAATGCAAGTTTGCAAGGGCCTGATTTGTCTTAAAACCACATTAACTCCAAATTGATCATTCAAATGATTATTAACTTTTAATTAAAAATACAGCCATCTTGCTTATTACAAACACCAGACCAAGAGGTCTCAGCTTCATTGAAACTTATTTAAAAATTGATGTCACATTTGTCATATTTTTTAGGTACAAATGCAATGAGAGGCTGCATACTGTCCTTGATAATTCAGTCATTTCATCCTTGAGTTCCTTTGAGCTCCTGGGTGAACACCATCTGGTCTTGGCAATTTCATTAAGTTAGTTTTGTTTTCCCCAGCTTGTTCCATAACCTATTCTACATTCACTTCAATTTCAGGTGTATTTTTATTTCAACTGACTCTATAATCTTGAAGAGGCTTTCTGCTCCTGGTGTACTTCCAAGTAAATTTATTACTGCTACATTCTAACAATTGTGACTCAAATTATTTTCATTTTCACTCTGTATTTAGGCCTTGATCTGCAGAAGTTCATGATTTTTTTTCTACTCACCTCACTGGACTCAGCTCCAGATTTCTGAGGGCTGCCTTTGTTAGCTTGCTATGTAGCAATACTGAACTGCTTTTGCTCCTTAAGACTTTCTCTGGAGATGGTGTATATTGACCCTGTGACTTCAATACAGAGGCTTCACATATCTCTGAGTATTTGGTTGTAATTCTTAGTTCATCTTCTTTAATGCTCTCTGTAAAATAAGAAGTTCATTATCCTGCAGTTAATTGCTGTGAGAAATAATTTTTCAGTTCTGAGTAACTGAACGAGGGTTTGTTGACATTTTACTTTGAAACTTGTTCTGGATATAAGCAATAATTATATACTCAGGTCCTTCATGCATTCCTTAATAATGAAGTGTGTATACGAGTAGACGTGTATGTATGTTTATACGTGCATATAGTTATGCACACAAATGTAGGTTGTGCTGTAAGTAATGCCTCCTATTTATTTCCGTGGAAACTACAACTGTTACAAAGAACACGGTAATGTTGATAGTGTTTTGTATCTGAGAATTTTGTGTTGTTTTTTTTTTAACACAGTCACCACCATTAGCTATGCATTTTTATCAGTGCTGTGATGAACAAGAGCCTGCATGCCATGCTTGTCAAAATCTGCATGTCTTGCCTTCCATGTTCTGTTGCCACTGCTGAAGCACACCACCCACTGCCTCAGTGTGCTTATGTCCATTGTTTGGTCTCCATCAAGGTTCTGCAAGTGTTAATGAATGTCAGTGGGTGCTATTTTCTTCCCACATGGAAGAATTCAATTCCACACCTTTGTTTCATGTGCACTTCCATGTCAGAGGCCATTCTGTCTAAATGCTATCTGTTACACAGCGACAACATATAACAGGATATTGGCAGGAAGGTTCAACTTCTACTGCCTCCAGCATCTGCCTCTGACACTGTGGGCCAACAGAATAAAATAGAAGGCATTACTTTCCAAGCAGCACCTGTATATATTAATGTTGTTTCCTGAATTGCATGTCTGTATGTGGGATTAGCTGACTAATTTTTGGTCATTTTTATTGCCTCGTATAAAAAGGGAGGTGCTGGTGAGCTTTCTCTATAACCCTATGATTTGTTTTGTTAAGTCTCTCTCACTGGATGGTAATAACTGCAGTGAGCAGTTTAGACAGCTCATAGTTGCTAAGCACCAAGCAGGCATTCAATAAGGAAAAGTGTGAATTTAAAAATACATGAGAAATTATTTTAATCCCTAACTGCATCACTTGCTTTGAAGTTATTTGTTTTTTATTACTCTGCAACAGGCAGCTGGAGTAAGTGGTGGTATAATCTGACCTTTACTTCCTCTGATAGTCTCAGAGCATATATTTAGGGGAGATCTTAACATAAATCTAAGGTTACTCAATGAGACTTCCTGCTTGTAGATTAAATATTGTATCAGATATTAAGAAACACAAGCACTATTATCAGCTAGCAACAATTCTGTGTGCAGGCATCCTGAAATACTCCTGTTTGAACTAAAATTGTTCTGTGCCTTTATATATTTGTAATTAAAACAACAGAAAGGTTGCATCTTCTAGGAGTTCAGATTTGTTTGTCCTTAAATCTTTCCTGTGGAAGACAACAAAAATGCCTAGAATTGAGATAAAGATGTGCTGTTGTCTTTCCAGCCTTGACATGTTTTACTTGTAATGCTCTGACCTTACTGGCCCATTATTGGCAAACATTATGATCTGTCTGTGCACTAAGTAGTCTGAATACAAAACTTTAGTATTGAAAAACAAGTCTGGAAAGTTCATCCACCAAAACTTTTTCTTCTGATTCTGTCAAAACAATCTCAGGAAGATCAAAACACAACTTGTGATAAAGTTGAAGAATCTTAGTTCATTTTTTTTCCAGCAAGCTCTCTTCTTACATTAAAGTAGAATTTCTATCACTGAATGTTTGAACCAGTTTTTAATGCTGTGCTCTACTGTGCCAGGAGAGTAGGCTGGGTGTCACACAAAGGACACCCACTGCAGGCACCCCTCTGAGAGCAGTGCTAAACCTAAGCAAATATTCCTGAGTCCCTCCAGCTACTGCTGTCATCTTAGAGGAGGGAATATGACTGTTCCCTGTAAACAAGTCTTGACATAGTATGACCAATACTTTCATGAATGTACGCTATATTATGTAATACAGTGTGTAGGCCTTCATAGAAAACTCATTTACTTCTCCCAGTCAAATATCAATTTATAAGGACTTTCTGAACTCTTTCAGTGGTGGCTGAGTCAGTACTTACCATTTACCTTGTACTACAATTTGAATATTTCTATAAATGTTGGTGCAAGGAGTAGTTCATTTTTTTTTTCAGCAAGATTGTTTAATTTCACATTGTGCCATAATGGCTTGCAGCTGTTGAAAAACTAATGTGCAACTATGCCACTCAAGTATGACTTCTGGTTAAGTTAGACTTGCCTACTCAGTTGTGGATGCACTAAATTTGAGAAACTCTTTTGACCAAGCTTCATCTCTGAAACTCAACTAAGCATGTTGGACATCTGTAGTTGATGCACAGGGGAAAGTGTTTCCAGTGTCTGGTTCCTCCCATATGCTGAGAATTTCTCCACCTGGATGTGACAGACAAACATCCTCCACAGGACAGTGTGTTTTTTGGTGGCTTTTCTTTTTGTCCATCTGCAAATAGCTTTCAGTTGGTTGTATAAAACCAGGGGTATAGCTGAATGACTATGATTGCTGTAGTACTTCAGTAGGATTAGCATATGCTAGTAGAGCAAGAGCCCTCTAGTTGTGTTTGCCAGCTGAATCATGTTGTTTAATTCAGCCTATTTTAATGCTATGCTGCCTTTTTAGTTTTGATCTGTGTGAAATCCATGTTACCCATTGCTCTCAACACAATCTACTAAAGGCTTCCTACATCTGGTTCTGTCAGCCTTATCAATATGCAAGTAGTTATTTGCCAAGTATAGAATGCCCAACCATGTCAGTATGTCTGGCTACTTCAAATGCATCATGGTTCAGCTTTCCTGAGCCATTTTTCTCTTCTCATAAAGCACTGAATAAGGTTCTGCTGTTCAAATGAATAGACTTCAAGAGTATTAAAAGTTTTAACATTTATATACAAGGACTGATAGCTAAAATATCTCTTCTTTACAAAGCAAAAAAGACAGCAAGTACTCATGGGCTGTGATGTTGAACGAAAATCATGGGATTTGGGAAGATCCCAAACTTTGTTCAAATTGAAAGGATCTGTCAGTGTGAACTGGTGGATTATGCACATGGTTAGAGGCTGCTTCTTGAGAAAAAGAGGTCAAATCATTTTTACCATGAGACATTCTAGAGGAGAAAAGAGTACACCTCATGGAGTCATATTTCCACTGATTACTTCTGCCATGTAAGTTTTCCATAAAGAAATGCATCTTGGCCTTGAATGGCAATACGTTGTTAGATTCTGATCGGTTGCTTCTACAATTTTACTTATCTCTTTCCCTCTAGACCTCGAGATATTTAGTGGTGAAATCATCTCTGCATGCCTTCAAAGTTAAAATGCTGCAAACAAGGCAATTGGAAAGAGTAGGCAGAATGTGTGCAACGTTTTTATCATAAGTACTTGGTTTCTCATGAACATGGAAATCTTTTCAGCCTCTTGCCAGTAGGGATTACAGAATCCGATATGATTGCTGCTTCCTCCTTGACACAGCACTAATACATTGGGAAAACCTGCAAGCACCTGAAATGTTAAGGAAGTTTCCTTTCTCCAACAATGGAAATCCAATGGACTCCATAGAACTTGTTGATTCTGAGGATTATCGTTCTTGCATTTGAGTTTTAACAGAGGTGAGGAATCATTACAAGAATGCATTTTTTTTTCTTTCCATTTCAGTATTCCCAACTATGTAAGAAACAACTTTTTGCAAATAGTTCTGCTGGGTGGGGGCTAGTATGTCTAATTACACTCTTTAAAAATTAAAAAAAAAATACATTAAAAAAAGCACTGAAACCCAAAGGGGACAGTGTCTGTAGTCTCCTCCTGTATAGAGCTGCCTCAGTAATGAGGCTAATTAACTGCAGAAAACCTCAAAAACAGAAAGACAAGTGTACAATAGTGCAAGTGAAATTACTGCGCAGCAGATGATATCATCTCATGCACAAGTACTGTCTGTGAGGCATGTCTAGTTAGTAAGATTTTTTAACACTCTTAATTACAAAGAGATTGCTGAGAAATTATTTCTATTGAGTTTCAGAAAGAGGCATTTCCACTTGCAAGTGGTAATTATGAAACATAATTATACTTAATTTAATTTACATGTAAATTAAATTGTATTTCAGTTGTGACTCAAGTCACTCTTGCAAGATTATTACTAAGTGGGAAGAATGAGTCAGACCTGAAAAGGGAGCAGACTTGATGAACTGACAATAAAATTCTAAATTATATTTCAAAATTTCAATTTTAACTAAATAATTGGTGTCATAAGTGCAAGACAGTTGAGAAGACAGCAAAAAGTTTGTATTGTAGATCTTTAATTTTCCATTCATATCTTTATATATTTGACATGAACAAAATCTGGCTTATTTTAACTCCTTTTCATGAGTTAATTCCTTTTAAATTCAATGGGTCCTACTTGGAGGATGTAGCTGGCCTGAGCATGGACAGCAGACAGCAACTAAGTTCACAGAATGCCCACTCACAAGGCAGCTTACACATCAGCATCTGGGAGCATATTATGTTTTCTCTCCAGTACACATTAAATCCAATAATAATCAGGGAAGAGGGAAAACGTGTTTTTATTGTTTTAAGCTCTTTCTTGATCTAATGAAACAAAAGCAAACCAACCTTTTGGATTTAGCATCTAATGTGCACATTTCCATTCTAAAGTTAAAGGAAATATACTCTCGTTAGCTGGTACTTTTTTGCCGGATGTCATTTTAATTAGTAATTAGAAGAGCATCTTTGCTCTTTTCCCTTTAGTTACCTCTTGAAGTTGCCTTGAGTGTTTGCCTTGTTTGCCTCCATTAGTGGATCACTCAACCTAGAACTTCTATAACATAGCTGCACTGATAGGAGAGCCAATTGCTTCAGTGATGTGTTGGCTTTGTATATCAGTACAATCTGTCAAACTGTTGTAGCCTATGAGACAGGGCTTGGTGAAATTTAGCTTGGCCTGTGAAAACAGCCCCATACCATTCATTCCACAGCAGTGTGGAATTGGGCTGTACAAAACATTTCTTTTTTCTCGGACTTTCTTTAATTGGGAAATGGTTATGGAAAAATTTCTTCTTGCTGTAAATTGGGTTTGTGCTTTGATCAGTTTGGACTCCCCGCTAAATAGCAGTTCTTTGTGGTGCTGGAAGACCATTACAGAGCTGCTCTGTGGCAAGGCCAAAGAGGATCTGACAAGCTTCTGAAAGTCTCTGTGTAAGAGGCATGGATATTGTAGCTGTTATTAACTGTAGTCACCGTGATTCAATGAAGTGCATTGTGTATCACTGATTTCCAGCAAGTCTTCATATTGTCTAATGACAAAATTTTCACAGGTCACCACAGTTTAGTTCTGGTTCTCACCTTGGTAAAAGGGGAGGGAGAACCTCTTGTTTTTAAGACATTACTGTGCAAAAAGATTAAGATGATGAACAAATTGCTTTTTCTAGGGACACTTTTTCATTTATGCCATCCTATTCATCTTTACACAATAGAAGACTGTATACATATTTTCCTCCTCCCTTTTTAGTGAGGAGAATTTTTTTATGTGGCATGTTCAATTCTTAGTCATTCTTCCTACTTCAATAAAATACAAGTACAGCATATATAACAAGGATACTGTATAAGAATTTAATTTCCTTCGGTCTTCTGGCTAACAGGTAAAATAAGAACCTGTTCTCTGTGCATCTTAGATAACATACCACTTAAATTTGTCATAAACTTGTTTTCAATTCTTTGTTTTTAGTGAAATATACATGGAAAAATACTCCCTTGCTTTCGATATCTTAAAGTAGGAAAAGTAGGAAGGAATTATAACATTTTAGTGTGGACTTCTAGCAAGCTGCTTTTATGGTTCAAGTTCTTAGTCTGGATGGCTCAGTATGCACAGGATCAGATTTCTCTCAGTTGGCAAGCACCTGCTTTTCAGTTAACAGAAGAGACAGTATTCAGTTCTTTTCATGTTTGGGTATTTTATATCCTGTGTTCCTACACTAACAATACTTCTCCTAATTGGAAGGTACCTGGGAGCTTGCTTGGACTAGAACTACGACTGTGAATCCCTAAAGTGACTTGCTTTTGCTGACCATTGCTTACACGTATGATAAATTTTCCCTGTCATTGGGAAATATTACAATGTACGAGTTGCTTTTAAATTGGAGATGCCATGAATATGGCAAAATGTAGCATAAAGAAATACATGTGTGTATACACATGTAGAGTTCTCTGTTTAACTTGCAGTTGATTTACTTTATGCTGCCAGTCAGAAGATGACTTAGAATTCCGTTTTTTTTCTTCCAGCATTCATCCCAAGTGAACATTCTTGAGTCTTACAGGCCTTTTGGCACTTAGGCTCTATGAGAAAATTGCTGTAGCAATCCAAATCATGAAGGCATTGGGGTATTCATTTGCTTCCTTCAGCTGAATGTGACACATGTGAACATTCTTAACAACATCAGTGAATAGAAATGTTTGCAGCACAGCAACCATAAACAGATTAAAGCTTCATTCTAAGCTTAACCACAGTTTCATTTTGTATTTGTCAGCACAGTGAAAGCAACAGTGTTTTTCTGTGCAGTGTGTCCAAGTTACTTTCAGTAGTCACCCTTCTCTTGTACATTCTTTGACCAGTACTGTAAGATTAAATTTATTTGTCCAAAGGCAAACTGAAGCTTTGAGTTGATCTTGTCTTGGTTTGGTTTTCTATTGAAGGTGAGAGCCAGTGTTTTTTTTCCTCACTGTTTTACCAAAGGAAGAGCTATCTGCACAAATGACAGGAAACAAACGAGTGTTTTGAGATAAATTATCTACTGGTGATAACATAACCATCCCCAGTCAACACTAATAATTTTTCTATTAAACTGACTCATACTGTATTTAGGGAAACAAGTCAAGAAGAGTGTTTTTTTTTTTTTTCTTGATGTACTTCCCAACAGCTTTATAGAGGAAATTGAATTCCTAATTTCACTTCAGTTGGTGCATATAATCCCACTGGTTTTCATTTTTCAGTATGTCCACTTTAAACCCATTGGAGATGGGATTTTGATACGTGTAGGGTTTTGCTAGTCTTAAATGACATTAAATTGAAGCAATGGAAAATGATTCAGAGTTTGTTTGAGGAGTCATATTGAATGCTCAGTGAGTTTTGCTCTATTTGCAAAAAAAAAAAAATCAGAGTTGGCACTTCAGCTCAAAAAGCAAGGGCAACTGGAAAAGCTTCATCTTCTATCTGTGCTAGAGAGCAGATGTTTAATTGCTCTCTATAGCACCTACTGATAGGAGAAATACTTTGTAGGACAGAGTTGATCCTGAGTGCCCACTTGTCCCAGAAGAATTGTGCCTCCTGGTATCAGACTCATGCACAATGTCTCTGCAGCTATGCAATTCTGCACCAGTATGCCTTCCTTTGGAAGCTCTGTGACAAAGCCAAACCTCTTCAACATTTCAGCAGCCACTGAAATGTTGTTTCCTTTTCTCTGTACTGTGTGGCACATTGACTGGGTATTCCTTTGTTCAATGCGACACAACAATAATTCCAGTTAATAGCCTGTTTCTGAAAGCCAAAGCTGTTACAATTGGATAAACTGAAATCTGTTTATTGTTTTTGGAGAGATTGATTTAAAGCTAAGCAACTCTTCACAGTTGTTAAGGAAGTATGTGAAGTGTTCTTTGTTCATCTTGCCACTTCACGGAGTAGATACAGAGATACTAAACACTTTCATAAATATTTCTGGGGACTTGTATTTTTTTCCTTCTTTACAGTACCCTATTCTTTTCCCCACTTTATAATAGAAGAAAACATGCTTAAATAATAGTATAAAAAGAATCATTCTATTTTGTGTAGTTTTGGGGTTTATATGCATTTTTACGGATAGAGACAACAGATGAATGGCATTATGATACTATCACGTTTATTCTTCCTTAAATGATTTTGCTATTTATGAATTTCTTTGTGATCCAGTTGCAAAAAAAAAAAAAAAAACTTTTTCTAAGGCTGTGTATCTCTGTATTGATAAAGGCCACTTAAAAAAGGATGCAACTAAATTCATAGTATATAGCAATAAAGTTAGAACTTCAGGTACATTGCAAGCATACAAACAACCCTAAAATGTCTATATACAAGTTTGGCTTTCTCCAGCAGTAAAGAAAGTGCTTGCCATCCCCCTAGGCATGTGCTCATTGTACTAATACATTTTCTGGTAGGATGAGACTGACAGCAGAATTGGAAAACTGATTAGCAAAACCTGATCGCCATCCTGCTTGCCATTTACTCCTACTAAGGTATGCTGGTAGTAAACTCTGCAAATATGAGCTGAATAGCAGCCTCAGTTTTATAAGCCTCAATGGCTGTGTAACTTCAAAGCAGCTCTATGTTCAGGATTCGAAAGCTTTCCTGTTCATGATCTTTTTCCAACTCTGAAAAGTACATTGCCTTGAGAGCTGGGTGCTATCATGCTCCAGGCATCTATTTATTTTTTTTTGTAGGGTTTAGAGTGATATTTTTGTTACAGTTATCGCTGTAGTGAGGCACCCAGAAATGAACTGTGTGCAAACATACAAGGTCTTTCTAACCTTGTGCACTGCTTTTATCCTAGATTTTACAGTTTCTGTAAAAAGATAAGCAGGTCAGAAGAACTATCTGTTTAAGGAGTTGGTACCAATTCTCTATTGTTATCAGGGTATGCTACAAATGTACTGCTTTATGTATCAGCGATGAAACTGAAAATCTGGTAAGACTGTATCCCTTTTAGAGGGGGAGGGGTAGAAGGAGAGATCCTAGTTTTAAGAACAGTGAGTGAGCTCATACAAATGAGTATGTATGTATGTAAGTTCAACTTACATAATAAGTTTGAACTTACTTATGGAGCTTTGACTTTGTGTTGCAAAAACAGTAAAAATGCTGAGCACTCCTGCAAGAAAAACCCTTTTACCTCTCATCGGCTATACGCAGTACAATGTCTGTCTTGTGTATTAGAGCTATCATAGAACTCAAATGATGAAGTTAGGAGGAATTTTCCTGCCGAGGAGTTTTCCTGCCGTGTCCTGAAACTGTGGGGGAGGAAACACTGTTTGTCACACTCCATCTCTTAAGAAAGAAGTTGGAACTAATGTATGTTAATGCTGAAGAATCTGGTTTATGTGTGTGGCAAATTCTTTTCTCACAGACAACTACATAGAGGCATATTATAAATTGAAACTAATACCCAGTCCACAACAAACACTGAGGTGGCTGGGAACAGGCAGTCGGCTGAGAACACAGCAAGCTGCTAATGATGTACTTCAAATGAACAATACATTACAGCCTTTTGCTGAAATGTCTCATATGGTACAGATCTTTGCGGAGAAAAACAAACAAATTGTTTCACATCAGTTGATATCTCAGTATAATCAAAACCCCAGATCCAGGCAAGAACAATATTCAATTGTAAAGCATTTTTCGCCCTTTCCTGGGAAAATATATTCACACATGTAAGTTTTGCTGTCCTTCTGTTCTTTGAGCTGTCAGGCTGCAGGAAAATTCAAAAGCTTGGTTCAAGTTCAGTGTGATCATAAAAGGCAGTGATACCAGGATCTCAGTGAAACGCACAGCACAGGATTTTAGGAGAAGTCTGAATTTCATACATGGTGCTGAAATGTAAAATTTTCAAAGTACTTCAGTCCTGAGTGAGACATGGATTCAGATTTCTTAGTCACAGTCTGCACAGACATGGAGGTATTTGCTCTCTAGTCACTGATATATTTGCACATGGAATGAAATGAAAACAACTTCCTCAGTTCAAGGTGAGCTACTGGGTTCAGTATGCTATATTTTTCAAAATGCCCCCATGCACAAATTTAACTTGTCTTTAATTGTAGTTTTTAATGTCATTTTGATCAGAAATTTGACTGTTCGAACAAATTAGATTTACTCTACAATCAAAGCCTCACCAACTCTGAATCCAACACCTGTGTTTTTTAGTTTAGATGAATGATAATTTAGTAAAATGCATCCAACAAACTTATGATCAACTTACCTTGCATAGGGTTACTTTTTTTTTTTTTCTGCCTATTGCAGTTTTTCCACTATTTTTCTATTAGAAATCACATCTAATGACCTGTCACACTTTCATTTTCTCAGCAGTAGTGAAAATGCCTTGTGTTTTACAGGCTTGTAAGAGGCTTATGCTTTCCAGATGCCTTTTTTTGCCCCAGGCTTCCAAGTTAGTGTGCATCGTGTTAGTGAATAACCAAGAGGTTCGAAGGTATCATAGCTGGAGTAAGGGGAAACTTTAGCTATGAAGAGCCTTAGATCACTACTGTGCTTTCTTTCTCTGTTTAAAGTGACAAAAGACATTCAAAGTAGCATTACAGTAATCTCAAATTAGATGCAGTTCAGACCCTGAAATATACTCTATCTGTCACAACGCTGTCACTAGGCAACCTCTGTAACCTCCTCTTATGTCATACTGGTTCCTGTACTGCCTCTCTACCCTTGAAAGCCTCAGCAGCAATGAGCTGGTCTTCCTGAGTTAAATACTACCACCAAGCCCAAAAAGAAGCTCCTTCATTGAAAGTTGAACTGTTTGCCATTATCCTTAATGTCTTCCACCTTTTCATGAACATTATGGTTTTTTTTTTTTAATATATAGTTCTCTCCTATCTTTTTATATAGCAAAAAAAAAAAAAAAGTGTTTTTCTCAGGTAGGGTACTTCTTTTACCTTGTAGCTCCACAGAGAGCAGTAATGATTTGGGCTTTGAACCACCTGCTTTTTGTGACCTGAAAATGCATTCCCTGGCCTATCTGGGGGGAAGAACCATGAAAACCAGAAGAGATGTCATTTAAGAAAACTTCTGCTCTGATGACCCTAGTTCTCCTTATCCTAGGAATATCTGCTGGTTTTTTTTTTCCACTGAGATTCAATTTCACTCTACAAAGTCTATGTTTAGAAAGTTATGTCCTTCCCTTTGAATGCTGAAGGTCATTAATCTGTAATGCTGGTTCAAAATCCTGTAGGCCATGCAGATATCAGAATTATTTGGGCTTTTAAATAGAAGTGACAAAATGGAATTTTATTTTGCTTCCACAAGGATGAGGGACAGGGACCAGACCACTGCTACTGTTGCTAGAGATTCAGGAGGCAGTAGGAAAAGAGGAGGTGAAAAGGAATGTGATTTTTTTTTTTTTAAAAAGAATGCTTTTTAAGAAACAGATTAATCTTTGCTGGTGAATCTGTTCACCGGACTCTTTGCTTAGCAGCAAACGTCTTCAAACCTGCAGTATAATTCATGAGGACAGTCATTACAGGGCTACCTTGGGGCAGAAAGAACTGGGGAAGTTTTGATCCTCAGTCGTGGTGAAGTACGTGCCACGGAAGGAGTACTTGTCTTTGCCAAAGCTTCTCTCCTTTTTCCCAAACTTGGCATATAGTCACACCTGAGGCCAGATATCTGAGCTTGCAGACCTGTTTTCAGTTTCAAGTCAGTATCCAAAATTAATCTTTAAAGGATTCTCAATGCAATTAAAAATTCACTCTTTCCCTCTTCTGATATGATATCAAGAGCTTTTCCTTGCTAATCCTTTAAAGATAATGTCAATCTTAGACATTTTTATGTATTCTAAGTGGCAGTGCAAATGATTTTGTAGTGTTCTGAAGATATTTTCTTACTCTGTAGTTTTCATTTTGTGTATCCTTTTAATGATGCATTAAGCAATGTGGTAAGCCCTATTGCATCTATTTCTTCACTTCCTCTTTAGCTTACAATATGTTTAGGAAGCTTCTTATTTCAGAAGAATGGCTGCTCTAGGAAACGGTTGTCTTTCAGTTTTTAAGGGAGTATTTTAGACTTATTTGAATTGATATTTGCATTATCATGTGACTATGCTACAGAAGACAAAATTCAAGATACGTACATGTTTGATGTTTGAGATTTCTTTCTAAGGTCATTTCAGAATAAAACTCTTGTCCAGTTTAAGACCAGCCTTTCATGGCTAACATGACAGCCTCATGAAATAAGACTTGCTGCTCTGACATCACTTATCTTTAACTGATTTATAAAACCATGTCTTGTAGTCTGTCTTTCATGTTCTCTGCTTTTATTTAAGCTGAGCTTATATAATACAGAAAAAGTAAAAATAAGAGCCCGGACAGTACCGGCCAGTGAACATATTGACCAGGTGCACGAAACATTTGTATAATCATTTGATTGCATTATCCCATTCAGCTGATCTTATGTGATGACATCCTGGTACTTTCTCATGGGCATCTTGTTCACAAAAATCTAAGGTTCCTTTAAGAATTCTCTAGAATCTAAGGTTATTCTTTTCTTTGACCTAACATATTCCCTGGGAAAGCTGAGTGCAACCAGTATTAGCAGTGGCTTTAGGGTGCTTTATTCACTTGTATTTTCAGGAACCTGAGAACAGCTTTGTAGAGGCATGAGCTGCTCCATTCATTGTAGTGTCCTGTCATGATGTTTCAAATGCCAGTCTCCTAATGTGTCGCTTCTCTTTGCATATGGAAAAGGCCAGTGGAAAAAGCTTCATCTTATTGCAAACAGTGACTTAATTGTACAATGTTCCAGAAGAATTTTCCTAACCATCAGAGGATAGTGACCATCTCACACTTAGAAATAACTAGGCGTTTCTCCTCTTCCACCATCATTTCTAGTTGATATGTGTCCCTCAAAGCAAGTTTTGTTCTGTCCCAAAATGAATAAGCATTCTATGTGGAATGACATTTACTCATATAATTTCTATTACTTCAGTCTGCAAAGTCATCTATTTCTTTCAATACAATTGTCTAAGCCTATTACATCTCTGTGATGCTTCCTAACCTCATAGAGTCAGCAAACATCACCAGCATGCTCCAGATACTAACAAGAACATTATGTAAGTTAAGATCAAAAGACCAGTTGCTGTGGAGCTGCTTCTTTTCCCTCCTGCTTGATACTCCTTTCCAGCTTGCCCTCTTCTGTAGCCAATTTCTTAAAGCTTACAATTCTCATAAGTATTCCCTATCCTCTCCAGTTATTAATTAAGCTTCCTATGTGGTAGTAATTTAAAAAAATTTCTGATGTTCAGATAGATTAGATCAGCCATGTATTTCCCTGTGTGAAAACTCATTATCTGACTAGAGGGGAAAAAAAAAGTTTATTCTGATCCTAACACTGACAAGTTCATGTTGTCTTGTCCCATTTGCTTTTTATTTCATCTGTAATGATTTTTGTCAAAATCTACCTAGATTTTTTAGCAATAGCAAAGCCAAACTAATGACTCCATTGCTGTGAGCATAATGTATGTCCTCTTTAATAGATGATGATATTGTTTGCTGTTTTGCAGACAGAAAATTTACTGACTGCATCTCCCATTTTAACCTGGCAATTTGAATGCTTTCTTCAAAACCCTAGGGAGCAAATTGTTCTGTGCATTCATTTTAAATGCACTGATTTCCTTGACTTTGTTACCTTGTAGATGGCCCATGGTTGCTTCATCTCTGTATGTTGACTATTAATGATCCATTCTTACTTTTTCTCAGTGTAAATCTGAACAAAAATATTATAATTTGGGGACTATAGTTGAAATGTTGTTACTTTAAATGTCCTTTGGAAGCAAGCTGAATGTTCCCTGTGAGGACTTGGGAAAGCCTCTATACCCTGTAGGCACCAAGTGAGCAAAAGGGAGGGCTTCCAGCTTATGGATTTAAATAGAACATATCTCTGAGGAGTTTCCCAGAGGAAACAGAATTCAATGAAATCATTTATGAGTGGAAGAAATACTTTCTTGACTTCACACAGTATGAAAATAACTAACCTAAAACGTTGCATAAACTGTTCCTGTTACCAAGTTTTATGAGACTATCCTTGGCAAAATATGCATGAATTTGTACACGGCAAGAGCATGTATGCAGACCATTCTTGATCTTAAACAGGAGGGACAGAGGGTAAAAAAAAAATGAAGGAAAGAATATCTTCTCTTTGAAGGGGAAAACCAGTTGAGGATACATGCTGTCTCTGTTTGGGAATGTGCCATTGTGTCTTTGTGCCAGTCTCAATGAAAGACAGTAGGTGCATCTGTGCCACTAAAAATAAGTCTACAGTTCACTTTTTCCTCAATTGCATAAGCATGAGCAGAAGCTGGAATCTGTTCCAACATATAGCCAGTAGAGACTCCTAGTGTTCTCAAGACCTACTTGTACAAACTGATCCACACATTATTCATCCAAAGTTCGGGCAGAATTTCACAGTACTTAACAGTGCAAAGCCATGTGTGAGTACAGTGTTGCACCCTGTAAAACCTACTTAAATGTGAATAATCATAAATAAATTGAGCTTTCATCTTACCTACAATCTACTTAAAATGATCCAGAAAACATTGAAGTTGTTTTTATTTTTTGCCCAATATCCTAGGAGGGAAGAATATTGGGAGTGGGTAATCTTTCTGACATCTTACTAAGACTGAGTTCCTTCGGCATCAGAATGATCAGAAGCACTAACAGGTAGTGCTTATCTTATCTTCTTCACTGAAACCAAAAGACCCAAAGAATTTTGTTGCACATTTTTATTTTGTGAAAATGAAAAGATTCAGTGACCTAAGAATGATATGCAAGACTGTCAGTAGAGAAAGCACCACTGATGTCCAGTATGCCTTCCCTGAACAAATCCATGTTGCACTTGGATTAACAGCTTAACTGTATTACTACAGTTTAAGATGTGCAACAAGAGCATGAATTTGGTCAAAGCTATGGAAACTAGCACCTTATTTTTTATGAAAAGTACTGAGACACAACTGTTCTGGAAAGACTCTAGTTCTTCAGAGTTTTGACTTTCCTGAATAAAAGCAGCTCCTTCCATTTTATTTCTATCTTAACCTGTGTCTAGAAGATAGGAGGAGGAGAACTTGTACATTCTTCCTTGAAGATATCAAAGTAATAACAATTCAGTATTTTCAATAAATGCATAGAGTCTCAGCTATCACCTTCAAAATGAATTATTCTAAACACTCCAAAAGCAGTTTGGCAACCTTTGAGGCCTGCGGAACACAAAATGACTTATTTTACTGTCAAGTTAAAAATCAAGACTTAAAACAGACACAGAATAACAAACTGCTAGCAAAGTGACCTTTTTGTCAGCAGATATGAGAGCTTACTCTGCTTGACTGAACAGACCGGACAGTCAAAATACTTCTTCACTGTAGGAAATTAGAAAAAAAACTTTAATAGAAATAGCAATAGACTGTTTTCCTGAATTGAGTAGATAGATGACAACAAAGTTCCAAACAAAGAAGACATTGGTGATATTAAATTCCTCAGAGCTGTCTGAATCTGGAGGAAAAACATTTAATAGCTTTGAATTGACTTGAACTGCAAGGCCAAGTTTAATTGTGATAGAGACAGATTGTTTTATTATTCTTCAGTAATATATACCAGAACAAAAAACCTCACAGTTCTTTTATTAGAACAGAGAATAATCCGCAAGAGATAATACTTCTAATTTAAACTTAGTATTTGTGTCATACCAATTACACTTGCTTGCAAGTATGAAGCATGGGAGGCAAGCAGGATACATGCCGATAATCTGACTTGTCCAGGGGCTTGCTTCTGCAAAGACAGTTCTTCAACGTTGGTTTTAAATCATAATCTTGTAACATTCAAAATCTAAAGAATCTTGACCTCCTGTCTGGTATGTTTACTTTTTCTTCTAATGTTCTGTATGGTTTGTTCTTTGAGGCCTTAGATAAAGAAGGGTGATCTTATCTTAAGCTGTTAGTAGTGCTTCTGTTGAATGGTAATCAAGTAAAGTAGAAATGTTGTTGAGATGCATGATGTTTTTTCACTGTGTGATGCGATGGTCACTTAAATTATTCTTTCACCTCAGAAGACACATATGACATTATGGTACAGCACTCTTCCTGTGCTTGGGAAAAAAAAAAAAAAAAAAAAGTATTTCTAGTAGAAATATAACTGAGCTTTCAAGAAGTGCTGGATATTTCATTCTGCACTTTATTTTCAAGGTTCGCTTTCAAAATCTTGCTTCAAAGATCAGCCATGGTCACCAATTCTTCTCAGTCTTAAACCATAGTATTTCCTGGAAGCATATTGCAGAAAATTCAGCTAAGGGTTATCAAGATTTAGCCTAGACTTATCATAAAATTGAGTCCTGGTGAATCATAGCTGAATTGTGGAGCTGTGCTGGGACTGTCAAGTAGACTCAAGGGAGCCTTGGTGGTGCAGTGTTTTATCTGAGTGTTATTGAGCATGTGCTGCAATAAACTCTAAAACAGAATCACAAAATGTTCTTCCTAAATTTGCTAATGGGAGCTACCTCAAAAGCTACCATGCAGGCGATCATGAGAGATTTGAGACTTGTCTCAAGGAGTCCCATTTGGGCACACATGTTGTAGAATTTGTAAGCCTTCAGCAAATATAGAAAACAGCACAGGATCCTCCATGGTGAACACTACTTTATCCTCTGAGTCTCTGTTTCAGCACTATTAGGTAGTGCAAATGCTTCTTAAAGGCAGATTTTTTTTACAGCTGTGGAGACATAAATCACCTGGGTTGACTTTCACAGAGGAATTTTGATTGGATGTTTCCTTGACTTTCAGTAACCCACATCATATGTGCAAAGTGGATGAGTGTGCACAGGGGCATTGTAACACTTTATGTCTACGGCTCTAGAAGATGCATTTCCTGACTGTGGAAATCATTTGATGAATGTTTAGGGAATACGTGAGGAAAATAATGCTTGTGAAGACAAACTTTAAAAAAAAAAAAAAAATCCCTTTGCACATGTTACTTATGAGGCGAGGCATTTAAAATGAGGCATGCCATTTTTCTCTGCTGTTCATGAGTTGATCAGAGTCTCTAAAATGCCTGTAGTCTTGGCATTAAAATGACATTTCTTTTATCTCCAACTATTTGTATCTGCAAACAGCACATTGACACTAATGTGGTGCTGTATCCAGAAGTATGATACTAGGGCTGCATTATAAAATATTTTCATAAATATTAAGTTTGGGAAAATAAATTATTCCCCTTGACTCTATTAAGATTTCAAATGGATCTAGAAAACCTTTTTGTTTCTCTTCATGCAGTGCAGAAAAGATATATAGCTTTGTTGACATATATTTCACTTTTATTTCCAAAAATTGACAAAGGCAGTGTGCTCTTTAAGCTGTTAAGAGCTTGCTCTGTGACTGACTTTAAACTTCTGGTGGTTCTCTTTGCATATTTTGAAGTTCGAGTAAAACAGATATTGCCATATATTGACACTGTGCGATAAGCTGTAGTCTCGAGGAGGAAGAATAAATCCTTTTCTTGATTTAGTTACAAGTTATGAAATGTTGTCTGAGTCACAAGTAAACAAACAAAAAATGGTAATTGCCTTCATCGTTCTTTAGCCAATGTATGATCTTACCTAAAATGATAAGGAAACCATGAGTTTCTGTTGAAACCAGTGTCTGTTGATAGCAAGATGAGAGGAACAAGCAGAATATCTAGTGAATAGAAGTTGAGTCCCTTTAGAAAACATATAAAAGCAGTTGAGAAATAAGTTTTATTTACTTAAATGGTTGGTAGGTCTCATATTTTAGCCTAACTTTAAGGCTAAATTAAGGCTAAATATAGCATAAATGCTGTGTTAATTCCTATTCATGAAAGGTAATCAGACAGTCTTTTAGCTTATGGCAGAAGAGTTGAAAATGAGCGTAACTTTTGAAAGTCTTGGATATATGTACAGATATTTGCAAGGTTATCTCAAAATTATGAAAACTTAGATTCAGGTTTTTTATTCCTATATTGCCATTTTGTTCTTCTGGTTCAGCGTAACTCAGATTTTCAGAAGAATAATAGTCTCTATCCCTTACAAATATCACATTTCTTTGAAATTGTCATTGGTTTCACTTATTGTCATCTTAGGAATAGCGAGCTGCATATGTAATTAAAACATAATGGAATATGGGAGGTCATCTGTGTCCGCACAGATATCTACATTCTCTAGGTGGTATCTGGCTGTGGAACTGAACCAGGTGCAAATGAAGATAGTCTTTCTTGCCAGAGTGGTGTCTCAAAATAGCCTGGGAAATGAAAAGTTGAAGAATGTTGTTCTCTCAACAAGGTTAGGCTAGGTTAAACTCCTAATATAGTTAGCTGGGAGGGAAAGATGGCTTTTAAAAGGTGAATTGGATCTTCAGTGTATTGCCAGTGAGTTCCTCCTCCCAAGGAGGCAGTCCATATTACAGAGTATAAGCTGATTACATGCATAAATGAGGTTAAAAAAATAAATAAATCAGGGCTTCTCCAGCAATAGGGAGTTAAAACTGGGAAGTAGAGAAATATTAAAAGCAAAGAATAATAGATACGGGATGTCTGATAAAGTTGCATCCTACTCTGTGGCTTTTTTCTCCATCTAGTTTAGTTGTACTATACCATGAATTGGGGCTCATGCTTTGAAAAGGTTGTTATTATAGCATAGAAATTTTACATTTAGTCTTAACAGCTTTGCTTTTAAATGTTCTTAATGAAAAATGCAAATCTTGGATTGGAAAACATTTTTCAAATTTCATTAAAACCTTGTAAGCCTTCAGCAAATATAGAAAACAGCACAGGATTTAGTTTTGTTTAGATTTTCCAGCTGGTTTTGAAAGTGAAAATTTAGACATGTTTTTTTAATTTGACTGTATTGCTTTCTATAGTTCTCCTCCTCTACCACAAAAAAGTACTGTTATCACATATTATTGCTCACCTCTTAGGGGAGATAAGTGCTTGGTATAGAATGTAATAGAAAGCAGAGCCAACCTCACTGATATGTGAAGGGAACAGTAGATTTGTGAAGCTAAGTCAGAGTATTTCTATTTTTTTCTTTCAAAAAAATGTATGCTACAGTCCTAGGTTTATTACCAGAGAAAGACCTTCAGGTTATTTTCTATTTCAAACAAAAGAAGACACATTTCATATTTAGAATTGACTGTTTGCTAGCAAACTTTCTGCATATCTGCAGGCATTCAATGTGTTGATTATTCAAAAATAATCTACTGTAAGCATTGAGAAGTCAACACAGAGATACATGTCTGTATAGTTGAACACTTAGAATATGGAGCTCTTCCATTGAACAGACTACAAAACAGAGGTCAATACAGGTCCATCAAAGCAGCACACAACTGGTGGATGTCAAAAGCACAGTATCTATTGAAAAGAATGGATTTCTTAACAAAGGGTTTCTCGCCCTTGAAAGAAGACTGAAAGAAATATTGAAGCCTATTCTCAGCAAAAGGTCTAATATTATTTTTGAATCATCTCTTTCAGCCCAGTGACATCCCAGCTCTGACTCACAGTTCATCTCCAATGCTTGAAAGAATAATAATCTTTCTTCTCTTAGAAGGATATGCTTTCTGGATAACAAGAGCATATGAATAAAACTTGAAGAGATACCTTTAATCCTGACTACTGGTGTACCACCAGGTCCTTCATAGCCAGTGATTTATTCTTTTCCTGGCAGGGTTGCTAGCTGTGGCTTCAAGTTTCTACTTCTCTGCCCTGCACTGGACACAAGTACAAACAAGAGATGAATGCTTCTTCAGATTACCTTTACTGCAATAATCCTCTCCAATTCCATAACAAGTTGCAATTCTACAAGATTAACTCATTTGCTATTGACGTTGCTCCTTCCCCAGGTTTCAGAGGGAAAATTCCATTCAGCTTTGAGTTGACTTAAGACTTGAAAATTCCTATGCAAAAAAAGAAGAAACAAGACTTAAGATATTCTGCTCAAACTGTTGCCACATCTTCATTCTCAATGGCATCTGGAGTTTTGCCTATTTCTCAGCACAGACTGAGAAAGCACAGAAGAAATTCTGTCCCTGCAGCTTTGAAAAAGTTGTTTACCACTCCCCTAGTGAGGGGTTGGCCAGTTCTGTGCTGCCTCAGGCTGCTTCCTTACAGCAAAGTTGCTTGAACAAAAGAAGTTGTTGCTGTGCTCTCAACTGCCTCGTGCTGGCAGACAAGGCTGGTCTTAAGCTCTAGATTTCTTAACATCCTGCTGACACTTGCAGAGGGCTTTTAGATGGCAAAAACCCAGCAAAGGTTTACCAGTAAGTGTCTCACGCTATTGAGACTTCTGCTGTCTCATGCTCGTAAGTCATGCCCTATCTGCAGAAAATGGGTAACAGAAGGGATTGCAATGATGCTGAGGGGAAAGGAGAGAAATAATGAGATCTGATTCAGGAATAAGTCTAAGAAAAGGCAAGACGTTCTGTTAAGTCACTTTCTCAGTACTATTCCATTTTATTTTTTGCAAGAACTGATATCATTTTTTTCACCATGACTTACAAAATTTGCCTGCTACAATTTTTGCCATTTCTAGGCTGCCATCCCCTATACCTGAGGTGATTCTTAAGAAACCATGCAGTGACTGGCCACAGGCCATTGCTGTCAGTCATTTAGAGCATCACACAACAGTTTTATCAGGGGTTGATGTAAGGATTTACACTGCACCACTCTACCTGTACAGCAAGCAGAGGTAAACTAATTTGGTGGAAGCATAATTCTGCTCCTTACAGTTTGTATTTGCTCCAGATAATCATTATCAAAGAAATCTTCCATCCTCTCTGATCTGAACTGTATCTTCAGTGCTGGTACTTACTGTAGAATTCTGAAACTGGGAGGATTATGAGAAAGGACAGGGTCAGAGTGAAATTGGAACCTCTGCTCTCGTGGTCTTCTTGCAGCATGCTATGGACAGCATGTGAGAGCTGGTTCTCTGCTGCAGATCTTATAAACATTGGAGAAAAAGGAGAGGATAAACAGGCTTTGTGATGAATATTGCTGGAAATGGAAAGGAGCTCTGGTAAATTACTTGAGGACTGAGATTTTGATGCAAATAAGTTCAAAAATTTTAAAATGTATTTAGAGTTTTTCTGGATTCCTGACTTCTCAAAACGGGCTGAGTATTTACAGCAGTAGAAAACAAGCTTCTTTAATGTGGCTAAGCATGAATGCAGAATTGGACACATCAGAAATCCTCAGTTTCTTTCATGAAGCTCCAGTTACGTATAAAGATCCAGATTTAAAATATAATACAATCCTGAACAATTATTAGTTCTATTTTAAGCAGTTCTCAGTGGTTTTAGCAAGAGATTAAGGGTTGTTTAGATAGAGATAACACACTGATAAGAAGTCATTTTGGGACAGAAGATATTTCAGTTTTGACAAACAACTACAAACTGCCTTAAACTTAACACCCCCAGGACTTGAACTTCAAGATCTGCTCAGACCCAAAGCAACGAACCACAGCATGTGCCATGGAAAACAGCAGAGCCAGCAGCCCGCAGAGATGTGCTGCTAGAGGGGAAGCCAAAAGCATGTCATCATGTGTCATGCAGGTCATGGACTCCATAACTGAAGGAACATGCTGACTTGGAGGAAGTCATACCACAGCACTTCACACCAGCTTGAACTGTCAGAGTCTTACTGGAATCTTCCTATAAAACACTAGAAGCAGGATAGCTTTCAGGCCCCAGACTAACAGACGGCTGTGTCTGTGGCTTACACTGAGAAAGGAAGGTTGACTGCATGGCTGATACACATACTAGCTGTAAAACAGGAAATGTCTGCTGTAAAATACTAATAAAACAAACAAAAATAGAGGGTCAAAGGTTTAAATCTCAAATTGAGGTTTAAAATATGTATGCAAGCAAAAGAAATGCGTAAACAAAAGGCAACCCATTGCTGGCACTCAGTGGGTAAATGGGCAGCCAGTGAGTAGCCCACTATTACTTGATAACTACTATTAGAATGGAGCTTTCTCCTCTGTGGCTCTAGAGGATCTGGGTTGATTCTTCTGCACTAGAGTATTATGTGGGGAGGGGTCAGCAATCAGTAAGGAGGAACCATCCTTACTGATGAGAATGTCTGTCAACCCATGTACAAGCAAGGTAGGGTCTTACAGACATGCCTATTTCTGTTTCTGGTTTCCTTTCAGAAGTTGCAGGGCATGCCCTGTAGTCTGTGCACTTAGTGAGTCTGTGGGACAATATGTATGTGCAATAAGGCAGAAGACATTCCCTAAAGTAGTGCTGAGATGTAAACTTAGATGCAATTCTTCATATACGGCAGCCACTGCAGAGATGGAATGTGCTGCACTGCCCCAAATATGGTGGTGCAGTGAGTGTTTATACAAACTTGTACAGCTTTTTTTAGAATTCCTGTGCTCAATGCAGACGGTTTTTGAAAGACTGGATATTTACGACAGTCATAACTGAATCCGAAGTAACACAATTAATACACTCAGTCTTCAATGGAAAGGCTCCTGTGAATGGAAATGGAAAGGATCCTGTGAAAAGCCCTACCTTACACTTACTAGAACTGTAGGTCTAGTTCTTTGTTGTTGGAGTCAAAACTAATGAATTCAGCTTTATTCTCTGCTTTTCTTTCTGTGCTCTGGTAGTTATAAAGATGCCAAATCTTCTCGGAAGAAGAGAAAAAAAGTTATTTTCAAAAAGCTATTTAAGGTTTAAAATTTGGTAATCGTAGGTAATTGTGGAAATTTGTTGCTTAACTTAAAGTGAGCAGTAATGTTGAAACTGCAGCTGTGAGTGCCTCTTACAGAGTGCTTTTAAAGTCAAGGATTCTCTTTTTCTAGCCTTTACAAAGTGAAGCCGCACACAAAATACTTAAAAATTGGCATCCTTGTTGCACAGTATTTTTAAATAAGTGGTCAGTGCTTTCAAAAAGTCACAGCTAAGTGTTGCTTGATGGAGGAATCACTGTAAATGCAACATTTTAAACCAGCTTACCTTCTCTACATGTTTTCAAAATTTTTGCTCAAATGCTTTTGATGTTTTATAACATTTCACTGACTATGACTATCTGGGAAGGTTGAAAGTGTTGTGCTTGTGGCCTAGTACTTTCTGCTGCAGAGGGGGCAATTTAAGGCATAAAGGATGGTGACGGGTTTTCTTTTGGAAGTTACTTGTACAGAAAACAAGTCACAGGGGCTACACTGAACAGGCTGGATTAAAGAACATTCTGGATTGCTCAGAAATATTGCTTGAAAGATGGTGATAACAGACTAATTAAAAAAGCAGTAAAGCATTAAAGGATTATTTAAACTGAAGCTAAAAAATGAATAAACCTTTACCAAAAAAAAAGAGAGAAAACACTTATTGTAGGGAAGGAGAAGGCTTTTTCTTGTAATAACTAAATCGAGTTTTTATATTACTCTTTTCATTTTGTCATGACTTTCAAAAGGAGAGAGGAAAAAAAACAACAATAAAGCAACCACCACCAACAAAACTGAACTGAAACAATATAAAAACCACGCATTTCTAATTTCTGAACTCCCAACCTGGATAATTGTTACCCCTGCTGGTTACTCTTCCTCAAAGAGAGCAATAGCCACAGGAGCCTGGAGCACCAATTCTCCATCTTCAGTACATACACCCCTCCTTCATGCTGCATGCATGTGCATTTCCTGACTTCCACTTAAATGCATTATCCTTATTTTCCAGAAAAGGAGTTCTTTCTAAATGTGCACACTATATAAGTGGAAAGTGGGACTTCTGTATATGTTTCTTTAAAAAACAGCTGTGAAGATCTACAGCTGAACATGTACAGCTCCCAGGGTGTTGGCTGGTGCTTGTGCTGATTAGATGTTTTTTAAAGAAATGGTAATGGTTGATTACTTGCAAAGGGAAAATGAGTCTGTAGCATTGATATGACCCAAAGCAATGTTCTCCTCCTAACAGCTGTCTACTGAAAAGAGAAAATGACAGATTGTGTCATTTCACTGTTCCAGGTTTTCTATTCTCATCTGTCTGATCCTGGATCTTCCCTCTCCTTCCTATTCAAAACAGAGTTATTTCCTCTGCTTTTGGTCTATGTTTTCCAACATCCACACCATCTCTTTGGTATTATTTCTATGAGGAAGCCGGATCCCAAATCAACTTTTGTCAGAAGTGAAGAATCTTTGCTTGATACTCAATTTCCATGAAAACTCACCTATGAAAAATCTTAGCAATTGCTTTAAATATTTAATATTGTTGCTCTTTTTGTGAGGGTTATAAACACTGCAAAGAAAGATTGCTACTCAAAATGCAAATCCTTGAGCATTTATCTTAAAAGTTAGGAGACTTGAAACAAATAAAGGAAAAACGTCCTCTTTTTGAAAAGGAAGAAAAACTTGAATACTCATCTTGAGAAAAATCACATTATGCAAAATCTGAAATTATTTTTAAATTTAATACTAGATGAATTTGAAGTCCTTCTATGAATACAAATCTAAAAGCAGCCCTATTTATTTAATTTCTCTTCAAACTGATATTTAATATGGCTGAGTGATTGGGTTGCTGGCAGCACAAGAGAGAGAGAACTTGTTCCACTGACCCTTCACACCTCAGGGACTTATTTACAAAAGAACAGATCATTGTTTCTGTTTGCAGTGGGTTGGTATACGTGACTGACAGTTGTTCAGTAGGAAATACAGGTCTTCCCTCAACAGTATGGATTCAGATAAATTGGTTGCAGGGAAGGAGATGTCAGTAACTGTATTTTTGAATGAAGTGAGAGTACCTTTCTCAATTGCGTTGCCAGCTGAACCTGTTACACAACAACCCTGCTGGTCCATGCCCAACAGAAACTTTTCCCATGAAAGCTTTTTGGTTTTATTCCTTTCTATCAGAAGATGAATAAATTAACTATCTAGGGATTATGTGGTCTCAGATTTGGGTCAAATATATGATCATATGCAATAAATAAGCTGTATTGAACCAGAGAGGGCAGAGAGCAAAAATATTTCTAAAATGACAAAACGCATAAAATGCACACATAAGTTTATTAAAAGAGTAAGGAAACTTGCTTGCCAGCTGGCCATTTCTTAGTTTGCTTCATAATGTTGCAAATGTAGAGGAAAGAAGATTCCTTTTTTATGTGTAAAGTTATGGCAGTGTCCCTCACAGGGCCAAATCTCCCAGCCACGTCCTGCTGGCTGGTGCAGAAACCAGAGCAGAAAGGGAAAGTGTTGGGCCTCCTTTGCAGGAGAGCTGTTTGCATTCCTTTCTAACTCACAGAGCCTGTTACCTAGATGTACTTGAGATAAAAATGCTTCAAAATGGCTGGAAAAAAACAGCCCCCGTCCCTATAGCTATTATGAGTGCCTTCCATGGGTGCAGTTGCAACAACCTAAGCCTCTGCTCTTAACCATTCAGGATAGGACAAGACTTCCCATGTTATGTTTTCTCACCACATTCTGCTGCTGCACAGTTCAGCACCAGTTCACTTTTGCTTTGCAATATTCAAGAGGGACTTCGGATCTGAGATTCTGGTTTGGGTGCACCATGTGATAGGAGTTCAGAAGATTCAAAACGTGTGAGTAGTCCGACTAGTAATGTACATGCTGGCTGCTCAGCAATTAGTATTTGCCGTTTCCATATGAACTGAATTTGAGCCAAATAATCTGAGTTTGAGGCAAGAGTCTATTTGTTATGTGCCATAGAGATAAATGCCTGTGTGTAGTTTAGGTACTCATTAAATCTTACATTAGGTAAATACCTAATGTTAAGTGCCTGCAGGCTTGTAGAAGAAATTGGAGAACAAAGGATAAAAACGCCTTCCCTAAACTTTGCCTTCTTTCCTTTTATTTTGCATTCACCAGTGCTTTATGACAGGACTGAAGAGATGACATCACTCTCTAAGATAAATCAATTTAGATTCTCACCAGAAAGCTGGCAATCATTGCTAAGGAAAAGAAAAGGACTGCAGGAGGAGTGGGAAGGCCACCATCTGCACAATGAGACGTCTTGTGCCAAGTGAGCCCAGGGCTAAAGGAGGGAGATGGGAGAGGATGGACGCTGCTGTCTGCTTTTGTTGTTTTCCTAACTAGAGAGGGGATGTGCACAGCCTTTGGAAGTTGTTGACTGTTAGGAAAAGAGAAAGGTGGAGAATCTGGGTATAAAAGCATGTGGCAGAAATTTATATTGGGTACAACTTGCAGTGTCTAAAAATGCACGGTTCACTGGATTACATCAGTCTCATCCTTCTGAGTGCCTGTGTTAGAGAGCTGGGGAGTTCAATGTTTCTAAACATTCAAAGAAAGGGTTACTTCTTCATGCTTAACTTTCATCAATTTGTTAACTGTCACTTTTACCAAAGCATTATTTTCCTGGTCTGGAGAATTCAGGACTGTGATGATGCGTAGGAAATATCATGATCTTCTTTTCTCTGTATAACCTCATTCAGTCACAAGGAATCTGGTATCAGCTGGAGACTGCTACTGTCACATCTTCAATTCAGACACAGGCTATTGCTGAGGAGATGCAGGCTGTGCTCACCCACAAAGTATTTACTTTTAGCTTCTTTTATTGTTCCCTTTCATGTAAAACAAGTATTTTTGAATGTAAATATAAGATATGGGCTTGTATATGGAAAATATGATTAGTGAGTGTGCACCTACAAGCATGCATATTATTTTCATTAATCAGTGGTGACAGTCATTTTGTTTTCATGGTTTTTGGCAATCTGTTTGCTCTATTCTGAGAAAATGGTATCTAAGGATTTTGCTGGAAAACAGAATTTTTTCAAGAAGACACTGGAAAGTACATTTATTCAACCAGCTAAATACTGCCATTGACAGTTATCCTTACATTATATGCAAACCATGTGTGAAAACACAGCAGAAACCTTACTCTCCACTTTTGTCTGTTGGGGGCTCATGGAGATGTACAGTACGTATTTTAAGAGGATTTTTTTTTAAATCTCTAAAGCAGGTTTCTGATTTTATCAAATAAACATTTGTATTTTCTCTAATAATTATTATAAATACAACAAAATAAATCATGAGTGATATTTAAACTTGTCTAGGTGCTCTTCCTAGCCTATCACCACTTATAAACTAAGTCTGTTTTCCTGTTGAGGAGAGATGTCTTACTTTATGGCCATGTCATTAGGCTACTAGCCTAAATAAGCATACGTGTAACTGATGTGTCAGTGGTAGATTTCTCGCTGATGAAAACCAGATATTTCATAGTATTGATTTTGCTTCTATTCTTGGTTATGATAATAATAATAATTAAAAAAAAAAAAAAAAAAAAAAAAGTTAGTTGGCTGTTCCAGGTCAATTATCTAGAATCTTTCTACAAATAGTAGAAGCATTTCTTAAGAATTGTTTATTTAGTCTTATCTTTTCCCATCAGTGGTATTTATATAACAGTAGCAGAAATTTAACATTTACATGGCTAACTGTGTAAACAAAGGGTAGTAGGCAAGTCAGCTGGAATACAGCCTTTATTCTGTTTCTTGCCTCGCTGGGCCAGTTGAAAAGTCATATAGAGCTAGAGCTGCAAAAGGACTCACCTTCTGGATGCTATGATTCCAATGTACAATTTGAAACCACAGCCTTGAATCAGGTAGTAGAATGGCTACAGCTTTGAACCTCCTCTCCTTCTTGGGGAAGCTGGCCCTTTAATGGGATGTTTTCAATAGCTTGAGAATTCAGCTTGTAAATAGGAAATGCTTCAGACAAAAATTTGTATCTTAAATCTTACCCTTCTCAGTTACAGACAGCTTCACTTGATATAGGACCCCAGATGTTAGACTATTTAATCTAATAGCCTGGAGTAGCAAATCACAGAGCTGGGAGCCTGAAAATTTCACAAGGCATAATTCTTTTTTTATTTAAAACACTCATTTTTGAGAGAGTCTGAACTGATCTCTGTTACTCATTATGAAAAATAACAAATAAAATGCATTAACATGTCTTAAAGGGAATCAGACTCAAGTTACAACTTGGAGACTCTGAAAGCTTAAATTTATTTTGCTAACCAGTGATTTCATACCTATATAATGTAGGAGCAAGTTAGGATGGATGTACTATGTAGGCTGTAACTTGGTAGTTCTGAAAAAGCTATGAAGAAAGATTGAGGAGAATCACCAAGACTGAAGACTCCAAGTTATGTCTTTTGAACTTGTTCCTTGCATTTGCTATTTCTTATCCCTACTTCTTATCTATAATTTGGATAGAATAACATCTTAAGTATTAGGAGGATAAATTTTTAAAGGCACAAATTTAAGATTGTGTGGCAGTGGGAGCCTCATAAGCACTCAAGAAAAAAAGAAAAAAAAGAAAAGAAAAAAAAGAAAGAAAAGAAAAGAAAAGGAAAAGAAAAGAAAAGAAAAGAAAAGAAAAGAAAAGAAAAAGAAAAGAAAAGAAAAGAAAAAGAAAAGAAAAAGAAAAGAAAAAAGAAAAGAAAAGAAAAACAAACCTGAAGTCCTCACTTCACCCAATCTCAGAACTGCTTTATAGTATTAGGTATATCATTTGTGACAGTTTTTGAATGACTTTCCTGCTTAGGGTTAGAATATTTATTCTAAATCCAAGGAGTATTTTGGCACCGTACACATATTGAGGCTCTCTTGCACTTTAGATGAGGAGCAATAAAAATGATATAAGGCAATATAACAAAAAGAATAAAGAAACCAATTTCTTATGATTTGTCCCTTACAGTAGTCTGCTCTTCAAGTTTGGTCTTCGTTCTACTCATAATACACTTACAGAATTTAAGAGGAAGGAATTATATTTTCCAGTATCTTATTGCATCCTTAGAGTAGCGGTCAGTCTATTTCCTTTTATCATTGTAAGTATATTTATCTCACACTACTCCACCCGGACACCATTCCACGGCTATTTCATTGAGGTAGTATGTTTCAGTCTGTTTCCCTTTTTATTTTGTAACCTTGTACCAGATGTCAGTGGTGACTACCGGAGTTAGAGATAGTTTTCTCAGTGGTCTTCCTTTAAATCTTCCCTGTCTATTATCATGGTTTAGGGACTGAAGCTGTGACCTTTCCTATTCTCCATTTTCTTAAGATCACAGGAGAATCTTTCAGAAGACGAAATGGCTAATAATTTTGTTCAGAATATATACAGTAGTCATATACATAGAAGTGAACAAAACCCATTGCATCAGCAGAATGGCTCACAGTCTCACTCTTAATAAGTGCTTGGCTTAGTGTGGGTCAAAAATCTGCCCTCAAAACATTCCTCATGAAACTCTAGCTCCCCCCATGATGTGTGTAAGGCTCAGTTGTGTTGACTGGCTTCTCTCCCTCGTACTACACTGCTGGAGCACTGAGCATCCACACAGGCTTGACATAGCCAGGCTGTGCTCGTCAAGCGAGGCTGACCCAGCCTCATTAGTCTGTTCTTGTCAAGGTCACCTGTCCAAGGGCATGGAACAAAAACCTTTTCAAGCCTCCTGTCTTTCACAGATAGCGTTGTTATTGAGTAGAGTTTTTTTTTACTACCAACATTTATCTGCTCGTTAATATAAAAACATGTGGCTGAAAGTTTCTTGTTAATGCTAGTGATTCAAATGAGTATTTCTCTCAAGGGCCAGCTATAAAGCAGTGCATTCTGTTTTTTAAATGTCTTCATGGCAAGGTTGGGTATGTGGTTTTATCTCACTTAATAGCTGCCCTTAGCCTGTGTCTTTTTAATTCCTCCTGCCATTAATGAGAATCCCTCAAACTCCCAGAGCAGACACAAAACCCAACTGATGAGCTAAGTATTCAAACATATTACAATATCCACTGTGATTTTACTTTTTCTCTTTATAGATAGGACCAAATTCACATTTGGTATGATTGTATCATGGCCAATGTAGTTCAATAAGAAATCACAGTCAGATATTCCTAGTGGAAAGCCCAGAAATGGCAGTTTATAGAAATGCTGACTCCTAGAGCTTTACCTGGTGCTTTTAGGAGAGAGATTAGAAAGAAAATCTTTGACTTAGGATGTTTGCAGTGAACATTTACCTTTCCGAGTGAAAAATAATGGCCAAATTTTAAAAATAATAAAAAAACTATGCAAAACTTATGCAGTCTCTTTTACTGGACTAACTAAAAATAAGTGGTTAGCTTCCATTATTATTGGGAAGTTGTAAAGGAGTGGGAATGTGATTTACTTGATAAAGTTATTGAGCTTCTCTGATGAAGGTACACTTATCAATAGCTTTTGTGATTGATTTTTGTGTCTCTTAAAAATACCTGCATATTTGCTTTGCTTTTTTTTTTTTTTTTTCTCAGAGGTAGTTTCTAGGAAAGCTCTTTTTAAGAAATAATGAATTTTAGCTTATAAGTTATAAGATTCCTTGAAATTTCTCTGAATAAATCAGAAGGCCACTTATGTCGTCTTCTTTCCATTTCCCTTTCTCATACTTGTGTGACTTCACCTATGAAAAAGGAGCTGCCATCCCTTCCTGCCACAGTAGGGCACACTGGTATTGGTAGGTTAGTCCAGCTAGGCACAGTTGTGCCAGGGCAATCAGTTCCAGCTGGTGATTTCAAGACTTTTACTATGGTTTATGGAGGGGATTTACTACCCCATTGCCCTCTCTGGAAATATAAAAGGATCACCATCACGCTTATAATGCATACAGCCACAAACAGATAGGTGTAGAGAAAACAAAAGAGAGCCTCACCCCCTTTCAAATAGCAGCAGCAACCTCCACACAGAATGTCCTCTGGAGATCTTATATCTACGAGGGGTTAATGAGCCACAGCACCCTTTGGGACATTAAGTCCTCCCAGCTGGTTATCAGTTCCCAAGGAAATGTTCCACACCTCAATCATCATTGTCCAATTACACCCACACTGCTGGGTGCTACAGCCTGGCTGCAACATCGCATTTCGAACGGCTGTGTTTGGTCAGCCACTAACTAAAAGGCTGCATTCCAATTTAAAATTCAGCAGAGGCAGAGGAACACCAGGGCAGGCTGATGTCAGTCCAGTGTGCCTCTGTAACAGAGCGGAACCTATTGACAGCAGATTCAAAGGGAGAGAAAAGAAAGCAATAGTCATGCTGGCTCTGGCTTAACTGTGGGCAATGATCAAGGCTGTGGAAATCAAAAGGCTGCTCTGAGCATCTGCCCTGCAGAGCTCAACAGCTGAGGTCAGCGCTTCCCAGGCAGCCACATTCAGAAACCTGACTAATGCACTGCACAGGCAAATCTGCCTTTTAGTTTTTTTTCTGGGGAGCCTCATCTTTTGCATTTCCTATTAATAGATACTGTGCAAATGGCAGTGTCAACATGTTGTCAAAATGTTTGCTTTTGGTATTACGAGACTTTTTAAAATATTTTTAAATCGCTAGGTCCCTTTAGTGAGAGAATGCTGTCTGTATATATTGCATGCATATGATAGCTCATTTAATATTTAAACATAGAGCGAATCAAAGTGGTAAAGTTGAGAAGAGTTGTTCTCATAGTATTGAGTTGGAAGGAGAAGGTTGGTTGGTTTTTGTTTTTTTTTTTAATGGAGAGTGTCTAAATGAATCAGTGCTGTCATTTTACTGTGAATTGTGTCAATTTTAATAGAACTGTCTCTTTAATGGAAATATTATTCTGTCAGAAATCTTCCAACCAGTTCGGTACCCAGCAGCAACTGGTGAAAATGCCAACTCTGGCTCTGAAGACTGTCCTGCTGCTGAGGGCAGCCAGGCTACGAGCTATCACAGCCTTCTCTTCTTCTTCCACATGAGGGGTGTAGCTGGTCCCTTGCTAGCCCCATGCTGGGACCTGCTCGATACCATGCCACCTGCTGTAGACTCTTCAGCATTTCTCCTCCTCTGCCACTTTGCTAGTCCATATCATATACCAAACTACAACTACTCCTTTTTCAGGCAGACCAGCAAAGTAAACAACAACACCAAGGGGTTCCATTCCACATTCCACTCAGCTTCTCACCTCCAAAAGGGCAACCAAGGAGGTGCACCTTCCAGGCCCTGGGGTTATTTTTTATTTGCACTTTGTGTAAAGGCGATTTAATAGTGTTTTGCTTTAGTCTGTATATAAAGTGGAATGAACTAAGATTAAATGAATAGACATCTAATATCTTGAAAAAAGAGTTGAAGTTTCAGAGTCACAAGCACATCGGACACTAATAATACGGAGTTTGCAAAGCAGATGGCTATTTCTTGGCATAAAGTGATGAACCTGAAAAACAAAACTCCAAGGTTGTCCCAGTTATGCCAAGAAACTTTAAATTAATTTTCATCCACAGAGGACTACATCTTCAAGCACATTTAATACCAAAAAAACAAATCTGAAAGTGTCACTTGTCTTCCTGCATAAAATTGTGGGTAAATTTTAGATGTTCGTGGGGACTTCGAAGCAGTATCAGGTTATAAAGTGTAGGGAACGAATCTGGAAAGTTTTATCCCAGTTGATGTTTGCAAATGTGAGTACAGTATCTATATCTTCTACACTGCAGGAAAGCACGTGCGTTAACTGCATTTAGTTGGAAAAAAAAAAAAAGAGATATTTGGGCTGCAGGAGACCTATTGTACAGGGTATTTTTTAAAGTGTAATTTATTAAAAGTTTTCATGCATACAGCATTATATCTTTGGTACCGCTGCAAAGATGACTTGCAAACTCTAGAGGGAAGGTAGCATGAATAATAATAATAAAAGATTTAATTTAAAAGCAATATATTGAATACAACAACTGTAGAGTGAATTTCAAACAATCTCAAAATAGACTTTGATCTTCCATTCTTATCAGTTGCATAGAGGATTGTTACAGCAGAATGCTAATAAGGAAGATAGTCTATTGCTCCCTACCAAACCTTATAAACCTCAAATCCACTTGTACTCCTGATTCTGTACTCAGCTCATAAAAACCAACTCTTAAGAATAAAGGAGGATAATGAGAAGGTGCAAAGAGCAGTGATGCTTTATGGGAACCCTGCCATGTTATGCAGGCACACTGAAACTGCCCTCCTGAAGAGATATCAGGGCTTTACCACAGGCAAAACTTGGTGGTAGTAGCAACGGCAATGCCATGGAACATGCACAGCCTCTGTCAGGAAGATGGGGATTCAGAATAGTGCTCAGATAGCTGCTTCTGTACACATTCTAGAAACCAAACACCTTCAATTTTCTATTAGAAAATGCTGTTTCTGCCCACTATTTCCTTTCTCTTTCCAGCACTTACCTTGAACCTTGCAGCTTTCTGTCCCTCTCTGCATTTGAGCTGGACTGCCTAGAAGGTATCAGGGCACGGGGGAGCTCAAGGCAAGTCTCAGTCCCAGCAGATCTCTGCATCCTGCATTATGTTCTTTACTATTCTGTTAGCAGTTCACTTATTTTGCATTTGTTATGCATATGGTTTACAGGGCTGTGGTTACATCTTTCAATAGAGTGGCTATGAAAACTACTCATAATGTTGGTTCCTGTATGTTACGTGTACCTCTTCAGTGAGATTAAGATTCTCTTCTAATGTCACTGCCTTCTGGCCAGTTTCACTTCTGTCATTTCATTTCTTACCACCGATCCTTAAATAGAATTTATGGTTGTCCATTTTACACTCACTTTTCTCACACAGTCATAGATGTATTCATGCAGAATGACAGTCTGGGAAAGTAAATGCCTCAGGAAAAAGGAATTCAGGAAAAGATGAAGGAGAAATTTTCTTTGGAGGGCATGGGTAGTTTTTCCTAGCTGCTGTAGACAAGAACAAAAAGGACTGAGTAACTTTTCAGTCTTGCATGTATTATGGCAGCAAGTTTACAGTTAGTCTCACCATGGCCAGTGAGAGACAAAATGATACTTATACTTCACCTTGTCATTGTGGATCTTTTATAAAACATCTCACCTTTGCTGTCTTGGATCAATTCTTTACATTCTTGATATGTTATTTCAGTGGTCCCTCTTTACCTACACTTATGCTCCAGTTTCTACCTTGAGGTCCTGTGTGTGTTGGTATATTTGTGAAAGGCAGCACATCACCAGCTCTAATCTGGTGAGACAATGAAATGTTGGCAGTAGCTCACAGTGCCTTGAGTGTACTTTCTGTAATGAGATTATATACCATCTACAATGCCACCTGCAAAGAAAAACCTACACAGACTAATGAAGAAATTAAGAAATGGAGAGAATCTTACCAGCTTTTCTGTTTGTTGCGGTTTGTTTGTTTGTTTGTTTGTTTGTTTTTAAAGAATCAAAACATGGTCATGAATAATTTCATTCAAATAAGCTGTGTGAGATTTTCAACATTTTCAGAAGTTCATTCATAACAGAAGGTATTCTAGTAATTGCCCCAGAAGTCCAACAATGTAAAACTGTCTCAACAGAAATGTACCTTTCGTCTGATCTCAATGTTTTGTGCTAATAGACTGAGTTCAGGGATTTTACATACTCAAAACCAAAAAACATCTTACTGTGAAAAGAAAGACATAGAAGTTTAAAAATTTAACTTCTTCTCTTGAAGGATTATGTAAAAATAATATTAAAGTTTTTTGTTTTTTTTTCTTCTTCCAACCTTACCTCTTTTGCATCTCTTCAGTTGCTCATACTTAGAGATAGAATTAGAAATGCCAGTATAACCATTAAATCATAGAATCATAGAATGGAAAGGACCTCAAGGATCATCAAGCTCCAACCCCCCCACCACAGGCAGGGTTATCAACCTCTATGTCTGATACTAAACCAGGCTGCCCAGGACTCCATCTAATCTGACCTTGAACACCTTCAGGGATGGGGCATCCACAACCTCTCTGGGCACCTGTTCCAGCTCCTCACCACTCTCTTGGTGAAGATCTTCTCCGTGATATCACCCTAAATTTTCTCTCTCTCAACTTAAAACCATTTCCCCTTGTCCTGCCTTATTTACTCTTGTAAAGAGTTGAATGAAAATGTTAGACAGTCAGGTCCCGTTTTAATTGCAATTGAGCTCTGAAGTACAAGAGGAGCCTTCAAAACTCACAATTTTCAGTGTTATTTGTTGGACAGAAGGGATCCTGAAACACTGCCAATAAAAAAGGAAATAGGAAATGCATTTTAAAAGATGCCTACTCCGTCTTAGGTAAGACTACTGATACAAAATAGCCTTCTTCCTCAGAAGAAAGGATTACACAAAATCTTGCAAATATTTGCCCTCATGAAAATTCCCATTTTTACATATATATACATAGCTGAATAACTTATAGGTTTGAAACACCTACATGTGGCAGTACTCAAAGTAAAGAATCTGGAACTTTTTGAAATACTTCACACTACTTTCATGATCAGTAGAGGGCTGCAAAGTGAAAGGTTGATATATGGGTCACTTTTGCTGACATACTTGTAGTTTACAAGCAGCTTTCAGACAATTTATTTCAAGGATACAGAAACCACTGAGTTATAGTAAGAGAGGTGCAAAGCATCTTGATCTGCAGCTCCTCTGCAGGGGTACATACCTAAGTTTGAAAGTGGTCTCTTTCACTAACTAGAGATTATACAGTTGGAAAAACAGCTTTATAGGTCTTTAAGGAAAACTGATTCACTAATTATAAGACATTTTTATTCATTTCCTCTTTGATGATGTGATAGTTGGGCCCAAACTGAAGCGCATAAAAAATTCACAAACAAATTATTTCTAAGAAAATAAACTTCCTTCAGAAAACTAGAAGCTGTTTTTCAGACAGGAAACTTTTCCCAAACAACTTATATCCTTCACTGTCATTATATTCTCTGCTGCCTTTGTTGATGGAATTGCTGTGGCAACTGATGTCTTTCATGGCAGAAGTTTCCATGTAAGATTTGCACTGTTTCTTTTGTTTTTGTTTGCATGAATTGTGTGGACAGCATAGGATTTGCTTATGGTTAGGAAAGCAGTTGGTAGAATTTGCTTGTAGTTCTTGCTGAATGAATCTTCTCTACTGACATATTTTTGCTGCCTAAAAAGCTATTAGTAGTGTTCTCATTTGTAAAACCAGCACAAAGATTGGAAAGTGAGCTGTGCTATCCTGTGATTCATGGATTAGTTGCCTATATTTGATTGATGGTCGTTATTATTATAGAGGGCATGACTTTGTACTTGAGCATAGGTTTGCAAAGCTGACAGAAGTCTATGAGAGAAAGTAAAGGTAAAACCTCAACTAATAACTGTAAGAATAATAATAATAATTAAACCTTTCTGAAAATAAAAATGTATGGCATGTAAAGACAACTTCACTTATTAAGTTTTCCCACTGAGCAGATTTTTTTTTCTCTCAAGGCAAATAGACACCAGGAGAGAAGATTGTTAATGACAGATTCATCTTTTCCTGCTGTGTATTCCTCATATACACCTCACTCTGTAAAACTGCAGTCATTTTCTGTGGTGGTTGTGATGGTGCCATGGAGAATAATGACTGCAGCTGACAAATCAGGCATGGAACAGATGAACTGCAGCAATAATCTTGTTTATATCCCTTCAACCCCCTTGCAGCCTTGAAGCTGGGCACATAGCTAGTTTGTGTAATTTCTTTTGCTTACCTTGGTTAACTTAGATTACTTTGTATTTTATAACATCTCAGTGTTGTCCTGGCTCTCTTCTCAGATGTTCTGCCACCACATCCTCAAAGCAGAAATCCTCATCTTTCTCCAGTTTAATTTTATTTATTTATTTATTTATTTCAGGAACTGCACCATCTTCCCTTGTCAGTCTGTTCTTTACAGGGCTTCTCCACTTGATCCAAAGGCTGCATCAGGGTTTTTTTCCCTTCTTCCCAGCATAACCATCCATTAATTGGCTACCTCTTCTTTCCCAGTTCGCACAGATAAATCTCTTATTCACCTGCTATGACTTGAAGGCTGCAGCAACAGTACTTTTTTCTGGCTTGTCAGTACTGTCTTGAAGAGGGTGGAGAGGTTTCGCTCACTCTTAGAAAGAACTATTCAGAAAAAGAAAAATTATCACAGAAGTGCTTGTTACCTCAGCTATGTTCTGCTACAAAATCTTTATCTCCCTTTCTGTGCTGTGAAATACCTGCCCTGACTGTCACCTCGTACCCGCCATTGACCCTTTCCCTAGGTTTGCCAATAGGATCAGTCTCTTCTTATTTTCCTCTCATCTAGAAGAGGCCTGCAAAAGTAGCCTTCATTCAAAACTGTTTCTAGTCTCAGTGTTGACAAAAAACATATGCTTGTTAAAATTCAGGCAGCAGACGGAGTTGCTTCCTTTCAGGCTGACTAGTATTGAGACATTGTTATCTCTGTTTGCCCTCCTCAGCAGATATTTTCTGTTCCTTGCCTTACATTTAGGTTTTAAATTCCTATATAAGGCATATACTCTACCTTGAAGGATGAGGCCTACATGCTGAATTAGTTTCTGACAGCTGTGTTAATACAATAACAGAAGTGATGTGTTACTATGTAATTTCTGGAGAGTGAGAGCTGCACTTGTAGGCTTCTCAGTCTAATGGGCACCTTTGACAGCTACCATAATTTGTGTTAAAATAGCTGACACGGAACAAATTCCTCATTTTATATTGAAATATCCAGCAAACACAGATAGGAAGGCTCAGACATAACCGAGTCAAAGGAAAGCCATTGCTGAAGCAGTGTTTCGTGGTCTTTGACATATGGACTACTGACAAAGCATAAGCATGATGTGTTTTGGGATTGAGAGGAGGCCAGGGGCTGCATCCAGTTCTGCTCTGAAAAAATGTTTCTAGACTGAAAGAGAAGCATAAATGAACAAACTTTGCACAGGAGATGGCTACCTTAAAAAAAAAAAAAAAACCAACAAACAAAACAAACAAAAAAACAAGCAAACAAAAAAACACTTTCATAAATATAAAGGCAGCCTTTCTTCTACGGCCTAAGAAAGCCTGTAAGACTGTCTGGAAGAATATCAGTCCCTTCCTAGCATGGCCCTCTCAGCTCCAATCAGAGTGTGGGAACCACCAGGAGCAGTCCTCTCAGCAGCATTATGCCTTGAACTCACAAGCCATGGCTGAAGTCCCCCAGCGTACCCTTTCTCCCTTCCTTGAGCTCTCATACAGTAGGTCTATCTGAGAAGCCGTGTTTGGGTATCTGAAATGCTGTGTAGATGCTGTCACGTGGGCAAAGCTCAGCCAGGATATGTCTGCTGGAGGTAGGCGAGGGTATGACGCTTGCTTTTCAGTGCTCCATGAATGTGTCGGGCTTTTTATTTTCTGGTAGTGTGAAGAAACCATCTTATATACAAACTACCAATCCAGTGCTGTCATCTCCTTGCCAACACCCATATAAATCAGATAAAATAGTATAACCAATTATGCCTCCAGTAGGTAATCTGCACTGTCATCCTCTTTTCACTTTGCTAATAGATAATGTCACCCCTACAAGTACAATGCTTCAGCTTGACCTTCATCTCAAGTTCAGGATCTCATCTCAACCGGCTTTACAGCCATCTTGCCAAAAATCTTTAGTTCAGACATGGTCTGCGTCCCTACTGCTCTGCCAAAAGTTCACTTTTTTATACATGAGGTCAGAATTTCCATTCTTTTACTTTGGCATAACTCAGTCATTCTTAATTGAGTTACCCTTGATATTCATCAGTTGCAAGAAAGAGACGTGGCCAATCATCTTTACTTTGTCAACCGTAATTCTCAGATATAGTTTTCTTAAAGCTATCATCCCAATTCACTGTCTGTTTCAGAGCAAGTGTGAACAAAGCTCAGTTTGAAAGGCAAGTGATACATCAACAGTATATTAGACTAATCCCTGTGGGAGCACCAGTCCCCATTGACCTGGAAGCTTCTCAAATATTCCAGAGATCCTCTGCACTGAAGGGCTTCCAGTTTAAACAGATAGGAAGGGTAGCTAGGTGGAAAGAGGGTTGCCATAATAAAGAAGTGGAGCTGTGAAACTTCTAATTTGCCCAGGTTTACATAGAATAAAACTGAACTGATACCATTAAGATTTGACGTGGTATTTTCTCCTCGTGGCAATATTCTTCCTCTCCACACCCACATTTAAAAAATGTACTTCATCCCTTACATTCTTTTGTTTCCAGCCAAGCAAAGTTAGAGTTGACGAGTACATTCTGTAGTTCAAGGTCCCACTGTCCCCACTGAAATTGTCAGCAAGGGCACCCTGTTACACATACCTTATGTATCTTGAGACTCATTACTTGCTTTTCCTAGAAATTCAGTTCTGTGAAAATGGTGTCTGTAAGGATTTTTCACAGAATTTCTAAAGCTTTGTTGAGAGTTCATCTGATGACTTTGTATTTCCTGAGAGAAATAGAATGGGAAAGACAAAAATAGTTAGTATTTTAGCTCTAAAAGATTTCAGAACACAAATATTGAACAGATGTAGAAAATATGGATTTTTATGCATGCTTGCTTACCCTGAGGAATGTAAACAGCTGATGATTTTATGTTATGAAGACAATAGAATAAACAAGCCTTGTCAGAACACAAATACTTCATCCCCAAAACCCCCATTTGGAAGGCATCATTAATTTTTCATCAAATGGCTCAGTATTTCAGAGGATTATTTTGTGTATCCGTGTGTATACAGATTCTTGTATCTTAGTGCAAGCAAGTAAAAGTATATATTGTAGTTTATTGCATTACTATTATTCATTATGTTTTATTGGTATGTTCCCTATGTCTTATACTAAATAACTGAATAACTTTACAGTAAAAGCTTTCAATGTGATATGATTTTTGAAAGGGAAGGTTAAAGCTGCTTAGTGTTCTAGGATAAATAGGTGTGAAACAGCAGCAGCAATATAAGCATATAGTATTTTGATAAGCAGCTACAACTGCTTATCAAGGATGAGAGATTCAGGCTAAATAAATTTGTTGTTTTAAACAAGAGATGAAAAATAATCCTCCAAAATGTAAGTTCCAAATTTGTTGAAACGTGTGTCTAAATGCATATCTTAACAAAGGTACAAGTATTTTTACCAGAATTTCTTAAGCTTGTGTTTCTCTGATATGTTCTGAAAGAATGGCAAAACTCAGGGGAAACACCATTAAAAACAAATTTCCTTACACTCAAGAAATTTTGTTCTATGGAGTGCTGCAATCTCTTTCATTCCTGTGCTGCCAATGTTTGTGCATTTGTTTGTCTTTATTCCTCTGAATTCCTCTGAATCTGCATGAAAATCTCTAAAACTGATTACAGTTTTATAGTTAACTATGGACATGAGAGCTTGCAGAATCTGATTTGTACTTTATCCTTCCATTCTTGAACTACAGCTAAAATGTTCTGATTTCTACCTTTAGTAGAGTTCTTTTAGTCCCTTGCAATAACTTGTAATTTTGCAAGTGTACAAACAAAAGAGTAGTGTGCAGTTTTGGAGCTGTATTTACTTAAGTATCACATTTCAGAGCACTGTTTAGAATAATGCATAATCAAAGCTCAGAATTATTTTCTTCCTCTAAATTTGCCTCTGTGAAACTCTAGACCTCAGTATGCCTTGCCATATTTTATGTTAAAAAAAAAAAAAAAACAAGAAAAGGATTTTTTTCTTTGACTAGAGAATTAAGCCTTTTTTATTGCTCTATTTTAAAAAAATATCTAAGATAACAAAGCAAAAAACTTAATTCAGATGGTGATATACTCAAGAGGCAATATGACCTGATAACTCATAACACCTGTTGAGGAAACTGCAGCCTATATGATAGTACAGATGTACTCTTTATTAGCGAGAATCCCTGACAGGGAGTTTATGCACTTTCATTTGAATATTATTAATAGTGATAAAACTGATAGTATTAGCAGTCTGCAGCTAAGATACATGCTGGCATGATAAACCCTCAGTTTAGACAGAAGAATTAATACCTATTCATAAGAAAACTCTAACCATGAAAAAATGTAAGATGTTAATATAATTAGTGTGACAGCACTGACAAGATGATCTGTATAAAATCAACTGTATGGATCCAAAACAATTACATCTGTGCGTGGCTAATTATCTCTGGAACAGTTCTTCCTAGGAAGCGTAATCCTCAAAGAAATGATTGTTTTTTCTTTGTCCTTAGCCTGCTTTATGCTGAAATAATTTACACTACAGAAAACAGAATAAACCTGTTAATATCAGAGGACATGATAAAAAAATTCCACTTATTTACATGGTTTTTCATTATGGCTAAACCCCTACTTCTGTCTTCTAGTTCTTCTGTTCTAGTTCTAGTGTGAAGAGTACATCAGCTTCAACTTGGCTTTTTCACAAAGTTTTCACACTTCTTTTTGTAAAAAAATTCAGAAATTCTTCCGACATTAAATTTCTAAGCAAGTATCTTCTTCATCCTCCTTTGAGAAGAACCTTTATCTCACATCTCAATCACTTCTCTCTGACAAATGCGATCTCAACCTCACACTCATCCACCTTGACGGCTGCAAATGTCATTTTCCTGATATGACATTAACCATTAAGATTTCCCTATGCACCCCATCACCGGGCTTCCATTCTGTGTTTACTTGAACAAGGTGCTTAATCTCCTTTAAAACTACTGATGCCCATCCCAGCCACAGGCACTTGTTCTTATTTTTATAAAACTTCTGAATCTCCAGCTCTACAGTGATAGCTTCTGCCTTTCTTGTTAACCTTCAGGAACAGCAACTTTGTGTTCCTCTCTGGCATCCTTCACTCTGAAAAAGGCCTGAAACATCACAGAGCTGCTTCATTTTTTTCTTCACCATCTTCCTTATAACTTTGCTCTCATGCATATAAGCATTGTGCTCAGAACATATGTTGATCAATAAAACTATTCATTTACTCTTTTATTAGTCTGCTCTCTTAGCCTAAGCTCTCTGAGAGGAAGATGTCTTTGGGGGCCTCTTTCCACAGTGCCAAGAACAGCAGGTCCTCATCCATCATTAAGGCACATCACAGCTGTGATATTGCTTACCAGGAGGTCATTTTTTAGTTATGAAACAAATTAATCTGATTTTGGAAGCTTTAATTAGAAAATAATGTGTTCTAGAGTATTTTCATGCTAAAGCCTTTAGGAAGTGGCATGACTGACTTTTGTCTCGGGATTTCTCATACTGTATTTCTACTTTATATGCCCAAGGAAACCCTCCTCCACATAGTTCATCTTGTTCTCTGAAAAATGCCAGTTACTTCAGAGAGAGATAGAAAAACTCTGTAAGATTTCCTGCAAATTATTATATGCATGATGTTATTCTGCTCTGGGGATTTTAGAGGGAGAGAGAAAAATAAAAGAAAAAAGGAAAAAAATAGAAAAATATATTGTTTTGTTATGCATTTCCTCATTTTCACCAATCTCCTTTCATTAAGAAAAAGCAAAGAACAGAAATGCACAGTGACTTTGGATTAGAGATTGAGAAATAAACTGGATATTAATTATTGCAGAATATTGCCAAATAGTGAGAGTAATAGCAAGAGGACTGTGATATTAACCTGGATGAGTTCAGTAAGTGGAAGATATGTGCTCATGTCATGAATAGTCGTTGCTAGTTCCTGCAAAATAGAAAAGTACCCAAGGCAATGATGGCTTAGAGATTCTTGTAAAATAAAAAATAATAAAAATAATAAAAAATAATAAAAAAGCCTTTTTTTTCTGTAAATGAACAGAACGCTACAGGGAAAAGCATGAAGCAAAAGCCAGAGAATATATAGAAATAAAAAGAAATGGCTATGTGAATGAACTCTGTTGAGTTCTCTAGTAAGCAAATAAAGAGGCTGCTGGGTCTAAGAGGGAACAAATGCAAAACATCAGCACATGTGGATAGGTTTTTGAAAAAAAAAGACTTGAAAACATGACAATCAAGAGACAAGTTTGCTACATAAAATGTTCTAAGCCAAAGCTAAAAAAACCCTATGTTTAGAAACATGTTTACCAGAAGAATATAAACATAGTATGACTCTTAATTCAATCACTTTAGTGTTAACTAATAGAAACTAGAGAGAGATGACTCCAAATGTTCTCCCTTGAGTACTCAAATATGGAGAAATGTCTTTGTATAGAACAAAGCAAAAGCAAATATTTGAAAAACAAATCTATAAGGTAGCTTTTCTTAAAAAGACATTCAGAAGTACACAGGGATTCTGAACTTTCTTGTGTCAGTAACCATCCTCACACATTTTATTTCATGTTTTCATAACATGAAGTGTCTGACATTGTTTGACTACATGCAACCTAGCATATATGATGTTGCTGGAAGGGTTATGCCATTAAGATAAGAACGGTTTAGGGACTTTCTGAGCTAGAGGTACTATCTTTGACTGTGCCATATAATCTGATAACCTGATAATAAAACCCCTCTACACTGAAATAAATTGCTGTGCTCAGTGTTATTTATTGTTTAGATAATTGCAATAGTATCACATTCTGCTCTTCAGATTCTTAACTCTGTAGGAAAGCATCCAGAGTTGCAATATCTGAAAACCCTAGACTGCCTGTCTCCTTACTTACCACAGCAAACTCTGCACTGACTTCACCTCAGGAAAACACAGTGTCCCTGTTTAAGGAAGTACAAGATTTCAGATACGCTTTTTTTGCATTTTTTTTTTAATATTACATAATACCTGAAATAAAGAAAAGTTATTTCAGATGTCATTTATGGAAATACTACTTAGGTGCCATCTATATCCTGAAAACACTGGTGATGGAAAGTAAAATTCCACTTGAAGGAATATGAGTATCCTCACCGATATGTCACATCATGGTAGTCAATAAATAGGTCCCTGAATGTTCTGGGTACGTTGCAAGTACTGAAGGAAGGAACACACCAAGAATGATTATGGCCACCTGAATGTCAGCAACTTTTTAAGATTCACACCAATATACATCCAGTCTTTCTAATTCCCTTTTGGCCATAACATCAATGTTTGTCACCCACTTAGGTACAGCAATCACATTCCACTAGCATGGGGAGGCCTCATCATGTATTTGATTTGGATGCCAGATTGGAGGAAATGATGAGCACATAAGAAACCAGTATATTACCAGGGCATTACTTTAAAATAAGATGTTCTTGACAAATAATTCCTGGTTCTGTGCTTAGAGGCACTGTGTTAAGAAAGGAAACATTAATGTGATCTATATTTTTAGTATGCTGTCTTAGAAGAAAACTTAATCATCAAACATCCAAATGCTGTTCTGTTAAGATAAATTCATGTTTGCACTGGGGTTGCTTAACAAATTCGATAATTTACATTAATTTTGCTGCTTATTGACAGTTTAGCTAATGCTCCTTGCATCTTCTGTGCAGTTGTTTGACAACATTTCTTTATGACTTTCTTGAGCTGTCAAATGCACTGAATCTACATCTTCACATGAGCATGCATGAATGGTTCAGTAGCTTCTGTGCACATGAAAACCAGAATGATGAAACACAGAAATATGGTTAAAGAGATAGATAACCAAACCCAATTACTCTGCATATATTTTGCACTCTGTTGACTCTGGTAATTTTGACTGTTTTCAATCACAAACAAGACAAAGGTCAAAATCATTGTGAATCATACTGTGTCATGTGGTTCTTACAGACTTACAAGTTTGTCAGCATTTCTGGCATACAGCAGCTGCATGATGACAGCAAATGTTTTATGTCTAAAGCTCATTAGTTTTTTCTCTGCTCTATAAAAATAGAAATCTGTGCATACTTTGAAATAGGATGCTCTGAACTCAAAAATTGTACATCAGACTCAGTTTGCTTTTCTTGAGATGCCTGCCTCAGGTAAAGCCATTAGCATATTTATATGGATCCATTTTTATTATAGAATGAGGAAGTAGGTTAGTTACAGTGAAAAGGGATCTATTTCTCATAGCAAGAATCATTCTGATGGTTTATTTGAAAATTTAAGGTAGTAGAAGTTGCTGAGCAAACATACACAGAAATATCCTAGCTAGGAACAAAGGTTTCTTATATTTCCTATACCACTGCCCTCACTTTTAAACATACTGTATTCCCACTAACTATACCAAGGATGTTTTTTTCAGCAACTCTATCTATAAAGAATGACCAAGTGAATGAAGGAGATAGAAAAAAAGAGAAGTCAGGGATGTTGGCAAGAATGAAAATGCTGTTAGAAAATGTTATCAGGATAATTTCCGTTTTTAACTTTCAAAATTTACATATTACAATAACAAGTGTTTCAGTAGTTGACACGTAGGAGGACTTGCCATATATCACAGTTTATAATCTCTCGTTTTTTTCCCCATGGCATTGATTGTACGCAGTGTAGTCAGATAATTAAAAGCTATTGTAAGCTCTTCTAAAATGCTGCATTTGGTTTCCTTAGGTTTGGTTTGTTCAAAACCTATATCATGAATGGTCAGGATGCCTGGATGGCCAGGCTGGATGGGGCTTTGATCAGCCTCGTCTGGTGCGCGGTGTCCCTGCCTAAAGCAGACAAGCTGGAACTAGATGATCTTAAAGGTCCTTTCCAACCCAAACTATTCTATGATTCTATGAATAGATTGATGACACAGGACACTAAATAATGAAACACTGAAACTCCACCAAGACAAAGCCAAGGGAATGTTTATTTTCTTGCTCTACCATGACAGGAGCAGGATGGCCTTCTGGCAGAATAATGAACACAGCTACATTGACAAGAATGTCCTTATTCAGAAGCTTCTAAGCTACTGAAATAATTTGCAAATAAGCAGTGGCAAACTGAGGCAGTGATGATCCACTTCTGACTACCAGTATATAACCACACAGACTTTCACGCTGGCAAGACAGGGGATGATTTTTTTTTTTTCCAAAATTCCAAAAAATTTATGATGAGTGTCAGTTCTAGATGTTACCGAGATACTTGCTCTTCAGTGCTCAGTTTTTCAACATATAAAATATCTCCTTGGACACCGGGAGTAAATATTTTAATTTAGCCTAGGTAGACTTTGCAATTGACTGATTTGACTTAATACCCATGCTGTCTCTGTGGAAAATACCCTCAGGGTGCAGGGAGGAAGTGACTGCAATATGTTTTTTCAGTGTATGCTGTCTGTGCAGTGTCCATTACGTTCAAAACTTGAATACAATTACTCCTTTAACTGTACTGTGAGAACATGCCACTCTTATTTATAAGTGAAGAGACACTGATATACCACAAGGCGAGGAATGGTATATTTAGATACTTAATTCCTACTAACTGCATCTGAAAAAGATAAAATCAGTTGGTTAGAGGCACCTTTGTAGTCCTGAAGATTTCATTGAAACATTTTGTCCACGGTTACCACAGAAGCTTACAGGATCGGGGGAAATGGACCTGGATTGTATGCTCTAACTGTGGATTGAGACTTTCTCCCTAATTCTTTATTTCCAGTATCTCACTATTCTTCTCCTTATGTATTTAGTGTCAGGAGAGAGAATTAGTTTATTTACTGGCCCTTGTTTAAAAAAAACGTTTGAATGTGGTGCTCAGGGACATGATTTAGTGCAAGGTTGTTAGAGTTAGGGTAGTATGGTTAGGTTGTGGTTGGACTTGATGATCTTTAGGATCTTTTCCAACCTGAGCAATTCTATGATTCTATGATTCTATGATTCTATGATTCTGAAGTCTACAACCTAGCCTGAGTGAACTTACAAAAAGCTATTATTAACCTAGCTGTGTAAGTGTACCCTTACCATTTGGGTTGGGAGATACGCATCCTAGCATGTACATGTGTTACATTACCTCTATTCATTTCAAAACCTATGAACTGGAATGAAACTGACCTTGTGTTTAAATGAGTCTTTAGTGCAGAAGCACAGCTCAGTAATGGGAGAATTTTTTTTTTTTTGGGGGGGGGGGAGCGGAGGGAGAGAGGTTGGGCCTATGCAGTGCCTACCGTTAATGGGCTTGGCCTTGGGGCATCAAAAGCTCAACAAAGCTCTGTTTACATTTGACTGCTGTGTAAAGGGTTCTTGCAGATGAATGGGAATGTAACACAGGATACTGAAGTGGATTCTGGCTACTAGATTTTTGTTTCACCTCCTGACTCACCTGTGATGTAGTTCACATTTCCTCTTTTGCTTTGAGTATTTCTCATGAGGCTGTTCAGAAAATAACTATTTTGTCACTGCTATGACTTTGTTTCACTTGGACTGCTTGTGACTATATTCAAAGGCTTCAAAATCCATCAGTAGTGTTCAATGAACCTTCACTAGTAGAAGCTGGAATAGCATCTTCCCTTTCGTTCATTGTATGTTGTCTTGGGCACACCTTAATAACTTTCTTGCTCTGCCAGCCATCCATTTTAACATTTACTTTTTTTTATAAGAACAATTGACTACTAGGACACCATTAACTTTCACTGCAAGGAAAGGCTGTTTTTGTATTTGCGAGCAATGATTTTCACTGTTTTCTTTCCTCACCCACATATTTTCAGATGAGTTTAGAGTATAGCTCAGTACTATGCTCAAATTCATCAATGTTCAACCCCTTGTCCTTTAACAGATCATCATAAAGATAGAAGCCATCTGTAAAATCTGGATCTCTGTTGAAGCTTCCTCAAAACTGGTACCATTCAGTTCTGAGGTTTTGATTTACATGACACAGTTCTGAATATTGACATCTGGATGTGTCAAAAAACACTTGTTAAGCCTGCCCAGAGCTTTCCTGTCCACCTGTTTGTACAAAGCTGTCAAGAAGAAAAATTACATGCTTGTATATGGAAATGGATAGCCTGTTAAAATTCCTGAGCTGTTAATATCTGCAGTCAGTTTTTCTTTGCTCCATCATCTAAAAACATTGATAGTGTCTCTTACTAAATCTGGATTGGTATTGAGAATGATGAATACCACCAATTTGACTTCCTATTTTGGGACAGAGTCCACAGATTGTCAGGGGCTGGAAGGCACCTCTGGTGATTACCTAGTCTTGCCACTCATGCATCTCTGTAGTGGAGTCACCTCTAACTATCAGAAATTCCTGATAGTGTAGGTAAAAGACTTCTGTATAATTGTAACAGTAGTGTTGGGTGGACAAGGCTTATTTACCATAGTTTAATAGCTCTTGAGGGTTTTTTTTGAGCCAGTTCTGCTGTGTCTGAAAGTACGGGGCAGGCTGCATCTGTCTTACTTGTCTAATTTTAGGCCAGAACATCCATTTTACTCTCCAGTGAAAGAATACCACATAGGAACATGATGTGATGGCTATTGGAAATATAAGGAAGGAAAATGAGTACTCCTGCTTTGGACAGAAAAAGACAGTTATAGCCAGTAGCAGGGAAACTTCTCTGCCCATCTCCTTCTCTTCCTCTGGAGCAGCTCAGGGTGTCACTGACCTCCCCCCTAACCCCATCCTGCCATGAAAGATGAATCTAACACCTGATGGACAAGTAGGAAACCGAACTGATCAAATACCTCCCAGTGTGTGCCAGACATTCAGCACAGCTGTATGCTTTTCACTAGAATACTTCTTCTGCAGAGAAAATCAAATGTTGTTTGTTTAATTCCGACTGGACTGATATTTTCACATCTTGCTTTCCACTCTCTGATCTTCAATCTGTTGGCTCCACGATAATGGAGGAGCCTGCTGAGGAGCCGCAAAACATGCAGGAGCCAGGAGAGGGAACAATATGGCCCTACGTTCATCATAACAGGGACTTAATGGGGCCTCCAGAGACCCATACTTGAAGAGGTTGGGGAATTTCTCACAGTGAAAATTTTTATTTCCCTTGAAGAAATTGCAATGTATAGCAATAAGAGAATTATGGCAATGCAATGCTTTGTCTGCTCAGCCCTTGCTTCACAGATGTTCATGCACTGACCATCAAATAATGGTGCAGATCATAGGTCTTTTGACTGAGAAACAGAATTTGTCATTGTTTGTAATTTGAAAAGCCCTTTTCTGAAAGGCAAAATTCACATCTTCACCACTGCTTTCTAAGATGGTGTTTTTGGTTCAAATGGCCCTGGTGTTCTTTTTAGACTGCTTCCATTAAGAAATGCCCACTCAAACACTTTCTTCCTTCCTTAGAAGTGAATCTGTAGAACATGTAGTGTGTTCCACTTTGTCTTCGAAGTGTTAAACTTAGTGTCTCCTTCTCAAGATGAAGTGGCAAAAGGCCAGGATAAATTCATCCCTGTAGTAGATACCTCCTTAGCTTAAAAAAAAAAATAGCAAATTCTGCAAATCCTCAAGAGGAGCAGTGTAACATTTGCAAGCATGAGAGCCTGTGAAGAGACAGCATTGCCCTCTGTATGACATTCACATCCACAGTGGAAATGTGTCACAGTCTGAAATTCACTTTTAGGGATTAGAAAGAGAAAGAAACAGATGGAGAAAGTGTAAGGAATCAGTTCAGTATATGTTTCCCTGATGAGATGGAAATTCTGGAAATAAGACATCTTTCACTGTTTGAAAGGAAGAACCTTTAGGGGCAAAGATCTGTAGGGGATAAAGACCTTGAAAGGAACAGGTTTTGGAAATCATCAGGAGTATTTTGCAGAGTTCATGACAGAACACAGTCAAGGGAAATTGTAACTGAAACAGTGTAGCTCCCCCCCCAAAAAAACCTAGCTATTATTGATATATCCCCACCCTCTCACCATTGTCACTAGTTTCCTGCAAGCCATCCAGTCCTATCCTAACCAGGCTCTTGCAGATCCTTGGTTCAAATGCAATTTGGCTCTTCTTTTTCTGCTGCAAGGCTATGACACATATTTCATTCTTCCCAGCCACTTTCTAGATCTAGATTTAATTTCAGAGCTATTTATTCATTCAGGCTTAGCTCTCTATAAATGAACATTGATCTCTATCTTCCTATTATTCTCTTAATTAATGCTTATTCACTGACCAGAGTATTGAGAAATGTTGAATGAAAGAGTGCTGCTGCGTGGTAAATGAAGCTGGGGGGCAATGGTGAGAAGGGTTGGAAGCAAAAAGTAGAAGGCTTCCATATTTTTCCTTTGTTGTATTTCTGGTATCTCCTGTTTGCTACAAAAGACAGCAACAGTGTGATGAGGCCAGTCTTAAGGGAGAGGGAAGAAAGAGTCAGAAATAGACAAATATCATCTAAGAAGCTGAATGGTGAAACTAACACAGAGAAAATATGCTTATTTGTCCAGGACAGTTTAGCTACAGGCTGTTTCTAGCAGTCTTTTTCCTTCTGGATGCACAGCTTTGATGCTGTCTGCAAGGAGTGCCTAGAGAAAAAGTTGTTTATGTTGGGTTAGAAGAGAAGGGAAATATGAAAAAAGAAGGGAGGGGAGATGGTCCAAGCTTCTCTCTGCTCTCTAGCTGCCTCGGTCTCTGCTCTCTGGTTTCTGACCTGCTGCACCCTAAAATACTTTTGTTCATTATGGTTGTCACCCAAGCAGAAGTCATCTTTCTCTTCTTGGCTGCCATCCACAGCCTCAGAAGAAATACCCCCAAATAACAGTGTTGTCCACATAGCCTCAGCTTGCAAACCAGCAAACTCCTCCAAGGTGGCTTCTACCTTCTTGTCTTCATCCTAAGCCCCAACACTGTTAGGGCAGCCCAGGGTCCCCCAGGGAGACCACTGATATCAGAACTTATGCCCTAACTGAACACTGGTTGGAAATCCAGATTGTGTTATCATAGGATCATTAATGCTGGAGAAGACCATTAAGATCATCGTGTCTAACCCACCCCCACATGCCCGTTAAACCATGTCCCTCTGTGCCACATCTACACATTTCTTGAATACCTCCAGGGTTGGTAAATCCAGCACCTTCCCAGACAGCCCATTCCAGTATCTCACCATATGTCCTGACACCAATATCTGAAACAGCAGATAAAAGCTAAGTCTCAGTATAACAAGTTGAATAATGTGCTTGAAGAACACAGACTCTGCATGGGTTTTATTGGCAGTGAAGCCTCTTCTGGAGAGGTGCAAGCAGCAGAGGTCAGTGGAACACAGCATTCTCAAGCATGGGCAACAATGTGCATTGCTATACTGTCACATGCAAAGTTATTCAGTCAGAAACAGAAAATGAAAGTTTTACTTATGGGGATGCTTATGGACTGGACATGAGATCTCAGCATTCATATATAGCCAATGCAGTTCTGGAGAGGAAAAAAAAAAAAAAAAAGGAGAGGCTATTTAGTAGCTCTATTGATATAATGTTTCTCCTTTACTAATCATTTGCACAGCAACTGCTAGAATACTTTGTCCAAATTTGGTGTGACAAATCAAACGGCAAGCAGAAAAACTGGAGAGAGGTCAGAGTAATGAGAATCAAGTGGAAACAAATCTTGGGGAGAACTGGAAAAACACAATACATTCAACTTGCAAAGATGGACAGTGACTTGATCAGTCTGTAAGTAAGTGAAGAACAGAGATGTAGTAATAAGGTCTCTGAAATCTAGCAAACAAATGGATAAAATCTTGAGAGAATGACAGTACCAGATAAGTTCCTGATCATTTATGAACAAAGTTCAGATTTTAGTACAAAAGATATTTAATTGTTAAAAGATATTCTATATGTTGTAGTGGATCTTTCATCACTAAAAAAATTTTAGTCATTTTCAGACACTTTTTTAATAATGGCTTTTAGAGCAAGCAGAATTGAATTCAGCTCCTAGCTTCTGTTACATATCAGGTCATGAAAGGACACTGGTCAATTTTAACATGAGAATTAATGAATGTGTATTCATCTCATAGTCCTGGCAGCATGCTTTTGTTACCTGGACTTCAGAGAGCAAGACTTATCTCCCCTGAAACTCTCAGACCATTCAGAGAGATGCTCTGAGGTGGAGTCCGAGCCATATTATCAGGTGATTTTAGGAAGTACAAAACATAACTCAGAAAACCAAAATTTCCTCAAAACCTTTGGAGGAGAAAAGATGTTGAGAGCTATTTAGGGCTGTTCTGCTGCCACATGTCACACGTTATGACGCACTGTGTGAGTGTGGTTACACAACACCACCAACTCCTCAGACACAGCCTCCTTTTCACAGAAGGTCCTCACCCCTTGCACCCTCAGACCCTCACCATGCTACCATGTAAACGCATCAAACTGTTCTGACTTGTATCAGACCACCAACTCTGAAACAAGAATGTGTTCCCCTCTTCCTAATGACTTCCTGTTTCTTCTCTAGCACACAAAATCCTTGCTATGATGAAAACACTATTCTATTTCTTTTTTATTAATTATTTACTGGCATTTAATTCAGTATTCTATAACAGTATTAAAGGATGCTGACATTGCATCTGTGAGAATCAGTCCAGCGGTCTCCAGACAGTGTGCAGGTGGATAAGCTGCAAGAGTAGTGTTGAATGCAGCTCCCACCTAGGATAGCCTAGGTGAAGCCCTGGGTCTGTTTCAGCTAAAGGGGACCTGGGAGACCCTGAAAAGCTGCTTTGCAGTAGTGACCAATAGAAAACATCATAAAAAATTAAACTATGACTTTGATAGCTAGCACTAACCAGAAAATAGTATGGAGATAACTTAATATGTGCATTCTCTCTGTTTGTTGTTTTTTTTAATTTTTTTTTTTCTGTGAATTTTGAACACTTGGCTTAAAATATACACTGCTGCAAATATGCTTTCTCTTTACAAAAGTTTCCAATCTTTAGAGATAAGCATGTGTTTACATAACAAACTCCTGGCATGATTCATATATATATAGATACCAAGTAAAGCTACCAGTAATCTCTAAGTGCAAGTTGCTCAATACTTTCCAAAACAGGGCTGGGCTTTTCAGTTTTTATGGATGTGCCAATTTTTTTCCCATTAAGCTCTAGTATTATAACAGAGTGTTTCTTTTGAATGAAGAGTGGGCAGAGGTGAAAGGATGGGGGTAAGGAGACGTTGGGTCAGAGAAAATTTTCTACTCCACTTTCAAGCATTCCATTAAGAAACTTGGACACCACTGTGTTTCTTGGGATCTAATTCAGGAGCAAAGGTGCTCTCCCTTGGGGAAACTCTGCTCAAAAAGACATTAAAAGTCTTTCAAAATGTTCATTATTCAATGGAAATTTTCTTTGAGGATTCCAGTTATACAACCCCAATCTGTCACATTGAGAATAAAACAGTTTGGGACTCTGCAGCTAAGGGAAATGCCTGACTTTGCTCTTTTTCCTTCATGAGGTGCTCTGGCCTTAGTCATGGGAATACAGGAATCGTGGGAATACAAGGAGCAGAGAGCAGCTGATTCTACTCTTTTCACCAGGCAGTTTGGAGAAAAAAATATGTGACCTGACCCAAGTGCAGATGGAGGGAAAGTAAACAAAGCATAAGGGTAAGTTTAAAGGTGGCTGGATGAAAGATGGTTTTGAGTGGAGGCCAATGTTAACTGTGAGGACTGAGTTAAAGTTCCACAAGTAAAATTAGTGATAATGTCAATTCTGCAAATTTCCCATTTTCTAGACTGGGAAATTTCCCATTCACTGGATTTGAGAACTTTAATCACAATGGAACAGTCAAAAACTCTTGGGGGAAAAAAAAAAACAAAAAAAAAAACACAAAAAAAACGCAACTATTTCTTATGTAAACTTTTTTCTTATTTACTCTCTCTCTCTCTCTCTCACACACACACACAAAAAAAAAAGGGAGTGGGGGGGTGAAGAGGTCCATGCTGCTATTGATTGATAACGTCAATCCATGAGTGTCTCCCAAGACAATAAATGCTTTCTTCTTAAAACAGCTTCCATGTCTCTCACAAAAACAAGCACAGTGAGCTTCTCCAGAGCCAAATACTAGATCTGACACCAAGACCTGTGTCCCCTGGTCAATTTTTTCAGAACCTGCTAGTTTTCCACCATTCCAATATGGCAGGAGCCCAAAGCACACAGGAACCTGTGGAAAGTTCCTAGTTTTAAATTTCTCAGTGCTGCTTCTGTCCAAGTGCGATATCACAGAATCACAGAATGGCCAAGGTTGGAAGAGACCTCAAGGATCATGAATCTCCAATCCCCTCCCCACCACAGACAGAGTCACCAACCTCCCCATTTAATACTAGACCAGGCTGCCCAGGGCCCCATCCAATCTGGCCTTTAACACCTCCAGGGACGGGGCATCCACAACCTCTCTGGGCAGCCTGTTCCAGCACCTCACCACTCTCATAGAAAAGAACTTACCCCTGACATCCAACCTAAATCTTTCCTCCTTCAACTTAAAACCATTTCCCCTTGTCCTGCTGTTATCTACCCTTTCGAAGAGTTGACTCCCCACCTGTTTATAGGCTTCCTTTAGGTACTGAAAGCAGTACTTCGCTTCAGATACTTTTTGTTATTACTCTCTTAGCTTGTTAGTTATCCTTTTAACAGAGAGGTGAATACCATTCAGAGAGGCAGCATGTATTTAGTAACACTTACCTGAGAAGTGGAAATACTATGAAGTTCAATTTGAATCCCAGCCATCCAGGCAAGCTGATGTGACCAGTGCTTTCTATCTTCCTTTTGAGTTCATTTGCCATATGGATATTCAGAATTGCTTATATCTGGTCTTGTCTTTATATGGCAAACTTATTGGTGGTGTTGAAGGATTATAGGAAGATGGAAGCACTCACAGAAGCCAGTGAGTTGAGCCTCAAGCCACTGGTAGTAAAGTAATATTTTATCACTCTCAGCTGCATAATTTTCATTTTATCTCCAAAAATATCAATATCTTAATAACCTTGCAGAATGAAAGAAACATTAAGTTTCTGGCAGTCTGCTATGATATTCAACATCACCATGGTCTGGCAATAAGCTTCCTGAAAATAATTCCAAATTATGGACATCCTGTTCTCATGAAAGAAATATAAGCATTTAATAGCTCATAGCTATTGCCATGGTTTCATTGCACTATTTGAAAAATTTCTCTATGATTATGGGTTTTGTAACACTTCAAATGGTTTCAGGCTATGGGAATCTCACTGTTATGTTTCATTTTGGAAGAGTTGCTCTCTCCAATAATCTTTGTATGGTGAAGCGCAGGTAAACCTGAGTGGCAAAATGAGCCAAATCAGTGAGATTTTCTCTGGACCTTTCTTCTTCCAAGAGAAAACAAAACATGTTCCAAGGAATCTTCATAATACGCTGTGAGCTGTTATTTTCTTCACATAATTTTTGTACTAGTTCTCATACAGAGTATCATAGAATCATAATACAGATTGAGTTTGAAGGAGATTTAGTCGAAGAGTACTTGCTGACTCAAGGATCAATTTGTTATGTTTTGTTTAGACATTCATGATATTTACAAACCAGTGCAATAATTTCATAATAATTGGTAGCAAGAACATCCTTTACATATTATCAGAAACAAATGGTAAACGGCTAACTATTTGATGCTTATATTCATTGGGTAAATTTGGGTTTGGAGATTCAAGTCATTTGCTGCTTAAAAATTCTCTCTGTGCCTACTGGAGGATCTATATCAGTCTGCAAAGTATTTGAAGATTCACGTATTTGTGGTAAAAGATGCATTCTGACATGCTTTGGAAATTATTCAATTCTGTAACAAGTTCAGAGCTCAGCTGAACAGGAGTTCAAGCAGGCAAGAAATATCTTTGTGTTTCTTAGCAGTTCAAGTATTGCTTGCTTTCCCAGAATTATTTTATTTGCTTCTTATTAGGATAGTGGTTTTATGAAATTAGGGATTTGTTCATCTAGCACTGTACATGCTATTAGTGTGAGCAGGCTGGGGTTTCTGGGTCTCTGGAACCAATGAAGAGAAACATCTACTTGATAAAAGTATCATAGAATCATAGAATCATAGAATCACAAGGTTGGAAACGACCTACAAGATCATCTAGTTCAACTGTCCTCCCATTACCATTGCTACCACAAGCTACTAAACCATGTCTTATAGCTCCTCATCCAGACGCCTCTTGAACACTGCCACGGACAGCAACTCCATCACCTCCCTGGGCAGGCCATTCCAGTGTCTGACCACTCTGAGAGAAGTTCTTCCTTATGTCTAACCTAAATCTCCTCAGGTACAACTTGCGGCCATTTCTTCTGGTCCTGTTTGTTGCCTGGCAGAAGAGGCCAAACCCCTCCTCATCACAATCTCCCTTCAGGAAATTGTAGAGTCTTCCCTGAGTCTCCTCTTCTCCAGACTAAAGTAAAGTACTGGAGAATAAGCTTACTGAAAAGCCTGTATCAATGACACCCACTTATTATCATTTTGCTTTTCCTAATCAGTGTTCTTAAACTTTAAGTCCCAAGGTCACATCAAGAAATTAAGTAGGAAAGGGAAGAGGTGGATGTATCTATCTATGAGTAACAGTATTAACCCAAAAGTGTACACCTCCCTGGCCTGGTCCTCTGCTCCAGAAATTGAGATTCTCTTGATAGAGATCCAGGAAAATGCATTTCTGCTACGTAGCCTGCACTCAGACATTCTGTCCTGTACTTTCTGTCCTGTACTCAGAACAGAAGAAATATTGAGGCACTAGAGTCTGAGAAGAAGATGCTGTGCGATTGACCTTAAGAATATAACAGCTGAAAGTAGTGGGATCCTGATGAAAACACAAGGGTATGAACTGAAACAAATGAAGCATCCAACCATTTGATGATTAAGAGACGTTTGTAAAATTGCCTGTGTTAGTAGCACATCAGCAAGAGGATACTCTTCTATGTTTCAATTATTGTTCAGTCTTTAAGGCAGTCCTTGTGTTAACTGAGGTAACAAGGCAAAAAAAAATTCCTACTCTGCCAGAGTCAGAAGTGAATTCTTCATTTAGATTAGCATTACAGGAGCACAGGAACATCATGGCCAGAAATAAAGGGAAAGAGTTCATAACTCTGATTTCTGTCATGATGTATCAAGAAGGTCTGGGATCTTGCACTATATCTCCATCTTTCACTGTATGTTCATAACGAAGAAGGGAAAGAGTAGAAGTTGATGTGAATGTGACAGCAAGCAGAAGTGTGGAGAGGACTGCTAAAAGAAGCAACACATTCTAGATTATGTAGGTGGAAAGGCAGCCTTAAATCCCTCCCTCATCATCACAAAGCTAGAATAACCAAACTGTATTTTACCAGGGAATACATTCTGTCCTCCTTAAGGAATATGACATAGCCTGAGTGTCAGGCACTACAAATCAGAAAAATGCAGTGTGGATCTATGCAGATACTATACCAATATATTAAAATCCACATTACCCAAACTTGGCAGCGTAGACATATCAAAAAAACATGTTTAAAAGCAAACTTACTCTAGTAAAACTGACACTGCATTAAAAAAAAAAAAGAAAAAGAAAAAAAAAAAAGGAAATGTGGCTACTAGAAACACACTGAATGCAAAGATCCTGTTTACTTGGGAGTTGCATTGCAGAATATTCCATAAAACTCTGTAACTTGAGAAAGAGGTGAGAGTTCAATGCTCTCGTTGCTAATCGCTGACTTTTTAAAAAAAAACGTAATAGTTTTAAATTTTCATTGGGATTCCAATGTTGAGAGCATACTTATGATACACAAATGTTGTTATCTCTGTTAGATGGTAATCTCCTAAAACCCTGGTAACAAAAGGTCAGAAAGTCCTCTTCCAGAAGGCAAACCACTCAGACACAGGTCCTGCCACAATTGCCCTGTAAAGGAGCTTATCTCTCCCTTAATTTCTGCTCTAACTTAGCTAAATTTATAATGACTTCTGAGATTTCACTCTGAAGTAGTAAGGACAAGGCCTTATCAGAGTGCTCAGAAATGTTATTTGTTTTATTGTCTTATTCCTGCAACATTATTAGAGATGTTCTCCTTTCTACTCCAGGAAAATTTATATTTACTTAAAATCTGTTGCTGAGTAGGGCTCTTTCCTCAAGTTAAAATGATTTACCTGTGGGGAATTTATGTAAATCTTTGGAAATTAATGTCAAAAGCTTGGAAAATTCATGCTGCTCTCATAGAATATATTTTAAACAAACACACAAACAAAACCAGACCAACACATCTAGAGCCAGAAAAGCGTACATTCAATGAAACAAATCTGTTCCTTTGAGCCAAATCTTTGGGCCAAATCTTTGGCTTGTGAGAACTGGCAAAATTTCCAAGTCTTTTGAGTGTAATAATTTATACTGGTCAGTTGTCAGTTTTCAAAATACTAATGTCCTAAGCCATACATTTAATTTTATTACATTTTGAATAAATAGTTAATTAACACATCCCAGTACCAAAACCAGAGTTTTACTGAAAAACCTGAAGAAAATTTGCTACTTTCTAGGCCAGATTAGTAAAAATGTAATTAATGTGATGTTTCATAGCACATTGAGTAGAGCATTCATAAAACCAACAGAGCAGGTCTTTTGTTTTATATAGGAGTAAGGAAAATATGTTATGGAAATAATGCAGATCAGGAAATAAAATTATGTGCACCATTCAGCTCTGCCAATGCATCATTTTCAAAGGTCAAAAGCCTTATTTAATATGAATATTCTCCTCAGCCTCATTTCTCTCATTATTTTTTAGTACATACTGTTCCCAACATTTCTTTTTCTAAATGGACCTCCCTATAGTTCATTTCATCCTCCACTGATCTACATCTGCTCATCTTCCTAGAGATCTGTACTTCTCCTCTAATTTGTTTCTTTTTCCTTCGTATTTTTCTTTCTACTTATTTGCATGTTACTCTTTTCGTTTCTGTCTTTCAGTCCATATTGCCCAAAACAAAAAACAGGGAAAAAAAATGTAAATCTACATTTTCATCAATGAGAAATTATTGCCTCTGGTTGAAAATGCGCCATAATTTACCACAGAAGTAAGACAAGCTGGATGTACTATCAGAAAAAAAAAAAAAAAAAAAAAAAAAAAAAAAACTATTTTTTGGTGTAGACACATTGAACATGTCTAAATATAGGTGGAATATTTATTAATCCATGGAACATAGAATTTAGCCATATTTCTGTTGTGATCTCTGAACCTGAAACATGAGAAGAACAAGAATGTTCTCTGTAGTCTACATCAAAAGATCAGAACGTTTTTCATTAGTGTCTTTATCACTCTTCTCAGAGAAAATTATCCAAACTACATTTTGAGAACCCTTTTTTTTTCTTGAAGAAACAAAGGTCATCTCTTTGTTGAAGAAACATCTTCAGCTAGGGATTTCAAATGATTTAATGCTCCTTCTATGTTATACAGAATTCATTCAGTAGATTGTAAATTAAAACATGTTATGGTTGATGAGACATCTTCATTAAACTATTTATCATTAAATGTTTGTATGTTAGGGGAGATAAATATTCTTCTGAACTTTCATTTGCTTAAATGTGAATACTTTGTAAAATTTAGTAGAATTTCACCTACCATTTTCTGAGTGGTGTGAGAATATGAGAACCAATATTCACTTGTGAAATTTCTGGTGTGTTTCTCTTGAAATCAGCCTCCCAAAAGAAAAAAAAGAAAAAAAAAAAATTAAAAAAAGGAATAAAAATTAAGCTAGTCTTCACAGATGACACTTCTAATTTATTTTAAAAGTGCTGTGCCAGCCCAGGGGAGCTCAGGTGCATGCAATGTACCTGAGTGACTGGAAGAGATGGAGCCTGGATCCACCCCTTCCCAGACCTCACTTAAGGGCTGGCAGTGGAGGTGAGGGTATCTCATCTGGAGATTTCTGCCTCTCTGGGGGTTGTGCTGGTGTTCCTGAGCAAGTTCTTTTCCCTATTTCCACATTTGCTGCTACTGTACTTGAGCAGGCCATTCCTTGCTTTAGACCAAGACTTTGCTGCTCTGTCTTCTTGTAACGCTTCTTAATGAAATAATTGTTTACTTGCTTGAGTTGTGCATTATATACAAAAATATGCAAATGCATGGTGCATTTTCCTGGAAAGCAAGGTGAGCTAATCATAATTTGTAAACCTATTCCAGAATTTCTTTTCAGTAATATCAGATCGTTTTTGTAAGAACAGTGGTAGCTTAAGCCAATTACTGGATAGCCCAAAACAACCACCGAATTGTTTCAGTCTCTGTAGTGGCTCTTCATTTTATAGTTCAAAAGAGAAACTTATCTGCATTGACCATGAAACATATATAATTTATTTGTTAGATAGTCTGGGTGAGGCCCTTCAAAGAGCAATTATTCTTCCTCAGAATGCCGTGGTAAGTTTAGTTCCTGTGTTTCCATGAAACTTCATAGGGTGAGATGATAGTGTGGAGGATTTTTAAGACCAAGTTGGATGGGGCAGCCTGATTTAGCAAATTATAACCCTGCCTGTGGCAGGCAGTTTGATCTGGATGATCTTTAAAGTTCCTTCTAATCCAGGTAGTTCTATGACCTCATTGTCTCTCCCATACAATAGTTTGTAAAAGCTGCAGAGGGAACTAAGAAATTTTGGAATTAACCCACTCTGATCATTGCTTTTTAATTTAATTTATGCCCCTGAAATTCTCAGCTGGAGAAAGTCTTTTAAAACTGAAATTTGTAATGTAAGTGACTGAGTATGACAAAAGCTTTAAGTGTCTGGGAAAACAGTCTTTAACCAAAGTGCAAAGCAGTATTCTTCAAATGTGCTCACCCAAATGTAAGTGAACACACTTGATCTAGCTGATTCAGATGGATGTTGTGATAAGAAGTGTGAAGATAGGATTATTAGTAACTTCTGTTTGTGTATGGTCCCAAGAGCAGCATCTCAAAATCTTGTTTTCCTTGATGGAGGAAAAAAACCAGCTTGCTTTCTAGAAGGGACAAGTAGGTGGTAGTAGTAAGTACTAAGATACATTGCAAATTTCTGCATGGGCCACTTGCACATTTGAACTGCTATCAAATAATATTCATACTATATATTTCACTTCACACTTACTTGCAGGTAATTAACAATAAATTACATATTTTCCCTACGTTACCTTTGTACTGTAGCTACTCAACAATAACAAACTTACCCTTTTTTTTTTTTTGGACTGGGAATTCTGTTGAGATAAAGGCATAAAGGGTAAATGTTCATGTGAAAATTAGTTGCATTTTGCATAGGAAGATGTATTTTAAATGTAAAATTGAGACCTAGTAATTTGCAAAGACATATAAGGGTTTTGTAGTGGTATATTTGTGTTCTGTTTTTGTTGTTAGTTCATTTTGTTTAGTTTATGGAAATTGCAGTTTCCTTTCCTATATGTAAATGCCACAAATGTGAATTTCATTGTTTTTGTAGTGACGCAAGATGTAAGATTTGGAGAATCTTCTACATCCAGAATGAATGAATTAAAGATAAGCTGAGTATACTACTGTAATCTGTTCCTTTTGATGGTATAGAATTTTGGCCATTGTCAGAACAATAGTAAAACCTAAAATAATAAGGAGCAAATTAAATATTCATAAAGCAGCTGTGCATTTTTAAATTGGCCATAAGAAGTTTTGAAATTCCAGTGAATGCTCACATCCAGTTTTCATATGGAATCAGATTTCATTTCATCCCTGTAAATCCAGTGGTATATCAACCCTCCGGGTTTATCTCTTTAAATGATGACAGGATCATATTAAAGATCAGTGGGCACGCTTTGTATGCAGAATGAAACTTCTAGGGACTGACATACTATATGATATAATTAAAAGAACAATGTTCCCATATAAAGGCTTTCTTTACTCTTACAAACTGTCACCAGAAACATTTCGCCTGCAAAACTTTAGCTGTGTATTCTGTCCTCATGTATTGTAACTGGTTAATGTATAGTAATTTGATTTTTCTTAAGGATGTACAGCGCAGAATGGTATGCATGCCTTAAGACTAAGCTGAATTACAATAGACATAAATCAGTCACTTTTGAATCACCATATAATGCTGATGCTTTCATTTGGCATAATTACAAACACAAAGAAATCGAAGTAAGCAGCCTAAGATCTTGAGATAAGAACATAATGCTTCACAGATTGTCCTGAGATGACCTAGTACATAAGTAAAGCCATCGTATTTTATCCTTACAGAGAATTTTTAGCTTGTGGAAACACCTATTAAGAATTTACAAGCTTGGTATTCTGTGTGGAAGGGCTATTCTTCCTTTTTTTTTCTTTTACCAGTCTTAAATTTCTGTACTAAAGTCATCTTTGCATTATTTTGAAAGTTTCCATCTTCTTCCCAAGTATACTTCTTCTGTCTTATTCTGCTGTCTTTTAAATAACAGAATAATACTCCCCTACACGAAGTAGCTAAGCAATTAAAATCCCTGTGGATAGAAGCCAATAGCATGGTGTGGTTTTTTTTCCTGCATTTGTAGATGAGAGACTCAGAAGGTATTTATATGTGAGAGCTACAGTGATGAACATTAAGTAACTGTATCTAAAATTATAGGTGGGGAAAAAAATAAGGGTCATTCAGGCATGTTATTAATGGCTTATTTTGACTTAAATGAAAGAAGTAAGCTCGCCATCCGTCACAGAAAATTTCCCTTACTGAAGTAAGAGATATAGTGACTCAGAGAAGCAAAAAACTCCATTATTGTGGGATATTCATTTGTATTTAAAAATGAATAAAAAATAAATAGCATTGCCACTATATAGTGTACTTTTCTGCAGAGGAAAAAAAATAGATGGCAGGAAATGAATATATTATTACAGAAGAAAAACATTAGAAGGGTAAGAAAAGAGAACAGATCAACCTATCTTTTTAAAATAGAAAATGCTTACACCTAAGAAGACAATAACAACAAAAAATCCTGAAACTTCTTAAATTTCCATTATAAGACTCCTCTCTTCAGTATGTTTTCAACAATATGTTAGCCATCAGTGAAAATCTTCATAATTTAAAATAAATATTTAAGTGTATTCCAAATTGAATGGAAAATGATGCAGAAGATATAATAACATCATTAAGTCCATCTCACTTGTAGTTTTTGTTTGTTTGTTTGTTTTTGCAAAATACACAGCAAAAAGAGATACACATCTGTTTTACAAATGCCAGAAACTTAGGAAGATTGTGTTTTTTTTAAGGAAAGTTTTGTTAACTTCTCATTGAGCCTAAAGTTAGACTGATATATAGGAATCAGTATTTTTTTGTTTTCTATTATTTAGTCCATAAATATAACTTTAAAATAATTTCAAGTTCTCAAATTTACTTAAGATAAGTCTTGGTTAGTTTCATTTTCCTTTATTTCTTAACATCAAGAGATATCTCTCATCAAATTTTCCATAGCAGTTTATTGGAATTTTGCTATATCCTTCCATGCTCAAAGTCACGTACATGAATTAAGTGTGCATCCTGACATGAGCACACATCATGCCACAGAGATTTAACCCCTCCAACATTATTTTCTTCTAAAGATGCTTGTATTTTTCCTGCTTTGTATTTGTTCTTATATATATCTTAACAATTTGTGTACTGCCAACAGTGACTAAATCCTAGTGGCTACACAAATGAGTGATTTCAAATTAGAGCCAACTGAAATGGGTACTGACCAAAAAATTATATTTTCATATTATTAGCACAACTTGACTGTGGATAACTTATTAAAATTCTAGGTATCAAGATGCTTGTTACCCAGTTTACATAATTTGACCAAGATTTTCAAGTCTTATGCTCTGTTCTTCTAATTAACTCTAACTTTTGAATAAAATTTGTGTACTTAATCCAAGCTACATGTAATGCTGAAATTTTCTCTATGTGATTTATTGTTTTGTTGCCACAGGTCTCTGTAAATTTTTGTAAGCAGAAAAACTTAATAGTGGGCAATGGAGCTGCTTCTTGGAATCCTGGAAGAGTTAAGAGTGGCAAAAAAGTCCCATTCCATTTTGAGGCTGATTTTATTTCTCTTAATCATCATTCAGATGTTTACAATTAAATAAATTAATTAAATAATCCTTTATTTTTTTTCCCCAGGATTTAAAATCATTGCCCTTAAATTTGTTTCTTTTTAATACATATTTTCAATGAAGGACAAAGCAATTTTGTTAAAAGGTATATTCCATTTTACAGCTGTTGAGCTCCAGCTGAAAATGCACAGAAGGGCTCCCTCAGCCTCTGGCTTTTTAGCATATTAGCCATAAAAGCATCACAGCATACTGTGTTGAGAACATAATGAAAACACATTGTTTTAACAAAGTGCAGAGTCCTGTTTTCAAAAGCCTATAACTCAAGCAAATCAAAACAATTTTTCACTCAATTTCAGCTTTTAACTTCTCTCCAGTGCAGTTGTATAGATGTTCCAAACACTGCTTTTTTTTTATAATGACAAATGTTTGTGTATTTTCCTATGCTTGCACTCTGAATTTCTGATTGAAAAAAATTAAAAATTATTTTTGGTGTAGAAACCAAGCAAGGAATATTTCAGCCATAATCTGTTTTTTCCAAGTTTGAGAGCAACTGGATAAAAAGGGAAATCGTTATGAATTAGTTGACAGTTTAATCAAATGGCAGTCTGCTACAACACAGCGAGTTTGCCTAAGGAATGTACTCGCTGGGGGTAGAGGGGAACAAGAGGATAAGTATGGTTTTTTGAAGTAAAATTGTAATGTAGGGTTAAAGTTAGAAAAATTCTGATAGAGTTATCCATGTTATAGGCATCTACAAAAACAACCCCTAAAATTGTAGTATTTGCTTATTCAGCATTTTCCTGCAGGTATTGATTTAGAATGTATAAGAATACTAAATTTCTACATTAGTGAAAACCACAGCAAACTGAAATGAATTTGATGCCTATGCAGAAGTGTTTTATTTTCAAATATATGTTTGAAAGATTTAAAAAGGAGGTGAATGTAGGGAAAGGATGGCTGAGGAATTGTTTTGGACTTCGTGGTGTTAAACTTCCACTCCAATATGGAGACTTTGTGCCAGTATTTTCTTTACATCGCATTCCTATATGACCAGCAATAAAGTCTACATCAAGCTCCAGAGAGGTTTTTTTTTTTAAAGGTAAATCGATAATTTCCATTTAGAAAGCATGAACATATTTATCATGGCACACACCCATACCTTTAGTGGGCCCACATTTATTCTGAAGTGCTGTGAACTTAATGTTTGAGTTGATGTTCAAGATTGTAAGAAAACAGACCCCAGAAAGAAAGCTCAAGAAACAAGGAACAGTAGTAACAAAACCCTATTAGATAAGCCTTGCATACTGTCAGATGATGATAATGTATTTTGAATGCTTCTAGTCATCAATTCATGCTATGCTGTAATATAGCACTCAGAGACTATATTGTGCCCAAACAGTGACTAATGGAATATTTCTGCTCCAAATTCAGACTAGGTTTAGGTTGGTATGTTGTGAGCTTGCTCACACCAATGCTGAATTTATCCTCCTATGGCGTCAGAACCTGTGGCTGGTATTACCAGCTTTGAGTCTTCCCTACACACTGTGAATACTCTAGTAGAGAAGAACTTTGTTTAGAATCAATTAAGGCTGAGTAAGTATGACATCCGTGCAGAGAAAACTCTTGAAAGGAAGAAAATGTCAGATTACAGAACTCCTCCTTTAAGAAAGGCACCTCAGTGCCCACACAACACATTTCCACTGACATGAGTATACTTCACACCTCCCCACAGAACTTCCTTCTGCTTCCCAAATATGAGGGATCCTGTCCAGCTCATTAATTTCACACTATAGAATGCCACATGCTATAAGCTGAGCTCAACACTGGATTATTTCATGAAGTCTGTAAGGTCAAGATGATGTGACTGTGTGAGGTTTTTGAAATAAAGAAGAGATGGGGGTGTTTGAATTTTATTTATGCTTCAGATTTGTAGTTCAGAGCTGTCCAACTGACAGCACTCTTTTTAAATAGAAGAACATGCAGTATCTATTTCTAAATCTGTATTTCGGACTGCCGGTTTGGAAGTTTCTTTAGTCATATAACAGGTGAGGTGGTAACAGAGCAGTTGTTCCAAAGATTAAATGAGGATAGTAGTAAGTGAGAAGAGTTGTTAGGTTAAGAATATGAATTAAAACATGTTAGATTGTTGTGGTTCAGTATGGCAGGTAACTAAGTACCATGCAGCCAGTAGAATGAGGGACAGCACAGGCAGAAAAAGAAGTAGAATTTGTAGGCTAAGAACTTACTAAAACAGAAAAGAAAGAGAGAAATAGTAGTAATAGTAATAATATTACATGAATATATATATTTATGAAACAAGTGATGCACAACGCATTTGCTCAACACTGATGCCCAGCCAGTCCTCAAGCAATAGCTACCTCTCCCTGATCAACCCTCCACAATTTTATAGTTTTTTTTTCATGTTATGGAATATCATCTTGGCGCATTTGGGTCAGCTGTCCTGGTTTTGTCCCCTGAAAAGTTGATAAATTGAAAGATCACTGTCTCTGCAGCGCCATTCAGCAGTAAGTGAAAAAATTAGTAAGGCACAATTGATTCTTATGTCTTTCATACACTGCCATCTATTACTACTCCTCTTGTTTTTCTTGTCACCTAATGTCTGTATATGAAGCAATCCACAATACAGCCTTTATAAGGGCACTTGCCTAGAGAAGTAAGTTCACATTAATGTTGAATGAAAATGTAAACTTAATGAGAAATGAAGTAAGCAGTAATGAAACTTTAATCACACAGTCACCTGAAAATTTGTTCCTTAGACTCAGATTAAAGAAGCGATTTAGGATCTGGATGCAGAGAGGTAAGTTTATATGATTGCTCAGACACTTTTGTAAATCCCCCTCATTAAATATCTAAATTGCTTTGAAATTCTGGTTTAATCTTTTTTTTTCTTCAGGTTTTGAATGGTATCTTTGATAGAGGCAAAGGAGATGTGCTACTTATAACAGTTTTAAAGGAATTCTTATGCTTGCTTGCTGTACAACTAACAGATCAGAGAGCAATTCCTGTGTTACTTTGAAGTGTACCTAATTTAAATATAAGCTGGCAGTTGTTAAAGTGCAGGTGTTCCAGTCCAACCCCTACCGAATCAGAAGTGCCTGGAAGACAGGAAAGTTGTGAAACCATGGTCCAGAAGGCATCTACAGTAGCTTGAGTAATCCTTAGTAGCAGGAAAGTTTTGAACTGCAGAGAAAATTAGAATTTTCTTTTTTACTTTTGCAATTGGAGTGATATAAATGAAACTCAAAAAATGGAGACAAGCCTAATTTACCAACAGTCTTTAAATCCCATGGATTGTTCTAAAGAATAGTTGGTTATAGGTGAATTAAGAGAGTGTGGTAACAGAAATACAGAGTAATTGTGCAATAAATGTTAGATTTGAGGAAAGAGGATAGGGAAAATAGCATAATGAGGGGACAATGAAAAGTGACCTCAAGTTGTGCAAGGTGAGGTTCAGGTTGGATGTTAGGAAAAACTTTTTCTCTGAAGGAGTGATCAGTTGCTGGACAGGCCTGCCCAGGGAGGTGGTGAAGCCAGTGTCCCTGGAGGCGTTCAAGAAGTTTTGCTGTTGTAGTAAGGGATGTGGTTTAGTGAGGAAACATTAGTGATAGGTGGACAGTTGGACTGGATGAGGAATAATGACCAGAAGCAGATATCCATGTGCCTTTAGCTTTATCATTATGCTTAGAAGTTTTGGAATCACACAAGCAGGGCAGGATCTCCAGAGGCTAATCAGTCCCACCTCCTGTTACAAATGGGGATAAATAGAACAGATTGCTCAGGCCTTGTCCGGTTGACCTTTGATTATCTGTAAAGATGAGGAGTCTGCAAAGTCTCTGAGAAATATATTCCAGTTTGACCACCTTCATGTAATAATTATTTTCCTTTTATTGAAGCAGAATTTCCCTTTCTCTGACCTGGCTAAAGTGCTCATTTAGGACAGTAGAAAGGTCTTTCCTGAGCTTTCTCTTCTGAAGACTGAACAAGCCTGAATCTGCCAACCTCTCCTTGTATATCTCATGCTCCAGCACCCTAATGATGCTGTCAGTCCTCTGCTGGAATGCTCCAGCAGACTGATATACTTGCTAGTTTGGACAGGTTTATTAGCTAGGATCTGGAACTGCATGGAAAAACCAGTTGCAGAAAGATATATCCAAATATCTGTGCATTACTGGAAAAAATGTCTTCAAGTGATGCCAGCTCAAACTGTTTTACTCTCCAGTAAATGTCACTGTCTTACTTCTCCTACAGTCCCAGCCAGAGATGAATCCATATTCTCAGTGATGTTAAAATAATCTGCTTTCATCTATTCAAATTGTTTAATTTTTTTTTTGTTGTTTTAAGAAACCAAATTATTATCAGCTCCGCAAACTGAGCAGTTTACAGGCCTTGCAAGAGAATTAGCACCAAGCTCAGTCTCAGAAAGTCCTGAGGAAAATAATACGTCACTGCTGCCCTTAATGCCACAGTGAGTTTACTCCAAGGCAGTGTACCCAGACATCAGGAGAAAAAACATGTGAGGGACAGTCTCAGGCATGGTTTATGAAAATCTGAGGATACTATGAAGGAGAAATTCTAAATTAAGGCAGAGTTTTATTTTAAAATGGTCAGTAGTTTTGTTTCAAAAACTTTCATGCCTTTATCACAGTAAATCTCTACAGATTTTATTTTAAAATATTATTCAGCAGAGGAAACCAAATATTGCTTGCCCTGCAAGGAATATTTCTTCCTTAAAGAAGCTTTGAATGAAAGAAGAATGAGATCTGTTTAGCATTTACCCTTTCACTATCCAATTTTTCCACATAAATTTCTGCATATGAAATATAATCCTAAGATTTATCCCTTTGTCAATCTCAAACTGGTTCCTGCTAAGTCTTCACTCTTTAGTTTCAGACTAGGGATGCATAAGATTGATGCCTATAAGAAAAAAGAAGGGAAAGTAGTATTCTGTTTTGTTTTCTAAGAAGCACCTGCAGTAGTTCATAAACCACTATCTTGTCCCACTTCTTCATCCTGAGATATTCACACAGAACAGACTCTTGTCACAACAAGGCAAATACACTGGTTGGTTGTCTTCATGTATTTTGTATACTACAGGAACTGCTCTCTTTAATAAGTAATTAAATAAATGTTAAGAAAAAAATGCAACTTTTCCAACCTCTGAAGTTTCAGAGATTGGAAATTTTTTTTTCACCATTAAAATTATTCGCTGTGGAAGATACATGGTTGATTTTCCTTTGCTACCAAATTTTCCACGATTTTTCAGGAACCTCTGCATTTAAAATGGCTCTTAACTTTTGGATGTCTTGTATGAAAATTACGTACTTGAATGACCTAAGACTCCAAATAATTAGTTCAGTCCTTTTTGAAAGTCTCATTGCATGCTAGCCACTGAGTCTGGTGGCAAGTGTATGGCTGTGCTGTAGGCAAAGTCAGCAGGTTGGCAACTAAACTGTGCATTCCTTATTTTGAGGGTAGCAGCACATCTCCACTGAGCAGGAGATTATGTAAATTATTCCCTGTTTCTTGCAGTCACTGTCACGCTCAGACAGTGTAGTGCTATAAGCAGTTGATTCTTCTCGAGAATCAAGTGCTTATTTGCGTCTTGCTTCCTGAATTCTTCATGCATCCTTTTAATCTAAAATATTAAAACAAATTAATGTTTAAAGATATTCAATTTTAAAGTAAGAGATCATATGTAGCTATAATTTAGAAAGGAAATTATTCTTCTTCAGAAATCATTCTGAGTACACTGCTTCTTTCCAGTGATTAACCACTGAAAATGGTTTGTACAAAGCAAGGCTTTCCAGTCTGAAAAAGATGAGTCTGTTTAGGCATCTACACAGTCTTTGGAGAGTCCTTCACTCACAATTGCCACTCAGAGGCATTCAGAGCACAGCCAGTCTACAATGGCAGCACTGTTCACGGTGTCAATAGCAGTAAGCAGTATGATTTCTATGAGCAGAACTGAAAACAACCTCCACAACTGAAACTTTAGAGGAATGTAGACAATAGACTTGGAAATGGCTTGAAATAATGTTGCTCAAGAGCAAACCAGCTAAATGATGTGTGCTTGAGACTATTCTTGGCAGTTTCCAGAGGTGCCTGATCTCAGTTTTTGCCTTTTATGTGAGGGAAATCTTGAAGTTACTTCTCTGTTTCCAGTGGAGTTACCTCTGTTGTGCAAAAGGTCACGATCCTGGAATATGCTCTGGAATTTTAGGAATAGTGAGCATTTGTCTGCATTTGATATTACACCCTCTTTCCCCAAGATGGTATTAAGATGCATTTTTCAAGAAACCTACATATTGCTAGATTTAGTGACACATCCTTCATCCATTTTCCCTTCATCATAGCCATCAAATGATGTATTCTGACCACTGAACAGCTCCATCAGTTCTCTTTCTGTAGTTTTCAATATATTAACAGACTTTTTTTTTCTCACATGAACGTACTGCACTATTTAGAATAACTTTTAAATATTATATAAATAATTTTTTCCTGTTTATCTTGTTCGTAATGGTAATAATGTTACAAAAATATATATAATACTAATACACTTACGTCCGTATGATTTTATTTATGTCTACTATTGTTCAGTTTATTTATATACACAGACATAGATTATGGTTCAAAACACAGGACAAATAAAGAATGTCTCAACACTGTAGAGCCCTTTCAAATGTATACAAGCTTTCCTCAGAAAGGAGGAGAGGCCATGCTCTAAACCAAAGGCATTAAAATCTGGAATATATGTTTTTGGATAAAGAATTGGAAATAGTGAAAAAGGACGAACAATGTATTCCATGTTGTTTTTTTTTTTTGGTTTTTTTTTTTTCTGAGATCAGAACTCAGACTCCTTCTGTGTTTAGCTCTGACACGGAGGAAGCACACTGCCAGCCCTTCCAAGTGCTGTCTATGGAGCATGATGGAGCAGATGGCTTTTCTAGGCTGGAAGCCAGGGGCCTTTCCTGTAACCCTCCAGGCCAAGTCAAACTCCCAGCACATACACAGCTGCTGTAGGTGTGCTGATGATGGACTTTTCTAAGCCTGTAGCAGGAGAGATGACAGAGCTGAGAGAAACCTTACAAAGTCTAGACTGGATTCGGTCACTATCACTACTTAGATCATCTTCTAACAGTAACTTTTTAAAAAATATAGTCACTTTAATTATTTTTCTTACCGGACTTGATTTGATGACTTGTGGAAATGTTTCTGAGGCAATAATAACTAAGGGAATCAATGTTAACACATAATATTAGTCCTTCTCCCATGCTATTATTGACACAGTTTTTTAAAGTTTGACTAGCATGGTGAGTGAAAACTATTTGTTCACTCTAGGTACAACTGGGACTGTTTGGGGTTTTTTTTTTGTTTTGTTTTTTGTTTATCTTTTTAACAGGAGTGCCTATTTAAATACATATACCACACCTTTCATAGCAAGGGCAAGGCCTTGCTCAGTTGTACTAGTTAATCCTCCTAATGGTTTAGTGATAATGCTACTTGTTTCAAAGAACTTCAGATTTTCTTGATTGTTCAGATTGATTTATGAGTATCATAGTACCTGAAATATATACTGGACTACTCTATCACCACGTAGGCACCAATTAATATCAGCCCAATAATCTAATTGTGAGATATTTCATTTATAGTGGTTTCAACTCTGAATTTCCCACCCAGATAGAAACTAGCATAACTAGCAGAGAAGCTAGCATAGATAGAAACTAGCATAACTTCCATCTGAATTTGTGCAAAGTCGTTTTTACTATAATATTACTCTGAAGAATGCCAGCATTAATTTTTGAGATGAAAAATACAATATAAGAATTCCTACATCTTAACATGCTACTGGTGTTATTTTCTGATGGTTCTGTATATAATCTTCACAGGTTCTTCTGTATATATTCTTTATAGCCTCAAACATTAGAGCAATAATTACTAGCTCAGGGTATTGCTAGAGAGATACAGAAATGTCAGGGAAGTTGTACCTATTAGCATCTGTGTATCTGGTATGTTACACATACCCTGGTTATGCACATAGATGTGGATACATACACAACTGTTCTGTTCCTTAACCACAACCTAGTATTGACATCCTTTGCCCCTTTTGCAAATTCTTAGTTTTATCATGAGACTTATATTTGGTCTTAATTCTGAATCCTTCCACCTGGAATTACCAAATAATGTGCATTGCTTTTTATTTCAATAAATAAAAACATATCTAGCCCTTGCAATTGAAAGAAAAAAAAAAAAAAAAAGAAGAAGAAAAGACCGAAATGCCATCAAAGGATGAGTACACTGAGTACAAAGAAGCAAATTTATCTTTTCCATTCATAAGAAGGTGTGTTATCATTTAGGCGGGGAAAGCTGTTATGTTAGAACTATATGAAGATACTAAAACATATGCTTCTCATTAAGCACCTGCATGCAACCTCTTAAGTGCTTAAATGTCGGCCTATGATTTTGTATTTTGCTACATCAATGGTAGTATATTCATTTTATAAATGAAAATTTTTAATACAAAGTATTTTCAATGAAGAAAATAATTATTGCAGTACTCCAGTTTGGTACTCACTTAAAATATAATGATCTGATTCAGAAGGAACATTATTTGTGTTTTTAATGAAGGTGAAGTAACTACTACATTGAACAGCTGTTTCTGACAATAGAGAAGTCATTTAGACAATTTTTTTTCAATATTGTTTACATATGGGAACAATACTCCAGAGCACAGTATGTGGGCTAGGGAAAGCAAACACACGCCCAGTTTGTAAACTTCTAATATGCTTGTTTTAATATAAAAATAGTCCTGTAATTAGTTCCCAGGAGTTTTGGTACAATAAAATGAAGTCTAATTTTATACAATAAGATGAACTGAAAACTGTTGCTTTAGCTGAGACTTAGACAAGATTGCCAGGGCCAATAACATGAATGGGAATGTTCCTACATATTTAAATGCCTTTACATCAGAGATAACAACATGAAATTGAGAGTGAAGATTCCCAACCCTGTACAAGACAACATCATATGACTAAGCAAGACAGTCACCTTTCCTTTTGTGAGTCTCTAAGGTTGCTGTGTAAATATAAACAAACTCTTGAAAAATAAACAAGATAGAACAGTGGAGAAAGGTTTTATTCTTATAAAATGGATGATTTGTTAATAATGCAACTGAAGAAGAGAAAGAAATTCTAAAAAGCAGCAAAGTTCTAGATCCAGAAAAGTATTATAGTATAAAATGCACTTGATTTCAGCCTTACTGGATCTAGACTAAAGGTCTCTTCTGTAATGAATGATAGTCATCCCCACATGACTGCTAATGTAAATAGGATACTAAATACAGTAGGCTTGCAAAATTAGATCCAAACCACAACAAAATATGGTGGGGCTGTGCACACATAAATTACTCTTAAATGTTTAAAGTACTTCTAGCAACTCAGAAAAAGAGGGGAAACTGCAGCCTCCATGAGTGTATTTAGTGTAGGACAATCAAATACCTATGTATTTGTACAAAAGTTCAAATTTCTGCCAAAGTCATTACAGACAGTTATAGTTTTTAATTATTTTTCTTTCTTTCTTAATTTAGGTCATCAGCACAACATTGCAAAGCTAAATTGTCCTTTTGGCATATTGCAGACATGGTCTGATCACATCATTTTCCCTCGTAAAAAAAAATTGGGATTCTCATACAATTTCTACGAACCAAAAAAGACCTTGAAGATTTTTCTTATTTTGTGGTATTTTAATAAACTCCTGGAAGATGTTACATACCTAAGGTCACTTCAACTCTTTATGTGTCCTTTATATGCAGGGATATGCTTAAAAATAAAAATAAAAATAAAAATAAAAATAAAAATAGTCCATTCCTGCTCCAAAACAAGTCTGACTCCTGTTGCTGCAATGGACTATACAAAATCTTTTACAAGCCTTTATTTTCCCATAAAATCTCAGGCAAACTTTCTGAGTTGATTTCATTATCTCCTTCCTAAGCCACTGAATTATTATCATTGCTACTGTATTTCTCTCTCTTCCTATTGCTTTCATTTTTACAGATCTTTTGGTATATACCTGTGTTCCCTAACATGGCTTTCAAATTAATAACAAGGATATATGCTCTAGAACTAATAAGTCTGGTACCCACTTACCTTATCAGGTAATGGACTCTGAGTGACAGAGAGGGACTAGATTTTCTTGGAGGAAGCCACATCATTCTTTATAACAAGGTCGTTAGCTCTATCATGCCTGTCTAGCTTGTGGTGTTCTGTTTCAAAATTGATAGCTTTTTTCTTACTTGTTATTTGGTTGGGGAGAAGAGAATGTCTTGTACTAGTTTAATCAAGGAAGATTATTACATAACATCTGCCAGATTGACTTGTACCATATGGGCCCTGGGCCATCTTCTGTAAGAGAACTTACGGAGATATCTCAAAATGTCTGTGAAAATATAACATATTTTTAGAATTGTAGAATATCCTCCTACACTGCCAAATGAACCTGTCAAAAGAGCATCTTGATCTCTTCAGCTCCTACAGTTCATGCTTGTTTGCAGTAATAATATTTATTGACCAGAAGTGGGTGGAAGAGGTTCTTGGTATCTGGTTTTGCAGATGTGGTATTAACAGTACAGGAAACTTTTATATCAAAGTTTTCTAAAAGTCTGAAGCAATCTATTCTTTTTCTTCTATATGAGAAGATGAAAGATTTAATAAAAACAAAAGAAAATAAAACAAAAAAAACTGATGAGTACAAAAGAGGAAAACAATGTAACGAAAAAAATGGAAAACATACACATGGTCTAGTATTTGTGACTATAATCCGAATGCAAAGTTAACATGTTCCTGACCCCATTCACGCTCTTGCCCTATTCATGAAAACCCTTGATTTTCAGTAGCAGCAAGTAGTAAAATTTTGAAATCATAATGCTTATATTGGGGGTGGCAAAATATCATTCATGAGCTGTGTGGGGCTACCAGAGATGGTGGCAGAAGAATGGGGGAAACAGCCAGGAGGAGAACTGCTTTTCTGTCTGGGCTAAGAGAACTTGAAGGTTGCCAAGGGGAGCTGGAAGGAGAACCTTTTAGAAGCATGGGAAACCATCTAGTGGCTCAGTATGTGTCTTTTTCACTCGGTATGCTTTATTTGCTTGCTGTCTTTGAAAAATAGACTACTTGCTTCAGTAGAAAAAGAATCTGCTATTGCTAAACAGGCAGACATTTCAGATAGTCTTAAAGAGGAAAGTTATACAGTAATTGACTGTTAAAGACATAAGCAGTGGGATATGAATTCTTAGACAGTGTTGTGTAACAAGTGAAGCTTGATTACATAGGTCACTCTGAAATTAATGCCTCCAATTTATTTCCACGGACACTACAAACAACTACAAAGAGTACAATAACACTATTTTAATAGAGCAAAATCTCAGCTACAAAACACTGTTTTTCAACATAGTCATCACCATTAGCTGTGCATTTTTGCCATTAATGAATAAGAGCCCACATGCCAAGCTCATAAACATCTGCACCAATGGCTGTAACCCACTGTTTCACAACTGCTATCAGAACAATGTTGCTTGGAAAATGTTAAACGTGGATTGTATCTTTCTGTTTCTCATTTATTAAAGAGGGTACACTCTCCTTTGTCTGTTTCTTCTGACCAGTGTACATAAAGAATCCTTTCTTGTTATTTTTAACATCTCTTGCCAAGCTCAGTTCCAGCTGCTCATTGGCTTTCCTGATCCTATCTCTGCATGCCTGGACGGGGTCTGCATTCTTCCTAGGCCACACACCCCTGCTTCCACTGCCTATACTTCTCCTTCTTATACCTCAACTTGACCAGCAGGTCCTTGCACAGTCACACCAGTTTCCTGAGGACAAAAAGTAGAAAGGAAAGGAAAGAGGAAAAAGGTAAAGAAGGCAAAAAGGAAAAAGAGCTCCAGAAATTGTGCTAAAAAAAAAAAAACAGCTGTTGTCTAGAGACTACAGTAACATGGATCCTTTTTATTAAGAAGGTTGTCAATGGAACAGCACACTGTTTAAATGAATGTACTTGCACCTTTCTATTGAGAGCATTAATCTGACGTGGGAGAGTGTCTCACATCTTATAAAACAGTCTATTCCCGTGGCCCACAAAAATCTGTCCTATGCTGAAGAAAGTAACTTTTATTGAAGTTATCAGGCTGTTATCAGCTATCTATCAACTCTGGAAACCTATGTACATTTGGACTTCATCTTTAAAGAGATTGCGGCAGGCTCAGATAATTGTTAGCATCATACAAGTACTAGCATCAAGTGACAGCTCAGTTAATGCTTACCCTCCATGGTAAGGGCTGCAGTGCACATACAGAGAAGTGCATAGCTATCTGAACTTCTGTCAAATGAGCTGGTGACAATACGGCATAGAACATGTGCCAGCATGTTAGTTTAGCCTCAGGAAGCAGTCTGGCTGTAATAGGAAGCCAATGTGTGCGAATTAATAAGCTTTACAGCTCAGCAAGCCTAATGAGCTTGGGATGGCACTGTACTGATACAGCTATGGTTTGGGCCATGCTCCTTTTGTGCACTATGGACATATCCTTTTTCTCCATCTGCTGACATCTACTAGCAGTCTTAATTCTGCTTCAATTTCCCAGTTTGCAAGCTGCTCAAAGCATTAACTTAACTCACAGCCTGGAAGATGCTTAAGGATTTTAAGTTAGTAGAAAGAGAGACTTGGAGCATTTTTTCAGAGCATACCTCATACATGTGGCACGTTCCATACCCTACTCGTTTGGCACAAAGCCTCAATATTTGAAGGGAGCATATAAACAGAAGGGGGAATGACTGTTTACAAGGGTGGATAGTGATAGGATAAGGGGGAGTGGTTTTAAACTAAGACAGGAGAGGTTTAGGTTAAATATTAGGAGGAATTTTTTTACTCAGAGGGTGGTGACACACTGGAACAGGTTGCCCAAGAAGGTTGTGGATGCCTCATCCCTGGAGGCATTCAAGGCCAGGCTAGATATGGCTCTGGGCAGCCTGGTCTGGTGGTTTTTGACCCTGCACATAGCAGGGGGGTTGAAACTACGTGATCATTGTGGTCTTTTTCAACCCAGGCCATTCTATGATTTGACACTGAGGCCTGACACTTATTACTAATAAGATTGCACTCTGGCATGTAGATCTGAGTAGAGCTATGGGCAAATGCCATTAAATAAGCAGATGTATTAAAACTTGTCCCAGGAATGAATGTCTTGTCATGCAGATGCTGAAAGAGAGCAATAAAATTGTAATCTCAAGAATTAAAATGGGGAGATGTTTAGGATTATGGTGCGTACTGCCTCTCTGCTCACTATTCTTCTCATCTGCCTGAGTAATCCTGTCAGCTTCAGGGACTTGCACTGTCTTACATCAACTCTCACTGAGAAAGCAGCAGCTAACAGGCAGTCTCTTAAATTGCTTCCTGATGCAAAAGGCCATGTTTGTTTGAAGGCAGTGCCTTCAAAGGCTTGCCTTAAATTATTGGTACTTCACACTGAAATGCAGTGAAGGAGAAATATTCATATTTCAGACAGCAGTGTCATCTGGGAGGACACAACACACACCTGAACTTTACAGGAAAGATCTATCCCTGCCTGCCAGACTGTGTACTGTGCTGCCTACTGCTCAAGGGTGAATGTTGTTTGTCTTGATTCACACAAAAGCAGACCAGAGGAGCAGCACCATGTGAAGTGTTAGCAGTAAGAAAGCAATTTCAGCAAAGACTTTTTGCAACTAAGGCTTCCATTTGTTTGAGGATACACACGGCTACTGCAACATAGCTGTTACCGTCTGAAAGGACAGGTCAGCTTAGTATGCTAAACATATATTTGGTTCTAAATAACTCTGGCATGACCTCTATATAACTGAATAGCTAAGCTGATAATATTTAAAATCCTTTTGGAAGTGGCTTGGATGCTGCTGCCAGTGGATGGAAAGGCAGTGTGACATTCACCAGAACACAACTGAAAAGCATAACGTAGCCCAGTGCATCACTGTGAGATATCACATGTAAGGCAAGAGGAACTCAGCTGCTGATCACAGGCTTCTGGTACACTGTCCAAATTTACCATGGCATTGCAAATTACTCTGCTGTAGCTGTTTCTGAATTTGATTCTGGTCTGTATTACTTGATGGTAAAAATTCACTTCAACTTCGTTCTTACATGCTTATGCTAGGGGACTTTACCACTGTTTGTCACTGCTTTGACTCCAGTGCATAAAGCATCTCATCTTAGTCAATGAGATTTATTAGTTCCACATGCCCTAGCTTTCATAAGATATACATAATGTTTGTAGGTTTTCTTGTTTTTTTGTTTGTTTGTTTTTTGCTATATTTGAGATCAGTAGGGAAGAAGAAATCAACTCGTGTAATGCCTGTAATGCAATCATAGATTCCTATTTGGTACACAAGGCAGTAATCTGTCCTGTGCAACTGCATGGGAGTCCAACCAGCATAATACTTGCCAAAATCCATCAGGAATCAGGCAGCTTAGCAGAGAGGTGTTGCCCTACACTTACAAATAGTCCTCTCAAAATCTCCTAAAAAATATGATGCTGTATCTTCTGGATCTTCAAAATACATTTGGGTGGTAGTGCAGGCAGCCACCTATAAGACTTGTTTTTTAAAGGCATATAAAACATAACTAATGATCATGGAAAACTAGGGCAGAAATGGTTGCCTGTATGCGAAAGAATGCATGAGCTTCCCATGCAAATAGTCCTGGATATTACGCAAAGCAACAGTAACTAACTGATTCTGTTGACATGAAATCTACTGTGAATATGGAGAAGTTAAAAAAGAACCTGATGCCATTTTACATCTCATTTACCTTCACAAAATGAAATGGGATCAGTAGGATGCCTACACTGTTCTCCCAGAAGGATAACTGTGGACCAGATGCAGATAAGAAGCAGTAATGCAATATTAATATGAAATAAGTACTCAGTATAACATATGTTTCTTCTTTTAGCAGAAATTTTTAGCTTCAGTTCGATGCCACACTAACGTGACTATGTGATTTACAGAGAAATTGGAGTACAGGCAAATGATATTTGAATATACCTGCTATGTAGTCACACAGTCAAGAATGCATCTATGTTTACTTTTTAAATTTCCACTGCTGTTATGTAAATGTATGGTGTATCTGCATTGTTTCAGTAAAGACAAAGTCCACATCTGCTTTGAAGATAGCAGAAATAAAACATTGCTGGCGAGACCAACTGAGAACCTGAAAGCAGCATTTGAAGTCTGTTCTTACGTTTGAAGTAGCCACATGCATTCCAAAACACAGATATTGTCTGATAGGGAATTACAACATCTTGATTTATTCTTTATTACAAAGAAGATTTGAATGCAAATATAAATATTGCCAAAGCTGACTGCATAAATGCCAGCCTTCTTATGTAACTCTGGATATATGTCTTAGGCAAGCATTTTTAGAAATTCAGCAAGTTTCCTTCATTAAGCAGAGATTAATTCTAGCTGATCTTTAGCTTGAGCTGCTTCAGGGCCAACTAAAAATGAATCTGCAAAAACGTGTATTTTTTCATGTCAGTTTGAAAGTATCCAAACCGTTGATCAAACAAATTTGAAAGATTCTTGAAACTTTCAGCAAAGAAAAACAATGACGTGTATTTCTCAAGCATAAGCTGGCAAGAGAAAAAGGTCATTCTATTGGCAGGCTGCAAACAAAGGGCACTTTTTTTGGCAACTGCAAATAAAAGTCACCATTTCTTCTGAAGTGTAATATTTGAGATCTTGAAATGCAATTTCACAGCAGAGCCAAAGTCAAGGACTGGTTCAGTCTGTCTGTTCCAAAGATGTCTTTGTGCCTATGGTCCCTAGTCCTCTCGCCTTAACATCTCCCACAAGAATGGTGAAGCATACGCTAGCTAAAATTACAGCTATTCAGGTGGACAGTTTGATGTTTCCCAACTCTTCATCTGTTGGCTTCTGTTGTCTATTTGCTAAAGTAACAAACCTCACTAGGTTAAGATTTGGAGTCTACTAATAAAATCACTAGTGTTTGTACTCTGAAATTATATTTTCGAATACGACATAGTTTGGATAAACTGAACCCATACATCATTGAGCATTGTTTTAGGCTAAAGCATTGACTAACAAAACTATATCCATAGGCATTTGATCTGTTTTCCTTACCGACATACATGTGTTAAAAAAAAGAAAAGACATCTTAAAATCTGCAAAAGGCAAAGAACTTGTTTGTTAGCACAGAATCACAGAATGGCTTGGGTTGGAAAGAACCTCAAGGATCATCAAGTTCCAACACCCCATGCCACAGGCAGGGTTGCCAACTGTTAGATCAAGTATAAGACCAGATTGCCCAGGGCCCCATCCAACCTGGCCTAACACCTCCAGGAATTAGGACATCCACAGCCTCTTTGGGCTACCTGATCTAATACCTCACCACTCTTACTTCCCCCTGACATCTCATCTAAATCTCCCCTCCTTTAAAACCATTTTCCCTTGTTCTACAATTATCATGTAAAAAGTTGATTTCCCTCATGTTTATAAACTCCACTGAAATATCAGGAGACCACAATGAGGTTTTCCCCACAGCTTTCTCATTTCCAAGGGGAAAAAGCCCAGTTCCTTCAGCCTAACTTCACAGAATCCTTGGATCATCTTTGTGACTTTTGTGAAGTACAAGTTGTCTGTTTAAGAATTGTATCCTCCTAATATTTAATACAAGGAAAGGAAGTTTCCCTAAGTTTCTTCTTTTTTTTCTTTTTTTTTTTCTTTTTTTTTTAATTTTCAACAGAACACACACTGTGAAGTAGAATTTACAGAACAGTGAATGTAGAAATGACACTAGTCTCTTGGTTTATTTAGAAATATAAAACCTATGCACACAGATTTGGGAGGTTGTTTAGCCTCAAAATTAACTAATTTCCTTACCAAATGCAAGACCAAACTCAGGAAACTCTAAAGATAAAGTATTCTCTTTTTCATATCATGAGAAATCTGGCTGTAATGTTGCTCTTACCCATAGGACTGCTGAAATTCTTTCACTGTGCAGAATATTATGATACAGTACAACTTAAAGTGAATTCATCATTTGTCATACATAAGTCTTCCATTAAAAATTTCAAACCTACATCATTATGCATCCTCTCACCATCAGTAAGTATGTTCTTCATTGGTGACTAAAGTTAGCAGAGACATGCTAATAATCAGGGAGTTACTACTGTTTCGATGAGGAAAACATGCTGACCATGTCCAAGCATGCAGTGGCTGTATCTTCTTTGCAGCTCTCTGTGGATACCAGCAGATGCACAAAGTATTGTCCTGCCTAAACCCTATTCTTTCTGGAGTTATCTGAAATAGTGTTAGGTGGCTAAGTATAGCAACATACAGAGACTTCATTTTATTTTCTCTTTATCAGACTATACAGACTAACAGAACATTAAGCCTGATGGAAGTTCTCCAGAAGTGATTGTCCAGATTTTTTAAGTCTTCTCACCATTAACCATAAAGTATTTCTTACCTACACAGATGTATTTCAGGGATTTCACTTTGACAGGGGATTCCAGGCTAGATAATTAATTATTTTATTTTCAGAATTACTGACTGTACTCTCTTTTGACCTTTTCTTGTCTAGTGAATTATGTGAAGATCTCAGGGGAATTCCTTTAAGTGACAGTCAATTTAATGTTTCCAATGCTTTTTCATTAAGCACAAAATCCTAGTTTCTTATTCCTTTGCCAGATCTGACAGCAGAGGACAGCTCTGTGAAGTTTAGTGGTGGAAAGGCATTTGGAGGAGCAGGTAGTTTTTTCTGCCCTGTTGCTTGACAGCATATTGGCTTTTACCTCTGCACTGAGTTTTGGTTGCAAGGTAAGAGAGGAACTGCTTTTAAGATGTTGATGTTGAGGATGATCAAAGCCCTGGGCAGCCTAGGACAGTGCTGCTTGCAGGGCAGCCAGAGGGTTCCTCAGCACAACTCCCATAGAATTGTTGAGCCAGCTACAAGCTTAAGTCAACATGTGTACCAACCAAGCTTTCTCACTCTCTAATAAGGGAGTTACTGCAACTCTCAAATTTGAGCAACTACACAGTTACTCCTCCTTAATTTATATTTTGAATTTAGTCATACCCAGTGGCAGGAATTTCTCACTTGAGCAATCATAGCATTGGCGTGTGCAGCCCTTGAAGATCCGAATCTCATATCCTCCAGGACATGATGCCCTGATTTTTCAGAGTAGCATTTGATTCACTCTTTTCTTTCTTGTTTTGATTTACAATCTCCACAATAAAAACATTCACCAAACCTGATACTCATAAAGCATGTTTTAAAAATAAAAACATATATACATATAACACGATAGTATTTGAATGTTTTGGAAAAAAAATATCAGTAATGCAATATTTCAGGCAAAGAGAGCATTATGATAAAAAAAAAAAACTAAACTTGTGAAAGTACAGTCCAGTATTCACTCTGAAGGCTCAATACATCTGCAAAGCAGACATATTATTGGAGTTATGAATGTGAATAGTCCTGTTAAATCTGCTATACAGTAAAGAATATTTAAAGAAATCTGTGTATGAACAGAGTTTTTTAAAAAAACTCGTAGACGTAGAAATTTTTTGTAATCCAGTCTTGAAACACTGGAAATGTTTCACACAGTTCAGTTTCTTTGGACCCAGTGAAAATGTCCAACAAATATGCAGGAATATAAGCCACTTGAATTTGAAGTGTCTTTCCGAATTCTCATCCAAATATTAAAATGTTTTTTAATGTCAGTTACTATGTTTGCCAAATATGTGAAAAACTTAACATAGTTTCTCAAACACATACAAACTATACAGGGAACTTTCCTTGTTTACATTACTTGTGAAGCGATGGCTCTTTTCACTATCATTTTTCAGAGGTTGGTAAGTGCTTGCTTTCATAGATGAAGGGAAATTTCAGAATTCAGACAAGAATTTCAGTAACAGAAAGGTTTCTTCACAAGGGTTCAGTCCCTGTTAACAACAGATAAAATGAAATGATGATAAATATTTTAAGCAGAAAGAAACTTAGTCACGTACCGATTAAACTACCTCAGTGACACTGAGAAAGACAAAGTAAAAATGTAGCTGGTTTTGTTGTAGAAAGGGAATCAGCAAAGCACAAGTACACTACTTATGTGAGCTGTGCCAGAATAACATCATGTCTAGGGAGGAAGACCAAGGAGTCTGATTCTGCATTTTTACTGAAGGCAAACAGTGGTATATTCAAAATAGAGTTAAGAGATAGTCCAGGTCTTTTATGAAGGGTGGTGACAGGGTTACCTATTAGTTACCTATTAGACAGTACCTAGAATGGTGTGATGAGGTAGTTCACAAGAAATCTTAATTTCAAAATTCCTCCAGAATGCACCACAATAAAGCAAAAAGGACAACAAACCTCGAGGAGGGGCAAAAAGAATGGACAGCTGGACAAGTGATAAAATGGAGACTAACCAAGAGTGGATAACATCTGATATTGCTCTTGATGATTACCTGATGGGTAGTGGCAGAGTAGCAAACATTTTTGATTCTTTTGTTACCTGTTACTGGAAAGCGCTCAGATTTTATGCAAATCTACACAGTAAATTCTTTCAATAAAATCTTTCATATAGTCCAAATTTTTCATAAAACTTTAAGTGTTAATACTTTATCTTTGGATTTCCAAGTATCATGTATTTCTTTTACACTACAGCAATAAAGGGAACAGTTGGGGAGCATGAGTGTTGAGTAAAAAAATTAAGAGGAAAGTGCATAAAAATATTAAAGTGGAAGGTTACATGATCCTTTGCATAGTTCTCACTCATGTAATATTTTAAAAAGTTGAAGTCTGCTGAAGCACTCAAATTCACAATTCCTATTCATTCTGACAGGAGCTGAAAGCACAGACTTCTGCCAAAGAATCTTCACTCCTGGGACGTGTTTTTCTGTTAATTCACTGGAGATGGAAGCCACTGACCTTCCAAGTTATGGTATTTTTTTCCTCAACTGCATATTCTGTAGTATGCAAAAGAGGTCCAGCTTGTTCTGACTGGGGAGAATGTCGTACGTTAGCACTGTTTATTTCATAAACACTACAGAGTGCACACAATTACTCCAGAAATTAAATAATATTACGTAGATTATGATCTTTTTCTAAATATATGAATAAAAGGAATGTATGGGAACTGTTGAGTCAAAGTCTGAACCACTGATTGATCACCTAAGGAAAGGACTGAGTCAGCCGTGGGAACACAGGTGAAAGCAATCCTAGACCCCCATTTAAGGCTGACTGGCACTGGGGAAGAATCTCTTGAGATCTCTCCTCTGTGGAGTCTTTCCTGCGGACATAGATCTTTGTATACAGGTGAGCATTCCTTCCCTGTTTGTTTCTTTCCCCATTTTCACCACGATGATCTTTCTATCTGTAACACCAACTGTAACAAGGAGAAACTTTTTTTTTTCCTCATTTCTTTTTTCTTTAATTAGTTTTAGTATTTTCAGAATAAATATAAAGGACTGCTTATTGCTCTTGTTATATTTCAGAACATGTACTTTTCCTATGCATGATTTTTACTGGTTGAACCATCCTGAAGATTTTGGGTAGCAAGTACTCTGTGGGAATGTTTGTTCAAAAAAATACTCTTCTAAGTATTTGGGGGCTTCCTGTATAGTGGTTTTAAGGGATTTCTAAAACACTGAGTGCTGAGGAGCTTTAAATTTATTTATGTAACTGACATTGCATAATATAAACCATAAGCTCATGTTCATATTAAGTGAAATAAAATAAATAGTTTTAAAAATATCACATGCATTACTATCTGGCAATAAACATTACCAGAATTTCCAGTTTTAAGCTTGAGATATATATATCTGCATGCAATAAGGGAATAACTCAATTAAATTTGATATAAGGGTTGTTTATAAGATACATGCATTTTTTTCTCTTTAAAAATTTGCCTTCGTTAAACTTTCTGACAAAAATAGTCATGACATATTAAAAAAAAAAAAAATTCCACGTGATATAAATTAAGACTGCCCTTCAGATGTGAATAGCTATTTTTGATGCTAGCAAGAAAATGTCAGGGCCTCAGGTGCACTGCCAGCCTTGACTGTCCGCCCGCAGGCCCATTCCCCCCCATGCCAGCTCAGGGCTGCCAGCCCTTTCCCCCAGTGAAGCTGCAGCAGTACCAAGCTCCAGCTCCCCACAGCCCTGTCCCACTGCAGGCCATGGCCCAGCCTCAGCTTATCCCCCTCCCCAGGGAGGTACCTGGTGCCCTGGTGGCAGACTCCTGGTGAATGCAGGAATAGGCAGCTGTAACACCCAAAATTCAGCCTAGGATAAGGACAGAATTTTAAAAATGTATAGACATGTCTGAAATAAGAATTGTCATATACAGTGACTATTTAACCTGTCCTGTATATTCCTATCCATTTACCTTGTACCCGTTTTATTTCTTGTTTAAAAATTATTTACCTTGTTTTTCTTAAATTATAATGTTCATCTTAAATTTGAGGGGACTAGCATTTTCTTTGTAAAGTGTCAGCTGTCATTATGTTTCATCTTCTATCCCACTGGTTGAGTGGGATGGGGGAAGACAAAGAAAGAGGTTCTTCTACCATGTTAGAATGAAGTAAAAATCGGAGAGAGCACCCTAATTCTTATGGAAAATTTTCTGATTGTCTTGACATCTGAAACTTTACTTCACGAGTGACCTAATCAGCTCATTTAATGACATATCTGGCATTATTATTTCTGAACTGGTGTTAATAATGTATGTATATTCACAGAAAAATGGCAACATGAATGAAAATAAATGCAAAAGATATAAAAAGCCTGAAATTCAATGAAGTGGTATACACTTTTAGGATCCTCTAGCTTTGACATCATTAGAAGAATAGCCTGTTTGCTTGCTTTTAAGACTTACAGTTTATATAATTTTACTTTACTTTTAAATTAAGAAGAAAACTACCAGTGAAATACTAGTCTTATTAACCAAAGACTAATGCTACTGAAGTCTTAACAAGTGTCTAGATTGCTAAACTACTTTACAATAGGAATCTCTTCCTGACTAATGTGTTGTAATTACAGTGACAATAATAAAATATGTGAGGTCTCTTTGTTGTAGAGGGTAGTCACTTAAAATGACTCATTGATGAAAGATCCTGTCTGAAATGCTACACTTTGTACGAAATATTGTATATAAACAGATCATTAAATTTGAAGGACATTTTTTTTTGAAATTGCAGCACAATAATTCTGTTTAAGCATGGATAAATTAGTTTTGTCCATTATATTTTAGCTTTAATTCATTTAGTCCAAGAAAATCTTTTTCTCTTGGCAGACGCTCATACTTCGTCTTAATTTAACTATTTTATAAAGCTTGTGTTGATTTCACTTGTAATATTTTGCTGCCTTTTAACGGAGACGGACTGTATTTCATATTTTGCTTCACTCTTTTATGCAGGTCTCAAAGAGGCACTATAATAAAGTACTTGTATTATAATTGACTGGATACCATAAAAAGTGTATGATAAATACATACAAAGCAATTTTCATTACTCAGTAGAGTATTAGTCCATAGCTCTTCTATCTGGATGCTGTGCCTCATTTAAAACCTGTTGGGGTGTGTTCTCGTGACAATGAGAAATGAAGCATGTGCAACAAGAAACTGTGTTCTCTTTTTGTAATAAGTCAAAAGCAGAGGTTACAAGAATCTCCATCTCTGGAGAGGCTAAAAATGGATACGATCATGAGAAACATGATCTAAATTTGGAGTTAGCTTACAACCAAGAGGACAGCTGGATGAGGTTACCATGAGAGGTTTCTTCCAACCTCTTATTCTGTTTATATGGTTCTGCATTAATATGTTTCAAGTACTTATCAAAATAGATCCAGCTGCAAAAGAAATATGACCTAATGCAAGTAATAATCCAAGTTTTGTAGGTGGTTGTGTAATCATATCTTCTCCAGATAAGAAAGGTGCATGGATAGAACTGAAGGGAGCATAAGGTTAATTATGAATGAAGTGATGATGAAGTCAAGTTAAAATTCCTCAGTATCATAATTTGTAGTCTCACTTTGACAACTAAGGGTAAAACTGAAGCATCCTGAGTTAACTTAAATATTGAATGCATATATTACATGTTCTTCTTATAAAAACTCCCAGTCCACTAGAAGTATCTGAGAAAAGATTGTGATAAATATGCAGAGATCAAGAACTCCAAGATGCTCCAATACAAGTGAGAGAGTTCACTCACTGTATGATGAACTTCTACACAAGGAAGTATCACAGAATCAGAGTATGGATAAAAATAAAATTAGGAATAGAAAAAAATGACAAAGAATCAGATCCAAAGTATGGCACATACAGACTTTAGGAGCCTAAGCACAACGCTGCACTTCAAACAACACATCTTAAGAACCTAGCCCTGGCAGTGCTTAGTTGTGACAAGAAAATGAGAATTTTAATTCAAAGACTCTGCCTTCCACCTGATGAGTAGATACAATCCAGAGAAAGATATCGGGAAAGAGAATCAATCCTCTACTCAGTAATCTTTTTTTCAAGAAGAATGCAGGTGCTAGAAGGAGGTGATCTTTGCAGCTTGCAGAGTATCCCCTTGGAATTTTGAACCCTGCTCCTAGGATTACTTGTGCTCCTTGAACTAGAAAATCATCAACAAAAAAATATTATACCATAAAAATTTCTTGTTTTGATTGCATGCAAGATTCTTCTAGAGTTTGAGGAAACGGTTATAACTAAGAGCAGGAGATTAGAGTAGGTGCCAAGGGCTGAAATACCTCTGTTCTTAACGGTGAACTGGCCGAGGCTCAAGTGAAACGTGATATAGAAAGCAGGGGAAATTGACAGACTGGATGAACAAAAAAGAACTGTGCATCTTTAGTACAACATAAGAACAAAACTAAGTGTTTGCAGTGGCCAAAGAAGATTTGGATGAGCAGAAAAATAAATTACTCCTTCAGAAGACAGTAATAAAAGGAAAAGATTGGCTGGTGCCAGATCAGTTGGACTGTGCTGCTAGGATTACCTAACCTTAGGTAGTGAAGACATAGCTAAAAATAATGAAAGTAAATTTGAAAACAAAACAGTTAGCAGTAGTGTTAACATCTTTCTCAAAGGTTTCTTTGGCATAACTTTTTTTATTTAAAGACTGATAGATGGATGCTTAACTACAGCAGTTTTTGAAATAACTGTATCGTCTTTAATGAAGATGAAAATAATATGTAAATATATTAATTGATAATAAACATTGAATGTGTTTTCATTAGAAACAGTACATTTCTGTGTATATTTGAATAACTGACAATGCCTTTGTCTAGTCCAAGGTGAAAACAGTGGAACAAAAGTGTATGAGTTACTCAGGACAATACATGATCTCTTACAAGTCTCATGCTTCTATTGCGTAGGGCTGTTGTCATTCATTCATTTTGTCTTATGTGCTCCTCCTTGCTAGCCTATTGTAAGGAGCTATTTGCCTTGTGTCACAGATCACTGGTATCCGCCAGCTGGCAGATTCACTCTGTTTAACTGGTAACGATATCCTAAAATGTTTCCTGAGATTGACATACCTTTTTCTTTTGCCATGCTCTAGCTCAACACACAACTAGATTAGCACCTGTATATTACTACCTCTACTAGTAATGTAGATTAATGTTGAGGAGTCCTCCTGGCTCATGTTTCAACTATCAATATATACATTTGTCACCACATTGGCTAATCAGAGCTGAGCATGTAGGAATCTTGGTACAGTCCCTTAGAAGTAGGATGTGTCCTCTTTCTGCCTTGCATCCATACAGCATAGTGGCATCCATACACTAAGTGCATGATGTCGTGCTGTTCCATAGGTCTTTAATAAAATGGGTCTGTAATCTGTGAGCCTGAGAAAAACCCCAGTGGCTTCCAGATGCAGGGGAAACTTATCACATGATGCAGGCTTGGTCAATTAGGATGTTTCCGAAAGGGTTGAATTTACAAAGAGCAGACAGTTTATTTCCAGATAGGGTTAAAGCATGTGTTGTTGTTATAGCTCTTTTCTGGTGGCGACTTTCTACATGTAGCTCACTTCCTTCTTGTTTGTAGCACATTTCAAGTAAGCTGCAGAAATATCGAAAAGTTCATCTGTAGGTAGAAGTCCTCCTTTGATTTGTCACCAATTCAGGTTAATGGGGGGGAAAAAAAATTGCAGATGTTTGTCTGGCAACAATTCATGGTCCCAGCAGGCAGGAAAGACTCCAAAACTAACTTGAAGCTGTGGCTGCGCTGTCCTATTCAATGACTTTAAGAAAAACAATGTGAATAAGATTAGTTCAAATATGTTTCCTAGCTTCTTTCTATTTATGGCAAGGAAATGTTTGACTAGGTCTCAGTCAATTCTGACACTGCAGTGAGTGACTAAGCACCATTAAGTAGTTTTCAGGAAAGTAAGTATCTTTAGTCTTCAAAGCCTGGGTTGATTGACTATCAAAAGTTTTATTGAAGTTACAGGCCAAGCAGGGATCTTGAGGCCTCTTCATAGAATCATAGAATGGGGTTGGAAGGGACTCTAGGATCATCAAGCTCCAACCCCCCCGCCACAAGCAAGGCCACCAAGCTCCATATCTAATACTAGACCAGGCAGCCCAGGGTCCCATCTAATCTGGCCTTAAACACCTCCAGGTTCTTCTGATGGTCCTTTTATCTTTCATGCTGAGCAAAGTATTATGGTGTGCTAATTACCTGTATATGATTTTCTCTGAATACAACCATTAACACTTCTGGGCATATTAATGACAAACATTGTGGGTGGACTTGTCCCTTTACTACCTACCCAATCCTTCAGGATTATTCTGCCAAATCTTAGCAGATGTTATAAACAAGTGAGGTTTTGTGATTATCTTGAGGCTAAAGACCTGCCAAATAAAGTCAGTCCTACATCATCTGTAATCCATGAGATTGCGCTGGCATGTGCCCCAACCCTGCGTGTACTGTGCATCAAACACTTTCAAGGAATAGTGGTTGCATATGTAGCACCTGTGGAAAACGGATCAAGAAATGAGCAAGTGAGTTTTTCTCCCTTTTTAAGGAGCAGTAAATGATAGGATCAGTAAGAAAAGCAAGCAAAGAAGACCAAAGGCAAATTCAGTAGCAGGAGTTTGTGTAGCCCGTGAAAACATGCTGCTGGAGGCTGACTCATGAACATTTAACTGTCTCACAATTAAACCCTCTTACAATTGAGCACAAAGATGTTGCAAACTTTGCTTGCTTCTTCCTCAGTTGCGGAAGGCACTTACGCTTTGGACTGTGGTACAAAAAACTGGCAAGACACTTCAGATATCAGAGTCCAGAAGGTCCAAGCAGACAACATGAAGTACAGAGATTACACAGAATCAGCCTCATTGGTAAACAGGATGTGGTTATCGGGTAAGAGTAGGAGGCCTCACAGAAGCCCTGAACTACAGCAGCTAAATCCAGTGATAATGATGATGCTAGCTGAACTATAAAAGAAAGGTCCTACTACTGCTCTCACTGAGGTCCCAGTGCAAGAGAAGGTTGTCATTCATTTTTTCACAGGAGTTTTTTTTGCATGGTGTCAACTAAAAAGCATGAAGGAAGAGAAATGCTGCTGTATTGACACTGTATATATTGTAATATATATTTAGCATAATTTTTTGCAAGTATTGGTACAATGTAACAACAATGAATGAGGTCCTCCTTGTGTTCTCTGCTGACCTAAGCAGAAAGTGAAGTTCAATCTCTTCTCTAAAAATGTATTATTGAGATAAGGAATGGACTCAAGGGCTGAGTACACAGGAGATAAAAAAAAAAAAAAAAAGTGATTGAAGTATGCAAAGAGTGCTTATGGTTTTTAATCTGTCAGCAAGTTCTGAAGTTTGTTGTGTCTGTGATTAATATTACCATAATTAATGAGACTAGTTGTGATACAAATGTTATAGCTAGGAATGTTCGAAAGACCTGACCTGACATATACTGATAACAGGATTTAGATGGCCTATTAGTTGCAATCTTAAACTTATATGTGTATGGATTATCTTTACCTGCTACAATCAATGTTTATCATTTAGTCCAACATAGTTGAGTTTCGTTAATTCTCTTCCCAGCTTAATACATTGCAATGAGCATGTATGAATAGACTAAAAGATTACACATTAGGACTTACAAACTGCTAGATTAAATATGTACTGGATAATCTAAGATACTGAAATTTCTCTTAAAATGAAATTAATTCTTACATGAGATATTTACTGAGTCATTCTTAAGTCTACTTTTATTTATTTGCAGGATTTTTGCCATCTCTGGAGGCACGCCTTCACATGTTCACCACAATGAGTGGAGGAAGTGCCCAAGAGACCTGGTAACACAGGTGGACAGCTCAGTGAGCTCATCAGACAGTCGCTTCACAAGAGCATGTAAGTTGTCCTGATTGCCTTCCAGCATCCATACATCACATGTCTGTGTGTAACGCAGCTGTAAATTGGCGTAGGATTTACAGGTGTAATCCTGTGCAAGTTTTACTTTTGAGGTTATTATTATGGCTATGTTGCAGCACTTTGATTGCACTTATCCGTCTGTGTGCACTGTTATGCTGACAGTGCTAACAAAGCACGCCCAGCTACCAGGCTGAAACGCCCCTTGCAAACACGGCTTTGGCTTTGCTGGGCGCTGATCTGGGACGTCTTGAATCACGTCTACACAAGCTTCCTCCAACAGTGGGCATTGGTCTAGTTTGTTTTACTTGAAAAGAAAGTTCAGGAAACAAACAATACCTTCAGAAATATTATGACTGAGGTGCGAATAATAACGCACCTCACTTGTTACAGGAACAACTGAACAGATTACACAAAAAATGCACTCGAATACTAAATGCAAAGCAGAATACGGGCAGCACAACCCGAACTCCTGTCCACCAGCGGAGAGCAACGCTCGGCAGCTGCTGCCGTGCCCTAACGCGGCGTCGTAACGCATGGAGGCGGCTCCTCAGTCCGCGTCTCTGCGGGTGTCCGCCGAACCGAAGGCGCCGGAGCAGTCCCGCCGACACCGCTCCGCAACCCTGTGCGCTCCGCGGCGCTGCGGGGGAGACCGCGCATCGCCACATCCGGGTGCCGGCCCTCTCTACGCGCATGCGCGGCCGCCCCGCCGCTGTCAGGTTGGGAGCTGCCGCCGCTGCCGCCGCCGCTCCTCCCCGGGGCGCTGCGCTTCCGCGTTGTCAGGCAAGGGGGGCGAGCGCGGGATGGGTGAGGGGGGAGGAGGAGGAGGAGAACGGCGGTGGCGGCGGCGGCTGTGGGGGCGGCCGCCGGCGGCATCCCGCCGGTGACTGGCTGGCGGCACACGCAGCTCCGAGGAGGCGGAGGGTAGCCGAGCTGAGGGGAGGGGAACCAGACTGCGGCGGGAGGGAACCGGCACACGCACCGCACAGACAACGCGCGTACACACACGCACGCACACACGCAGGGACGGGTGACAGCGGCGGCCGCGGCCGCCACCATGTGAGGCGAGGCGGGGGGGGCGCGGACGGGCGGCGCGGTGGGCTGACGGGCTCGTATCTGCTTGGCTCCAGCCTCCGTCCCCCGATGCGGAGCGGCCCCGCGCTGCCGGACTAGCGACTGGGCCCGCCGCCCTCCCCGCGGGCGGGAGAGCAGCAGCGCGGCCGCCCCCGCACCGCCTCCCTCCCGCCGGGGGCTCGTCTGCCGCCTGCGGGGCGGGCGGCGGCGCCGGGAGCGGCGAGGCCAGCGGAGCGGGGAGCGCCGACGCCGAGAGCCATGAGGAAATTTAACATCAGGAAGGTGCTGGACGGGCTGACGGCGGTCTCGTCCGCCGCCTCGGCGTCGTCCGCCTCGCAGCAGCAGCAGGCGGGGAACCGGGAGAGCGACATCCAGGAGACGCTCCAGTCCGAGCACTTCCAGCTCTGCAAGGTGAACGGCGCTGCTCTGCGGGCCCCGGTCGGGTGCCGAGCTCGTGTCGGGAGGGAGAGAGGAAGGAAAGGGGCGGCGGGTGCGTGTGCGCGGGGCGACTTCCCGCAGCCGTCGCTCCCGGAGAGCTCCGGGGGCCGTCGCCTTTCGGGCTGCGTGATGCGTGTGGTCTCGGTGTTACCGCGGGATGGCTGCGGATAGGAGCGCTGCCCGGCTCAGTGCGCCCCGTAGTAAGGCGCTGCCAACGGGCCCGTAGGCTGTTTAGCTCTGTGCTGTTTGGAAGCGCTTTCGTGCCGTTCCTTCGCGCCTGGAAAAGACTGTGGACGTTCGTGGCGGTTTCGCAGCAGCGTCTTGCCGAGCGGCCGATGCTGCTGTTGCAAGTGTTCTCCTGAGACGGAAGAAAAGTTCCTCTTTTTTTTTTCCCCTTATTTGCTTGTGTGCGATACAAGAACTGCAGTTGGTGGCTGCACGCTTTGGAAAATGATGCAGCGAATTAATCCAGCAGCTGTACCTAGAGGAATAAGAACTGATTTGAATATCAATACCCTTTTTTTTTATCTTCACAGTGCACCCGTGGCCAAGCGTGATATGGCTGAGCTTGTTTGCGGTTTCTCCTCTTTGCTTTTTGTGGTATTGCAGGCGCTGCTGCCACTTTTACAAGTTGGTCTTGAAGGACGTGGAAAAGAGCAGAGCTGTTACCACGCAGGCTTTATTCACTGTGTGAAATACTAAGAGTTGTGGGCTGTATTTGCAACTTGGCTGAAGAAAAGAAACATAGCAGAAGTTTGCTATGCATTGATGTGGTCCTAAATAACTGGCTGCTTTCAGTGAAGGTTTTGAAATGGAAAAGCTGCTGTTTGTGTGGCTCGCACTGTACACCTGTGAAGGAAGGAAGAATAGGTGGTGTTCCTATTGTTCTTGATTCTGATTGATTGCAGCCAGAGAACTGCAGTGGAGTTATTGCTTGGTCAATTACCAAATTAGTCTTGGCCAATCAGAAACCTAAATGTGTGAATAGCTTCATTTTTATTTATTTATTGATTTTAATTCCTTGGTTAAAGGGTTCTTGCTTTGTTTTGAAGGGTGGGGATTTTGTTTTTGTCTGATTTCAGGAGGTTTTTTGGATTCATTAATTTTGGATGGAAGCAGAGGTTGAGAAATGTGTGGAGGCTGGGTTGCTGGGTTTTTTTGGGAAGGTGTTGAGAGGTTGCACTGTCATATGGGGCCTGTCGGAGTGAGATTGAGGCAATTCTCTGAAAAGCGAGGGTGGTAATTTGTAGCAGTTCTGATGGCAGATCTGGCTTTGTTTCCAAACTTCCTAGGAACAACTCAGGCTTTAATTGTTTAGTGCCTTTGTTAGGGCTGAAAATAGGAATAATCAGAGAAGAAAGTAGATGAAAAAATAAAATGCCTTGCTGATACAGTCTTTGTACAGTGATAATGCAAAATTAACATTAAGTTTCAGCAAGTGAGTGACTGGATTGATGTAAAAATATGTATGTTTTTTTTTTTTTTTTTATAGTTTTTTCTTATAAGACAGCAGTTAGTCTGTTATTAAAACACTATGGTTCCTTAATTGTCATTGACACTGAATTTCATTCCCTAACATATGATATTGATTCTGTTTATTTTTGGTCTACTGCTTGTTCCATCATTGCTACGGTGCACTGACTTGTTAGACTGTACGCCATGGTTTCCCCTATCAACCTTCAGCCCTGGCATTTGATCCTGTTCAGAAAATACTGGCCATCGGGACCCAGACTGGAGCATTAAGACTGTATCCTTTCCTGTTCTGAAAAGAGATGCCTTCATTCAGCTGTTGAAGTTGCTCAAACATGTTGTGGGAACCAGGTATGCAGAAGGGGAAGAAGGCCTGTGTGCTGTTGACAGGTGGCTTGACTTTTCTACTTATTCCACATCAGTCCAAGTTGTGTTCGTATTATGAGAGGTATGGCTGCTTAGTTCCCATCATATCAATCTAATATATGCATTTTGTAGAGAGCTACCAATGCACTGACGATTTGTGGCAGCTGACTATGCATCTAAAGAGACGCTTGGTCTGAGATCTTTTTCACTATACTGCTTTATCCAGTGGAATTCTAAAATTTCATGTTCCTTTGTTTTTGTTGTGTTTTTTTTGTTGGCCTTACTCTTGAGAGAAATGTCACAATACTGTGGTTACTTATTACCACTTCTGTGTTACTTCTACTACTTCTGTGTTGCAAACATTGGCTTCAAGTGGGATGCTAGGGGGTGAAGAAGTGGTATCTCACTGATGGTTTGCAAGCAACTGAGGTGAGCAGACTGAATTTATGGAATAAACCAACAGTAACCCCACTTCTTTCTGTATGCTAAAACTGCCATGTGTTTGTAGCCATATGGTATCATATCCATATGGTACTATCCAAGCCATCTAATAACACATGTGTTTCAACTTCATTTTAAAAGAAGGTGCCTTGTAGACTCATTAATCTATGCTACTATTGCCTAAACTGTACTTCTTAGCAGAGTAGAATGAGTTGAAATCTCTGCTGTCCTGAGGCTGCATGAACTCTGACCTTTTTGGAAAAGGCTTAGGCCATCTTGCTAGAAAAATTGAGTTAATCCTCTTTAAACTGCAGGTAAATCTCATAATTCTCTTATTCCTTGTACTTATATTTCTCTGCAAGTAGATATTGTTTTGTTTGTTTCCTTCTGTAACATCAGCATCCTGTCTAAGGTTAATTGTATTAAAAGGGTTGTCTTTTACAAGTTGAGAAGGTAGAACTTCAGGATTAAATCAGAGGCTGAACTGAAGTAATAACTTGTATGATGCTGTAATGTTATGAGCTCTCAAGGTCTCAACATAAAACTGTAGTGACCACGCAATACTCTCAGTGCCATATTTGAAAGTACAGTTAATAAATTTTAGTTCTTTAAAAGGTGAGGTGTTCCATTTAAATGGAAAAGGGAGGGTATGTGGTGTTACAGTTGTTAGGTATTCTAATATTGGTAGAATAGATGAGGGAACAAAAAGAAACTTGAGGGAAGGACTGGGGTTGGTGGGAGAGAACAAAATGCAAGGATTTAGAGCTTGCTTGCAGGTAGTTTAGGGTGATACGACATTGCAGGTTGGCTAATGATGACTTGATTAAAAACCTGTTTACTGGCACTTTGCTGTGACTACACCTGTGATTTCTCTGAGTGTGAATTGTTTTTCAAATAATCAAGATAAGTCCAGCAGGATCCTGAGGGAAGCAACAGAGTTACTGTGAGAGGAAGCAGCGTAATTAGTGACAGAAAATTTATTTCTGAAGGGAAGAAGTTTCACACAGGTTGCAATATTTGAGTTCCTTGTTGAAGATGAGTGTCCTCAGTACCGACTTTTAGATTTGGAAGAAATGTTTTAAAGCCTATTGTTTAGCCTGATGGGTTAGCATAGTAAGTCATAAGTGCTGCAGAAGTTGTATCTTCTGTGGTTGCTTACTCTTTGGGAGGAGGGAGAGGTGTGGGCAGAGGGATGGATTCAGGTAAACTTGAAATGTAAAACCAACCTCTCAGTTTCTACCTAGCGAAACCTAGAAAGAACAGCCTTTGGGAAGGAGTGAAACTTGCAGAAGCTGTTTTTCACCCTAGTGCTGATGGATAAAAATAACGACAAAGTTCTTGTTGACCCATAGGGTAACTTACTCACCAAGGTTTTTACTGACAATACCTTTTATGCAAGGATTCGTTACAGTGGGAGCCACTTTCTAGAGCTGTAGAAGTGTGTCTTATGAAATGAGATGTGCAGTAGAAAGACTGTGAGTCACTAAGGAGATATTCATTGGGAACTAAATCCTAAAAGTGGAAGGAAAGTCAATCTGCATTTTCTTCTGTTATGAATATATAGAAGTAAAGGAAGGATAATGCTTCATTTGTTGCCTACCAGCAGGTAGGAGTTGGGTATTAATGTTTTCCTTGCATATCAAGTATATACATCTTATCAGGCTTTCAGATCCTTTCTATTGCAAATAGGTGGTATGATCAATTTTGGAGGAACAATTGCAAGTTCTTTTTTTTTTTTTTTTTTTTTTTTTAAGATGTTATTAAGTATCAAATGTTCTTAAATAAATTAATGCACTAACCTGTTTCTGGTTTCATTAATATGTAAAGAAATCAGTACTACAGTCCTGAGTAATTAATGACCTAACCTCTTTATAGAACTTGTTCTCTGCATTTGAGCAATTTTCAATTCAGTCATTTTAACTTCAAAACCAGTATTGTTTGAAAAAGATTCATGTGAGCACGAATTTTCTTAATCATGTTCATATCTCACTCTTAATTATGAGGACTCTGCAAGTATTTGTACATAAAAATGCATTTTTCTTTCACTAATACTGTTATCTCTACTATTGGTACAGTGACCGTAACATCGGAACTAAAACTTTTTCTAAAGAATGAAAATCTGTTGATAGACATACACTGTTTTTGTATATTTGTCAGAGGCAAGTAAGGACAAAATAACACCAATGTAGTATTAAGCTCTCTGCATCCAGTTGTGCAAGTGGAAATACTTAAGTGCAGAATGTGTGTTTAACCAATTAGACTGGAAGGACAATTACCACTTCATTAACATTTTGTCCCTGATCTTAATCAGTTAAATTCAGAGGAGAGCATCGTGGAGTTAATGTACTGAAGACAGAACTTTGCCACTGCATGCCCATAAACAGCAGTCTTAAGAGGCGGAGGAATCCCTAAAAGCACCAAGAGGAGACTACTTTTAGCTTCTGTAAGCTTGTGTGTCATCGAGGTGACAGTCTGAGTGCTCACTGCCCATCTTGATTTCACTTCCAGAGTTACTCAGAAATATTTCTAATTCAAACTTAGGTAGGAGACTTAGAAGCAAATGTTTCTGAAGCAGGCTGCTGTTAGTTGAATATTATCTTTAATAGAAAGAAATGTTTTGAGCTATTGGTATGATTGTTCTTCCTTTCATTCTGTTTTTGGCTATAAAGGAAGATCCTGGTTCATTTGTTTTATGTTGAGAAAAGTTAGTGTGTGGCTTAGTAGAATACAAACCTGAAGAGCTATCAGATATTGGACCCACTGCACTTGACATAGAATACCCAGCCGGCATGAACATTCTTTCTGGTATTGGGATCCCTCAAAAGTAATTGAAGAGTTTAATTTTGTTTTCTGTTTCACAGAGAAGATTGAATGATGAGATAGGAACAAGAGTAGAAACACACTTGAGTGGCATTAAAAACTTAAATTTACTTATCTTGCAAACACAATTATCTGCTCACTGTGATCTACTTGTTCTTCTGAGCTCATTGTGTTGGCTGAAGGGCACTCACTCCATATGGTTGAAGTGTTTTGAGTCTTGGCTAGTGGCTTGGTCTTTGTGTGGCATTTCAGTCTCAGGCTTACTTTTTTTTTTTTTTTTTTTTTTTTTTTGGTTGCATTCCCTGCAAGGAACAACTTTCTCACTGTTTATTGATGTCAAATTTCAATAGTCAGCATAAGTTTTTGATAGCAGCACTTGTCATTGTGGATACTGACTTCTCCTCTCCACACGTAAACCATCCAGCTGGTTTTAGTGTTGTTATCACCTTTTGATCTTCTGTTCCAAATATGTTAGATAGAGAGCTGCAAAACATTCATCTTTATTTCTTTCCTGGATGTATTTGAACCATGAAACCAGGACACATAGTCCAGAGGATCTAAGAAGTTTCATCCATAATAATTGTCTGTGTTTTGGTTTCCCAGCACATACTCGAAGCCTCCTAATGAGGCTCTAGGTCTAATGTACAGCACAGTGCAATTGGGCAGACTCCACTGCATTGCACCCTGGTGGCTTTCAGTGTCAATGGACAATGATGTCTACTTCTGTGTTGTCAGTTACTGTTCCTCTTTCATTTAAGAGTCCCTCTAGAAGTCAAGCATGACCTGAACATATTAGCATTTAAACTGTAAACAAATTTGAGAAAGGTGAAAAAAAAGCTCTTCAGAATTTGTCTGTCTTCAGGATGTTATCTCCTCAGATTTTACATTGTTAATTTTACAGGGCTCTGGACTTGAAAACAAACAGATAAGCTCAGATGACTGTGATAGGAAGTAGGATAAGCTTTGAAGCTAAAGCAGATAATTTGAAGGAAACCTGCTGTTTAACTACTCCATCTTAAACTAGATATTTAGTTTTCTATGCTTCAGTTTCTCGACAGCAAAACTAGGACAGTGTATCAAGTAAGTCATGTTTTGATTGCCTGCCAACATGAACGTGGTATTTTTATTGGTACTTCATATCTGAAAAAAAAAAAAATATCATTTGCAGCTTGCCTCTCAGTTTCTCTCATGATGGAAAGAATTCTAAAAGTAAGACTGCTTCCACTGGAAGGCCTTGAAAATAAAGGGGATACTAGTAGAGTAAGTGTTAGGTACCTTCCACACTGACTAAACTATGGCTAGGACATTTTAGTTTCAAACAGAAAGGACTATAATCTTGTTGTTTGTTTGTTTTTTTGTGTGTTTTTCACGTTGCAAACTCAGTTCACAGGAAGGAGAAAAATTGAGTTGTTCATCATTTTGTCAGTAAATATCTGAAAATTTCAGTCGTTCTGAATGTCAGCATCTGTTCATTTCCCCCCATTCTTTTCAGCAGTAAAAGAAGATGGTTATATAAGCAAATGGCTGAAATTTTCATATGAGGCATGTAAAACTTGCTTTCTGTAACTTCTATTCTTTGGCCTTTGTGAGAAGAGCTTGCAACTGTTATTCTTTGATCAAAATAGCTCAAAGCCTGAATATGTGAGTCCGTGCAATTTCTGATGAAATGTTTGTTAGAGCATCTGGATAGTTTTGCTGTAGATGTATACCATAAAATTCAAGCAATTCAGTGAAATCTGTAAAGCTATAAGAAAATCCTATTTTAAACTTGTGACTTTATTTCCATTAAAAATACTTTTTCCTTTGAATTGTTCAAATACAGAAGGAAGCCTAGTTGATTGGTTTCCGTTTTCTTTCCCTTCATACTCAAACATCAAATTGTTTTTATTTGGTTGTTGTGTTTTTTGTTTTTTTTTTTCTTGTCAAGTACTTCTTTACCTGCTCTTTTTCCATTCTGAATGCAGGGCACCTTAGCAATGCCTGGAGTTCTGTTTGCATTATTCAGAGCAAAGCTTTCAGTTTTCCAGACCAAGCATCAAATTGTACAGTTGACAGTGCTTTAGGTGGGAGACTGGAGCAATTGAACTTGAGAAATTCTGTCTAGCCTAAATGATTCTGGTTTTTATCTATTCTGTGAATCTACTGAACTCAAACTGTGCTATTTTTGTGTGTGTGTGTGTAACAGGTATTTGGTTTGTTGGCATTTGTATGCTGAATGAAGTTTCTATCCACATGTGTACTCTTCTGCAATTTGAACAGATTTTCCTGTTTTAAGTAAGGTGCATCAGTAAAGCCTCTAAAAATCCCATAGTAGTGTCATGCCAGTGCAACTCTGTGATTAACTATTAATAAGAAAACGTTCACTGACTACCAGTTCATGTAGAGGAGTAGTTGAAAAACGAAATGTACTTTGGTTGTAGCATACATTAATCTTATCACATTTCCGTTTCTATAAATGCACCATATTTCTTATCACCTCTTTCAACTCCTATTTCACATGACTATCATTAGTGCTCATACAGCTTGCTTTCAATGGGGAAAAATCTCCCTCTTCTTTATGAAGAAAATCAACTGACCTCTGAATGTGTTGGAGTGAAATGAGGCCAAAGTGATGGTACAGTGTGATGCACGACTCTTAAAAAGGCAAGGACTTATGGCTAGTTAATCCTACACAGATAAAGCTGACTGAATTCTTCATAATATGTAGGATAGCGTGCTTCTTAAATTAATAGTTACACAGTGATAACTCATAAAAGCAAGTTGATTGCATGTGTCTCCTGTTTGAAGCATTGTCACTTGTATTGCATTTCTACAAAGCAACAGATCGGTATAACCATTATTGTTCCTGAATATCTGAAGTATAATTGCATTGAATCTCTGTAAATTATGAAAATGAATCTTAGAATGAAATCTTTTTTTCTCTCTTGTAGCTATTTTACTGGCAAGGTGAATAGCTAATGCAGCTAGAAACTTTCTGGGCCATAGTAACCTTGGGGAGGAGAATGTCTTTTGGAAAGTGTGTGAAGTTTTCAAGGCTGCAGGTTTTACTATGTCATTTGGTTTCCTTGGATCTCCAAACTGCTGGTAGACGTATCACTGAGGTGATACAACTTTGTGTTATGATATTTGCTATCCTTATAGAACTGAAGCAGAATTTTAGGGTAAAATGTAACAGGAAATTGGACAGCTGGGACCCAGCTTAGGCTTTCAGGCTTCTGGTACAGCACCCAATGAATTGGACTCTTAATTCATAATTTCACTGGATTTGTTGTTTCTCAGTCACTATGGAAGGGCTTTTAGATCTGAAGTAGCATTATTGCTGCAGGAGAAGGAATGAGCAATTACAGTAGAGTTGTGGCTGGAAAAATAGAAGTGGCTCATGATTTGAGATGTGATAAAGCTTGAAAGTAGAAATTAAGATTGTAAGCCTTTCCTAACAAAACTTCCTGTTCAGCAGAAATATGTAACTGCATTAGATTTCTTTTATTTGTTTCTTGGTTTTCTGAAGCAGTGAAACACATTACTTATCAGAATTCCCACAGCATGTTTATTTTTGTAGGGTTATCTCTGTAGCATCTCAGTGGAGAGGAAAAAAAAAAAGGAATCAAACTTTTAAATTATTACATTCTTTATGAACTTAAAGAAAACTGGAAAAATTATATTTTAGGAACTTTGTCCTTAACTTTAGCTATCTGGTAATGGTTTTGCATTTGGAGGTTTAAAAAAAAAAAAAAAGAAGAAAAAAAAAGAATCCTGAGCAATTCTGAGAAAATAAATGTTGCGCTAAATTGATATCTTTAATCTCTTGAGTCTCCTCTTTTCTACTTGCTGTTCTTGATGTTGCCTATCTTGGAGTGCATCAATCATTCTAATTTCTTTGAAAAATGCTGCTTCTTAGGACTGTGAAGTGCATCTGGTTAAGCAAACAAGACTAATTCTCCAGAGATCTAATTCTTTGACAAAGTGTATTTCTGTTTGCTGGTCTGAAAAATAAGTTTATGGTACCCGCACTCATACACAGTCTTGGTTTGTGTTACCTGCAGGCAGTAGACATTCAGTCAACTTCAGAAGTTATTTTACTGAACTTATCTTTGAATTGCTGTATCATAGTTGATACCTGAATGCTATTCGAGGGTATGCCAAGGCATAGCCTCTTAGTATTCAATTGGTAGTACTTTAGTGACCTTAGAAGTGTTGACACTTCCGTCGTGTGCGCTTGATAATGCAGCTCATGAGTTTATCCAAGAGAATACTAAGTTACTACTCGGTTTTGACTTCCAGTGCAAATACAGTAAAGTTCTACTGACATAATTTAAACTTCTGGCAGTGATATTTGCATCACTGAATTTAGATGCACTGTAAAATGATTCTTGTAAGTAGGTAGAACTGAAATATTTCACTAATGGGAACTGTGGTGGAATGATGTAGTTCCTTAGATGATTGTATGTATGAGAGTATGTAGCAATTCTGTCTTCTAGAGATTTGTACTGCATCCTGATTTATCTTGATTTTTACAGTACTTTCATGAAAGTACTTTTTCTGTGGCTATTGTTTAGCCTGATCTGACATTGATGTCCTGCTTAAGACTCTGTGCCACAAATGAGAACAGTTTAAGTCTTGCAGTTCAAATCTCTCCTGGTAAGGTATGCTTGCTTTTCTGTCTGAGTTCTGTACAGCTTGGTGACAGCCTTGATTTGCATAATAGTAATTCTGACTTCATCATTTCCTGCAAATACCTAATCTATTGTGAATCCATTAGCTTCTCCTTTTTTAAAAATTACACTAGGTATTAGTGCTTCTATTAAGGTAGCTATATCAGTTGATGAATTAGAGCAATTCTTTAACATTATTAGATGCAATTTTTACTTATACACAGTTTTCACTAGTTATTTGTCCGTAGTAATTATGCCCTGCATTGGTGCTCCCATACTTTCGGATTTTTTTGTTCACTTCAAGCTTTGTCTTAAATGTCAAGAGCAGTGAAGGTAGGTGAAACTTCAAATGTGTCCTTTGTTAGCACAGAGAATAAAGTACAAGATTAATGTTCTGAAGATTGTTAGGTTATGCTGACTGAGCTAATTGAAACGTATGAAATGCATTTTTTGTTTTAAGTGAGGCTGGGCTTGAAATACTTGACAAAGTACTGTGTAGTCTGAAGTGTTGCTGTTTGCAAAATCCTCTACTTGATCTCTGTTCTATACAGAGATCCTATTCTTTTGATAGAAATAACTACTTGGTATCTTTTCTTTATCTGTTAATTTCATTGAATGTCATTGGATCTTTATTTCATAAATGCCCTGAGGAGGTAGTAGAAAATCTGTCCTTTTTTCTGGGCAACTTGAAGCTTATTTTTTTTTTATAATTGAGATAAAATAATTGCAGTGGCTATTCCATGTCCAGAACAATTCTTAATGAGTCTCATCAAAACTAGGCAGCATTCACGAGAGCAACACAGGTGGAGAGGGTTGAGAGAGGTGCTCTTAGGTTCTCCACCAAGAAGGCTGTAGCTCACCCTTTCATGAGGCTTTTCCCATGGATTTTCTAAGAATGAAATGTCTTGTTCTGCTCCCGTATTCTCTTGAAGTATTCACAGGAGCTGCCTTATCTTTGGAAAAGCAGGTAGCTGATTAAAGTATGCAGTGCAAGCAAGGCCTCTGCCTGGTGAGCCGCTGTCTTAGTTCATGTGTTTCATGCTGTTTCCAGCAGAGAAGTGCATTGCATAACCTCTTGAGGTTACTTCCAGGCATGTACTCAGTATGTGTGTGATTAACACTAGATCTTTGGTTCATGTTAAAATGAAATATTTAATAGAACAGCCACCTAAAGGGATGATTCAGCTGATCCTGCCTCTTTCCGGCCTAATAACACCAACTCAGTCAGCAGCAGCAGATGGACAAAAGCAATTTGATTTTTTTCTACTCGCTCTTTAGGGAAGAAGAATAGAATGCTAAATTTTGGTGATAACTTAATGTTAAATTGACAGGATTAACTTGCTTGTATTTGTTTAGCATATGCTCTATCCAGTCTTACTACCTCGTTAAAAAGAACAGATGTTCATCTTCACAGTTGAAAAACATTCTTGACTGAACTTTGTAGTGTTGGTATTAAAGCTTTAGTGATGCTTATTAATATACAGTGAGCTGCATAACAATAATCTGTGCAGCATTCCCTTTGTAATTGTATAGAACTTATGTAGTAGTCTGGTACATTGAAATTCACTTCACAACCACCTTTAAGTGTCAGATAAAAAGGAAAACCACAAAAATCAGCAAAATACAACACTTCCATCCGCTTTTCCCTCTCCCCCTTCTCCCTACCTCCCCTTCCTGCCTCAACTTTAATACATTTCCATTTAAGTGACTGATATAGAGAGAGATTTCTTACTGGTAGAATGAATATCCCCTCATTTGTTAAAATAATTAGGTGAGAAATGTAACATTTTTTGGAAGAAATCCCAATGAGTTGCTAAGCTCGAGAAAAGAGATTAAATAGCCTACCTCTTAAAGTAAAATTTTGAAATACTAATGACATTCATTTAGAATACTGCTTTTTAAAACAAAACACCTTGTTTTGTACTTTCTGTTAAAGAGCATGAACATCCACAGCCACACAAACTGGGAAAAAGAAAACAAACAAAAAAATTAAGTTCCAAACTATTAAATTTTCTACAGTGTTTCTGGTTGTCTTGAAATTGAATTTGAACCTACTCTCTGCTTGCTTTCTTTCAGGCATTGCCTGTGGAAGTATAAAAGTACTGTGAATTACTTGAGTAGTCAAAGGGATTGTAAGGAAAAAAATAAAAGGAGTGGATGGTGAAAGTTACGTAGAGTAGAATTTATACATGCTGTAGAGGATGCTTGAGGAAGAAGCAGAAAGAGTTAACTTATTTACCTTTCTTCCTTTACTTAAGTAGTGAAGGACAGAAACTTTTTAACTTTAGAATGATGGCAGTTTAAAGGAATCATTTGTTTTGTTCTACATATGAGCATTCTGTCAACAAATTCCAGATCAAATAAATGCTGCTCTTAGGGAGTAGATGGAGATAAATTGTGGAGAATGCTGGCATTTGTTGAGCAAACTGTCCTGACTTTTGATGATACATTCTTTCTGCTGGCAATTCCCAGTGGGAGAAGTATCTCAACAGAAGGTGTTAACAGACAGTTCCCTTCAAAAAAATAAATAATTTTTAGAACTGCACTTGCGTTTTCACAAAATCACAGAATCATAGGGGTTGGAAGGGACCTCCAGAGATCATCGAATCCAACTCCCCTGCCAAAGCAGGTTCCCTACACCAGGTCACGTAAGTAGGTGTCTAGGTGGGTCTTGAATATCTCCAGGAAATGAGACTCTACAACCTCCCTGGGCAGCCTTTTCCAGTGAATTTTAGTGTATAACCTGAAGTTATTCCACTAGTTTGTGATGGAATTGTGTATAACAGTGAATTCTGTCATTTCCAGACCATTTTTGATGACATTTGTGCTGCCTCTTTACCTCCTGTAGTTTTCTATAGAGAAAATGGAATGACACTTGGCAAAGACATGTATGGAATGCAGTAAAGTTACTTGTAATGCATACAATGTAGTATTAGTGCTAACAGCCATAAATGCTCCTCTTACTTCAGTGTGAAAAAACAGCTCTACAGCACTAATAAAATAAAATAAAAATAAAACACAGCCTAACCTATACTTATCTGTAAATACATAGGCTCAACACAGCTGGTGTATTTGAGGGTTAGTTGTTAGTAAAACAAACAAACAAAAACACCAATAAAAGTTAGAACGCATTGTCTGTTTGATCTCATGCTTTGTGCAACAGACCTGTGTTTAGAGTGAATTTTGGTTCAAAACTAGCTCATTTTAATATCTGCAGTTACAGTTCCAAAGTTGCCAGAAATCTGGTGTTGTATAATTTAAGCATGAGTATTCGATAGTCACTAACTAACTAAAATTGTATTTTTAATGAGTTTGCTCCACTCTAAGATAGCCATTATTGAGGCCATTATTGCTATTGCACCTGAGGGTCAGGTCATCTACCTTGGCATAGTAAGCATGTGAGTGATCACTGTAAACAGTTCACAGAATCATAGAACATCACAAGTTGGTAGAGAACTATTCGAGGATCATCACCAAGTCCAGCACAGTTTCCTCTAGGCAAACAGGAACTGGTTGCAAGAGAAGTACTTGCTGCATTTCATTTCAGTCTACAGAAATTGTAGAAGTCCTTACAACTCTGTTAAAGTTATGGACAGATTCTTCCCCTGAAGTGCTCAAGGATGGCTTTATCTTCCTTAATGTACCCTGACCTAGATAGAATAGAGAATTTAGGTGTTACCTTTTTAATCAGATCATTTTCTAAAGCAAGAAAAAAGTAAAGGCATGTTTGTTGCCTATCTACAGGCTTTCAAAACTTGGTTAAAGCTGCATTGTCCTTTATAAGTGTAGTCTTCCTCTGCTTGGCCAGAAGGAAAAAAACAAAAAAAAAAAAACAAAAAAACCAACAGCAATCAATTCCCAGTGAGACTGCAGAAACGCAGTGCAGGCAGGAGGGGTGTGGGCAAACTCGAGAGTTCATGTGTCTGTGAAAAGATGCTACAGGGAGTAGACAAGGATTTATCTGTAACATACCTAATCCCGCAGTAGTGGTAGGTTGAGAATGTAAAGTGAATAGACTGCAAGAAGTGACCAGGCTTGTGTGCTCTTAAATAGTAGATTGGTGTTGTAGGGGATGGAGCATCTCAGTTCGTACAGCGGTTCTGTGGTCTTAACTCTGACTCCTATCAGAGGGAAGAAGTTATTAGCTGGGGTGTTTTTCAACACTATGGTTATGCAAACTTTATTTCTACTCAGTACTTCTCTCAATAATAATAATTTTTATAAGCGCAGTTTAAAATTCTGTAAACCTCTCTTATTTTTAGCAAGAGAATAGTCCTTGCTGCTTAAGCAAAGTGCATCTCATGCCTGAAGAGCTGATAAAACAATTTCTGGTGCATAGCGTGACAAAATACCAAGGGTGTTGTGGTGTACTGGCGATTTTTTATGTCAAAAGCTGGCTTGAAAACTGGAGTGTGATAATCACATTGCGATCTGATAATGTTGCTGCCTGCAGTTTTCTATCTGTAGCTGAAGTTATTGCAATTACAGTGAGTGTAAAGCAAGGTCAGAAACCAATGGTGTTGAGTAAGTCTAGAAGGGGGAAAAAGTAATTTCTTAAACTATCATTCTTAAAACACTATCTTATCTTATAATAGCAGTTGTATCCGATTATAGCATGAAGACTTTAGGAATGCTTGCTGTTCTAATCTATAGAAAAATGATTGATGTTTTTAGGTATGCAGTCTTGCCTGATGTAGGGAATCTCAATCAAAGAGATGATTCTCGCAAAAGATTCACGAAATAATGTTTGGTGTCAAACTTAATTAGCACATTTTGGTTACAATTATAGGTGATACAAATGTACTTAGTTTTGGAGGAGTTTACTCCTAATGAAATTAATCTCAGGGATATTTCTTGTTAGTGTTTTGTGTTGTTTTGTTTTTGTTTTTAACAGTATTGTTAGAGAACATGTAAAGATTATGTAAATGTACTCTGAATGAGAGTCTTTATAAACAGTTTCAGTTCCTAATAAGAACTTTGTTAAATATGAAGCTAAAATATCTTAGCAACTCAGTATTGGGCATATTTGTGTTACTTATCTGTGTGCCTTATTGTGTAGCAATTTTATAAAACTGCCATTTGATATGTTTTTGTTCCTGTTTGACTGCAAGGTGTGTGTCAGCTCAACCCAAGGGTCTTTCAATAATGTCTTTTTTCACTTGCATTTGTTCAGATTAGAATCTTCCTTTAATAGTTGCTATTTTGAATGGTAGAGGAATATTTTGGTTAATAGAAATACTCTGTTTGAATTCAAAAAATGGTCTGTTTTTCTCTTAAATGTGGAAAGATTTCAGTGTTTGTGGGTCATTTTTTTCCTCATGAAATTACCTCAGAAATACTGTTTTAGATTTCAAGTGTGTACTGTACTGTGCTACTTCTGTCAAGTTAATTGTAGAATCTGTGAATGGCCTCTTCCAATGCAGGTACGTTCTTGGCCTCTTATTTCAAGCAATTTAGATCTAATAATCTAGCTTTCTTGTTCCTTTTCTGGTTCAAGAGGATCAAATTTGTGTATGCATGCAATTTGTGAAAAGAGAGAGGGCTTGGCTTAGTGACTGAAGGAACTGGGGCTGTGTAGTCTGGGGAAAAGGAGGCTGAGGGGAGACCTTATTGCTCTCTTCCAGTATCTGAAGGGTGCTTACAGCAAGTGAGAGGTTGGTCTCTTCTCACTGGTGACAGGATGAAGGGAAATGGCCTCAAGTTGTGCCAGGGCAAGTTTAGGTTGGATATCAGGAAAAACTTTTTTACAGAAAGGGTGGTTAAGCACTGGAATCGGCTTCCCAGGGAGGTGGTTGAGTCACCATCCCTGGGTGTGTTTAAAAAACAAAAAACTGTGTGGATGTGGTGCTCAGGGACATGATTTAGCAGAGGGTTGTTAGAGTTAGGGTAGCATGGTTAGGTCTCGGTTGTACTTGATGGTCTTTAAGATCTTTTCCAACCTGAGCAATTGTATGACTCTATTAAAAAACCTTTTTCCTGTCTAGGCAGCCTTGTTTCCAGCAGAGTCATTTTGTAAGTGACTTACTCTCTGTAAGCTCTCCTGGGTTTAGTCATGCAGACCTGGAAATGCATGTGGGAGGGGTAGGGGCTTGTTGGTGATTCTTGATTAAACAGTCATTCTCAGGAACTGGAGCTGGGACCTTGGCCACTCATGGGAAACTAAAGTAATCAGACATGTTGTGTTAACATATCAAACAGATTTTGTTTGTCCTTGGATGCAAAAGTAGTTGGAATATTTTGACTGCAAGCAAAACGCTTCCTGACTTGCGGAGCTTGTCTGTTAATCTGCAAGCAGTTGGCCTAAGGAAGTTTCTTTTGTAGGGGAAAAACGATTAGTTTTTTTCTTAGTACATATTTAACTTAAGTGCAGTTCTGGTGGAATTCTTTACTGTCAGTAAGGCTAATCTTTTTCTTGAAACAGTTTTCTTCAATTCACATAGAGCTGCTAAGAATTATACATGTACAATGAGGTTATCTGTTTCTGTTTAAATTGTTGCCACTCTACTATGCCAATATCTAAAAAAGTAATAAATAGGTCAGTCTTGAAAATAGAGGATGACTGCATTTGTAAAGGACAATCCAACTTCAGCCAAGTTACTAAAGCCTGTAGGTAGGTAACAGATATTCCTTTTTTTTTTTTCCTTGCTTTAGAAATTAGCCTGATTAAAAAGAGTTACATTAAGGTAACAGCTAAATTATGTAAATATCTTTTATAGATAGAACTTATTCTCTGAGATATTCTACCCAAGTTGTGGGAAAACAGTTTTGCCTCTTGTTTGTTTTCATTGTGATGAGTTAAAGAACATAATCACGTGTTATTTAGTATGACAGATACCAAATAAATACGTTCTTCCTGAGCTTAAATTGGAGCCTCCTGTGGTTTTTACTCCTCATCTTGCAAAGGCTATGTAAAACATCTACATGTTGCAACTTCTAGAGATTTCAGTAGTTAGCTAAGAGTTGCATCAGCAGTTTTTTTGTATTCTATTTTTTGATGGAAAGTGTTACAGAAGCGAAATTTCAAAACTAATTGATTTCACTTTTTCATTATTTATTAATGAATTGTAAAAATAATGTCACACTAAAAGCATTCAAAACATTTTAAGCAGTAAATTATACTATCAGTGCACATTATCCTGACTTGAAGCTGAAGAGCTGGCTAGACTCGATTACCACTTTCAGTTTAAAGCTTTGAATTTACTGCTCAGAAACAATTTTGAATTTGAATGTGGAGTCCTTTCCAGAAAATATATTTCTCTTATCTGAACCCCAGGATATTTTCCTGTTATGGCATTTGTGCACCTCTGCTTTCCACAGCTGGAAGTTTCCTTAGTGAAGGTGGAAAACCTCTTAGTTTGGGATTTGTAATTTCAGACTTTGACAGTAAAACGTCAGTAAAGCTCTAAACTATTTTGATAGCCTACCACAAACAGCGAGCATTTAATTTTGTGCATATTAGTATTGGGATGAGTGACAACAGTAGTAATTGCATTTTTTTAGGATTGCTAATTTTTGTAGTAACTTGTAACTGAGCAAGGATTGTTTTGATCTTCTGGGATAGTTCTTGGAAGCAAATGAGTTTCTGAGGAAAGCAAATCTTTGTACAACCTTGCTGTTTATTTTGTTGTCCTTCTCTTTACCTTAAAAAAAAAAAAAAAAAAAAAAGTGGTGGGGAGAAGGGGAAAGAAGGAGAGGAAATGAAGATGTCTCGGCATTTGGGGAGCTGAGTGGCAGTACAACAGTACTCTGTGTGGAAAGGGAAAGCTCTAGTCTTAAAATAAATCAGATTTCAAACTATCAAATTTCAGTGCAGACTTGTTTGAAGACAACCTCATTCTTGCAGAATTCACGCTCCAGTTAAGCTGCAGGATCTTGGAAGTGCTAGGGAGCACAAGTAGGTATAGCTCTGCATCTTGGAAGGGCTCAAAACCACAGATGACCATATGTAATGTTTTTCTTCGGACCATCCTATGAAGAGAGGAGTTCCTTCTTTCCTTTTTACTGAAGCAGTTTCAGTTGTAGGAAGTGAGTTAAAGGATGTGGATATTCGTTTACTTCTATCTGGAGAAAGGAAGCTGAGACACTTCATCTGTGAACCTTGGAATCGTATGACTCCCTCCTGTAGTAGAATTTCCCTGTGCGGTAACTATAGAAGTGTTTTCTGTGACTGCACCATTTTATGCGGAGACTCTATTTTAGGGTGTTGAGGTAATGCTATCCCTTTTGGTGGGATATGTCTAATCTGGGTTTCTCCTCTTCTCAGTTTCCTATTTTTGTAAAGCTTACAGCAAAATGTTATCTGCAGGACTTCTTTCTCTCTGTTAAACTTGAACAAAACAGCTCTTCTGTCGCAGAAAGTATGAGCAGATTACAAGCAAGTTAAACCCTGTAATAGCAGGGCATAAGTATCGGGCATTGCTTGGAATCTGGGAAAGGATGTACACAAAGATAAAAGATGAGCAACTTCTCTAAAGTATCAAAAACCCCCTCACTCAAAGAAGCTAGATTTGCATGGTAGTAGCATGCCTCCTTCCAGTGAAGTGCAACCTAGAAAGAACAGCAGGAAATGTACTTTGGAAAAGCTACCTTGGATTGTGCTTTTCTGTTGGTGTTCTCGTTTCTATCCTTTTGTGGTCTTAAACTGGCAGTGGCTACTTTCATGCACACTGTGCTCCCTAGTCTTAAAGAAGCTCTTTGTTTGACATCCATGGCCTGTACAGAGCTGTATTGCTGCGTTCATGCTCTCACTGAAATTCTGTTCAGTGAATAGTGATGCATTTCTGGTGGCTGAAGGACCCACCTGAAGTCTTCAAGTATGATGACAGCAGGATTTAAGGTGCCACCCACAAACTTTCAAATGAAGAGCTGAGATGAAAAAAGAAGCTTTATCTTTAATGGCATACCTACATTTAAAAAATATTAAAGAATTGCATACTTAATGCCAATTTTTATCTTGAAGCTTAATTTAGATTGTTCTAATAATCACCTATTCTTTGACACTATTTATTAATACAACTTAAACTAAATAAAGCAAAGTGTTCACTAATGAAGTCAAAATGCTGCATAAGCTTATTAAAAAACAAATTGTATACAGCTATTTTTGTGGTATGAAGTAGACTCTGTAATAGCACAAACCTGGAGAAAAGGACAGGTAGAATTGCATTATGACAAAGTATTGTAACGCTTCAGTATATTTGCAAGTAAAGAAATTATCTTTCTAAACTCTATGAAAAGTATAAAAAAAAAATTAAAACTTACAAGTTGGGGTATTTCTTACATATTAAAAGTAAGCACTGCAGCCCAAAGATAATAATTTGTTTATATTATGATCTTCCTTTTTTTGATTTTGGTGGAAGAGTGCCATCTACTGAATTGTTTGAATTGTACCTTAACTTTTTATTTGTGGTGGTAATATTGAGCTAACCTTCTGTAAAATTGTCACTACTACTTTGATACCAGAAAAAGATAAAAAAATTTTCTCATCTTTTGGTGATTTGCAGAACTAGAAATTATGTTAATGTGCAATTTGTAATAAAATAAAAAGAGAAGTGTTTTAGATCATTCTGTCTTCCCAAACATGGGGCATAAGAGACACTTCTAGACTTAGCAGTGGCTTTATAGTCAGAAATTGGCATTAATTGACAGTAATTTATTGGGAAGAATTGGCTGTATCCTTTAAAATCGTTAAATTGCCTGTCTTATTAGATAATATAGGGTTCGTTACGCTTTTGTAAGTTGAAGTAAGTGGGCATATGAAAAATCACTTAACATCTAGTTCAACACATTACGTTTGTTAATGCTGCTGTTGGCAATTCTGCATGAAATATTTGGACACTGGGAGAGAATTCATTCTTCCCCCATGTACTGCTCAGCTCCAAGAGCAAAAGATGGCTTTACCTTTAGTTGTGGCTAAGAAGCTAGGGATATAAGAAGAAAGAGCCTGGTGAATTATTAAAATTGTGATATAGTCTGTACAATCAGAAGGAAGAAGGAGGTAGGATGTTCATAATACATTAAAATTTGGCGTTAAAAATAAACTGGTTTAAGTGGATGGCAGATGAATAGGACTTGGAAATGTGCAAGAGAATGCAAAGATATTTGCCTCTGAATTTTGGTGATGTTTCTTCAAAGTATGTAATTATTTGTTAGTTTTATTCTCCTGTATATAGTCTTTCTAAAAGAACTTTGAGTTAGCAGTTACAAGCCATTTCAGTACATCTTGTATAGTCAAAGGAACCATTATGCAAATATATTTGTATCAATTTCCTTCTCTCTTCCCTTGTATTCTGCTGTTCTCCCTCCCTGTCATCCTTCTTGAAAGACAAACAAAACAAAACAAAACAAAAAAAACAAAACAAAAAAAAAAAACCCCAACAGATTAATCTCCTTTTTTGTGGCTTATTATTGAAAGCCTGTAACCTGTCAGCTCTGAGAAAAATCAACCGAGTACAACCTTTATAAAAAAGCTTGCTGGTACTTTTCTAAGCTATTTGGAAAATACTGTGTTCGTGCTTGTTTATATAAGTAGCTTTGAAGCTTAAGATCTATTTTGACTCTTGGCCTTTTTTTTTTTTTTTTACTGGAAAAAAAATATTAAGTAACTGCTGAATATCCACTGCTGATCAGTTTCTGTGTAGACTAGTTCAGTAATTAATTTTTTTTCTCACTGTAAGTTAAGAAGTTTTATGCTTTAAAATTGCTGAAGCTGCCTGTATAGAGAAATAAAATAATGTCCTTAAGTAAGCTATGTACTCAAGGATTATTCTAAACAGTTGTCTTTGAAACAGTTGGCTTCTGATGTTTAAAGAAGGTGAGCACTGTTTTATGAACAAGGTGAATATGATGATTGCATTTATGCAAGAGTAGATCTGATCACTGACTGATGCAGAAGTTGAGATATTGGTTCCAGGGGCTTGTGCAGTCATGAGTTCAGTGGAAGCAGCATTAGCAAACGGCACTAATTGTTTGCTGTAGCCTATCCTGTTAATATGACATTGGTAATTATAAAATTAATATCTAAAAAATCCCGTTTAAATATTATGCATCCTCACAGAATAAGAATGTTTGAAGTTGATGGGGCTTCTGGAGGCCAACAACCTGCTCAAGCAGGGCCACCCAGTGTGTTATCACTCTCTTCACCCAATAATGAAAACCTCTGAGATCAAATGGGATCAAATAATTTTGTGACAATGTACCTCATATAGTTTTATGGTCAAATATAAGTCATCCAAGTGGAGCTTCTTAGCCTTCATCATTTGTATTAAAACAATGCTGAACACTCAATGCAGTTGCTCTCAAAAATACTCGAATTTTGTATAATGCTAAGATTCCTGAAAGTTGAGAAAAATGTATTGCATTTATCAGTCTTATCAGTGTGTAAATGGTCTCTTTGGAGTCCATAAATGTATGGAACCTACCTTTCTTTGTGTTGCTTTTATTATTATTATTATTTTTCCACTCTTACTTTTCCAGATTTGGAAAAACCAGGAGTGAGATTCTAGTCTCATCTTCCGTTAGGTGCCTCGCATTTATTTTCACCCTTACAACTAACAGAAAGAAGCGGAATGTGGATTTTTTCATTGCCTGGAACTTATATTTCTTTGCTCTCTAGGGACACATGTGATAGCTTCCAAATACTATATGTAATGTTGGCTCTTTTTCTGTGCAAGTAATGAGGTCAAACTGCAGATATCAGCTAATTCAGCAAGTGCTATTTTTGATGTACAAGCATTGCAGTCAATGTCTTCTGGCTGGCTGTATCTGTCAATCTTCCTTTTCCTTATCTCATTTTCCTGAAGTCGGTTTTCTTGCCCTCTCCTTTTCTCCTGCAAAAGGAGAATACATTGTAATCATCCACCTAGAATCCCCATAGTAAGCTGTTGCTCGTAATTTGATAGTATTTCCATCTGACTAACTTCAATATCAGCTTTAAAAGCTGATTGTATTGTGTGGTAGATGACAGCACCAGACTTTTCATAACAAAGCAGTAAACTGTGCAACTTCTGAAGAGGATTGTGGCTTTGAGGTGTGGCTGCTCTTCTGAGGAAGAAAGCTTGATCTAACTGAATTGTAGCCTGTATTGTATGGGCTCTTATCAGGTGTCCCACTGCCATTTCTGGTACTTGTTCCTGCCCCTTAAAGCTTTGGTTTGTACTGGGGTGATTTGTGGGAGCAGAGGTGAGGTGCTCTTAGTGTCACTGGAGGAGTACCTGTGAAGAGCTGGTGCATGGCCTCACTTGGAGGAGAGAGGGAAAAATGTCTGCAGATACAAGTTCAGCTTCCTTTGAATGTAAAAAGTGTTTGTGAAGTCGTGTCCTTTCTTGGTTTTCGGAAGGCAGCCATATGCTTTAAAACTGAAGAAAATGAGACCTGCCCATTAACAAAAGATTACTTTTTCAGATTACTGAACTGTTATCCTGTGTTGCACCTTTATATGTTACAAAGTTTATTTTATGGCACTTTTCTTAATTCCACGGTTGTTTTTATCTGCCATGACAAATGCTTCTACTATTTAAAAAAAAAAAAAAAAAAAAAGAGAGAGAAAAAAAAGAAAAAAAAAAAACAAAAAAGGGAAAACAAATCAAAGGACTGCCTTGGGTTTGCTTTGTTAGTACCTCTGGTAAGATTTAAATGTAAGGTTTAAACAAAATTTGAGAGGGTTTTTAGTCACACAGATCAATGATTAGAGCTGTCTTCCACCCCATCCTCTGGGATAAATGCCATTTTTTGTCATTTGCAAGGACGTCTGATATGAGGAGGGAGTAGAAGGATACTGGCTGGACCAGAAGGGACATCCTGCCTCACTTCACCAGTCTGCTGCTGAAACCACGTTCTTAGAGCTTCTTGTTACCTGGGCAATGTAGATGCTTATAGGAAAGGGGACAGCTCATCAGTTTTCACAGTAAGGCTGCAAACTGGACTAAGATAAATGTTCTCCAAGATGAAGAAATCTAGGAAGTCTTAAAGTTCTTTTTGGAGCTGAACCTGACCTCAAATTTGTGAAAGCAGACCTATATCTTTCAAAAATGTGCTTTCATTATACTTCAGTTTCTTAATGAAGTTGTAGTGTTTGTACCTTTCCCCCAGTACACTAACCAAGCAAGTGGAATGTAGCTGTTGCTCTGCCACTGAAGTTGGAGGACAAAAACCTTAGATCTGGACCACTTTGGGGACTTGTTTTATAAAAAGAAAAATGAAATACGTTTTGGAAATGGAATAAATGCTGTAATTCTAGCTAAAAGCTTTAGCAGCCCTGGATATGTGAAAGTGAGCTCCATCGTTTAGAGATGTTGCTGTTTATTTTCCTGATTCGGGTGCATTTTAAGCTATAGTTCCGTTTACATAAATAACAAAGAGGTCCTTGTTTGTTCTTGTTTTGTATTTGTTTGTCTGCCTGATGTTGTCATTTACATTAGGAAAGTGGATGTGAAATATTAGTGAATATTTTATGCTTTTTCAGGCATAAATAGTGAAACATAGGGAATAAAAAAGACTTGCTAATGTGAGAGGTGTGAGCACAGCAGGCCTGAGCAGTTATGAAGGCCTAAGTTTTTGGAAAGAAATTCTGTAACCTTTCTGTTCTTGAAAAATGGTGGTATGCTCTCACTTGCGGCTTGATGTGAAGTCTAAAACTCCAACATGTTTTGAGACTTTTTATTTTGTCACGTTTGTTGATATTAAATGAACATGAAAGGTAAAAACTAGTTTTGTAGACATTGTCAACTGTGGTACTTTGCCACTTCACGAATAACTCTTTTACTGTCTGTGTGTATTGATGCACTGTTCTTTGAGATTGTTTCTGTGAGAAATCGTACTTCTGTCTGAGAAAGCGATAGCACTGATCAGACCTAGGCACAGGTAGATCATCTAACAGTTGAATGAATCAAAACTGATATTCTACTGCTTAAAGGACTATACATCACCAGGAGCGTACATCGAATTGCAGAGTACCATAACTGAACTATTTGTTTTTTGTGTGTAGTTGGATTGCATCAAGACATTGGCAATGGTGAGTAATCCCAGACTGGCTTGTAGTTACTCTATGCTCAGAACAATTTGGAAATCTCACCATCTTCATATTTTTCTGTTATGGTAATTCTTGGGGGCCATAGTTGTGGTACGCAACATTGTGTGTGAAGTAAGTGGTGATTTTGCTGTCTAGAAAAATAATTGGGGGACATACTAAGCAAACCGGTAAAACATTGTTTAGAAATGGCTGTTTTAAAATATGCAAATGTAATCAGCAGCGCTTTAAAGCTCTATGCTACAGGCTGGTATATGAAAGAATAAGCAACCTTACTGATTTGCACATAGATCAGCGGTATGTATCTTTCTCTAGTAGATCTGTATTTTGTATCACAATTGCCAAATGTTTATATACTATGAAGTGTTAGTGCTAGAGTTTTGAGGAGTATCTGGTAACAAATTTTAAAGGTTGCTAGTTTTGTATTTGTCTTGTAAATCCCAAGCTATTGTAATGGCGACAAATCTCATACAGGAATACAGTTCATATCTTGTCTGTACTATAAAATTTTATTGCAGCGTAATATGAAGATGAGAACAGTTTGAAAGGAAATTGTTATAAATATGATTCTGTATTCGTGAGTGGTTTATGCTAGGGATTGAATTGATAACTACAGCTTTTGCAACTGTTTCCAATGTCAGACAGGTCAACCACATGTGAAGAAGCAGCCTATATTTAAACAAATATGGAAAAGACCCGTATGCATGAAGAATTAAAAAGTGAAATGCCTCCTGAGGCTTTCATATGTAATCTGGAATTTGTTTTCATTTTCAAAAAAATGCTATTTAAGCAGATGTGCACTGAGTTGTTCCCATGCAGTTAAGCTATAAATACTAAGATTTTTGAGTTTCGTTTTTTAATCAGAATTTAGCAGCGTTAAAACACAGTAACAAACTGAAATGCTTTAGTTCTGTCTGTGTGAAAAATTGAAAAAAGCAAGGATAGCTCTGTGAAACATCTATGGCAAAAATACATTTTGGAACTCTTGCCACAAGTCTGGTAAGGTTATATTTGTGTGATCCTATGCTTTTCTAATATATGACCTGTGCTAGCTGTTTGGGAAGTGAACACTGATGTTAGTTCATGAGCACCTTATTACTTCCTTCGCTTGTCCAAGCCTTTTGTCCTTTGTCTTTTGCTTGCTTTCTCATAGAACGTGCACTAGAGACAAATGGTAGTGTTTGCTGGTGTCAGTTTCCTTATCACATCGGGGAACACAGAAGCAATAGTCCTAGCTACTGCTGAGAAGCTCTTAAATGTTTTTGTTCATATTTATATTAATAGACAGAATAGCAATAGTGGGAAGAAGTGCTTGGAAGCAGAGGAGAAAGGATTGGTATTTGATTTAAAAAACAACAACAACAACAACAAAAAAAAAACAAAAAAAACAACTCTACTCAGAGGACACAGTTTTTCTCTACAGCAACCCTAGGACTTTGGCAGGGAGTTTTTCCTGTCTGTAGAATGAAAATGCTTTGCCTATCTTGTCATTATCCATTACAGTCTCTGCCTGTTTCAGGGACTGCTATGTGGTAAAGTCACTGCTTAGTATAGTAAGTTCTTGTGCCTTGCACGCACACAAAAAGATATGGAGGAATTGGACAGGCTCAATCTCTGAAGGTCCCTTCCAAGTGAACTTCTCTATTCTCTTATCCTTCTACAGCCAGTATTGAAGTATTGAATTCAGAAAACGGGGAGGCTTTGCATTGCTTTAGAAAAGAAGATTAATGATGGTTAGGATGATGATGTTAATTCAAGATGAGAATAGTAATTCTAGCTACCAGGTGAAACAGTGAAGGCAACATAATCCTTGGTTGAAAGCACTAAATGGACTAGCTGCAATGACTGATTTTATTTTTTTCATAACTATAAGTGAGATAAGAAATCCTGTTTTTCGGATCTGTATATGTGGCTTTCCCTCACTTGTCAAAAAGCAAAAACTTCCTCTGTATGTTTAAACTTTTGTAAACTTGTAATGTTGCAAATGTATTGATTTGTGGAAACTGGTTCATATGCCCTGGAAAATGCTGAAGGATTCCTGGTCAAAAGTTCAAGCATTTTTAATATTGAAAATTATATTAACTGGTAACAATGCTTCTAAAAATACTTGCAGTAGACAATTCTTGAAGCCAACATGGGAAGGATAAAATTTGTGAAGATTGGAGTAACTCAAAAAATCTCTGGATTTCTGTGTTTTTCTGGGTCATACTTGTCTTGTTATGAGGCAAGGTAGCTATGAAGGTTCAACTCCAAATAAATTTGGGTGGTAAAAGAATAACTGTTACATATTTAAGTTGGAAACTAATTTCTGGGGAGATATTTGGGAAAGCTTTTGATAGAAAACTATTTCAGAGCAGATAAATAATTTACAAGTCTTAAAATTTGGTTCCTATATATATCTGAATTTTACCTTTAGGAATTGCTTGTCTTTTACTACGAGTAGTTGTCAATTCAAGTGAATGCAGAAGTGTGAGCAAGGCTGATGTAAATAGTCTGAAAACTTTGTTCTTCCTTGTGGGGATTTTTTTCTTTCCAGTCTTTTTTGCAAAAGCACTGTTTGTACATTAAAAGTATTCTGAGTTTGTAAAGGAAGGTATCCTTTTGGGGAGGGAGAAGTGTGAATTCTAAGCTTATTTATTTTTTAAGTGCTGTTAACTGGCAGTGGAACACAGGTGACTTCTTTCTACAGAAACCAAATTGATTAGAATGAAAAATACAGAAAGGGAAAAAAACAGGTGATGCGAGCTGACTCTTTGAGTCTTTCCATTCGAGAACAAAATTAAATTACTACTTCTATTCAGGGAAGAAAGCTGGAATTAAGTTTACTGGATTATTCAACATCTGTTTAATATCTCTCTCATCACTTGTCTGGATGTTACACAGATTCATTAGGCTAGGAGAAGAAAGTGATGGAAGTTTAAAAAGTGAAATACTGAGGTGTGTTGAAGTAGACTTCTTTGCACTGTAGTTCTGCCTGCATTTTGTCTCACTTTTCAGACACTGAGCAGGAGATGCTTGTGATTTTTAATTTCCATCTAACCTAATAGTTACTTTTGCTTTTCCACTGTCCCTAGTATGAAGGCATCTATCTGTCTATAGCATATATCGATCTGTTGATAGATGTATTCACACTAAATATGGGTAGATATGAATGTCTGTGTATATATGCATACACACACACATAAATGAAATATGTAACAAATATGGGAGACTTGAATACTGAATGAGAATTGTAATGATTTGTTAATTTCTAGTGTATGCTAATAGAACAAATTGTATATTTTCAGTGACTTGCATATGTCTTTGAAATGGTTTCCATTCTTCCTAAGATGCCTGCTTAAAACTGTAGGTGTTCAACTCTTTGGCAAAATATTCTCCAGGAACCCTGTTTGTGCTGTAATGATTATATACTGACTGTTTTACATAATTCATTTGGATGCGTGTTATTTCTGTTCTCTCACCTAGAGATTGGAAAGCTGCCTTAATTTCATGTCTGGAGAAAGAGGATAACAAAATTGAAAATACAAAGTATTTGCGAATCAACTATGGAGATTAGAAAGAATTTGTTTCTTCTGTTTGGTATTCATTATAAAAGTAGAGGACTGATTTATACATGAGGGGGAAAATGAGCACACTTTTGTTAACTCATAGTTGGTGTGAATCCAGGAAATCTTGATACAGAGATCCTGGAAATTTACATTATACATAATTTACCATTGACTCCTCCATATTTTGGCTACTGATTTTTATTTTTATTTTATCTCTGCCATAGCACATTTTCTTTTAATATTCCTTGCATTATTCAACTCTTCTTTCATCTGTAAGTAGCATTTCAAAAGCAGAGAAATCTCCTTTAGCGCTTGAAGAATTTGATCATCTGGTCGTAAGGCTTATTTAAATAACTTTCTTTTATACTAGTCCTGATATTTAACACTACTAAAATAACTGCCTTATCATTCTCTATTGTGTTATCATTGACAAAGGATCCTTTAGATAAATATAAGTTGAGCCTTTATGCGTAATTTTCTTATTCCATGGGGATAAATAAAACGGGCCTTTCTACTCCTTATGTTAGTTTACATTTACATTTATAAACGGATTTTTTTTTCTTGATGTTAAGATCTATGTGGTTAAATATTTTAAGTGTATGAGCTAAAAGCAGGATGTTAGCCTGTTTGAATATGGTATTACTGATGTTGACAATGTTTTTCTTTCTCCTACATTACATACATCAATTTTTCCTTAATGTTAACAATTCAGCTTTGGTCGGCCAGGAGTTGAATGTTACTGCCAGCATGATAGTGGAGCTGCAGTAATCCAGCTTCAGTTCCTGATTAATGAGGTTAGTAAATCGATGTCTGTATTCTGTAATTTAGAGAAGATGCACTGTGTGTTCCTCAATTTCTCACTAAGCATCAAAATACAGGTATCAGTCATGCTAAGAATCACTTGTTTTGAACACTAATAACAAGGTAACTTTTTTTAATCATAGACGTTGCTTGACTAACTTTTGAAAATGACTTCATCTCTACAGTATTCCTGCTACAAGCAGGAACTTTTTTGCAGTAGTGTATCTATTCCTGTCAGTGAATATTGCAAGTCATCCCTTGAAGTAAAGTACACTTTTAATAGTACGAACAATTTCAGTGGGTTCTTAACTTTATTTTCATAGCTATTGTTTTAGATGTGAGCTGAGAAAAGATCTCTGATCTGAACCCTCAGCAATTTATTTCTAATGACGTAACAGCTGAGACCTGACAGCAGTACTGTTCTTGAGCTACTTAGGGACCAGATTTTTAGAGGGATCTCTAGCTCAGAGGGATGCTGAAGTCAAGTATCACTAAATTTGTCAGCATGTATATGGTAGCTGCTGAATTTATTACTTTGTTTCGCTACAGATGTGTGCATGAGGAAACTCGTGCACTCCAGAAAAAGCTTCTTCCCAATTACTCTTCAGTGTAGCACAGAACAAAATGCTACCAGGCTGAATGCTGCGATCAAATCAGTTATCCCACTCCTCCTGTATGAAACTTATCTGTGCTATGATTTTAACGTGCATGCTTGTAAATATTTTAATATTGGTAGCAAATTGCAATATTTCTTCTATCATGTTATTAATAGTATTTCTAGAGTTCTAGAAATGAATTCAGTAAAACATTATTTTAAACAGGGAGCTCTTGTGAGTGCCTTGGCTGATGATACCTTACACCTGTGGAACTTACGTCAGAAGAGACCTGCTATACTTCATTCACTCAAATTTAACCGAGAACGGTAGGGGTTGGATTATTGTTGCTTTGCATGTTACTATCACACTGTGAAAATGAAAGATTGGATTTATTGATGCAGTACAATTAATAAATTGTTAAATAATTGAAGTGAGATGTACACTGGACTTGAGTTATAGGCTGTTATGATCAAAAATGCTTATGAGTAGATGCAGCATATCTGCTAAACTGAGGTGAGTTGTTTTTTTGCTGTTTTTTGCCTGTTTGCTTTTTGTTAACAAGTTTTTTGAAGTAGTCCTTTTGTGTTTTTTTTTTTCCCCTCCAGAATGAGTACAATTTCAACTGGAATGCTGTGCCAGCTTTTAAGCAGTCGTCTTCTGAGCTGGACTTCTCAGAGCTCAGACATGCCTGGCATGAACACAGAATAATCTGTGACTTGCACCTCTGTTGAATAGGGTGGGAATAGGCTTTAAGTAATAGATAGCAAGAAGGAGGAAAGCTTAAATATTTATATAAAACCTTTTAATGTGATATCATACAACGTACTTGGACAGACTGCTGGGTGGATTATGGAGTAACCTTAGTCTTTACACAAAGAGCAGGTCATGAAAAAATTTGTCGGGACTGACATAGATGGAGATTGTTTTCATGGGGTAGAAGACTAAGTGATTCCAAGTCTCTCTTGAAGTTGTTTTTGTGATCACTATGTATAAACTATTGATCACAAAACACATTGTGCATACCAAGGAGTTGTCAGAGTGTATGTAGTATAAAAGTCAAGTAGAGAGGAATGAAATTCATCTCTAGTTTAAGAAGAGTTGTCCATCCATAGGAGATACAGTGGTGTATCCAAACATAATTCTCCCCCTCATCTTTCTTCTTGTTTCTTAAATGGCTTTTCTCTTACCTTCGTAGCTCCTTGTGAAGTGTAAATGTAAAATTTGTCTTTACAGCCTCTGAAGTAAAGCATTGGATGACAGCTCCTAACTAATGCTTTAAAAAGGGTATCTGAGGTGGTGATTCTGATTATATGTAAATCTGTTGGAAGCTGGTTTAGAGTCTGAGATGTAAAGGTACCTTGTTTAAACCAAGAGGAATTTTGAAACCATCATTGTGCTCTGAGTGCATCGATCTGCTTTCTAGTTTAAGGAATATTTTTCCTTTCTTAAGAAAAATCTGTTCAGAGATCATTTGGGCAAACCTGGCTTCCAAATCTTGACAGGCTGGGAAGATGGGTAGAGAAGGAACCTCTTGAAATTCAGTGAATAAAGTGCAGTGTCCTGCACCCAGGGAGTAATAACTATGCACCAGAATGAGCTTGGGGGCATAGGTGTTGGAATGTAGCACCATAAAGAAGGATATGAGGGTTCTCATTGACAACAAATTGACCATAAGCTAACAATGTAGCCTTGCAGTCAAGAAGACCAGTACATATATACTGGGCTTTATTAAGAAGAGTGTTGCCAGAAGACTGAGGGAGGTTCTCTTCCTCATCTATTCAACCCCAGTGAGGCAACATCTGTGCTCTGCAGAACAAGAGAGACATGCAGACTTCCACTGGACACTCTTCAGGAGCACCAAAAATGATTGGATCATCTTTCATATGAGGAAATGCTGAGTGAACTGGGCCTCTTCTGTCTGGAGGAGAGAAGGTCCAGGGGGCATCTGATCAGTGTGTTCCAGTATCTGAAGAGATGGTTTAAAGAGGCTGGAGCCAGACTTCTCACTGGTGCCCAGGATGAGAAGGAACTGACAAATTGAAATGCAGGAACTTCTGATTGAACATGAGGAAAAATTTCTTTACTGTGAGGGTGACTGAGTTCTGGCACAGATTGCCTAGAGAGTTTATGGAGTTTCTCTACTTGGAGATCTGCAAAAGCCACATGAACATGGCCCCAAGCAACCTGCTGTAGGTGGCACTGCTTGAACAGTGGGATGGGACCAGATGACCTCTAGAGTTCCCTTCCAACCTTAGCAATTCTGTGATTTTGTGAAATGCGGTATTCTCACTAGCAAAATCTGTCACAGGGAGTTGAACTTTGTGTTTTCTTAGCAGAAAAATGGCCAGGAAATAGTTTAGTTAGCTCACGTTACTTGGAAGTGCTACTTGTTAATTTGAGTTTGACTCAAATGAATAGTTGCGGCTTGCAAAAAATATGTGGTGGAAACACCGTATTATCAAGAGTAATGAAAGTGAAGTTTCTGAGACAAAGGTTTATTCTTGTAGTAATTTTCAAGTATCTATCATCATAACTGATAGAAGTAGCCGGGACAGTTAAGATCCCAGAGCCATACATTGCCATAGCTGTTTATGTCATGCCTGATGACTGTCACCTAAGTTTTCAAATAGTCAAGTCAGATTCCTTTGACTAATCCGTAACATAAAGCTTTATAAAATAAAGCGTGGTCTCATTAGAGGGCAATAACTTTTATTTTGAACTTAAGAGAATTGAACAACTTCATTGCTGAATAATTCTGTTTAGCTGCTTTTAATAGCTTAGAGCTCTTAGTGTTAACTGCTTCTAATGGGTTTGATGTTACTTGAATTTGAAGTAGTTAACTTTGGGTCAGTTTTATGTTGTACATTAACAACTAAATTTAAAGAGATAAGTGTTCTTGAATATTGCAAGGATTTTTAGGTACCTTATTAATAATATCCTTTAAATAACTTATGACTTGTGGTTAAGACATTCTCATAAGAATAACTAACTAATCAAACATGAATTATTAAAATATTAAATACTAAAACTGAGCCTTGTGGTAATATGATGTATTAATGATGCTTGAATTTGCCGGCTTGTACTTTGTAGGGACTTTCAGTATCTTTCAAATTAGTTTGGTTAAAAGAAAATAAATCATCGAGCAAACTGAAAAAATGTTCTTCATGGAGAAATGAAGTCAAAATTTACTAAAGGACTGAAGCAATTACTTAAGTTTTATCAGTATTTTCTCTAGAACTCTAAATGCAGTGGTTTAAAATTGCATACCCAATTGGAAATGCCTGGAAATGTCTTGATAGAAAAGAAAAGCAGTATTTGTATTCTACTTAAGAGTTGAAGTCAAAAGGTTGGGGCAATTTTTATACAGATTTTGTTTTCAAATCCAATCATAAAATAGTTTGGATTGGAAGGGACCTTTAAGATCATCTAGTTTCCACCCCCTGCTATAGGCAGGGACACCTCCCACTAGACCAGGTTGCTCAAAGCTCCCATCCATCCTGGCCTTGAATACTTCCAGGGAGGGGGCATCCACAACCTCTCTGGGCAACCCGTTCCAATGTCTCATCATTCTCACAGTGAAGAATTTCTTCCTAATATTTAGTCTAAATCTACCCTCTTCCAGTCTAAAACCATTTCACCTCATCCTGTCGCTACATGCCCTTATAAAAAGTCCCTCCCCAGATTTCCTCTAGGCCCTCTTCACGTACTGGAGGCCACTATAATGTTCCCCAGGAGCTTTCTCTTCTCCAGGCTGAAGAGCCTCTATTCTCTCAACCTGTCCCTGCTGGGGTGATGCTCCAGCCCTCTGATCATCTTCATGGCCTCCTCTGGACCTGCTCCAGCAGCTGCATTTCCTTCTTGTGTTGGAGGCTCCAGAATTGGATACAGTACTCCACATGGAGTTTCATGAGAGCAGAGTAGAGGGACAGAATCACCTCCCTTTACCTGCTGGTAATGCTGCTCTTGATGTAATCCAGGATACAGTTGGCCTTCTGGGCTGCAAGCTCACATTGTTGGCTCATGTTGAGTCTTTCATCAACTGTCAAAAAGATTTGGTAATTTGATAGATACATAGCCATTTACTGCCTCTACTACCACTGATAGTGAATAATTTTAAACAAGTCTTTTATGACCTGGTGACTGGTGAACGTGTTAATGTATAACAAATCTGTTGAAATTAATGGCAGATGTCAGAAGCGCAGTACAAAACAAGCTAGTTTTGCAAGTTTTCTAGCCTTTTGTTCTTGTCGCATTTGTGTGGGTTTCACAGCTGCTCCGTGTTCTAGTTACTAAACAGAAGCTAGAAGATATTAAACCAGTGTAATACAAGCTTGGTCTTAATGGCTCCTTAGCTGTGGGAAGGAGATAGAGGAGCAGTGTGTAGGGGCCTGAAAAAGAATGCAGAATGATATATAAGTGGGGTTTGTGTTTGCGTGACTTACTATGCAAGTTAGTGTCTTTGTACCTCTTTGCTAAATATGTGGTTTAGTGCGTGAACTAGGTTTTGTTCATTGCTACGGTATTTTTTCAGTGAATGACAGTGCAGTTTTTGTCAGTTGAATAGACTTGAAAATACCTCAGCTTTATGTAGAAAATGGAAAACTTGTCTTGTGATTAAAGACTTGCATCTTTTCTGAGATGGTTGTGATTCTGTCTTATTGCCAAAATGAATGTTTTACTTGCTTTGTGACATAGCCTGAAGACAAAAACAAGAACCATAGTGTAAAAATAGAATCAAGTGTTTTGCGTACTGGTGCTTTGCATATCGATCACTGAATGCATTGATAGCAGTTTAATTTTTAATATGTCGACTTTTATGCTGTGGGATTTAAATAGTCTTCTTCAGCATGAAAGTGCACAATTTGGAGTTATAAAGTTGTTTTAAGTACTGTTGGTTTTATACCCTGCTATCAACAGCAACTTGAGCATTGTATTTCAAACACAAACCCTGCAGTGTGTGTGGAGAACTCCCCTTTATATTTACTTTTTGCTAGCACATAGGATTTTTGACTTTTATGACACATACCTCACTTTGTTAGATTCTGTAAATCTACCCAAACTACATATTAGCAGGCATTTGTTGCAAGGAGATTTCTTCCTCCTTCCATGTAACTGAATTTATAAGCTGACCAATTCTGCCACTTTGTGGATAATAGAAGGACATACAGGATATCTTTTTTTTTTTTTTTGCTTTGAGAGCAGATGATCATCGACTTCTTATTTCCCTTTTCTTGTGTACCAATACCACTGTTTCATTTCCAACTTTTATTTAGTGAGCTCTTTTTTTTCCCACTTTACTCTGTGTGTTTTGGGGTGGGACTATGGTATAACAAAGAACAGCCACGTATCCAAATGATACTTCTGAAAGGTTAAATATTTCTGTTTTTGTAAAGTCAGTAATACACTGAATACACCTTTAATGTATGACACGTACCTATCTCCTTATGTTGAAAAATAGATTATTTTTGAAGATCAAAATGAAGTAATCTGATCTATTTGCCTTTATAATTTCATATAATACTTTCCCCTGTTGTCTTGAAAATGTTATTCTATGGTGATTCACTAGATGGCATATTTAGGAGTTCTATTTTGTTTTGATTAGTTAGCAAGAGGAACAAAAACTTTTCAGTCATCTTGATTTGCTGCAGAAGTGAATACTTCACTCATGTAAGATTTGATTCCTTTAAAAAATTTTTTGTTGAAACTGTGCGATGCACTCTGAGACCCAACTTACGTGTGGTTGATGGAGATACAATTTTTACAAGTTTTCTGCTGCTGCATTTGGTATTGAGAGAGAATTGAAGTGCAGAGTCCTACTGCCCTGGGACTTCAGATTACTATGAAACCTGTCTCTATTGTCTGATTAGCTGTTTTCTCTGTACATCAATGATTTTTACAGAGCTATGAGCTACATAATGACCAACTGTCACATTCATGAGCATAATTCAACCTCTAGTCTTTAAGCCTTCTCAGTATGGCAGACTTTCCACATTAGTAATGATCATGATTTGTCTGTCTCCTATGGGAAATTTACATCTGTCAACATTTGTTAAGTCCTGCTACATAACTTGCAAGACCAAACATTCAGCCTGAACTACTTAAGGTGAGGCCAGATCAAGCCCTGGGCAGTCTGGTTTAGCTGTGCATGTCCCTGTTCATTGCTGGGGAGTTGGACTAGATCATCTTTAAAAGTCCCTTCCAACTCTAAGGCTTCTGTGATTCTACTTGTATTACAGCAAGCTACTTGAGTGTCTTCTGATGCCAAAGGGTGGTGGTTATTCCTTGATTCCTAACAGATGTCTGACAGGAACACATGAATCTACTTCAGGAGATTTTATCAGTGCCTGGGATCCTCAAATCCTTAGTGTTTGGTGTGAATTTCTTCAGTCAGTATTGGAAAATTATGAAAAGCAGTGAGTCAGCCTTTTTCTCTTTGTATATAAACATATAGAAAGTAGAATGTATTAGGGATATTATATTTTGTAAAAAAACAAACAATTGAAAAAACAAGCTGGAACATCAAAACAAAACAACTAAAAAAAAACTACAAAACCTGGGAACTGGAAGAATGTTCAGATGGCCCTGGTATTTGTTGCATCAGTGATGGCAGTGTTCCATTTTATTTCTGTTCTCAGCTCGTCTTCCCAATACCATATTTTGTTACCACTAATGTATGCTAGAACTCTGATGTTGAACATAAACTCTTCTCAGTGCCTTAGAAGCAGATCTTCAAGTGATCATATTTGGAGAAGCATCATTTAGAGTGTTATGGGATGCAGATGGAGTTAAAGTAGCTGGTCCAGTTTGTATGATATACTGCCTTTATCCATATGGTCTTTCTAGAGACAATTTTGGGAGGCATTGAAGATGACTATCTCTGCATGTGCCTCCTGCCTCTTCAGGCCTTTTCTTCATACAAGTAGATATTTTAAGTTGTTGCTGTTACCAGTAATCTGGAAGTAGCTCATTTACAGCAGTATGGGAAAAACACAGCTGCTGATTAGTTTCATCAGAATGGCTTCTGACTTTGTGCCATTTGAAGACTTGAAATGGGGGCCATGGATATGGAATCTAGTCTAACATTGGACTTCAAATTTTTAAGTTTTGGTGTTGTATATGGCGGCTATCCTACATGTGAAAGCTTGAAGAAAGTCAGAAGTATGCAGAAGGCAACTTTGGTAGGTTAACATTGCTCTTTGCATCTCTGGTAATGATTTGATCAGCTAATGTAATTACAGTAACTACAGACCTATAATGATAGTGTGATGTTCTAGAAATAGTTTTAATTACTTAAAAAGAAAACCTGTTATCAGTGTTCGTCATTCATATAAGCATTTGATGCTGTGCTTTGTTAAAGCTGTGCAAAATTCTGAAGAACATAATACTTCATAATGCAGTAGACTAAGGGAAGGTAAAGATTAATTTAGAAGGCTGTTTATTGTCATAATACACTCAAGATAACGGTCCGTCTTTTTTTACTTAATATTTCCCTTAATTGGAACAATTAGCCTGCTTACATATTAATGTACTAAACTTTATTCTTTGAGTTTTCCATAATTAAATTCCACTAGGGAATACTATAATTTTCTATAATTATGATTTTGATGTATGTTGTGACACAACCACAATCGAGATTTTTCTTAACTAATTTGAACAGATTATTCGAAAAGACATGGTCTGCAGTAAAGAAAGAAAATCTTTTCAGTAGATTTCCAAATGGCTAGTTAAAGATGTCTATCATTTCTATATCATTTCTAATATTTTCCCATAAGCAGTAGCATAAATTGTATTAAAAGTACAGTTAAAATATATATATATATTTGTAAAGTTTAGGATTTTTCTTTTATTAATATTTTCTACTGCTAATGTAACGCTGGATTTTTTGTATATAATCATCTTCCTGAGAACTATTGGTCAAACTCTGACAAATGTGTTTCACAGTTAAACTTTTTCTTGGCTTCTGTTGTTGTTGTGTTTGGGTTTTTTAGGGGTGAGATGGAGAAGTGGTATTGTGAGTGTGTATGCAGTGAGGAGGAAGAACTTGTGCTTTTGGAGAAGTATGGCTACTTTAGAACTATGCTGACTGTTTTGGGGTTGCATAACAGTACCTCATTTTAGCAATAACATTAGCATACATTAAAATCATATTGTAGAATTTAAAATAAAAAAAAATCTCTTGGAAACATTGCTTTCTTCTATAAAGGGACTTTTTATTTGCATAGGGATAGAGAAGCAAAATATATGGAATAAAGTACTGTGCACAATACTTGCATTGTACCATCAGCATCACAAAATGTATTATTCTTAATGACGTAACTGAAATTTCTAGGGAGATAATATGCTGAATTTGTTGTGCCATGGAAGAACTGCCTGCAAAAGCTTGCTTTCTGTCATCACTTGTTCTCATAGTCCCACTTAAGGTGTTTCTTCAGAAGCACAAAACTGGTCTATTTTTTTAATGGATGCCTCCTTCCTGGTGTTTTTTGTCAAAGCGGTTTGATGCAGGAAAGAAAATGTCTGGTACTCTGCTCTTGACTGATTGCTGTCAGGCAGTTGGGATTTGTACGCTAGAAAAGGCTTGGCAGGAAATTTTCCTTGAGTTCAGAGTATCTGTGATGCTTCCAGTCTCCATCCAGCCATTGTTGGGTTTTTGGGGGTTGGGGATCGGGTAGGGAGAGAAGGGTAAGAAGGTTTGAATGTAGGAAATGTATGGTACACATAGTATGGCAGTTCATACTTTCCTACATCTTCATGTATTAGCTACAGAGTATAATTTTCTTGTGGCAGAGAAATAGGTATCTGAAGGAAAGTCCTAAGAAAAAAATACATGATGCCCTAGGCCAGGAGAGAGTTACCTAACTACCAAGAAGGCTTTCAGACTTATTTTTGTGCACTCAAAAAGTTTGTACCTCTTTTAACCCCAATTCAAATTTTAAATAAAACGAACTGGGTCACTGAATGTTACATTGTATATTGACGTGCTAGTGTGATTTCACTGGTGAAGAGAGCTGAAATTCATTTTTGTAAGAGGGCTATAAAATTTCTGACATAGGCAGATTTTAAAGTAGTGTCTTAAGTGAAGTCTTACTCACTGAAAAAGAAAAGAAACTCAGTACGTGGATTGTAATGTAATTCTGTAAGTGGAATGTGGAAATAAATGCTGTTTTCTGAAATTAATCTATTTAAGTAGATGAAAATGTAATAGATTTTCTAAAAATTGAAAATAAATAACAAGTAAACTTATTTGCAAGTGGAGCAAGCATGTATTACATTAGGGATGAAATCCTTGTCTGTAGTGGAGGGTTGGAGCTAGATGATCTTAAATGGTCCCTTCTAACCCAAACCATTCTGTGATTCTGTGAAACAGTGATTCTTTCATCATGGCACAATTGGCATGATCCTAAATCCTTTTGGATTTAGCTAGTCATCAGTTTGGTGAACCATGAAAATTCTAAAGGAGTATTTTATAGTTATATAGACATCATACAAGACTGATTATAGAAGGGTAGTAAAAGCACACTTGGAAGGATAAGACTGGGAACATTGCTTTCTATATACCTGTACTTACAATTCTGAAATCTTGTCAAGCTTCCAACTTAGAGATTTTGTAAATGTTTGGTAAAGCTATTTGGTCAAATGTAATTTACTCTTGGTGTGGAAGCGTTTCACTGCTTGCTAACTGTTGACAAAACTAATCTCTGCTACACAAAAGACAGTAAATTGAATACAGCTGTATAACGTAGAAGTATTCCATAAAGGCATTAAAAGTATTGAGATGAACACTTTTTCCTTCAGTTGTTGCCCTTTTGCTATAGTAATCAAAGTTGCTGCCTCAACTTATATTTTGGTCTACCTTTAAATACACAAAATAGATCAGTTTTTTATAATGAGTGTTGGACTCCTATAGGTGATAATATTAACTTACAAATCAATACAGATACACTCATGATCCTACTCCTGAATATTCTTTCTGGCTGCTAGACCACAGTTTTAGATCCAGCTCATGTGGCTGCCAGCATCTTCTGGCAGATGGAATCCTGGCAAAAAAAAAAAAAAAAAAAAGCTATAGCATTGCAAATTGCTGAGAGTTTCTTTCTCCCTCTTTTCTCATGCTGCCTTTCTTCTTCTACCCCATTACCTGTTCATAGTGGGAGAATATGTTACTGGACAGCAGTATTTGGGAGGCCTGTCTAGTAGATGTGCGTGTATATGATTTAACTTCAACTAAAATCATTTATTTCTTTCAAGCAAGTTGATTATATTCAAGTGTTTTAGCAGCAGTGCTTGCAAATTACTATCCATAGTAAAAATGTTATGTTATGAATTGAAGCACTTAAAATCTTGTATATAGTCCTTTTTTCTGTAAAACATCAGTGCAAAATGCTAGTGCAACCTTTGTGCTTAAATATTAAAACATAAAAAATCAAAAACTTTGAAAATGAGTCAACTGAAGTTTTACCTGAGCAAACAATGTTTCCAAGTTAGAAGTATATTAGTGATATAAAAAAGATCCAGGTAACATTACAAGAAAAGCTAGAAATTCTGAAGTCTGTAATACAAAATTATGTCTTTTCAACTGTTAGTAGGCTTTTCCATTGCTGCTTTTAGCATTTGCTTTTGTGCTGAAGTTAAATAAGTATATAGAACATTTAGTGCAAAGGATCTAAAGCTGTACTTTGCATAAATAATTATTAACAGGCTTGTGAAATGATGCATGCATTTGACAAGAAGGGAATCCAACTGGGAGAAAATAAGAATAAATCTGTAAAGCTAAAGATTAGAGTTGACAGAACAAATTTCCATTTCATAATTATTTTACGTTATCATTGAAACATTTCTAAACACCCTAGTTTTGTAGCACAAGTAGTTTAAGTTGTTTTCATATTGAACCATATCAGATAACTGTAAATTCTAAAACATCTTCTAGAAAATTTTTAGACTCTAACTTCTGTATTTCTGTTATGTAGAAAGCTCAAATACTTTAGAATCTGCAGTTCCTAAGCAGACTTCATTGCCATATCAATTTTGACAACAATGTAAAAAATAAGAAGGATTCCAGAAGCCAGAAATAACCAAACTTTAAAATAATAACATTTTCACTAGAGATACAGGTTAAAAAAAAAAAAAAAAAAAAAGTTATCTGCTGGTGTCGATAGCGATTAGCATATGGACTTTGTTCAGTTATTTCCATCTACCAACAGAGGAAAGAAATAAGAAATACAAAGCAGGAAATGAAAATGTGGTTAAGTAAAATGATATCACTAACTTTAAACTAATTTTTAAATAACTTTTACAATTGCTTAGGTTTCATGTTGTTCTTTTTTTCAGGTTTGCTTTTTGTGAAATGTTTTGGCTCACATTTAAACTTACATCTATTAGGTTCTATTTTCTCTCTGTCTCCTCACTCAAAGCCAGCTTAAACAGTAGTGGATTAATTCTAAAAATCCTCTGTTCTTCAAAACCTGGAATTTGATGGATTCTGAAGGGAGATTTGTGGATTATAACATAGAAGTATTGTATTCTAAGTTTAAAATGACAGCAATCTTGAGGAATAACATTCAATGTGATAATTTTCAAAGTTGGCTGTGTGATTTATATCCGAATGACTTAGCAGTATTAGAATATTTTGGTTTATATTTTGTGTTTTTTCAAGTTTTACATTGTCTGAGAATCTCTTTCACAACGTACTGGTTTTACTAATTTTCTCTTCCTGCATATTGTTTGCTGCATTTCTTCTATCCTTTGGAAATGTAGAACTTGAAATGCAGGATTTATAAACCCTTTTAATCCCTTTTTCTGGTGGTGTTCTTTTTCAGGATAACTTTTTGTCATCTGCCTTTCCAAAGTAAATGGCTATATGTGGGCACTGAAAGAGGAAACATTCACATCGTCAATGTGGAATCATTTACTCTCTCAGGCTATGTCATCATGTGGAATAAAGCCATTGAACTGTGAGTGTAATCAAGTATTGTCTGTTGAGGGGAGAGAACAAAAGTGTCCTAAATGTTGTTAATATCAGATGCAGAAATTATATTCATACCTAATATTATTCTCAGCACACCAAATACATGGACAAAGTACATAAACATGTAAATAACGTCTATTCTCATGAAAGTGAAGTGATAATGTTAACATAAACATTAACATTACGCCTGTAATGCTCTTACTACAGTGCCTGGAATAGACATAAAAATCTACATTTATTAAAGAATTAGGAAAAACATGTATGTTAAGTATGTTGTGGCTTATATTAGGGTGTGCAAGTCACTTTCTGCAGTTGGAGGGAAAGTTAAGTCCATATGCAGATTTGTTTTTATATTTGTGAAAACTATTTCTAATTTGACTTCATGCTGTGATGCCCAGAACTCTGTATAACATCAGCATGTCTTCAGGAATAATTGGCTTTAGTAATCCTTATAATATCTTCTACACTGTAAAAAATGTGTATTGTGACATTACTCATTTAAAATATAAATTTAAATAAGCCTATTCCAGGAAAAAAATACAATTTTTTACAGCAATTATAAGAATATAAATATACTAAGTTCAAGAAATAGCTTTTATTTTTTAATTTTTTTCAGTGAAGAATTAATGAAAATGTAAAAATGAAAATGTTAAATGTGTTATATTCTCTTGTCTTCAAATGTTCGAAGTGGAAGAAAGAAGAAAACAAAAATGTGGCTTTTTAGATAATTAGGATTAAAGGAAGCAAAGCTTTATAGAAATAATAGTGTGGGTTTGGTTTTGCCTGCGATAACTATTGTTTTTGGAGATAGGTTGTGTTTAGATAATCTCCTGTGAGTATGCAGAAATACAACAGGATGGAAGTTATATTCCAGTTGTTGAATAAAAGAGGCACATAGAGTACATATTGTATGAAACACTACTGATGTTTTCTTTTTTTAAGTAATACAATGTTTTCCATGCTCAACTTCAAGAGGCTTTTTAGAATTAATCAGTGTAGTACGAGTGATCTTGTTTTGCTGTGAGAGTACATAAATAAATACTTTTTTATATTGCTTCTAATTATCTTATGAAATGCTATTTTGGACAGCTATTTCTTTTCTTTTAATTGGATTTGTTTATTGTTTAGGTCATCCAAATCTCACCCAGGTCCTATTGTCCACATTAGTGACAATCCAATGGATGAAGGAAAGGTAGGATATAATTGTAGACTATTCAATAAACTATTTTTTAAGTAAGAATATATATTTTTTTTTCAAACATGAATACCACTTCTTTAAAAAGAAAGGATTACATAGCTGAGGACCATATTGTAAATATGAAGAAAAGCTTTGAAAATAGAATGAAGCAAGATGCAGATACGACTGTAGGAAGTATTACTAGAATAGTTGAATGCATCCTCTAATCAGAAATGTTTGAAAACACAGCTGAAAATGTTTAATTGAAAAAATGCTTGAAATCACAAGCAAGGTATGTTACTTATTCTGGTAAAAATTAAAATGTTACTAAAAAAACAAAAAGACACCTGTAACCTAAATGCAGAAGTTCCTTCTGAGTTACTAGAATAAAACTTCAGATATTACTCTTTTCTCTGGGAGAACTCTTACAGGGCACATGCAAAAATGATATAGAATGATAACTTAAGTTCACAATGAAGGTTTCATGAATTAAATAAAAGAGAAGGCAAGGAGATTAGATTTAAACTCTTATTTTCTGTGCAGCGGCAATTACTGTGGTACTGCACTTTCTTTATAGACAAGGGATGTTCTGCTAGACATGTTAATTCAGTGCTTTAGTGGCTGTGTAACCAGAGCCTGTTTTACTCTGTTTCTTTGTTTACACTGGGAGGAGACCGTTGTGCTGGAACACAGTGTATTCTTGGAAATTCTCAGGAGTCTGTAGAAAGTTATGCTTCATTTGTGCTAGAACATGTTCTCTATTTTTGTCTTATCCATTTGTCTTATCTGTTTCCCAGGTGCCTTATTTCTGTAGTGTTGTTGCATGTTATAGAATCACTTATACATGATCAAGTGCAGACAGAAATATATACTATTCTGTAATTCAGTTTGTACTTCGGTCATGATTGCAAGACTGAGTCTGTGCTTCAGGTGCCAGACTTCTTCCTAAGTCATAGGGAAGGGATCATATGACTCCTCTACCCTTTGAAGGATCTTGGGCTTGTTTAGCTTTTCTGGCTCATATAATTATTTAGCAAATCAAACTGCAAATTTTGCTTGGCTCCTTTTGTCCACACTGAAGAGTAAACAGGAAGGGTTTTCCTTAACTTTCACAATGGGAGTAAAGTAGAATTTGCCAAAGGAATTTGAAAAGCAGTCAGTACACATCTCTTCCAAAAGTGGATGGGCCCCTGACAGGGGTATGGTTAATAATTTAGCCAGATATACCACAGAGACCTTGATGCCTCTTGAAACAGATTGATTAATGCCTGCCTTCTGGAGTATTCAGGCATAAGTAATTGAATGTATGGATTCAACCACCTCCCTGGGAAGCCGATTCCAGTGCTTAACAACCCTTTCTGCAAAAAAGCGTTTCCTAATATCCAACCTAAACTTACCCTGGTGTAACTTGAGGCCATTTACTCTTTTCTGTCACCTGTCACCAGTGAGAAGAGACCAACCCTGCTCTCACTGTAAGCACCTTTCAGATGTTGGAAGAGAGCAATAAGGTCTCCCCTCAGCCTCCTTTTTCTCCGGACTAAACAGCCCCAGTTCCTTCAGTCTCTCCTCGTAGGGCATATTCTCCAAGCCTTCACAAGCCTTGTTCCCAGCACCTCAATGTACTTTCTGTACTGAGGTGCCCAAAACTGAATACAGTACTCGAGGTGGGGCCTCACTAATGCTGAGTACAGGGGCAGGATGACTTCCCTAGTCCACTAGGTGGTGTGGTGAGCAGATACAGATACGCACAGGTTCTCTGTTACTTTCTTTTTGCAAAGGACTGCCAACTTTGAAAATCTTTATAGTGAAAAAACTATCCATGTACAGTGTCTAGGTACAGCAATAAACCATATTGATGTAGATCACTCTGGCAACAATGGCATGTATTGGGAAGATAGTGTTTTCTTATATTATGAAGAGTGCTCCACTGGGCACCTCTACATGCATGAGATAAGTTTCTTGAATAGTGAATACATCTCTGCAGACATTATTCAATTTCTATATGTCCATGCTGAGGGGAAAAAAAGGTTGAATTGAAGGCCTTCTACTTGATGCTTGGAACTACTTTAACAATATTGTAGAAAGATAGACTCTCAGAGTAGATCCAGCTACTATGTAATAGCAGGCTGCGTTACATTTTTCTACTATATGATGAGTGCCTAGTCTGTTGCTACTGCCTTATGTTGGCCTTGGTTTGTTTTCATTAAGAGAAGTGTCACTTAAGATAGGAAAGCAAAGCACTTAGATACTCAGTGTGTTAGAGCAATTATTATGAGCAATCTGGATCTTTGTTTCTTGCAGAAATGGTTTAGTTTTGCTTCTTGAAAAAGATGATTCCCTTTAATTTCTCTCTAACTTTTCTCTCAAAAACTAATATTCTTTGTGTTTCTTTAGCCAATTATCTCTTTCTTTAGACAAATATCTCTATTTTGATTTACTGCTGGAGAAAGTTTATAGTAATGTTTTATCTTAGAGACAATGAATCATTATCTAGAACTTCAGGAAGGACAATGTGTTCTTCCAGCAAATCTAAGCATAAGAAATTCCACTGAGGAAGACATGCATTAATAAAGAAAAAGTTCTCCCTTCAACCCTGGTTTTCATTCTGAAAGGAGTACAGTTAGGAAGGAGCTTTCTGGAACTCAAAGGGATTTCCATGGACTATTTAGAAGATAAATACTTTTTTTTTTTCATAATGTTGAATGAATTTTAGTTGTATTAGCATTGTATTAACTGAAAATTTAGGAGAGTAAAATCCAGCACAAGGTAAATCTCAAACGTTGAAGTCTTCACAGCTTGTCACTAATTTCTGTCATAATAATCACTTTGCAGTTACTTCATCTAGTGTTATTCTTCATCTCTTTGGGACAAGATCTACAGGCTATGCAAATGGTGCTTTGCTCATCCTATAAAGATGATATTTTTTATTATTATTGCAGCTTCTGATTGGCTTTGAGTCTGGAACGGTGGTATTATGGGATCTGAAGTCAAAGAAGGCTGATTACAGATACACTCATGATGAGGTAATTTTTTTGTCTGTATTACATGTTAATAGAACATTATTCACAGTTCTAAGGATAACAATTCTTCTGTTGCCAGTGATTTAATAAATATAGGTCTCTGAAATGGTGAAAACTCGAAGCATTCTCTAAAAGACACACAGGGTTTATATAAAGGAGTCTTCCCTCTGAAGAAGTGTTTGCTGTCTGAAGTTTGTTGCAATGAATGGTGGCATTTCTCTGCCAATTTCTAAGGGGGTGAACCTTCCAACTTTTTTCTTTTTGGTTGAAAAAGTGTGATCTTCACTTAAATTAAGTGCCTGAGTCTTCAGCTGAAATAAAATGACTTAGCATTTGTTGTAATTTGGAACTTCTCTCATATTCTGAAAAGTGGGGGGAAAAGAAACCACTAAATTTCTTTAACTGAGAGAGTGATGAGGCAGTGGCATGAGCACTGGATGAGAAGCTGTGGATGCCCCATTCCTGGAGGCCATCATGGCCAGGGTGAATGGGGCTCTGGGCAGCCTGACCTAGTGGGTGGCAACTCTGTCCACTGCAGGGGGTTGGAACTGGATGGTTTTTAAGGTTCCTTCCAACCCAAGCCATTCTGTGATTCTGACTTGAGGATGTTGAAGTGAATACATCTGCTTACCATATTTGTTATTTTTTTTCTCTGACAAAGAGGTAATAAAGTACCTGAGGTCAGATCCTTTGGTTAATGAGTTCTCATTAGTGAGAATCAACGTATGATATGATTGCCTTAATTAAAATAACAATAAAAAATAATAGTAATTCATCGGCCCTTTAAGTTTTTCTTGAGTTGAAGTGCAGCCTATAAGTTCAGATTGCTCTTTAAGAAAAATATCTCTTTGAACAAAGAATTAATGTATGCAGTTGGTTCTCATCTATTCACTGTTGAATAACAAATGATTTCTTCAGTGGGCAAATTATATAAATCTGATCTTCTAAGAGGGAAGATAGAATAATGGCCCCTTTTTGAAGTTGGATTTGATGCAGTTTGCACAGTTTCAACTTTTGTATCTGTGCATCATTGCTTCTTGATAAGAGTTCTTTTGAATACGGAACTGACAGTCAGGAAAGCAAGAGCAATGTTGTTCAGTCTTGGCATATTTGAAATCTCCTAGTGTGTGGCTTCTTCATACATAGGAAATGCTGTCTTGAGAGAAGACTCCCTTCTTCCTGACAGAACTGCAAAATAATCTGCTATAGTGTGTCACAGAGGGAACACGTTTGGTCAATCAGGCTTGCATATTAGCACTGTGAAAATATTTTCTGTCTTTAACCCTATTGAGAATAGATATGCTTCTGATAAAACTAGTTAATTGTGTAGTTATAATTAAATTCAGTCACCCATCACTGAGAAGGTGAAGCCTAAGTCTACACCTGTTCAAAAATCCCGGTGCTTTATCTAGGCTGTGACTTTGTTGTTGCTGGGAGTTACATCAGAGCTTGGTGCTGCAGCACAGTTACATGTGCCTCTGTCAGGGAAATGGAGCAGGTTTCTCTCTACCTGTGCAGTGTTTTTCTAAGAGAAATGTATGAACTTCATAGCATTGCTACATTTTGAGTGAAGCTGACTGTTAATTGGTGCCTAGACTTCATCAGATGTCAAAAACAAGATTGTCGAGCACATTTATACTGTGAAGAGTATTTAAAAACTCTGCTGTTGGATTGCTTTCCTCTGCACTTATCGCTTTTTAGTTGAGATTAGTCTTCAAAAACAAGTTAGGGGCAGTGCAATCTACCACTATCTTTGATGCAGCTTTTTGACTCAAAATTTCGCAAGTGTCCAGGGGTCCAAATGCTATCCTTTGACTATCTTATTCTAATCACAAACAATGATATCAACCTTCCTGCATGATCGGAGGTTTGTGGCAAAATAGCTGTGCTACTTCCATGGGGAAAAAATCCCTGAATCTTATTACAGCCTTTTAAACTTTCTGCTTGGCTCTGTTCAGAATTTTCTGACAATTAAAGAGGATCTCTTGAAGCAAATTCCAATATTGTCATATGACAGGTTGATTTATTGCCTGAAAGCTAGGTCAGTGGAATGCTATCCATGTTTTCTTGTCTAATAATGCATGCCTGCCCATATCTCTACCCTGATAACTGCAGCACAAAAGTAGGAGCACTCATTCCAAGGAAAAGAATGCTTAAGGGATGGGTAACAGCACCACCATTGCATAACACAATTTTAACCATATTTCTGCTTAACTTTGGTTGGAGTAGGCAGCTTTAAACCATGATTAGTGCTAGTGCTGGTAGTCCAAGTATTCTCCTCTGCACAATATTCCAATTTATAGCAGGGAACTTAGTTAAAATTTATTCTTGATCTTTTTTATCACAGTTATGATCATGATCCTAAACTATAAGATGTATATACTTTTCATTATAGTAACAATCTAATACAAAGACAGCTCTTCAGAGAATTTATAAGAATGCGTGAGTATAACATTCAGAAATTGGAAGATGTGATGTGATAAAACTGCAGCTTTAAAGAAACTTGTCTAAGAAAGTTTTCTGCTAAACTTTCCTGCAAACACGCTTCCTTTTTTTCTCTTGGACAAACTTATTGGAAAAAAAAAGACTGCATTATTTTTGCATCATTTTAAAGTCTTTTATGTCCAAACACTGGAGATATGTTCTTAAGTAGTTTTTTTCTTTACGGAGTACAGTTCATCCTGCAGACATTTCCCTTTCTATATTTACAGTCATGAAAGAAGTAAAACAAATGTCTCAAATGTAAGTTGGTTTGTGACAACAACAACAAAAAAATGGAATGGAACCTTTAAAATAACTTGTCCTAGTTATTAGTCTGTTCTTCAGGTATTTTGTTTGTCCTGATTTAAATCAAGCTTTGATAGTATTAACTCAACGGTTTTATTACTAACTACTATCTTTAGGTTCAATCTTCTTGTACATGACTGACTGTAAGAGATTATTTTGGAGCAATAAAAACATGTTGAATTAGCCTGTGGGATTTAAAAATAAATAAAACAAAAACTGATGAGGGGAGCACAACCTTGACACATGACTTGTCAGAAACGAAAGCATGTCTATGCAGTCTTCATGTCTTGCACATTCTGTTGCATCAAAATGAGCTCCATGAGATGCTGGAGATTATGCTACAGCTGGTTACACAGAATCACAGAGTATATTTAAAATACGTAAAGCATCTATTATGTGTTAAGTAGTATTTAACTGCATCATTAGATTTAACCAGATGTTCTTTAAAATTTGTCAGCAAAATCTTACAACCAAGGCACCATTATTCATTTTTAGAATTCTTTCCATCTCATCAGGTTCCTTGCAGAAATTGTGCTAGCAATTATTTCTTCTTTGTGCTCAGTTTATTCAATCTCCAACATTCATAAACATTAATGCCATTTCCATAATAATAGATTGCTATAGATCCCTTTATCTTGACCTTTTTTCAGGAAAAGTGTTTCCATTTCTCAATTATACTTCCTTTTATACAAATTGCCTTTCTGTTGATTCTAAAGATCTGTATATGCACAAATGCATCAAGAATGGCTTATACTGTGGTGATTGACTCCATATAGGAATCGTTCTTATTTATTACATTGTGCAACTTCCTAGTAAAGAGAGATTTTTTCAAATGGTATCTTTAGACACTCTGTAATTTCAAACTTGCTAATCCCTGACTTTGGTACTCTATTGTAAATAATTTTATTTTCAAGATTACGTTACATTTCTTTTATAATTTCTGTTTTTATTTGCTAATTAAATTCTTGCCTCAGACAGAATGAGCAAGATTTTGTCTCTAAGTAAATTCGTATAGGATGTATAAGTTCCAAAGCTAAATATGTGCAGATATGATATTCGTATACTGCATCTGTCTTCCACAGTGATTCCACTCAAAACAGGGAATAAGATTAAATTTGAGTAAGAAATGCTAGACTTAATCTGCAGCTATCCAGACCTATTACCATTTTCAATTGAATCAGTTTTTATTGAAGACTCCGCACTCATATAATGCAGTCATTTTCGTCTTTCATTGAGTCTTTGGATTCTCCCAGTCACGTTGCTGGAAGCTATCTTGTTCTTCTGTATAACATTACAAAATGTGATGATCTAATCTCTGTATAATCACTTTAGGCGAAACTATCTTACATCTGTCTTCAGTGATTTGCTCTTCACTAAGTAATTTACTGCCTACGCTTCTGTTGGTTGGTAGGATTCCTTGCAGAAGAAATCCATATGTACATAGGAAATTGAGTAAGTCTAAGGCCTGCTAGCAGTTACAAATAGAATCTCTACTGAGGGTATGCATCCAAAAGATGGTATTGTGCAACATATTAACATTCACCTATTCAGCTCCTGCTTTCTGTTTACCTAGAGTGTTGTCTCTGCCGTAAGTATTAAGCAAATCTATTTTCTCAACAGAATCAAGGTTCCATGTTTCTAGCAGGTAATGCTTCTTTCTGTGCCATTTGAATAATAGAAAAATGCTTGAGATTTCCATTGTTTATTGATATTTTCATGCTATAAGTAAAATTAAATATAACTAAATATATTTTCATAATTTCATGATGTCTTCATCTACTAGCAGAGATGCTGGAAGCAGAGATGGCAACCATCATTTAATCTTACTAGTTAATCTCTTTGCTTTATCTGAGCTCACCTAAAGGCAGCAACTAGATTTCACTTTATCAGGTTTTTCTGCAGTAAGATTTCATGTGGCATGGCTAGTTGTTCCCTTCTTAATTTTATGTACATAAAGACATTTCTGTATTTGTGATAAGATTAGTAGCATCCTCAAAATTGCTGTATCAAAATGCTTACGCTAATATTTTGTTTTCATCATCTAAAGCTGAAATGTTTCATTTCTTCTGAAAAATCTTATAGATCATTACTTCAATTCTTGTTTTACTTGTGTTTTTAACTGTTGTTTGCTCTTGTGCACATCCATATAGGAATCTCAAAATGATATGTAAAGCTTTAAGTTAATAATTTCATCAAGATGATCTTAGTATGGGCATTTTGCTCAATACTTAAACATGTTATTACAATGAGGGCTGCTTACATGATGGAGAAAGTCTGAAAGAATTACTGTAGCATTGAAATCTTACTATGGGTAAATTAGTATATACTAAGTGCAATATGATTTAATTAATACTTTCTCTAATTTTGTTTTGCTCCATAATGTCATCAAGGAAGGAGTAAGGGTAAAATAATACTGAAATACTACTCTTATGTTGTTTTGTTTTTTATCTTTTTTCTTGCATAGGCTATCCACTCTGTGGCTTGGCATCATGAAGGAAAACAGTTCATTTGTAGTCACTCGGATGGTACTTTGACCATATGGAACGTAAAATCTCCCACCAAACCATTCCAGACAATCACTCCACATGGTAAGACTGAAAATGCTTGACAGCTCTTAGGATTCAATGAGATCTGAACTTTAATGGAAACGTGTTAAAAAAAACCTTGTATTAAATTTTGTAGAGATAGTAAATTTTTTGTTGTATCAAGTTCTGATAGATTTCATACGAAAAAAAAACCAAACAGCTACACAAAACCTAGTTTTTGTGAAATGGGAGTTCAAATCAATGCAAGGATATGAGTCTCCGAACTTTAGGTTGATTTTTACACAGTGACATTGATCATAAAATTAGCTCTCCAAAATATGAAAAAATTTATTTTTTGCTTGACATTGCAATTCCAGATGTTCTTTAAAATGTGCAATGTGTAAGCATCTCTTACATGATTAAATGTATAGATAACTGTAGATATTCTTTGAAAGGTTTGTAACAGAGTAAGACTAGCATCTAGTAATTTTTTCACACTTTTCAGGTAATTCTGCATTAATTTTAGTCTAGGAAATTAACATTGTGTTGTTCTGTGAAATATGCTTCTGCTCTTTAAAGTTGTGAGGTCTGCCGGTTGTACAAGTCATGTTTTATCAAGTCATTTACTTCAGACACATAAGTGTGAATGCAGTGGTGGAGATATCTCTGAGGTTAGTTGTTTTAAGGTACATCCTGATTTACTTGTGTGAGACTCCAGCAAGTCCCTGCTTACTATAATAGTGCTTGAGGATCAGAGTAAAGAAAAGAAGCCTTAGCTTTTAGTTTCCTTGTTATCCTATATTATTTTGATATTGGGCTGCAAATTAAATTTTCTGCAGAATTTTACAGTTGCATCAACTTTTATGAATTTGCAGTCAGAACTCGTGTATTTACACCATACTTAAAATTTTCCATGGAGTTTGTAAAAATTAAATATGGAGCTTTAGTTGCTAATAATGAAAAGTACAGAAAGAATGACCCTTCATTTTCAAACTCAAGTGTTAGTTCTTAAGGGTATTGCTCATAATAAACTTCAATTTTTAGGCTGAGCAATTTTAATTGCAAAACAGTAGACATGAGATATATCATTCTGCTATTTTAAATTACTGTAAAATTACTTTGAGGATTATATTTTTGAAAGCCAAGTGTTTCACAACACTCAAAAGCTATGAAGTATATATATATAAATATTTCATGTGATATGACAGTTTTAACAATCTTTTTATGGTATTTCAAGGCATATTCTATCACTGCCAGGTGTTTAATATATGTTTGTATGAATGTTCTACTTTGTAAGTTGCAAAGTGAATTTCATAATTTGTCATCCAGTTATGGAGCGGTAAGATTAATATAAGAAAAAAAATCTCTTTAGGAAAACAGCTGAAGGATGGAAAGAAGCCAGAACCCTGCAAACCTATTCTTAAGGTGGAATATAAAACAACTAGAGCTGGGTAAGATTTGTTTTCTATGTGAAGCTAACATACATAAAATAAATTCTCTCTAAGAATGTCCTTTGTTTCCCAGTTGCAGGGATGTGTATCCTGGTGGCACTGAGCTACGGTTAAAAATAGCTGAAATTGTTTTGGTAGATCAGATAGTGCTGAATAAACTGCCAAAACGAATGTGAACACATTACATAAAACTTAGGTGAAGATACTGCTGGTTTACTGTTTACGTGTTTCTTCTATGTTATTAGAAGTAGCTCCTAGGTATTTTTGCTCAGTCTTCTGAGAACATGTATTATTTAAGAAAAAAAAGACTGATAAAGCACAGAGCACACTGAAATGTAGAGACCTGAAAAGCTGAACTTTGGAAAAATAGTGGCATGTTGCAGATGCTCTAAATTCTGAATACGCATTCCTCCCCCCGCATTCTCCTAAAATGTTACTGATGGAGCTGTTCTGGGAGAGTACAGTAATTTATGCAGTGAATTGTGCCTAATTATGCACATTGAAAATGTAAGAAAGCAGTAAAAGCAACACGAGGCTCAGATGGAATTTACAGTATCATGAGTAGCATGGTTTGTTACCAAGACTGCAATTAGGATTGAAGGATTTCATGAACTGCGTGGGATTTCTTTTCTTTATGGTTCAAAAGTGCTTTAAAATGATTGAGTGAAGGGTGCAATATAAGGATAAAACGTATTTGGAGACTGCCTAGCTATTTACAAATGTTGACTTTATGTATTGTTTATGTACTGTTTTGTTTGCTTTCCAGGTATTCAGATCTATAGAACATCAATAATTGATGTAGTACTGATTTCAAATATATTTCAGTATACCTACACAGACAGTATCAGTGATTGCGTGTAATTTTATTTGCTAAAAGGAGGTAAATATAAATTTAGGGCTTCTGCCTAGATGTTTGAATATCCATGAGCAGTTTAAAAGTCATATTTTGCCAGCAGAAGGATATGTATTTTTCTCAACTGAACAATCAGAAGTTGATTTAAGTAATGATATGAGCGACCTAAAACAGTCTCAACTGCAGAGAATTACGATTTTTGCAGTCAAAAGCCTGGTTGATTTTCCAAACAGTTTTAAACAGGTACTTACTCTAGTACAGTTTTTTAGAATATGTAGTTGTCCGATGAGACCACTTTTTCCTAGTGTAGACCTTTTTCTGCTATACCTCTCATCTTCTGGTGTGCATTAAAATGTTCCGTTTGGATGAATTTCAATTTCATTTATCTTTAATATCTTTAGTGGACTTCTAAATCTATGCCATCACGTGTGTTTTGATATTCTTCCAGAACTTAAGTCAAAATACATAATGAATAACAGCATTTTTCCTGTGATGGGGAAGTAATGCACTGGAAATATCTTTTCAATTGCTTTTACATTTGGAGTTCACACTTTGAGTTCTCAGTTTTCTCAGTTCTAGTTGTAATCTCATAAGAATTTTCAAGCATGTGCTAACTGCCTTTCAGTCCTTCCTGTATCTATAGTTTTTCACCTTACCACTGGAAATAGATTAGGTGAAAACATGATGCAATTGTAATTTTTTTTCTTAAGCACTGTCATTCATTGCTCATGACTTAAGTTCTGTACTGCAGAGAATCTCTTTGTTCCTGTCCAGGTCGCACAGATACTTAAGTACTGAAAGAAAATACTTTTGCTTCTATAGCAGTCTGCTCTAACTATTCATCAGAAAACGAAAACAAAACAAAAAAAAAATAAGCTAATAAGAGGTACAATTTAATGAGTACTTAAATTATTGCATGTGACTTCTGTATTGTGAAAAATAGCAGATATTCCACATTTACTTCATCTGTGCTCAACACAAAACATCTTTCTGTCATCCATTCTTACCTACTCTTCCCTTATCCAGAGTGATCTAGGATCAGTATCAGTACATTAGATAACAATTCATGTTATGTTCCTTAATTGTTTTCTTTATTGCTTTCAATTCTAATAAACATTTTTTTTTTAGAAAAAGTATCCAGAACTACACAAAAGGAAGAAGCAACTGATTTTACAGCCTGTACTAGAAGCTATAGACAATGTCCTTTCTATTGTTGCAGCTGTTACTAATACCTTCTCTAACATTTTTCCCCCCTACACACTCAATAACATGAAGCTGAAGTGGAGGAAAACAGGAGGGCAAGCTGGGGGGGTCTCTTCTCTTCTCCCACTTCACTGGAGATACTGCCTGTGGTTTCCAAAGTCTAGCTTTTGTTTAACCTACAACAATAGTATGTCTGTAGCTTTATTTTTAGAGAATATTTAATCTGTTGAAAGATTATTATTAAGAATTCTTCTGTACCTGGGACAGGAGTTGAAAAGACAAATTCTTGATGTACCCTTAGAACTGGCAAAATGTTCCAATTGTGGAATATAATATCATCATTATCCAGCTAATTAAATTTATCAAAATATTCTGATTTTTGTAGTGATGGTTCTTAAGATTGGCTAACATCTGAGTTTTCTGGGATGACTTTGTGTGCTTTTCTGTCTAAAGCATATCCAGCAACGCACATGAGCTTCCTGACACTAAATTCCCATACACTGAAGTTGGTTCTTCATTATATTCAGTCTGTTTGATATTAGAATTATGGTAGAATTGCTACAGCTTATTCTTCACTACTAAAGCTCTGTTAATAGGAATTACAACTTGTAAGTATCCCCATAAAAATAATCACAGAGGGCATTCTATTGGTAGCTAATGTAGGTATCGCGATTAACAGCATCTTTAAAGAAGATAAATGTATAATTGGGATTCATAGTTTACAAGAATAATGAAAGATATTCAGATAAGTAAAAGTTGTTGAATTTAGCTTGAATGGTATGATTCTGTGTTCTGAACTTGTTGGTTGAAAACAACGCACTTCCCAACATGAATTTATAATTTATTTTCACTGCTACTTTTAAGACTTCCAAGTTAAATGAATTCTTGAAGACTTTTCCACTTTTACAATTAGAGAATAACTTCTTGATAAAGTGTAGAAACAGTAGAAGAGCTGAACAAAGATCATTCATCTGTGGTTTGAAAAGTGATCTGTTACTAGTGGCGTGACATCTATATAATGTTATGTCACATCCAAACTACTGATTGTTATGGTTTTATGATTTGACACTGATACAGCTGAAAGTGGCTGAAGTTTAACAGTTTACCTCTAAACCTAAGCAAAAACATCCAGGATTCTGAGCTACTGATCTTGGTTGTCTTGATATAGCAAGATCTAATACTGTTGGTTTTGAATTTTATTTTTCATGAAATGTTTCCCCCTTGCATAGTGATGTCTTGCAGGATTTTCCCCAAGAAATTCTACATATTTAACTGATGTGCAAATTAATGTGAATTAATTAATGTTATTTCTTTCATTCCTGCTGAAGCAGAAATTTTTGAAAGAGGAATCTGTATTATCAGCCTCTAGAAATGCTCTAGAGTCATTCATTGTAGAGATGTCTGTTGTGTTAAATATTTTCCATCTTGTTAAATATTTTCTATACTTTTCGGTAAGTAAAATGTACTTATCTATTATGTAAATTACAATTATTTTCTTTTAGATCATATTTTTCTTAAATATTATTTATAGTGCATTTGTGATACCTTTTAATATGTATCACAATTGAAGGACACTTTAAGCATTTAATACAAAGATGTACTGCTTGTGTTGATTATAAATCTGTGGCTGCATGAAAATATGTAAAGTTCATAAACAAACCTGTTAGTTTTTCTGGCAGACTGAAGTCAACTTGACTTTTTTATTCATCTATGAAAAACCCATGTAATCTATTCTTAACTCTTCCATTCCTTGCTTCATGGTGACACAATCTCTAGTAAGCCTGACAAAAGCAACTTGATAAACTTGAGAAATAAAACTAGCAGAAACTGGCATGTCATATTCACTCTTATATTTGAAACTTAGAAACTGAAATGGTTTACTTTGGTTTTGTTAGTTGATCAAGGTGAATCCACAGACCCAGTTGTTACTGCAAATGGTACTGATGGCATTATTTAAAAATAAAATTAAAGCATTTTGTGAAGAGAAAATACTTCAGTGAATCATTGCGGTAAAAGGAGATACAGTAAAAGGAGCACATCACACTAGTGATGTCTCTTTGTTGTCACTCTGAAAAATATCAGATTAAATTAAAGTTTATCCTTTTGAAATTACTTTGTGGACATGATTGTAAAAGATTGTATGAAGTTCCAATATGAAAAACTGAGATGAAATGAACACTTGAAGTTTCAAGGAAAATGCTTGCACTGTCCTTATTCTTTTGCTTACTGCTTTCACTTTTGCTCATGTTGGAGACGTGAAGACATTGGATCCTGAAATCAGTGGACCCATAGTCAAAATTATGGTCATTCCTTTGAGATATGTTCCCTAGCCTCAGAACTCTTTGATCCTGTTAACTCTTCTGTTAAAATGCTTTCTGAAAGATCAGACAAATGGCAAAATAATGAAGAAATGAAAGCTGTCCTAGCCTGCTTTGCCTTTAGTAGTACAACCACAGTGCCTATTTTAGCCAGGCCCTTAAATCATAAGGATCCACATGTGCATAAACAGAACTCTTCATGTGCAGTTATAAAGAAAATATACTAAATCTATCTTGCTTGTTTGAAACACCAATGAAAGCCAGTTAGATATGGAAAAGATGGTGCTATGGGAAAAGACAGGAACATGATACGCCTCTATGGCCTCACTTTCTCAATGGGGCAGGGTCTCTTTTTCCCTACAAATAATCTCCAGCTTGGCATATTGACTTTTTCCACTTAAGACAAACACAAATAAAAGATAAAATTCCTGGTCCCCTTATGTGTGTTTAAAAGTACATGTGAGAAATTGCACCCTTTGAATTTCTGGTTTTCCTTCAGAAATATATCCTAGAATTGAAGTAGTCAATTGTAAGTGTAATTTCTTACGCATCTATGTACCTGTAAGCAGTCCTTCTGCTCTTTAAAAGGTACTATACCCTACTTTAAACAAACAACATTAAAATCATTGGTGGCTTTTTCATAAACAGGAAATGAAGGAAAAAACTAATAAATAAATATATTTACATCATTTTATTTTAATAAATTGTGTATTATTGCATGTTACAGAAAATGTGAGCACATTTTATATTAAGTTTATGTAAAACTTATATATACACAAAGGGAAGCTCGTAACCTCTTCCATCGACACTGGAAATCTTTTTTGCTTCTCTCTGGTCAGTCAAGTACAGTTGAAGTATAGCTTGACACAGAAATAGTTCTGTCAATTTAGTGTGCGGTGATAGGGGAAAAATAGATAAAATGTCTAGAGTAAATGTGTGATGAGAGGTGTAGGTATTTATTTATGTTCTTCTTAAAAGGTCTTTGAAGTTTGCCAAACAGTTACTTGCTTCTGCTAAGTAGCCACGTTATTGTGACTACGAAATTATTTTGCACTTTTTGAGAAATTATTGTCATTTCAGCCTTTATGGTCATTCTGTACAAAAAGTAAAATCTTGTGATTCTGATCCTGCTGGAATACTTCATGTTAAGAATGAATGTGGCTGTTTGCAAATCTGAATCTGCAGTTCAATAGAAGAGATACAGTTCTAATGTTTAACAAAAATAATAATAAACTCATCTTGGCAAACAGTTGCCAGGATGAGTTAAATGAGCAGCTGGAAAGAGCCTGGAAGAGATGTCTTAAATATGACAGAGGTTGTAGTAGGCCTCTACCTTTTAAATTTTGAAATATACCCTCAATTCTTATTGCATGGAGAGCAGTTTTGCATTATTCTTAATGCATCTCTGCATAATGATATCTCTTTATAACCTTATAGTAAAATTCAAAAACTGACCAATCTCTTTTATTTACATGTTACCTTGGTTTGACGGTATATACCTCTGTTTTATTCCAGGGAGCCTTTCATCATTCTCTCAGGAGGCTTGTCATACGATACCGTAGGAAGAAGACCGTGTTTAACAGTTATGCATGGGAAAAGTACTGCTGTGCTAGAAATGGATTATTCTATTGTTGATTTTCTAACTCTCTGTGAAACACCATATCCCAATGGTAGGCTTTGTGAAGATTTTTCTGAGTACTTCAACCTCTTCTCTCTGGAGTTTTATCCCATCATAATATTCCTTATTATTGCCTTTCTGTTTTACCTCTGGGAATCAGAGTGCAGCAGCAACATCTGATATCCCTTTTATATGAGATCTGTTTTTCTTTCCACAGCATCGGAGTAGTTTAGAATAAAATCTCTTTTATTTCTAGATAAATACTGATTGCTGGTTACATGTATTTTTCTTTTCCTTTAAACTAAAGCATATGCAGACATAGCGTCATTACAGTTTTAAGCTGCAGTTATTGCAGCAGATGTGTTCGTCAATGTTAGTGTACGTAAAACCTTTCCAGTCAGTGCTAAATCTTGATTGTCATTTGTGGAATACTCTTAAATTTAATTTCTGTATAATTCTTTCCAATACTTGCATTATGTTCTTCACTAACTTATCATCTCTCTCCTGCAGAAGAGGATTGTTTTTTTTGTCATAGGTTAGGTAACTGTCTCACATTAGTGCTATGATTTCTGATTCCTATCTTGTTAGCTGTCAATTTCCATCGAAGTATTTAGAACTTCATAGCTCGGAATTTGAGGTCTTTCTGAAAGACAGCAAGCCAAACTTTCAAAACTTTTGATTTTCTTATTTTAATGTTATGTGATCTGTCTTTCACTCATTACTGCATGTGATTAATTTTACTATTGTTGAATTAGGAAAAACAATTCAAGGCTGGAGAAATGTTACTGTTAGATAATTGTGTCTCTCTTGCTTATACGAGTTCATCTGCATGGTCCTTTTCCTGTTATTTGAGCCATTCAAATGGTTCTAACAACCTGGAAGAGAGTTGAGGATAGTTAAATAAAGGTGGAGTATGACTTTTCTAATGTTAACTTGGAGTGTTCAGGAGAGTGAGTGTTTGAATATCTTTACAAACTATGTAGTCATCTAGTTCACTTTTTTACTTTTGATTGATCAACTGCAAGAACCAATCACATGCTTGAGTCTGTGCATGCAAAGAGCTGTGTTTACCTATATCTAACATTTTTTCTTGTTTTTAGACTTTCAGGAGCCATATGCTGTAGTTGTTCTCCTAGAAAAGGATTTAGTGCTGATTGACCTTGCACAAAATGGGTAAGAATCCTGTTTTCTCTATGTATTTTTGTCTGATCAGTCCATTATTCTGATCTTCAAATTTTTAATCCACCATAATGCCTCTCATGTCCAGAACTTATAATTTTGAATATAAGTATAAATTTCTTTCAGCAGAACAGAATATCTTTTAGATCAGTTTTTCTCCAGGTAATATGTAGTATGTGAGTTGAATACTCTGTTGAATGCTAATGTTTTCCAAACTTAATTGTCAGAAATTAGTAACATATCACTGGTGCTTTTTAATTATTACAGTTTATTTTAAAGTCTGTTCATAGTGTGATGAGGGGAGGTTGGCAAAATACTGTGAGAGAGGTGTGGTTGGCAAAATACTGCACAGAATTTTGGGAAGAGATTGTAGTTGACAGTGTTTGGATTGGCTGGGTTAATTTGACTGACACTGAATTTTGTGATCTTGCATAAATAATTGTAAATATTGCTAAATGAAGATTTCATTATTGCTTAGAAGCAACTCACCACAGATGCAATAACTATCAGATACAAGATTTGTATAGACATATTTACAAAATTAAAATAGTAACATCAATTCCCTCTTTTTTTAGTGCAGTAAGAGATCTTTTAATGTAGTAAGGTCCTATGCTATTATATGATTTTAGTATTTCTTGTTAAAAATGAACATGTTTTTCATTCTGTTTTATAAGAATGCTTTAGTTTCCAACATAGCTTAATGTGAAATTTTGTATGCTTGATTTTTTTCATTTGTTGTTGCTAACTTTTCTATTAAAGGAATTGAAAGGATCGCCTTCTCTCAAACAAACAAAAAAAAAGTATGCATTTCACTGGAGAGAAATGTCCTTTGAGCACAGATACATGTAACTGTTTGTTTTTATTACCTTTTTTTCCTCATGAAGGTTCTATCACTTCCCAGTTGGAGTTGAGGCATATGTGTGCTTTTTTATTTCTAATTGGTAACCAAAAGTTGCTATCTATGACTTTCAGAAAGTGACCTTGGAGTTGCAGGCAGGTTATGAAATGTGTTGGACAAATTCCTGTCTAGGAACAGCATAATAATACAAAGTGAAAAGTGAAATTCTTCCACAAGCCATTAATATAGGAAAGTTTTCAAAATAGGAAACTTAAGGGAATAACTGTTCTAAATATGTTCTAGAAAGAGTAAAAAATGCTGGTTCTGTTTCAAGATCTATGCTATCTTGATAGTGTATTTGATGAGCAGTGAAGTTGCTTAATACATTCATTCATAATTTAATTTTATATGCTTTTACTGTCCTCTGTACAAAAAGAGTGCATTCTTCAGTGTTTCACTTATTCTGCATTTAAAATAAACTTTTTTTCCTTGATTAATGTTCTTCCCCTTTCATCTGTTAAAGGTATCCTATATTTGAGAATCCCTATCCTTTGACAATACACGAGTCTCCAGTTACCTGTTGTGAATATTTTGCTGATTGCCCTGTTGACCTCATACCTGCTCTCTATTCAGTTGGCGCTCGACAGAAACGTCAAGGTTACAGTAAGAAGGTACAAAATCCAGTACATACACGTGTATTTGAAAATACAAAAAAATCAACTGCTCTGAATAGGATAAGCATGGTCCTTCTATGACAAAAGCTTCATCTGATTAAGTTATCCTGTCTTTAGCTAATAGCAGATGTCGGATGAGTTTATAGCATATGTCATGCTGTAGTCATTCTTTCCTGGTGTGCTCCCATCGATAGCCAGATCACTGGAAGCTAAGGGACTTCTTGGTGCAGGGGTGTTTTCTTATAGTCCTTGTTGGCTTGTCTTTGCAGTAGGGCATGCCTAATAAATTTCAGAATTTTAAAAATTCTGAATCTGCAGTATATGTAGTAAGTTCAGTGATTTAACTCTTCACTGTATGGTATTTTCTTCCTCAGTGTATTTGTTTCAATGTTCACATTACTTGCCTATATTTCCATATTTATTCCCCGTGTTGTATTTGTTAATCTTCTAGGAATGGCCTATCAGTGGAGGCAACTGGGGTTTGATTACTCAGAGCTATCCAGAGATAATAATTACAGGGTAAGTGACACCACAGTGCAGTAATATGTATTTTGGTCCTTGTATAGAAAACGATGTTCCAAGAATGGTGCAGTGATTTAAGAAATGATGTTCACTAGACAATCCATTTGCCTTGACAAGAAAGTCAGTCAAAGCATGGAAAAGAAAGCAGGAACTCTATGATAGTGTTTTACATAAATTATTATTCTGATGTGGTGTTATGAGTGTGTTGGCTTGCAGTCAATATATCCTGGAAGAAACTCCTCCTTTGATGTTAACTTCTGCGTAATATTTTAGTTGTTTTAAAGCATAGGAAGTCCACTGACCTGTTATTGATTTGTTGATTTTTATGTTTGAGATGGATCCTTCTGACTTTACTGCAAAGACTGTAAAGCAGGAGTAAAGCACACTAAATTTTGTGGGTTTTTTTTTTTTTTCCCAAACAACTCATTAGCCCTCCTGCAGATTATGTCACTTTGTACTACACATTAGAGATTTTGAGAGTAAATCCTGCGAAATCCAGTTTCAAGGATAAATAAATGTTAGATGACATTTGCTCTGAAATAGCTTATTTGTGCACTGCTTTACGAGTATCCCTTCAAATAAGGTACATATGTTTAAAAATAAAAAAAAAATCATAAATTATTCTGAACTACTTAAAAGAAATGTGAATAACTCAAATCAGTTTAAAATGGTAAATTAATATTGGTGCAGTGGAATTCAGTGAAGTAATAAGTGAAATAATTTTATCACTTCTGACTAACTGGGGCAAGTGTTTGTAAAATACTAGTTTTCAGTAAGCTATTAAAATGCTGTGTCATTATAATAAGTAATAAAAATGGGATGTTAGTCATATTTTTAATTGGTTAATAGCAAAGAGGTCTAATGCTCCAACTAACAATTTTCTGATCTAATGAATTTTTGTAATATTTCGTAGGCATGCTGATGGGTCAATCAAGTTTTGGGATGCCTCAGCAAGTAAGTTTTTTCAGAAGAGATTTTTTCTATCAAACAGGAGTTTTCTAAATTTACAGATTTGTCTAATGAAATGTAATTGTGAACCAGTCATTGTCGTAATTCCTGCCCCATGTACAGTCAACTCCAACTCCTTATGAAACTTGGATTCAAATTAAATTAAAATAATGCTAACATAGTTTCTCAGTTATTTCATCTCAGTGAAAATGCACTAATAGTCCAAGAGCTAGCAAGAAAACGTTTGCTTTAATTTCAAAAGTAGCTTATTGAACATGCAGACATGCAGATAGGCAAATGTATTCCTTTTTAGTACAATTAAATTCAAGTTGTTTGTTGCGGTCTAAAGGAAGAGAGTTGTGTTTATATAACACCAATTTGCTGAAACTTACAGTATCTAAAAGTGAGAATTGGAATGTTGTAATTTGTGCTAGTGAAATCATTTAAGTATTTGTGAAGAAAGGTAGGAAAATAGTAAAGACTTCTTTTGACCACAGAACAAACCATTTTACCTGTCTCATTGGTTAAAGGGTCAATTGCATCTAATGATCTACAGAGCTAACAGTGAGGAATTCAGTAAGAATTCAAATTGGAATGGACTCTGAGTTAAATGTTTTTAAATCATCTGGTTCTGACTAAACTTACTCCTAGGTCTTAAAAGCTGTCTGAAACAATTTTGGAATCATTACCAGTTTTCCTTGAAAACTTGTGGAATACTCGTGAGATTCCAAAGTGCTCTAGGAGAATGTGGGTGTGGGAGAGAACAGATGCAATGTATGTTTAAAAACTGGGCAGAGGTGTATTTGGAGTGTTGTAGATCCTTAATTTGTTTGGACTGGAGGTGGAACTTGGAAAAAAGAATTGGTAATCTGTAGTTAAAAATAATATTCAGCATGGATCTGTCTAAAGCAAATTCTGTTAAAGCCATTTATTATCCTTTTAATAACAAATTACTAATCCCGTTAAGGGAGAAACTGCAGGTATCTTCTGTCTTAATTTTTAACCACAGTACAGCCTTATACAATTTGATTCAGATGAAACAACAGAAGAGATCTAAGGATAAATTAGGTTTTCATAAGGCTGTGATTAGTATTGTTGTCAAGTGTTTGATGATTGACTCGAGACTGTGCCAATGAAGTTTGAAAGCAGCACTAAGGCAGTTTCAAGCATGTTGGAAGAAAGAATAATATTACTCAGAACTTAATCTGTCAAAAAATTGGAGGCCTATAGGAGTGCAGTGTCAGTGTTTGCACAAGTAATAATTACTAGAATGAATAAATTGGAATATCAGTAAAATCAAGATCAAATAATTCTTACTGTTTTAAACTGTAGTAAGGACTCATTAGGACGGTTCTGGAAACTGCACTCTAAAGAAAAATGGGGATTCATCAGAAGGTTGCATTTTGTTTTCTGCTCTCTGGTCATTCAAAAAATTGGTGGAACATGGGAAAGAGGCTGTGTATTTGAAATACTACAAAGAGGAAGGGAAGGAGCTTTACTTTTTGTGCTATAGGCTAAGCTGAGGTGTGGTAAATGTCGCTAAATATTGTTGTTATTATTAGAGAACCTAATTATAGTTAAACTTGTGAAACCGAGGATTTAGTTTTTAACGTAAGCATAACATACATCTCCTTTAAATAGGTATTTATTTATTTATTTATTTCAAACTAGCTGATCCTGCATTGGGCAAGTTGTGATGGATGGTATCAACACAGATATTCTCTGTCCTCTTTTGCTAAACAAAATGACGTTTTCTATGAAGCTAAATTTCAAAATTAGAAAAGTTACTGAGAGAAATATATGTTTAAATAGAAATTAATTTTCATTTCTTTTGAATTGTTCCCAGTAACGCTGCAAGTACTCTATAAGCTAAAAACAGCCAAAGTATTTGAAAAATCACGGAATAAGGATGACAGGCCAAACACAGATATAGTAGATGAAGATCCATATGCTATTCAGATCATCTCGTGGTGTCCAGAAAGTAGAATGCTGTGTGTAGCTGGAGTTTCTGCACATGTCATTATCTACAGGTTCAGCAAGCAGGAAGTGACAACAGAAGTTATTCCGGTAATTTATATAAAGTTGTTTTTTTTTTTTAATTTTATAGGATTTGTCTATAATAAGACTATTGTAGCAATTTAGCTTTTCATTATTTTTCATTGTGTTACTCAAATGTACCAAAAAAATTGCCTAGTAAATATCTTTTTCTATGGAAGAAAAGTAGTAAATTACCAAATTCAGCAAAAATTATACATCACTATTTTGACTTCATTGCCAGATGGCAGATTTGCTGCCAATAGTAACTGTTCTAACTTTCAATGTAAAGTGTGGGTCAAAGCTTAGTTGCATCAGAGACGATTTAAATGAGTGAGATATAATCAAAGAATTTTTGAAGACTTCAGTGAGGGAGTTGATGACTTTTTTTCTTGATTCCTAATCATTATAATCTATCTTGGTATACAGATATAGAAGAAAAGTACACCGTACATGCCCTAAGTTCTGTCTAGGACTATGCTGTCATGTTTGATTGTAAGATTCCATGATAAATTCTATTACAAGAGTTCAAGTCCTTTGTTAAATCACACATATGCAACTTCACTTATCTGGAATGAATGAGCTGAAAGTTAACTTGAAGCTTGTTAGTTATCAAATACACTGTGTCCTGAGTACTCCTTAATGATAATACAGTTCTTTTTCTTCTTGTTTTTTCCACTTCGGACAAATATCAGTAAAGGAGATAAGACATGCTTGTTTTTTCCTTCTAGTATTTACTCGTATTCATGCACATTGCCTTCTAAAGGAATGTTGCTTTTTCTGAAGGGTTTTTAGAAATCAGCAGTTAGCAAGCTGATTCAGTATTTGGAGTGTTTTTAAAAGTACTGTATAGATCTTTCAGTCTGAGTTGAATTCTCTTTTGCAAAAGTTGAGATTCAAACAGTAGAAGACTATCTAAACTATGATACAATTAATACTAATCTGAAATCGTGATGAATTTGTTTTAAATGTTATGACCTAACTCAATGCAATATTAAGCAATGAATTAAATAGTGCTACTATATGAGCAGATCAGCCAGGTCCTATGGCTTTTCTTAGTTTTAGCATTCTGAAACAACATAAAATGAGCCTCCTTCATGACTTTTACGTGCATGGAATGATAATTAAATGGACTTTGTATCCAGTATTTTGTTACTTTTCAGTAATAAGCAGGAAACTTTTAAATAGTGGAAAATAAGTTAATTTTCAAGGTTTAATGATCACATATTCAATCTTAAGTGGCTAGAATGATTATATTTCTGAACACTGTGTGTGTGTTTAAAAAGATAACAGTAACTTAAATATTCCGATCTGAAGATAGAGAAGTCCTGAATGTCTCCCTTAGGACTAGTATCTTAATTGTGCTTAATCATACACTTTTTCTGAAAGACCAGCTTTTTTTCTAATTATTATTTATTTGCTTTGTTTCTACTTTGCAGATGCTGGAAGTGCGCCTGTTATATGAAATAAATGACATTGAATCTCCAGATGGTGAACAGATACCACCATTACCAACTCCTGGCACAAGTTCCAATCCTCAGTCCATTGTTCCCCAGTCTCATCCATCTACTAGTAGCAGTTCATCTGATGGCCTTCGTGATAATGTCCCATGTTTAAAGTAAGTATATTCTGTTGTGCTTTTGTTATTTGTGAAACTTGGCAAGAATATTTATATTGTGCGACTGTGTGTACTCGGAAATTATTGTAGAAATGCTATTGTAAGTGAAACTCTTGTTTTCTAAAACAACATCCTCCAAATATCTGAAAGCCGAGTTCTGTTTCAAGAAATTACAATTTTAATCTTAATTTATATAAATGTCGTAATTCTCGGTGATTTAAAAAAAAATAAATCAGAAGATAATCACCATATAACTCAGCCTGCTTTAGGAAATTTTACTAACATTGATATTAGTATAGTTATAGATGCTCATGCTTTAGAGCAAACTTTTAAGTGGGAACTTGGAAATGTTAGTGTGCATTGAAATGAACAGACCACTTAACACTTCAGCTCTGCTTAACTTTAGGCCAAGTATGTTTGAATAGACGTCACTTGTTAGTTATTTCTAAGCATCAACAGTCTACTTTCATGATGCCTCTTATTGTTCCGAGTGTAAATTTTTAGAACTGTTCAGTTTTTTAACTGTTTTCAGTTTTTAAATTGGGAGATATTTCTCTTAAGTGTTTTTTTGTATTTCTGTGTGTTTATTCCACTGAGAAATTCTGTGTTAACAGAAGACTTGCTTTTTTTTTTTTTTTTTTTTACAAGAGTGCATCTTGAGATCTCTTAAGACTATTAAATTTTGTTATAGAATGTATGTTGCACTCTATTTTCAGATATAAAATTAAGACATGTATTTAATTTTTTCTGAAACTTTAAACTCCGATCTTAGATTTCGATTTCTTGAGTTCATCCATCTAGAAAATAGTTAATTCTGACAGGTTTATTTTTTCTGAGGGTTAGTTTTGTATCTTGATTATACTGAGTTATATAAGTGTTTTGAAGACAGTAAGTTTTAAATGAAGTTGGAACAACAAAAAGAGATTTTGTAAAATATTGGCAAATCAAAATATTAAATGGATAAAATAGGAAACTCATGTCTCAGAGGACCTTATGATCTGTATAGAGGTTGTTTTTTTTTTGTTCAAAAGATAAGAGAGTCTTAACACTTTCTGTAGGACATTCCTAAGTTTGTTCATCAATGCGCAACGTATTTCCAAGACCTTTAGTCCTACCCTACTATCTCATACTTGTTTTGTGATACACCGTTATTTTCCTTACAATTTTCCAAACTTTTCAAAGTTCAGTGTGATACCAAATTCAGGGAATTATGCACATTTAAGGAAGAGCACTTCAGAGAGTCATAAAAATATGATGTTTTGTTTACTTTGCAGAGTTAAAAATTCTCCTCTTAAGCAGTCTCCAGGCTACCAAATTGAGCTAGTTATCCAACTAGTGTGGGTGAGTGGAGAACCTCCTCAGCAGATAACCAGCTTAGCAGTCAATTCAGCGTATGGCCTGTAAGTATATTCTACGCAGCTTTTTCAATATTCTGTCAAAAGCATTTGCTGTTAAAAACTAAGTCATTGTGTGTTCATGCAAAGTATACAGCAGCAGAAAAGATGCGATTACATTCCTGTGTTTCCTGATAGTTCATTTCGGTGGCTTGTGGCAGTTCCTGATGATGTGAACATCACACAAATCAACATCACTTTTTCTTGTGTGTGTTGTCGCTGTAGAGCTAAGAATATATGTCAGTTAAGGCTCTATTGGATAAATTGGCATGAACAATGATCTGCTTTACTCAACATTACATGATTTAAAAAGTAAATGCTTAAACAGTGCTACATTCTAAAATAGTAATTTTGTACATGCTCTTAATTTAAGCAATTTATTAAAAGCTAGTAATAATAAAATATGAAAAAAATGGTAAGTCTTAAAATTCTGCATAGCAAAAAATATCAAAATAAAATTATACTCGCATTAGCGTTATCTTTCCTTCCACGTATCTTTTTCCAGAGTAGTTTTTGGAAACTGTAACGGTATTGCCATGGTTGATTACCTCCAGAAGACAGTCCTCTTGAATCTTGGCACTATTGAACTGTATGGTTCCAATGATCCTTATCGTAGGGAGCCACGATCTCCCCGAAAAACTCGTCAGCCATCTGGAGGTGAGTAACCCACAGCCTGTTGAAAACAACTTCGCCTATCTTCTGACCTTTTCTGAGCTAATAGTGTCTGTTCTCTGAATGCATGTATGCTTTTGCCATTGCGATTTCGTCATTCTTGAATGTCAGCATTGCAGGTTTGTTATTTCAAAAATATTGCTTAATGAAATCTACTGATGCTTGATACAGTTATTTATATTTTTATTAGTGTAATGTATGTTTAAAAAAAAATCAGGGAAGAAATTTTATATGTATAGATATAAGCTATAAAAGCTCAGTAGATTTATGCTGTTAACTTACTAGCACAGCTGGAAGGAGACTTAATATCTTGGTATTTCTCATAATCGTAGTACCCAAATCACAAGCTTATATGAGCTCATTACTTTTGGCAGATAGCCAGCATATCTGCTGGGATCATTTTCTGTCTTATTTCAGCCTTTGTCTAGAAAGAGTGTTATACTGTGTATACTTTCTCATTAGTTTTAGAGGAAGCTTTTGATATAAATGAACCAATTAAAGTTTTTTGGTAAAAATGACTTTGTTTTGAAAAGATACTGAAGAAAGGTGCTAGTTTACAACTGAGGAGGAAAATAATCTTTCAGTCAAAATCCCACACATTTTTATTGATAAAATGAAAAGTTAGAACTTAAAATAATGAGAAAACAGTTTTATTTTTAAGCTAATTTTTAAAACACCTAAAATGGAACTATCAACAGCATCACTGTTGCCTCCAAATAATTATTATTAAATGGAAAACACACTGTTTAGAAAACTTCATGGTTGGTTTACTTTAAGTGATTCAGAATAAAGTTCAGGTAGTACCATACTGAAGTGAAAATGGACGCTCCTAGACATATTTTAGTAAATCCTTGGTTTGAGAAAGATTTTCTTGCCATCTGTCAGATTTCTTCAACTGAAGAAACTGCTTTTAAAAAATAATTAGCTTAGAGTGGAACACACACAGTTCTTAGTCTGGGACAGATGTCTTTTTCTCCTATAGAGAAAGATAAGTATTAAAAAACAAACAAACAAAAAAAAGCATTCAGAGAGAAAGAAGTAACTTCACTAGTTCACTCTGTTAATGTCTCATGATAGTAAAGGACTTACCTTCTGCTTCATGCATTTATATTTAAAACTGCTTTTTGTAGTGCTAAACATTAATCACTTTGTTTTCTTGCTTTTTATTATTTAATCATCAGCATAACTGTATTGCAACTGTGTCTCTAAGATACTACTGAGTGGAGTCCTTTTTGTTCATTAATGTCACTGTTAAATGAAATTGTATATTTTTTTTTATCTTACATTTTAATACTAATGATGTGCATGGCAAGAGCGTTTTATAAACCTCATTATACAAGTTATTCAGCTGGCTTTTCTGTCTCAAATGTACTGTTAGTGTCTCCATCTTTCCTTTTCTCATTGCTGCATAAAGGTATGCTGACTGTGGCTTCTTGCATGTGCGGCCTTTCTAACTTATATTCAGAGTCTGTGAAAAAGCTTCGCACCTCTTATATAAGTAAGTCATCTCATGACCAAAAAAAAATGCAGTTTTGAACATCTGAATTTGATTTTTTTTGACTTGCTGTTCACTTACCATAAATACTTTTGTTATTACCATTTTTAATAATTGTTTTACTTTTAGAAACTGTTTTGAATCATACGTCTATCATATTTCTTGTTCATGACATCCCTAATAGAAATGGGAAGGAAAAAAAGAATGACCATAATAGTCTCTGCATTAGGGGAAAGGATAGGAGGAAGAAGGAAAGTGAGATCCTGTCTTAGAAGTTACTGATGTCTGTGGTCCCAAGATCTAACCCATCAAATCTATTAGTCCTCTGAGCACCAAGGCTAGAATCTTCCTTTACTTATTCTCTGTAGTGGCAGAAAAAGCTTGAGAATTCATGTTAGATTATGGTTATTATTATTAATTTACTTTTTAACATTGTAAAACACAATGATTTGTCTGTTAAAGTGAAAGCTTCCTTCTACTAAGATGTTGATTTATAAGGATTGAGAGTGGAAGTATTGGGGTATTGTGCAGCCCTACGAATTTTCCAAGCACTTTCAATGTTCAAGAGCACCACAGTAGAATCGTAGCCCATCGGAAATGTGAGTTACCTCAGGGTTTTTCTGACTTATTCCAGCATTCACAGCATCAAAGAATTCAGAGCATATGGACTTGACTTCAAAAGTATAATATGATTCCTTTCCCTAGCATGTCGTTTTTCTCCAGCCTTTGGGCAGAAGTTTGATATCTGACCCTTTTGCTAAACAGGGAGTAGAATAAAACAAAATCCAAGGAACCTTGGTGGTGGTTGTGAAAGAAACACTTAAGACTGTGGTCCAGTTCTATTAGTTACGCTTTTTGTTTTTTTTTTTTTTTTTTTTTTTTTGTTTTACCAAAGAGAGAGAGAAAAATATATTTCAAGGATGGTAGACTTACTTTGTCTTCCATCACCTGCTGTCAAGTGAGAGAGTTATGTGTAAAAGAAATGCTTCTGCTTTGAGACGATACAGAACTGAAAGGCAAGATCTGCTGCTCCTTTGTCATTTTGAAGGGAAGGAAAAGGTGGACAGTAGTCCCAGAATTACTTTCCAAAGCCAGCAATTGAAAAGCTGATTCTACTTGGAATATTTAATATGTTAGAACAGGTTTTTGTAAGCGTTGATTTCTTAACCAAGTCCTTGATGCTATCCTCCCTGTTTGAGATCTTTGCTTGATATACTGTTTCTGAAATATGACAGGATCATAGAGTCATTAAGAAGACAGACAATAGTGGAACCAAATATCAAACTTTTGTAACTTTATGAGTACACGAAAGAATGTATCAATAGACATTAGCTCCATAATTAAGTCAACAGAAGATAACCGCCTTCACTCTTTTAAAACTTAGTGCTGGTGGGAGTTGCAAGGTTTTTTTTCTCATTTTATTAACATTCTCATGTTATTTCTCATTTAGTACAATGTACTACGTTTTTAAAAATAAAAATCTATATCATTCTATAAGACTTCATATGCTTTATTAGAGGCAGTTCAAGATTTTTCTGACAAAATAGAAGCAGTTTTTGCTTACATGTGACTTTTGATTATACATCAAAGTTTTTTTTTTCTTTTTAATGTAACCTACTAGGATTTCAGAACTGGACTTGAATCAAAACAGAATACCGAGACTGCTTGTTCTGGTTGTTACACACATCCTCTTTCTCCTTGAACTGAATCTAGACCGCAACACTCCTTTTTTAAACTTATATTTGAACTAAACTAGACCAATGTCAGCTGTGACTAAGCCAAATATAGTACTGAATCATAAAGTTTGGATTAGGGGGCTTTTCTGATTCTTTCAAGTCTGTTGTTTATTATGTTTGTGTTTTCACATCAAGCTAGTACAAATTTTTAATTAGACTTGTTTCCAATGAAGTTGGTATATAAGTGCCTGAACAACATATATATATGAACTCACAAAAGTCAATATATTAGTTAATTTTGACTGTAATTCTAGGGAATTTTTAATGCAGCATGATATCTTTTCCATCTTTAATAACATTATTTTATTTTTTTAAGTTCATTTTTTGTATTTATTTCAACTTTCTTGCTACTAGAGTTCAGAAAGAAACTAAGAACTTATTAGAAGATTAGTTTTTCCTGGTCTTCTAATCGGGCTTTAGTTCTGAAATGGAAAACTTAAGAACAATTGGCTTTAAAATCCCTTGTGAGTTGTGCGTTTGTAAGCCTGAAATCATAAAAATTAATCCAGAATTTAGTGCACAAATTGGTTATGTCAGGTACTTGAGATTATAAAGCGTACAGACCTTAGTATTTCACAGACGCAACTCAGGTCATATTGAGTACCAGTAATTAGTGCTATTTATAATAACTACTACATAAAATTATTTTTTCTGTCCCTTCCTCCTCTCTGTCAAATAATAGCAGTGATGGCTGTAGTTAGATTTCCAAGATCTATGTGCAAGAATAATTACCATCATGCCATAATTTAGTGGTATAAATCTTATGCATACAATTAGCAAGTAGTTTTATGGTACGAATGTTTTGAGGTTTTCTGTTGGATCCGTTGATGTGAGTTATTCATTAAGATGAGTATCAAATTGTAACCTCAATACTTATTACAGTGGAAGCAAGTGAGTAGGTATATGACTTTGTTCTTGGCTAAATAATATTCCTGTCAAAGCAGGATTATACTTCTTACAGGAAACAAGTGTGAGAAGTTCAGCTCTTCCTCTGAAGAACTTAAATATTTACAAGGAGATGGGAAGTTAAATTTCTAAACTTAGACTTTGGATTTGTATAGTTTGACTCCCTAAGGAGCATGATTTGGGACTCTTTTTAAAAGCACAGCACACTTTTGTCCTCCTTGCTACTGTGAGGATTTCCTTAGTATTTGCTCAAAGAGCGTTGTTTAAACCTGCTATCTTCAGTAATGAGCAAATCCACATAATGTGATACCGCATTGTTTGTTGTCTTGGCAAGTCAGAATTGAAGCTGTACTTGGATCTGGAGTAATAAGTGCTCACGTTTCTGTGTTTTGTAATAAAACTTCATGCACATTAGTTATGTGTGTGGCATGTATGAGCATGGCACCAGATCTAAGCTGTCAGACTTCTGTAACAAACTCCCAAAAGGCATTGGGGAGCATGTTTTAAGGTGAACTTTCGGAGCAATTCTTCTAGCCTGCTTCTATCCTAGATCTAGAACAAACTCAAAATTTTAGTAGACTGGATGAATTGCTTTGGACATATTTTCTTTCCACCTGTTTCAGACCTGTTAGAAAAACGCTTGAATTATTGTACATATACAAACTATGCTGCTCTCGCAGTTAGTTCAGTGATCCAGGCTTTCTGTGTACAGGTGTGGTAGATATACCACTCTCACAAGGGATACAGCAGTAAGTAGCTCTTAGCTAAGTCAGAAGAGGATACAGCAGTAAGTAGCTCTTAGCTAAGTCAGAAGACATCATCTTCTAAATCATGACAAATGCATAAGTAGTTTTCCCTGAGCAGTACTCTTGGCACAAAAACAAGTGTATGTACTCTGCTCTTTCTTGGCCTGATTGTTGACAACCAGATCTAATTATTGCTGTCACTAGAAACATGCATTTTAGGCTGTTGTTGCCACAAGAATATTAATGAGTGGGCATTCCTCAGAGTCCTGACTTCAGACTGAAGGCCTGCAAACCTTGTAGATACTCCTTTGTTATGTTGGCAAGAACTGCTTCCCCTCTCACTTAAGAACTGTTCATTTTCAAATCTCTCCCAGCAACTCTGGCAAAGATTTCTATTGAGTTAGTGAAATGAAAGTAGGAGGTGACAAGAACAAGCAGTCACTAATGAAAGAATATTAAAATACCAAAATGACATTTGTTCTCTGTGGGTGAAGCAATTTCTTCAATGGCTACTATGATAAGGGTCCACCTCAAAGGTTCAGGACACCTAAAACAACTTTGCATGAGAAGCAACTTTTAATCTGATAGGCTGTGGTTGGCTGCTCCTTAATTTTTTTAATTCCTTCTAGTGATGCCTGCCCAGCAAAAATGTTCTGTGATGTCTTTGCTTTCCATGAGCTGAAAAAGTAGGGAGATGCAGAATACCTGTTTTAGATGAAGTGCAGACATTTCTGAATGTTCAGTGTTTATTTAGTTGACTGTCCCCAGTACCAAAAATTCATTTCCATTTTACATGCATAATAAAAATCTTATCAGGATCTACCTTTACCTTTGAAGGCTATTGGGTATCATCAAGGCTATATTCCTGGAATGGTTGGTAACTCCCAACTCATAATAGAGCTCTGTAAATTTCCAGAAATGTTAACCATAAAGGTCGTTAATTCTAAGCTGATATTGATCCCCTGTGTTTGGGATTAGTAGAGCTGCTAGTTCTGAACTTGTAGCATATAGTCTGCTCGGACCATATCTGAGAGAATAACAAACACTAAAATTGCCTTTAAAAGTATCTTGGGCATTATTATTTAAGTGTGTGTGAATTGAATATATATAGTCCACGCTTGGTACTATCTGAAACTTGTACTGCTTGCTGGGAGAGCAGCATATGGCTTTTTGAAAAAAATTATTACACAGCCCTGGGTAGCATAGAACATATAGACTCTCAAGTGTGTTTTAATCTGGTGGTTTTGGAGGTGAAAATGTACTTTGTGGGAGAATAGGTACCATAATTATCCCATAGTATTCAATGATTCGAAAGAAAATACTTAAAATTGTTTACCACTATGCAGGAGAAAGAAAACATATAGCTTCTACCTGGGATATCCCCATATGTTTTCAAATTGAAATCAGTTCTTGGACTTCTGTTAAGTGCAGGCTTTACCTGTTCATAAGGTCATTTGCACATCATTGTTATCACTGAGCTTTTTGAGGTGCAAGTTGCCCATGCTTTTAATCTTAAATAAACCAAGAAGCTATATTGCATAAATATAACAGTGTGTGAATGTAGCATAACTTCAATGGTTTCCACAGTGATATGATGTCTTTTTCTTCCTTTAAATTATTACTTTTTGTTTTGATATTAGGGAAATCTAACACTTGTATAGAAGAGGAAATAAATATTGGGAAAGAGAAGAGGAAAAAAAATATGGGAATAATTATTACAGATGCACTGTTGAATGCATCTATGTAGACAGGCTTTGCCTGTGCAATCTCTTGTTGCTTCAGCTGTTACTCCCCTGGAGCTTTTTATCTTTATTTGAAATGCCAGCGTGCATGCAAAAACCTCCTATTTAACAAGTATTTATTTACTATTACTGTAAAGTATTGCATTCTTGTTTTATTAGTATCACATACAATATCCCTGAAGGAAAACAAGACTTTATATATATATATATATTATATACATATTCTGTGTGCATATATATATAATAAATTATACGTGCATAATTAGCCTTAATATATTAATAAAATACTTTTCTTCATCCTGAGCTGTTTTGCTGGCAATTTCCTATCAAAGATGAAAATGGTAACATATCTTTAAACTCCTGGTTCATGTCATGAAAGCTATCTTACAATCTGAAAAATTATTCCAACTTTAGCATCGGATGCTGAACTTCTGTGCTTTATTTCCTTGCTGAAATGTAATTACATTACTGAAATGTAAAGAATGAACTTTAGGAAGCACCCAAATACCATAAAATCTTAAAGTGACATTTTCCAGCAGAACTCCATGCTGACCTCTGCAATACAACATTAAATATAAAGCTCACCACTTCAGCAGATAGTAAGCAAATTGTGAAAAAACACTGGTTATACATCTAATCTCAGTGTGGTTGTCATCCTCAAGATCCTCTTCTACCTCACTTTTTTTTTTGCAATTTTATATATATATGAAATTATATATTATATATATATTTAATAATATTATATATTTTATATATATATATAAAATTGCAAAAGAAAGTTTTGAAAATTTGTTTTCAAAACAGAAATGTGTACTTAATATACATCCATGGCATGGACTTAACTGTTCAGATTATTTCCATACTTAAAAGAGAGTTCTTTTTTACTGAAATTTAATGAGGAAGTATGTTCTGTAAAATCCAGTAAGAAATCTTTAGTAGGATGAATTGAGCGGCTTTACAGTCACTGCGGCTGATGTCTAAATTTAAAATAAACAAACAAACAAAAAAAACCAACAGGGTAATACTAACAAATTCTACCACAACCATCTGGTTTGTATCTAATTAAATATCCAGTTCCTAACTGCAATGAAAGAAAGGAAAAGATAGCAGCCATGCTTATCAGACGCTATTTTTGTGTTCCAGCAGGTCTTTGTGATATTAATGAGGGTACAGTGGTGCCAGAAGATCGCTGCAAATCACCCACTTCAGGTAATCATAACTTAGTCTGATTTTCAGCTTCTTATTTGCATGGAAGATGGCGTACTTGAATACAAACTAGTTGCATAAAGCCTTTAGTCTTCTCACAAGTTGTTGTAGCTCTCTGTTGTTGCTGCGTTGCACCACTGTGTTTTTAAAGCAAGATTAATTTAATAGATGCAATAGAAATGTCATAAAGATAAGTGAAGAGGTAAAATAATAATAATAATATGTAATATTTGTTGCAAGGAATGTACTCCACTGCACAATTGAATTTTGAAACTCTGATAAAAGATGCTCTAATTCCTTTAGGAGTACATGTGTCTGGTGTCTCAGAGTCCTCAAAAGTGGTTTAAGAAAAGTCTGCAAAAGGAGCAAAGGAGCTAGTTTTTTTTTTTCTTTCCTTTGGAATCGGAAGTCTTCAGAGGCTTACATCCTTACAAAGTAGGATTTCTCTGCTTCAAAAAAAAAGTTCTGTTACTACTCCTGTATTTGACTATTCTAAAGGAAAGCTGCAGTAGCGATATATTACTTAGATTTTTGTTTCAATGTTGGCTAATTGAGGCTATAACTATGTAAATACAAATGTCAATATACAGTATTAGAGATGAATGTTTGTTGTAGTCAGCAAAATTTTTGTTAGAATAATGCTTTTTAAAGTAGTACTGTGTCACTTCATCTATTTCATTCAAATCTCTACTCCGAATTTAAAGGTTAAAGTTGCAGATTTACCTGTTGTAAGATGTGCAGTAGGACAAGAATCAAGGTTTGGGAAAATCTTAAATTTAACAATTTGCCTACTCTCCATCCCTCTTTGAGTTGTAGTAGATGGGTAGGTTAAAATGTAATGCAGTTTGGATATTTCTTTCTAGGTGCACATGCAATACTAAATAAAAAAATTCTGAATTCCAAACATAGAGAATGGACAAAAGACTGAGGTGACAAGCCAAAGATGCAAGCTCTATAGATTTTTGTAGTGAAGTTGAACATCATCTTGCTTCCCTTAGTTCTCTCTGTTTTTCATGAATGAGAAATATTCATGGCAGACTTCTCCAATATTTCCTTTGAAAAAGGTACTTGAAAGTAGGAAGGGAGACTGGCAAGCTGTCACCTCACTGGTGACAAAACACACTGGTCTGTGTGTTCTGGGGAAGGCCAGCCATTATGGGTATGACAAGAACTGCAATTCCTTAGGTTTAGTTTCTAAGTTTTGTGATTTTTTGGGGGTCACAAGACTGAAACATTCTGCTACAGGGATAAGAGAGAGTTTGGATAAATCTGTTGCACAATATTGTTGAGTTTAAGATGCAGGGCAGGGGCTGGATTTAAGCGAACTTTTTCCAGAATGGAGTTGGCCACTGAAGAAAGAAGTACACTGACACCAAAAGCTTACTTGTTAGCTACTTTAAGTTTGTAGGAGTGGGTTGACTGTACTGTTAACTTTGACTGTTAGACAGTATGACCTGTAAAGCAAATCAGTCACTATTTGGGTTGGAGACTGCATTTGCTCAGGGCTGAAGCACCTCCTCTATGAGGAAAGGTTGAGAGGGCTGGGCTTGTTTAGCTTGGAGAAGAGAATGCTCTAGGGAGACCTCATTGTGGCCTTCCAGTACTTGAAAGGAGCATATGAACAGGAGGGGGAATGGCTGTCTATGAGGGTGGATAGTGATAGGACTTAAATTGAGACAGGAGAGGTTTAGGTTAGATATTAGGAGGAAGTTTTTCACTCAGAGGATGGTGACACATTGGAATAGGTTGCCCAAGGAGGTTGTGGATACCCCATCCCTGGAGGCATTCAAGGCCAGGCTGGATGTGGCTCTGGGCAGCCTGGTCTGGTGGTTGTTGACCCTGCACATAGCAGGGGGGTTGAAACTGGATGATCTTTGTGGTCCTTTTCAACCCAGGCCATTTTATGATTCTGTGATTCTCTTCCACCTTCCAGTGTAGAGGTGAAGAAGAAACTAAGTTGCATTTAATTTCCTCCAGTGGGTGTTAAGAAATTTTAGAGGACTGTACAATGGACTGCCAATTGTATTTACTGTTTTTATAATACAGAAATACTAGTGAGTAGTAGCTTTATCCCCTCCTTTTTTTTTTTTTTTTGGTTTTGTTTATTTAACTGAAATTAGGTAGTAACAAAGTGAGGACTCTGAGGACGCTAATCTGACCATAAAACATCTCATTGTAAACCAGCATGTTTTATGTTTGCAGATGTCACTATCTTATTTCTATACTTTCACAAAATAATATCCAGTAAAATTTTCTGTTTTTTTTGTTGAAGTTTGTTTTTATTTCATGGCGATAGGAAGCTTCAAACTGTGGCCTTATAGCCACCACTGCGGACTGCAATATTAAGAATTTTGAGAAATCTTTGTTGGCAGAAGAACTGTGGCTGAACAATGATTTATTGCATTGAAAGCTTTTCAAATCTGTTTCTTTTCACATTTAAACCAGTGAGTTCTGTGAATCACACTTCAGATGAATTTTTGTCTGGAGTCATGATTACAAGAGTAATCTAGTTATTCAATGTAAACATTTTATTCAGTGAGGGAAATATTTCTAGCAGTGTAACTTCTGCCCTGCACAGAATAGTACCTTGCATTACAATTTTTTGTGGTTAACCTCAATATAGCAGAATTCCTAAGTCTAAAAAATAATTTGGACTCCACAGTATCTAGCACAGCTACCAGAGAATACCAGTATCAGTTTTTGATAATTCAATACATCTTCTTTTCTACCTTAAACTGAAAGCTTTTATTAATAATACATTGGGTATGCATGAAAAATAAATGTATATGTATTTCATTCTGTCTTTACTCATAGGTTCTGGTTCACCAAATTCTGATGATGATGAGCAAAAAATGAATAATTTTATAGAAAAGGGTACAGTATTTTTTTTCTTAGTCTTTTTTTTCTTTTTTTTTTTTTTTGCAGTTCATCCTTTGATACATAGATTGACCTTTTTTGTTTTTTTATTAAAATACTATTTGCAGTGAAGACCAAAAGCAGACAGTTTACCAAGATGGTAGCCAATGACATAGGTAGGAACTAGAAAGATTCTTTTCTGTTCCTATATCTCACTCTATGCACCACTAACCCTGCAGCAAAAAATAAATAAATTTTTTTAAAAATCAGATTTCAATGCATATTCAATTAATAATTTTTCATTCTTTATTCTACTTGGTAATTCTATGGGCTGCTTCTAAGCTAAATATACTGGGCAGAATGATTTTTAAAAAATCAAGGATGCTGGTGGCTTAAATCCTGGCTTGTTTGGTTTGTTTTTGTTTTGCAAATGCACTTTTCCATTTTCTGGATGGGTAAGATTCTAATCTGTATTAGGAGTTCAGTCTATGCAAGTTGCAACATTATTCCACTACTTATGCAAGAATACAGGTGGCTAATTTTTTTTTCTTTTGTGTTACATTCGTAGCCGTATGGTCAGATTTGTATATTACAGGATCAAGATAGAGGTAGTCTAATGTTTTCATTTAATTATTTGAAAAATGATTTGGTAACATCTACCAGTATGCTCCATTATTGTTCAAGAATTGTTTTTATTTTTCTGCATCCAACTGTGACTCAATTGCCTACCAGCTCCAGACTTGTCTTAAAAATTTGGTAACAGAGTGCCTTGGAATATGTTGTATGCAGGCCATAGATTGAACCCTTTTGTGATTGGAATGAAAACTAGCTCTTCTTATAGCTATTTGGTCACTAAATAAATGAAAGCTAGAGGTTATGTGCTTCTGGGAAAAGGATTCTTCTTTCTTACCTGGGATATGGTTACTTTCATTTCAGAATCACTGTTAAAGTTTCATTATGTTTTCATTTGTTGTGTTAGTAAATCACTGGAAGGTTTAATTTTATTCCTTTTGTGAGGTCAAAAACCTATGATTACTTTATATACTGAATATATTTGCTGAAGTACTACTTCATAGTTTGTGTTGAACTGTAATTCACAGCAACGGAGGAAGAGATTTTTTTCAGTATTCTCCCTCTGATTTGCTGTTTGACAACTTAACTTTTAATCTTAATCCACTAATCTATTTTATCACAGTTCAGCCACCAAAAATTATTCAGAATTCAACAAGCTAAATGTGGCTGATGAAACTTTGTTTGGTATCTGAGGCACAACATGAGGAATATGCCCTTTGCTCAGTACTAAGTTGAGCACTGCTTGCACTGATAACAGGTTAAGGAAGAGGAGCTCTGAGAGTGGAAACTCAGGCGTAATTAAAGAAAGCAAATCTCTCTCAATAATATGTCATTATGTCAGTTCAACTATATGATTGGAAAAACTTGAGTATGGTTTTATGTTAATATTCATTAATGTGTTCTCCTAAAGGATTCAGGCTAACTGGAAACTTATGCTCAGTTCATTTAATGAGAAAAACAATACTTCATCTTGTGCATAGTATGTCAGTGCCTGTTGATGAGATATTTTCCTTTTGTCTTGAAGCAGTCTCCAGAACTTATTTCTTTTTGCTCAGAGTAGGAGGTCTTTTAATGTGACTATGATTTTAATTTTCCCATTTTTTTAAAGAGTAATATCCAAGAATAATGAAGCATGCTAATGGTAATTCTGTAGAACAATTGACATCTGTTTCAGCTTGAAGCCTTACAACTGAAAGTGCTGTGAATGTTTTTCACAACTAAAATACTGTAACATCTACAAGCAAAGCCTTTTTCAGGGTGTAAGTTCAAGACAGAGTTGAGACAATAATGCATTTCATATGTAACTCATAACTGTTTACCAGTCAATTCATACTGTGTTTTTTGCAATTTATTGGAAGTATAAAGAATACAATTATTTCATCCACATTTAGAGTTTTAAGTAGCTGAATGCCATGCAAGGAATGTCTTCCTAGTTTTTCCTCCACTGCCATGTTTTCTGTACCTCATATCTGCATGATTTTCTGAACTTATAAGTTGTTCTGTATATGTAAATAAGGCAAAATGCTTTGCCACCTCTTTTTAATGATTGCATGCTTTTTGCATTTTTGTTATTTTAAATGGAAATGTCTTCTAGATGTGTAAATGGGCAATGAGTTCTGTGAAATGAGTGCCATTTTGTCATTAATTTTATACTGAAACAACACCATTTATCATCAACTGTTCTCACAGATAAATTTGTATGTAGCATGGTCATGGTTGCTCTTTGCACTGGCATACGGTGCAATTAGTTCAGTTCTTCAAGCTCTTTGTGCATGTGTGGAAACATAACCTCTTGAATAGGTAAAAAAAAAAAAAATTAAAATTATTTAAATAGTTGATTTTAGTTCCTGTTAATGTCTCACTGGTGGTTTTTCTCCTATGGGAACATAAGAGAAGACTACTCTTTGCAAAGTGAGAAGTAATTTTGTGTCAATGATGGATCTGTAAGCTGGTAACATAATACATATCCATTTAGAAGAACTAAACTGTTGTCATTTTATAAAATAACTCATATAGAGAGTTCTTAATTATTATTTTATCATCAGTGAAATTATTAGGTAAGGATTCTTGATTAATTAAAAGATCAAAAAACATCAGAGATTACTATAGTAGTTTAAATCAAAGTGCAAATTTTTCACAAATCAACACTTCAGCTTTGCCATATATACTCTTAAGACCATGCTCTTGTGTTTTTTTTCTGAATACCCAGAGTTGCACGTTCCAGGACAAGCCTCTCATATGTATGCCATGTTTGGGTCATGCTTCCCCTTTGTTTGCATTGGGGTGAACTTTAGAATAGTTACAATTACCTTGGATACATAGAAATACTTGGTTTAACCAATTACATTCTAGCAAATACTAGCAAAAATATTCTAGCAAATACTGTAGTTATTACATAAAACAGCTACGTTTCTTAAGAGCAGCAAATATTTGGAAGTATAAATAATGTGCTATCAGTTATTACGAAAAAATATGCCGTGTGCAGACAAATTCACAGGCAGAAATATGTTAGGGACTGTTTAATTCCTAAGGCCTGTCATTGTAGTAGAAAGGCATTGTGATGCAATTTCAGCTGAAAGAAAACTCTTTAGCTGTTTTACACATTTTAGTCTGTTAAGTATTTGGAACAATGAGCTTTACATGGTTAAATACACTCATTGAATCAGTCAGCACATGAGGTGTTTTTACATCCATTTCTGTAAGTAGCTTTAGTAAAGGTGTATGCAAAATATCATATACTCCATTATCTCTCTTTAAAACTGTCCCAGGAGATGTTATTTTTCAGCAAAAATTGTTTTTATTTCTGGAATTTAAGTTTAAGAACGATTGCAAGTGAAACTATTAGGCAAACATGCAGAATAGTTGTAATTCCTGATTCTAAACTCTTCCGCTGTTAACACAATTTTTCACATCTTTTACATTCTAAATGTACAGCTAAATTTGCCAAACGATGCTAAAATCGTTGCCTTTTAACCTGTTTTCACAGCATCAAAGCTGAGCCTCAAAGTTCTTAGTTACTCTAATGCCAGCTTCCTCCAATATTTTTAACATTTTGTCTGAATTAATGTGGGCTATACGAAGTAGATCCATTTTCATACATTTTCTTGTAAAATGGCATTGTAAGTCACACCACATTTTGAGGTTTCAGCATTGATAATCTATTTCATTTAACCATCAGCAGTACGATATTTGATTGTTCAGACATCACAAAATTAGCAAGTTGAGAAATTTTTTTCATTTTGTGAAGCTGTCAAACACTGAATCATTTTGAGACTTTGATATATCTAAAAAATACAGTGAAGAAGCAGAAGATAATTCTATGCTAATTAAATATTTCTTAAGAAATTTTAAATGTTTTATGTTCTATGTAAACCATTCTCTTGCCTGTCAAGACCTCAGTACAATTGTCTCTCTTACAGTTTTTAGAGGTTTTTTAGCAAAGAGTTTCCTTAAATAAGGAACGTATGAGAAAAATCGTATACAGCTTTTAAATTAATGCACTCTAGGACGTAATGCTTTGTAAAGTAGCTTGGGATAACTTGCTGCAAATAAGATACAGCTATTGCTTTTAAGCCACAGTTTGCTATTGAGGTGTGTTTCAGACAGTCACCAGGATTTTTTCACTGAACTGATTGAGCCTGCCATACAGAAATGCAACATGCTTATGCCAGTGTAACCTTCCACATCCGCTACCTCAAGACAAACATGAGAAATCTCTAAGAATCCTATAAGTTGTTTTTGGACAGTTATCCTTTTCATGTGATACGTATTTGGTTATATAAATCAGCAAAAGAAAATGTATATATATGCCTATGTATTACCTTAGGTTTTCTACGTTAGAAGAGTATAATAAAGTAGATATACGCACAAAGCAAAATAGTTGTTGCCTGGAGCAGCAATCTGACAAGAGCAGCAAAATGATTCCTTAGTCCATCTCCTTGTCTTGCACTGGTTGCAGAAAGGCAGCCTTGGCTGTAAATGGGGCAGCAATCACCATCACCACCGAGGTATTCAACTGTGGCATCACAGCAAATACTTGAGGTCAGCTGCACCCAGCAGGAGCAGTTACCATCACCACTGCCGTGTTGTACAACTGGAATGAAACGACCAATGTTGAGAATGCTCTCTGTATATCTCAATCCTGTTGTTCTTTTTTCCATTTCCCTAAAAAGTATCTTTCATGAATATGATGTCTGTGATGTCTGTCAATACTGTTTTTCCATCTATGGCATGTCAAAACTGAATTTTCTGAAACTTGTAAACTGTAAGACATATATGCATACAAGTTACTTATTATACCAAATAATATTAGTTAGTAAATGATTTAGCTGGTGAAATACTTTTATTTTCTTATTGCTTTTTGAGGCACTTCCCTGTCTAAACACAAGATGGCAGTACTGCTTTTTTAAATAGGGTCTGGTTTACTATTTACATTTGAATTATTGAGGTTTTTCACATGTTTTTAAATGTAACTTCTCTGCATAACGTGTTCACAATTTCTAGCAGTAATGTTCTTTTAACAACTCATTTATTTTCTTGTTCTATTAATGAGAAGTATTTTTAGTGTTTGCTAAAAAATACGAAGGGCAGATTTGTTTTACTTCATCAACTTAGTTCATGCGACTGACCTTCCGCTAATGAGTAGAAAGCTAAAAGTGAGTCTTAGAAAGCAATATTACCAGCCTATATTCCATGTTATCTGTTGCCTAAGTACCTTATTTTTTGCCACATTTTTTCCCCCCAAGTTCTTAAAATCATTAAACACTTCCATTTGAGAAGCCAGAAGCAACTACTGTGGTCTTCAAAGTGATTAAATGATTGCTGATATTCACATGTGGGGAAAAAAACAAACGAACAAAAACCTCACAAAAGTAGCTCAATTTGTATGTGTGCTTGAGCTATTGTTAAGTATGTCAGCCTTTTATAATTTATTTGTGCAAAATAGAACATAAGATTTAAGATGAGGAACGCTCATCTTGTAATTCACAATTCCAGATGAGGGTTCTTGATCTTTCTTCAAGGTAATGCAAGTTAAATCTGACAGCAGAGAGATTCCTTGTCACTATTGCTGTGTCATATCGTAGTTTTCTGTATGCACAGCTGAACACTGATCTGAAGCAGAACTTAATCTTGTTGAAAACAGTCCTTGTCAGAAACTTAATTAAGATAAGTTTTGGCCTCATCATTAAGCCAGGCAGCAGCAATGCAAGCATGAAGATAGGAAGCATGTGTGTAGCTGCAGTGCTCTTTTCAGTTTCAGCATGCATTAGATAGAATATGTTGAAATGCCTAGTGCTGTGGTCTCAGTTCAATTTAATTTGACCAGGACGTACTTTGTAACAGTGACATGTGAAGGAAATGAGAAGATTATTTCTGGAGACTTGCTCTCAAATTTTTATTATGCATGACAGGAATAAAACTGATCAACCATTCAGTTAGCTAGACTTTGCAATATTGATGAGCATAGTTGATGATACAGTGAAGTACTTTCATTATTGAAGGAGTGGAAGTAAATTCAAATCATGCGCTCTTTTTTAGGATTTGTGAAAAACAATGATTTTTGTTTAAATAGATAACTAGAATGAGTGAATTCCACTTTTAAGTGAGAGGAGCAAAAAAAATTCATTCCTGCTTTATGACTGATATACATTACAAGGTACTCCTTAAACTGAGACTGTTCTCAACATCTGTTTTAGGTAGAGAAGTGAGATAGCGAAGAACTAAACAATTAATCAAAATACAGGCACATGGCTAAGAAATAAATTCAAATTCTATTGCTGGTCTATAGTTGAAATACATTATTTTTTTCATTCTCCAGTAGTTATTGGAATAAAGATGAAAGGGGGATGTATGGCAGCAAGACTACTAGTGAGTCTGTTTTAGCAGCATGTTGGATACATGCTTTGTTTCCTCACAGTATTACTAGAATGTGGCTCTTTTTGAGTGTTACAGGAGTTTGAATGCTGCTCATTTTAAAATTCCTTATAACTTCTTCATTCTTCTAAGATTGCAGATTGCATCTCAGATTACTAGCTTATTTTACACATGTACATTAACATTTTAGAGTAATTAAATTTAATCTTTTCTCCATTTTAAGTATCTCAGGTTTGATCAAGAAGTAGGGCAGAAGAGTAGATGCGATGTGAACTTTATGAAAGTTTCAGTGTGCATTCTTGTAGTAGCTGAGAGTCTGTATTATCTCTTTTTACCTGAAGAGATAAATCTTGAATTTGAGCCAAACCAAATTTATCCAATATATCAAGTTATTTCAGATGTCTAAGGGGAAATGAAGTTTGGCAAAAGTAATAAAATGCTATATTTGGGGATTACAGTAGTTTCCATGTTCTACTTTGCATGCCTCACTTGTGAGAGTGATGTTCTGCTTTAGCAGAAATCCTGTTAAGTACTGCAGTTAATGTTATAAACAATGATACATTAAATAATTGGAAAGAGGCAAATTCAGGCCAGCAGAGTTGTGTTTATTCTTTTTAAAAAAAGGATATACTTCACTTTTCAGCAAAGATGTCCAGGAAGCTAAGTTTGCCAACTGAGTTAAAGCCTGATTTAGGTAAGTTTACAGAGTTGAATTTTATATTTACTGAAATTGTTTTACAGAATGTGAATACATATAAGTAAGAATTGTTGGTTGTGTAAACTATTGTGACTGAGTTGCTTTATTTGAACTGTAGAACTTAAATTTAAATTCCACTCTTTCGGGGGCTCCCTGGCACAAAACATCATTGCTGTCATTGTAAGGTAAGCCTGCAAATTTTGTACATGGCTTATCACATTTTTGTGATTTATTTTTTTTTAGGCATCTGTCACTCTTACAGTAGTGCTGTGATAGGAAAAGTGTGAATAAGCAGGTAATTTATTGTAAGGAAAATTGCTTGCCAATTTGAAGCCATTCAATACTTTTCAAATTGCACAATACAGTATTTAGGAATGAGGATATGCTGAGGTCCGAGAAAAAGTTGGACATGTTTTTACAAGTGTTAATAGTATTAAGACCACTTTCTATAAAAGAAAATGATATCCAACTGTTTGCTGGATGGACAGCCAGTCTGAGAATTTCATTTTCTTGAAAAAGTACTCTTTTTACATAATAAGCAATTCAGTTATGAAGCTTGTACTGCTAAAGGTCTTGATATTGCATAACTAAAACAGCATACAAATGAATAGACATATTCTTATTACTTTGTCATCAAAAGTTGACTGCCAGCTTGTTGATCACATCCAGCTCCTCAGCCTTTTTCTCTGAAGATGATCAGGAACAGCTGTAGATCTGCAGCAGTAGATACAGCCTGAGCAGGAAAGCTTCCTTCTGCCTGTCACAGCTATCTCCTGCTCCTGCAGCAGAATCCCTTCCGTGGCCCCTGTAGAATACAGATCAGGCAAAACTGGTAGGTGCAGAAGCATGCATTTGAAAACTACCTCTATCAGCAAGAGAAGAGTTGATGATATTTAGAATATCCTGAAACTTCAGATTTGGACACCCTGATTTACATTACAGCCTGCTTCACTCATAGAAATGTGAAGCTGTAAGGAACCCTCAGAGATCATTTAATCCAATACTGTGGCAAAGATCCAAGTGTCTGACAGTTTAACCTCTCATCTATTCATGGGTCTCCAATAAATAAGTTTCTAGAAAAATACCAGGGAAAGTTTATGGTTTGTAGCCAGTTAAATAAATTATCTATTAGTCAAACCATCTTCCTTATTTTCATACTGATTCAGATTTTTTTTCTTGTCCTTTCCACGAGGATCATACATAACTGTTACTCCATTTCTTTGGTAGACATCTTTATAGCTGTTGAAAGCTATCATATCACTAATCTTCATTTTTGCAGATAGGTTTGAATTGTTTGTTTTTGTTGCGGTTTTTTTTTTGTTGTTGTTGTTGTTTTTGTTTTTATGAAATTAAGCTCCCTCTCCTTTGCAAATTTACATTGACTAAATCTAGGATGCCTTCTGATAATTCTTCTGGACACTGAAATTTTCTTCATCTTTCTAAAGCTCTTGTGCCTAGAACCAGAAGGATTTAACCATGGTCTTGTTGATACCAATGAGCACAGAAATTCTGTTTGTCTTTTTAGTGTCTGTCTGTTCTTCCTCACTACCGCCACTGACAGTTTAGCAATGATTTAGAGTTCATTTTGTCAGACTTTGCAAACTGGGGTACATTTGCATTTATATATCATTAAATTCATTTTACTTATTCTTTTGTTTTTGTTTGAAATTCTTCAATAATAATAAGTAATTAGAAACAGATTTTTAAAGAAAGTATTTTCTGCATGATTTTGCTGTTTTTTTCTAATGGAACTTCTACTTGATCAACTCACTTCTTCAGAATTCATAAAGTATCTTTTAATATCTAATTGTAATGATCTTTGACTGGTTTTGACTATACCCATGTGTGGCTATATACACTTAAATAACTCTTTTTGTTCTAGTAAAAGTTGTTGGTTTTTTTTTGTTTTGTTTTTTTTTTTTACTCTTCAAGTCTGTAAATAACTTCCTGAGATTATGACAGTCCGTTTTTATTTTATTTAGTATCTTTTCTCCTAGTGGAATAGCTTTTGCATAATGTTCTTCAGTAACTGTCAACTTGATTATATTTTTTGCTTTTTTGATTAATTATGTGACCATATCTACTGGCTCAAGGAGACAACTGAAATGCCTTTCTCCCAAGTTCAATATCTTCATCGTTTTCTCTCATTCCTTTCCATGACTTCTTGAACCTTGATCGCTTTCACTCTTTCATGAGCGCTTTCTTTCAACTCATTTTTCTGACTAGACCTTTAATCTACACCCTTCCTCCCTAGGTGGCTAAAACAAAGCGTGCTTCTGCATTTATCCTCCAATTCCTGAAATAGAAGTTGTCTTCATCATACTCTAGTCTGCATTGTACCACTACTTTTCACTGTTGTAACCCAGCTGGTTACTACCATTACCACTAAGTCCTATCCTTTGGTTTATTTGCTCAGAAGATCCTCATCTTTCCTTCTGACGAAGTGGTGTGTAGTGAGACATCACGCCATTGTTCCTTCCTCTTCATTTGAAAATATTCCATTAACAAACCATAGATTCTTCTGTGTCTTCAGGGTAAAGAAATACACAGTAACGCAGTTAAGCCTTTTATTCCGTTATCTTCCGTGAATCAGTTGTCCACTCTCCACAATGCCTCTGTTGTCTGGCCAGTTAATTTTTGTTGACATTTTTTTCAATACATCTGGAATTTGTATGTACACTTTTCAGATGTTCAAGCGGCTGCAACCGAAGAAATATACATGTTAAGCCTATTGCATTAATTGTATTTTTCTTGGGAAAAGGGGAAGGATCTTACATGAACTAAGGCATACGGAAAGTATGTTCACAAATCATAAGTCAAAGGAGTAGAATTAAAGAAACCACGTGTACCCTGAAGTTCTACTAAGCTGCTAGGATTTGGGTTAGCTTTTCTTTATGCAAAAAGTTTACAATTGAGTTGCATTTTTATATTCTGAACGTATCAATATATTCCAGCTATTTTTTTTATCTTATTTTGATTTAGAGACAACGTTAGCATTTTTTTCAAAACATGTATTTTAATGTCAGCAAAATTCTACTGTTTAACTATATTCAGAGTGATTAATCTGTTAAAGTTACAAAAAAAAAAAAAGCAAGTAAATATTCAAACCTTAAAGAAGCATCTTAAGAGGTTGTGGTCATCAGAAGAATTACAAAACACAAATAATCTTTTTCATTATTTTTAACTTGATTTGACTTCTTTTTCCAGACATTGGTTTTAAATATGAAAACTTGATGTCAATATTTGGGTGTTGACCTTCTTAATGATTGTTATTTTACATTTGAACTAAATAAGAATAAGCAGGACAAGAATTTTTCTTGTTGGAGTGAGATAAGTCTCTCCTGAGATATTCATTGTTTATATTTTTAGATGTCTGCATTCAGTTGAAATTTAGTTTGTGTGCTTTTTCAAATGTAAGTTAGATGTTCCTTGTAGAAATTTCTGCAGTCATTTAATGAAATTAGTATATTGGTACTTTAAGTCCTGCTTATGAAATGTCACTCACATCCGTACTCCATCCAAAGATCCGAAACATTAACTTAGTTTTAGAAGTCATGATATGACATTCATCAGACTTGTGCTGATAAGGATTGACTGGTGCTAAAATTTTGAAATTATGTATTGAGACAGCAAAGCATTAATTAAAGAGTGTATAGTTAGATTCAGACATGCTGATGTATTAAGTATTGCCACATGTGTAGACAGCACATGGCTAGAATAAAGCAGCATAATTTATAATTTGGCGGTTTTTGTTAGTATATAAATTCACAATGTAAACAGAAACTTACTTGCTAAGCAAAGAATAAGACATCTTGAAAAGTTTTGGTGCCACATTGTACTGTATTCAAAACAGAAATCTTCAGCTTTGCATACCAGTTCCAAGTGGTGTTTGGTAGCTTTGAATACTTCTCTGATTCTTCAGAGTGTATGTTAATAGTCCAAGATCTCCTCTGGACAGTTTACTGAAGTGGGACAGTACTGAGAGTCATTACAGATTATCAGGCTGTCTGGATGTCACTGTAGTTTTTAAAATAGTTGTATCTTCATAAAATCATTAAACTGTGCTTTGTGGAAGCCAGTGTTTTTTTAATTTGCTCAATTAGGTAATTAGCAGACAGGTGTGTAATTCAGGTTTTTTTTAAAGAACTCGTAATGATTGATAACTGCTATTTCTACTTTGAGATAAAAAAAAGTCACATATTTTTCTAGAGAGTATAGTGACAGGAAAAACAGAGTTTAAAATTAAAAAAAAAAAATTATGATGTATCTCAAAAAAAAAAAAAAAAAAGATTTAAATTAGATAGAAACTTCACAGTGAGGGTGGTGAGGCACTGGAACAGGTTGCCAATAGTGTGGATGTCCCACCCCTGGAGGCATTCAAGGCCAAGTTGCATGGGCCCTGGGCAGTTTGATCTAGTTGGTTGCAGCCCTGCCCACAGCAGAGGGTTGGAACTAGGTGATCTTTAAGGTCCCTTGTAACATAGTCCATTCTGTGATAAGCCATTCATGAAATTACCTGATTGCTATCTCTGCAAAGCTGGGATGCTTTGTTCAGGATAAAATGCTGTAAACTGAATCAGAAGGAGATATGATTAAGGAAAAATAAAATAGTTATAAAAATCAATAGAGTGATACGTAATATATGTATTTTATGCTAAACAACAAACCTTAATTTTCTTAATTTTTGTATTTAGTTCTATTAATTAATACTGATTTATTTTCAGATGTTAAAGACAACTCTTTCAGCCGATCCAGGAGTTCTAGTGTAACTAGCATTGACAAAGAGTCACGTGAAGCAATTTCAGCTCTTCATTTTGGTGAAACTTTCACAAGAAAGGCTGATACATCACCTTCTCCATGCCTGTGGGTCGGTACCACCCTGGGTACAGTGCTTGTCATTGTACTGAACCTACCCCCAGGAGGAGAGCAAAGACTTCTTCAGCCTGTTATTGTTTCTCCTAGTGGTGAGTACAAAGCAGATGGGCGCTCAAGTCTGCTAAGTATTGTTGTTCTTCGTGCTTTTTTTAATAAACTTTTTCTCAATTATGGATTAATTGGAAATTAATATGTACTTGCTAATAAGTTTAAAAATCTAGGTTGCTTTCTGTATGACCAGAATTTTAAAGTTGCGAAGTTGATAATATGATCTCATAAAGTATAAAAATGTATAACTGTACATGTTAAGAAAAGCAGACTTTCTAGCATTCATGTAGTCGATGACTATTATTAAGCAGTGGAGATGTGTATTATAAGTATTTTCTAATTGCAACATAAGAAGACTCTAGTGAATAATGAAAAAAATAAAAATTAAGGGCTATATATTTTAATATTTCAGCTATTAGTGATGAAATATACCTTTGAATTACTGAGATACCTAGTTTTGTTTTATTGGTACATAGCAACTGATTTTGTTGTAATGATATATTAACTTTTTTTTTTTGAGTGATACCTAAACAAAGATAAAAACTGAATAATACACTGATAGGAATAAATTTGGCTTTCTTACTACCACAGTTTCATTGCAGAGATTGATGCTCTCCTCTACAACGAACCTACAGGTGGCATCTGAACATGAAAAATTGCACCCCTATTTGATTGAAGTAGTGATATGAATAATATGATCACTAGACTATGTTTGCATTAACAGTATTCAGATTTGGTAATGTTTTATGTTAAAGGCAAGGGAACAGATTAGACAGTATGTTGAATCATCAGAGCTGCAGTTCAGCCATGAACCTTACAAAATGCTGCAATATGTATGATTTATTGCACATTTAATAAATTTTCCTGTTTCTGCTTGTGTGTGACTAAATGAGAGAAAGAAGAAATGTATTGGCCTACAACTGGACACACAAAACAGTTGAGAAGAAAAATATTTTCTTTCATTTTATGCTAGAAAAAAGTAGATTCAAATGTAAAAAAAAAAAAAAAGAAAAAGTTGCCAGTTTCTGAACCCATTTTGAAAGAAAATCTCTCTCTAATTGTATTTATGGTATATAATGACTGCACAGGGCACTCCTCCAGAGAGAATGAAATGAGTCATGCTTGCCAATGAAATTTAGTATAAATGTGCATTCCACCTTGGTTCTCCTAATAAATGTATACATTTACATTGATGTTAATGGAGTGTATGCTTATGTATTTAAACTTTGAAAACTGTTTTAATAATTTATTGAATGCACTTGTACGCACTTGTACGTACATGCTTCAAGTCCAGAGATTTTAAGGCTGTTTTGTTAGAGGCAAGTCTATACTCTAGTTTGGTTTTCATTCTTCTAGCTTCTTTAAGGAGTATTTTTTTCAGTTTGAATGACAATTTAAGACTGTTTTAGAAATGTGCTCTATTTATATTTCCTAGGAACCATCCTGAGGCTAAAAGGGGCAATATTGAGAATGGCTTTTCTGGATACCACCGGATCTTTAGTCCCACCTGCACATGAACCCTGGAGAGAACACAATGTTTCTGAAGATAAAGATGAAAAAGATAAATCGAAAAAGCGACGACCGGTCTCAGTGTCCCCCTCATCCTCTCAGGAAATCAGTGAAAACCAATATGCAGTGATATGTTCTGAAAAGCAAGCAAAAGTTATCTCACTGCCATCCCAGAACTGTATTTATAAGCATAACATAACAGAGACTTCTTTCGTTCTTCGTGGAGATATAGTATCATTGAGTAACAGTATTTGCCTTGCATGTTTCTGTGCCAATGGACATATTATGGCTTTTAGGTAAGGCATAATTGACAGCAATATATATGAATATATACATAGATAAGATATGAGTCTCCTGCTAGATGAAATTTTTTTTTCTAGAAGAATATGAATAAAATGGGCATTCAGCTCAGTGTTGATGAACCTCTAACATCTGGAGCTGAATATTTTGATTACGTATTAATTCTGCCTTTAACACATGAACAAATTTATCATTTTAACTCGTTAACATAATTCAAACATTATATAGGTTTTTGAACTGTTGAAAATTGTCTCAACAATGACTTTACTCCTTGTTGGAAAACCCTGTCCTGAATCAGACCTTCAGCTGACCACAGCTCTGCATATTTTTGTGCAGCTGCTACAGTCCTATCTGTTTCTCAGTCATGTCTTGAGCTTTCTGTTTTGTTCTGTAGCTTGCTCATGTCTCAGAGGTGAGATTAATTGATAGCAATTCTAGTACAAAAAAGTCATAAACATTAAGAGGTTTCATTTATTAAAATGTGTGTAGAAGTAATTTTGAAGGTACTAATGTCATCTATTTAATTTTTACCTGTTTTTTTTTCTTAAGTGTTTACAAATGCTCTTTTCATTCTGAGTAGTAATTGAGAGGGGAAAAAAAAACTATGGCAAAGCAGGTTCCCTCTTACTAGTTTAATCCTAGGAATATTTCTATTTTAGATGCATGCTGGACAAATGTGTTATCACTGGTAGCGTTCTTACAGAAGAATGTTGCTTTCTATTTCTTACCTGTAGAATTTGCCACTAAAGTCATGTTATTTATTATTCTTCCTTTTCTTTGTGAGTCTCCTGTTATTGGACAATACCCAGTAAAATGCCAGCCTAACATTTAGAAGTTTCAATATCACCATGAAGTAGAGCTGAAGACAAAAAACTTATTTTAGCTTGTATGGTATTTTTTCTATATCATAAGTTTCAGCTTCAGTTTTCCCCTTTACTGCTTTTTACTCTTTAGAAATAATAATCTTAGACAGATTGTATCTGCAGCAGAAGCTGCTTGATATATTGCTGATAAACGTGCAGCTGACATGTGAATTCTATTTTTACAGAAATTTCCCAGATAGTATTTTTGAGGTATGGGTTCATTTAAGGTTCTGTTTATCAAGACATAAGGCATTCAGTTACTTCTTAGTTTCATTTAGTGTTTCTTTGAGGAGAGAAATGTTTAGCAGCTTGAGCGTTATTACAGCATGAATGCATAGCATCTGTTCTTCAGTAGCCTAATGCAGTAAGTTCTTCATTTATGTATGTAGAAAACAGAACAAACAAGGTAAGCAAAACAATGCTTTAAGATGATTTCACCTTAAATATACAATCAGATGAAAAAGAGCAGGCAGAAATTCACAAGAATGCTGTTTGAGGTTACTGAATTTTCCTTTGTCTTTGCGTATTTCCCTGGGTTCTTGAGGCAGCTCTTTTGGGCTTTCAGTTTTAATCAAGAAGAAAATCTTCACCTGAGAGAAGAGGCAATTGTATATGAAGGGGAAAAAAGTAGAAATTTATTAAAATATTTCATTAGTAATTACTGAATAGTGCTTTAACTGTAGCTGAGATTTACGTACTCAGAATATCAGTGAAATGATGCTTTTGAATGCATTTGTGATGCAGATGTCTGTTTCTCTTTTGAAGTTCTTCCTTGGAGTATTGCATATTTATGTTTGCAGGTTTTCTAGCTGTATTAAATGATAACCTGTTTATACAGTATTTGTATGACCATGAGGAGAAAAATAATGCGATGTCCTGTTACTTTTTTTTTTTTAATTCTTTCTCTTAAGTTTGCCAAGCTTAAGGCCATTGTTGGATGTGTATTACCTGCCACTCACTAATATGCGAATAGCCAGAACATTCTGCTTCACCAATAATGGGCAAGCACTCTATCTTGTATCACCAACTGAAATACAGAGGCTCACCTACAGTCAAGAAACATGTGAAAATCTTCAGGTAATGAATAAAAAAACAAATTTGCTGTCTTTGAACAATTTGCTGTCCTCCAAGTAGTTCAGTTTTAAGTTTACAGTGCTTATAATAATTAAATTTGTCTCTTAACGGTTTGATTTTGCTCACTGCCAAGTCTTACTCAGAGTGAATCATTTTTCCCACTCTTATGTTGTACTGTTATCCATCTTCTTGTGTTTGGAATGTGTCTTAATTTCCTTTTTAGTCTTTGTTAGTCCTTTAGTATCTTTGTTTAATATGTGCAGCTAATAGAACTCTTGTTCAAATAATTCTGATGGAGATGCATGCAGGCATAATTTGGGATACTAAGATACAAGGAAGCTATTCTGTTGCCAGGATATTAACAATTTGAACAGATTCTCAACAATGCTTCAACCTGCAAGTTGTATAGAAGGTGGATATAGCAGAATTAGTCTGCAAGCTCTGCTTTGATGCTACCGTGCATGTGATTATTGGTGGCTGCAGTTTCAACTGAACGAAATCAAGAGTGTTTCCCAAGTTGAGGGGAGAATACAGCTTTGCTTGAGCACATTTTTTTGAAAATATTCCTGAGCTATAAGCTTGCAACTATCAGGACAGATGGTTTGGACAGATTTCCTAATAGTTTTTTATTGTTACTTCCTAAATAGTGTCAGCTATCTACTGCAAAGGCAGATGAACGTTAAAGCATATTCAAATTCAAATCCACAAAAAAAACGTCCAAAGTGACAGAGTATTCCATTAATTTGTATATGAAATGATATATGCCTTCTTGTGTCTCTTCACTGCCAAGGAAATGTTAGGTGAGCTCTTCACTCCTGTTGAAACACCAGAAGCACCAAACAGGGGGTTCTTCAAAGGCCTCTTTGGAGGTGGGGCACAGTCACTTGACAGAGAAGAACTCTGTAAGTCTTTTGAATTCTTTATTTCCACCCAGATATTGCCAGTGTTAATAGGACATTCAGTTTTCAAAGAGGAAAACTGAAAAGTGGAATGAAGAGAAATAATACTTTTTTTTTTTATGCTTTTTTATAGCTTTATATGTTGTACAGCTTACCAACAATAGCAGAGAATTAGTTACTGTTTTCTCACAGACTGCCTTACCTCATTTATTCAGGATTGGATGATAAAGCAATAAATGGGACAACCAGTCTTATTTATCTTAAGTGTATAGCACTGTCTGTAATTCTCTTAATGTTGCTAAACCGAAAGAGGCTGGTTCTAGAGAGCAACATTTTGGACAGTAAGAAAATTAACTCTATTATACTTCAGTTAATTTCCTAGATTCTTTTTCATTGTTTGACTTGTATCTTAGGAATAAAAGAGAGGGCAGAACTGTATGACATTTCATTCAGTTGTCCATTCATAGGATGATACATTTCACATGTGGCCAAAATTTTATTGCTTTATCATTCTCTCATTGCTTTTTCAATACAGATTTAATAAATCTTTTGTTGGTTGTATGCACTATTTGAATACATTCAAGGGGAAGTAAATGAACTTTTACTTAGTCATATATTTGCCAGATTAAACATTATATAATGTAACTTCTGTTGGTTTACAGAACTGTTCCATTCTCAGCATGAAATATTGTTATAAAACAAAAAAAGATTCCTGGCAATCCTTTTTTTTTGTTGTTGTTGTTGTTGTTGTTGGATCAAAATAACCAATAAAAGTTAATCTTTATTTCTAATGCCTTTATATTTTGAATATGCCTGTATATATCAAATAGTTAGAGGCATTTTCCAATTTAAATATTACATTTGTAATTGTATACATGTAATACTTTGAAAGGTTGATCAAGTTATTTGATTTGAGAAACCTGCATATAGAAGTTGCACATCTATTTAGTGTAACTGGGGCAGGAAAAAACTGCCCATTCATGTCAAAAAAAAAAAAAACCACACTTCAGAGGTTATCTTTTTCCATCACTGTGAGTTTTCAGACTCTTCTGACCTATTTTTAAGGAGATCTCAAATGGGTTTTATAACCATCTTAGGCTTTGTGGTTTACAATTGAAAAATGTGTTTAGGTTCGAATTGTCAGAAGGAAAATACTGAACAGGTAGGAAAGCTGGATGAATTGTGACCTGAAAATGAGTTCACTGACAACTGGGACATCTGAAAATGTCTTTAAAGTGTTAGTACTTAACATGAGGATCATGACAGAATCTGCCTGTAATAAGTGAAATAACTTCAGATATGCTTCTCAAGAACAGAAATGTTTATAGTGTTAGTTGAAAAGAATTTTTTTTCTTTTTAGAAGCATGAAATGGGAAACCTGAAATTCTGCAGTAAGATTTGTTAAACATTCATTGTTAGAGGTGGAAAAAAAAGAAGTTTACTGTAATTCCATTGTTTGAAAAACAAAGCTACAGAATAAATCATCTTCTTATTTTACTTTAGCATCCAAAAAGGCCATTTGGGGCCTCCTCAAATTTCTGTGGAGTATACATTTCAGCTTGAGAGAGATTGATACCACCATTAAATGTCTAGACTGAAGAAGGTGGCTGATCTCCCATTAAGAGCAAAGGAGATGTAGTCAGTACAGTCACTAGAGTGATAGCTATTCATTTTACTAATTATGTGTTTTTTTTTCCTTATGTATGTTCTTTCTTTTTAATAACATGGTCTGTTACAGTAATGGGAGCCACACATAATATGTGATTGTTCATGATTGTTCCATGTCTGAATCTAAAACTGAACTTCCACCAAAGGAAACTTATGCTGATAGAATCATACTCTGACTATATCAGCAAAGCCCTTAGAGAATAGACCACAGCTTGTATAAGCAAAGTTCTCCTGTTTTGCTGAATTCACAACACCCTCCCTGTGAAGCAAACAATTGTTTAAAAACTGTTTTGCCGAAATAATTCTGTTAATTACATTGATGCCACCACTATTGTGAGCATTTTAATTTCACATTTGAGTTTTGACAAGGTTAAAATTGTATAACATGCCTGGAAGCTCTGAAATATGCTTTAAAATCTCAATTTGATTAAATAGTAACAGAGTAGTGAATATTGCTCATATACATGCTTATGATGAAGTACATGCAAAAAAACCAGCTCTTTTATAAATTAGTTACGTTAATGTTTATGTAATAATGATAAGAAACCTTACTTCTCTCCTTTTTCTGCCCTAAAAATGCCTCCAGTTGGAGAATCAGCATCTGGGAAGGCATCAAGAAGTCTTGCCCAGCATATTCCAGGCCCTGGAGGTATTGAAGGTGTCAAAGGAGCTGCATCTGGTGTAGTTGGGGAATTAGCACGAGCCCGGTTGGCACTGGATGAAAGAGGACAGAAACTAGGAGAACTGGAAGAAAAAACCGCAGCTATGCTTTACAGTGCTGATTCTTTCTCTAAACATGCTCATGAGGTAATTTCATTGCATGTTAAACTGAGAGCATTACACTGATTGACTATTATAAGCTTTACAAGTAACTGACTTCTGCTTTAAGGGCATTTTAAAGAAGTCTAAAAGAAATACATTTTCATTTTTTATTTACCAGTTGTTTCTCCTAATAAATATTAAGGTAAGCAGCTTTGCCTTTTGGCATAGCGGTCTGGAGTAGGCCATCTATCTGAGTAGTATGTAGACTTCCAAAAGGGCTGCTTGTTTCCCATTACTGAAATAATTTGTCACTGAATTAGATAATCACAGAATCACAGAAACACCAAGGTTGGAAAAGACCTACAAGATCATCCAGTCCAACTGTCCACGTGTCACCAATAGTGCTCACTAAACCATATCCCTCAACACAAAATCCAAACATTCCTTGAACAGCTCCAGGGTCGGTGACTCCACCACCTCCTGGGCAGTCCATTCCAGTGCTTGACCACTCTTTCAGAAAAGTAGTATTTCCTAACATCCAGCCTGAGTCTCCCCTGGTGCAGCTTGAAGCCATTCCCTCTAGTCCTATCACCAGTTACATGAGAGAAGAGGCCGACCCACAGCTCACTACAACCTCCCTTCAGGTGGCTATAGAGAGCAGTAAGGTCTCCCCTGAGCTCCTCTTCTCCAGACTGAACAGTCCTAGCTCCTTCAGTCGCTCCTCATAAGGCCTGTGCTCCAGGCCTTAAGTAATTAGTAATGCTCTGTGTGGGATTCCTGTGGTACCTAAGAAAGATCCAGAGAAGATCAGCAGTAATGTCAATGTTAGAAAATTTATTGTGCCAAACACTCACTGTTCAGTAATGAGGCTTCATAAATGTATAGTTTGTTTGTATCATTGTACTTTTTGGTGCATAACAGAGACATTGATTAGAAACTGTTGTTTTGTTTTTTTTTTTTAGATGATGTTGAAGTACAAAGACAAGAAGTGGTACCAATTCTGATGATGCTCATTGATTACATCGTTTAATTTTGTCCTGATGAAAAAAATCTTGGTTTTCATTAATTTTGACAGGAACATTGAAATTTAAAGGAGTATTCAACATTGGATAATGTTGTTTCCTAGCACAAATCACACACTGTTTTACCTCAGTCGTGGCTTTAACTGAGGAGCTTTATATATATGAAAGAAACACACAAAGATAGAAAAGCTGAGTGTTTCTTCGCTGTTGGATAGCTGAGAGTTGGAATACAGAGCAGGTAATTGGAATATGTGGAAAAAACGTAAAGGAAAAATGTGGTGTGATGGGCAGGGGCAATTCAGGGTCAATCCTGTGTTAATATCTCATGCCAAAAGTTTTTGTGCTGTTGTACTTGCTGCCAGTGTTATACCCTCCCTGTGAGGAGAGGCAATAAATCAGGGGTCCAAGAGCTGGAATAAAGTTGTTTGTCTTGCTGCTGGACAGTAGCTGACTTAGGCTTACCCTCTAGGACTCACTATATTTACCATTATTGTTGAAGAAGAGTGGAAGCTTGCTGTCATTTCTTTCATCAGAAAAGCTGGAAGCTTGGAAGATTTCATGTTGAAAATTGTATACATAGTTGACCTGTGCATAGTCTTTTCTTGGACCCCGATCTGGTATTCTTGTATTCACATCATATTCTGTGAAGTGCAAAACAAGAGAATACACAGTTTTTGCATTAAAAGAAGTCAAGTGAATATGACTGGAATGTGTCATGCTGGGAATTTTCATTTGTGTTATGGATGTGCAATGTGAAATGTGGTAACATATTCATTGTGGTAAGAATACTTTAGTTTAGTTTCATATTACTTTTTGCCAAAAATAGTTATTTGTTCAGTTCATGTAATGTTTAGAATTGGCTGTGGGTTCTATTCATGCTGTGAATTTTTATAGAACTTTAACAGAATGTATCTTTACAGCCATTAATTAAAATAGCTGGGATAGTTTTGCTTAAAACTTAAGTTCAGGATGCCCCTTTAATCCTCTATTAAATCAGATAATCTCGTACTCAGGTTTTCAATCATTTTTACACACCTTGGAGGTGCTGATGCATGAATAATGGCAAGCATCTACTATTTAATAATTGTCAGGATATTGTTCAGCTAATTTCTAAATCCTGCTTGTAGAACTATTTTACAAGTACCTATCTCAGCCCTACCGCATGCTAAAGGCAGCTTGCCTGAAGTTTGAATTTAGTCTCCAAAGCGGTGTTTTCAGTTATGTGGGAAATAATGTGTCCACTAAAACTTCAGAAATTGGTGAAATAATCATCGAGTTGGGTGAGGTAAATAATTTAGCTGAGTGAACATGTTAGTGGCTGCTGCACTGAAGCTGCAACAGTGGGGTTGACCAGAGGTCTTTTAAAATAAATGTTTGCATTTCAAAAATGAATTTGGCCTTCGTTTTCCTCAGAAAGGCAGGAGTAGTTACTGACTGTTTTTATTTTACAAAAGGGAATGCTTAGAAGCTGGTAGGTCATTCTGTAGGCCATTTCTTGCAATATGGTCTGAAATCATTTGAGCCTGCTTGTCCAAGTACCACGTTCTATGTGTGTTTTTTTTCACATGCATTCCAAATGTTGCTCAAGCCGAACGCGGGCTATAATTTGTATTTTAAAGTTATTTTTCAAGTATGTAGATATGTGATCCTTACAATACACATTAAAAAGATGCCAAATAGTAAAGTTAATAATGGTTCTTAATTCATTTTTAAAATTTGTCACTCATCCCAGCAAGTGCACTTTGGGTTTTGTAGCACAAATTGATAGATGTTATGATTTTCTCTATCATTGAATAGCTTGAGTTGGAAGGGACCTTAAAGATCATCTGATCACCACTCCTGCTGTGGGCAGGGTTGCCACACGATAGATGAGGATCTGTTATGGCATTCAGTAAAAATAAGTGATTTTTTTTGTCAGTATAAGGGCATACAGTACGAACATGTGAGCTGTTCAAGGACCTTAACATATTTGAACATCACCATTTGAACATGCAGCATTATGATTTCTTGATGTTTCTCTATCATAGTGAGGCAGTGTTAGCTCTGGTTACTTAACTCTGCTTTCTACGTGTATTTTTTGCCTCTATCTATTTTATATCCAACTAAAGCATATTTAAAACAGTACAATTTTGTTTAAAGGTAAATTATGGTCATACAATTTACAAAAACAGAACCCTACCCTACCTGATATTTTGCATCCTTCCTTTTCTCACATTCATAAATTGGAATGACCGATTATTATTGAACTTGGTGAACATAAAACTGTATTTCAGAACATCCTGAAAAATTAGTCTGGTTAATCTCTGGGGGGAATGGGATATGGTATAAATACACAGAAAATTGTCTTATAATTTCAAAGGAAGATGACCTTGGCTTGGAAGAAAAGCATACTGAACTTTCCCATTGAGATATATTTGTTGACCACCAGCAAGCAAAAAATGAGGCAGTGAGAGACCATGTGCCAGGGGAGAGTGGGGAGAGACCTCTACTCTCCCCTTGTTTGGTATTACAGAATCTATTGTAGTTGAATCTTTTGTTGCACATGTTTCTAGGAATGAAAGCTAAGGAAAGGATAGATCATGAGATGAATACAAAAATGGTTCTTGGTCAATAACAGGGGCTACGTACAATCTCAGAGTAAAATGTTTCTTTTTCCTTCTCTGTGGAAGAGAAGTTGATCATAGACGTATCTTATTCTGCTCTTGGTGGTGCACTTTTTGTACAGCAAAGTACATTAAAATCCTTTTGGGGGAAGCACCCCTGATTTTTTTCGCTAGCATTTTAGTTGTGTGAAACTTTTCTAGAGTGTCTGGAAAATTACAAGATGCAATTGAGCTATTACTTTTTTATTTTTTTTGATGGAAGTATAAGAAACTGCTGCTACCTATCTGTTTATATGTAGTGTGTCTCATTAGGAACTGTAAACTGAAGAAGCTCTTCTTCACCTTAGTCCTGCCAAATTGTAACTTCTGAATGTTGATATGTGTAAATATGCGTGTATTCCAAATAAGTCTGAAAGTGTTACACCACAGGCATCTCCAGTGATTTGTTCTTCGGCAAACAGTTACAAAATGTAGTAATATATAGTTGTGCTCTTTGTCTGTCTATATACAGAGATTTTTGCCTGAGGTGGTATTTACCTGACAAGTGATGTTAGAAAGCTACATCCAAAGGAGGATTTTGGAAGCAAGCTCATCTCCTTTTTCCTTTTCTTTTTCCTTTACTCTTTTCCTTTTTTTTTTTTTCTTTTAATTTCCTTTTTGCTTTATTAATAGCACTGATCTTACCTGAACATTTAAACTTGAATTTTTCCTGCACTTTAATTCAGTCATGGTATTCTATTCCTTAATTTTGTTTTTACATTTGTGCAGTTTTCAGGTTCATTATTTGTATATAAGTGCACACATTCAGTGAAGAGTTTAGAGCAGATTACTTTTGGGCACATTTGCTAATTATGTGACTATAATTTAGAATGTGTGTTTTCTTAGCAAAATATGTATATACGAGTATATACAACATAGAATCTAATGAAAAGCACTTATCCTGTGTCAGCATTGAGTTTATAAATTACTGCAACACTTTCAGATTTGTTACTAGATAATACAATAAAAATCTGTTATATTTATACATACTGCTTAAGAATATACTTTTAGTTTTAAATAATTTTTATATGTACACTTCTACCTTTAATTTTAAAAAGACTTATGTTCAATTTTTAAGTCAAAGTACTTAAAGTGTGTATATTATCCATAGAAGAAGTTGTTTTAAGCTTATGAATACATTCATATCTCATATCGAGATGATACAATTACTAAGCAATGAAAACAAATAGCCCATTTTGCTTTGCAGAAAATAATCATTTTTATTTCCCATTTCGAACATTCTTTAAAATTTCCCTAAGTACAAAGGGGGAAGATAGTGCATTCAAAAAAGCAATGGAGCATCATTTTTTTCTCATCAGCTACAGTCTGTGGCTGTCCAGCTTTTCCATGACTTTTTTCTTTTTTAATTTTAAATGATTTCATGTAAGAATTTTCAGCTATATCCTTTGGACTCTTAAAGTTTCCAAAAATCTACGTGAGGTTTGTCCAATGCAGATTTCATTTGACTAATGTACGAGTCTTCTTTTATACATCAGCTCTTTACATGTAAATCATTTTTTTCGTATTCCAAATATGTGTCGAAAAACCTATAGCCTGTGACTGAAGTGCCCCTTTCCCCTTTCTCATCATAGTTCCACATACTCCAAAGAGACACTGATGGTGGCTTAAGTCCACCATGGGGGTGTATGGTGGGAAGGATACACAAGGACTTGCCAACCTCTGCAAGTTTACAGGGTAATTTGTCGATGGGGTTTTCTTCATTCTAGCTAATTTCTTGCATAATGTATTGAAGTCTTTCAGGGCGGATGTTGAATGGCTATGCTGCTACCATGAAGTTTTTGCATACTTTGTAGACAAAAGGAGTGATATTTGGAGGGGAGGGAGAAAAACAATATGTATGGGGTAGGTGAATCAAGTGCACTAGTCTTACTTGAGTTTTCATTGAAAAGCTAATTTAAGCTAAGCCAGTTTCTCTTTCTTATGCGTGTTATGAAGATGTGCTATCTATAATCTATTTTATTGCTGTTCCAAGCCAATGGGTGTAATGTGCTTCTGTGTTCTTCTACACTCTCTAAGATTTAGGCTGAAAGATGTTGGTGTTAGTGAAGAAGAAATGAGGCGGAAACATACAGCAGTCAAAAGAAAGGTCAATCAGCAATCCTTTTGGTTTTTCATGTAACACGCCTAGAAATGTTTAAGTCATACAGACATAGGTTTTTTTGACACTTGCTTTTGTTTTCATTAGTACCTACGTTACATATTACCAGGCAAAAAATAACAAGAAGTTAAACTGTTTCAGTTGAAAATATGTAAGGAGTTGTATGTGGATTACCACTACCATTCAGTTAATAGGTGATGCAAAGGGCGTGGGGTGGGAACATGTTTTAAATATTCCCTTTTTAAAAAAAAAAAAAAAAAAAGAACTGTAAATAAGCAGTACTACGTTATTTTAGACCTGAGCTCTGCTATCTGTAGTGGTTAGAACTAGGAAAACATGCTGCTTTCTAGTTATGCTACTGCTTCATTGTACCAGCATCGAGGGGGGGGGGAAGATCAGTAAATTTTTCTAACATTGCCCACCTGTGGGTAAGCATGCTTGAAGTGTAGCAGTTCTCGTTTATGTATATCTTAATGTGTACATGTATGTTTTTTTCTTTGTTCATTGCAACTTCTTTTTGTTTGAATCTTGCTGAGCCCCACTAGCTCTTCTGAGGGTGATTACTGGAATATGCATTTTTAGGTAGGGTTGCAAATCCATCTGTCTACAAATATAGTTTCATATGAACTGCAAACTCTATTGTTACAAACGCAACTATGTTAGATTGCATAGAGTTATTTTACTTACATGTACTTGAACTGAACTATGTCATCATAACAAAGTTAAAAAAAAAAAATTAAGTATGGAATATTTTTGTAAATAAAAATACCTGTGCAGCTGGTATTTTAAATTTAAAATGTATTATACGTTAATGTTTCAGAAAAAGATGTTCATATATGTGTATATGAATGTGTCATTATGCTGAAGGGCTCTGATTGGGCAAAAATAAACTATTCAAATCTCTCCTGAAATGAGTCTAACTTAATCTTTTTCTTTTTCCCTTTCGCTGTCTGGAGCATGCAATAACTCTGGACTTGCCAAAAGTCTTAATTTTGCTTACAATTTTGATATCCCTTATAAGTGGGAACATCTTGCAAGGACAGCTTGCAATCCATTAAGTTTTGTCTGCTGTTTTGGGGAGGAACTTTGTAATCGTGCCCTGAATTATGCTGAATCTGAAGGGTGACTGAGACAGTAATTCTGAGATGTGTTCTGAGGTGATTGCTGCACCTCGGTGAAATTCTTATAATCTCGTGACGTCTCTTCAGGTAGTAAAACATTTCAGTGCTGGTGGGTTTTGTGTGAATTAATGTAGTGAGGACACAAAATTTCATCTTTATGAAAAGTTTACTGGTCCCAGACCTTTACCTCCTTTTTTTTCTTCCCTTCTAGTGTCTGAACCCTGAACAGTGTAGGACATGGAGTTGTAAATAGGATTTAAATAGATGTATATCTGTTTTAGCAGCAGTCCAATTACACAGAAGTAATTGTAGTGTAATCTTTTGCCTTCACCAGCACCATGGCAAAAATAACTTCCTCCTGAAACTGTGTGACTTCACATGGTATCAATGGAGTGACACCAGAAGGGAGGGCACTGGCCAGCTAAGGCTGCAAATTAAAATGCACTTTGATGTAAAGAAGGCCAGAATTTGATGAATGCCACATAAAACTTGGTCCTTCTCACCTGTGTTATCACAGTTCTGCTAACAGCTTACTTTAAATGAAATGTGTCTAGGCCTTGCTGACACGTGAGGATATGCCCATTAGTATTGAGCTGTGCCACTCTGGATGCATTGCAGATGCAGATTCTTTATTAAGAATGGTCCCTGGATAGCTCTGCATGGGACTTGAATGGGAGGAAGCTGGGAATGCCTATATCAATGTGGCAGTGGGCAACTGAGGGTCCAGCGTTGAGGGGCAAGTTCAGAAGTAGCTAGCAATGCACCACAGCAGAATTCCAGTTTGCTGGCTGCTTTTCACTGTAGGCAGTTAATGTTCCCTTAGCATTGGCTTGCTGAAGGCTTGCATACATAACTCATTGTAGCAGCAGAGTTCTTTGCGTTTCTCCATAGAAGACTGGACTGAGTCTCCCTACCTCCTTGCTAGGAGGTGGGGGAGCTGCATGGTCTGGCTGGCTGAGACCTTCAGCCTTAAACACTCACTTGCAGCTGTAAACTGCTCAAAGGGGGGCGATGGAGGGCTATAGCAAATCCACTGCCGGCAGGTAAATGGGAAGAAATGCATTCTGCCTTTGAGCAGGTGAGAGCATTCCTACATCTTCCTGCTCTCATCAGTGTGAGCGGAGTTCCTGGTTTGGTGAAGGGTGGTTTGCAACCGAAGAGTCAGACTGCATATTGCTTTGATAAGGTTACCAATGCTTCTGCCTAATTAAGTAGATCTAATGAGGAATTTTATACAGCTGTGATTTGTGGTGCAAGAGACTCTTGGGAATGTGGAATGCAGTCTTATCGATGGGTGTGAACAGAAAGCAATTTCAAGCTGCTACTTCCTGGTTCTCTGGGGTACCTGCAAATCTACCATAAAAGGTACTGAGGTGATGTTGTCTGAATGTCAGCAGGTCATCTACCAGCTACAGTACTTCTTGGTTTTCTGAGACCAAGGAGTGCATAGTCCATCGAGCTAAACTGCATGTGAAGCTTTTCTTCATTTGTATTTACCATCTTTAGACATGCACGTGCATACCATCTGTGATACAGATCAAGCGAAATATGTGTAGGCTTCCAAAAAATAAGCGCTCAGCCATGTACCATGTTGTGGAAAGCCAATTTCAAGCCTGATGACCCTGCTCCTTGTGACTTGACGTAGGGGAACAGCAAAGCTCTGTCACAAATAATGGTTGTCAGCCATAATTCTATGTGTAGCTGATGGCAAGAAATGACCCCAAATTTCTCTGATACCTGTTGGAAGGAATTTCTTTAACTTCATGTTATGAACTATAAGGTTGGGTCACATCATAAGCTGTATATATTGGTATATTTCTATGATTCCTGGTCATGGTCTGCTCCCTTCTAGTTGCTACAGGTGGTTTAAAAAAGTGGGGAAAAAGCGTTCTGAGCCTGGCCACGTTGGCTTCAGCATGGCAAAAGAACAACTGCTGTGGCTCAGACAAGGAAGAACAAGGGGATGAGTTTTGGCTGAGCTACTTGGCAGAGCACTTGTTGATTTCTTGTAGCTTTGGGGCAAAATAAATCTTGTAGGAATGCACTTAAAAGGAAACAAAGTGTGGCTGTTCCGATATTTACAGGGAGCTGCTTCTTAACATAAACAACAGCATGGAAAAAGAGAAGCAGCACTGATTGGGGAAAAAAAAATCCAACCAGAATTGACAGCGTTTGGCATAGCAATCCAACAGCATGAGATCTGGCATGCTGCTATAGCTCTGCTGGGGCACAGGGTGCTGCACAGGCAATAAATAAGGAGACAAGCAGCTCATGCTTGCTGCTGAGAAGAGCAAAACAAAAGAAGGAAGGACAGCACAGGGGGAGGATGCCAGCACAATGCAGCAGACTTCCAAAAAGGTCCTCAAGAACTGTGTTCCACAAGGAGACGAAGCAAAGAGTCTGGCATTGCTGCCTCCTCTATCACATCCAGACCAACACTTCTGCCTTCCTCCAAAGGATACAGGTGGGCCTTTGTACAGGGCTGGTGCCAAGAGGAAAGAGAAGAGGGGAGAGGAGGTCGGGAGGCCTGAGGCTGGGCCATGGGGAGGGCTGACAAGTCACGGCCTGGGCTGGCTTTTTAAGATCCTGAGGTGCAGGGGAAGGAAGGGGAGTGGGAAACCAGACTGGGGAGCACCTACATTGTGACAGGCAGCAAGAGGACCTGGGGAGGGAGATGGCTGCATTGGCCAAGGGCAATGGGAAGAGGTCTCTATGAGGAGAGCTGATGCTCTGACGGTACAGCAAAACCCGGCTTTGCTTGCCGGGGCCTGACGTTTTGCAAACATGAGGCATCATTGGAGAGCCCTGAGAAGAGCTTGTTTTCTCTGACTATTCCAGCTCACACTGTTAAACTTAGCAACAGTGCACAATACAAGGGCAATCTTGGTAGAGCTGCTCACAGCCTCTCACCTCTCGAGCTTTGAGAAAATCCCCAGGATCAGGGGGAGCAACACCATCGTGTGGATCCTTCAAAACCTGAGTGAACCCAACCCTTGGGAATGCTGTGCACCATATAATCCTGCTCATTGCTAACTTGTGTTTGTGGGGAAATTTATGTTTATTAGAAGATGCTCTGAGACATGGGCTGCTCAAGTGAGGGAATGAGAGTTGTAGCAAATGGGAAAACATTCATCAAGGTGTATCATTAAGGCAGCAGTGTGGCTTTTTACCTAAGCCTGACTTTAAAGAATGGAGCTCCAGATTATTTAGCAATTATTATGGATCATCAGTAGTAAGGATGGCACAAAATGAGATCATCTGGCCCCTGTACATTAGGATTTGATAGCTGACAATGTTTTCTACTTCGCCACAACTCTGACACGTTCTTCCCAACCTTTTCTAGCACTGAACAAATCTGCTTTTGTCAGAAGCACACCTCAACATGGTGTTTTCTCAGGAGTTTTTAAAAATAAAAACCAAGTGCCTTATAGTAGGCTTCTATTATAAAATGTCATTGTGTGTAGATTACAGATTTTGCTAGAGTTTAACAGTCAATCTTTTCCATATGAGTGCATGTTTTTGGCTGGGAAAGCTATTATCTGAATATAATGGCTTTCTTTTCAAGCCAAAAACTATGTATGGAAGGCACATTCAACTGAAATGAGAAATGCTGCATTATTTCAGGTTTTTATACAACTGCTCTTATTTCTGACAGTGGTTTTGCTGAAGACAGTGGTTTTGCAGAAGAGATGCAATCTTTCTTAAATAGCCTATAAATAATAACTGAAAACTGAATTGGAGGCAGAATAAATAGAGACAATTAATTCAACTGAAAAAGGCTAATTTTCATTCTGATTGCCCACGGCAGCATAGAATCAGCCCAGACCAAAAACCATCCCAGCTACAGCGTGCGCTGCAGGATGGGGAGAGGTAGCATTGCTGGGTCTGTGCATCTCCTCCTCTCTCCTGATGGCTAGAGAAGCAATCAGAATTTGTAGGGGATTGCTTTCCATGTGACGTGACCCTTCCCTGTTTAGATCAAATGGTGTCAAGAAATCAGTTCTAGAAATTCTGTAAACAACTGAACCTTAAAAATAAATAAATAAATAAAATCTAAATTCTAAAATTCTTAGTACTAATCAGCATGAGTTTGTACCCTTAAATGCTGCTGTTAGCTGGTTGAGAACTTTTTCCACCCTATTTTTTAGCTTATCTATAATCTGTATAGACTCTGGGAAGCCACGTTAGCCTCTAGGCAATGAATATGATTTGTTTACTCAAAGAGCTTCCTGAAATCACAAAACTGCAATACTGTATGTTATTAAAAGATTAAAAAAAAATCTATTACTGTCAGGTGAGGGGTCAATGTCATATCCCTGCTATGTTTGGTAAATTCAGATTTAAAGCCAAAAGTCTGTAAGATACTTAACTGAAGGCATCATATTCAGCAAAAATATCTCATGATACCATGTTTTTTTCTGTGCTGGGCTCCACCCAGTGTTGTCAGGAGAGAAATATCACCCTTCCATGCAGCTGCCTGTCAGCTTAACTCTCTGGATGCCTACAGTAAATTGCGTGCTGTACGACAGTGGAATGAATTCAGAGGAAGCCCATCTGTACAGCGTGTGTGTCTGGCTGTGGGGAGAGCAGGGCTGTGCAGGTCTGGTAGGATTGCTGAAGACGTCCCTTTCCAGTCATGAGATGTGGTTCTGCTCTCTCTGAAAGGAGACTTTTAAATGGCATTGGTATGTGGTGTATCTCAAGGGGAAAAGGCAATAAAAGTTGTTTAAGTCAAATGAGAGCGGATGTGACTGGATATTGTAAGAAGTTACTCAATGGGAAATCAGAAGTCGTTTTTATATGACTGCATTCCAGAGGGAATATTCTTTAAGTTTTTACTGCAGGACTTAATTAACTTGTATACTGTGTTTATGTACCTATATTTTCATTCGATTTTAACCCTTCTGGAGAGTTTCTATAAAGCGTTTTTAGAAATTGCAATTATAATCTGCATAATCATTATTCTTGATCTGGAAAATTACTGGGAAAAAAAATAGAAATCACTTCAAGTCTATTTGACATGCTCATTTCTAGTCCACAATGAAGGCAAAGCAACCCAGCTGTAACTTTTTATTAAAACCAAAGTATATAGAGTTGAGTGGTGGGGGGAGGAAGCCCAGCAGTATGTTAGAAGCATGAGGCAATCTGTTCTGCCAGCTAAATTGTAGGAATCCATCACATTGCAATGAGATTCTCAAAGGCAATTTAGGTAACTTTGTTTGATATACTTCTCAGAACAGTAATGGTGACAATAAACCACAGAGAAAACAATTTACCCCGTTTCTGACAATTATTCTTTCAGTGTTGTGGTGACCCCATTAAACAGCCACGTGCATTAACAAAATCCAGTGTTTCAGCCAAGAATAAGGGAAGAATAACAATGCCTAAATGGGTTCATTCTGAATCTAATAGCCAGTTGAAAAACCTATAAAGTTTTTACTAAGCATATAGATTCACCTAAATAGGCAACGTTCTTACTTATTCTTTCACTAAAGAAAAAGATGAGATGCTTAAATCCAAGGACTTTTCCACAAAGGGCTTGAATGTCTTTCACAAATCTCAGCTACTGGAAACTGCTTTTGCAATAGCGTTTTTCTGACAGCAGAGGATCAACTATTTAAAATGTGTAGTTTCATTATTTCACAATCAATTTCTCTCCTCCAGAATGAACAAGTGCAAATAATTACTTCTACGTTCCTGACAAAGTAGCACACGACTTCTTTCCCCCCATGTACTGAGGCTGTCCAGCCATCAGGTACATCTCCTGCAGTTGTTCTCAAGAAGAAATTAACGGCTTTTAGTGCCTTGGTACGATAGCAGCTTATGATAAACCCTATTCTCAAGTGATTTTGCTGACAGGAGTTCTGCTGACTTTCTGTATGAGTGCAGCTCACGGACACGTTTCTCCCACAGCAGCTCCTGCAGACGTTAACAAATCACATTTTTGTCCCCTGTGACAGCTGGAGCCCAGCGGAATTCATATCGTGTCTCATCACCACTTCAGCCTGCCCAGGCATTATAATTGAACTGCAGCTCCTGCTCTCTCTTCTGCCACTAGAAGCTTGCAGCTTCATTTCAGGATGTCCCTTTGCAACACCAACTGCATTTTCATAACTTTGTGCTTTATGGCAGTTTTTTTATCTAGTATGAGACAAAAGGGGTGTAGATTCATTATAACTATAAAGTAATTAGTTACTAGCAATTCTTTTTGGTATACTAAAAGAGTCACTGCTTAAAAAAGCACAGTTCTAGGGTTTGGCTCCATCTTAAGCTGTGGTCTATGTCATAACACAATTTGGACCAGGTCCTCAAATATACGGCTGCTTGATGCTCTTTGAATTAGAGGGAGCACAGCTTTTGGGTGCCTGTTGCCATGCTTGAGTGTCTACCTACAGTGAAGACTCCTGTCTGTGGAGCTATGATCTCATTAAATCCTAGAAGTGAAATGTTATCACGGCTGTTCCATCTCCCTCTCTGGGAGAGGAGGGGGTGGGCAGGGGGCAGGGAAGGAATGGCAGGGCAACCACCAGCTTGGCACCATTCCTTCTCCACCAGCCAAGGATAGCACAGCCCGTGCTGCCCAGTGCTTGTTTTCCTCCATCATGGCATAGTTACTGCAAAGAAACTAAAACCATAGCAATAACTCAATCAAAGATCATTACTGAAAAGCAAAAGCAGAATTAGGATCTGTTTTCAGAGGCCAATTACAGCAATAACTTTATGTAACCTCCATTTTTCCCTTTCCCAGGGTTTGAGGCTCTGCATTAAGTCTTCACATCAAGCAAAGTGATTGTTTGTGACCTCAAGAAAATGACTGTGCAGGCATTTTATGTTTTTATTGGAATTCTCCTTGTGGTTTGGAGCCAGACTTCTGTGGCATGGTGGTATAGAGCTGTACTCTGTGCTAGACCGGACAGCCCTGGTAGGACCAGCACTGAAAAAAAACCAGTTTTCTCCAGCAACAATCCAAGAATTGAATGTGTTAGTTGTCTGAGGAGAATTCTTTTTCTTAGAGCTGTTCATCAAAGCTGTGTTATGATCATTATGTCTCATAATGTTTTCAGTCTGCCACTCTACTTGTGATTTGATTTCTGCAAAACAGAGGCAGCCGTTCTGGTTCCAGTCCACCTCACGCACTGCCACTCTCATCACACATACCAGTGGAGTGTCTGCTGCATCAGGATGAAGGGTTTGTTGGCAGCCCACTGACGAACAGTTGTTACCAGTGTATGTTGTCATATCCTGGCTACTGTGCCCTAGCTTGTGTGCTCTCAGTATCGCTGACAATTATTCATTCAACTATTAGAAGTGTGCAACCATTTGTGAATGTCTAAATTAATGGCAACTAATGTGTAACGAAGTTTGTAACAAATAAAAGGCCAAGGAAATAAAACCCCATGTTGATAGACAAGCTCAGCCTGCTGTCCATTTTCCATCAAATTCCCCCCAAAATCTGTTAATCCAGGATCAGAGGTAGAAGGTTTCCTAGTTACCATTTCTTTTTTCTCTGCACTTAAAAGTTTCTAGGAAATTTAGTAAATGCAGACATAATGGCAGTTAATGTCATAATGGAAAGTTAATCTACTTCAGGCCACAGAGATTTGGGGCAGATGAGTCAGCAAGACTTATTCTGAAAGAAATCCTTTCGGGAAATACAATTTGGCTTAAAATAAAGAGTGTTGGTGCGAGTTTTTTTTCTTTTTTTTTTTTTTCTTTCAAATCTAGAACAGAAATACAGACAGCTATGAAGGAATGTTGAAGTTCAGATGTTAATGTATGCTAATCCTTTATGTTTTATGCATAAAAGATTTATACATTTTTATGCTAGCCTGCAACATCGCAAATAAATCAGAGCAGATGGAGCTTCTGTTTTGGATTGCAAAAATCTAGGCCACTTAAGACAAAATAGGTTTGATTTGTATGCACTGTATTTTTTCCTTGCCTGTCCCCACACACATGGTCTTCTGCCAGTGCCTGTCCCCTCCACTGCTGTCCCAGCTTGCCCCAGTGCCCCAGGTGCTGCTGAGGACCATTGACTCCACAGGAGCAGAGGTTTGTTGCTGCCATACCCATCCTCCTCCTCTTTCTGCCTGCAGCTCATCTCAGTAGCTTTCTCTGCAGTACTTCACACCTTCCAGTCACACCCTTGTCTCTCTTGTCCTCGTGCCAGGAAGGCTCTAGAAGTTCCTGACAGGACCCTATTAAGCATGCTTTGTGGGGTTATCCCCCCATCTCTGGCATCTGTATCTTTGCTAGGCTTGCTAGGACTGTTGTTTGGATACAATTACAAATTCCAGTTGTCAGTTGGACCATACAAATGTTGGGCAAATACAAATTACAATACATTCATGAAATGAGATGAATCAAAATTTTGCTTTGAATTGTTGCAAGATACAGATTTGTAAAAAAAAAAAAATTGACAGGGCCTAATCATGTTTCCTTTGGTCAGTGATCCCAAATTTAATGCAAATAATTCAGATGTGTATTTCAAGATTTCACTTTAAAACAGTGTTTATCATGCAGCAGTCTGAATTCAACAAGAAAATTGCTGCTGCATTTCCAGCTGTCAGCCAGGTCAGAGGGGCATTACTCTCCTTTCTAACAAACTCTCCCATGAGACTGAAGGCTAAAGAATACCTTAAGAATTTTGATGGACACGTAATCCACTAATGCTATTTCTTTCCATTTCAGACATTTGTCAAATACGATAGTCTCGTCTTAGTTGGAATTAAGCATTTTAGAGTTTCTACCATAAATAAGTCTTTTCAGAAAGAAAAGAATATAAAACACTCACTTTCTATTGAATTTCACCTCCCTGAGAGCAGGATATCCTCACAAATAATTTTTTTTTGAGTTCATCGCTTAAGAACCGCATTCAAGAACCGCCAGTGTCTTCCTCCAAACACAAAACACAGAACAGAAAAATATGTTACTGTAAGTGTATGTGTTGTTTTGTACTGCATGGTCAGCATGCATTACTCTCTCCTAGATTTGTTTTCATATGATGTACAGAACTACCTCTATGCCTAATTTGCTTAACTTTTCCTGAAGTTTTCAGAATTTCTTTTGGACTAGGTCATGAATAAGGAGAAATGCATTCTGGACACTTTGTGACTATTCACTTCTGTTCTGGACAGTAGGGCTGTAGTCAATAAACTGCTGAAAATTATCTGTCCTTTCAGAAGACCAATAAATCTCAGAGTAGGGGATTTTAGAGACCTTGGATCAAAGGAAATGACTAAGAAGGAAGAAAATCAGTTCTGGATGTCTAGAGTGAATAGTAAAACTGTTGTTGGCAACAATTAGCCATAATAAGGCTGTATGTGTCTTTCAGTTAGATGATTTGAGGTCTGAAGTCTTCAAAAAGCCACTGGATTGAGAAAAGCAAGAAAAAATGCACACTCAGAGAAAGCCCAAAATAACCAAGCGACCAACAACAACAGCAACAAAAATTATCATGAATTGTGGTCCATTTTGGTTATTGGTTATTGTGGCTGTTTGTTCAGGTAATATTCCTCAATTTTTATCTAGCAACTAAACGGACCTGAAGCTATGCCTAATATGGCTTTCAATATTTTAGAATTGGGAGGTGGTTCATTCTTTGGGAATACTTGGTACACCTAAACCTCAGTGTTTTCTCTCTCATAAGGTCTTAAAGGACTTTTTGTATACCTTTTGAGATCTGCTGACCTTGTGCCATTCCCAGTCTTTGAAATAGTATGAATAGATGGACAGTGAAAAGGCCATGCTTTAGGGCTGGGATTCAATTTCAGAGTTCTGGTGTTATTGCAGTAAGTTAAGCACAAACAACAACACTTAATTCTCTCTTTCTTCACCTCCCTCCTCATAAAGCAGCAGCTGTGACTTCAGAAACAACACACAGCACCAGATATTAACTCAAGTTTCATTTGAACTAATTACATGAGCAGCGTTCCAGGGTCCTGTCTACATTTCTGAGCTTCATCCATTTAATTTCTTCATTCTCAGCACTAATCCATGTCAATAGCAGATGAAATGCAGACCTAGCAGTAGTCTTGTTATTCCAGTTGTTTTTATTTAATCTTTCATGAAGACCAGTCTTAAAGTTTTCAGCATTTCTCATCTTCTCAGCTTGAACTAGCTCTTCAACATTTCCCCTCTAGCATCAACAAAGATTCTACAGAAACAAAAACAGAAAATTAAAGGACTGTATTAACCCACTTCAGGAAACAAAGGAGAGCTGATGGACAAAGATGTGCCACTAGTAGCATGACTTTCTGCTCCAAGAGAAACACTTGTATTGTCTCTACAAATTTCACTGGAATTGGAGAAAAAGAAAACTCTGAATTCTGCAAATAGAGATGGAAATTCAGTAGGTATTTTTTTTAATTTTTTTTTTTTTTTAACAGGTTATGAATTATGTTTGCTATTGTATATTTCAATATTCAATAGGAGTGGCCTGACAGGTTGCAATTGACAGGATGGAAATTCTCAAGAGATTTTGATAAAATATGGTCACTTAGGACTTCTATGAGCACTCTTGTCATTCTTCCTTTTACTGCCTTTCAAAATACAGTCTTGCAGTTACATTTGTGTTTGGGTTTTTTTTGTTTGTTTCTTTGTTTTCTTTTAATCAACTACAGAAATTAGAGAGGATGTCACTGTTGATATTCTAATTCTCTGGCTGGGATCTTTGCAAGATTTTGCATACCCAACTTCCTAAAGCTGCACTTTGTTTTTGCACCCTGTGTTGTTTACCTTCACTGCAGACTTACCTAGGCAGAAACCCAACTGAAACATTCAGTCTCCTGCTGGCAGTAAGATCCTGTCATCAAGTCACTGTACTTCAAAGTCTTTAAGAAAATCAGCAAATTCTGCTCTGCTTTTGGTCATTTATCCACAAAACATAAGGGCACTTAAGCCTAAAATCAGATCCTTCTTCCTTGTGGTCACAGAAGCTTCGCAATTACTAATGAATAACTTGTAAGATTCAAGTAAATTTGAGTCAAAATTTAGGGTACTTACAAAGAACAGTATATTCTCCCAAATAATTGGTATTACATAAATACACACTTTCAGAAAATTATTTTTGTTAATGTGAGTTATATTTCAGTAACATTATGAAGCTCTTTTTCATTCACAAAACTCCAGAGGGAAGGTGTCTTCCTTCCAGCTCAAGGTTTTGCTTATGAGCCTCTAACATGGGAATCTTCACTGATTTATGCTTCATTGCAGTGAATATGAGCTTCTTTTCCAAATTTCCTGTGATTTAGCTCTGACCATGCAATCTCTAGCTTAGCAAGCCGAGAGGAAGCAGAGAGCTAACTTCTATCACCACTTTTTTATGTAAATATGAAATGACCTTCAGTTTGTCCTCCTCTGTGTACATCTAAACATAGCATGAATTATCCCCAATATTTAGACTGCTAATATCATGCCTTTCTCCAAGTCTCTAATTAGCATTTGCTTCTGTGTTGATGCCTGTTAGAATTAATTGATATTTGTAAGATGCTGAAGGGAAGGAACATATGGTGCCACATTTTGTGCTGTACCATTCTGTATGAAACCCTGCTGCTGTAACTGCTGATTCAGTACTCTCCTCTGCAATGGTAATAACTCCAAGACTGACGAGAGGAGAAAGTGAAAACGTTGTCTGACAGAAAAACCACTGTGTCTACAGCTGCATTAGATAACAGCACTGCCCACCAGAAAGATGTCTGGAGAGAGAAACATTCAGTGGTACAGTGGTACAGACCCAACTAACAAACCATATCCAAGTCAGTATTCGATCTATTCTAGCCCCCTGGGCTGAACTTCAGTAAGCAGAGGAAGCACATTACCCGTATTTCTGGAGCATACATTTTGGTTCAGCATGAACCGGAATGAAACAAGCCCTTCATTTCAAGGGTGTGCTGTGCTGTGCTGCCCGCCAAGCAATTTCTAAACTCTGTCAACGTTAATTAAAATCATAAGCTGTACAAGTTGCTTCAGTCTGAACACTCCTGATACAAACTGAAACACAAATGTAAACACGCTCTATGCAGGCCAAACTTCTCATTTGTAGCATTTGTCATAGATTTGATCTAATAACCTTTTCATTTCCTTACAGATGTCCAGACTGTAAACTGTTAGTTCATGCCCCGGCTTTGAAGTGGGCTGAACTGAATTCCAAGCTCCACGCCTGTAGACAAAGTGCAGATGTAAACAAAACTGACTTTCTAAAACTGACAAAATCTTCCAAAAATAATCCCGGCAACCTTTTTTTTTTTTGCCTCTTTCACAGATATAAATCTGTAAATACATATCTTGACATGACATGCATGGAAATCGGACTGTAAAAGTTGCCTGCGGCAGGCTGTGAAGCAGCCAGTCATTTCTGTACCAATGGCCAAAGGACATGGTGCTTGGTGACTTCAAAATGCTGGTTTGCAGCTGTTGTGATTCAGACTTTGCTGCAAACAGCGATAAACGAAGGCAGCTCAGCAAATGCTTGATGTTGGCTTTCACAGTAACAGCGTAAGGTGCCAATCCAAAAACAAAGAAGCAGCTTACCTGAAACCCATAAAGGAAAACACAGCTACAGTGCAGCAGAAAAAAGTTGCCCTTATTTTGGCATGACCTTTGGCATGTCAGAGGTTCTGGTTGCGATACATTGGAGCTGAAGCCAGGGTCATGACCATTGGGTTTGGGACATGGTCTTCATACAAGCCTGTGTGAGGTTAAGCTCTGAAATCCTGCTGCAAGTTTCTCAGCAAATGGAGCAGTTCACTGCTGGAAACGGAGGGCCAATTCTGCCTAGCAACCTTGAGCATACCTTTCTGAGGCCTTTTCCAACAAGCATGTTTCCCTGCACACAGGTGTCAGGCCCGGCGTATTCGTTCTGCTTTCTATGCTTTGAATCAGAGGAAAGCCATGGGAATGATATGCCGCCAGATAGGGATACTGCAAATCACCATACAAATGTTATTTCTTAGAAAGCAATTGTTGAATTCCACACTCACAGACATGTTGCTGGTGTGGGATCAAGGCATTTGTGTTTGTACAACAATTATCCTGCGCTCTTTTTTTTTTAATTGTTTTTATTCAAGGACCAGTGTTGGTAGTGTAAACACATAATGTATTGCCAGCCTCCCAACTTTATTGTTGATTCTAGTTCCAATCAGAAGAAATAAATTGAAAAAAACACTGAAAAACCCTAAAAGAAGAGAAAAAGAAAACATACTTCCCCCACCAAAGCAAAGCAAAACAAAAACTAAAACAAAAATAAATTCGTGACTGCATAAAGAGTTGAATAAGAGTTTACTGTTTTCAAAATACATTGTAGACCCATCTGAGATTTTATTTTTTTTTTACTTTACAGACTTAACTGCCTACAGGTAGAAAGTTAGATATGTGTTTTTCTCAGCAAGGAAAACCATAAGCTGACTGCATTTACTGTCGGAAAAAGGTGCTGCTAAAGCAAACATTTGATTTCCTGCTGAGATGTCGTGAATCGTAATACACAAAGCAACTGAAACTAAGTATTTATTCCTTTGTAAAAATACCGAGGGAAATTTTCTGCCTGGAAGAAATTAAATGCACTGAGATAGTGTGAGACTCCTTAGTCTGCTGCATGCTGACACCATGTGGTTTGGATAGCTTTCCATTATCTTGAGCAGCCGGACATTTGAGTTGTTGAGATTTTATCAATTTTCCATAATTAATATAGGATTGTTCTGAGGGAATGATTTTTCTAACGCAGCAAAGGATTATTTTACTTTGCTTATTTTACTCTCATTTATCTTCGCATCTCTCTCATTGACTTTATCTTAGCACCTTTTGCTTTTCATGGGTCTTGAGGTCCATTAAACATCCAGCGCTAATTAGACTCTGTTGTCTAAACTGCACCAAACACTTCACTCAAAATCAAAAGAGCATTTAATTAGTTAGTCTCCAGGTTACACCCTATCTTGCAACGTTAACACAAATGAACAGTTGAAATGCTTGTTACAGCTCAGCAAGAATATAAAAAAGGTTCTTTAATGGCAATCAGGATTTTCTTGTCATTATTGATGAATAAAGGCATGACAAGTCCTTACTTAACAGAGAGCTTTTGGGTTGTCTGTGGTCGCAGGAAGGCAGGGGAGCAGTAATGTCTGCTTCTATACTTTCTCAGAAACAACCATGCTTATGCTAAGCACCCAGAGGAGTAGAGCTGAAGGGGGAAGTCTTGGCTTTGTGTAGCCTTCCATGGCAATAGGCAGGATCAAGTGTCCAATGAGCTCCACTCCTGCAGCTTTTTTTGGATTTCCGGGTGCTTATTCTGGCATTCCAAAAGGAGTCAATGAAGCACAAAAACAATTGCTAATCTAATAACATCTAAGTTTTACTAATGAATATAACAATAGGACACAAAAGTTCAATTTATCTGTTTATTAAGTGTTTTGATATCTCTTGATATGCTATCACTGTGCTGGCAAACTCTTCTGATTACTTGGTATTTAACTCAGTTTTTTGGAGAGGAGGACTCCCCAGTCTCCATGCTGAGTTTGAGGTACACACTGACTATAGTGGCAGCACACTGTCAATGTATCTATCCAATCTTCTTGCCATATGAAAGCAGAAAAGAACATATGAAGTCCAAACAGGTGCAGTGGACCAAATTAAACTAATCATATATCTTAGGTCTTGTGTCTATTCTTCCAATTTGGGCAGGATGGCAATGACTGATAAAATTAGCCATGTTCAGGTGAGGTAGGAGGAGTTCAGCTATCAGGTGGTACCAGATGTGTCATATTTCTTTAAAGCCCACAGTAGATCCTATGATGAACTGGATGCCCAGTGGATGCTGGGTAAATATTCTTTACCTACAACTCCAGTTTTGCTAAGCGACAACATGAAAATCCCATCTTTCTTTTTAAACTCCCCCCTCAAACAAGCCATTACTACCACAACAAGAACAACAATCCACTCTCTGCTCTCAGCTAGCCCTCAGCTAAAATGGCCATCTGTCATGAAAATGAAATTACGTGTCCTCGAACACCAGATACTGTTCGTGATTTCAGAATATTCTGGATTGAAAACATATTGGTTGCTACAGAAGTGAAAAATATTCTGGAGTTCACTTAAGAATGATTTAAATCTCTTGTGTAATTACTCTTCAACATGTTAAAACCACAAATAACAATCAGCTGTGTTCCCTGGTAATGTTATATGTAGCTGTGTGACTATGTTGAAAAAATCGCTAAACAGAGAGAAATACTTGATGTGAAAGTGTTTGAAAACAGTATTATCTCTGAAATACTTGGGAAAAAAGATCTGCTCAAGTGAGCAAGCAAATCCTTCTCAAAATACTCCAGAGCAGCGATGTGCAGTAACATTTTCCAGGTGTACATTACCTCCCCACTTCCTGCTCTCAGTAACAATCCTCTCACACCATTTTGAAGGAAATTTCTTTCAGACTAAAAGTCTGTCTCTATTCCAAGAGATATTTAAGTGCCTGTTAAAGAACAGCTCTCAGAAGGAGTCTCTTCTTGCAGATTGATCTGTGTAAGTCATCTTCTCAAAGCAAACTTGTGCTGAAATATGCAGAACTGCTCAAGATATACTTGAGATAATTTGCTGACGACATTGGACCGAGCAGCTTTGTTTGCAAGAGCAAGTTTTGCAAATTAGCAACACTTTAAAACCTGGAAGAATAGGACTTTTGATGGAGGAAGAAAAATTACTGGAAGCAAAATACAATCAAATTTGTAATGCTTATATCAATTCATTTCCGTGATTTTCAGAATGCTACACATCTCAATTACCTCCTTTGATCCATTAGCATAGCTGAATATCAATTGGTAGAGGTATTTATTATTATTTAGAGGTATATATATAGAGGAGGTTGTTTCTTATGGGAATAAGAACAACACTGCCACTGAAGTTTGTACTCATTATTACCATATTTATGTTGCACTGCTATCAAGAAAGATTGCTCCAAGTCTTCTTGCTTTCAGTTTTTTCTAGGAGTAAAATTTGAGGAAATCTAGAAGCTTTGCCACTCCCTCTCATGAAATAAATAGCTCCAAAATAATAGTAAATATTCCCTTTCAACGTACTGTTGTTTTTTAATTCGTTGTTTGCTTTTTTGTTGTTGTTGTTGCTGATTTCTTTTTCTGTAATAAGACCTGGCTGTAGCCATCCTTTAGTACAATTAAACTAAATGCAAGTAGACAGGTACTGCTCATACTGCTGCAATCTCTGAGGGAATATTTCCAATACAGGTACAATTCCTAAAGTTTTCAGACATCACGCCTTGAAGAGAAGGTAAGTAAATAAAGTGGTAAGTTATTTTTTATTGTTACTTTAGGATACAAAACGAACAAACAAAAAATCCACGTCTTGCAAGCAGTTGTAATATTTTAACAGAGTAAACTTTTTAAACTGTGATCAGAATTAGCACTTCGTAAAAACAAGTATTTCACTGATAACTGCTCTAATGTCTTAGCAGGGGGACTGGAGAGCATATTGGAGCATATGTCACATCAGCCAATATTAAAAGAGCAGTCTTTGGTTTCCAGTGGAACAGACGCTGTTTTCTATTTATACTTTGGATAGAGGCAAAATGAAGACCATGTGGCATTCCGTCACTACTCTTTAGAGATCTGAAGCTCCTAACTTCTTCAGCCTGGCATCTATAAATAGCCATCAGTGTTTTACACTGCAATTGAGAGCAAGATAGTGTTCTAATCTGATCTCGTCTAGAATTCTAACGTAGCGAAAGTTTATGCACTAGCATTGCAGAAATCACCTTCAAAATTTCATAAAAAAATATTTATGAAATTCATTATTTGTAAAAAATGTGCTAAGGTGGAATTTCCAGGTAGACCACAGAGATGTATAGTTTTCTTTCATATCATCCCTTCGCCTTTGTGTTTTCTACTGGTTCAAAAAAATTGATCTTTAGCATCTATCTTGCTCTCGCTTGACTTCAAAAAATGCAATTTCCAAAGATCTACTATTACAGTAGACACATATCTCTATGGAATAATTCTAATACTTCATCTGACCAGTCTGAACCAATGCTGATTTTATGAATGGTCAGAGATAAAGATACATTAAACCTCCATGCAACTCTCTAATTGTTTCTGAATGAAACTATTTGACTAATCCAAATTAAGCCAATACACCATTATTTTCTTAATATTAGATTTAGATCAAACCTTCGATCTTCATTCCAAATTAGTCTTGAACTTGTTGAGAACATGATTTAACCTGTCTTGGATTGTTAGCAAGGCTGAAACCCAAAGACTGCAGTTAGATGAAAAGACAGGTGTGCTACATGGCAGGCTTCTGTGTCCTGGTCTCTCTGCCATTCAAATCAATGTCCTCACTGACTGCTGCTCTGTGTGGCTCTTGTTCTTAACTTATGAACCCATGCACAGATAACTACCTAGACTCCAAAAATTCTATCTGGTAAAAAGTTGTGACACCGCTGAAGAATGCACCTGTACACCTGGGAGCTCAGAAATATCCTTGGTCCACCCAGCTGAGAAACAGCCTTTGTCTCACGCTTTGAAGACAGAGCCATATTCTTAAAACTGCATCTTTCTGACTTGACATGGTGATAAAAAAGAGGATGATGACAAATGCCAATGTGATGCCAGTGAGGCATTTCTGAAACATGTATGAAGAGTTTATGTCACAGCACAAATCACCTCGCATACTGTAAGAGATTATTTAATTTTCATTGTCTCAAAGTTTGCTGGGGACACAGATGGACTTGTTCAAGTCCTGGACAAGTCCTGGGCAAAAGTTGTGAAATCCTTTCTCTGAAGGACATAGATGAACAAGTCCAGGCAAGTCCTGGGCAAAGGTTATGAAATCCTTTGTCTGGAGAACTTTGATGGACAAGACTAGGGGCAAGGAGAGAGAGATAAGCTGCAGCTGCAAAGCGGTCTTTTGTGTGGATCAGGAAGATGGCCAGGAAGATGGCCATCTCAGGAAGTGCTGCACATGACTCTAATCCAAGCACCCAGGAATGCCACGTTGGCAGAAGAAGGATAAAAGAGGAATCGAAAACCATGTGGTTAGAGGTTTTTCTGGCAACAGATTCCTCATGAAGAAGAACAGGGGTTTTCTCTTTCTGGCAACAGATTGCGTATGAAGAAGAAGAGGATTCTGCCATGAGATGCCTCATGACCTGCCTCTCTCCCTCCTGGACTTGCTGTGCTCATCTCCCTCCCGGACTTGCTCTGCGCTCTACCACAATGCTGAAGAAGAACAAAGGTGTCTGCCATCAGATCCCTCACTGCAGCATTCTTGTGTGCTGACAGACTCTCCTGGACCTGTTACCTCAATCCTGCTGCTTCCTCCTGGATTAGCTCTGCAGCTTCCTCCTGCCACCTGCTTGCTGCCCAAGGCTGGCCACACTGCTGCTCTCTCCCCATTGCTGCTTCTGCCTTGGGCCTTCGAAACATCGTGCAATAGGACCGCTGCTGGATCCTGGTGGTGACTATCCCCGCTTTTACGCAATTCTTGCTTCTTTCCTATCTTTTTTACTGCCCTCCTTCCCTTCCCCATCTCCCTGATTAGAATTTATAATAAACTGGTTGGACTAACATATGAACCATTGTTTCTTAATCTCACACCGGGTATACAGATATTACAAGAACCTCATCTCCCTCCTATAAATTGGAGTGAGACACATACACAGCCCTTTTCAAGTACAAATTTATATACAAATATAACAATCCACTCCCAGTGTGCATGTTCTACTGAAGTGGGTTCTGTAAGCGATATGAAAGCTTACAGAAGATTGGAAGGGAAAAAATATTTCTTCTATCCCCCTACAACACTTCCAAGATTAACAACTAGCAACACTCTGCCCATATTGTATTTTTTGAATTCAAAAGTTCTTTCTTTTGTAACTCTTCTTTCTCCTGTGTTACCCCATCAAAGGTGCAAGGGTTCACCTGTTAACCTTTCTGATCTATCTGTGCCTTTGCAACTAAGGTCTGTGCCCCTCAGCAGTCTTTAAAAATCCACTTCCCAGTAAGCTGATGATGAAAGATGGATGAGAATTCACTCAAATTAAAATGTTTGGGAGTGTGTGAATATTACATGCACGATATAGAGAAATAAAGAAACAATAATGCATAGATTAACATTCTGTTGAGCTACTGTTTGTGCAAAAACAAACTGAAGTATAGTACATCAAAGATACAACATTGGATGTGTTCCTTGGAGATAAAACTCCATCCTGATTTTGTATCAGAAAAACTGAAAAAACTCAGGGTTCTTTTATCTGGCATGATTCTTTATAAACATGGAAAAATCGTTCAGAAGGACAGTAAACACATATTGCTTCTTCCTTTTTCTTCTTTATATTTTTAATTAGACTGTTAGATCAACTGTAGCAGAAATATGCCTGATGTGAATGAATTCATGATTTGAGAACATTTGTTTGTTAATTCCCTGATCTCGTAATATTCTGCTAGTCTTGTATTTATATAGCTAAACAACTATGCTCTCCCCTAGATGCACCAATTTCAGCTGCCTGTGTCAGAAAGATGCAGGGTATCAGCTGCAGGAAGACCAGAATCAGCCTGACTTCACAGAGCAAAAGCACAGTGCTGTGGGGTGCAGGCAGCAGAGGTGAGGTGGGCACGGTGGGCTGGGCCCCTGCAATGCCTGATGGATGTCTGACAAGCCAGGGGGCTGGGGAGGGGGCTCAGCTGGAAAAGAGGCCTCATCAAAGGCGGGAACTGGGACGTGGGGCTGCCTTCAGGGAGACTTAGCTGACTGAATGACAAAAATCTATTACAGAGGAAGGGGCGAGCATGACTAAAAGGTCTCACGGCGTTTACTCTGACAGGATGATTAATTTCTCATTACTCATCCAGAATGTGACTGTCTGAGGGGAATTCAGGGAAATGTTTGATTCTTTCAAACATCGATTATTTGAAGATGAGCTTTTTGCATAAATCCAAACACTTTTTTTTTACCATCTTTGTTTTGAACTGGCACAGCAGGAGTTTTCTGATTCCCAGGTGGAGCCTCTTCAGAATCTCAGCACTATCAGGGCTCCTTCATTCAAAGCCAGGAGCCAATACCTTAGGCACCTCAGAGGGTCTGACTTACTCAGCTCATGTTGTACCCTTTGACATCCGCTGACATGTTGGGCTCAGGCCTGTAAGTGGAGAAGCCATGACTGTAATTGCAGCACAGTTTGGCTCCAGGGACCTTTACCACCAAATAACAATTTGACTTCTTCCTACATGAGGTACTTTACTTTGAATAAGCCTCAAGAAATGAGGCTTTACTCTTGATGACATCTACCTCGTGTGGCTCCAGTTTTCATGTCTTGCATCTCAAGCGCTATTCAGGAAACTCTGTGTGTTGGTGACAGTCATCTACAGCAGCTGAGCCTGAGATAAAAAGGAAAAGATGGAACAATGCTTCCACCCTTCACCACATAGGATCACGTATAGCAATGGCTATGCTGAATCAGATGAGAAGTCCTTCTAGTTCAGTAAGCAGTCCAGGTAGCAGGTGCTTAAGCAAAAAAGTCAGCATAAGAACCAGGTAAACAGTGCAAGGAAATTTTCCAGCTTGACTATTTCTGTTGGAGGGGGGCAGGAATAAGAATTGGGCACAGTGAGAAAAGGAGAAAATTACTGTAACTGAAGAGTGTTAACAAAAAGCCATTCAGCAGAGAAGTCACAAAGGAAAAGTGGAGGAACTGTAGAAATAGGAGATGATGGAAGACACAGCCCATGAGGCAGACAGAGCTTCAGGAAATGGGTAGGGATACTAGACCTGGAAGAAGGATGGATGAATGGAGCAGCCAGAGAAAGAGCATATGGTCAAAGCAACAGCAACTGAACATATGTCAGCAGGTAATGAAAATAGCCAGCGTCTACCATTACCTATGCACATAAGTGAAGGGAATTGAAGAACATACTTTTAACACTTACGTACTTAGAAAGTTGTAGCTTTGAGTAATTCTGAAACACTTTTGATTTTTTATCTTATTCTTACTCTTATAAATCTGAAAATTTGCCTACATGCCTCTGAAGAGAGGCAGAGTAAAAGCAAACATGGGAGAAACTAGAAGCCGGTTGTCAGACAGGAGCTTTTCTGAGAGCTCTGTAAAATGAATGGATGATTGCTCCCCAGTCACATGTTACCCTCAGCTGTTCTGAACTAAACAGTATGGTGTTTTTCCTAATTTCCCCTGGGGTTAGAATACTGTATTGTGGCCCTAGGGCACTGGAGGTACCTTTGTGAATGAGAGGATGATTTCCAAAGGGTTGAAGGTTTCCTCCCTCCTGATACACGCTTCTTGCCTCACAGTAATTACAGCTGTGCAACAATTTTTAAGTCAACTGTACAGGCTAGTTGGAAATGATGGATCTGTTTCTGTTCATTATATTCAACCCTTTTTTTTCTCCACAGAATGCTTTTGTGTCCTGGAAAGCTGGTGCCAGATGTTTGCGGGTTTTCAGAATGACTTTGTGTAAGACATATAACTCTGTGGACTGTGAGTTCAATTTTATTAGACAGTAACAGTATGCTCTAAATTCAATTTCTCATTGGAGAAACAAGAAACAAGCAAACAATTTGAAAGCTGCACAAAACCTGCTGTTTCATGGTTTGCACAGGCTTCGGATGAAGGAGCTCTTCTTGATGAAGAGAGGTATGCAAACATCTGTAGAGAAAAGGAGACAGAAACTCATCGTAAATATCCAAGAAACCAAAGCTTTCAACTTTTTGCTCATTATGATTCCAAGATTGTCTCACGTGGAAGTGCTACACTGCAAGTTGTGAGGATGTTTATATTCATGAAGTTTTTATCTACTGTGCTGGTGTTCGGATGATATTTCCAGGGACTGCCACAACATAAGCAGTAGTAGGAACACTACTATTTGTAATATGTAGCATTTCTTTTTCCATTTACTTGCAGTAAGTATTTAATTTAAACACCATTCAGCGTGAAGTAAAACATTTCAGGTAAATGTAAAATTCACATCAGCCTCAAGGCCAACAGCAATGAACACTGGGCACTGTTGAAAGATTGTAAAGACAAACTCACTCTGAATTATTATAGTGAACTGTCTCATTGTGAAAACAGCAAAAATTGCAGTCACAATACATTTTTAGAGATAAAGTCTTTTTTGTTATTTTAGAGACTTTGCCATGAAAGGTCAGGAAGCTCTTATTTGTGCAGACTGGTTTTAACTTTTTGCTGAAAGTGGCATGCAAAAAACATGTTAGGGCTTACTGGTTACTAGAGGGTGGGCTGCCCTATGGGAGAAAAAGGAAAAATAAGCTAAACGTTTAGATTTAATTCTGGTTACAGAACTTGGTCTGAGGAAAACAACAGCCTTGATTTAGATATTTATTCCCATCCCTATTAAATTTGCTTCTCTATTGCATTCAGAAAGCGATCTAGTTATCATAGTCCTGATCTTAAACTAATGCTTTCACATATCTTTATGGGAAAGGAGACAAGAGCACAACAGTAAACAAAGTAGCTGCTTTGTTTCAAATGCGATTTCAAACACAAAATAACTTTCTTTCCATGACTGAAAAAAAACAGGAATGCTTCATTCAGACAGATTCTCTCTTTTTTCCAGTTAGACAGACTCAGTGAGCATTAAATTATTACAAAGGTGAATATCACAAGTATATTAGAGGCTTATAACAGGAGGTTATGGCTTTATATATTTAGAGTCCTTTAAAATTAAAATATTGCTTTGTTTAGGTGAAGTACTGACACATCTGTTTCCTTGAACAATACATTTTTTACATTTAGATTTCACATGAAATTCCTTATTGCAATGTTTTCATCAGTTTCCTTTTTCTATTTGTTTCCTCTGTGATATAGCTTTTGCTTAAATACATCTTCATATCTCACAAACAGCATCTTTTTAAACATTTGTCTACTGACAAAACACAAGAGAGGAAGCTTAGGCTAGACATGAGAGGGCATAGGGAACCAAACTGCAGACTTTCAGTACCTAAAGGGAAAGCTATAAAGAAGGTAGAGCCAAGCCCTCCTTAGAAGCACTCAGCAAAAGGTCACAGTTGCTTTGACCAGACAGATCGACAAAATTCTTCCTGGTAAGAGTGCTGGAAGAGACTGCCCAGAGAGAGACTGGGCAATCTCTGTCCCTGCAGATTTCGGAAGTCAGCCGGGCAAACCCATCTGCAACCCGATCTGGCTTTGAAGCTAGTCCTGCTCTCAGCAGGGTGTGACTTCCAGGCGTCTCTTCTAATCCTAAAGTTCCATGCTTCCTCAAAATGGCACTTAAAATACTTAATTTTTTTATGAGGAGAATTCAATCTTCAGAATACTTAACAGTCAGTACTATTCATTAATTAGTACAGCTCATGAGAACTGACGGGAGATACACTAAGTTTTGAATTTTTAGCGTTTATATTTAAGCTTACTTCTTTGCCAAATTTGCATGAGCATTCTTCCTTTGGACACAGAGTATTTTTGCTATGTGTTCTTTTAGATTAATACTTCAGAGAAAGTCACAGAGTATTTCCAAACTTTCACCATTACACTCCTCTGGACTTTTTGCCAGTGTACTCCAAATACTGTCAATTAATTGCAACATTTCACACAAAAGTACAAAGAGCTCTATTTACCTTAACTAATAGCCCAATTTTGCAAATATTTACCTTTGTATACGAGCAGTTAGTTCCATTCATTGTAGTGAATTATTCACCTTCTGTCCTAGTGGAAACCTTAGAAAAGTATTTGAGAATTTGCTTCTGTTGTTTTAGAAAATTACAGAAGTATTAGCTCACACTCAATGCATTATTCATTGCAACACAAGCATGTGCTATTCCCTTGTGCTCTATGTGAATCTGAGCTTACTTTTGTAGATGAACAACTTCACAAATATCTTAACTAAATTTTATTCTTTTTAGACAAATTCTTCCAATTCATCAGTATGGATATTATTCTTCAATATGCTTGTGTTTGTGTCTAGCTTTGTTTCAACCATCAAATACATCAGTCTGTGGTTCAAAACACTAAGAAGTACTTAGTTTCCACAGCTAGGCCCATACTGCTTCTCTGATGTGTCAAAAATCGAGCAAGTGTTGAGAAAAATACTGAAAAAATAAATACATCTAAGGATTTCTGAGTATATTTGTAGCTAGCTGCGTGTTAGTGTTCAGCTGCATTCTTATTTCACCGAATCGCAGAATTGTATGGGTTGGAAGGGACCTCTGGAGATGACCTAGTCCAACCCCCTGCTAAAGCAAGTTCCCTGCAGCAGGTGACACAGGAAAGCGCCCAGATGGGTTTTGAGCATCTCCAGAGAAGGAGACTCCAAAACCAATTTGGGCAGCTTGTTCCAGTGCTCTGTCACACTTGCAGTAAAGAAGTTTTTCCTCATGGTTCCTATGGAACCATGTTCCTTATGTTCCAGTTTATGCCTATTGTCCCTTGTTCTGTCTCTGGGCACCACTGAAAAGAACATGGCTCCATCTGCTTGACTCTCACACATTAGATATTGATGAGCACTGATAAGATCCTTCCTCAGTCTTCTCTAGGCTGAACAGCCCCAGGTCTCTCAGCCTCTCTTTATATAGGAGATGCTCCAGATCCCTCATCATCTTTGTGGCCTTCAAGCAAAATGACTATATACAGCACCTCGTGGTATAGAAAATGGCTGACAATGGCTTTGCAAAATCTACCAAATATTATCATCTATCTGCTAATGTAATGCATTAGCTAAGTGTATATTTTAAGAGCATAGACTTCAGAACAGATGCTCAAGGTGAAACCATTTTCGTTTATTATGTGAATACATACACACTGAATGAATATGGGGTGTCCTCTGTTTAAAGGGTACTTAAAACAATGATTTGGTTAAAATACCCTTTACATTTGCTAAACAAAACTATAACAGCTATGATGTATCATTTTTTGCAGTATTGATTGAGTTTATGTTGTGTTATATGAACAATATAATCTGACATGCTGAAACCTATAAGGAATCTCATTTTTTTTCCTCATAGCGGGCCTGAAAAAATGCAGGAAAAAAAACACATCATCAGGATTTTTCTGCTGTGTATCTCATCTGGACTTGATTCTTCTGAATACAAGTCCAGAATATCTTCTATCCATTTTGCTGGAAGCTATTACAAACTTTCCCTGAAAAGCAAAAATCTAGTCCCTACCCTTCAGTACCAAACTAGCTATATGAGAAAAATTCTGCTAGAAACATAATAGTAAGGTTTCTGGACTTGTCCCCCACATGTGTTTATATAGATATTGGCTGCAACACTGCAATCCTGTATGATCAATGTGACTTGTAATATATGTTCCCATCTCCTGAATTTGAAAAACAAAGTTAAGACTGAGTTTGGAAATGTTGGAGACGATCCAGTCATATGGGGCAGTACAGAAGTTAAACTCGTCGTGTCACATATTCCATGGCCCACACAATTCTAATAAATTCCAATCAGATTGTAGCTTGATTAACTTTGCTAAGAAAGCAGAGGCCTTTATTTGAATGGTAAAGTATGAGAAGTGGGAGGAGTGCCTTGTTCTCACCTGCTCATAGCAGATAAGAAAATCTGACTTGCTGAGTATCTCTCCTAGGACAATGTGGCTGAGATTTTCTCTGGGAGGTTCATCCTTTCTCACTTCATCCATTGGAAGGTTGACACCACAGACCATTTCATAGCCCAGAGAAGGGTGTTTGCATGGTAAGAGTTGGGTATGACACCTAATGAAAGAAGCCAGGATGTGCAGTGCTAGGTCCATCCCGCTGGAACTTTAAGGCAGATTTACCTGTCCTTGCTTTATCTCATTCCTAATAGTAGTCTGTGCTCCTTTTATTTAGAAAGTGCTTGTGCTTCAGCTTTTTCTTTCTCACTAGCTCCAATGTATGTCAGGAAACCCTATGTATTGAGGCAAAGATTCTCTCATCCTGTAATATATAAACATATTGATTAGTATGTGTATATAGCACAAAAAAAAAATAGAATACTGCAGAGAGAAACTAAAAGCTACATGTAAGCTGGAATACAACATCTACATTCACTACTGAAATTAATCTGCAAATATGAGAAGAAATATTGTTAAATGTCTTACTACCCTATTGATTTTAATACTTCTGTATATCTGATACAAATGGCAGGTGGGGCCTTAAAATTAGTCGGCACACTCCCAGCTTTCAGCTGGATCAACACTCTACTTCAATGCTTGGTGTTGCCTGGGAACTTGTTTAGGACACCCTCCCCCTTGCCACTGAGACATCAACCATAATATTGCACAGTGTTGACCCCACTGCCAGTTCTTGGAGGACGAATAGCCCTTGTAATGACCCAACAAAGCTTCACGTCAGTCTTCATGAGGACTTGGCCCAAAGCATTTCCAGGGACTGATATAAGGAGATTTTTTGTTCCCTAGATGTTTGATTGGACACAACCTTTTTTTTTTTTCAAGGTCACCTGAAGCTCTGCTGCCTTTAATATGAGGGAAATTCATTTTGTGAAATCAACGTCAATGCCTACACAACCAGAGACAGCCTGATAACGCTATAACCTGGGGCTGATCTCCCCAGCTCTGCAGGTGTACACAGGCTCTGAGAGAAGCTCTGGATTTTGTTACAGACAGAGACACACAGTTTACCGAGCCACAGACAAAACACAACATTTGCAATACCTTAAACATCTTCCAAAACCCTTCTAAAATCCATGCAAAAGCATTATAATTTGCTATGCAGTGTCAATAAGCCTAATAAACAAGGGCAGTAGCAGTCAGCTTTCCTATCTTCCTCCCACACTACCGGCTCCAGCTTCTGTCTTCACAACCTCCCTGCTAACTTCTCTGCCCCTGTCAGTTTGGCTGGGTCTGCGAAAAGAAGATAATTGCTGCTTCAATCTTCAGCTCTGGGCTGAGAAGAGGGTTTGAAATACTGTGCGGCCTGGAAAGAAAATAAGATACTGAATGAGAAGACTTATGGAAGGAGGTTTTAAAAGGAATAAAATGCTGTTCCTCTTTTTCTTGCCTTTTAGCATATGAAAGAATGAATTCATATACTTTATACCCAGAGGCTGCATTTTAACCACTTGTAAGTATCTAACTTTCTCAAAACACCATGCATTGTAATGCTTAGCCTGAGAATGCTGCTGAGCTGAATAAATCCGTGGTGAGCTGCTATGAACGCCAGAGCACAGGTGTGGGCCTACCTGCTGTACAGGTCCTCCAGGAAATATGTAACAAATAAAGCTTCCCAGATGACAACAGTATGTCCATCTGGCACCTGTGGTGTGGAGAGGCAGGATGGGTGCCACGACGACTGGCCTCCAGCCACGGTCTCTGCACACGTCAGCATCAGTGGGCATGGCCTGACAGGGCCAGCACGGGGAGGACCAGCCGCACGTCCCCTATATCCCTCTCTACCCTTTGTGTTCGGGCTGCAGGATCTCCAGGTGCTTTTAGTAAGATCCCGGCCTGCCCTAACTTCGCCAGGCGGCGGGACTGCGCCTCGCCCGGGGCCGACCAGAGGCGCTGAGCTGGGAGCGGACGGCAGGTCGTACTTCTCGCGGCGGCCTGGAGGGGGCGCTGCGAGCCCGGCATTGCGGGCGGAGCGCGGTGGGGCCGTGCGGCGCCTCCGCCGGCCGCGGGCAGCCCCGGGTCGGCAGAGCGGGGGCAGCGCCTCCCGCGGCTCCTCGCACAGCCCGCGCCAAACGCTCCGCTCTCCGCGTTCGGCCGCGACGGTACTCGGTGCCGCTGCCGGCTGTGCGGTCCCGCGGCCCGCCCCAGCGTCAACCCAGTCTCTGGCTCCGGGGGGTACGCGGCGAGCCGGGCGGCGGGCGAGCGCGCGGAGCGCGGGCGGCCCCCGCCCTGCCCCGGTCCCGGCACGGCCGCCCCCGAGGGCTGTGCCTGTGCCGAGGGAGCAGTGTGACAGGCACCCGCCGGCGGTAGCGGGAAAGTTGGAAGGGCGACGGGGAGAGCGCGGGGCAGGGGCCGGCAGCGGGGCGGCACCGCACCGGAGCGCCGGGAAGAGCCGGAGGAAAGCGGCTGGCGGCGGGGCGGGCGCCCGAGGGGTACGGGAGGACGGGAAGCGGCGGGAGCTCCGCCGCCGTGCGGGAGGAGGGGCAGGCGGCGACCTGCCGCGAGCAGCCCCGAGCTGCCGCCGCTGCGGGAGGATGCCCGCACGGCTCCGAGGCCACCGATGAGGGTAGCGGGGAAAGTTGTGCGCGCCCCGCCGGGGGGGCCGGAGCAGGGCAGCGCCGGGAGCGGGGCTGGGGGGCAGGCTGCGGGCGGAGCGCTTCTCCCCGGCATCCCGGGGGTAGAGGGCAGCGGGAAAGTAACTCGGGAAAGTGAGAGCGATTCTTCCTTATTTTTTTTTTTTTCCCCCTTCTTTTTCTTCCTAATACGAAAGGACCCGTTTGAAAGGGAAGCGACAGCCGCCGTGTGCTGACAGGAGAGAGCCGGGAGCGGAGGGCAGCGCAGCCGGCACCCCTGCGCTGCGGGAGGGGTGCGCGATCCGACGCGGGGTTCCCCCGGAGCGAGCGTGTGGCGAGGCAGCGGCGGCGGGTAACCGGGGCCGGCATGCGGAGGAGAGGAGGAAGGTGAGACGGGAGTGGGAACAGAAACTAACGCCGAAAAGAAGAGGGGGGGGAAAAGACGGCGGCTGCGAATTATTTCCAGTGAAAGCGGGTGGATGTGGTGCGGCAGCGACTTGGGATTTAGGGGATGCACCCTTGCGCTTGGCTTCTCCTTCGCCCGAGCCGCCCGTCTCCGGTGGCAGGAAGGCAGCGGCGGTACTTGGTGGCAGGAGGAAAGGAGGAATAAGCGCGAGGGCTTCGCTGAGCCGTGCTTGCAGTGCCCTGCCGATCTGCTTTAAGATTTTTATTTTTTATTTTCCCCTGGTGGATGCTGTTTTCTCAACCTTAATTCTGAGTTCTTTGACTCGCATCGCAGTTTCTGGTTCGTGTTTTTATTACCTTCGGTGAGGAGAGGCAAGAGGGAGGCTGGCTTCGGTGCTGAAAGTTGCACTCGTCCTTCTTTTGGAGGCAGCATGTGCACCAACATAGTGTACGAGTGGCTGAAAACCCTGCAGCTCCCCCAGTACGCCGAGTCCTTTGTAGACAATGGCTACGATGACCTGGAGGTCTGCAAGCAGATCGGCGACCCGGACCTGGATGCCATCGGCGTGTCCGTGCCCCAGCACCGCCGCCGGATCCACGAGGCCGTGCGGAGGCTGCGGGAGGCGGACGAGCGGGCGGCGGGGCTCTACTTCACCCTCGAGCCGCCGCCCGCGCCTCCCGCCAAGGGGCCCCGCCGCCCACCGGGGCAGGACGGGGCGGCCCCTCGACACCGGCCTGGCCGCGGGGGCCCGGTAGTCTACCCGAGGCTGAAGCTGAAGATCATGATCCGGGACAAGCTGGTCCGCGACGGCATCAACCTGAGCAAGCCCCCCTACTCCAACAAGGTAAGGGGCTCTTGAGGGGAGGTGGCGGCGGCTGGAGGTTTGCTGCTGTGGGCCTCTCCACCAGCGTGGCACCAGGGTGCGGAGCTGCACGCATCGGGGTCGGAGTGTGTTTGAGGCAAAGCACGGTCCAAACTTAGTGCCAGCCTCACGTGCAGAGGAGCGGGGCCATGGCGGGTGAGATCCTCCCCATCCACCACTTCAGCTGGGCCCGTGTGCTGCACTTCTGATTTATTGTTATAAATCGGTTCTTTATGTCCAGTCTGAGGCATGAAGGCAGAGATTGACAGGATAAGCTTCTGGATGTTTTTGGTTTTTCCCTCTGAAAGTTTCCCATTGTGTTGGTGAGTGATAGCGTCTCCTGTATTTTGATAAAGGTAGTGCTGTAGTGTCAGTTCCTGTTGGTGAAGTGGCTCTTGAAGGAAGCAGTAGTGCGGCCAGTGGAACAACTGCTCATCCTCTGTTTATTGACTGAAGGGTGGCAGTGACTGCTGAATGTCAGAACCATTTGTCAGCTGCTCCGGGTACAAGTTGGTCTAGGTCTATGACATGCTTTGCTGAAAGGCAGAAAAGTGAAGGTCTCCGAAGACTACATCCCAGTTTGATGAAACCCCAATATTCATCTAGTTCTTATATTTGAAAAGTTTAAAACATAATAATAACATGTCTGGAAGTTATGTAACTATAAAATTAAAAGACAATGCCGTGAATGAGAAAGTGATTTGTGAAAGAAAACAAGGTATTATGTGATGTATGTTTGCTTTAGAGTTCAGAATGAAGTGTTTCAGCAAGTTGTTTCATGACCCAAGCTGCCTGCATTCTCTTTGATTGGAAGTCTGACTCTTTGGTAGAAATTGTGGGTACTTTTATACCTCGGAGTTGAAAGTATTGAAGCAAAGCAATGGAGAGGTCTGCAGGTCCAGGTTTCTGGAGATTATTATGATTGTGAGAAATTAAAATTGAGAATTAATACCAGCAGCAGGGGACTTGGATGTGAGAAGAAAGAGTGAAATCCAACTTGGTAAACAATGTAGAGGTGCGCATAATAAGACTTAAAGCATAATAAGGCTATCAGGATTTGTACTTTTAAGGGCTTGGTGATAGAAGGCCGATGGTCACTTCTCAAGTGCAGTGCAGCCAACTGGTCTGAGATATTTGTGTTCACCTTTTCCTGAAACATCTGGCTGATGACATTGTCAGAAACAGTGAATCAAATCTGATAGGACAGTGGTCAAGTCTAATAAAAACATTCTTGAATGCACATTTTGAAGTCTGAGTACAGCATCTTCTGAAACTTCCTGTGTCATTTCAAAGAGATTTTTTTTCCCTTTGAAGTGATACTTGTTTGGACTGACGCCTGTCTGTAATTGTCATTACCTGTCTAACATAAACAAACTTCTGTAAAAGTTTTTGCTTATTAATGAAGCCACAGCTCATCACCCACCTTTGAAACTATGCTTCACTTCTTCCTTTCAACTTTGTGTGCTCACAGTCACCAATTCCTTCTTACCAGGGGAACCCTCTACCTTCTATCTTCTCTATAGGAATTATAAAATTCCTGAGATGACAGTGTATGACATCAAGGAAATGAAAATCTTAGGCATTGCTTTCTTCTTTAGCTCACCTTGTTTTAATTTGATGGCTTTGATAGTAGCGCAGGTTAGCTGTCAGGGCAAACTCATCTTACACAGAAATTGTCACTCAGCTTTAATGCTAATATGCTTTTTAAACCCGAATGGAACATTCTGTAGTAGAAGGAGGAACCAAGCTTAATTTCTTTTAGTTCATCTTGCAATGTCAGTATTTATTTTGGATGGTAAATGCATATTAACATCATTTTTACTTGCAGTAATAGAAAAACTTTCTCCATCTTCTTGGTGTGAATCACTTCAGATTGTAGAATGTTCTAAGAAACCATAAAGCTGGCAAGATCTGAATGTGTGTTGCTCAACATGTGTTATTGTGAATGCCACCCACTGTAGCAATCCATCTTGAAAACAGCTTAAAGGGAATACTAAAAGATCACGTCACTGTGCACTATTCATGTGCAGAACAGGAGAAATGAAATATTTTGTTCTTTCATTTGGGAAAGCACAGTATTGTAACCATCCCTTTTTCTAAAAAAAAATCCTTTAGAAAACTGTGGCTGTAATTTCATCAATCTATATTATATGCTTTTATATAGAATATGCACTGTACAGAGTTCTACATGTCAAAAGAAAGTAGATTGTCCTCTGCGTAGGATTAAGAACCATCTTGAAGTTTATCTTAAGTTCTTTGTATGTATTTGTTAAAGGACATGTCTGTCTACAGATGGTCATGTGGATATTGTTCACCAGACATCGAACTTTCGAAGATGGATTTACATTTGTGCCACTGCATGGCTAGCCAGCCGCCTTCTTTGTCGCATGGCTTACGTGGACATACAGCCTTCTGATGTTTATGACTGGAACCATACAAAGAGATGCATGCTTCTGTGTATACGTATATTAATGGTTGCATACAGATGTTGCATTTTACTTGTTTCCTGAAGATTGCTCACTGCCTTCAGTTATGTAGTTCTCAGACAATTTTGGAGTTTTATCTGGAAATGACCCTGAGAACTGGAAGTGCTGCTGATCCTCTGTCTTGTTTGAAACCTTTTGCGCGCTCATCAAAAGATCAAAAATGAGTTTTAGGTGTGGATGCTGAGATGTTGAAAGCATCCCTTTGCTGTCCTCTTGGTGTTGTTGCTGTATTTTCAGATGAAAACCACAGAGTGTGAGGGATAGGAAAGCATTGGTAAGGTAAAGTTTAGTTTGACTTAGCTTGATCACACCCAGAAGAAATGAGTAACACCTACTTAGCACAGCCTAATATAAATCTCTTAAAGATGTGCAGACTTTGAATTCAAGCCATGTGTGTGGGTGACTTCAGACACGGAGAATTATCGCAAGCCATCTTGATTATTTCCATGAGAATTATAACAAGACCTCACTTCCTCAAATTGAGTATTCTATATTTTGCAAATATAAACTGAGGAATAGAGTTGCTACAGAGATGAACTCCACTGAGGCTGGATTTTTGTTTGAGGTTGGTAATGTTCCTTAATACTCCAAGCCTTCTGTTTCAGTTTCAAGCCTGCTGTCTCTGATGAGTTTAGAAGCTTTGTGAATGTAAGAAACGTGTGGAAGTGAGGGGCTCTCATGCCCTTCACACAACAACCAGCAGTACCTCCCCAAGTCAAATGAAACATCTGTGTCATCCAAAAACATTTTCTCCTTGGGTGTTGTGATTCTGTCTTTAATTAGAAAAGTAATTATGCCTTGTGTAGGAATACTGTTAGTGTTCTTTTGACATGTAGACATTTTCTGGATGGATTTGATGGGAGAAGGAAAAAAAAAAAAAAAAGCAAACCCTCAAGTTTTCTATTAAACTGAACAAAGGAGAGCTCAGCACCGACCTGAACCAGCTGGAACAAAGGCAGTAGAGCCTTAACCCCCATGCAGACATTCTTACCTTGGTGGGCTGGTTGCAAAACAGATTGTCTGTGCTGGTTTCGAGCAGGAATAATGTCACTAAATGTCACTGTGGTGTTTGGAAAGCAGAGGAGCGCCACTTTAGTCAATATAAAGACAAGGAGGATACCTTTTTGTGGAACACGTCAAGAGAAATTAAGTATTCTATTTGTCTTGAATACAGATTAAGTGACATTTAATAGTTTACTGGAATTTCATTACTATTTCTAATTGAAATAAATGGCCTGACCCATTCTTGAAGAATTTTATTCAATTTTAATCTGCAGAGAATTGCAAATGTATTAAAAATGACGGAAAATATACATTCATTAAAAGGTCCCACGCCAATTAAAATGATTTGCTTAACTTCAATATAGTTATACTGATGTAGATTTCCATATTTATTAGAGGAATAAAACTGTGGTACGATGTTCGCATGGGTGTCTGACTTCATTGTCACTCACTGTGCTGTTTGTGATTATCAGCACGCTTGGAAGACAAGCACTGGAAATTCATCTGCATTTGAGGTCATAATCTCAAGAGCTAAAGCAGATGTAGAAAAGTAAGAAGTCAGATCCAAGTGAGTTATCTCATTAAAAGCTCAACTATGTATTTTTAAGTTCCGTGCTGATGGGATGGCACAGATTTGTGTTTCTGATTAAATCTTTGTTTAATCCTCACCGTTATAAAATGAGGAATATCTCGCATAAGTTATATGCTAAGAAGTGAAGATGCCAGCAGTACTGCTTTGTAACACAGATTCAAACTGAGTCTGTGGCTGGATAATTTAGTTAGTGATTTAGATAGCTACAGAAATGAATTCAGTGAATTAAAAATATTGTGCTTTGAAATGGCAATGCTCTCCCATTCTGAAATTAAACATGAACCTTTTTCTAAAGACCTGGCTGCTTTGAAATAACTGCATCAACCCTGATTAGCAGAGCGTTCTCAAATATGCCTTGGGGAAAGCTGCCTATTGACAAAAGTACTAGTGCATTAAGTAGTAACAATATTTTCATGGCAATAAATTAGCAAAGCTACAGGCGATATTCAGGGAGTGAAAAGGTATTTTGTACTAGAAAGCAATGCATTTGCCTTTGATTTCGTACCACTGTTTGGTTTTTTTTTTTGTTTGTTTGTTTGTTTTTAAGAAAAATATGGCACCTCATCTATTGGGCAGTTGTTTCAAAGTCCTGATTTATTAAACTCACAAAAAACAAACCGGAAAGGGACTTCGCCCTAACAGAGCATTAAGGCAAATTGTTGCAGAATATGAATAATGCAGCACTCTGCCATATTTGCATTTGAATTGTTCCTGAATATTTTAAAGTGTATTCAATCTCCTCTGAAAATGTTGAATGCGAATTTTCCTGGGTTTCATTATGTTACATTTTTGAGGGGAGGAAGATCCCATTAGGGTGTATTAAAGGTGGAGTCCCGAGAGAAGCCCCTATTAGCTTTGCATAATTTTCCCTCCTTTTATAGTGCTTTCAGCCATCCACTGTATTTTCACAGGTGAGGTTGGGGTGTGGGCTGGATAGGGGAGAAGAGGAGTTAGTGGTCCTGAGCTCGGTGGAAGAGCTGCCTTCCCCTGCAAGAAGCAACACCTTCAGCCAGCCTCCATATGGCTTTATATTTGAAGGAGAAGCTAAACTAATATTCCCTGGCAAAAGAGGAATGCCTGCTGGTGTGCATGCATGTGTGTGTGTGCACTGCACATCAACAGGCACCACCACTGGGGCAAAAGTCAAACCCCAAGTTTCACTCCTGAATATCCATATAATTGTCTTGTTTTATCTAAGTTTGGTCACTGTGAGCCTTTCTGAGGAGAAAATACTTTCTAAGAAAAAGATTTTTGTTGATGCCACCCCCAGAGCTTCTGTCTCCTCCATATGTAGGGTGAGTGAGCCCATGCTGTTATACAACTGAATGGCAAAGGAAAAAGAAATCTCACGAAGTAATCTCGTGAGCCGTGTTTTTAGTTCTGTTTGTTCTGTTTATAGCCAATACCACCATACTGCATCTGCCTTGTATGTAGGGCAGCAATGTCCCTCATTTTAGATTGATGAATTTTCCTCATTGAAGGAAAGTTGAAGAGTTTTCCTAAAGTCACATGAAAAGTTGCAGACAGATGAAGTGCTGGGACCAACTACTGCAGGGTCATTGCCCATATGTTAAATGTGAACTCCCCTATGTGTAAGTAAGAAAAGCAATATCAGAATAAACAGTAGCTTGAATATAATGACAATTAGTTACGCTGTTAATTTTGCCTGTTAACACATGCACACAAGGTATAATTGTTACGATCAGTCCTTACCACTAAGGTATATAAATCCACAGATACGATCAGAAACACCCCCACAGGTACTATAGAACCCGTGTAAAATGCCGTAGCGTGATCTGAAGTGACAGGAGTAATGTCAGTGCAGGTTAGCAGAGAACTTATTACATCAGTTACAGGAGGTCACTTCCTGTCTTGAGATTCTCCCAAAGCAGGGCAGGACAGGCTGCGGTGGTAGGTGGAACTTTTACATTTCTTGCTTTGTCAGTTTGAATGAGACACTTTGCTTTGTGTTTGACAAAGCTATCTCGTTCAATCTCTTTGTCTAGCCTAACATGACATCTCGTGTTGATGTGCTTATCTTGACAAACGCGGTTGCTTGTACGCGCTGCAGGAATTGTCATTTCTTAAAAGTACACGCGGCGCTATGTTTAGCAGTGCTGTGTTATTTTGGGAGCAGCTCTGCAGCAGGAAGTACAGAATTGCTGAACGTTCCCCGACGCTGCCAGGCTGACACACAACTGTCTGCACCGAGTCTTCAAGTCTGCTAGCTTTGCTATTGCAGAGTGTAACTAACGTCTCTGAATGTTTTGCGAAGCAAAAGGGAAATGGTCTGTCAAATGAAATGCAACTGTAACTGCCTTCAAATAATGCCTTGTCGTTCTCACGAGCTCAGCAGTATGTGAATTGTGGTGATACATGCCTCTGGACGGAGTCTTGCTCCTCCACTTGGTTTCATTCCCAGTGAAGTCAGTGGGGGTTTTGCCAGGGATTTCATTTGATGCTGAGCTTGGCTTGAAGCTAACAAGTCTGCCCTTACCAGCTCTAATTGTGATGGATAAAAACCGTACAACAGGAGATGACGACAGAAAATGTAGCAGTAGCGTGCAAAAAGAAACCAAAATTAGCAGCTTGAACAGCAGCAAGGCTGATTTATGAATTTAGATCTGACAGTTTTGGTCAGGAATGAATGTTTAGTAAATAACATCTGAAATCCACATTCATGGATTTTGGCTGCAATCAAGTAAACAATTGTTTAGAATTGTCCTGTCAATAGCTATAAATTAGGAATATCAAATAAAACTTATAACTGCATACAAATGTGAGTCTTCCACGAGTTTCTTTTTTTTCTCCAGATGAACTACATTTGTCATAAGCGCCCACACCCTCAAGGTAGAGATGTGGTGTTATCATGCTGCATATGACATCAGTGGGAACAGCTCTGGGCAGCCTGTGCCTTAACTCTCTCTGAGTAAAAAATTTCTTTGAGTTCTGATGCAGCCGTTCCCTGGGAAAAAGATTTTATTCTTTTTGGTAGAAAGGCTTGTGAGTGCAGGGTAGTGGAATGATGGGAACTGCTTTAACTACTAAGGGCCGTCAGCTGAGCCTGGCCTGCTGCTAGGCACACCCATGCTGGTGGCCTCTGCTCATTTATGGTGCTTTTAACGGTGAGCGGCAGCTTGGGAAGGATTTAATCAGTTTAGGATATTTTTCCGGGGAGTTTACATCATCTACAATGCCAGTTGCTGTAAGTAAATGTTATGCATTTGGAAAAGATTTTGGTAGTAGAAGTAGAAAGAATTCATCCTTCGAGGAAGCTTGAGTCTCTTGTTGAAGGGAGCTAGTACTGATGCTCTAGCAAGTATATGATAGTGTTGGTACTATACTTTTTTTTTTTTTTTTTCTTTTAATGTTTCTTACAAAATTGGGTGGTTTTCTTGCAAGCTTTAAGTAGTGGTATTACTTCACCTACAAGGGAAGTTGTAAAGGGTTTGGCTGTTGCCCTGAGGGACAGTTTCATCATAATTTTGGAAGTTTGCTTGGAAAAGAACTTATATTCTATGTGTAAAAATATTAAAAAGAGCTGCTTATGCAAGTGTGGAGTTCATTAAATCAACTTCTAGGATATCTAACAGGAAATAAGCTATTGCAATATGTTCTTTCTGGATGTTGTGTTTTTGTAAGAAGCCTGAATTTGTTGAGGGGAGTTAATTCCTTTATAGACTTCTAAGTGGGTGAAACTGATGCGATAGTTAATAGCATTGACCTGAATTTGGAAAGTAATGCAGACATTCCTTTGTATTGAATGTACTTCTTATGTGCATAAGGAATTGAGCACCATGTTTTTAAAAATAGCTTTTTCTTCTTCCTTGTTTTTCTTGTCACATTTGCTACAGAAGGATCTCTCTCTAATTTGGACTTGCTGTACAGCGACAGCAACTTCATCCCTTTATTAGCACATTCTAACTCCATGATTATCCTCTTCCCTGCTACTCTATGAGGCAGTACTTGTATGTAGACTTCATATACTTGATAGGTTTTAATTCATAAGTTTCTAATGTTAGACTTTCAGGATACATTATTTTTAACTGAAGCGGTAGAGTCTTTTTCTTCAAATTACATGAGGTGTTTAAGTTCTATTCTCAAGTTCTAGAGCTGGTATTTTTAAGAGACCTTGAGTGATTCAGATATTTTCACTGATGTTTATTCCTTTATGCAATTCCTCCCAGTACTTAAATTGGCTCTTTAGTAGTAAAAGCTAAGTGATGTTCTTTCTTCTCTGGTTCCTGCTGAGAAAAAAGTCTTCACTGCAAAGGGCATTGCTCTTGACTACTCCTTATTTATTTTAGTGCATGTTTGGCTTGAAAAGTGATTAACTTTCAAGAACTTTTTTGTAGGCTATTTCAGATAGTGATAAACAACTACTATTCAATTAACTGTGTATATCACAGAGATGATGAATAATAAGCAAACAGCAATATTTATAGTTTGTATGGATTCAAAGGCTTACAATCTATGTTAAACACTCTTTAATGTGTTACTTGTTATCTGTGTCCATTTTTAACCTTTAGGTGATAAATAAGCCTTAGTTTTGGTGTCGGTGTTTCACTGAAATACTGCTCACATTAACCAGCATTAAAGAAGAAGAAAAAAAAAAAAACAACTCTAGTGAATACTTAAAACTAAGTTATAGCTGTCAGAGAGACTTCCTCATCTGATAAACTTCTAGCATTCTGTATTTTGCCTTTTGTTTGATGGCCATGTGCTTAATCATTGTTGCTTCAGGATGTTTGATTAATAACTGGTATAAGCAAATATGGCAGCCACTAAATGTAAGTAGGTGTGCTTCAGTGAAGCAGAGCTTGTTAGGGGATGTTTGAGTTTAGAAGTTTTTATAGCGCTTTCTAAACAGACATCAGCACTGATAGTTCTTGTCTAACCTGTAAGAACCTTTGCCTTCTGTGCAGTGGAGTTTTCAAAAGCAAAAGCATCTCTACATTAAGTTCAGCTGGATGTGTAGGCTTTGACCCCATACCATGAGAGATTGCGGAACTTCAGCTATTGATTTTGTTGGGAACAAAAGAAATTTGTTTGTTTTTGCACAGAATCTGTAATTCTACTTTCAAAGCAATAAATACAAAAATATAATCACTGTTTTCTGGTCTTTGTCTAACCTTGATGGAAGTAGTTCTTTAAATGTACTTTTATTAGCTGGATCAACGTGAGGTTAAATTGATCTGCGCCTTTTATTTTCCTTGCTCTTCCTTCCCCCTTGTTCCAGTCTGGAGATGTGTGAAATAAGCCATAGCCTATCAAACAGTACAATGAGATTCAGAACGATTTTCCTTTTTTTTTCACCCAGAAACAAAAGAATAAAAAGATGGTTAAGATGCTTTTTTGGTATATGGAAATATTTAGAATGAAGGAAATGAAAGAAGTTGATAATTATGCTGTGATTATTTATTTCTCGATTCAGGCTATTTCTCTCAAAAGGACTATTCAGCCCATATAAGAAGAATACTGCTATGTATTGATTATTATTAACTTACTGGGCTGAAACTGCCAGGTAGAAGCTGAACTTGGAAAGAAGATACAACGTGTAGTAAAGAAATCGTAAGAACAGACAAGTTGAAAAAAATGTCTTTATACGGAGAGTTTATGCAATGTTATTTTGGAGCTGTTTACACAACGGTGGAGATAACTCTTGGACTTAGGTGATATGGGGGGATTTGTCTTATTTACGTGTTCTGTTGTGCCTAAAGGTAGAAATTTAACAGGCATTGTAACTAATATTTTTTACTTGTTATCATTTAAAGTGATTGAAGGAGTTACTGGCTGGCTGCCATCATGCTCCTTTACATTTCTTTCGGAATAACTGGTTTCTGCTTTCTCATGATAAGCATATGAGTTCTTAGACCTATAAGCTCATTTCTTGTGCCTACGTAGCCATCTTTGTCACACTGAGAATGGACGAAAAGGCCCCAAAGTGATAACTGTGAGGATGTTGGTGTTCTTGTGGTGTTTTTTTTCTTCCCCAAAACTGTGCATAAAGAATTTTTAGATGGTAGGTTTCTAAATACTGTCTTCTAAATTCAAGAAGCTGGAAGATAAAAGCTTTTTTATTTTTTTTAAAGGGTTCATGTTTAAATCCCAGCTTTGGATGTTGCTTAGAGAGCCTGCAGCTGAAGAACGTGTTTGAAAGACTCCTGCAGCTTTATGCAAAGTTTTTTCCTCTGCACAAAGTAGTAGTGCTACGTGGAACTGAACCAGAAATGTCTATCTCAGAAAAACAGAAAAAGTAGTAAAATTGGTGCAGTAGTTTCTACTATGTTCCCCTTACATACTCCTAAGGTTTGGCTAAGCTGAGGTTGCTAAAGTTTGTTGTTCGTTTTTGTTTGATAAATGTTTTGCTCATATGATACCTTATCTACACAGGGAGTTAGTTGTCCTTCTGCTGTTTGGCTAATTGGTCGTACCAGCCCTCAGTAATTTTTGTGGTTGAAATATGTGTCAAATTGATTTAAGCATCTGAATAGTGAAATAGGAGTGTTTTCTTCAGACTTTAGCTTGACAAGCTGTTTCCTAATTTTAAGTAATGCAACTCCTGTAATCTTATTAATCCCTGATGTGGTAAGATGTCTTTACTGTTAAAATTGTTTCTTAACATCTTATCTAATTTTCTGTGTTACAACTCATTTTGTTACTTCTTGCCATGTCTTCTGTTGGCAAGATTTAGATTTTTGAGGGTTCTGTTGAATCCTACCCAAATGTCTGACAATTAATGGTCCATCCTTTGCTTGTTTGTTTGTTTTTGGAGGAGAGTGTGCAAATGGCTCTTCTGGTATCCTTTCATTCATTGGTCTGAAGAGGTCTGTGGCCTTGCTGGTGTAGGGCAGAGCATTGGTTATCCCTTTATGGCTGTAACCCTTTTTGTAATGCTTACATTGTTGGCTCCTGCCTTAGGTCTACAGCAATCCTTGAGCCCTTTAGGAGGGAAAGCTAGCCATTGTTTGTGTATGTAATGATCCATATCCTGTTGTACTTTTGCTGTTATGTGGCTGCTGAATAACGTCCTTCTATGATCAGATTCCTTCCATTTCAAGAATGGATTAATTATGAATTCAAAGGCCAGTTCCTGTCCATTAATGCTCCAACAGGTTGAATGTGTCTCACTGATATAAAAATATTTTCATTTTTACCATCCATGTTGGTACTGAAAATGATCACTGTGCTGAGAGCAGTCTCCTGGAAGATTTCTTACTATAACTCTTCAAAATTTAGTCTTATGTATTCTGTAGGTACAGTTTTGCAAATGTTTTGTACCAGTTATTTGCCTTTGACCATTCTTTCCTAGTTTGTTAGTATGAATTTCTAGTGAAACGTTATCAGAAGGGTTTCTGAAATCAAGATTAGTGGCACCTACTTATTTCTTTTACGCTGGGAGTTTCCTTTTCTGAGATAGAAGGTGATTGTGTTGATTTAGCATAATTAGTTTTTCATAAGTCTGTGTTGTCCATCATTTTGTCACCTCTTGATTTGTGGAAACAAACGCATTTTTATGTGTGGGGAGGGACCAACAAGATTTTCTCCATATGACATAATAGTTTTGTTCCAACAAACACAGGTTTGTTTTATCTTCTGTTGTCTTTCTGCATCAAGTTAGTCACTGCTCTTCATGGCTGTTAAAGCAGGACAGCACACTTTCTTGACACACAGCAGCCCATCTCCTCGAGTGCACTCTGGCATTTCCTGCTGTTCACTTCCCTCCCCACTCCATGCCACTGGTCTAGTTGTACAGGCTAGACTCTATCTAGCCTGTAGGTGAACTCCTCTGTTTGTGCCTGTAAGATCCAGCACAGACATGTATGTCTGTTCTGTTTCAGTCACTGCTGCTGGTTTACTAGTGGAAGTAGGAGTCAAGAATAATTCTGTGCTGACCTGATCTAGTTCTTAATCTAGCAGCCTGTGGTGGGGGGGAGTTGGAACATGATGGTCCTTGGGATCCCTTCCAAACCATTCCATGATTCTGTGGTACCTAAGGAATGTAGGTCCACTGGTACTACATGAATGTGCAAAAGTGAAGTCTGCAAAGGATAAGCCTTGAGACACCTGCATAAATCCCTTCCTGGGGAGTGCTTTTTGTACTTTGAATGTGGCCAAGGATTTGACCTGATGCATGTTAATACTGTATGGTATCCATCCTATAGTTCAGGACACAGCTGAAGAAAACAGCAGTGTGCCTGGGTCACAGATGAATCGGGATTAAATTTGTAAATTTTCAGACACATTTTTATTTCGTGTTAGTCTGTCTCAAGTGTAAACTATATGAAACTCTTTTCCTACTGGACATGTCATGTAAAAATAAATCTGTGTATCCCTGCAGGTACACTGACCCAACTTAGGGTCACAAGGGGTAGGACTAATGTTTTTATTCAGTCAGTCCTTTGCAAGTATTTCATCCTCTGTGAGTGACACAGTGGATTGGCTTCTTCCAAGAAACTACTTCTCTTCTGCAGTTTTTCTTGCATCAGGACCTCACAGTTGATTATTTTGCTGTATTTTATGTGGTATGTCAGTGACAAAGGCTCCAGCGTGGCCTGCTGTACAAGTATGAGCAAGTGAATGACTGATGCAAGAACAGAATTACAGGGCGTACCACAACTTTCATTCTGTATAGCAAAATGCTATTTTCTTCTTCTTCTTAGTTGTGCATCTTGCTGCTATGCTATTTTGCTAGAAATTCAGATTCATGCTTCTAATCCCTAGGACTTCCATCCTTTTTTAAATCTACCTAACTTGTCCCTTATGTGGTAGTGAAGTTTTTGTAAATCTCTTCTGCTATCAACAGCAGCTCAGAAACGAAACCTCAGATAAAATTATTTCTGAAGAATTACTGTTTATTTATTAATTGCATAGTGGCTATATGTTTTGAACATTTGTGTACTGTAATGCTGCAAAGGGCAGAAGTGAGCACTTGACTATCACACCTGAAGCATTTGGCCTGACAAAAATTAATGATTCCATGACCATAAAATAAGTTCTCAGTTGTTGTGTGTATTGCAGTCTGAAATGTAGCTTTTGTAATAAACTGGGGAGAGGATGTCCTGTTGGAAGGATGTAGGTTCTTAAAATGCCTTGGAGAGTTTAAATGCACAGGCAAGAGAAGACCAGAGCTAAGTGACGCTTGCATTTCTCCAAGCCTTAGCAATGGAAGGAAGAGATCAGAAAAGAATCTCTTATCCTATCACTATCCCTCTGTAGTGCTATGCTTCTTATTACCTACTTGCATAATTGGCAGATTTTCCTGTTAATGCAATGGGAATTCATTTAGTGTTCTTAAGTGTTGTTTGCCTTATCGTTATAATGGACTGAATATGTTTTGATTCACAAGTGCTGATCTTTATGCTAAGAGGGCAAGCTGTATCATCTCGGAGACCCAATTACTCAAGCATACATTTGTCTACGCATAACTCTGTGAAGTTCCTTGAACGTTTTATTTCTAAAAAGGTAGAAACATTGTTAAATAACGCTGCTGTAACCCACTTTCAACATACTGTTCCTGAAAGCAAACAGTTCAGTGTATTCCTTTTAAGGTAGAAAATTTTGCATGGTTGCTCCTGGCCTGGAGATTTTGGAAATCTGGGAAGTAATTAAGGGGAAACTATATACCAGGAGAATGATTTTTTTAGTTTAAAGAGTACTTCTTCAGCTGTGACTGTGGTAATCACAAGTATGATGTTGTAGCCTCATCCTGAAGCAATTTATGCAAAGAAGTTGGAAAAAAGTATGCTTTCAACTTTCTTCTGTTCAAGTTTTCTCTCTGGATGTTCCACAGGATGGATCTGTAAATTGTCTCCTAGTGATTTTGCAGTGTCTGGTAAAAGTCTTCGTAATTTAGAGGAAGCAAACCAGAGGAACAAACCAAGATTGCTTACATTAAAACAAATTTTGGTGACCAGTGGAAGCAGGCAATGACATCAGTCTGTTGTCCTGGAAGAATCCATCTAAGAAATTTGTCTGTTTCTTCTTGATAGAAAACCTCATTAAGGTCCTCAACAACTTCTCCTTTTTTAAAATAGATGCTATCTTCTGCTTTCCAACCCACACTTATTAATGATTTATTACTTATTTTTTAATAATGATGATAGTGATTGTAGCTTAAATAAGCTACAATGGAAAAACTAAAAAGAACAAAACGGTGCCCTTCTACTTATGTTGAATCTCCAACATGGATGCATCTACACAGGTAGAGATTAATTGGATGCAAGTAGTAGTTCCCTTTCAAGAAATATCCCAGATGAACCAGCATTATGAGAGCACTCATCTCTTTTATATCTTTGCTCTGTGAGCTGAATCAAGAACAGCTCTTCCAGTCTCTTCTGGTAAATTGGGCTGCCCAAGTCTATGAATATTCTGATACCTCTTTTCTGCAAGCATTTAAGTTTCTCTTATTCTTATTTTTGAGGTCTGCTTTTGTGGACCTTGAAACATTAAAGCTGTTACCCTAAAAAGAATTTCCTGTTGTATGTTGTTTAATTTCTGATTTCCCTTCCTAGGGAACTAATACTTTTAGAAGATAATATTCTGTTTATTACCAAATAAAGGCAATGCATGCATGTATAATACTGCTGGCTTCATCTTTTTTTTTTTTTTAATATCACATAGAATGGCACTCCTGAAGTTTTTTTGTGATTCTTAACATTTTTCAACATTTTTTTTTAATTTTTTTTTTTTTACTTTAAAGTACTCTGAAATTAACTACTGTTATCACTGCAGCCAACACTCTGTTAAAGTAAATGTTTTTAAAGTCAATTCTGCAGTTCTTGGCAACAAAATAATTTTGAACACCAGTGTAGAAATTTATGGATTTCAATTATAGCTTGCACTGTATCATAATTCCAGTTTTATGCCCTGTGCAGTTCAGTGTTTTGGATTTCTAATGGGTATAGAGCAGTAATCATAAAAGTGATTCAAATGCACCCAGTAATTACAGAGATTTGCTGTTGCTTTTGCATTAAAAATGATGATGATTTACAATCAACAAAATTGCAGTCTGTGGTTTTAGTTAAGATACTCGTGCTATTACACTGCTTATTAGTTATGGTCAGTGATTTAAAGCTCAAGAGCTACACGTTAGAAGGCAGTACAATTCTTTATTCTTTAATAGAAGATAACAAATTAAAAACAGACATTGTATTAATACAAATCTTGCACATTAAAGAATACACATGTAACCCTTTGTATCTTTTGCTGCTGGAAATTAATTATAACTAAGATGAAGTAGTTGGTTTGCAACAGCTAAAGTCACATGTGTGACTATATATATATATATATATAGTGTGTATATGTGTATATATACATATATAATTTCCCCTTATAGTTTCTGTTACAGCCCATTAACTTTAAGAGAAGCTGCCAGACTTGTTTCTATCTAGCAAATGATGTAAGCAAGTCTTTTTCTTCTTCACCTCTACTCATAACACAAAAATCATATTTAAGATGGATATGCATTATTGAAAAGGTAGGTAATGCAGTGAAGTCATAAGCATTTTAAAATTCTGTATAGAGAGAGAAGAAGACACATCTTACCTGCAAATTATTTTTTTACGTACCTTCATAGTAAGGTAAGAATGTGGTGGGTTTTTGTTCATGTTCTTTCTTTGTGTTCCTTTCACAAATATTTCTTTTCTGATATTTTGGTGCATGAAAAGTGAAGGACAACAGATTACTGCCTTTAGGATGCATTGCTTATGAATTAGGTTTTATGTTTTAGACTTAAGAGTCAGAACTAGCTTAAGAAATACACATTCCCTTAAAATGTTCAAAAATATTAACATAAACAGCGCTTTCCCCTTCTTATTAAACCTGGATTTTAACTGAGATAAGACAGTGCTCAGGTACATTAACAGTCAAGTCACGGTGTAAAACATACTGGCACAGTTAATGATTATATAGCTGATGGTTGGAAATGCTAATTGAAAAAATTGACTCTAAGGAAGTTCCCTAGCTGTTGAATGAGTGTGTTCTTCAAGTTCTCATGGAAATAATGACATTTTTGACAAATCCCATCACTAAGTTTACAATTGTTTATTTTAGCTTGTGCTGTATTGTTGGATAGGTGGCTAAAGTTTTAACTGTTTTCTTGCATTTATTCAAGTCAGTGGGAATGAACCTTTTTTTGGTAGTTTACAGCAATAGAGCAAGGGCTACAGGCAGAAACTGGAACAGAGGAAGTTCCATGCAAAGGAAAAACATTTAGCGTTGGAGTGACAGAGCACTGTAAGAGGCTGCTCAGAGAGGTTGGGAAGTCTCCTCTGGAGATATCCAAGACTTGTCTGGACACCAACCTATGCCACCTGCTGTAGGGAGCTGCTTTAGCAGGGAGTCAGACGTGGTGATCTGCAGAGATCCCTTCCAGCCCCTACAGTTCTGTGATTAACAGTTGTATTCACCTTACAGTGACAAAAAAAAAAAAAAGCCTAAACTGCTGACCTTTGGAAATTTTCCTCATTAAAACTCTTGCCCTGCAGCAGAGAACACCTCTGTACTGGCTGCTGCAGGATAGGAATGCTGAGGTTCTTTCAGTGGCATACCTTATTTAGGTAGCTGTGATAAGATAAGGCGGGTTGAATAGGCAAGTTAAAGTAGCAGCACAGTTTTATCACAGTAAATGATGTGAGCATTAGTAAATGCAAGGCAGGGGAGATGAAACTCAAGTCTTTGACTGAAAAGAGCCTTTTTTTCCTTGTGTGTCGTGTGTGTAGTACTAGAGACTACTGGCTATTTTCTGATGAGTCTGTAAAATGTTTCTTTTGGATTTTTCCAAATGAGCTTTTAGTGCTTGATGAAATTGAACTCAGGTTTCCAGCAGAATCTCTTCAGTCTGTAATGGCAGCCTCAACTTTCCATGTCTCCTTGTCCTCTTCATCTCCTTGTCCTGACCTTCCTCTCTGGGAGACTTGAACCTCTGGCTGATATTTGTCCCCCTCTTTCTGCAGTTGATCTCTGGTGTATCTGTAAATGCAGGTGGGTTTCTACAGTGAAGGCAGCACACCTACTCCTCAAGTCCAGCAACTGATGTCAGGGTCAGGAGGAGTTTGCCCAGGAGCTATGTGCCCTGATGCCCTCACAGCTGCTCCATCAGGTTGCATTCCTGAATAATTGAAGATGCCGTTAGCCAAATCAGTTGTTAACTATTTTAAGTACTGTAATACAGAATCTGAGGCAGAATTAGTCCTTCATTTTACAAGCTGTTTAAACTGGTTGTGGGGGGGGCTGTCTTTTTTTTTTTTTTTTTTTTTTGAAAGTGCTACCTCCCTTTCTTGCAGAAGTGCACATGCAAGAAGTCATCTTTTTGTGAGAAGGATTAGTTTCGATTTTTAGTCCAGTGGTATGGGAAAGTCCACAGTCATGCAAAGACTGGAGGCCCGAGTCTGGAAATGGAGCAGAAGCAGAGATGAGGCCTGGAAGGATTCAAGAGTTTTAACTACTCTCCTGTCAGGGTTTGTCTCTGCCTCCTCAAAATGCTGCTTTCTGTCTTTGTATGCTGTATGTCTGTATTTCAGTGTTTCATAAGCAGGAGTTCTTCAGCAAAGTATTAACCAGAAAGGGCAGTTTGTGATGATGAGAAGTAAAAGGACACAGTAGAGTTCTTTGCTCAAGCTGGCTTTTCTTCAGTTTGCTGAGTGTTCAAACCAGGTTTCACATTAGCTGTGGACTTGCAGAAATAACTTTGTTAGTGAGAGTTTATCCAGCACTATCCGCTCTGTGTAGAGCGGATAGTGCTGGATGGGTTAAAACTTACTGCTCATAATTGAGTGGTTTCTCTGTTTAGACTCAGTTTTGTGTCACACAGGAAGGACAGAAAAAGTAAGACCTTAAGTTCCCACTAAGTCTGTAAAGCACGAACATCTGCTGGAATCATGAACTGAGCATTGACTGTGTTTGGTAACAGGGCGAAGGCAGCTGATCACAAGCGTCCTTTTCCTAATTGCTTTGTCAAATGTCACTGCGGTTCCATGCAGGGAAAGGATATATTTCCTTAGTGACAAGGAAATAAGATAAACAGCAAGCAGAATTGAAACAGACTTCCAGTTTGCTGTTGCTCTTAGGTGTATTTAATCATAACTGTCATTCATCATGTTGAATTCTTTTTTCTTTCTTGCTAAGAACTTGGTGCCTTTTTTCTACTGAAACATGTGGTCTGGGGATTTTGTTTTAAAATCTACTGGCCTTTCACCTTTCTAGTAATTACTGGAAATGAATATAGGTCAGAGTTTGTTTGGATGTTCTTTCTGCTGCTCCTGTTTTCTCTAGCCTTATGCACACGCACCCAAATATTGATGTTTTTATCTTTTTTTTTCTCTTGAATGACATCTTAATGAGTACTTTTATGGAACAGGAAGAAAAGGTGTTATACTTGACTCTTGTGAACAGCTCACCATAGTGGGTAAAATGGTCAGACTTTAAATGAATCTCTAAATTGGAGCTTATGTTTGAGACTTCTGGCCCTTCAAGAGACAGTAGTAATCCATAGCTAATTCTCATGTTTGCAAAACCAAAAACATTTTTATACGTACTTCAGTGTTAAAAATGTATTCTCCTCCAAAAGGGATTGAGTATGTAAGCCAGAAGTGTATTGTATCACACAAGCTCTGTATTGATCATTCAGCTTGTGAAGCTCAAATGAGGAATCTGTGGTCCGTAATGCAAAATAGACCCATGACTATGTAACAGTCACAATATCTGATGTTTATGAAGGCAAGAATCAGACCTGTCAGATTAAATCTAGTTAGTTGATAGCGTGTTATGACAGGTTAGACTTGAGTGTTGACTATAAAATCCTTTTGAGAATTTCCTGGGCAGCAAGGCAGGTTAGACTTGTGCTGTCCTGGGGCTAAGTTAAGTCTTTCTGTTAAGCACTACTGCTGCATCCCCTGAGCATTTTTGGCTCTGTGGGAATATAAGACAGCGGCAGTTTCCTGTGCAAAGTAACTCGCTGCAGCTGTTTGTTAACACTTGCCGTAGAAGTGGCTGTTTGCCTTCAGTTATGCTGAATAATGTTAGCCTTTTCAGATGAAGTATTCTAAAACCGGCTGCATTTACATGCATTGGCTGAAGCTACCTAATTAGTTTAATTAACATAATTAGCTAAAACTTCATTGTTCTGCAAAGTTAGACTGTTAGGTGAGCCTTTGGGCTCAGAATGGGCTTTTAAAGTACCTGTCTTTAACTACCATAGGCAGGGATGTGCTGTTAGTTTATTGATTAATAGCAGAAGAAAGCATGACATGGAATTTATTGAATGTTCTGTTGGGTTAGATCTCTCATCAAGGAAGATCTTTTTCTGTTGGAGACTTACATTAAGATTGCACGAACTTTTATTTGCTCAGATGCTCTTGTAACAAAAACAAAGCATGAATTTGAATTAAGTTGTAGTGGCTACATATGAAATTAGAGTACAGGTGTTTAGGGTAGCTTAACATAGCTTATCAACAACAAAAAAAACTTTTGTAACTTTTTAAATGATAAATTCCATGTAGCTTGTTTTGTTTTTCTTCTTAACGTGAATGATGAATGCTGAGGAGCATGCACAGAGGAAGCTGCCGTGTGCACTGTGGTTTCAGTTATGGCCCACTCGTTTTGCTGGTAGTGGTGTACCTTGTCTCTTGCATATGGCAGCACTTCTGAATATTTCAGACTGTATGCTGTCACTGCAAGTATCCGTACCAGACAGGTTGGAAGGACTGCCATCAACACGTGGGTCGATGCTGGCCTCAAACTGTCCAAGGGATTCTGCCTGTGTGATTTTTGTCTGACAGTAATAAATAGGGTTGGGAATTTATCCGGTTGCTCAAAAAATGAGGGGCAAATTTGTCCCTGCTATAATATACAGAACTTCTATGGAGCCACTGTAAGTTGAATCTAGTGTGCTCTGTTTTGTACTTCTAAAAGCAGTAGCAGCGAGGAGTGCAATATTCAGTAGAAGAAACGAGATTCATGCTTCAGATGCCTTAAATTTCAGCTAGGATATTTTGCAGATAATAGTGTCCCAAAACAGGTTTATAAGGACTTTAGGAAAATTGATGCACTGCATTCTTTGCTTTTGGCTTAATTCTTTAACTATTCTCTGTATAGCTGCAGTCATATATCTCTGATTTTTGTTAAACTGGAGTTTTCTTTCCATTGCCCTAAAATAGGCTTTGTAAAAGATAAGAGTCCTTTTATATGATTTATGTAATGATCTGCAGAAGTCTGAGTAAGGAAATCTTGCAGATTTTCCTCTTACTGTGTTGTAAATGATCAGTCTATGCAATGTGTAACATTTTCAGTAAGAATACAGCAGATGGATCAGACCAGCAACCAACATGTTGAGGTTTGTATGAGAAAGGTTTGAAAGGGAGGTAAGGAATTTTGACAATTACTTTTTTCTCATAATTTTTAATTGAAACAAGGATAATGAGTAATAAAAGCTGCATGTATTAAATGCATTGCATCAACTGGCTTGTACTTGCACAATGTCAAGTGTGAAATTAAAACTGTCTTGTGATTATAATAAATGGTAGTATAGTAATGTTTAGTATATTGGCTCTTCAAGCAATCATGCTGTAACTCATCTTTGTAGTAGGTAGTAAGTGCTTTATTTCAGTGACTGTCCTAAAATAATAAAAATGTGCAATTTTAGAGGCTCATTTGTAACTGTATACACTTGTGACTGATCAGTCCTAGTACACATTCAGTACTGAAGCTTGCCACGAACATTTATTTTTCACTCAAAAACCTTGTCTCTCGTAAGTGCTATTTTATCTGCGGGAGCTTTTGCTTCAGCAGAACTACTTTTTTTTTTTTTTTTTCAAAGAACCTTGTAGATAAATGATGAGTGTATACTGGGGGCCATATGGGTGGAGAAGTGGTGTTGAAAGCCAGAGTAATTTATTACAATCAGCTTGTTCCTGGAACAGGTGAGGTAAATCATTAGTTGCCAAGGACATCTCATGAGTGAGCAGAGATGCAATTCATTAACTGAGTGGGGGGGGAAAAGTAGGCCACAAGTTTAATCTTCTCTCGTCTCAAACGTAAGTGTGTGAGTTACAGGAGAGTGGTAGTAGGATGCTGTGCTTCACAAGAAATAGAGAAGACTTTGTGGGTGTTCTTTACCTTGTTTTGTAGACTTACATTGCTTTGAGCTACTATTTTTAGTTGTTCTGATACACAAACGGGCTTTTCAGAGTACGTTTTAGGATTGTGATTCCATTTATTCTTTTTATCTGATTCAAAAACTATTTCTAATCCTAATACTTCAGAAGCCTGTGGCTTCCTTTGTGCAAATTTTTAGAACAGCTGCTGTTAAACTTAATTGGACACTAGAGCTTGTAGGTTTTTTTCCTGAAAATATTTTGGTGAAACTGTTTTTGATTAAGCATTATGAGGTCTGATACTGCAGCATTATGAGAATGGAATGTTTCACAACAAACAGCACCATTTGTTGGAGTTAAAAAAAAAAAAAAAAAAAAAAATAGTTCCATCTAGAGTACTTAAAATGATCCAAAAGAATTTTTGTTGTTGTTTTTTGTTCTTACTCTTTGTGGTGCTGAGACGCTCATTTTCCAGAAAAGAATCTCATAAGTTGTAGTTTCCTAGTATGAAATAGAAAAATAGCTTGTGTTGATGTGGGACTCAAGCTAATGAATTTGCGAGCAGGAAGGAGGGAACATGATGGCAATACAAGAGAGTCAGTATGAGCTTATTATCTGCTTTTCTGAGAACAAAGAAGGAAGTATTGTCAAGAAAAAGGAATACAAAGACTGTTAAGTGTAAGTGCTAAAAGTGCAGGTCATTACAGCCATCATATACCAAAGTACCAAATGTAGGACAAGCTTGATTATGATTGTCTCTAGGGGGAATTTGTTTCATATTTATGGGAATTAGAAAAAGCTATGGCCTGCCACACTAACTGATAGCTATCTTTGACTTGTTTTAACTGTGATGTCTAAATGTCTGCTAGGAATGACTTTGGACAACTGGGATTCTCCATGTGTATTTTCACGATGAATGTTTGAATAACTTTATTCAAAAATAAATTTAATTTTGGCAATAAGTGATAATTTGTCTCTCTGCTGACAACCCAAAACCCTTATGATCATGATCTGTTGCAAATGATTTTATACTCCTCTTCTATGGTGAAAGATAGCCACTTAGTCTTTCTTCATTGGCACTCTCCAAACCAGGACTTTACTGCAGCTGGCACAAAGAGCTTGCACAGAATTGTTCTCGTCATGTTTTTATACTACTTGGAAATTAATTCAGATCGTAAGTGTTCTCTAGAATCTCAAGCTATGATGAGCTTGAAAGTCTGTAGTTAGTCTAGTGTATGGGAACTGCTGAATCATGGCCTGATCCTCTGATTGATCACCTGAGGTGAGCAATGAGTCAGCCATGGGAGCACAAGTGAAGGCAATTCACCTGTGCTACTGAAAGGGGTGGAACCTGGCTCCACCTATCCTAGACCCATTTAAGAGCTGACTACCAGTGGGAAAGGATCTCTTCTGGAGATCCACTCTGCTGGAGTTTCATAAGTGAGCCCAGGATACGGGTAAACTTTCTATCTATTCTCTTCTCGTTATTATAATCTGTTTTGCCTAACTCTCCTGTTTATTTTGTAATTATAACATCTTAATACTTATTGATTATACAATCTAGTTATAGCAAATCTTCAAGATGTACTGCTTTGGTTTTTTTTTTTTTTTAATACCTTCAATCTGATTTCTTCTCTAGGTGATGTGTAGAGGATCTCTAAATGATGGTCCTCTTCATTTAGACTGCTTCAGTAATTGTCCCACTTACTGTGTGCCAATTGTAATGTGATGCAGATGATTATTGCTGTTGGTACCTAATGAAAGAGTGTAGCCCAGCCCAAGTAGTGCCTCTGTTAAGGTTTCCATTTGTCTAGACAACGTGGTGTTTTCTTGTTTGGGCTGAGGATCTCAGGCCCTTCTCCTTCCAACTCTTCCCCATCCTACATAGGTTAGCTGGCTGTTGGATGCTCCTTGACATCTATGAAATCTAAGTGGATGTGAGATCAGAACGCTTGTATCATTTGTTAAAGAGCTCTGATAGTTTCACAGTTACGCCAATTAACGTAGTCTGCTAAGGGCAAGTATTTTTGATTTTGTGGCTTTTATTCTTGCTTTCTAGCACTTCATCAAATCCTGCCTCTTTCTCCACCTCTCCAGTTGTGTAATAAGGCATGTGGATGACTTCAGTTAATAAATAACTTGCATCTTCTTCCTGCTCAGCATACTAATCCAGCTCTTTGTGATTGCTGTGTCCTGCAGGTGATTATGATTGGCTCTGGGTTGTTTTTTTTTTTTTTTTTCTAAGCTGTTTGGGTCTCACCAGCACTGCTTAGCCGTGCTTTCCTGCTGTAGTGGAAAGCAGGAAATATAATCTCTTATTGGTGTCAAGAAGATGCAGTGTCCTGCTGAGGACTCTGTCATTAGTCTCCCTCTGTGTCTTGAAATCAGAAGATTCTTTTCCCACTGGTAAAATGTCAGTGATTGGAATGTGTGTATGGCTCTGTAAAGAGGTAACACATGAAAGAAGTCATCTCTTGATGATGAATTCAAGAAATATGCTATGACACAGATGGCAGGAGGGCTGTAACAGATAAAATGTATGCGGTTAAATTCTATACTTAAAAAATAAATAAAATATTCTCAACAGCGAACTTGGTTGAACTCTGCATTTCTGTAATCTTGCACATGGGGGAAAAGCAAAACAACCAAGATATTTAGAAATGAAGATTATTTCTTGAGCCTTAGGAATGTACTAGGAGCATTTACTGAAGTGGACATTGCTTTTTTTTTTTTTTTTTTTTTTTTTTTTTTTCAAATTCTGAAGTGTTCCCATCATATTAGAGAATTAAAAGGCACCATGTTCTTCTGTGTTTCAACTACAACAGTTGAAGTCCTGAAGCTGAAGTCAGGAAAAAACAGAAGTGCAATTGAATGTAATGTTTCCTATGCATTTGTTTGTGTATTGTGAATTTGTATAAATCTTTTTTTTTCTTGCACTAATTAAGTCACAGGATTTCAGAGTTAATCAGTGCATAGAACTTAAACAATCTGTGCAGACCATAGTGTTGCACATCATGTGTATTGGTTTTCCAATTGCTGCTTTCCTAGAAGCAGCAACTTTCAGAAGATAGGATATTTCTGAGGGTGGTTGAAGGAGGAGTTAGAACTGACTTAATGGAAACTTGCTGGACTTAAGTAGTGCTGGAACATCATCCAAGCTTCAGTTGAGCCTACAGGATCTGTGGCCTGAGGTGACAGGCTGAAAGTCTCTGATTTAGGGCCAGGTGTTGTGTTTTATTAATCAGAAGTCTCTTTATCAGTTCAGTGCTTGGTGCCATGCAGTTTCACAAAGGTGTTAAGACAATTGTTGTTGTTTTTTTCTTTTAATGATCTAAATAAGGAAAATGAACTATGAATTGAGAAGCTGAAAGGTAGAACTGATACTGAATACCAGAACTGGGACTATGCTTTTTCAGATTGAAACTCTCTTCCAAGCCAAACTTTCTGTTGATAAAATGGAATTGGGGACCTTCACCCTAGCTATTCCTTTCTCTCTGTTTCACTAGCCTTGTATATATATTTTTTTCCCTCTGGGAATCTTCTTTTTGGATGTTTCTTTGTACATGATCCAGCTATCCTGTGACAGTTTGTCATGAGACATGATCTTCTTTTGGTGACGTGGTGCTGTCATGCAAAGCAACACGATTATTATATTGCTTTGCACACAGAGAATCAACATGGGAATTTTCCTGTTTTCTTCTTCACTTAGGAAGCAAGGATGGTTTGATGAGCTGGCTGGGGCCCACAAGCTCCTGTCTGCTTTCTCTTTTTAACCCAGAGAACACTGTTATTTTGCTTCCTGCTTCCAGCCTTCTTACGACAAAAACACTTTGCTTGCTTAACAAATGTGAAGTTTTTCGCTATTATGCACAATACTTTCAGCAATAAAGTAACTTAAGTATAAATGAAACAGTATTAGCAACAAAACTGCCTTTGTTATGTTTGTTTTAAGTAAGCAAAGATTCAGCATTATCTCCCAAGAGACAGGGAAATAACTGTTCTGTAAAACATAATTAAAAACTACTTTGCTGTGTTCTGCTTTTGGCTTTTTGTTTCTGATAAACAGCGTTGTGTTGTTTTTTGTGGTGGTGGTGGTTTGTGTTTTTTTTTTTTCTTAAACATTGCTCGGTATAAATGGTTTTGACTTCAGTGTTTCATGTTCCAACTTGTGTTTTCTGGGAGTTGAGAAAGAGCCAGTTCATAGTTTCTTGATCCTTGAGTCAGTACAGTTGTAAAAAAAAAATATATATATATGCAAGTCTAAATAAATATTTACTTTGGCTAATTTAAGGGACTTTTTTCTTCTCCTGAGAAATCTACTGGTAAACTATTCTTAATTTCTAATAAATAAATAAAAATTTAAGTGCTTCTCCTGGAAAATGAGAGCAATAAATTCAGTAGTATTTTAGGATTTTTGTAACCTGTGTCATTTCAATAGTGATCCATTCAGGTGTGTGGAAATACAATATTGCATTTGACTTTTTTTCTTGTTCCTCTTAATCAGATGTCTAGGATGACAAATTATATAACATATGAAGTGAACTGAAAAATAAGTACTTGTTTGTGTAGAGGTGGCCTTAAGTCAATCTTGTGCTCTATAGAGTAGAAAAAAGTATCACTTGACAGATAGTAAAACTTATGAATAACAAGGCAAAATAAATCACTTGAAGTTGCTCATTGGATTGGTTGAATGGTTGAATCTCAGGAATACAACTCAGTTTTCCTTTACCACTCTTGTTTACTTCCAAACAATAAAAAAGGTTCCTTTTGCATCCCATCTTTTTCCTGAAGTTGTAACAAATAGCTGGCGGTTACTAAAAAAAACCACAGCAGGTAGCATATATGTGTGCTTAGATGGCTATATATAGTGCTTGTCTGATCATGACTCTTTGCAGAAACTAAGTCTTAAAATTATCTGCAAGGTTAATATAATTATCTGCGAGGTTAATTCTTTTTATACCTTAAGTGTCATTAATATTCCTAATTACCTGCAGTGTTAATACAACTTTAAATCCGGGCAGACAAAGCTCTTATTTCAACAGTGACAACATCAGTCTTTATGATTTAAAAGAAAATAAACCCTTTCCATTTTCTCCTTCATTATGAAGTTAATTCGTTTTTCTCTTTTTTTTTTTAAGAGTAGAGTGCTCAGTACTATCTTTTTGAAAAGACTACAGGACAGGTTATTCTTGGACTCCTCTACATATCAAAAGAAGGCATTTTAAAGTGGAATTGAACTATTTCTATCCTTGAGCTAAATGTCCAGTATGTATTGGGTTTATTTCATCTAGAATGGAATCTTTCCATTATATATGCCTTGTTGATAGATCAAAAGATTATATTTGTTTTTCCTCTTTGTGGTGTTGTCCTGCTGATATTCATACTTAATTACAGTTTGAACGGTTCCCCTTTTGTTTTAGTCTAAACTGACCTTGCCCTGAGAGGTGTTACCTATTCTTCTTCCTTACTTTCTTCATTAAGAACGTTTGCTGCTTTCAGAGACTGGCTATCCAGTGTGTTGATGAACATTTCCTCTTTTACAGCATTCACAAATTCCACTTTTTCCCTTGTCAGGAAGAGTGCTACATAGGATCGGTCCCTTAGCTACATTTTTGACAACTTTCAAATTCATGTACCAAACCACTCTACTATCCCCTCAGGAAGTCAGACAAATTTAATGTAAATATGCCAAAAATGTGAGAGCAAGCAGATTCAGTGTTAACAGTTCACCAGGACCAGATGCCATTCACCAAGGGGTACCGAAGGAACTTGACTGCAAAACATAATATTGCTGAGCTGCTGGCCAAACAGAGCATAATCCTGTTTCAAATGGTTCTGGACTGAGGTCAGGAGGATTGACTGCATGGCTCCCATGTGTGGGAGACATCCTAGAATCTGGAGACCCATTAAGCTGACTGGTATCTCTAATGCAGTGGTAGAGTCTACAGTGAAGGATTGTATCAGCCGTGGGAGAGGCTTGGTGTGGTTTCTGTGAAGGAAGATCTGGCTTGAGGTCCAAGTGTATGCGTGGTGTTTGAGTGAAGGGAGGAGATCCTAGGGATGTAATGTTAAGATTTTGAGAGAGACTTTGTGGTTCAATACCAAACACTGGTTAAAGTGGCTGGAGTGCCTTAGAATTATAGGCAAGGTTCACTTGTTGATTAAGGGGCAGGAAGCAGAATTGAGGGTCAACAGTCAATTTTCTGGTTAGAGAAGTCAGCAGTCAGCACAGGCATCCTCCAGCATTATTGCTGGGACAAGCTTCAGTGTCTTTAGTGAGTGAAGTAGAGACAAAACAGTAAAATTTCTAATCTGTTGGATGATGCTGAGCTTTAGTTCAGTAGTAAAATGCTGTGGTGATGGTGAGAACTTGAGGAAGATCTTCACAAATGGAACAAGCAAGCAAAAAGGGATCAGATGGTTCTAGCGTAGACAAGTAATGAATTGAGAAGAAGACGAAATATTTGCATCAAAAATTGCATCAGAAATAGGATATAATGTAGTTACGCTAGGTACCAAGGTGAACAGAAATGCTCAGGCAACTGCCCAGTGAAGAGAGGCTAAAAGGACTGTGGCACTGGCACTCAGAAAAATGGGAGAAAGTAGTATGGAAAATCCATCCCAGAGTGGAGACATTCACCAAGTTTTGTGATCTGAAAACTATTCATTAAGAAGCTCTTCAGTTATATGTTTAAGATTAATTTGATACAGCAAGAGCTTGGTGATCTCTGTGAATGTTCAACTTGACATGTGCTGTGAACAGCACAGTGGTAAGAGTTTGTTTATTGTGGAAAGTTAGGCATACGTATGAGCTGTTGCAGGATCTTATTTCTGGGTGCCATTTAATCAGTTACTTGAATGCTTCGCTTAAGCTATGACTTGCTCTTTTTACTTGAATGGTGCTTACCTTGTGTAAACTAATGCAGGAGTTTGTTTCTGAGGTAGGTTCCCTATCAAGATGGATTGGGGCAAGGTGAAAGTTTGAAGGAGCTGGAAGGCATTTCAAAGTTGTTTTCTAAAGTAAACAGCAGGGTTCTATTTCTTTGGATTTTATTTGTGCTTTTGACTACATAAATGCATAGTGGAGTAATCCACTTTAACTTCTTTAAAGGTATTAGCGTATTAGACTTTTATCTCTCACCATTTTTATTTTTTTGTATAAGGTATGGAGCAACACAGCACATTCTTTACATTGTATTAAAATGATACATATATACTTCTACTATATTAATTTCTTCACTATTTATAAATACAATTTAGGGGAGGAAAAAAATAGCAGACAGTTTGAGAAGCTGTGTAAGTGAAATCCTGTGGATTGCTTCTTCCATTCTGTGGTTGAAATTCATGATTTGGTACTGTACCAAATCAGTGCAAAAGAGCCTAATAGTTAACATACGGCACCAGCAGGCATCACTTCAAGTGTGACTTTATTTAATCCCTCAGAATTTCTGGTTCTGCTAAATAAACTTACAATAACAGTATAATGAAAGAAATATGAAGGAAAATGTGCTTCCTATTGATCTGAGTATAGTTTGAAAAAAGTTTGTCTCCAGATTACACAAAGTTATGTTCTTTGAGTGTAAAAACAAAAACAAAATCCAAAAATACTTGAGAATGTTGGATTGTTTTCAACAGTGAAATAAGGGAAGGTGTTCCTGGATTTTAGGACTAATAAAGCAAAGAGTTATCTAAACTTCTTCCTGTCAAATAACAAAAAATCTCTTGAAATTTCACCTCTGTCTCTCTGCTATTGGAAAACTTAACGTACACTCACAGACTATTCTGGAGTAGCAGGTTAAGTCATAGTCTTATGCTCACTTTTGCCTATGTGTAAGCATCAAATCTTGTTGTGGGTGCCTGGGAGTTTGTGTTGAAGCTCATAGGGAGTGGAAGTGGTAGCTGTTTCCCCAGCCTGTCCCTTCTCCCTCTCTCACTGCCTTTCCACCCACATTCCCCAGAAATGTCGGGGTAGGGGAGCAGATTGTGACACATATTTCTGAAGGACTGACTCCCAGCCTTTTGGCAGATGGGCAGTGAATTGCAAACTCTCCCTTGCAGTTGGTATTACATGGACTGTAGATCTAATGAAGGCAGTTGAAACTGTCAGTATGTCATGGTGCTTGAAGATAATGAATGTAATGTAAACCTGGGAAGCCCACGAGCAGCTCTGGCTTTCCACGTAGCAGATGAAATCCTCTGAGTCTCTGTATTTCAAGAAACCCTCCTGATCTCAAGCATTCGTAATAATACTTGGCAAAATATATGTAATAAGAAGGATATTAACAAAAAGTTAGAAACACTTAAGCTTAATGTGTTTCAAGACCATTTCAGAGCATTTACAACTGGTTATTGGTTACATGACCATGACTTAATATGCCTTGATAATGCAGCACCTAACTTTACATAGCTTATATACACATTCTCCAGCAAATGCTTGGTGTTACCTTTGGGGATTTCAGTAATAAAGTAAGATACTGTAGATTTTCGGTTTTCACTAGCTTGGCTGCTTTTAGTTGAGTGCAATGTAGAGGTGATTTCATTATCAACTGGTAATATTTTAGAAAAACAAAGAAGAATTGCATGAAAAACATCTCTATATTTAAGGAAATTCTCTAATTTGTGATGAAGATAGAAACAATGTGCCTAGTAAGAATAAAAGATTCCAGTGTAGGAAATCTAGTGATGAAAGAGGCCTGGTTTTCAAAATCCTTCATTGAAATGAAACAATAACATATCTTTGTAGAATAAAGTGACAACCAAGAAAAGTAATTAAACAGAAATGATCATGAAATGCATTAAGTAATTGCAGAGAATCATGCATGCAGAAATAATTTTTGTCAGTGTATGTGGCTGTAACTAGAACTGAGTATTGTTTGAAGACACAGCTGCCACTATCCATAGTGTTTGTGTGATTTACCTTTTTATTTGAATATTGTAGCAGCTCATTTGTCAATTAAGTGACCATACATATATTATAAATTTCCAGTTATAATCTATGACTTACGTTCTAGAAATTATGTGGTTATTCTAGAATTGTTCAGTGATCATTAAACAGCGGTCCATATGGATTCACAAATGTATCTTAGAGCAATGTAATTTTTATGTACAGTTTCTGTCAGTAATTAATTTTGCTGTAATAGAAGGTTTCTCATCCTCAACTTGCTGTCACTTGCATAGAGGTGTGCTCTCTGTCCATTCTCAGGCTGTAGATTGTGTGATATTAGTTGAAATACTAGTGCAAAGTTTGGTGGGGTGCAAACTGAAATTCCTCCGCGGTGCAACTGAACCCATTTGCTGAGCTTGTGCTGCTCTTGGTAACTCACTGTGCTGTGGAATCCCTCCTCCCCAGCAACCCCCCTTCCCCCCTAAATTAAAAAAAAAAAAAAAAAAAAACAAGTGAAGCTGGGAATTGCAACCAGCTATGAGGACAACACATTTCATGTACTTCCATGAAGGTGCAGTTCAAAAAAGAATATTGCTTTCAAATTTCTTGATGTGGCAAGATTGTTCAAATTAAATCTACGCGCAAGAGAGTACTCAATACTTCTCCGTCAGATAGGGTACAATGTATTGCTTGTCTGCCTGCTAAGTAATTGTACACAATATGACAACGTAACTGGCCTGTTCCTTTAGTCTGTGGAAGTGCTCACTGTTGCTATTTCTGTTGTAATTTTTAATACTATTTCTGAGACAAAAGATACACGTTTTTGTACAAACTGGAAAGATTTTATTCAAAATAAATATTTTGTTGGATGGACGTTGTACAGTAGAATTACGGTTTAATTTTTAACTAATGCTGAAGTTTGTACGAGGAGTTGAGATATTTCTACTGAGCAGTTCAAAGAAATTCCTCCAAATCTCCATGTCACTGCCTTGAATTGTAGTGAAAGTTAAATAGTGAGGTGCATTTCAGCTCCCGTTTACTTTTGAAATATATTATTTTACATTTGATATTATTCACACCTTTGTAATGTAGACAGTACATCTGGATAGAAAGAAGGGTGCACTAACATCTGGAAATCTGTAAGCTGTAACTCTTATTGTGAAATACACCACTGTAGGAATGAGTATATAGGTAGGGAAAGGTACAGATAAAAGTTACTGTTCTCTAATAAGACTGGTACATTGAGCAATTAATTGTTTTTGTAGAATAAGGCTCTATAAGCACCAGTGGTGTAAGATTACTTAGCTATAAGTGAGCTGTTTCACTTGAAGACAAAATGCATCTTATTTGTATGTCTGAAAAAAATGTTCAAGTGTTTGAAGAGTTTATCCTATGGAGGTTGTTTTCTGGATTGGGAGGTGGTATAAAATGGAGATTTTGACACTTTGCATGTCCCATAAGAAAGGCAGTGCTTTTTTTTTTTTTCTGAAGGGCAAGTAAAAGTTTCTGTGCCCACTCAGAATAAAATTACTCCTGTGAGTGTCTCTTGGCTGAATGTGTTGCACGTGTTGTACTGAAACTTATTTTCATTTCAGCCTTAGGAATCTTTACCTTTGTTGTAAAGCATGATACTAAACTGGACAACGCTAATTGATCTACTTTTTTTCAACCTTGGGCTTTATCCAGTAGTGGCATGCTATGGTTTGTGGTCAGATCAAGTTATGGAATAGAGCGTATTTACATGAGAGTTTGATAAATGTTTAATTCTGAACACTATTTCTTCAGTTCTTGAGATTAAAAAAATCCTGCAGGATATAAATGTGTACTAAAGAACCAGGCCAGCAGCAGTCTTTTCCATTGGAAAATGCTATCGATAGTTGTATAAAGAAACGCACTATCTAGCTAAGTGAAGGAAAACAAGTTAGATTCTTCAGTTAGTTTCTAAAGTAATCTTGCTTTATTTTCTCAGAGGAGTAGGTATCAAAATTCAAACAAAGAAAAGTAAGTTTTTCTCTAACTTGTAGCTTTTGGAAGAATTTTTTTAGAAAGTTCTAAATATTAGTATTAATTTCCAATTGGATACAAATGGGTTAAACTCAACATTTAGATCTGGTTTCTGCTTTCCAGCTGGTTCTGCCAAAAAGTCATTCCAGTGGAACATTAGGAAGGAAATAAACTTTTAAACATAATTTAGGACCGGAAAAGTCTTTTATGGATGTATTTTGTATCATGCCTTTTTATCTGGGGGAAAAAAAAGACAATATTTATTATTTCAGAAATAAAACAGTCTTTAAAGTATGTACAGGATAAAAGTGTATCTCTGGGATCAAATGTCAGGTTTCAGTGTTTCATTTTTATTTTAATGGTTGTATGTTTTTAACAATCCTAGCAACAATTTCTTACACTAATGGCTTAAATCAATAAAATTGTCAAAGAATACAGAATTGTGCCCAGTCCCTGAAAAATCATTGAGGCTAGCTCAACAATGCAAGTGCTTATGTAAAAATGTGCGAGATCTTCACTTATATTTCAGTATTTTAAAAGTATTTTCCTCTTGAAAATTTTCTTTAAGGAGGGAGGACTGGTAAATCTGAAATGGCATGTTTTATTATTTTCAGCAAGCATGAATTCACTTGCTTTCTGTCTTTAAATTCAGGCTGTGATTGCAGTGGAACTGCATTTGATGCTGTTATTTTTCCTAAATAACACCTAATCATTAAGATATTTCCAAATTCCATATATAAGTATTTATATATAATAATAAATTATAAAAATAAGAATCTTCAATATAGTTTGACTGTTCAGTTTCATTGCGCCTTGCACCATTTTAAAGCCTTACTCCTTTTAGCCTTGCAAGACCAATGAGTGAGTCCTGTGGTGGCAGCGATTCTTCCTCGCTGTTCCTTGGAGGGAGCATGCACGTTTCAGGTGGCTGTCAGAACTTCTGTATATTCAGTGAACAGGAAGATGACTGTATATAGAAATTTAAAGAATTGACTTTCCGATTTTTGTCAGTGAGGACATTCTAAAAGAGTCTTGGTGATTTTACTGTTTTCTCTCGAATATTCAGTGGTTTTTCATTGAAAGGAGATCATGCTTGTGAATAAATTTGTGAGCAAAGTAGCTGTGGGTTAATGGGAAACGTCCACAGCTATGTTTCTGCTTTAGCCAAGAGTGATGTGGGAGGCCTCGTGTTTATTAACAAAAAGGTACGTGTGCCAAATGTTAAAATGAACATTTAAAATGTTAACTGGACAAGGTCGACCACAGGTTTTTCCTCTAGGATGACAAATTAAATTTATGTTAAATGATCTTCTCCCATTTCAAAACACATCATCTAGACTAAGCATGGTCTAAATTAGACTAATTCTTCCGCAGGTCTTCTGGCTGTAGTGAGTCTTCTAATGCAGTACTAAATTTGTTTAGGATGTATTTGTTTCTTACACTTTTTTCTTGTCTTTCTCCCCTTCTGCTGAACCTGCCCTTCTGAGACTGAAGTTGCTGTTGTTTTGGTTTGCAGACCGTCTTCCTGTATAATGACTCTAAGCTATATATCATCAATCAACTTTTTTTGTTTTAACTTTGTTATGTATATCAGAAGGCTTAAATCTTTATTGAATTACAGATATTTGGGGAACTGTAACTGAACTTGATGTGTACTTCATCTTTAGCATAGCTTTAAAATCATTTTAGCATAGAACTCTCTTCATTTTTCCTGTTTTCCTTGGTCATATTTGAAATAATAAGTGTAACCTACAACTTTGCAAAAATAGCCATATCCTATTGGAATGGGTCTTTTGGCCTTGTTTCTTAGGTGTTAAAGTAAATAGAAATTCTGAATAAGATGCTGCACATACTTTTCAGATCCTCCCAATCTATTTTCTCACCCACATCGAAGACATCTTTCCCTAACACTCATTACTGTATATTTAACTTGCCATAACTCAGAGTCCTACAGTCAAATGCAGATGATTGAGGCCTAGGTCCACTGTGAAACTAAAATATTAAAACTGTCATATTTTAAACTGCTTGGTTATGTATGTAGGAAGGGAATCATCTGGAAAATATATAGGGGGCAAACCACAATTCCCAGTCTTTCAGTGTCCAAAGAATTCTGTTAAGACTGTAATTTATTATTTGCTTTTAACTAAGGGTGAAACTAAGTGATTTTTTTTCCAACTGGAATGGTAATTAAGAAAAAAAGTTAAAACTGCCACTTGGGTTGTAACTGCAGTGAGTCTCCTAACACCAGTAACAGCTGTTACAGCAATCCTTAATTTGTGTAATTAGGAAGAAGGAGAACTAGTGACAGAAAATACTACTTTGCAAGTACTGGTCTTTATGATTTGCTCGATCTAACATTGTGTATTTGTACCTGCTTTGGCGTGCCCTATATACTTACAGTGTGTGATTTTGCATTGCCACGTGTTCATTCCTGTGGCTGTGTGCTTGTCTGTATGCGTCTGTAGATCCTTCCTTTCAGTATGAAAAGCAAAACAAATTCAAAATCTTGAAACTGAAGTCTAAATCTTTTCAAGGACTCGAAGTCTGTGCATCTGAAGAAGTGGTCAACAAATGAAGCGTGACAGGCAGCACTGTATTCTGTCAGCCTTCAGAACCTTCAAAATGGAAGGGGTAGAGATTGAGAGGAGAACCCTTTGAAGAATTAAATCTAAAAATTCAAGAAATGAGAAGTATGTAGAGCAATGAGGAAAATCATTCATGGTTTTCCATAAGGAGTGCACTAAGTAGTAGAAGAAAACAGCTATACGTTCAATAAATTTAAGTGTACTGAAGAATGTAAGTATTTATTTTGCTCTCTGGATTAATTACTGTTAATTGGAATAGAAAATTAAAACATGTTGGAGATAAATTGTTTCATTCAAATGCTACAAGCACATGCTACATCCTTTCCTATGCCTTTCCAGTATGCTAAACAGATGATGAGAAAATCTGCCTATAGAAAGGAGCTGAAATGTTCCGTGACAAATTGTAAGGAGTGTATGTTACACTGTGATGAGAATTATGAAATGTATCTGAAGCTTAGCATGTGTGGGATTTGCAGAATTTAAAAAACATTCTTAATGTTCTCGCATTAAGATGCGACTGACTTTAGATGATGCGCTTCAAGTGAGACTTTACATTTTGCTTTTGTCTTGAAAATCCTCCTACTGTAATAGATGCTGCTTTTTAAAAACAAAAATTAATAAGCAAGAATAAATAAAAAGAAACCTCCAAAACCAAATCCCACGCAAAAAATGGAAACAAACAAAAGCTAACCCACCAAACAGAATGTGTAGAGTAAGTTTGCTTGTTTTATATTAGCCATACCGCGTACATCCTTCACCAGCTGGATTAAATTCAAGATTTCTATTTTCAAAATTTTGTTTCTAAAACAATTTTCTATTAATACTAAGTTCTGATCACTTGAACATGTGTTAATCTAATTCTGTTTTATAAATAGGTATAAAATAAAACAACTTGTACGTTTTCAGTACTTGTGGAATAAATTATTCTCTTGATTAAGATACTTGCAAATCATATGGCTTTTTTTTTAATTATTTTCTTAAGCCAAGTTTTCAGAGAAAAATGTTCTGCAAAATCCACTGATTTATATAATTTTGTCATAACATAACATAATTTATGGTCTGACCTTAAAAGTGGTCCAGTGTTTCACTACTATGTTTAATATGTATTCTCCTCACTGTTAGAAGGTTAATTATAAAGAAGCATCCATGAAAAGATTGTAGAGGTGATTATCAATCATTTTTCAGGCTGCCTGGAGGCAGTGTGCATCCCTGTAATTAAGGGTGTGTACTCAACCACCACAAACATGGAGCAGGGGGGTTGGGGGAGGACGTTATGTCTTAATACTGCGTTTGTACTTTGTGAAGTTTTTTCTTTTTTCCTGAAATGGACTAAATATATGGAGATATTGCACAAATCAAATAGTAAATAAGCATTACTTAGGTTATTTTCACTAGCATTGGTTTTTGTGGGAGGGGAAAAAATAAAATCAGAGGTAATGGAATAAAAATTTAATTTTACAGAAAAATTTCATTGTAATGCTCTCTTTAAAAATTAATTGGAAGATGATTGTTATTAAACGGTTTCAGGTGATGCTGAGGAATTGAATCTTAGCTTTGTGGTGAAGAAAACATTTCTGTTCAGATGATTTAAAAAAAGTAAATAAATAAAAGCTCAGATTTTATATTGTGCCTGTTCTTGAGACTTTGTTCCTACCCCTGAGTGTTTCCATCACTTTACCCACATTTTAAATGACAGAAAATGGTATCTGTCTGGTTTTGATTAACCGGGGACAGATCATCCATTCTAGAGGTTAACTCAGCCCCTGGGCACTCAGGCTTGGACCCTCTGGAAGGGCTGCTGGTGTCCTGGGTGCCTCCCCACCTTCCCATTACAGCTCTCTGTGCTGTTGTCTATTACATCAAGCAACTTGGTCTGGCTTTGTTTTTTGGAATAACAACAAATGTATTATGTTGTGATCTGACCTTCCTGAACATCTTTGCCTTCTTGCTTAGAGAAAACTTTTCTGTCTTGGGGGTTCGGCCATACTAGCATTTAGAAATTGCCATAAAAGACTGGTTCTTCCAAGCAAGTTTTATAATACAATCAGGGTAATTAGATATTTTCTCAGGCTCCTGGTCTATGTCAAAAACTGTCAAATTGGATTGTCTTGTTAGTGTAGATCATCCTTGTCTCACTGATCAATTCCTGAGACGTGGATACTGTGCAATATTCTCTTCCATCCTTTTGCTTTACCTTTTTAGCTCCTAATTGTTCTGCTAATTTCTTTTTTCCCCCCAACTCATGCAGATGACATTTCTGTATTTGCTGTCTCTGAAAATATTATTCAGGATCATAAGATCTAATACCAAGCCATGTCTGCTTCAGTAGATATAACATGCAACCTTTTTGCTTAATGCTTCCACTGAACTGTAATAATGCAAATACATTCAGAAATACTTTAGTGTGAGTCTCCAACACTGTATTGCCCTGAATATGTTAATCATAGGTTTTTTTTTTTTTTTTTTTTTTTTCATATGAGAGGAGTAAGAGAGGTAGGAATTTCATAGAGAATGGGGGGGGGAAGTGGTTGAATTTAAGTCCTTCCAAAAAAGCAAAGCGCAGCTGGAAAGACAACTCGTTGCCTGCAGCATTTTTCTGAATGCTATGAAAAGATGTGGCTTGAATATTTCCTACTTAAACCAATAAAAATAACAAACAGTCTTTCCTACTTTAATCTTCCTCTTCATGTACAGACAAAATATCACAAGTGAAGGAAATCTAGCTGAACAGTCACTTGGATTCTTTGCGAACTCTTTATCTTATTGCTTCCTAACCTGTATGCTTTACAAAAAATTTGAGGCCACAACTTCGATTAAGAAGGGTTTTTTATATAGTAAGTTGGAAAGCAAATGGAATATCATGTGAAGCTGCAGCAGAAAATGAATGTAACATGCATATATGTATATTTAAAATAATTACTTAAAACAGAATTTAAATTTTCTTGTGCTGTGTACGAATAGCCCAGAACAGAGAGACCCTTGAGATCTTTACAGCAACTTTAAGTAAATTATTGTGAAAATGAAATGCATCAAACTAATAGATCTATTAAATGAATGACAGTTCAGGAGTTAATCTGTGCATGTGACAACCATTTACTATGTAAAGCACTCTGAAATATGGCTATTTACATAACTGTCAGTGTGGTCTCTTACTTTAGTATTTCAAAATATATAGAATTTTCTTCTGGTCTCCTACTTGTCAAAATGCATTAGCTGGTATTTGCCTTTGTCAGAAACTTCATAATCCTGCTAAATTATGTGGAGGTTCTGAAGATAGTTAATAGGGAAGCTTGTGATATAGCGGTATTTTATTTCTTGTTATACTATGCTTTACATGTTATGTTGCCAAATAATTCTGAGTTATCTTTAAGCAGAGTGGGGGGAAAAAAGCATGTTAATGAATTTTACTAAGCCTTGACTCTAGAAATGGCAAGCTGTGCTAAGTGATGTACTTGACAATTCAGTGATTTACTTGAGATCGGCAGAGAATCGGATTTTTAAGGGTAGTTATATTAAAACTGAACTTATCAAGTTCTACTTTAAGAAAATTTTCTACTAACAGGACTTGAAAAATAACACAATTTCTCCCTTCTTCTTGAACTTCATAGCTAAAAATCAATATATTCTGTAATAGGAAATACTGTTTAGGATGTGAGAGCTCACACGTGAAACTGAGTTTCATTGGGAATTTGGGGGAAAAAAGGCACGTGTGTACACTTAAGAGGATGGAATAATGCATTTGATATGCAGGACATCAGACTGATGTCCTGATGTAATGCACTCCTTCCTGTTTAAAGTCTATTTTCGTAATCAGAGGATGAAGAGTTGGAAATGCTAACTAGTAAAGTAGCAGGAGAGCTAAATGAGGTGGTGGCACAGTTCTTATTTTCCTTGATCTGTGTAGACCACAGTAATACTAGATCACTGTGTAGGCCTGGTGCTATATCTGGCTTAAAACAGAACTTTACCTCAGGCTGTGCTGTTCCCGCTGTCCTTCTACATGCACAGGTGAAGCAGGGGATTGTCAGCAGTAGATGAACTTGAGATGTGGAGATTCAAAACTTAAGACAAGGTTTAAGTCAGTAGAGGAAAATAGTTGTATCTGAGGGGACTATATGAAACGTATGTGGGATCTCTTAAATTGTTAGCAGCTTTCATCTATAGGACAAGAGGAAGCTTGATTTCCCTCTGCACTGACTTTAAAAACATGCATCACCTGACTGTTTTCTCCCTGGATAAAAAGACAGCTTTTAAAGCTGTAAAATCTGTGTCTTCCTTGTACTAAATTCATTATTATAAAAGCTTTTCATAAAAATAAGGGCAAACCATTTACTTCCTGAGCTTGAGGTTTGCTTATGGATTTACTTTAAATTACATCAGTAAATATGACTTCCCATCGGTGCATTACTTCTAAAATTTCTGACATGTGGGGGAGGGTGGACATGCATTTACAGTGATTTGTAAGTGTGTAATAAGCATACTGACTGGTTTGATCTTATATCTAGGGATGAAGGAGAGTACAGAAAGCTACAAGCCTTTGAAAAATCCTTGAGTTCTCCTTGTGTATACTAAGGCATAAGGACAAGTGAGGGATAAAAGTTGGGTTGTGATGAAAGAAGTAGTGTTCGGTTACCCCAGATTGTTTAGTTTGGCAGTGCTGCTTATGATGAGATATAAGTTTTTCCACTTTCTGTTGCACAGCGTGTAACATGTTTTCTTTGGAGTTGATAGAGAAAAGTAAATGTCATGGGATACACTGGGCAGACTAGTGTTCAAGTGCACTGCTAAGTTTCTCAAAATGAGAACAAGTTGTTAAAATGTCTACAAATGCTGCGTGCTTCTGTTTTAAGAAAAAAATAGAATAGTGTTTGGTTTTTTTTTTTAAGCTAGTTAATGTGCTTTATGAGTATTGTACAGAGCAGAAACTGAAGCAGCAGATGTTTCAACAGATGTCACTAGGGCCTCTGGAGGGAATGGTTGCTCCATTCAGATGCAGTATTAGAATACTATTGAGAGGGGCAGATCTGAAGCCAAGTAGTCCAAGGTCCAGTAAGCTAGAACTCAAACAGGCTTTGAAATGGCAGTAAGTCAGAATGACAGTTTCCACTTTCATTTTAGTGTCAGGGTACAAAGTTAGAAACATCACTGACAGTATTTCTGTGGAACTGTTGGCAGGCATCCCAGTGGCCCTTTGCAGGTACTTGTGCGAAGTGCCCTGTCTCAGGGGCATCAGATGTGTGTTCCCCTGCCTTGTGACAAGAACTGTATTCGGGCTGCCGCAGATATTTGTTTAGCAGAGGAGCTGCCAGAAAGAAATTGAGTACAACTGTGTGCAAGCATGTTTTTTGGGAATGATGGCAGCTGCAGAAGTAAGGGAGGGATAAAGAAGAATAGAAATAGAAAGCAGCCGTTTAAAAGTAGAGCGGGATACAAAATCTAGAGTTTTTTCCATACAGTTAAGTGGTGCCACTTTGACAACTCTAAATTGAGACTAATTTAATTTCACAGCAAGGGAGGATTGCAGCGACGTCCTCATCCTGCCTTGCAGTGCCCTACTCAGGAAACAGCTTTCCTGGCACCTTTCTTCATCCCCTCCCTTCCCTTCTTTTTTAATCAAAGCAGTTCTAATAACCATGACATGAAGGGAAAAAAAAAAAAAAAAAGAGTTAAAATTAGAAGCTAGGCAACTCACTTATCTTTATTCCACAACGTGCAAAGATGTTATTTACTCACTATGTAAACATCCACTGACTCCAGCAGTTCTGATTCAGCATGGTTATTTGTAGGGTATTCATGTTATGAATGAGGCTCTGCAGACAGTTGTGAAAAATCTCATCTTCCTAATGAGTACAAATATATTAAGAAAGAAGAAGAGCCAGTTTCATTTGGGAACAAAAGCTTTTGTCAGGGAGGCCTTTTAACTTCTAAGCATATCTGAGTTTTCTGTGTGAATGACACAAAGCTGCTGGAGAAAATGGAGTGATGGATCTTAGAAGTCAAGACAATCTTTCAAAATGCAAAACAAGCCTTTCTCTTTTTAGCAGTCTGCTCAGGATAATTAAAAGGAGTGGGGTGATGAAGAGGGCAAAAGTTAAGGAAAGAAGCTTGTGATTTTTCATAGAGCTGAGCTTGCCCAAAAGTTTTTTGTGGTTCATTAGAGGCAGCGAGCTGTCAGTCAGATGCTTATGAGGCAGTTCAGTTGAGAGAGGGCACATGCTGCAAGCATGCTTTTGCAGCCACTGTTGGCAGCACTTAACACAGCGACGCGTTGCTTTAATTCTTTGGACTTGCTCTCCTGTGCTATCAGCAATCATCTCAGAGGGGTACAGAGTGCTCCAGGTTGAAGTATTTCCAGGAACAAAATATTTGTGTTATACTTAATAGATAAATCTAGTCAACTCAAATTTTGCTGAATTTGTGAGTTACTGCTTCTAAAATACTTTTTTTCTATAGATAATACTATGGGAATTGTACAGAAATAGATAGATTTTTCTTTATAGCTATTCTGTTTTCCTTGCTGCATATGGAAATATAAAGAATGGCCATCATCAGACTTCAAGGGGAAAATGGATTACCAGAACACATGGAAAAGAAAGATCAAATTTAAAAAGCGAATTAAGGCATCCTTGACAAAATAGCTTGATTAAAAACTTTCTTAAAAAGTGAAGCAAAAAAAAGTGAGAACACAAAACTCAGAAAGGTGAAGATGTAATAATGATGTTCTGCTGGTTTTTTTTTTTCCTTCTTTTGAACGTGTAGTTTTTAGGTGCTTCTTGACTTAGTGTGGAATAGTGTTGGGTAGTACGGACATGCACAACTACCACTGCATTTGTGTCTGCAAAACTCTACAGAGCTCTAAAAAGTGGCTGAGAAGAACCTGGGACCAGCCTGGATTACCATTTCCAGAATGCTGTGTTGTCTAACAGGGAGATGAGATAAATTGGGAGAGCAATAGTTTTATTGAGAGGGATGGAAATGCTCTGAGGTGGCAGTGATGACCAGTCTGTTATGATACAGTGAAGATTCATGGTTAAGTGTCAAACATCTGCAGGAATGTGATGTTTTGGTGCAAGCATTGTGAAAGATTTGCATTTCTTTCCATTCTACTACTAGATAATACAAATTCTGTCAAATTCTTAGCTGCAAGAGTGTAAATGATTGGAACTATATTGAAAAACCTGTCTGCCATTGTCTTGAAAGAAGTTTATTTTTTTTAATATTTTTTTCTTGCTGATTCAGAGGCCTTGGAGATGCTTGTTGCTATCTTCCCACATAATGTAAATCTCACTATTTGTATTTCTAGTCAGCAGGCAGATTTGCAGGTGTAGAGATGTGAAATTTTGTGGAAAGAAGTAGAAGCATGATTGGTTTAATACTGTCCTCAGTTGAACTGAAATAAATTCAGAGCAACTTCCCCTAAAAGTAGTAGTAGCCTTATAGCAAAGTTATTACCATACCTTTTATCTCCAATCTGTTGTTTTTTTTTTTCCCTTCGTAACAATCTGTTTATTGAGAATCACTTAACTGAGATGACTAAAAAGGGAACTGGAAAATAAATGCCAAGTATTTGCAACTGTTATTTTAACGCCTCTCTTCCTAAAAGCCAGACTGCTGATCTTGATATATTGTGTAGTGAAAATGTAGGATAGAAAGTCAGATGTACTGGAGATGATACCAAATGCTTTTGGATTAATGAGATTACACTGGTTTGCTGAAGTTGTTGATCTGTGTAGCCATAATACAGCAGAGCCTTGAAGAATGCTGCTTCTTTTTAGGCAGGCGCCGGTGTGGGCTTAACTTCCTCAGTGAAAAATGAAAAATACAGACATTAAGGAATCACAGTTTTTACTTTTTACAGTAGTTTTGAAGGTTTTTTTTTGTGTGTGTGTGTGTGTATTTGTAATTTGAAGATGGAACAGGCAGTGAAAGTGCAGTTATAGGTGATGTTCACATTAAGGAAAGCACCTATATGTGTGTGCATTGGGAGCATGCTCGTTTATGATGCAGCTTGGATTTGTCTTCTGATATTTCTGACAGAGTGTCCCATGGAAAAGTGGTCTTCTGAGATAAGAATCCATTTAGTGTAGTGCAGTGAGATGATTCTTTGTTATTGAAAATCATGAGGTACTTAAGTGTATGATACACACTATGGATAGAGAAATGAAAGCATTGAAATATATATTATTTTTCTCTTCTGTGTAAGCAGTCAGAGAAATTAGGAAATTGATATTAAGTCACAAGATCTAATATCCTAGTACAAGAAAGACAGGGAGATGTTGGAGAGGGTCCAGAGGAGGGCCACAAAGATGATCAGGGGGCTGGAGCACCTCTCCTATGAAGAGAGGCTGGGGAGCTGGGCTTGTTCAGTCTGGAGAAAAGAAGGCTGTGGGGTGACCTCACTGCAGCCTTTCAGTACCTAAAGGGAGCCATAAACAGGAGGGAAATCAACTCTTTGAAAGGGTTGATAACAGCAGGACAAGGGGAAATGGTTTTAAGTTGAGGGAGGGGAGGTTTAGGTTGGATGTCAGGGGAAGTTCTTTTCTATGAGAGTGGTGAGGTGCTGGAACAGCTGCCCAGAGAGGTTGTAGATGCTCCATTCCTAGAGGTGTTCAAGGCCAGATTGGATGGGGCTCTGGGCAGGCTGGTCTAGTATTAAATGTGGAGGTTGGTGGCTCTGCATGTGGCAGGGGAGTTGGAGATTCATGGTCCTTGAGGTCCCTTCCAACCCTGGCCATTCTGTAATTCTGTGATTCATTCTGTGATCAATTCTGGTTCTTTAAGATTCTTCTGAAATGTCTGTTGCTTTTCCTTATGTGCTTGTTAAGCTTTTCACCTAGCTATGAAGCGCATCGTGTTTTAGAATAGATGCTCATTGGATCATCACTTAACCATATGCCTTAGAAAAACTAGAGTGCTGATAGCACTTCTGACAGCGCTGTAGAAGTTGGCAACATGCTCATATCCTCTCCATATTCTTGACAGAAAAGGCAGGTTGACTTTGACACTGATATTTTGACACAGTAAAAGATTTGGCAGATAAGACTGTTGTAGGGGAAAAAAGAACCATAAAGAAGAAAACCTCTAGTTCTTGCTAGATACTTCTGGTATCTAAACAAATAATTGGAATTGAGAATTGTATTTAAAAATATCAGTCACAAGATTTTTATGCTAAAGCATAGCTATAAAAACTCATTGTCTCATTTTTCCCTCTTCCCACGCAGTATAATACTTAGCCCTCAGTTTTGTTTTTCAAAGCTGTTTGGTCTTCTAAAATTTGTATTTTGTGATCATTGCTTCTCCCCTGTGTAAATTATGTCGTCTTTTTTTTTTTGTGTGTGTGTGTGTATTGTTATAAAAATTTGTCTCATAAAACTAATAGAAGTTTATTGTACTGATGAATTCGGGTCTTACTGTGCTTTATTGAGAGTTGAGAGTAAGAATGCAATCAATTTAAGGAGGGAGCATTTTTATAAACAATTAGTTCAGCTACAAGAGGTATTCCAATAACCAATTACAACAGTAACACCATTCTCTGTATTTGTTTTAAGAGGTCATTATGGGAAGTATTTGAGATACTAGCAAGGGCATATAGCTTTACGTAGCTGACAGATTGCCTACCAGCTGCTGATGCTGACCAGTTGCTAATGATTAGGTGCCTCTATGTTGCAACGTTACTAAAAGTATTTTCTCTTCTGACACTTCAGTTAAGTTGAAGGGGGGATGTGTGCATGTATCTTAATTGATTTAGTCTATACCATCTGAAGTAATTACATGGTTTGAATTAGTATTTTTTTTTAATTATCAAGGAAGGAAAAGGAAAAAAGGGAGAATTAAGAGACAGTACGGGTCTTTTTGGGGTTGTCAGTAGTGTTCTTGTACTGTTTGTTTAGGTTAAATAGAAGGAGGTGAGTTCTCCTTCAAATTTTCTGTTCAGTTGTACTCTTCTGTGCCCAGAAAATAATCTCCTTTTATCTGATGGTTACAATTGAAATGTCTGATTTGGTAACTGTTATGTGTTAGGATGTGCTTTCTGTGTGTATGTGTGCACACTAGAGAAACAGAATCCTTGAGTATGTATGATACTTTCTCAAAGGCATCAAGATGTCAAATGCGGAAGAAAAAATAATATGAGATGTAAGAATTGAAGCTGCGGCAAAAGATTATTGTTAGACATGCTGTATCAATGAGTTACTTTTAACCAGTTGATCTCCCTTGATCCCTCCTTTTCCAAACTGCTCAGTTAATCATGTAATGCAGACAGTAAGTCATTCAGTTCCTCTTGGTTCTCTTTATGCTTGTCAGATGTATTCCTGTATGGACTATTTTGGCAGCAGCAGTGATGGAATAAATTTATTGACTACATTTGCGGCAGTCTAAATAGGTATGTCTTTCCCAAACACCATGTAATAGGAATTTGTGGGTTACATACCTAAAGTAAATCTGCTTTCTGTTATTTTTCTTAACAGGCTTTGGTATTCTTTTGTCAAGTGCATCTGTGTTAGCTTTTGCAATAGTTACTGAAAGTGAGAAGATGCCTTCTCATAACACAACATTCCGTTGAACATACCTTGCTGTATTTTGGACTTGTTGGTTCATAAAACTCATGGTGAATTTTTTTCTTTTTCTGTCAATAAAAACAATAACTCGCTCTTTTGTATAAATGATTGAAGAGAAGCCTGAAATAATTGTGGAGTTGTTTTTTTTTTTCTTCACTCCAGTGTGTTATCCATCTCATTGTTTTAATTCATTTCCTTACTTTCCAGGTCATTTAGGGAACTTTTTCAGCTAGGTCCAATTGTCATGAGAATTATGCAGTAAAGTTAAAGCAAGTTGCTATAACATCGAGTTTAATGTTAAACGGAGCATTTCTCATGGTTAGCCAGTTAACTCTTATGGAGAATTCTTGAGTGTTGAGATATATATTTTGTTACCTGCATCCATATTTTCTATGAAACAGTGAGTTGCATCAAACAGATAATTTTGCTAGGAAAAGGTACTAGAGGAGAGAGCAGTGGATGGGTGCTCATATCAGATTGTGAACTTGATTGTATTTTTTTTTTTTCTGTGCTTTCTTCGTAACCTTAAACTGAGTGTTGCAGAGTTCAGAAAGGGGACAAAGTGCTTTTAACTGGTCCGCCCTTTAATTTAGTTGCTAGCATATTCTTCAAGGAGCTGAGACACATGGGAGAGTAGAGGATGCACAGATAACTACTGAGGAAGAACATGGTGCTAAGGCTTTTCTAGTACATTTTTCTTGTGTCCAGGCTAGGAAGAGACACTAGGAGAAGACGAACAACATTTTGTGTATGAGTGGTAGGGAGAGGTTCAGTTCAGGTGTGCACATCTGTGTGTGTGTGACAGAATGAATCTACTGCCCATTCTGCTGTCTAATCCTGTAGCTGCATATGACCATTTTTCTATTGAAAAACACACTTCTCTACTAATCCCCTACGTTATTGTTCTCATTGTTTTCAAGTTGTGCAAAACCTTAAATGCTTCTTTCTACTGCATTGTTTCCCAAGCAGTTTGTTTGGATTGAAGGCTTCTCCAAGCATTCCTGTCACCATCCGTTCACTTATTTCTTCCTCTGCAGATTGTGTTTTTGGAGAGATGAAATGTGTTCTGGAAGCATTAGACTTACAGTATATGTGACATTGTGTAGTCAGTAGGATGCCTCAGTAGGACTAATTATTAGTGGATACTACAAGCTGAACCTACTTGATGAATATTCTGTTGCAAACTTCCAATTTATCACAGAGCTGAAGAGTTAGGCATTTGAGCAGGAATTTCAATAGTAATATTCAATGTTACGTTGAATGTAAAGTAAGCACTCCAAACAAAAATAACAATAACCAGTATCTTCTGTATGTGTTCATAATATAAAATTAGGTGTCTTCCTTGCTGTTGTGTAGTCTGTTGGTAAGTGTAATACCGTGACACATTCATGAAGATATTCCATCATGACACTTTGGGTCACAGGAAGTTGGATATAAAATGATGTAGTGGAACTTTCAAAATAGTCTTTGCTACCTTTTTCCCATTGAGATTCTTTTGGGTAACTCTGAATTTTGTTTGAGTGAGTTGCTTTTATCATCTCTAGTTTATGATGTGTAGTTGCTCTCAGTCTTGGACTTTAGAAAGTATACCTGGTGTTAAAAAGAATAAAATAGCATGCAAAGACTTAAGCTGCAGAATACTGTAAGAATAAATATTTCTCCTGCAGAATCAAGTACCTGGAACTGAGAAAATATGAAGTTGTGGCTGCCTATGGTATTAGGACTTCTTTACCCTTTTGTCTCTTTCCATTTATCTGCTGTTTCTTTTTTTTTTCTAACTGAGATTTTTTTCATTGTATGAGATGTGAGATCAGCAAAATGTTACTTTTTCCTTGTTATGCCTCTAGAACACTTCTTGTATGCTAATTAAACTATATTTAATGCAAAATCATTCAATTCTCTATGCTCTTTTCTAGGGTGGATTTCAGCAAATCACTTTTGCACTTCACAAAATTCATTCATTTTTTCAGATTGTCTCTTGGTGTACTAACTCCATTATATGTTTGGGTAACTTAAAGAAAGCTAAAACCAGTTTTTAGCACATTTAACATAGTATAGATATCTGGTCTGATTCAACTATGATGACAGGAATATTCTGCTGTGAGATTTTTAGTTCGTTGTTAAACAGCACTATAAGATGGGTGTTGTAGGTGATCATATGAATTACCTCAAAATTACAGCCTTCCCTTTGTAAAAAGGAATATGACCATCTTTTTGGTGAGGTAAGAAAATTAAGTAAGATTATTCATGAACACTGCAGCCTTGTCATGGCTTGGGAAGGTTTCTCATCACTCTTGTGTAGTGCTTGCATACCTTTATAATTTTAAATTTAGTATTCCTTAGCTGCCTTGTGATTTGATGTATCCTCTCACAGGCTTGCTGTTTGTAATTGTTTTTTTGCATATTCCCACGCTGGTGCCACACTTCAGAATGAAGAAATAGGTAAATTATTTTAATAGCATCTGTCTGCATTAGCATGTGTGCTCAAGGCTGGAAGCATCACTGGCTTTAGGGCTGCTCTGGTATTCCCATTTGTACATAGGGTCTCATACATCAGTCAGTAGTTTAGCTATAGCCTAGGGAGAAGATGATCACACAAATGAAAAAATGCTGACTTCCTATGTGCTCAAGTATGTGTGTTCGTGATTATTTCTTTAAGACTAATTAATAGTGTTATTAATTCAAACAAATTCTCTTCTAATAGTTCAGCTGTCTAATGAATCTATTAATTAATCAGTAGATTCTCCAGATGTTTGCTGAGATACTGTCCCTTGGGCAGCAACACAATTAGTTAGTGAATTTTTGTGAACTAGTGTGAACTACAATCTTTCATTTGTTTGATTGTATAGTAAACAGGAGCAAAAATTATTAAAGTACATGAGCTGTATTTTTTCGTGTGTAAAAAATCTATCTATAATGGCCATTGGTTACTGTTCCATTCAGCCACCTGACATACTTGTGAATAGATAATGTGTGATTAAAATCTAAGGAGCTGTTATTCAAATACATTACTTTCCAGTGACCCAGAAAAAGCTCTCACGAAAATGAATATTACCACATAAACATGTAAATAGCTTAATTGATTTTAGTTTCAGAAACATATTTACCTTGTGCCAGTCAATCATGATCTTGCCACAGTACTGCTACTGAACTGTGATATTTTCCTGACTTGTGAGTGGGAACACATTTGGGTGCTGAGCCAAAGGCTACTGCTTTTGTACAAAATGAACCATTTTTGTACGAATAAATCACTACCAAAGATCTGGTCTGCATGCTGTCCTCCCACACTCCCTTTCAAGCTATACTGAACAAGGACTGTAAAAGTTACTAGTTTCATCCAGAGATTAAGTGTTCATAGTCGTGGGTATAAGAGACCCACTAGTGTGGCAGTGGCACAGCCTGAAGGGCTGCTCTTGGTGTTGCACTGCCTTGCTTGAAAATGGGCTAGTGTTTAAGTCAAGCCTGGTAAAAACCCACCCTGTGTGCTTTAACTTGATTGATACTGGTTACCCCCCAGGAATGAAAAGTGCTGTGGCACACATCTTAATTTGCATTCTGTGAAATTATTTGGGTATGGGTTTGATTTTAATTAAATAAGTTTATTCAGCGTACTGAAAAAGATGGAATATGCTGTGTGTGTTTGTGTGGAGTGACTGGTTCATATTTTCTTCTTGAAAAAGCATGGTTTCAAAATTAAATATTATTTCCTGATATTTAGAATATTTTGTTTCACAACTAAAGCAGTTATCAGTTCATTCAGTACCAAAATATTAGTCATCTAGAAGTAATGAAACTGATTATCCTGCTTCCCTCCCTGTGTGGTAGAAGCCAAGATATACATTACTCAGTCAGCTCTAGTCATCACACAACAGCCCAGAAGGTAAATTTTAAGCTGCCTTAGCTGTATTTTTGTAGCACACTGTCTCCCACCAACAAAAAAAGGAGCCTATTTCATTTCCCTTCTCACTTCTTTTTTTTAAAACTCAGGAGAAAGAATTTAAGCCTAAAGAAATCTATATTTATTTGACTTGAAATCCTAGAATGCAATCCACTCCACTTATATTCCTGCGATGGTGTACCGCGAAACTCCAAAAGTAACTACCCCACAGATATCTGTGTTGCTGTGTTACTGGAACAGATGCAGAGCTGGCTGCTTCTCCACGTGTCAAGTGCCAAGTGTCTTTGCTGACAAAGGTCTTACACTGGGAGAGGACAGTGTCAGAGGAGCTGAGGACATATGTTTTCAATTGAAGTTTGTCCATGGTGACATTTTGCCATGGACTTATGCTGTTTAGGATGGTGGTTTTATTGAGTTGATGGGCTGGGGTTTTGCCAGCTGGCTTCAAATTTTGTGAACTCTTGGCAACAAGAGGCAACCACTTAGAATAAAACTTTGCAATAGCTCGGGCCTGAGTTGCCGAGGAAGCAGGTTCGTTCAGCTGCCATCCATCTAACCTAGTGTTAATGTTAATATTTTAGGGATATTTGAGATTACGTTGGCTCAGTTTACATCTGAGTTCTGGGAACTGAAGGCCGAGCATTGGTATAATTCTGTCTCTAGCCATAGACTGAGCTAGAGAGAACTGTTACATGTGTATTGTCTGGACTGTCTTGTGCAGAAAGCTTTAGTTGCATTCTATCAGTGGTTGTCTGCTTGTGGCTAACCAGATAGAGAGGGTCCACTGCAAAATAGAATGCTGAACAGCCATGGAAATAAACCCTGAATCTATTAAAGGAAGAAAACAGAAAACCAAATTCTGAAAAAATTCCTCTGAATTGGGAAGAGCCTCAGTCTGTTTCAAGGGCTTCAAAGGCTTTATTTTCCTCATCTTCGTATTATTTTTTTTCCAGCATTGCTATAAACAGGATTCTTTTAGCTATAACCTTTATTAAAAAAGAAAAAAATGAAAATACCCTCAACCAATGATGGACAAGTTATTTTTTTGTTTAACTGCAAACTTTACACCAGTGACAGAGGTTTAAGAAAAATAGAATTAAAAAAAGAAACTATGCATTCATTCTCTAGAAAAGAGTAACTACCCCTAAAACAAATAGTAGTGTTGCTGGTGAGCTTGGTACAGTTGCATCTTACATATTTGCTTTCACTGAAGAATCTTTGGAATCTGGCTAATCAGAAACTGGAAAGAAGTTTCTTTTCCTCCCCCTGATCCCTCTCACCAACTCCCTCAATTAATTATCTAGTTTTAAAATTTTCTAGTCGCTTGATGTTGTACTAGTTTATGTTCAGAGAGTAGATCATCAGTGCTCTAGATTCATTTGGGTAGCAATGGAAAATGAGCAAAATTTACTGTTTGCCTGCTTTTGTCACAACTTTCCACTGTGTCATAGACGTTTTTGCTCTATGGTTAACTAGTTATTTGTGGTCTGGGATGTATATGGCAAATATGGTATCCTCAGAGAGCTAACTAATTGTATGGTTTCAACTGTCCTCTTCGTTTTTAATTTTAAAATAGCATTAAAAGAAAGACAAAACCACATTGCTAGCATTGCTCTCTTATGCAGGCAATTTAGGTAGTCACTGAAAAGATGTTGTATGTTTTGTGAATGGAAAAGTTGTCTGACCGTATGAAAGGAAGGACGTATTACTAAGACATTTAAGACCATGTTAAGACAGTCCACAATAGGAAAGTATTTGAGAGATCCAACCGTCCACTCTCATCCTCAACATCTTCTCTATTGTAGTTCTCCACATAAAGTGCTGAAGAAATATGATTTTATAACCTCCACAAATAGTGAGAAACTGCATTTTAGGATGCACAAGTAGGTAATTTGTTGCAGTGAGCTTACTTTCAACTAGGCTGAGAATACCTTCAAAAGCATAGGTTAAAAGCATACCTCAAAGGTAAGATTATTTAAAGAAATGATGGTCTCTTCCTTTCTGCCAGGCTCTTTGAGACGCATGTCTTTCTCACTGTGCTGCTCTATTTATTCTTATTCTTTTAGCAATAGCTTCTTGCAGTGCTTAGAGAAACTTTGGCTGAGTGGTCTCCCAATAACAGGATGCTTTGTAAAGTATAGAGACAGTGATATACCAGTCAACATTCTGATCAGGTGTAACTACACATAACTCCAATTCCAGTTACAGAAATGGATTTCTATATTTTGTTTTTTTGGCAGAGAGTAGGACAATGTGGAGGCTACACTGTTCTTGGCAAAGATTTTTAAAAACAGCTTAGCTTGAACCATTTTATTTAATGTATGTATAAAGAATACTGGAAATATGAATAGCCTCTTGCTCTTCAAGCCTACCTAAACACAGTGCTATGAGAGCACTGCTGATGTGTCACGTCAATTCTGAATGAAAGTGGAAAGGCCCATTGGTCTTTTCTTCTGGCAGATTCTCTTGGCCTACAGTGCATGATACTTCAGCACTTTCAATAAATATGCTGTGTCAGGCATACTTGATCAAAGGCAGCCTTCCTTGATTAGGGCAGGTGTGCTTATAACCTGCCTTTTCAGAAATGCTGAGTATCTACAAAGCTCTGAGTCACTTGAGTTTACAAAGGCTCAGCGTCTTTGGGAGTCGCACCACCAGCAATGGCAAAACTGAAGTATCCAATTAGGTCATCTCATTTGTAAGTCCAGTTAAATTATAGATGTTAGCATACTTACAGATGCAGGTAATCATGTGAATGCTTACCTCCATTGAAATCAATAAATGTTAAATTACTCAGTGCTTTTGCAAATCCCATTAGGTACAGAGACAGCTGAATAACTTTAGAAATCCGATGTATGGGAACATTATTTTATATGTATGGCATCCATTATGTTAGGAGACTGTGCAAGAAAGATGAGCTTTATAGAGGGAGTGAAAGGAATTAAATGCCCAGTCAATGGGGCATTCAGTGGCTAGCTGTCCTAAGCTGCTTTAATGCCCCAGATTGCAGCCTCTGCTTCCAGGGGTTTATGGCCTGTATGTGGGAAGAAAACAACTTGGCATGCAGCAGCACTGAAACCCAGCAGAATGTTTATAATATTCAACACTCTGTTGCCCTTGGCAGAGAAGTCTAAATATTGACCTACTGCCATACTTTCTAACCACACTTAGCCAAATTCTCATCTCAGATACATTTATGTAATGCTATTAAGTTCAGTGGGCAGAACTTAATAAACATCAAAAGGGGCAATAGCTGGAAAAGTAGGCGTTCTGTGGAGTTCATTGTTATTTTAGTGAAGATGTATTTCACTGAATTTTCTTCTCCTAATCTTTGTGAGGTATAAGGTAGTAGGTAGTCCAACATTTTCATTCTATTTTGAAAAGCTTGTGTGTAAGAAGGGGTCTCTTACAGACAAGAAGCAGGAGTTATGGACGATAATATGGCTGAGTGATAATGTTCCAGTTACAGTGTTGGCTAGGGGATAAATAGGTACTTAAGCAGTATGAGTCAGAAGGGATGATACAGAAATGTGCAATTTCAATCATTTGACAAATGTTCATAAAATAATTTCAACAGCATGCCTAAAAGCTTTCTGTGAATGCAAATGTATTAACAATGGTATTTCTAGTGTTTGGGGATGTTTTTATGGTTGGTTTGTTGTTGTTTATTGTTGTTTTTATTGTTGTTTTTTTTTTTTGTTTGTTTGTTTGTTTTTAACATTAAAACCTACCGCTTGACCATCCGCTTCATGGTGAACTTTCCCAAATGAGTTACGGACAATAGCAGGAAGCTTTTTCAGCAGATCATCAGAAAAGTGGAATTATTTCTTAGCTGTGTTTAGTTGAAGCAAGTAGCATAAAGAAAAGTGTTGATAACACTGTTTAAAATTTAGTTGAGTTGTGTATGTATTGACTTGCTTTACTTTGACTAGTCTAGATATCTTTTAGAAAGTATATTTTCAAGATTTCAAGTGAGAGAGGTTTTATCCTAAAATTTTAAAATATGGTCAGTTAATCAATTTATAAAACCATTAAAAATAATGTATTAATGAAATGCATTTGCTTGATTAAAACTCTTTAGTTAGAAACTGGAAAATTTAAATCTTGTGTGGTCTCAATATTTTTATGGTCTCGTTTTGTGATGACAGGATTAATCTGTACATTTTGGATAAAAAGCTAATTGTTCAGCTGTGTTTTACCTTTCATTTACTACTTCTAATGCTGTTCCTTCTTAGGGCATGGACACACGGGGGAGAGCTTGGTTTTGGGGTCCTGTGAGGGATGCTCTTCTGTGGCGAGACAAGGAGGATTTTTGTTAGAACAAATCTCGAGGATGCATTTTTGAGAGCTTTTAGCCTTATTCTTAAAAACAAGCAAACAAAAAAAAAACCCACCAACACTTGTTGTTTCTTCTATGCTAAAAATATTGTATGCACTTGATGTGTATTACAAGCTCGCCTCTGCAAATAGGTTGTTCTGCATGTCTCCACCTTGTTCCATGATGTTGTATGTGCACAATAGACCTGAGTAAATCTTTGTGAGTCTTTTCTTAAGACATATATATGGAAGCACATTAATTTCTCATTGTTTGATTTGAGACAATTTTCTACATTAATGGAATGACATAAGGGTATGTAATAATCTCAATAAGACTGGGCACTACAAATCAATACGCGTTGGTATTAAATTTTCCATTCTAGCTGAATTTGTTTTTCATTATCTTTTTTAAGGGTTCAGACAAAGTGGTTCCACAGTTTATGAAAATGAAATAAGAGGAAAAAAGTTCTACACGTTAAGCAATTCCAGCAGCTTTTATTAATTTTATCTATTGAGTTTTATAATTGAAATTTAGGAGCAGGTGGCCTTTTTGCTAGATCTTGTTTTTTCATTTGCCAAATTAAAACTCTAAAGTCTACTTGCACGTGATGAATAGAGACAAAAACAAGGTACTGAAAAGCACTGATCTTCTCTGTGGATAATGGCAGACAAGTCCTTCCAGGGATGATTCAAAGGATCAAAGTTAGGTTCCTGCTGAGATGTTCTCTTCCTTGGCTGCTTCTGGAGGAAGCCATGCAAGACTAAACCCGGCTTGCTGAAACCAGACCTGGTGAAGGACTCAGTTCAGTTTCCTTAAATTCTCTGAAGCTGTATATGAGCATTTGGCTGTGTGGGAGCATTTGGCTGTATATTTAAGTTCTGTTAGTGATGACCAAGCTGTACACGTTATCAACACCCCCTGCCCCTGAGATACTTAAGGTGTTTCAGCCTGGAGCTACAGTGTTACAGTAAGATTCATTTTATTGCAATTGCTGCTCCTGGCTGGAGAGCTAGGACTGGTAGTGAAATTGTTGCCCTTGTCTTGCTGTGCTGCTGGTGAGCCCTGTGCTGGCCCTGAGGCGATGCTGGGGCTGAGACTATTGTAAGCAAGAGGGAGGGAACACTGGAGCAGATCAGTGGCAGTGGAGCAAGAGAAGTGGGGAAGAAAAAATGACATGCCTAGCTAAAGGAGACCAAGGCCTGGGAGCATGAGGTGGCTTCAAGGTTGAAACTGGGAGCAATAACTGCAGTTTCACGGCTTTGCAAAAAATGGCTCATATCTTTTTGTGACACAGGAGAAGACAAAAATTGAGTGGGAAAACAAAAAGCCAGCAAACCTAAAAGTAGAAACAAAAACACTTTTGCTCCTCAAAATATTGCTAACACCTTTATTTTTATATATTTCTTGTTCACTGCTATTTTTACTTTGGATTTCTATAAATGAACTCACTTATAATCAAACATTTGAGTGATGCTTTTGTGTGTACAATGTGCTTTGACATAATATATCTAGAACTTGACAGGGATGTCATCCTTGATGATTAAAAAGGCATTAATGAGATGGGTACTTGTCAAGGCTGGATTATAGCCATTTCAGTGTTTAGTAAGTGGCAATGGGTTGACTGCTGGAAACAAATGAGAAGCACACGTTTTTGCAATGAATTATTGATCGTACTTGGTAGAGGAAATAAGTTAAAATAACTGGGCAACGAAATATAAACACTCTTTGATATTTTAATCAGGCATATCATGAAGTAGTCAATGTAAGATGAAAAGCTGCTGATGTGAAGTCATTTCTCTTTAAAGAAGTCTAATTTCTTTTAGACAAGAAAAATGAACATGGTTTTTTTATTAAGCTATAATGCAGTATGGCTTATCCAATATGCAGCTAGTTGGTTTTCAACATGCACATGGAAATTTTTAATTAGTTAAACCGATAATAATTCAGCAAACTACTAAGCATATGGTTGACACTATATCGATAATAAACTTGAGGTTAAAAATTTAAGCATTATGCTAGTGCTGCTTTAACTTAGATATTTAGTTATTCTGATTTGACAAATCGAAGCAGGTGGCATTTGGGGAAGCAGATCAAAATCTGATATGGAAAGATTTATTGTCTTTAAGAAATGCATTGCAGTGTTGTGCTGTGAAAGTCTCTCCACAGATTTTTATCTTGTAACATCTAAACAATGGGAAAACAAGCATTTTAGAATACTTCATCTTTCATGTCTTTCAACAAGCTCATCACTATATGTCTGGAAGCTTTTAATATGTATCGTGTGGAAAGACATCCTGCAGTGCTGCTGCTACTTTATGGGGAGTAAGGTTTCAAGAAAATTGTAATCATGAAGATTGCTTCATCCCTGCCCAAATCTGATCTGGAAAGTATGTAATCTGAGAGATAGTAAACATTTTCTATTCACCATAAATTTGTACATCTCCCAGCATGAGATGAGAAAAATATTTTATGGTTTGGCATATGTTGAATTTTGCATTAACACATGGACGTACTTTTAGGATAGGTTGTTTTCTAGAATTGGCAGAAGAATAATTAAAAAAAAAATCTTTTTATATCTCAAAGAAAGTGCAGGAAAGCAGTAATAACTCTTAATTCTGTAATACAAATTTTATTGTTTCTCTTCTTTATATCAAATAGGGAGTCTTTGTCCAATTTTTGCCCTTTACTGTGCCTGTGTACTTTTCTATTTGAAATGTTAAGTTCAATTCCATGGTATCATAGAATCACAGAATGGCCTGGGTCGAAAAGGACCTCAATGATCATCTAATTTCAACACCCCTGTTATGTGCAGGGTCGCCAGCCACTAGACTGGGCTGCCCAGAGCCACATCCAGCCTGGCCTTGAATGCCTCCAGAGATGGGGCATCCACAACCTCCTTGGGCTAAAAGGCTCAATTTTCATATCTCATTTTGACGTTACTGCTTTGCTGCAGTTTACTACTAGTTGAGAATATCCAACAGTGACAGGTATGTCTTGTTGAAAACCAAGTAATCCTGTACCTGAAGTTAGGCAAACTCTTGTTGGCACCTTGGTTTTGGGCTGCAGCACAGGGATTGCTTTGCCCACCAAGTGAGGCATTGCTTCCTACCTGGCTGTGAGGCAAATATGGAGCAAGGTGTACCTGCATTTTATCTTTTTAAATTTTCTTGTTTCTTGATGACAGTATCTTGGAAAGCCCCTCCCCTACTCAGTGTGTTTCTTCATTACAGCATGTGATTTCTCTTAAAAATATATAAGCACAGATGCCTTGCAAGGCACTGATGGATGTAAACATGTCAAAATACTCTAATTAGTTTACTAGGAAGCATGATCATCATGTATACAAACAGTATCAGGTACATGAGCGCATGTTGTGACTTTAACTTCCCCCACTTTGGCAATAAAGAAATAATCTTCCTCCTTTTGAGCAGTGCGAGGGAAAGAAACATTTCCCTATGCCAGCCATGCTGACAGAGGAATTCACTGCACTTTAGGTGAAACTGGAAAGAATTTCCAAGCAAAGCCAGTTCTCCCATTGAAGGGGAAAAGGGTGGTGTGGTGTGGAGAAGCGAAGACTGTTTCACCAAGAGCAGAGTTTAGTCTGCTGAGGTGACACTCTAGCTAATGGAAAATGACTTAACTGCCCACTTCAGCAATACAGTACCTCTTGGCAGAAGAGCAAAGCCCAGATGTCTTCCTGGCATTTTGGGTGTGCCAGGATGTGAAAGGCCACACTTCAGATACAACATGTGGAGTAAAACCCCTTCTAGTTCACATCAGATTTTTATTGTAAATTTTAACTTTCAGATGATTTTTTTCCCCAAATCACTTCAGCAAATATGGAGTTTCTGCATGTAGAGAGTGAGAAATATCTGATTTTCCCAGTTCAGTGGTGCCTTGGTTTTTTACCTTTATATGCAGGTTTTTTTTGTTTTTGTTTTTGGTGTTTTTTTTTGTTGTTGTTGTTTTTTTTTTGTATTGTGAGATTACTCTGGACTTAAAACTCTCCTGTCACTGAAATTAGTAGGAAAAACTCATGAACTTGACTGGAATTCATATTAAACCAATAATGAGTGGGGCAAAAAAACAAACTACGTTGGCTTCACTTGTGTCTAAGCCCACAGTGTTCTCTCACAAGATGACTGATGGGAGATAGTGTGTGTCAGCCTCACACTGGAAGCCCTGCCTGAACTGGGACTATTCCCAACAGAATTAAATATGGCTAGATATGGAGGAGTCTGCTGCTTGCCTGCTCATTTGAAGCAGTGTGTGAGTAGATGTGGTTAGGAGTATAAAACTAAAAAGTTGATATCTTTAGATTAGGATGCAATGACAGTTTTACCAGGTCTGCTCCAAAATGACTGTTCAGAAAGAATGGTATTTCATAATCAAACCTGTTACACAGTAATGTAACTTAATCATTGCTGAGAATTCAGCATGGGTATTGAGTTGTGGAAGGCTTTTTGTCAGCAGCTGAATCAACAAAAAATACTAGACTTGCAAGAACTCTTCTTAAAACATGCCCCAGTACACAGTGAAAATTAAGCTTCTTATAGAAACTCAAAATTTTAATGGGGGTGGGTTGACTATCAGAATTTGTAAGGTCCTATGCAGTTGAAGCGTATATAAGCATGTAAGGCAATAGTGAATGGAGAGAGCTGTGAAGAAAATAGGTTTAAAAGAAATATGGGACAGAGGTTTATGTAATCATTTATTGATGTTTTTTTTTTTGTTTCCATAACATCTTAAATTTGAATGTCTTGCTGCCTCAAGAGGTTAACTCATTTCTCTGTAAGTGCTAAAATTTCTGTAAACCTATGATTTGAAATCTGATAGACTTATTTTTATTGAATTGAAAAGTAACTGAGGCTCTATTAACATGTTAAAATCCCTCTTCTAAATTGGGGTCTGCCTGTTTTCTTACAGTTAAGTTTTGCTATGTGCTGTAGTTATGGCAAATATGCAACTCTGCAGTTGAATGGGAGTAGTTGTGAAGAGGTTGTTATGGTCTTTCTTGCGTAAGTAATACATCTTTAGAAAACAGAATTAGGTCATTGGCACATGCATTTAACAGCAATTTGATTCAAACGGAGTCAAGCTGTTGGAAGAACTGGAGAGAACGGCAGCTATTTCTCTGCCTCCTGATGTGCAGAGGGATTTGCTGTGAACTAAGGACCTTCTTCAGGCTCTTCTTTTTAGACCGTGTTCTGGTTGCTGTCTTTTCTTTGTAGGGTAATTAGACCTCCTTATATGAGAGGTGTTGTGTCAGTTCTTCTCCAGAAGTGCCTCCTAAGCTTATGATATTGGCCCACAACATCAGAGGCAGAATGTTGGTAGTATGGCAGTACAGGTTGAATTTTCCCACCAATATTTTTACATTTGTTACCAAGCGACAGATGGCAGCAGAGGGGCAGTCTGACAAAATGACGTCTGACATGGAAGTGCAGGTGAAGCAAAGGTGTGTCATTGAATTCCTCTGTGTGGAAAAAATTGGGCCCACTGATACTTGCTGAACATTTGTGGAGGACAACCAGTGGATGTGAATGCAGTGAGGTGGTCGGTGCTACATTTCAGCAACAGTGTTGTCTTTTTAGCTGTGAAATGGTGGGTCACCTCTGACTGTGCTGATTTTTATGATCGTGGCATGAAGGCTCTTGTTCTTTGCTTGTGGAAGATGTACAACTAATGATGGTGACTGTTTAAAACAGAAATAAAAATTGAGCAAGTCATAGAATGGCCTGGGTTGAAAAGGACCTCAAAGATCATCTAGTTTCAACCCCCCTGCTATGTGCAACCACCAACCACTAGATCAGGCTGCTCACAATCTCCTTGGGCAACCTGCTCCAGTGTGTCATCACCTGTGTGTGTGAAAAACTTCCTTCTAATATCTAACCTGAACCTCCTCTGTCATAGTTTAAAACCATTCCCCCTTGTCCTATCACTATTCACTCTCATGAGTAGCTGTTCCCCCTCCTGTTTATATGCTCCCTTCAGGTACTGGAAGACCACAATGAGGTCTCCCCAGAGCCTTCTCTTCTCCAAGCTAAACAAGTCCAGTTCCCTCAATCTTTCCTCATAGAAGAGGTGCTCCAGCTCTCTCATCATCTTAGTGTCTCTCCTCTGGAGCCATTCCAAGAGCTCTTTGTTTTTCTTGTGCTGGATGCCTACGGCCTGGACACAGATGCAGCCTCACAAGTGCAGAGTAGAGAGGGACGATCACCTCCCTTTCCCTGCTGGTTCCCAAATTTTTGTAGCTGCAAATTCCCAGCTACAAAACACTATCAGATAGTGTTACTGTGCTCTTGTGTATCTGTTATAGTTTCCATAGAAATAAATGGTCTGCTCCTGAAGTAGTTCCTCGTATGTGCTTCTCCCCTTCCAATGAGCCTGTATTTGGCCAGTGTACTTGTTACAGCTAATCACTCTCAAGGAACAGAGCAGAAACTCTTAAGCTAAAATTGGTGTCTGTGTGGAACTCATGTACACACGAATTCCAGAACGAAACTCAACATGGTGCCTTTGCAGTGACCAGAAACTTAAAAACTTAACTACCCTGGGATTTGTAATTCCAGAGAATTTTTAAACAAGTCCATCGAGGTATTCTGCAAATCTTAATTAAAAATTTTGGTTGGTGTTTTACTTCTGGTAACTGAAGCACCAGCAGACTGTGGGGATTTGCTATGACTGTGCGCTAGATCAGCATCAGAAAGAAATCTAAAATACTAACACCCATATATTAGTATTGAACTATTGCTTCTTCCTGTGTACCTGATTAAATAACCACCTAATTAAATAACATCTAAAGGTTAGCTGTACATTCAAAGCTGGTAAACAGCTTTACGTGTTTGTATGAGAACTGACAGAAGCCATAGCTTTTCTGTAAGATTTTGAATGGCATGAAATTAGTTAAGAAAATCTGGTGCCTTGCTGACGAAGGAAGCTGCCTGACTGAAATGGCATTTGTCCATATGAGTTACTCAGAAGAGGCTTGAGTTACTCAGTTTCTGTGTGGTTCTTCCTCTGCTCTGCAGAAAGCACAGCATCAGCTTGAGTCTGGAAAGCCACTCATTGGGATATTCATGTTGTTCCTCCTTCCCTATCTAGCTCCAGTAAAGTGTCTATGTGGAATATTAAAGTCTGTTTTGCTTTGATTACATAAAATCCACTAAGATTGGTTTCTGTCAAGAGTTCTATACTGCTTTAATATTTTGAAGACTTTATCTGGCCTCAGGTTAAATCTCCCACCAATGTGATGTACCTCAGTGGTGAGCTGGAAACGTGCTTCCAGTTAGTTACAGTGCAAAACAAGACTAAGCAAGCTTTGCCAGAGCTGTGCTGACTTTCTTCTTATCAATAAACCTTGGTGCAGAAATCTTTTAGTTTGATCATTTGTAAAGAACTGTGGCCATGAAAAAGAAAGGGTTAGGAGCGGTTACAGTACACAACTCTGCAGAATGAGGGACAAAGGAGCATAAAGGAGAACATGTTTGCAGGTGTTGAAATCCGTATTATGCTGTTTGAAATAATAAATTCACTACATCTAGCTATACATGTCCTGAACTGACATTGACCAAATATAGCAGAATTGTCACTTTACTGCTTGAATATTTTGTTTCATGCTTACTGTAAAGTTTCTTGGCCGAGGGGAAAAAATGTCTTTGTAAAAACCAAGCCTGGACTGTGGTAATAGGTTTCGTTAGAACCTCAGTGCACTTTAAATACATGAAGTAATGCTGTTTGTAGCAACTGTCATATGGTTTAATCATGGTTTAATACAACCAAGTTCAGCCTGAGTCCAAGAGATAGTTATCCTATTAAAATTGTGTGATTACTGAACTGTTTTCAGGAAAGTGGGAAAAGGATCTTGTCAGCTTTTGGCAGTAGTGAGGTGCTGGACTTTGATCAGAAACTTTGATTCCTGTGGCTTCTATTAAACAGGAAAGAAACTAATCTTGGCATGTCTTCTAATAGGTTGTGAAAGATCTGTTGCTTGTGCCCATTGGAAGAACTTAACTATCAGACATCTTGGTTTCATTAAACAGTGTTAAAAAAGTCTTGAATTAGAATTTGGGCATTCGCAAAAATCATTTTAATAATGAGTTTCCAGACACCATATTTATGAAGCATGAGAGAATAGAAATTCCATGCCTGCCAGATATTTAGAATGACAAGTTTATTGGAGGTCATATGGTACTGTACTTAACTAGAGATTAAAGCAGAGTGAGGGAGTGGAAGGTGAGAAGGCATCTGTAAATACTAGTATGAAACTAGATGCTACTGTATACGGTTTATTTTAATAAGCATATTAAATGATATGGATGTTTAAGTAGTTTTATGTTTTCTTAGGTTTTACATTTCCTAATAAATTTTTAGTTGGTATGACTTCATTCTCTTGCTGAATGAGGTGAGCATGAATTGACTGAAACTTTCTACTGCGAGATGTCTTGGCTATGTAAAATGGGGAAGGCTGTGTAATATTCCCGGTTACTGACCAGCCCAGTCCACATCTAAAGATATGCAGCTGGACACCTACTGCCATTTTCAGAGATAGGGAAGACCAGCTGGCTGACATCAGTCACATCCCAGTTGTCAGCAAAGTGATACCTTAATGTTTCTGAAAATTCAGTCTTAGCTACCTTTCCAAATGTTTTTTTTTATAGAGTGTCAATTTAAAACATAGAGATGTTTGCAATCAGCTCCATGTCCATACCCTAGCAACAGGAATGGTAATGCATGGAGTTGATCAGAAACCCTTCCGTATGCTGATGCAGACTACTGGTTCATCCAAGGTGATGGCACCAGGAAACACAGGTGTCAGGTACTATAAGTTGAAGTTTCTAACCTTAACTTCAGTTTACCTGTTTGTCTTTGAATGTAGTTATTGTTGATAATGTGAATGGAGCACATGCATCTCCCACAGACCTAAGATGCTCTGAGGTTGTCCCAGCCAGATGTGTAAAACTAGCCTTTCTTATGAGACAAACAGGGTCTGCACAAAGGGCACTGGAGAATTCTCAGTGTTATTTTACTTGCATTCCCTCTACAAAATAAGCAGGTGCTAACTCAAATCAAACTAGATCCTGGGCTCTAAGCCACACCACCATCTGTGATAGTTAGCCAGGATGCAGGCTATCCAGATTGAAGTTAGCCTCTTTTCTCTGTGAATTTGAGTTTTCAACTTCAAGAAAAATATTACTGATACTGATACTGATATCGATATACCACAAAACAAACGTTTTTCATTCAATTTCCAAAATGAAACTGTTTGTTAGGTATGGTTCTTATATCTATAGTAGGGGATAATTTACAAACGAATTGCAATCTATAAAAGAAGCTCAACATAATTCGAAGTTTCCATGCAAAATAATAATTAAAAATGAAGCAAACCAATCAACCAAACAACAACAAATTAAAAATAAAAGCAAAACAAAGACAAAGAAAATTCCAAAGTCAGGCCCCAACGTAATCTGTTTTTATTCTTACCGTTCCAAGGAGAATTCATGACTTCAGCTCTGGGCTTGATTTTCACTTTGGATGACACAGTTCTTGCTTTAACTGGATAGCTAAAGCTGTCATGATTTTTAAGCCAAAGATATTCTTTTTTTTTCTTTTTTTTCTTTTTTTTTTTTTAAGGCTGAGAAATATTTAGTAAACTTGTAAGTTAAAAATGTGGGATTATTTCTCCCACAATATATCCTTTCTGCCTTCTATGCCATGTTTAAAACCAAAATCCATGTTTAAACCAAAATCCAGCATACTTCATTGAGTACAGCATGCAAATCTGTGTTTTCCAATTTTCTAGTGTTTGTGAATCCAATTCCACCATTGTGGCCTTTTTTGTTCATGTTGTCATTGTGATCTGTGAACTGTGATTTATTTGAGAATCACTGAGTTTGCAGACTATGGCTATGGGAAAATTCATTCATTGATGAGGAATGAGCCCTTTGTTTGCAGGAATACTATATCCCAGTAGTGCCTTTGCTGGTGTCCTGGCTCTGGCAGGGCAGTCAACAGCTTCAGAGAATAACTGAAGATGTTATAAATGGCACTGTAGGCAGCTAATTACTTCTTCACAAGTGTTCTGTCTTTAAATGTTTGTGATCAAAATGATAGAAAACAATAACATTTGAGAGTCTTAATAGTATTTCTTAACATTATTTCTGTTTCACAATATCTGAGTATACTTGACATCTCTACAAGTCATTGCTGACAAAAATGTAGATTTGTCCTTCAATTTTGAATTTTTTTGCTGTTTTTTTGTTTCTGTTGCAAGAACTTCAATCTAATGTCTAATTGTAAAACAACAAAAACTTTTCTGTTTCTGAATTTGTTTGCCTGCAATTTCTTTGCACAACTTTGTTCTTGTATTGCTAGACAGGTGGCGGATCCTTACTTACCTACTCCATCACTATTTTAACTTGATGTGATCTGCTCTTACTCTTTTGTTTGAGCAAAGTGAACTTAAAATTGTAGTTGTTTTTGTAGGCAAGGTTTGCCTGTTTCTCAAAACCAGAACAGTACACATCAGGTGAATGGATGGACCATTATAGATCACTGGATACTTCTGTGTGTGTAATGCCTCTCCCTTCCCTCCTCATGTTACCTCCTCAAGGTTCTGTCCCTTGCCTAATCAAGTTCTTGTGACAGTTAACTTTTTTATGATCTCCTCATTTTAATAGCATTGTTTTGGTCCAGGGGTAGAGAATTTAAACTGAATTTAAAATGGTGAGTCTGGATTGCATAGTTGGTTATATGGATATATTAGCTGATTGGCTTACTGTCTAAATACATAACTTGAATTTATCAGGGAGCAGTGGAAAGAGAAGTAAGTAGTCATGAAAATGAGTTTCTGAAAGTGAAATTCTTCTGTACAAATACCTGAGAACAGTCAGTGGAGAATGAAGGGACAGCCAAAGATGGCTAGGCACTGAAGAGCAAAGAGAAAAGGGCAATTTGAGAAAGAGAAATTAATTTGTTGAGGGAAAGTAGAGAATCAGATGTGGGTCCTGGATGGGTTTATCTGGTGAGCTTTCCTGCATTACCTTCGGACAGCAGTCTTTGCACTGTAGATGATTTAATGTAGGAAATCTTTGGAATCTTTCTAGCCAACAGTGTGAATGCCACTTGTGCTTTAGAAGACTGCAGTTGGTCACTTCTCACAGCTACAAGACTGGCAGAGCTAGCTGTGTGAGGCCTGTCAGGTGAGCACAGGTAGCCAGTAGGAGGGAATCCACGTGGTAGGCCTACCTGGATCTGCTGAAGGACATGTAAAGTTCATCAGGTTTCTCTGGGTATCTCTAAGCAAAACTGAACACTTCTCCATCAAGATGGGAGTGGTGTTGCTGGAGGGTCTTAAGCTAGACTGTTTATCTGCTGCGGGCTGGAGTAAGTCCATGCACGGTGCCTTTCTTCAGCATCTCCACCAACCAATCTTGCTTCTTGCAGATCTGGCACAGAAAGGAGGCAGCAGGACAAGAGCTGTTTTGCAGTCCCCGGCAATCTGCTGCTGTAGGCAATTGCTCACATTGGCTGTAAGCACACACAGTATCACAAAAAGGTGCAGGGAGACCCAGCTTCCTTGCTGTGGCAGCAGGTAGGTTCTGTCAGGTACCGCTGCATCCTTAGTCAACAGGTGGCAAATGAGATTTGAAGGGGAGTTGAATCTTATTTTATCTTTTCTCAGTAGGGCAGTCCAGCTTCTTATGTAAATATAAGAAATAATTAAGCTAGAGGAAAGAACTGTATAGAAAAGTTCCAGAACTATCACAGATACCTTAGCAGAAATTATCAGCAGAGGATTTTGGAAGGTGATTTCTAATAATTTATAAGATAGTTTTAGTGGGAAGAAAAAAAGAAAACAACAACAAATAACAGACTGAAGGACTGTACTCTTTGTTAGAAGAAGATGCAGAGACATTTTATTCAATATTGTCTACCCTGTGTCGGGATGTATGTGCATAAACTCTCATAGCATTCTAGGTGTGGTGAAAACAAAGAGGAAATTTTTTTAGGTATGCTGATAATGAGATCTTTAACATTAATTTGTTGAGGGTACGTAAAGTTGTTTTGCAGGGTATTTATAAATCCTTTAGTTTTATTGGTATTTGTGCCTTGTCCAGTAATTTTTGCTGGCAACTGTATTATACTTCATCTGTCCTTCTGGTAGAACCCAGAATTTACTGAAAGAAGTTTTCTTGCAGAATTGTAATATGTGTTTCAGTAAGTGTTCTTTATGGTTAAGACTGTGATAAAAGATTTGATAGAATAGCATATTTTTTTCATATGCTTTGCCTAGATTAATTTTTTATTCCCAGTTAATTCCAACAGCAACTAGCAGTTATAACTGGAGTTTTTTCATTAAATTGTTGGAAATAACTGTATTGTAGCAAGTGATAAACACGCTATATTACTTTGAAAATTCAGCACTGTAAACCATGAACATAATTTTCTTACTTATTAGATACTTTCCATGCTGTGCACAAATCTCTTATTGTGTGTCTTGTGCTGCAGTTGTCCTTATTTTCATTTAAATTTATTACATTGCTTTGTCTGAAAAAAATACTTTGATTGGTTAGTAAGCATGCCACAGGGGGTAGATAATTCACATGAATTGGCAATTCTTTTGAAATTACTATTCAGCAGTTTAAACTACTTATTTTCACTATAGTTAAGCTAAGGAGAAATATCTCCCCAAAATGACACCTAACCCCCCCCCTCAGAAGTTCCAGAAATGCAGAATAGGTGGTTTGTTTGTTTGCTTGTTTTTCTAAGGGGATAACCTGGCAGGGAGTATGGCTTGTTATTCTCTTTGAAACACCCCTGTAATGTGTCTCTATTTCAATAAATGTGTTTGGCCATTGGTGCTGTTCTTGTTCTGCTATAAACCTAGATGGGACAGAAGTTCATTATTAGTAGCTTGAGATAATTGGAGTTAATTTCTCTATTATTCTAAGTAGTGCTATGAAATAGCGCTGCAATGCCAGAACAACAGCTTTGCTGACAAAATGAGGCTGTGAAAGCAAATGACAGACGATGCTTAAGAAAGCTTTTTCCTCTAGAACATGAAGTTTCTTTAAAGGCTGATCTTTTGTTTTGTCCTGTTAATATCTGTTAAGAATTTGATAACTAAGACAAAAATAAATCTATAAAGTTACCAAATACCTCAGGTATAACCTGAGGAGATTGGTAAGGAAGGTTCTTGCTGTGACTTAGAGGACCTGTAGACAAGTTGTAAAACCTTGGGCCTCAGGTTCCTATTGTTCCATGACTGCAGGTGAAAGAATGTTTGGGAATCACTGAAGAGTGTGTAGTGAACTTGAAATATGCAGAAGATTCTCCTGTGGGTCATGATGAGTTAGAAAATATCCTCTATTGGTCTTGGACATTTTGGAGCATCTTGTACTTGTGTGTGCATGCAAAATTTTTACTGATGAACTCTTTTGTGCATTCTCGCTCCTCTTTCCACTTTCATGCATTGCGTTGAAGGCTGAGGCACAAGCAGGCTCCAGTGGATCTAAAATTAGATATTTTCTTAAGATATATTTAACCATCTGTCAAGAGACTCTGAGTAGGATAGAGTTAATGATCTTCATAGAGGCTTGTATGAATGCTGTGTTTTGGATTTTTGACGAGAATACTGGTGATAACACATCAATGTTTTATTTATTGTAGAGTAGTGCTTGCACAGAGCCATGGACATGTCTGCTTCTTCTGCTGCCTTTCCAGCAAGGAGCTGGGGGTGCACAAGGAGCTGGGAGGGACACAGGTAGGACAGTTGAATCGGGCTGACCAAAAGGAGATATCATGCAGACAACGAAAGATGGTGTAAAGAAGAATGAAAGGGGATGTTCTAAGTGATGACATTTGTCCTTCCAAGAAGCTGTTACATGCCCTGCTTTCCTGGAAGTGGCTGAAAGCTGGTATGCTGAAGTGAAGCTGTGAATGAATTCCTTGTTTTACTTTGTTTGCACGTGCTACTTTGCTTTTCCTCATAAACTGTCTTAATCTCAAGCTATGAGTTCTTGTACTTTAACATTCCTGATTCTCTCTCCAAACCCACCTGGGACAGTGAGCAAGGACACAAGAGGTTACAGATAATTTTCCTACCTTTGGAGAATGTGCTAGTGCAGGCTACCCAAGAAAATGTTCTACTTTGCAGATGGCACTAATCTAAGCTGAGAGGCAGCAGTTAATTTGAAACTGCTTTTTGCACACGCATACAAAGGCTCATTAATTCAAAAAATAATAAACTAGAGTTCAGATTTTTAATGCTTATGCACCCGCTTACTCAAACTGTTGGCTTCTGGGGTGCCCTGTGGGGAACTTCCTTTCCTTGTGAATGTGGAGAGCAGTTCACATGTCAGGACTGCAAGGCTGCTGTGATGGCATTTGGCGATGCAATCCAGCCAGAAGATATTTCACCCTGGTATGGGTGTCTTTCTCTTTAGAGAATGTGTTATCATCTGCCTAAGAAGAAAATAACCTTTATAAATCCACCATAAATAAGGATTTTAAGCCTACCTAAATGCACCAGTTTCATGATTAGTATTAGTTTAGGCCATTTCCATATCTAAAAGCTGCAAAAAAATTTGCAACAGAACAAAAGCAACTGCATATGCTAAGCTTCTCTATGTGTAACACAGTGGTCCAAGAAGCCAAAGATTTTACTTTTTCAGATGGTCCTCTCTAAAACACAGTAGCTCTTAAATCCTATACATCTGAAGAATTAATAGTAAATCTTGAGACCAGCTGTAACTCATCTGAAGATTAAATGTGGGGATTCAGGGACAGAATAATTCATTCAGTGCTTCGCCACAGATCTACAACATCCATTTCTGTTGTATTTCATGATTACTGTGCATGGTTCAGTGTGAGATAAACTCCAGAGTGTATGAAAGAAGCTTGCTAGCTTTTCACTCATTTTTCAAATAATCTCTGTATAGATAAAATCAATGAATTAAAAATCAAATAATAAGGTAATATTGCTTTTTTACATCTATGTGCAGGTAGCTTTTCTTTTAAATTCTTCTGATTTGCTGACAACTGTTTATTTAATACATTCTGTGTAAGTTCCTAAAGTGTATTGCACAGCTCTTTGCAGTTTCTAATACTGTTGAGTTCAGAATGCTGTCTCTATATTGCGGTTCTGTAGTAGGAATAGTCAAAGTCATGCAAGTGAAGGCCAGGCAGAGCAGCAAGTGACACCAGAATCTTCCTGCCTTAAGCCTTACTAAGAAGTGGTCAGGAATTTCCTGCTTTGAAATGTTCTGAAATTGTTGTGATATTGACTCGAACAGAAGAACTGGAACTATTTCTCTGACTACTGAAACAAAGAGCATTTCTCTGAACTAAATACCTTATTTATACTCTTCGTTTTAGGTTATGTGTTCTGGTCACCCTCTTTCCTTTAGGGAGCAATTAGACCTCTTTATATGAGAGGCACAGTACAAGGGCAGTTCCAAAAGCAATGCCTCCGGTTTATTCTGTTGGCTCACGATGTCAGAGGTGGATGTTGGTGGTATGGCAGTAGAGATTGAAGCTTCCCCCAGTATTTCATTATCTTTTGTTTGCCATGTGACAGATGGCGGCAAAGGGGAAGTCTGACAAAATGGCGTCTGACACGGTAGTGTGTATGAAGCAAAGGTGTAGAACTGAATACCTCTGTGTGGAAAGAATGGCACCCATTGATGTTCATTGATGCTTCCTGAACATTTATAGAGACCAAACAGTGGATGTGAGCGGGGTGAGATAGTCGGTGTTGCATTTCAGCAGTGGTGACAGTGATGTGAAAGACATGCAATGTTCCAGATGGCCATGCACAGCTGTCAAACCATGAAATGCAGAGCATCTCTGTCAGCTCATCTATGCAAATCGGAGGATTACGACCAGAGAACCGTGTACAGAGCTGAATGTTGGTTTCAACGCACTGCACAGGGGTAGCATTGGAATATCACAAAGTTAATGTCAGGTGGGTCTCACACAGGAGCAGAAAGAATGCTGTGTGCAAGTTAATCAGGGCCTAATGAACCAGCGCCAGGTTGAAGGTGGCAGTTTCCTGAATTGCATCATTATTGGTAATGAGCAATGGTGCCATTCGTGTTAGCTTTGAAGCAGTGGGTTACCTTCTCCAGTACAAATTTTTGCAAATGGGGCATGCAGGCTTTTATTCATCACTGGCAAAATATTTTATTTATTTATTTATTTATAATTTCCAGTAATACAAATTTCATCTGATTTTAGGATTTATTTTTTCATAAACTTTTGGCTTGAGGCGTATTTGGATTTTAGACATTTTATCCATAGCTAGGAAGAAAGAAAACCTGAAACTGCGTGGCAACAAATCTGCTTTCATCTTGGAACAACATTAATATTGTATTAAACTAACTTTTCGTATTAGAAATTGTGAAAGCAGGAAAAGAATGGTAAAGCCATAGTTCTTAGATGAAAGAACAAATCATTATAAATGACATGAAAGGACTGCTAAGTCTCAGTTGACAAAGTTGTAAATATTTGAATATGTTTATGTATGCTCTAGCCTTAGAAATGTTTTGAAAGCAACAGCCACCTGTCCACTTGAGCATTTCTTCATGGTTTAAATTTGCTTATTATCAGTCAACTTTCCCTTTAGCTTCTTTTGTATTTCCCAGGTCATCCAAACAGAAACAGCTAAGTTTGGTGTATATATTGTTACAGCTATTGTTGCTTCCCTGAAGCATGCGAAAGCTCAGTAGCTGATGAATATATAGCATAGTGAAGACTATTTTAGTATTTGGCCCTTACTGTAATCTCATGTGGTTATCAATGTCTGCCCATAAGCTGCTTTTTCCATCTACAGTACTGAATTACAGACAAATTGAGTGTTGAGTGTTCCAGAATTTCTCATAGATTCTGGATGCATGTATGATTTTATTGGAGAGTTAATATAGGCCAGTGTAGCCACCACTGTGATAAATAACCTACCAACCAACCACCTCCTTTATTTATATATTTATTATATGTTAATATATGTTAAGGAATAGATCATCCAAATGAATAGCATTGAGCAGTTAAACTTGAGTTACAAAAGCACAAACAACTTTGTGTGTGTAGAGGGATTCAAAACTCTGTGGAACAGCAAACCTCATTAAGAACTTCAGCTCTGCAAAAGCAGGATGTAGTTTTCAAAGAGAGCTAATATCAGAAACCCAGTTATAAGCCACAGCTGGGTGTAGTGATGGAGGGCAGAGAGAGCAAGCTATGAGAAAGAAATCACTTTTTTGTGTAACATGCTTAAGAACTTCAAGGCAGCTTCCCAGGTCGCTGGAGAATAGGTTATTTCCCCACCTGTAAAGCATAAATACAGTTCCTGGAGAAATATGCATGATGGAAACACTGGGGATACTATCTAGTTGTTGTTTTAAATGGCTTAGAAAGAGTAGTAGCCACTTAAAAAGCAAAAATATTGAAAGGTGGTTTAGAGTCAGAGATTTGTATGTTTGGAGTAACCTCTGGAGATGTAGGCCCAATGCTCTACTCCTTACTGGACCAAATTAGACAGGGTTGCAAAATGCCTTGTCCATTCCTGCTCTGAGCATCTTCAACAGCAAACACTGAACAGCTTGATGAGGCTTCTGTTTCAGTATTAGACTGTTTTCTTTATGAAAACTTGTTTCCTCATACCTCATTGGAATTTCCTCTATTACAGCCTGTGTGATTGTCACTCATCCTGTCTCAGTGTACTTCTCAGAAAACACTGCCCAGCTCCGATTATGTGATCTGTGTTGCAGTTTATCACATTCATGCTGGCAATAATGGAAAGAAAAAACAAGCAGCCTGTTTCCAAGAGATGTGTATAAAGACTTGTGTGACTTTGCAAGGACTCAGAATGGGAAATTAAGAATACAAGCTGACATCTAAGGGGCAGTATTTTGCTTATAAGTGGCTTTAAATATCATTAGCAGTAGAGCAAGAATTTTCAGTCTGATTTTTCACGACTTAAAAAATTGCATGTTCTAATATATTTAAAAACATACTCCACATCCATTTATGCTGTGGGTTATTAATAACAGGAGCCTAGCGCACACTTCTTTTTTGTGATTTCAAGTCTAACTCTGTGTTGATGCTAGATATTTAGGTATAGTAAATGACATCTTCAATTCACCTGTAACTTTATCTTCATGTGTTTCTTGATATCTGTCGTAACTGTAGTGCTCCCCTCTCAATGATTCTTTTGGACAGTCCTTTGCCTTCAGTGTTGAGCAGCTGCTGAGATTGATAGTGTATTTTCTGTGCCAGTTTCATGAAGTGTGAGGTTGCAAGTTCATAATCAGCAAAGAATATGTACAGCTGATTACAGCAGAAATTGATTATGCTTGATGTGATGAAATGAAGTACAAAATTGGTGCCTGTGTGATGCTTTGACCGAAGGATAGCTGCATAATATACTTGTATGCATGTAACTTTTGCTTTATGTCGTTGTCTTGTATGAGTTTCGAATTGCCTAAATCTAACTGTCTGGACAGGCCTCTATCTTGAGAATCTCCAAACAGTAATTTTTTTCACACCTACCTCCAAAGATGCTCCCAACCCTTTCAAAGAGTTTGTGGTCTTTTTTTTTTTTTTTTTTTTTTTTTTTGTGATCAAAACTAGATAGATAAATCCTTTCCCTGAGTAATTTCTACCCTCGTGTGATGCTTCAATTCAGTTTCACAATGGCATATGTATTTATAATTTGTGGCTTTCAAAACACAGTGGAAATCAGTAACAATATTCTGTGCTGATTTCTAGGTGGGAACCTGAATCGTCGTGAGCTGAAAGAATCAATACAGTTCTACTTATGTCTCGTTTTCTAAATCCCAATGAACCTCCCTAACCTAGGACAAATTGTAACTTCAGTCCTTTAGGCTCTTTTTTCTTAAGTGCTAGGGCTTGGAATTAGGTTATTGTGATAACTTCCTTTTCCTTTTTTTTGTTCTTTTTTTTCCATTTTAATTAAACACCCAGCTGGAAAATATAGGAGTCACAACTTTAGGTGTTTAAAGAAAAGAAAAGACTTTAGATGCAGTCCCTAGAAGGCAAAGATTGCCTATTTTTAAACATGCTCTCCTGAGCCCCTCACCAAATGCCTATGATTTTGCAGTGTTTCTAGCTCAGTGTCTGTGTCTGCATTTAGCCAGCACACAGTGCTCTGTTTATGCAGTGATGGTGGCAAACAGTGATAAATATATTGCAGAGTAGCAGGTCTTTGCAGGCCAGAGAGAGCTGCAGCATTAGTCTAATCTGTCTAGTGCAAAGAAGATTCAATATGGTAAGTGTGGGTGGTCTCAGAGCTGGAAGGAAACAATAGCCTGTTTTTAAGTAGCTATACTTTAACCAGACCACCTCTTTGCTGTTTAGTAAGGGGAGAGGGCACTAGGGGTGGAGGAATACAGGGAGAAAAGGGAGTTAAATAGTTTGATCCACAGCCAAAAGCCAGGCTAGACTGGATAGATTCTTCTCAAATCTACAATTTTTCAATTTGCAAGCATGAAGACGAAAGAGAATCTTGCTGGAAGTCTTTATTGGGTTTTGGCTTTATGCTTGATTTTTGCATAATACTAATACTCAAATGCAATGATGGGATTCTTATGTATAAATGAGAACATACAGTACAGGTCTGCATCTGCTGGTATAGAGTTATTAACAGTACAGAGCAGTGCAGCTGCTTAACTCTGAGCTGAGGTCCATGAGACCTTTGGTGTTCGTAGAGTTAGTTGCATAAATCTACACGGGAGGACGTTATCCCATAGAGAATACTACTTAAACATGGGGTTTTAGTCCTCTATGAAAGAATTTAGCAGTGAGGCTGATAAGGATTAATGAACTAAGTAGGTCAAAACTATTTTTCTGGATGATTATCTTAGACTAAATGCAATGTAATTTTGCTAGTGGTTTTCACTCACCTGCAAGTAGACAGACACAGGCTTTATGCCTAACATACTATGTAATAATGTTCTATTTCATGTTAAATAATGCTAATATCCTGAGCATAAAAGAGATAAATACTATGAATATGAAAAATACATCATTCTGGTAATCCAGGGTGATGGTAAAAGAATGTAGAAGAGAGCACTATAAGGAGTTCAGAGAGGTAAAGATTAGCTCTGTGTGTGTTCTGGGAAAAAAATCTAGTGAGGAATACATAACTACTTCTGAGGGATAAAATATATGTGCCCTTGCTATCACTTCAGCAAATGTATATGCTGTGTTTCATTAAAGTGAAGTTACTGCTCATAATGCAGCAGAAGTCATGGTTAAGTAATACATGGGACAGTTTTTTTAATTAAATTCAATTTTTTTTTTTTTTAAGTTTTAGTAGACTGAGTTTCTTAATGGCCTCTAAAGAGAGAGGAACTTGTTTTCTGCTGAAGAATGAATGGTTTTGTGCACAGAAAGGAAAAGTCGTGAAGCTGCTTGCTGGTTTGATCTTTATGAAAGACAATCTAAATGCAACTCACAAGTGTGCTGCCAGCATATCGAGGGAATAAAAAGGGTGATACCAAACATCATTTTTCCAATTGAAGAAAACATAAAAACAGAAAACTGTATTCTCAGTACCTCTCACTCTTTTGCACATGCACATATGCCAATGTTACTCGGGTAAAAATAATCACCAGCATTTCTAGTTGAAGATTTTTGAGTGTGTTGTTCTGTCGCACAAACTTGGAGTTGATTTAGATACTGTTCTTTATTTCTCTTTGGTAAACATTGGCTGTCTGCCTTCATTTCTTCATGTCTGAGTATATGGCGAGTTTCTGAAAACAGTGCTATACTTTGGAATTATGCTTTTGGTAGCTCATACTTCAGCAGAGATCTAGAAAGAATATATTTACTATTATTTTAACTACAGACTGCACTCATGGACAGTAATTTAGGGATGCAGTATTACACTCCACTACAGTGCTATGTACAAAGTTAAATAATGGCACTACCAGGCACAGTATTTTCAGAGATGCTTCAAATGTACATTTAGATTTATAAATCTTTGAATACATTTGACATACAATTGTTCTGAAACCAAATTAAAGCACTAGGTATTACCTACATCAAGATAGAGTTCATTTCAGTATGCTGCAAATGGGAATATGTGAGCCATGAATACGGGACAAGGAATCCATATGATCTTCAAAGAAATAATAAATTAATAAATAAATATGAATATATATAATAGTTTTTAGATATATTTTGTATATTTAACATATTTTTATCTATTTTATATTTAATATCTATCTTTCTATATATACCGTTGTTACTGCTCGTTACAGGAGCACAAATCTTTAAGTATTCCTGAAAGGAGAAATTTTCATCTCTCATCATTTGTCTGTCTTTGTATCTGGTCCTACATGTATCTCATCACCTTCTTGCAGCAGTGTTTGTGCCGTCTCTAGCTGCATCTTCTTGTGAGGTATTATGAAGAATCCTTGGCTTCAGTGGCAGTATGCATTTTAGTAGAGAGATGATTATCTTTTCTGCAGCAAAGAGGAGTTATGCATGTTTTGGTATGTGGTACATCTTTCTAATGAAGATCAAATAGATGGTAAATAATGCTGGTGGGCAATGTAAAAATGTTACATTTGAGATGCTGAAGTAGGAAGTAAAAATAGTTTATATAATCTCAAAACTGATGATTGAGGATTTTTGAATGAGGATTTTTGTGCTTGGGTGCTTGGGATTTCCTTTTTTTTTTTTTTTTTTTTTTTTTAATTTAATGCACTATTTTACAGGACTGCCAAATACCTTCCAAAATCATAGGAATAATTGAAGCATAAGAAATTTTGTCCCAAAGAATGGTCTTCCTAAGAAAATGTATGAAAATGCTTGACATGAAGATTAATGTTGAAAGTAACTCCTCAATCTTAACTATGACGTTGTCCTTCTGATGCTGTAATCTGCATGCTGGATGTAGTAAATGACTGAGTTTTGTTGGGCTGTGACAGTACATTGCTGTTTCTGTTAACCCTTCATGCAGTTTTTTTTATAGCAATTACTGCTTTGTTCTTCTGCACCATTGACATTAAGTATGTGATGTGCTGCCTGATGCTCACTTGCAAATTGCGTGGAAGTGGTATAATGTGCTTCAACACCAAAGCTAAATTTTCATCTTGCCGAGTAATTGGCAAACCTTCATGTGCCAGGCTTGGCTTCAGCATTCCTAAAAATTAAATTGATGCTGTGCCAAATTCATTCATGCTGCAACATCATTGACTTCAATGATATTACACCAGATTTGAGGTTAGTCTATTGTACTTCTGTTGCTTGTTTTTTCCAGGCACAGATACAGGAAGGAACAGGGTGGATATAGAAATAGTTGATATCTTCTTTGCCTTGCCTATGATTCATTTTCCTTGTAAATTACTTTCATTGAAGGATATGATATAACGTGGCAGATCCCTGGCACAGTTCTTTGTACAAACAAAACACATTATAGAAAAAAAAATTCTTTGTCTGCAATAGTCTTGACAGTATTGTATTCACTAACCATGTTTGACATCTGAACATATAATGGGATTGCTCCATCTGAAGCAAGAAAGGGGCAAAAAGGCATTTCAAATAAGATGGTAGTGACCAAATAACTTTTAACAATATGGGGTTTTGTTTGCGTTCTTTTTTGATGTTTTGTAACATTGTGGTAATCTTTACAAAGCTTAACCAAACCAAGGGGCTTACACAATGATTTTCTTGGAATACTTTCAGTTTATGTAGGACACATAAAGTAGAAAAGCAGGCGAATTTTGTCTATGCAGCAAACTTCATCTAACCTGATGACTGTTACCATCATGTCTCATGGAAGGAATTCAGAAGAGGGAAAGCAGCTTAGGCCTGGAGTCTACTCCGTGAACAAAGAGTGAAATGTGAATTAACAAATAACATTTTTTGAAACAAGGGATCTCTCCATGTTTTGCTTATTTGTTTTCCATCAGTGTTTCTTCAGCAGCTTTTGGAGCTGGCAGAAAGAAGTAAGACAAAATTAATGCACATTCTGCATCTTTTTTTCTTTTTTTTAGGCACTTAGCCTTCTCCATTTGCCTTGCTTGTCTTTGCTCCCTTTTGTCTCTGCTCTTGCACTGGCTGTGTCTAACATAAAACTGCTCCTGGGGAGGTCATCTTCTCCCTCAAGCACATATATGATCCATCTGCAGTGCCCACTTATGAGATCCTCCCATGAGACCTGTAGCAGGTTCCGATGTGTGACTTTCCATACTTGGCTGGAGTTCATTGTGAAGCTCTGCAGAACTGTTTCCCTGCTCTCCTTCACATCCCTCTTTTATGGAAAATGAACCTGCTAGGTGTCTGTTGGGCTGATCAGTACTGCTTCCCCTAAACTTCTTTTGTTCATTGGACTTCCATCTCTCTAGTCTATCTGCTACTCCTTTTCTGTATACAATATTTAAAGGAAAGGGTTATTTTTGTGTTGTGCATTCTGCTTTCTACAGCAAGATCTTGACCCATGACTAGATAGAAAGTAAACTAGCCCCTCTTAGCAAGAAGGATAAGGAAGGCAAGGCAGAAAAAACACTGAAACAGAAAAGAGTCTGAAGTTTTGAGATCAGTTCTTTTAAAATTCATGTCACATGACACCTGTTATTGCAAAAGAGTTGATTTTGGGGCAGTTTTTCTTGGTTGTTCTTTCAATTTCAGTGTCAGTATCCTGAAAAATCTTTTTCAGTGCTTATGAGAGAAAATTCTATTGTGGTTTGGAGCTGGCATGCAGATCTTAAAACATATGGGGCACTAAGCAGCTCTTGAAAGCAGCACATGTTTGAAGTAAAGTTCTTTTCTTCCTACAGCTCTGTTAATTTAACACACAAGGTGGAATTTTATTCAGCACTGTATTTTCAGGGTTTGTGGTAGAGGATGTCCCAAGTCTTTCTGATATTGCCTAAAGCCTTTCACAGAATCACAGAATTGTAGGGGCTGGAAGGGACCTCTAGAGATCATTTAGTCCAACCCAACTGCCAAAGCAGTCTCCCTAGACCAGATTGCACAGGTAAGCATCCAGGCGGGTCTTGAATGCCTCTAGAGGAGACTGTTCTTTCTCACAGAGTTCCTCTATAGGAACTGTATGTTCTTCCTGATTCTTCTACTATTTCTTGTGACAATTCTAGCTCTAGAATTCTGTTCTGTTTTATTTTTCCTAGTATTGCTTACATGAGAGAACATACAATTATGATGGTAAGTTTTTTTTTTTGTGTGTTTGTAGAGTATATCTACTCTGTTTGGAGCTAATACATCACTCAATATTTTTAAGTGTGGTGCCCTCTAAGTCTGCTGTTCATTTTTACAAGCCAGTGAAGAAACACTGGTACCTAGGATCTACTTCAACCATTCCAGCAAATGCCACAAACCAAATTCTGCTTATTATTAGCGTAGCGCCGGAATTAAGGATTTGATAGCTGAGCATGGATTTTTTGCTATTGTCATAGATGCCTTTGGATTATTTGACTTAGCAAATTTATGTTGCTGATAAATTAAGCATGCTTAGAAAATAGAACACAAAACAGAAATAAAATCCTTCAGTATTAACTTTTACATTCCATTAAGTCCTAGTAATAGTGATGTTTTATGAAAAAGTAAAAAGTCACGCTAAAACAATTCATGCATTTTCTTTGTTGTTTTTTTTTTTTTTTTTGAAAAAGTCTTTTCATAAAGCTTCAGTGTGCTGACAGTGCTTTAAAAGAGGGAAGGGGAAAAAAGCCTCAACAAAATGCAGAACTCGTATTCAAGCTTATTTCTTTTTGACCTATGAAAATCAGGGTTTAGAATACTTTCTCTGGTGGAGATAGAACTTAACAGTGCATGTGACATTGTGATTTACAGGGCCTTAATTGTCAGAGGGAAGATGTATTGTTCTTCGTGTCAAGCAACAGGGCATTTGTTTGGTAGCAGGAGAGAAGCCATCGTAGCGTCAGCCATGCCCTCCCCAACAGGTGGGCAGCTGAGAGGGCTGCTGAGTTTGCTCATGGACTGTGACAGGTGAAAAATGCTATTTAATGAGTTTTCTTCCCAGTCAATTAGCAGAAGGAGGGAGCTTTCCCATCTGTGCCTGAAATGTGGCAACCGACAGACCCTGGTTGTGTCCTTTGTGAGAGTGACGGGCGATTCGTAGATTTGAGTAGTGACAGTTACACTGTTGGCAGCAGTCAGTCTTGCTAACCATTCTGATCTGTCTAATCGTTTAAATCTGAGCTTTGTTTCTGAAATACTTCCCACTGGTGAGAAAGGGCAATGCAGAGGGAAGGTTCTCACAAGGACAGTGCAGAGCTGTAGCTGGGCTGTTCATGCCTCGCAGTAAAATAAAGGGAAAAGCAAACAGCATCTCCAAGGCTGTACTTCTGTTCTCATGCACAGCACTGAAGTATCAGTCACAAATGTGTATTTATTTGGCTTGCCTTCTATTTGCAAGAGCTAGTGGTAGTCTTATTTGACTACTGTGAGCTTTCTCAGAGAAATAGGTTGTATCTGGATCGCTAAAATTCTTCTGATCATTAATAATCTTTTCTCACTCCTTTTCTTTCTGGGTACCACAGTAAATAAAATTTCAATCTGACACCAGAAAGCTTTAAAAAATAAAAAATAAAAAAAAATTGAGTAATTAATATTGATGTGCAAATAGATCATTTAAGGTATCTTCCTGTCTACACTCTCCTCTCAATTCATAAAGATTTTTCCAACTGTGTATTTTATGTTTCTAGACTCTATTAATCATCCCAGTGTACGGAATTGAAACTTATTCACACATCAGTTCTGCTGAACTACTGGGAATTGGAGCATGTTAACATATTACATCCTACTGCTGATTCAGTGCATTTAGCTGCAGTGATACGTAGACTTTTCACAGCACAGAGGGCAATACAGGTAGCTGTGCTCTCTGTGTAGAAGTCAAAATCTCTTTGCAGGTTTCCCTGTGAGGCAAGATTCATAAAAGATTCTCAGCTGAATGCTATTTAACTTACGTATTGAATGACATTTGTTTGTCTGGTAGCAGTATTATTCTTGTCAGTTTTAATTTTTCGGTTATCTAGTCTATTAGTATTTACTTTTCTCTTTCTAAAAACAATTTTTCCCTTATAATCTACTTTAAGCAGTTTTATTTCATGACTTATTCTGCTTTTATAAAACAGCATAACTACGCTTTTGAATGGAGGGTGTTGCTTTGTTTTTCTTTTCTTTCCTTTCTTTTAAATCTTCAGTTCTGTGTAATATAGCTACCTTGGGGATTCCTTTGAAAAACCTGATAATGAATGTAAGATGTGAGTGACTGGTGTGTGATTGTGTTGATGTTTTCCCTTCTCTTGAGCCCAGTTTGAAATTCAGCTCCGCACAGCAGGGATTGTCCTCAGCCACATACGACTATTTTGAGGGTTGTGTGCTCGAGTAGCTGTGCAGGCTCTGGGCAACTGGCAGTAGTTTGTCATGACTGCCTTTAGGCTAGTAAACCTTGGGGATTTTAATCCCTGTCCTTCTCTGTCAATCAACTCCACTCTAGTTTTTAATGTGGTATTAAATATTTTCAAACAGTGGTATTTGCACTACAGTGAGTGCAAAAACACCAAAAGGCAAAATGCATAATGTGGGGTTTCACCTATTTTCCCTAGCTGTGTCACTGAAAATTATTTACTTTGTGATATAATTGTTTATATTGAAATCATCAAGCTCTCTTGCCTATTTTCTCCTTGTTTTATTTTGATTACTTTGATGCTGTGAATCCTGGCTGCATTTAATTCATTATAATCATGTGAAACTAAGTCCTGAATGGCTTCCAAGTGAATATTATTCAATTTTCTTTGGCATTCACACAAGCAGCTTCTTTGCCAGTTGAGTAGTAAGTACACACACATTTTTTCACTTGTGTGACATGGTCAGTTTTTAGAGTTGTTCTCTTTTCAGTTTCCAAAGTATGGAATATAGCGCTTTGAATGTTACTGTTAACATTTTTTTCTTCCTTTTAGTTCCAAAATGTGGTAAGTGAAGAGTCAGTAACCTTAACGAGTTGTTTGTTTGTTTGTTTCATTTTTGTTTATGTTGCAAAAGTTAAAAAGGGAGTTTCCATGCTTAATAGCCAGGTACTGTACAAAAAAGATCAGACATAATGGATATCCAGGGAGAACAAACTGATGGTTTTGCTTCACATTTTATTGTACTGTTACAGAATATGGAAGAAAAAAACAAAACAAAACAGATTTGTACTGCTTTAAACTTAAACTTTAAACACACTATTTAATTGCAAAACCTCCCATTGTGACATTGACAGGACTCCAGAGTGAATTAGTTTTGATTTTAAGCTTCTTTTTTACCCTTGCTTCTCCTTTGCCAAGGCAATGAATATGATTTACAGTATCCATACATAATTAGTGCTAAAATGGTAGAAAGCTGATGGCAGAAAACAGATTATAAACAAATTGTGCTCAAATCTAAGTGAATTCAGGAGGAGACTGATGTATTTTTATTATCTGATGTGGCAGAGGAATCAGTGTGGCTTTCAGAGGCTTTTGTGACAGCTGAAGTCATAGAGATCTGTCAGCGGCCAAGAAATGGAAGGTTGCTCAGAACAGGCTGGTGAAGCTTCCCTGCAAACTGCAGTGTGCTGAAATGAAAGAAAACCCAGCTTCTGCCAATTTCTCACAGTGGAAATAGGCAAGGTGTCTAAACTGTAGGGCTTTGGGTAATTCTTTCCAAAGGAGGGGCACTGTAGCTCTTGTTCTGTGGCACTGCAGGTTTGTTTTTTCTTCACAACTTACGCACCTTTTATACATGGATTTTGTGCTCAGTTGTTTTTTACTAATCTTTTGAGGATTTGTTACCCTATTTTAGAAGGGTAAGACTTATGAAAATGAAATGCAGAATCATCAGTTGAGAGACCTCCCTCTCTTTTACAGCAAGATTATATGATGAGTAATAGCTTTCATGATACGATAATGGGGCTAATTCCATGGTACTTTTCTCCTGCCTTCCTCTTGAGTACTTAAAGCCATGGCTTTAAAGAGTAAAAGACAGAAAAACTGCACAGTGAGGAGAAATGTTCAGAGCATGGAGGTCCTCCTTTAACATTAGCATAGGAGTACATATGCTCCTATATACAGTTATCAAATGGGAATCCAAAAGTTAAGAGAATCACAATAGGTGAACAGAAAAAAACAACAGCAAAACAGGAATGGAGGAAAGACTTACACTTCATGAGATGTTGGAGACAACACTTCATTCCATTTCAGTATGACAGTAAGGAGCTGTGTTAAGTACCACCTTCTCCATTGGCCCCTTTGTGTTCTGTCAGTCTGAACAGCTATCTGATTTCTAGAACCCTTGGTTCTACTTGCTGGCCTGAGAGCTGAATTTCAGGACAAACACTCTTTAACTTGCCTGTGTTTCCTGTAGTCAGAATTATTTTCTTAAAGACCTTTTTTTCCCCTTGTAATTTTCAAGCTGTTTTTACGATTACCTTCTCAGTCACCTAAGCGCTGTGCATTCTGCACAGTTTTGACCCAATATTCATCAGGCTGTCAGACTCCCTTGGTACAATTACAGAGTACATGAGGGAGGTTTAAAAATGATTTGGTCCCCTAGTTTTTAACAGTTCTTCATATGATTAACTGCTAACTGACTCAAAATGCTGCTGTAAGCACCGTCTTTATATTCCACTAGAGATGTGCTCTCAGGAGAACAATGATACATTTATGATATTTGGGTGGGAGGGAGATTAGAAAGTGTAAAATAATTTCTTACTCATAAACTCCTGATAAATTATATCTTCATTTTGTAATAAAACAGTTTCAATACGGATATACATTAGTGGGTTGTCAGAAAATGGCAATGTATTTCTGATCCTTACTGGAGGATAACAGTGAAATAGTCAGATGCTTTTGGAAATTTTCTCTCAAATGTTTGGATCTTAATTCATAGGAATTCTAGTACTGAACTCCTTCATTTATATTCGCTTTTCATCTTCTCACTGTCATTAATTCAGAACCTCACATTACCAAATTGTAAAGTCTGCTTTTGTTTTCATTTAAATTGCAGAACATTAAGTAACAGCAATACGTTATACGCAGATGGCAGTACCGTTTTTCTCCTTAAAATAAAAGAAATATGGCCAAGGCCCTGTTCTTCCTCTGCCTCAAAACAATAGATGGTCCAAGTTCAGCTCTGTCCTCCTGCTCCCTTTACTTTCCTGTCATATTACTTGAAAGATGACTCTGTCACTTTCTGCAACAACCTCAGTGCGTGCCTTTTTCTGTAACCTATCTAGTTCGAGGCGTGCTCTTTGAATGTTCTCGCTAGTCTGAATTAATTTCATATGTTGAAAGATAATGAAAGAACAATGGTTGTAATGGAGTTTCTAGTAACTCTGTCTGAAATTTCACGTTTTAGATGCAAAGGTGATTTCAGCATAGGGATGCTTGGATAACTCATATGTTTCTCCTGTGATTTGAGTAATTTGGTTTCTTTCAGTTCTCTTTTATTGCACTTCGAGCTGGATCATCATGTTGTGTCTGGAAACTTGTCTTGTGTGTTTTACATTCTCCGGGTTTAACCTGAAGATCAGTATCAGAGCACGAGGCAAAGATATGGAGATCATTTCCTTGGGCACAGAGGTGATTCCAATTAAATCTTTTTTTATGTATCACACTTATCTTACTTATCTTATGGATCTTAGCGTTATGCTCTGAACTTCAGAAAACTTGCCTGCTGTAACATCTGGTTACATTTGATTTGGGATTTTCATTGTCTATAAAGCATGCTTTTGATATAGCTCCTTTCAGTCAGCAAGGGCAAAATCCAGTAGATAAACTGAAGTAAGTGTGATATTCACAGTTAATAAATAATTTAGCTGTATTTACTTCATTCACTACAATCTTTGTTTATCAGAAATAATTGGTATATTTACTGATATTATTCTTATGACTTGTACACTACATTCTGCACTAAAGCTTATCAGCTGTTCTGTCTCGTGCCATTCAGTTCACAGCAGGGACTGAAAGGTGGATAAGTGCATTCTTGTCAACTAACTTGGAAGTCTGGAGTTCTGCTACCTGAGCTAGAGGATAGAAGTAACATTTTTGGAAGTATTACTTCCACAAATGGAAGCAAATGTAATTTCACTTCTTAGTGGCTTTTGCTGATGTTTAGATTTCTAGCAAGGTAGCCTTTAACTTCAGTTTTTTATACCTCTTTGTTCGATTCAGGTTCCTGATATTTTCGCTGAACAACCAGGATTCAGTAGCCTAAAATAAAGGGCTAGTGTGTGTTTCTTTTTGACAGGTACACATCAGTATGGAGTCGGCTGTGATGCTGAGCTGATATGGATTCTTTGGCCAAGTGACAATGTCCAGTGTTTTTTGAGGGAATTGACAGAATATATTTAACAAAATACATACTTTTCTAAGGCAAGTTATCTCATTTGTTCCTCTTCTGTTTATGAATTTCAAAGTACAAGGGTAGACTTCAAATAGGTGATCAGCTTGCATGATAGGAAGAACTTGCGTAAATTAGGTACCTATGTTTCTAATGTTGCCTCTTTCAATACAGTCTGAAAAGAGACATGCAAGAAGTAGTTGGCATGCTTGAAGTAATAGCCTGAGGCAGTGGTCACAATTGAACACTTAAACAGAGACAAGTAATCAAGGTGAGACATATTCTGGGATCACTGAGTATTGTAGTAGGTGTGTGAATAGATGCAGAACAGTTATAGCTCCCTTTTCTCTCCCAGCAGCCCAGACAGCTCATTCTGCCCCCTTCGTTTACTTACAGTTATACGTTGGTTTGTAAATTACAGAACTTAGATAGAAGTTGTCCAAACACAAATGCTACAGTCAAGTATGAGATAGTAGAAACTATTCTGCTGTGTTATCTTAGCTTTCTTAAATAAAAAGAAATTCTCTGTGGTATTATCTAATTCCCCCTTTTTGTATTTCATTTTGAATAAATGATCCCACCAATTCTATTCTTCTATTCAGTTTTTTCTTTATTTGTAATATAATATATATTTATAAACTGGTAATACATACTAATAGGTTGCTTCTGAGACAGCAAGCATTTCACACGTTGTATAGAAAGTGGTTCAGAGGGCTCTATTCTAGTTTTCAAAGTTTGGTGAAATATCCGTATTGTTCTTCTAAGAGAGACAGCCTTAGAAGATTTCACCATTAATAAAAAAAAATTAATAATACTTAAACCATGCCTGTATGACTACTAAGACCTTATTATATATATGTGGTAGGAATTCAATTGTACTGAAATAGATGTGTATATTATTTTTTTTTCTTCCTGTCTCCCCGAAGCACAAGGGATAGAAAAGGACTGAAAGGACACCCATAATATGGGTAACTGGCTTACCACTCATGTTGGACTGTTCCTTGTATTTGGGGGAAGGCTGTGGACCATACCGTGGTGTTGCTCTGTGTATGAATCTGACCAATAGTCACAAATTACAGAGCCTGTAAGCTATTAGACCTCTAGGAAACGGAAGGGTGATTTGTGCACCTTCCTTCTCCTGGACTGTGTCCACTCAAGTATATTTCTTATTCACCCAGCGCAGCCCATGGATCTAGCTGTTGATTTTCTGCAGTTCCAATTCAACAGAACTCAGCTTCTTAATCTGAACCAAACTCTTTTCAAATACGTCCTTGTGTCTGTTCTTTTTATATTAGCATATTTTAGAAAGAGTTCAACAAAAAATGACCGGAGGAAAAATAAAGAGCAGATCCCTGGGGAGCTGTTACAGAAAGAAGTTGTGCCTGCTTTTTAAAAGCAGCTAGCAATGGGAAATGATCATTTCCTAGACTTAGTGTTCTGCTTTCATAGTGCAATATTACTGATGGCAGCAGATTTTATGTTGCTCTTCCTTAAGGGAATAAAAAAAAAAATGAAGTTGTCTGGTTCTTTAAGGATTCATGCTTATACTATGACCATCTTGAGCTCAGGCCTTGATACCATGGCCAACAGAATGGCTCTCATGTAAACAGGAATTAATAAGAGATTTAGGCTGCTGTGGGTCTTGGTTGATGAGATTGTACGCATTCTGTCTAGCGAATCTAAGCCCTAGATAGCAATATAATTTATCTCAGATTGTGAAACCCTTTCGAAAATTACTTTAGTTGGCTGGAGATGACTTCTTTGAAATGGAATATGAAAGGGCAGTCTCTGAATGAATTCACATTATTGATCACACACATAGGTAATGTATTAACTTTTCAAGTATGAAAACAACCTCTATAGAAGACAAAATAGAAAAGGAGAGCTTTAGTGGCCAGTGGCTGATGTTTCAGGTCATTATTAGCTATATGACTTTAATGAAGCTCACACAACACTTCAAAAAGATATTTTCCTCGTGCATGCATTTCATTTTCATGCAAACAGTAACATGAGGGACCTGGCACTTTTGTCTTTGTTGAAGCTCAGACTGAGTAAGCGGAGAAAGCGTGAAAGATGAAAGGCTATTTCTTCACCCCTGCTCATTGCTGAATTGGAGTCTCTGAGTGTCCCAGCTTCATGTTGGAACAAGTCTAGACCACACTAATTCCTCCTACTCCTATTGCTCTTTTTTCATCTTCTCCCAGAATTCACACAGGCTCTGGTAAGGTGCCCTGCACTTAAGCAGTTTGTGTGACTAACAAGTTTCAGTGCAGGTGGGAATCTCTGGCTGCCTTGTTACAGCAGCACCAAAGGGACTAACCATAGGGCTACAAGGGAAATTTAGTTGTAAAGAGGACTATTTTTATAGTATGAAACCCTCTGTATCTGCTACATCTCAACAGTTTTACCTTTTTAAGCTCTATTTTGTGGTTTTCTTTATTCTTTTTATTATTATTTTAATAATAAGTGCTTTTATTAGTTTTCTGGAGACTTCAGTACTACAAAAATGCTCAAATGACAGAGAAAAACAGTTGAAAAGAGTCAGAAATAAAAAAGTGTTCAGAATCCTTTTTATAAAGTAAATTCTTTTAGCTTTGTGAGGTCCTGAAGTAGCAGGATTGCATTTCCAGCTTTGAACAGAGCTAGTGTTCCCATTAAGAGGAGTTTTGGAGGCTTCTCTTGTCCTACTCCGTTTCAGTAAAACTCGTATGTTGACTTTGCTAGTAGATGTCAGTCAAAAGAATTTATAGGAATTTGTGCTGTATTCTTGTATCAGATTGAACAATGACCATTCCCATTGACAAGAAGACACCTTTGACATGGTGAGAGCAACAGCTGATCCACTTCCCCTCAGAGCTGGATAGACCAGGGTTCCTCATTTGGGAAGAAAACTGTAGATATTACTGCAGTTCTGCCTTTGCACTGTGTGGTTGTTGTCTAAAAGTGAACAAATATTGTCACATTGAGGGGAGAGAGAACCTCAGTTGCTGTACTTTACTTCAAAGGCATAAGTGGGGATAACATTTATTCCCAAAACTTACATCCTGTCCTATGTGACTGATGATTGTAGAGAGAGAGGGGAAAAAAAAACCCACAACAACCAAAACTTATGTATTTTAATGTCCTTGACTGCAGCAATACCGTCATGATGAAACTGACAATAGAATTTCCTGTCCCGTGGCTTGGCGCACAGTCTGAGAAAATAACGCCTGATATTAATAGCATGGTTACTAAAGTATGTGGAGAGTAACTAAGCCATGGTTCTCAGTGGTGTTTCAGGTATCAGCATCCAGCTAGTGAGCTGAGGGCTGCTTTCCTTGAGGTAAGCCTGCATGCCTGCCAGTCAGAGAAGTAGCTCATAGCACAGCTGAAAAGCACAGGTAGCAGGTAATTTTTGTTTCCTACTGGGGAAAAAATACTTTTAGTGCTCCAAATAGATCAGAACACAAGCTTGATAGGTGTTTCTTCCTTTATGGAATAAGGAATTGTTGCTTTCTTTTTTGCTTTTACTTTCTTTATTGAGACTCTTGCATGTAGCAATAATGGAGAGCTTTGTAATACTGGAAGCACTGCCATTAGTTTGTGATGTCATTGTGCTCTGGGTAATGAGCTGACACAGTCCTATGCTGAGGATGATGCTCATGAGTTGGCCACTGAGTTTTCTTAAGGCTCTTAAGTTTTCTTAAAGCGTTCCACAAGAAAGTCTTTTCCATTTTGAACAATTTACTTTGGTGTTGGTAATTCAGCATCCTTACTTCATTTTAATAGACCTAACATTATATGTCCTCTCATCTTCCCTCTCTCCCCTCAGTTTATATTCACTATAGTGTTGTCACACATTTTTGCTTAGTAAGTTCTGTGTATGTTTTTGGGTGGGGATCCTGTGATTTAATCATCTCTGGTGTACACGTCCGCATTTGAATTCAGCTACCCTTGCAGTTTGGAGAAGTGGCACTTCTAGAAAATGATTCACACGTTCATCTCTGACAGATGTCTGGAGCTGATCGGGTGAATCACTGCCCAGCAATGCCCTTCTCTTATGGCGAGTCCAGGCAGCTAGCCAAGATGGGGATCTGTCTACACTGTAGTAGTCTGAAGCTGTGTCCTTAAAATAAAATGTCATTGCTGTCATTTCCTGAGCAAAGCAAGCTATGGCATTAGGTCGTTTGATAATTGCTCAAAAAGTGAGAAAGGATGACTTAGAGCTTATGCCACATAATAGTGAACTTTATTTTAATGTATATATTATTTTTAATATAAAAAGTTATATAAATATATTATTTAATATTTCATATAAAATATTTTTAATATTTATATTCGAAGATTTTAATATATATATTAATATATAAATTGTAGGCATATAGAAACTTCTGTTCATTGACTCTAAAGGCAGACGCTCCCTCTAGTGACTAAGACTATTTTCTTGTAACGGCAAAGCTTTGATGGGCTTTCTGCCATTTTTACTATCTAGTTGCTTGAATCCCTCAGATCTCAATCTTAAAATGAGTAATATGAAATGGGGATAAAACATCAAGTATTGCGTGCCTCCCTCATCTTTCCCTTTGTGTGTGTAGCAGGAGGAGTCAGAACATGCATCAAGATAAAACATAGAAGAAACTTAAGCTAAATATATTCTTTTAATTAAATCAAGGGTTTCATAGCCTATGAATCAGAAAACTATTCCTTCAAATTAAACCTTGAGCGGAAAACTGTAGTACTTGTGAGCTGTAGTACTTTTGAACCTGGAGATGTTTAGAAATTCTTTGCATACATTGAACAGCAAGGATTCAAAAACATATGTGGGCACTTCAGATTCAGGTCACCATTCCTCCTTTGATGCTTTTGTTAGTCTTTTCAATAAAGTTATTAAAGGTAGAAGGCTGAATGTGTATGTGGCATCCCAAAACACTGTAGCATCATTACATGGATTTAAGATATCCACAAACTGTCTACATAACCATATATATGCACATACGCATAGTGAGAGGATAACAACTTTGAGCATCTATTGACAGCATCAGGAGGAAGGAGAGGGGAGAACAGAGTACACCTATGTGCCACATGAGATTCTCTGCAATGCAAATCCTCTTTCATTGTCAGGCTGTGAGATCTCTGCACATGGTCCTTTCTGAAGACAGCTTTATGATGCTGTGTGTGTTCTAAACATCTTAAATATTATTTTTAAAATACACATTTTGCAGTTTTGTGTGTCTGTAAATCATGCTCAAAAATAAGTTTTATTAGAAATAATGTATACAGGCAAAAAAAAAAAAAAAAGGCATAAATCAGTGTATACGCCTAGCAACATTCTATCATGAAATCCAGGCTATGAAGGCTGCACTAATACTGTCTACACCATTGTCAAGCTCTGATAGTTCTGACAGCAGAGGATTTTAAGGGGATTTAGAGAAGAGAAAGGATAAAAGGGGACAGGGGAGGCTAAAGCAATTTCTCCCAAATATCATGTTGATATTATAATCTTGTACTCTGTATTTATTTTGACTGAAAACAATATGAAATGGTAAGCTTCTGGTTTCATAGTCTGTGTGTCCCTTTTTCTCCTTTTCCCTTCCCCATTCTTTCTCCCCACAAGGGAAACAAATTGAAATCCTGTTGTAAAGGCTCTGTGGACATCAGCATTCAAAAGCAAGAAAAATGTGCATAAGTGAAATGCATGCTCCACTTAGCTGCACTGGGGATATCAGTAATATTTTTCATTTTGTAGCTTGTATTTGTACAGCCAAATGATGCAGTGATGCAGTACAATTGGAACCAGCAGCAGCCTCTGTCCCTGTGTGTCTTCCTATTTTCCAGGGGAAGAAAGCAATGGAGAACTGTTTCAGCAGTCTTTTGAATGTGTAGCCATGCACAGTGTAAGAAAAAGTATCTGAAGGTAATTAACTATGCTTGATTACATTTTAAAGTAATCTGAAACTGTAGCTGAGTCCAAAAAACATGTTGCAGTTATAACTGATCATCTATTGAAAGTTACTTCCTTAGCACTGCCTTTGGCAAAACTATTTGCCTGCTGTAAAGATCCCTCTTTTCCTTCTCCTGGCATTTTCTCAGCATTAGTGGGCATGATTGTGAGCAGCAGAATCATGTCATTTTAGACCTAGACTCCAATATAGATAACCCATCTGTGAAAGGATGCCTCTTAGATTACCTCTCTTCAAGTCTGACAGGATATGTTTACATACTTGTTGATGTTTCCATATGCCTTTAATCATTTGCAAGTTTAAACGTTGTGTGCTTACTCTTTTGTTTCCAGCTGTGCGTTGTAGATTTTGTGCAATAAAATGTTCCGCTTGTCTGCTTCAAAATTACTGGGTGAAACTAAACCCTAAGCAACTGCATTTACTTTTTCTTGTTGTTTTGGGGTGGTCAATGGAGATCTGAAGAAGGGCTAGTTCTGAGGAGGGGAAATTGGCCCGTACTTTTTTATTACGTGGTATGCATTTGCTGAGGTTCTCTTAAGTGACATGCTGTTCGTTGGCTGTTAATGTGCAATGTCAGTAGGGACAAAGATGGTTCAACCAGGTCGTATTCAGGAATGCTGAAGATTAGGTAAGATGTCAACATCCTGAAATACAATATGGAAGTGATCCTTCCTGAGGATGCTGTTTGCATACAAATATCTAATCGCTTTTAGGGTATAGGAAAGAATTTATCCATCATGAACGCTTCCATTCCTACTTCAAAATAGTGTTTTTCTTCAATCTGCATTGAATCAGCAGGATGCAACCCATCCATCCCTACAGTTCCCTCCTTGCTGCTGCTTCCCTTTAAGACTGTAGCAATTAGCTGATAACCTGTTAGAATAGCAGATCATTACTCCCCCTCCTGCTGGCTCTGCTTAAAGAAGAGAAAAATGTTTTGGATGTAAAATGCTGATTCATGTAGTTTTTATTTGATGATCAGCACTTGTATCTTCAAACTGAAGATACGGGTGCCATGTCAGGCATGTTTAATGAAGCAGATTTTTCATTGTGGTCCATCTTTATCTTATAACCATTGCTGTTGCAGACCCAAGGCACTCAGGTTTGTGATTTTTGGCCTGCTTCTGCTGTAGTGTCTGTGATTAGCTTTGTGCTTCTTAGTTAAAATTGTGGTGATGATTTTGAAATGACTAAGAACAGAAGTGCACAGCATGATGCTGCACTGATGCAGTTATTATGATTTCTGTCTAAATATCAACTGCTGTAGGCTTGCTTCAAATGGGAGCAAGATTTTTAGGTTTATAATCTTATTAGTAAAGGATAAGATCTGCCTTGAAAAAAAAATTTCATCAACTTTTTTTTTTTTTTTTTACTCTATATAGTATATTTTCAGGTAAAGAGAGGAGAGTTTCCTATAGCTGGAAATGTATTTTAAAAAATGGTTTCAGAATTATTGCTTGCAGCTATTTTATTTTTGCTTCCTCAGCACTGGGAATGCCTAGGCAGTGGAACACCGACCTGATCTGTAATTCTATCAATACTTCAGTTCCCATCATCTGATTTAGATTGCTGCTGAAGTTCAGTCAAGACCTCAAGCATTAGTGACGCATGGTGTTTCTTTGTATATATTTTTTTTATTCTTTTTATTGAAAAGAAGTCTGATACTTTTCATTAAATTATATAATTCTTAATATTTCCTGTGAGTTCTCTTGTTCTGAGTCATCTTTCTTCACAATGCTCTGCATGAAAGCTGATTTTCCTATGATATAAGGGCAGAACTTAGCTCAACTTTGTTTTGTTCTAGTAGTGTCCTGTTTGAGACAGCTTTTCATAATATCTGTAAAGTCAGACCTTGTTTCTTACACCTTTGCATTTCACCTGGGTTTTCTCAGAAGACAGACCTGGTGGAAAACGCTCTTTGACAGAAAAGCAGGAAGATGCTGAAGCTGTATCAGACCTGTATTTATTGCAAGAAGAGGCAGTCATGATAATGAAACAAAACGCTTTCAGCGTTACCCCCACATTCCTAACACAAAGATGTAAAATGAAGTCGTTGCTATTTGTCTTGGTTTTCTTTTGTAACAGTTTATCACTTCAGCAGTCTCATTAACACAGTGTCATGATTTCAAGTGGCTGCCTGCCACCAGTGGTTGCTTTTTAACTACGAATCAGGAAATGTTTCCAAAAGGCTTCAGTGCGATGGATGTCATTTTATAAACATATTGGCTGAGCTCACCTCTGTATAACTACAGTGAACTGGAATAATGAACCACTGTGTTCGTGAGCTTCTAGTTGCATTTTTTCTTTTTCACTCTATTGTGGTAGCTGACCTGCTTATCTCGTGTTCTTTTCTCTGATTTGTATGCTTTTCCTTTTCCATCCGAGTGTTTCAGGGCCGCGTGTGCTTCCTGACAGCCAATTAATTGGCTGCTCCTCACACGGCCCAGAATAGAGGCACCGGTCCTATGCACACCATGCTTGTCCATTGATGTGTACTGCAGACATCCTCAGAATGGGGACACGTTTCCCTGGTCTCGTGGCTGCATGCTGTTCACATCAATTTCCCATTAAAAGGTAATTTAAAGGTATAGCCCCAGGCGAACTCAGGAGAGCGTTATAAAAGGAGTTTAATTAACAGTTCAGAGTAATATAATCTAAGGTTGAATAGTCTGCTACCAGCTCTCCTTTTTTTTGTTTGCATTTGTCATTTCCTTTATGTGCAGAATAGAGGAGATTTCCTTGTTTGGTAAAGAATGTGGCGAAATAAGTCTTTGAAGAAGCTTTGTTGTACGTGTCCTGGAGTGAGAGCCACGCGTTATCGCACGCTTTGAACCCCTGCTGCTTATCTCCCCTCTGCGTCAGCTCACCTCTGTGGTCAGCGCCTTTTGAAGGAAGAGATTCAAGGCACCTCACAATCGGGCCATCTGTGCTTTGCGAAACCTTTACTGCTGCTCAGAGATGTATTTAGCCAACATGTTCCAGAGTACAGAAGTAGATATTTTTGTGTGGAAAATTCTGGTAGGAAATGGGACTGGCAGAGGTGTGAGAGGGTTTGTAATCAACAGTGAGAGCTGTTGTCTGCCTGTCCTCTTGTGCTTGGCTGTATTTTTGACAAAACTTTATTTATGGGGATTTTCTGTCTCTTCTTGTCCCCCCACATCCCCCCGTGCTCTTGCATTGTGAAAGTTTCTGCACACATCCAGCCTGGCTGAATACAGCAGGGATGTGTTACTTCCATGACTCCTAACAACTTTCAAATTGGAATGATTTTCTGTCACAGTGGCCTGACCTTTTCCTGGAAAAATTTATTACCTAAAAGAAGGGGAAAAAAAGACATATAAAGGGAGCTAAAGAAGTGTCTTCCTTGAGGGCTAAAGATATACAGTACTTGTTGTCACTTAACCGTCCACCCACCTAATTCATTTTAAAATGCCAGCTACAAGTGCAACAATTTGTGGACATGACATATCTTGCGTGCTTGGTACATTAGGACTACAAGTCTGACAATTTTATTCTCTCACAGAAATCTGTCTTGCTTTCTTGGATCTGCCTCCTCCTCTCTTCCTGTGGGAAATACACAGATTTCACAAACTTTTGTTTTTCACATAGCTCATTTCTGAGAATAGAATGGAAGCAGTGACTGAACTCCTGTTTTGTTCTCTGGATGAGCGTATTGAATCACTCCGCAATTAAATATGGCTGGGATATATTCTGCACAAGTTAAATAAGCTTGACTTGTCAAGTATTGAGTTTGTTTTGATTTCAGAGATAATGAGACAAGTTATTTTTTTGTCTGGCAAGTTCTTAGCTGCATTATGACAATTTAAAAAAAAATCATAAAACCAACAACCATAAATTAAAAAAACAAAAACAAAACAAAACAAACAACAAACCACACACATTTCAAGGGGTAAACCAGGAATCTTTCTATGTAATTAACAGAAAGACCTCTTAAGAAATGCTTGAAGTGACTACATCACTTCCTGGAAATTGTTGTGGAGCTAAATCAGTTTTTGCAGTATTTAATTAGCACTGCCACAATGTTCAGATGGTTTGTTAATTACCATTCTGTTTCTTGCTGTAGTCACTGTGTCAGGTAAGAACAGAAGTTAGCACACACTTCCATTCTATCAAACCTGCTCACTTTCATCATATTCTAACAATAGGAAGCCATAAGGGTGGTTAAAAAGTGTTAGCAATTCCCTTCTGAAGACGTAGCAAGCTTATAAAGCAAATTTTAACTTACACGTTTAGTTCAAACATACGATGGGTTTATAACTGTGGAATGGTTTGAGGGGAGTTTGTCTAGTAGAGCTGAGAGTAGAAGTAACATTTTTCAAGAAAGTCTGAAAAGCTCCCATCGTGCTGACATCAGGAACTTCCCAAAGTGAGCATAACCCAGGCAGGCTCCGTGTTCTGTGCCAGGAAACTCTGACTTCAGGGGTCTCCAGCACTCATGAGTTCCAAGGAGTGGGTGAGTGAAATTAAAAATAATTTAAAGTGGAGCTGTGCTTCTCAGCTGTAGTGTGGGCATGCTGTCTTATGAAAATTGTTGCTTTGTAACTCTGTGTGGTTGCAGTATCAGGCTCCTGATCTCTATCTATCCTGTAGAGACCCAGTGTATCCAAAGGCACAATATTTGTTTGCCCTGCAGAGACGATAGCACTACTGTGAAAACAGACCCCAGCTTTCCTCTGTGCACACTCAGCTCTTCACTGCAACATGGTGCACTGCTGTGGCCTGAGTGCCAGAGGGGTGTGAGCAGGGACATATACATCAGTCAGCTGTGTCTTATTCTCTGCTATCTCTTTGCTCCCAGGTAACTGCTGACCTATACAAACTTTGTGTGTTGCTCACTAAGCAGGCCTGGCTAGCACACACAGCAGTTTGGAAGCAAAGTTCTGCCTATCTGCAGTAACCATCTGCCCCATGAGAAACAAGGAGAAGCAGTCCAAACTTCTCCTGTGATGCAGGCCTGGGAACTTGATAGCCCTGAAAAAGATGAAGAGGTGGGAAGCTTCTCCTGAGTTGCACAGTAGAAGTCACTGCCTAACTGTAAGTCACATAGGCCTGAAACGACCGGTTTCCAGGAAGGGCAGTATTATATACCTGTGTCAAACTGTCACTCCATCTTGCACTATGCTCTCTGACTTGTATTACAGCAAGAGCCATGCCCAAGGCAGCGTGCTGCAGACAGTTTACCTGCTGAGAGGAGCCCTTGACATCTTGTCCCTGAGAATCTGAACACCAGCTTGGCTTGCCTCTCACAAGTTGGCCTAGCTATCTGGGAGAGTGAACTTTCTGATAACTGATGACATCTGACGCTTTTCAGCCTCAATATGTGGCAGAGTGGCAATCTGCATTCAAAGCGTGGTTGGCTATATCTGTTCAAAGATGAGTGGAGAATAAGGATACAGCAGGCATTCTGTCTGCCCAGGAGCATTACATATTTTTAAACCTGGAAAACAATGAAAATGACAGAAATTGGCAACCACAGCACTGTTAGTACTATTTTTGAATTAAAATTTCCATACTCTTTGGAGTATGATGTCTGTGATTAAATAAATCCCTTCTTCAGCTAGAATGAGTAAAACTAGGAACAAGGGGAGCCTGCACTCAGGTAAGGACTGATGATGAATGATCTCCAAGTGGCACCAAAGTATTCAGGGGAAGTGTATGAGATCTAGAGTAAGGGGATCTGTTAAGTGCTAGTGGGTCTGCAGACAGGCTGTTCAGAGGTGAATTGGGCCACACTGTTGCACTAAACATCTCCAAATGAACGTCCTTAGTTACCACTAATACAGCCAGGAGAAAAACTGCATTGCAGTTCTAAAATCTGTTTGTAGTGATCTTTCATTTCATGAGCTGGTCTGTCCTTTGTTCTAACTTCCATAGTTTTAATTATTCTTTCCCATAGTTAAAGTTATGCCTGTGTGAGTAAATGTCTGTTGTATCTTATGTCGGAGATAATTGGTGGCTGCCTCAAGAGACTAGATAGATTCATTATCTCTACATATGGTAGGAAGAAAACTGTTGGATTTTATTTAGGCTTTGATGAGGCTGCAAAAAGAGTTAGAAATTGTCACAAAGAGAGCATCAGTTTGCTAAGCAAAGTCCACATGTTGCTGCATAGTGTACTTTAGGTTGATCCATCTTTCCTATTTGTCTTACAAAGCATAAAGGATTGATGGCTCTCTTCCTGATGCCTGCAGATCTTCCAAAATGTAAGTATTTCTTATTGGACTCTGTCATTTAGAATCTGTGGGAGGTCTATCAAATACACTGGGGTGTTTTCCATGCAAGCAAGGTGTTTTCCATAGCATCTGATGCTATCGCTTGCTAAGGATATGGCCAGTGAAGGAGTAAATACAACTCTTCAGCAAACGTTACAAGAAGCATGTTTGCTCTTCTCTCAAATCCAGAATGTCACACCTTTGTGCAGTAGACTTGGATGGTGAAACACAATCATATCATATTTTGGCCTCATTTATGGTTAAGGAATCAGGTTGTCTGCTAATACCTTATTTTAGATAAGCTTTTATGCTGAGTATCTGTACAAAGATGGGAAACTGTTAATATTGGTGAAGAAAACAGCAAGGAGGTTTGCACTCTTACAGTTTTGAAAGGTTTTCATTCCAATCAGCCTGGCACCATAGCAGTGTATTTCTATCCTGTTTGGTTGAGAGAGCCCATAATGTAGATATACTATTGTATGAGATAATCTTTTAAAGCAGTAGTGTGGCATTTTCTTCCATGTTTGGCACACCTGAGAAACAGAGGGTTTCACTGCAGAGTAGCATGTAGAAAAGCAATTAGTTCCTGGTGTGATGTAATGTGCATGAAGAGACATACCAGTCTTCTGTAGGTCTTTCAGTTAAGTGTAGAAGAGCATTTATTCGTTGTTGTGAATACATCCTTTGAAGAGAAATTTTATTGGTCCTTTTGCTCTCAATAGAAATTTTGTTGTCATCTACCAGAAAGTGAAATTTACCTCACTGCTGTTTGGGCTGTAACAATTAGTGCAGGGTTAGGAGGGAAATGATCAGTGAAATTTACTGCAATCTTTGTTTGTTATTTATTTGTGGTAATAACCTCTGTCATACAGAGCTAATCACTTTATAAGTGTACAAGAAGGACGTTTTTAGCTGTAGGCAACTCACGGTATAAGGCCAAGGGAATGGGGAAATAGTGACAGACAATTTAGGGCATTGAAGGTGATGACAAGAAGCTTAAATTTGACATGACAGAAGTGGAAGGTTTCAAAGAGGGAGTGACTTGACACGATCAAATTGACAGGTAAGGAAGATGGCTGTTGCAGCTGTGTAATGCATGGAATGAGGGAAGTCTTTTTTGCAACTCAAGGAATATGGTTTACAACTGATCAAGGAAAGATATAATGAGGGTCTGAGTTGGACCTGCGAAACCATCTTACCCGCATCTCCTCGAGAAGGTAGACTTGGAGGGACTAGTAGGATGAGAAAGGAGTAAGCAGAGGGATACTGCTGCTGCTTGACTGCCCTCTCATCCTTAGCAGTTTGTCTGTTTGCTTCTCTAACCTGAGACTTGTGGATTGGTACTTTTGGTTGATTGGTTTTAGTTTAGGTTGGATTTTTCTGCCTTTTTTTTGTTTGGTTGTTTTTTTTTTTTCCCTCAATGAAATGGTGGAGGAAAATACATTGTGTCCAGTGGGTTTCTTGCCTCAGGAGCAGTCTGTTTGCTGTAGGCATAATAAACCACTATTGTGATTTTCTCTGCCTTCTTTCCAGCTACCCTCTTGGTAGTAGTTGTCTCTTTGGATTGTTCTACTTGATGGACATTTAATTTTGAGGCGGTACCTGTGGAGAAGATGCACGTTTCATCTGTCTCACCCTTAGCTGATCTGAAGTTTGAAGCAATTTCTTTTTGGCTGAGGTCAGAGCAACAGCTGAAACTAATGAAGTGGGTGTTTTCAATTAATTTATCCATATACTTTTGTTCTGACTGCAAAATTTCAAAATTTACAGGATGTGAAGTCTGTGAAAGAAACGATACTGTTGCAGGTTATAATCATATGTTATTTAAAAAAAAAAAAGCTGGGAAGAGGGGATTTCTAGAAAAATCCAATTAACAGTCAGATAGTATGTAAAGATATTGCAAAATATGTTGTTGTCAACATAAGAATGTATGGAAAACAGATAATTTTAACCAGTCTTACTGCGTAACAAAAATTACGATCTGTCAGCCTGTCTTTTTAGTGATTCTTTTCTTAGCTTTGAGCTTTATGAAACACATTTATTTTAATTTTATATCACCATCCAAATAAGATGGTGGTTGAATGTCAGACTAGAGTGAAATATGCTCTCTTCGACTGTGGCCTTTCACATAGGCTTTTAATTCCCCCTGTTACTGCAGAACATCTCTTGCCTGAGCTCTCATAGTAAAATGTGCTGTAGTTCACTTTGTTTCTTAGGTGTTTATGAGGTGCTGCTCTCCAGTAGTAGAAAAATTCACATTACTTTATAAACATGTTTTTCTTGCTTGTGGTAACCAGAAGGTGCCAATTTTTTTTATTTTATTTTATTTTTTTTTTTTTTTGGGGGGGGGGTGGGGAATAATTGCTGATAGAACGGGAGTAATAGAAAATTTCCTTTAAGTATCTATTGCATGATATGGATATGATGTATATAAGGCAGGAGGAGGAAGCATATCATCATTGCTATGATAGAAACCACAGGCTTCCTTGCAGTCATTAGCATTACTACAAATAGAATTAGTGGACTGGAGCTGTATGGACATGTGGCCGGTCTGAATGTGAACATGTTCAATTTGATTTTTATTGTGATAAGGTTGCAGAGACTTTGCCAACATCCACCAACTACTGTGTAAGAGAAATGGAGCTTAAAGCATTTATTTATATATGCTGTGTTTTCACTGCATGAACTATGTAGTATTGCAGGTGGTTCCATGTGATAGCCATTTCTTTGCTTTCACACTGGCACAATGAAGATTTCCAGGTAATTTTAACTCACTTTTTTTTTTTTTTTTTCCTCCTAATCTCAGTACAGCTACACGATTGCATAATCCAGGTCTCAGTGTACAGTCATGGTTCTCAGTAATGGTGTCTTAGTGTGTTTCAGAGTCCCTTTCTCTGGAAGTATCCTGGAGAGGACAGCATAGGGAGGGAAAAAGCACATCTATATGATTTTACATTCATAATAAATATTTGTCATACTAAGTTATATTTTATATAATTTTTTTTTTTTTGTCATCTGAAAAACAATATTGGTAACTTCTAGAGGTTATGACTTCTAAAGTTTTTTCAAAAATACTACCGGTAAGGAGAGATGTTTAAGACAAATTTTGTAACGTGGTACATCTCATGAAATATGATTTTTTTTTGAATTTGTTTATATGTTCTTGGGAAATACATTTTTCCATATGTTTTGAGGCAATAGTGATTAGAAGTCTCTGTCCCCAATTCCCGAAGATAAATGATCACGTGCTGCACTCCATGTAGAACTGACTGTTGAGTATTGAGAAAGATTGCAAAAAATTAGCTATTTGTAAGCTTCAGAAGGCAAAAGGAAAACTGAAGAGATTATTTTCTAGGTTTCTACTTCATGCTTTCATTTCATATGAGATAAATTTTAATAAAGTCGTCTTTAGTTTAGAAAAAAATAAATCCCAAATCCTTTATTCAGAGATTCAAAGAAACGGCATATGGTTACTCTGGTAAAGCATATGGAGACCCTTATGTAAAGACAAAACAAAAGCAAAATAAAGTTGCTAGCTGGACCCCTGAGGTGCAGTGCATCGAAGCTTGGTGGGATGTTGCCAGTTCCCTTTTTTTCTGGAGAACAAAAGTTTCTTCATCTCCTAAACAAGTGAAAACACATAACACTGGCAGTATACATCTTGTAGCAGCAGAGAATTGCATACTAATTCAGTCTGTGCCCTCACACTGGTTATTTTCACTTAGTACTCAGAAAGCAGTGGTGTTAAAAAGTTAATGGCAGTTACTTCTTTGCACAAGTTGGGTCATTCCACACAGTGCAGTTCTCTCTGGTTGTTTACCTGCAATACAAAGATTGCTGCTATAGGAACCTTCTTCCTATTAAGAAAGATCTTCACCCTAGTAATGTCTTTCCACTGTAGTAAATTAACAGCACTTGTAAATAAAACTTAACTGGCGAAACCCACAAATATAGTTCAATGCAGTTACCGCTTCTCTGAATTTTATGCATATTTTTTGGAATTTTTTACTTCTTTAGTAATGGTTTCTGTCTCTACTTCTTTTTTATGGAAGCCATTTCAATACACCAGCTGTGTGAAGGTAAACATCTACTAAAAAAAAAACACATTTTTTTTTCTGAATATAATATTTACATATTTATTGCTTTCTCTGAGCTTATTTGAATCAGCCGCTGGTAGCAGTGCTGTAACTGACACACAGTCATTAGTAAATGAAACATGTCAAGAACCGTTATGTCATATCATGTCCATTCACTCATAATACATATTTATGTTTTCATCTTCCGAAGCAGACACATCATGGTTATAGGCAGACTGCCAATCAGATTCGGTCTTCAACATGTACAAATTCATGGACCATGGCAGGTAGTTGTTAGGCAGTGCACTGGTCATCGCAGCCCAGAGCCATGTTACGATTCTTCCAAAGTACAGGCAGCAGAGTTTTGGTATTCTGGAACGTTCCTTAGCATGGTAACATTTACAAGTGCAAATGTAACTAAAAGGTACTTCTAGTAAGTCTGCCTCTGGACTATAGATAACTCTGATTTTGAGTAATTTTTAGAAGGCGCAGGACCTCATGGAGTGTTAATGGATTTCAAAGTACTTTTTATCTCCATCTCTCTCTTTTTTTAATAGCAATAGAACTTACATTTCCCAGGTAACCTTAGTTTTCCTTTAATACTGAAAACATTTCTGCCTCTTACTATAAATGAAGTAGAAGAAAACTAAAAAAAAAGCGAAGCAAGCTACGTCAGAGTGCGTCAGTCATCGTAGTAATCTGCAACTGCTTGATTCAGAATTCATAAATGATCTTTACTTTTATTGCCTATCAGTTGTACCAAAAAGGTTTGCATTGCATTTTTCACTTCTGTAACTGTTCTTCACTGTCAGACAGATAGATAGAAACAAATGGAGAATGTGTTTGCTCAGGGAGAGGAGCGAAAAAACTCTACAAAGAAATGTTAAGAACTCACAGGCATAATCTAGAGAATGAAATGCTGCTACAGATAGGGGAATGTATTTTTCTTTCACACTTTTAGCGCCCTCATCAACATGATCAAATCTATGCTACTGTATTAAAGGATGAAAAAGGTTGGGGAAATATGCTGAGCACCAGCTCTTCAGATGTCTGAGCAATGCCATAGAGCAGGGTTTGAGCTGGAGTTTGCAATTAGCAGGAGTTCAGGAAAGATGGTATGTCTGCTACTAGCCCCAATTTATCAGTCATTCTACAGAGGGTTTTGGGTGGTTGAGAGAAAGTGGGCTGGTGCTCTGTGACACAGTTAAAGAAGGAATATAACTTTCGTTCTAGCTTTATTACTGAGTACTACTTCTAATAAATATTTTTGTCCCGTGGCAGTTTAAATATGCCACGTTATTAAGAGGCAAATAGGAGAAGAATGGGAAGCTGGAAATTACAAGACTGTCTGTGCGTGAAGGCAATTTTCCAGAAGACTTACATTGCTAATGCACTCAAATCTTTCTAATATGATGCTGCATTAGCTATTTTTTTTTATATTCTGCCAGTTCAAGTTATTATGATATGATGAAAAAATGAAGAATTTTCAGTGCCTGGTGTTATCACAAGCAGTAGGTAGCAGTGGTGTTTCCTCTGCAGGTTATAGAAATAACATAGAAGTTATTTCATTTAAGGCTTTGACCCTCAGATAGGTTTGACCCTCTTCGTCCAAAAAAATTCCTAGTTCTGTAGTACAGTTGGCTAAATCAGTATGAAGGCACATATCATCACAGCTAGGAGTAGATAGAGTTCCTTCTATTGAATGCTCAGATAGCAGATCTCGATGGGTCCTAACCTGCTGAACCTCCCCTCCTCATCCGCAGATAAAAGTAGTTTACTTTGTTATTGCTTTGTTTGGTCCCAGTGACATGTGGTAATAGTGAAGGTGCTCTGCCTCTAAATTCTCTATGGTGATTTGCCCCCACCCCAGCTGTTATTAGTTCCCTGAAGATATTCTAGCTGTGAAAGCATCATCAAATGTTAATGATTCTGTGGTGCGTGCTCTGATAGGTGAATTTTTCTGTGTAGATAAGAGATACTGGATTCTGGGTGCAGTGAGGCATTTACTAACAGTTTTATAAATCAGCCAAAAAGAATCAATTGTAAATATAGAGTTGCTTAGAATAGTTGGATAGGCTGAGGTAGGGGATCCTTAATATAGAATTAAAGCTAATGGAAGGCCAAAGGAAAAGAAATTAGAACTCAGCAGAAGGTAGACGTGTCTGTTTCTCCCTTCTTCAAAACAAAAACTGTAACGATTTCCATTGCTGAATTTTCTTCTGTTGTAAGAAGAAATTTTCAACTGCTCATTAAAGATAACATTTGATCTTGAAAACTTTATCACTAATTTCAATGGTGGTAATAGTAATTGAAGTGAAGGTTTGAAATAACAAGCTTACCTTCAAAATCAAAAGCTCAATTCTAATCAGAATCAAAATAAGAAAACTTTCTGAAAAGAAGCTGTGGTACATCTTCATCAGCATATACAGATTCAAAGAATGGTTTGAGTTGAAAAGGACCTTAAAAATGATGTGATTCCAACCCCCCTGCCATAGCAGATACTCCTTCCACCATTCTGCCCAAAGTCCCATCCAACCTGGCCTTTACCACCTCCAGGGATGTGACATCCACAGTTTTCTGGGCAGCCTGATCCAACGCCTCACCATCTTGACTGTGAAGAATTTATATGTCCAAGAGATAGAAGGAGAAGGAGAACCAGCTGTTACTAGTGCTTCACAGACTCCATACTCACAGAAGTTCTAGTAACTTGAAGTCTTCCTTTCAAAGACTGGTATCTTTACTTTGTTAGGAGTATGTGTCTGTAAACAGGTGAAGGAATAAGTATTCAGTGAGCGATTTCCTTTTTAAATTTTTTTTTCCCCAAGGCAAAAAATATGTCTATCATGAAATGTTCTGCATTTCTCATTCTGTTAATCAAGGTAGTACATTATTTTTGTCTTTTGTAAAGACTCAGAAGTGTGTATCTCAATGTTAGTGCTGTTTTTCAGAATGAAAGTAACACTTCTGGTTTCCTGTGTATGGTATCCTTCCATTAGGAAGACTTGTTCAGGCTATTAATCCCAAGCTAGCAATGTTACATTTGGCAGCCAGAATTGCATTCAGAATTACCAGAATGCCAAGAGGAAAAATAGATGCTAAGTGGCAAAAAAAAAAAAAAAAAAAAAGCTTGAGAGTTATTTTGCAGGAAATACCCTTAAGAAGCTGAAGACTGGAGCTTTTTGACTCCCTTCAAATTTCACATATCTACTGTCCAGGTGTTACAAAGGGTATCTTTGACAGAAAAGTTGTGTTCTCTAGCCACCTAGTCCTCCATCTGTTGAGGCTCAACAACATGAATAAGATTCAGTAGCAGTATCAAATTGAAGGGAGCATGGGAGAAAGATGAACAATCAATTAAGATATTTTTAGCTGCTTCTTACCACTAGCATGGCTATGTACTTATTTTATGCCTTTGATCTTATGGCTTTATGACAGGATGCTTACTTCAGGAATGGGCAGTAAAGTGTGTATTTGCGAATTTTAGAAGCACTAGTTTTTGCAAGCAAAAAACCCAAACAAAACAACAAAAAAGCATAATTAAAAATGAAAGCAATTTGCTTTATATAGAAAAATGTCATTGTCAAGTAGATGAATGTAGATTTTAAATAAACTGTAACAATCTAAAATGTATGAAAGATCATTAACTATCACTACATTTTTTTAAAAAAAGAAGAAATCTGCACTCTTCTAAACCAGTAAAAATGAATTTTCTATATTTGTCAGATTGGTTAACTGATGCTTTTTGTCACCAGAGCTGTTTTTACAAGATAAGACAAGAATCTAGTTCATCATTTTTAAAGCTTGCCCCGATGTTGCTGCTGCTATTGCTATTTCCCTCTTTTTCTCCTTTATCTTCCCTAATCTCACTGTAATCAGTCCCACTTCATCTCTGAAGATCTTTTCTTCAGACCATAGTCTAGTGTAGAAATTAATGCAAGTGCACCATTAAGAAGATGATAGCAATGTTCCTGTCCCTTTCTATGCAGTGGAACAGTATTACTGAAGAGTAAAAGTTTCATACTGAAGGCTATTTTTTTATTTCACATTTATCTGCATCCTTACTTTTCAGTGCTCATGTGCTGTCTACCCATATTTTTGTCTTCTGTGTTATTAACTCTGAAATGAGTGAGATTGCCAATCTGATTGTTTATTGTTCTGTAAGCTGTGGTGTTCCCAGACTTGAGAATAACACTGTCATGACTGATGACAGGACACTGATTTCCGAGAGACATTGTTTGCATAGCTTTTTCAAGGAGCTGGAGTTTGTCCTTTAGCTACAACACGGAGCTGAGAGGAGTCTGAGTGGGCTATAGCAAGCCTTCGTGAATATTCCCCCTCACTTCACCATCATAGTTCCCGTGTCTAGGGAAAGATACTGGGTGTCTGGGCGTTAACTCTAGATCTCGCGCAGGGGCTTCATTTGTTATATCATCTGGTGAAAAGCAAGCAGCTGAAGCTGAGTAATGAACACCCCATTTCCACTTTGCAAAAGAGAAGTGGGAGTTCTCTGTTTTCTTTTCTTCTCTTTCTGCAGCTGCTCCACTTCTCCATTTCGGCCTGGGAAGATATATTTCCTTGAGTGCTGGTATTAGAATACCAATGGTTTCAGGTTGCTTCCATTTGTCTCTGTTGATGTAGATAAAATTAATTTTGACTGATGAGTTATTTCAATTACATGGCCTTTTCCTTCTGGTTGCCTTCAGAAAGAATTCTTAACTTTCCTAGCTATGCATACTGAAATTGTTGCTTTCCACAAGCATGTTATTCAGTGGTTTAAAATAGGAAATTTTTCCTTTCCAAGCGTACAAGAAATCTCACTATGTCTATTGTTAATCTGGATACTTTTTTCCATCTGGTTTCCTAATAACGATAGCATGTGAAAAAAGGATGTTTATATTTACAGCTATAATGAACTGCATGATCATATGAAGAATCACTGGGGTCCTGCTGGGGATAATTCAGGAAGGAGGCAGTGAGACACAGAACCTAAGTGCCAAACATTGTGTGTAATTAGAAAGTCTGCAGCACATTCTTGAGAACTGTGACTCCTCATCTGTGCTGTGCTTTCATCATTCAAGGCCTGATCCTGTGAGATACTGACCATGCCTTTTGTAGGGTACAGATACTGTTGGTATCAGATAGGAGTTGAGGGGTATGTGTCACCTAGAGTCTCCTTCTCTGGAGATATTCAAGACCTGCCTGGATGCCTACTTGTGCGACCTGGTGTAGGGGGGTTGGACTCGATGATCTCTGGAAGTCCCTTCCAACCCCTACGATACTGTGATTCTGTGCTCTGTTATTTCCTGTGACATCAGTGTCAGCTTTGATCCATCGCAGTGCAGTTGCCAAGACATGTTTTTGTCCAGATCTCTGTGTTCAGCCCACATTGTTCACCTATTATGACTTACCTGTACCCCTTCCTAAATCAGACAGGTTACTGAGCCCACCACAGCTCAGTTACAGCAGTGATTGACCACAGGTGGGTTACTATGTGGTGGTTGTGGGTTACTTACTCTTTAAAAAAGAAGACTGGTCAGAAAGACAAAATGCAAAAGTCTAATTCTCCTCCTGGAAGAACTGCAGGCTGGCGAACTTTTTATTCAACTCTGTTAAAAGTGCTCAAAATGTACTTACAGCACCTCATTGATTACTGTAACAAAAAATGCATGAGGGAATTTTGCTAGAGGCAGGACCAGCACTGGAATGTCTAGTAATTACATTACCACTTAAAATAAAATAAAAAATCTTAACCTCTACTTTTTATCAGCATCTTTAGTAAAGTTGTTTGTTGAGGGGTGTGTGTGTTTGTCTGTCTCTTTCTTCCACTTCACTTTTCACATTGTAAAGGAAATGTTGGATGCTTGTGTTGCAATCTTTCACCTCTGACAGCATGTACTGCATACTGCATACAGCTGTCATGGTAATGACAGGTCTGGTGCACCAGGATAATTGGGTACTTGAAGAAGATTCATAAGGCAATATGCTGCATGGTGCTATGTTGTGCCCTGGGGCAAGGGGAAAAAAGAGAGAAGGTACCAGACAGAGTGGGGAGTCTATTTGTGAGAAATGGTAATCTAGCAACATGATTTTGTTTGCCTATGAAGTGGTTTCTCTCCTGTCCGCCTGCCCCACAGAATTGCATTAAGGGTTGCAAAGTTGCTTCGTACTGCGCATGAAATTGGGCACCATTTTATCAGCAATGGAATCCAGGTGTCCCAGCAGAGGGCAGGAGGGGAGTGCTGTGATGATGGTGTGGCTCCCTGTGGGAAGGAGTTTGGTGTCAAACCATGCTATAATCTTGCCATCTGACAGCTCATTATGAAGAAACAACAAGAACTGACTTTATTACTGTAGACTATAGTTGGCTTATCTGCAAATTAGGATCTTTTTTTCCCATGTGACAGATTCTGTCTGCTTTTCTGGCAACTGTCATGAGGTGTTAAAGGGGAGCATATTTTTAGAGTTTAATGTGATAACAATTAACCTTCAGTCTTTCTTTCTGATAAGTCTCCTTTTTCAGTCTTATTGAAGTAATTTGTCATAGACTGATAGTGAAGATGAAATGCTTGGAGACCGTGTATTTATGCTCACTGATACTGATAGCTTGCAAAATTGTATGTTTAATGGATTACTCATTCAGATTTTTATGGTAGTTTCCTTAGAAGGGAGAGAATGTGCTGGTCACCATCAAAAGCAGGAAACTAGGATCTAAACTTCAATCTGAATCTCCAGCTTGTTTCTGTGTCATTTAATCTCTCAGTGTGACAGAAATAATAGCATGGTACCTCAGCAGCATGTTTAGAAATCTGATTAATTGCCGTTTATATATCACTTGGGTACCAGTGAATGACTTATGGCAGAAATATGAAGTACTGATAGTAGCGGTAGTCAGGGAAAACTAAAAAGTGCCTATAGAATATTTTTCCTGGAAAATTTTTTGTTTTATCATACAGATGAAATTTTCATCCAAAGAGTAAGTCATTCAGAAATTAAATGTATAGTGCAATCTATGTTGTAGATAATATAGATAATTATACCATCAGAATGCCATACCATTACTTGTAAACAAGTGCCAACTTGCAGTTATGTAGAGTAAGGTCATGTGCCTGAAAAGCTTTTCTAGCATCGCCAATTTAGACTGTGACAGCAAATGAAATGTATATCAAGGCATCCTTATCTTATTAAGAATAATGAGGTTGACAGTGGAATTTCTGAAAGAAGTACACCTCAACCACTTAAATGGTGAATTAGACTGAGCTTTCTTTTTATACATCTCTAGAAAGAACAAAAGCATTTGTTGTTTTGTAGTTCTGGGAGCTTAAGTTGTTGATACTCCTCTGGGTACTTAATTTAAGTTTTTCATTTTGCAGTTACACATTCAGAAAGTTATCTAGACGCTTGGTTGCTGACTTCATATATCCTCTGTGTCTCAGAGATGTATTTTGAACATTTTTAGCCTTTTTCTTGAATAGCTGCTTCCCTTTTTTCTCTCTCTGATTTCTATCACCAAAAAAGGATCCGAGCCTTTTCACTGCAACCCTATCCAAAGATGTCTTTCCATCCTAGGAAAGGGCCTTAGGACGGTGCAGTTCCCATTGATTTTAAGTGTAATGTACAGGTGTAGTCCTGGAGGGTACAAAGCACTGCCACTTCACAGCATCCTTGGTGGGAAATAATGGTTCTTGGTGCTCTTGAATGGTTCTCATTGACTTGAAGTATCAAATCCTTACTGTAAGTAAAAAAAACAACGTACTAGTAGAAGCCGTGACTTCTTTAGCTACTGAGTTGCTGCATTAGCTTTAAAACTTGATGACTCCTGGCTAAACCATTTTTGTTTATAAAATATCAAAATGGATATCCTTGTAGTAGTCCGTACTTTATTAGCTTAGTATATGTGTAGCTACCTCAGATATCTAAAAAAATAAATATATGCACACCTTAAATACCTAGGATGTTTAACCCACCAGGCTCTCTTTGTCTAATATTCCTGAGAATGGAAAAATAATTTTTTCTACTCTTGTAGCTGCAGATGAATGATTTCTTTGGATGTTATTTTCAAGTGCAGTGTGAAGTACAAAGGGTTGTATTTCTGATAAATACTTCTGAAGTCTCTAATACTTAGTCTTTATTGATTGTTAGTGCCTAAGTGATTCCCACATAGTAGTTATGCCTCTGTCTCCTGATTCTTGAAAGTGTGTCATGCAGGAAAATGTCACTGTCCAACTGAAGTCCTATCTGGGTATCTGGAAAGCTCTGAGAGCTCTGAAGTCTGAAGATGGTTTTTTTTTTTTCTTTTTTCTTCTATTTTTCATTTCTTTTTTTTTTTTAATGACGAGTGTAGGTTTTTTTGTTTTGTTTTTGTTTGTTTTTTTTTTTTTTAATACGGTGAGACAATTTTATGTTCACTTAAAGAAAAAATTACCTATTTTTCTGGACTGCTACCACAAATTAAATTTGTTGTGCCTAAATTCATTACTCTATCATTACAAAGACTGATAGCCTGGAACCTTGGTTGAATTTGTGAATATGCTGCAGGTTGGTGAACAACAGGCAGGTAACCAAAGCCATTTACAGAAATAAGTAAAGACAGTGGCCTGGATTTCTGGCTGCCCAAAAGGTTTGTTTGCAGCTCCCGATCCTGGTGAATGTTTCTAGCAAAGTTGTTTTTCTGAGTTTCTTCTCTAATACATAAATTTACCACTACAATACTCAGTAAAACAGAACACCAATCATATTATCTTGTTTTCTTTAACGTATTTTTGTATTGGATGATAGAGGGGTAAGAGTTGGATATGCCAGGTAGGATGTTCTGCCTACAGTCTGTCCCTGTTGTCCTGCCAAAAAAGCATGTTGGTTACATCTGAAGATCTGGTTTTATTTAAAGTAATTAAGCTGAAGGTAATGAGTCTTACGTACCACTTGAAAGAGTGGAGATCTCCTCTAGGTGGGGGAATCTTTGTTTCATATTTCAAATTTCGTATACAGAGTGCATGCATGTTTCCCCATGTCCCCATGTCTGTTTCTTTAGCTTAACAAAAGGGGATTTTTCATCCTCACCCTTTTGTTCCATACTAAGGCAATTTTGAAGCTTGGGAAAAGTAGTCCAGTGTAACAATACCTAAATGATTAACTTTTTTTCCTTTGTTCTCTGTTCCATTTTTGCTAAGTATAACTCTGCACGTGAGGAACAACTAAGTCATAGAACAAATAAAGACTTACAAACACCTTTGTCATAAAGTTTATTGCTGCTATTAATAGACTTTACTCTTAAAAAGTATAGATATAAAATGCTATTAATCGGAGAGGTTTATTTTTATGTGAGATTTTTGAGAACCATTATCCATCTGCAAGTAATTGTTGGGTAGCACGTTACCTTGTTTTGAGTGGAAAAAAAAATGTTGACTTTTAACTCTAGCAAGAGAATATAAAACTACAGTAAAAAACGTATTTCTACAACACATTTGATCAAAATTCATTGTTTAGTAACAGCCTGATATTTGACATGTGAATTACAGAGTTTATACGCATACCAAATTATCTAGAAATTATAATCTGTAATTAATGGTTTCATTTTAGTATCAACTATAGAGAATCATGAATGGTTGAAATGAGAGAACCTACGTGAATATCTTTTAAGTGCTCATTAATTCACTACTTGTTCATCTTTCATCATTTATCTTCTTTTTTTCTTTATTTTTTTCCTTTTGAAGACTTCTGTTGCAGCACCTTTTTGCTTTGTGCTTTGAATTTATATGCAAAACTAGTAGATATTCAGGTTGACCTGTATTTGAAGAGTGATAAATGTCATGTTTATTTGGGAGGCAGTCAATCACTCTTAAGCTGTAAGCACAGGTCTCTGTCATTACAGGTCAAATAAATATATCTGAAGAAATCTGTTTCCACTTTTGCAGAGCCTTGTAGGATCCCAAGCATGGACTTCTATTGTAAACTTCAGGGCTCTTTTCACCTCTATTTTGCAGCCCTTTCCCCATAATAAGCTGTGGGCAGCACTGATAGGTTCATAGATTCTTCTTTTTTGCTGGAATTTAGACTTCTTCAGAGGGGATATCCATTGAAACTGGACAGCATATTTTTATGGTAGCCACTCCTTGACTCTTCTAGTTTGTCCTGTGCATGCTCATCACTCACAAAGAATGTGAGGTAAAACGGGTACAATCAGAGGTGCCTGAGGAAGAGCTTGAAGAGGGCAGCAGCTCCTTTATCCTTTGTCAGTCTTATCGTGCTTATGTAAATCCAGCTCATCTTCTTGCTTGCTTTCTCTTTCCTTATTTTGTTTGGACCCCTGGGTCAGTATTCAGAAAGCAACGGAACTGTAACTGAGTATAAAAGTAATTTAATAATCAGTGCACATATGATGCTTTGATTCAATCTTGTTATCTGAGCACTTTTTAGGAAATATGGGAACAGGGCAGGAGCAGATAGGTAAGGAACTGGCTGGAGACTGTTAGTTTAGATTTTGATGACATTTTTGTCATGTGGCATGCTCTGAAGTAATAGAGTTACTTCTCAGAGGAACTAGCACATTCATTTATGCAGGTGGAGGCTTAACGCGACCAGATTGGCAATAGCAAAGACACTATTTAAAAGTGAGCTAGAATAAAACACCGTATTCTTGAAAAACAATATTATTTGAAGCAGAGATAGTAAATGTGATTTGCTGGTGGTAAATTGAAATCACTGATTAAATTACATCTCTGGCTAATAAATTTACTGGGGCAACAATGCACTGCAAATGCCAACACAGCACAGCCCTAAGGCGTAAATAAAAGTTAGCTAATTGATGACAAAGATAAATCAGAGTAGTAGCAAGCAGCTTCTTAATGTGCTTGCACAGAATTCTTTACAGCCAGTGGAAAAAAGCTCATTCTCTGTGTACCCTTCACTGCAGAAGGCAACCCCGGTGTCTGTCATGGTTACCCACCTGAGTTTGATGCCTTATGGTTGCTCCAGCTTGAGGGTTCTTTTGAAAGAGTTCAACAGGTATCGTGTCTTGTCTTTAGTTTAGTGGAGGGATCCAGGGCCCCAGGCAGAATTGAGACCTCTCTCTGAAAATAATGAATGAACTCCTGAACCAGCTCTGATGAGGAGCTGCAGTTGTTTCTAGTCAGTGCAAATGCATTTGTGGAGGAAAAAGGAGGCACTCTTAAGAGTTGCTTCCCTGGAGTGGATATCAGATTAAAGTCCAGTTTCAGTCCACCAGGTGAGCAGCCAGTAATCATTATGCTGAAAACGTAGTATGGAAATCCTTCCTCCATAGAATATTTTATAGTATGCTTAGTTACTGCTTTGGGCTACCTTTAGATAACCGCATGGACTGATGTAGTTACCAAAGATATTATGCTGAAAAATATCCATTTATTGCATTTAAAAAGTATCTGATTCTTCAGACTTGTGGAATTTATCTCTGGGAGAAATCAGTATTAAGTTGGTTATCTTCTTCAGGTTTAGTATTAAAATATCTTTTAGATCAGTGACAAGTTTAGTGCAAACAGGTGAGCATCGTGACATAAACTATGCTGTCTTATCTGCTACTCTATGCAGATGAAAGCTTTTCTACTCTCAGTGCTATTGAGTCAGGCTCCAGAGTGACTGCTGCACTGAAAGTACTTATTATTCTTATACACGTAGCTGAACGCAACTTGTCCTGCTGCCTTAAGCTGACAATTAGTGAAGATCTAGTCACTTCACAGAGGTTATACTGTGCATCTTCTTTGAGTTTCTGTGATTGATATTCACAGGGTTTGTGCAGACTGAAGCTTGAACATAAATATGCATGTTCAAGTAACAGAAGCAAACTTAAGCATCATTAGAAATCCCAGCTCTTTCAGCTGTGTAGCTGTTAGAGGCAACCTCCTGTCCCACATAAGGCAAAGTGTAAGAGAATATAAATGTGTTACAAATGCGAGTAACTGTTATATTTGACAAAAATAACAAAATGCAGTCCAAACCTGACAGTGATGAACCTTGGCAGGCATTACAGCCCTTTTATACTAGCATGAGCTGTCTGGTTTTTCACAATTCTTTGTAAGTTCAGAGCTGCAATTTAGTGGGAAAAACAAGTCATCTTCTCTGGGTGAGGTGGAAAGGCTAATGGCTCAACTTTTCCTATCTCAGTAAGTTACAAAAAGAGGCAGAAATTGCCTTACTTGAAATGATTGTGTATTTCTCTAGAGGCACAATGACCAAGTAATCATGATAACTTTATTGACTTATTTTACCTGCCTTGTTGAGTGGACATGTCATTCAAATGAATGTTAGTCAGCATTGTACAGTCCTTCACAGCGTGTTGCTTATTTTTTTTTTCATCCTGAAGTGCAACTGCAGGTACTGATGAGTTTGTAAAGGGAATTGGGGTGTGTACCAGGAGAAATGGTTTGTACTGAATGGGAGACAGGAGTGGGAGGAAGCTATTAAAAAAATTGCAACCATTATATACTTAGTAAGATAAGTAGGGCAGTCCACATCTTCATCTCCAGATGAGAAATTTTCTTTGCTAGCACAGCATAATGTTCTCTAAGCTCGTTTGTAGATACACAGATATCTACAGATTGTGCCCAACAATATTCAGTTTTAAGCCTAAGTAACTGAAATGATATCGAAGCAGATAAAATAGGTTTGCCCTGATTGTCTGAGGTTCTGGCAGCCCTTGTTTGAGCCATTAAGCAGCATCTTTGAAAAGAGTTTCTTTTGCACGGGTGTTGAACTGAAGATATTTTTGAGATAAAACTCGGCGTGTTTTTGTGCGCACAACCATTAACTCAGATTACTATACGCACCATATGAATTCATATACTAAAAGCTATCCATAACTGGATATTAAAGGCTTTTTTTTTTTTTTTTTTTTTTTTTCCTTCATGAAGTGTACCGTCATGCTCATAGTGTCAAAGTAGAATGGTGGATCCATGTTAGTCCTGAATATTATCAGAGCAGAAGGTGGTTTGGGAGGTAAACTGAGTAAGAACTAATTTATTTGCTCTCTAGTCTAGAGGCTGAAAAATAAGAGATGAGGAACTGGCATGATATTTGTGGAGGGTTACAGAGCCATCTCCCACTTTGAGAATGGGTTGTGTATCTTGAAGTCTTTTCTAATTCCTTGTTCAGAACCGGCTGCTCTTATGCATGGAGAGAGGTAAATTTCCCCTGTAATGAGTACAACTAACTATAACACTAAAATGCATTATTTATTACAAATGACAGCAATGGAAAACCTCCTGAGATTATTGTCATGGCTGTGTGCTATCACATGCCTTGACATCCCCGTTCAAGGGATTAATGGTACAAAGAGAATGCTCAATGAGCTGATTAAATCAAATAAACAGATTTTTAATTCTCATTAACAAACATTGAATGGATGGTGCTTTTACCAACAGAGGAAAGAAGAAGCCTAATAAAAATCTGCTGCTGTAATTCAGAAAATTTAAGGGACTGTTTGTATTAGAAACAGTGGGCAAATATGAGTGTATCCTGCTGAATGTTACAAATCTTTTGCATTATAAGCAGCTAAAATGCCAAGACAGATTTTATATTAATCAGTCAAAACGCAGAAAGTAAAATCTAAAACAATGTACAGAAGCAGAGGATATTCCTCAGGGGCTACTTCTGTAGAATTGCCTGACTTTTGCCACTGCACAATCCAGGTATCCAGCTATTGATTTTAGTCTAATTATATGCTTTTTAATAATGGTTTACATGTGTTCTAGAAGTGGTTTCAGGAATGGAGTAAGGCAGTTTAGAAACAAATAATGTACAGGTGCAATCATTGAATTGCGGTTGATAAACTCAGAATTGTCTTTGAATTGTTGTGAAACAATTTTGTGCTTAAGTGATGGGAGGATCACATAATCAGCCATTTTATTGCAGGCATAAATATGTTTTGCTTAGCATTTTTCCGTTGTAAACTAACATCTATTTTACTCATTGTTTGGACTCCTGAGAAAGCAGAATTAATATGTTCATTTAGTTTGCTTGTGAAATTTTAAAACATCTTGAAGAAGGGAGCTTATTTTTCAGACTGCAACAAAGAGAGAGAAGGGAGGAACCTGGGGAAAAAAGCAACAGGGAGAATTAGATGAATACCATCTCGGGCTTGTCAATCTTGTTTCTTCTTTCCTTCATCCATCTTCTTTTCATCCTCCTCTTGGCCATCTGCTCTGGCAGCAGCTCCCACAGGTGCTTGGGAAGATGAGCACGTAGTGAATGGTTTCCATTTACTGGAGCTAGGGCTTATGCTTTCAGGCAAATGCCAACCCCTATGATCACCTTCTGAACCAAATACTTCACAAAAAATTCCGTAAGAATTTAGCAAAAGAGCAGGACACACAAGACTCGCAGCTGTACAATTTAAATCATTGCATTTGAAATATCCTTCATTAAATGAGAATTACAAAGCAATCTGCAGATGGGGAAGGAGATGCAAGAAGAAGGAACAAAAAAGCAAAGCAAGCAAGCACTTTCAAGCTCTTGATATTGTTACAGCCTACTTTAGAGTGAACAATATGCATGAAAGTTAATGCACCTGGGATATATGTACATTAGGAAGGAGTACATGCTGCATGCCTCGCAGAACCCTTAGCTTGCTAATTTTCACACATTTAGCAAGAACAGTGCTTGCAAATCAATATTTCTGGATAACCTTTTACAAGAAGGGTAAGTAGAGACTTGCAGAAAATAGATATTGTGTCATTTCCTATCCTGTTTCTGTAATAATGGAAGGAAGATTTTTTTTCTCTTCGATCAAATTGCTAGTGATTTCCCTTAGTGAGCTCATCCTATTTCTTTATTTTTCTCCTCATCCACAGCATGATTCAGCACACAAAATATTTGTTGTAGAGCTAGTTCATCTTAGCACTGGTCTGAAGTAGGAAGAGAATGTTTTACGGACGAAATGGTATCAGAGCACTGTATTTTGAGAAGGACCTGAGATACCAATCTGTAGCAGGAAGTACCCACAGACCATGAATGTTCTGGTCCTGACTCGTTTTGGTAGATGTATGAAGGTAGAGGCTAATTTACACAGGGAATTTTTCAGAACAACAAAATTTATTCATTAAGATGATTATTTTGAGATTTTCCCTGTCATTACTCTGAAGCTTGTCAAAATCTTTGTGTGCATGCAGCTTCCTTGTCTTTTCTGAGCTTCCACAATACAGCAACGGACAGTCATATGAACATCTGACCTTGTTTGTAGATAATCTCTTTGTAATTTTTTCCTAGTAATTATCCCCAATGAAATGTGAAGGCCCTAAAATATTAGGAAATGAGTAATGGAATGATACCGGAGACTTTAAGTGACCAATGAGTCATGCAGATTCCGTGTACAACTTGGCTGATATCCTTATCAAATTCTTCTTTTCTGAATCATCTGGTTAACTAGTTGTGTATTGTTCACTACTGAAGACTCTACAATAGATTGCTCAGAAACCCAGTGTGGATAGGAGTGATATATAGACGCTTAAACAAATACTTAAATACTTAAAGGTATTGTGTTTTTTTTCTTCCTTAGCATTTGTAAATGATCTGTTGGTTTGATTTTATTTTATTTTTTTTTTTCCTTCCTCTGTCAGTCTCACTCTAATTCTTTGGTTTATTTGGAGTAAAATAAAAAAAGATAAAAAGGTTAAATTATATCTAAATTGCTGCATGGAATTAAGATATAATTGCAAAATAGGTATATTTTTCTGACGCTCCCTTTCCCAGTGCCTCCTGAATGATTAAGTTGTGTTGATTTCTAATTAGAAAAGCCACATCAGACTAAACCACAAAGCACGTCAAAGAGTATGCAAATAGCACAGAGTACTTGAAAACCTAGGGCACTTTGCCTTTAAACACTCTGCATGGTTTATTAAACTATAATTGCTCTCTCTGAAATGTTCTATTGCAATTATATCCAGGGTTATTAATTAAAAGAAACTATTAATGATAAAAGATAATTTTGCCTGTAAAAAGCTGTGAGATTTTAGGAAAGGGCATTCAGGCAAGAAGTCATTTGTGAGGAAAGCTCCCAACTGAAAGAAAATTAGATGTTTTGATCACCTTCTGGGGAAGTGAACCTGCATCCATCCTCAACAGGCTGGGAACTGTAGCTAGAACACAGTCAGCCAAAGAGTAGGTGATGATAGATGCTTATGCAAATTCATTGACACCAGCCTACGTGAGGAAGATCTTATTTTCTCCTGTCATATCACCAGAGGGGGGAGGAAGGAATTTTCTTGTGTTTTTTTCACTTGTTAGAGTTACCATAACATGGGAGTTGTTTAGTATTCTTGAAAACAGGTTGCAGGTGAGGAAACTTCTGGGAGCATCACTGGCATTTTACTCTCCACTTCTACTAGAGATGGTGATTTGCAAATCTTGTCTATTTAGGAATGCTCTTTAAAAGAATAAGTGTTTATGCTAAGTGTTCATGCACTTCTCATGGAAGTGTACTTTACATTTGCTGTAGAATAATGCTTTTTTTTTTTTTTTTAATAATTATTGAGCTGAATTTTATGATGCATGGATCAGACCTGACATGGCTGTTTGCTGAAGTAGGAAAGAGACCTATAAACCACAACTCAGTCTTGTATGACTTCACTTTAGAATCTTGTTTCTGGGTGTAACCACTCTGCAAATAAATGATTTCAGTTTGACCAGAACTTTCTGGTAATAAGGGGTCAGTTTCCTGGGTCCTTTTGTTTGAGAATGCATGTATAGTTCGCAGAAATCATCGTTCTGTGGAACTGTATTGCTGAGATGGAGCATCTTGAAACATTTGTTTTTTCTTTTAAGGTGTTCCTCCAGTGCAAACTGCTCTCTCACACATAATTGCTTTGAATCTGATGTCAGAAAATAAATCTGGCAAGGCGCGGCGTGTGTTTCTGCCTGCATATGTATTCTCAGACCATAAAGAGGCTGTTTTCAACTTTTTATATATAAATGTGGGAATACTTTTTTTTTCTACTTCAAAGAATCCTACCATTAGCTGTCTTTGGGAGAGAGGGAAGAATGTCCATCAGATTACCTAGTGCATTTGTCTCCAAGAACAGTTTCTCTATGCTGCAGATAGATCAGTCTGCGTGCAGAGTGCTTCTGCAAAGGTAATAACACAGTAGCTGTTCTCTCCTCTAAGCTCTGTCTGTACAAGTCGTAAGGTTGCCAACTCGAGAAGAGTGTTCAAGTTACGTGTTTTCAGCACATGGCTCTCATTTAATTCCAGAGGGACAGAGGAAGCTGACAGAGGGTTAGGAAGTACTGGCGAAGGACGGCCTAAGAGCGACTTTTATAAATCAGATTTAGTGTTGCCTTCCAGGTGTATGTAATTCTTACGGTCAAAGGGGCTTATGGCATGAATGGAAAAATGTACAAATAACAAATACATCGAACAGAAGGACAGCTTTTTATGGTAAAATATTCTACCTCCTATCTTTTTTCTTCATCTTTTTAGAGGAGAATGAACTCGAATGTTGGCTATGTTGTAGAATACTAGTCGTAATATGTTTTACTGTGTCCTTTTAATTGAAAAAAGAGGAAATGAAGAAAAAATATTCTTAGAGGTATTCTCTTATAGACATTTCAATGAAAAACAAAACCAAATCCCCCCCTCCTGTTAGAAAACTTAAAACAAACAAAAAACCCAAATCCCACGAGTACCAAACTCTCTAAATTCACCTTTGTATGGACTCTTTCAGAATCTGCCAGGTACAAATCCATTTGAAATATTAAGAAAGTCTAGCGTCCCAGACTGAGGGATACTGGAAGAGAGGGGCATTTCTTGGAAATGTCACTGCTGAACCCATTCTTCTCTTAGGAAAAAGGAAAAGAATGCGGCTTTTTCTTTATTTTTCTTCAACAAAGCCAGTAAATAGAAAATAATAATTTTTATGAACTGCCAGAGAATGGAATATATCCCGGAATGAAGTAGGAGCTGGCCACTTCACTGTTGCCAGTGATCTCTGGAAAGCTCACAGATACGAAATAGTAAAATATCTGTGTTAATATATGAATGTATCTCCTCCCTGCTTCTGATAAAGGCCATATTTCACTTCCTATTTCTTTGATTATTTGTATTGGAGATATGTCAGATTTAGGAATTCCTGGAAGTAGCTGAGAATATCTTTGAAGTTGGTTCTGAAGTAGAATATTTATTTAAAAAAAAAAAAAACAACAACTTCTAATAATCTAGTTGTTCAAAATGTAAGTGATGGAAAGAAAACATGATGCCTTTCAGCACTAGGCTATAAAGAATTGATAGCATGGAGTTTCATCTGTATGAATAGAAAAGCCAAGTTTAAATCAAGTTCAGTGATGTTATTTTAACAGTGCAATTTGGACTCACTAGCAGCTCATTGGTATGGTCAGGACTTCAAAAGCTCAAAAAAATATCATTCATTTATTGTTGAGAACTTGCATTATCATTACTGTAAGTTTCTGGACCAAAGTGTATGTGTAAGTAAGTATTTAATTGAAGAGTATTAAGAGAACACTGAAGATAGTCTGCCATAAGTGTATAATAAAAGTGAAGCTATATTACCATAAAAGCTTCAGATTTTGGCACATATAGACTGCTTTTAAATCCTTACAGAAGTTTAGAAGTAAGTTTTTCAACTTTGTACATAAAGGAATTGCAAAAAATTGGATTTTCTGCACTGTGAGGCTGCATTGAGATTAAACACAAGAAGCTGTGAACTCAGTGCATGAAAGTGGGAATTACTGCATCTGAGGAGAATTTCCAGACTGTAATGTGTACATTTCTGGAGAAAAGAATAGTTTATACCCCATAAATCTGAGAAAAATTGCTAATAAGATTGTCGGTTTGGAGTTAGTAATTTACAATGAAGCTACTATTACAGGAATAAGACAGAAGTTTAGCAAATTAGAGAGGAATGGCAAAAAAAACTATTTACAAAACTGAAGAAGATGGGAGTCAGTATATGAAAAATTATAAAGCTAGATATCTGACTAACTGGACAGTGGATTGTAGTAAAAAAAAAAAAAAAGAAAAAAAAAAAAAGAGAAAATACTGGCTCGAGGGGGAAACAGCAGTGGAATTATCCGAAGATAAGGAAGTTAATGGAGTGTGTCATATTTTCATCAATAATTTTGTATCAAGTTTTCTTACTCTGCTTTTACAGTTGACATAAATTTAACAAGGACTGACAACAGAGAATTGAGATAGGATGGAAATGGGAAGAACTGGATGAACTTGATTGTAACAGAAATGTGATGAAATTCAGTTCTTACAAATGCAGCATAATTCCTGTGGATTCCACGAACTTTCAGAGCACGCTCTTATACTGCATGCTATACATACCCTCCATTTCATAGCATGAAATAGCCAATGTGGTAGGCTAAAACATGGGCTTACGATTATTTCAGATATTATTGCTGTATGATTCTTTTTCATTTCAAAGTAATAATAGCAGCAGTGATGGAGATTGTTATTATGTCCTTTGGCTGAAGAGACAGCAGATATCTTGCTGCTGTGTGCTCTGTACATGACGATGGGGAGAGTCCTTGGACTTACTTTATTTAGCCTTGCTGTCTACCAGTAGCATCACTGAAGTGCCTTCTTCAAATAGAAGTTATCAAATAAAACCTCGTACGACCACAAGGTACAAACATAAATCTGGCTGTGGTATTGGGCAGTATGAAGCAGTGGGCTTTGGTGGAGGTGGGAGAGCATCCATGACATTGTACAAGGCAACAGAGACACCTCACCTGATAGCTTTGTTTAGCTGTGTTCATGGGAAATGGTTTTGAACTGGAATGGCTGGAGCTAGGAAATTAAGTGGGAAGTTTGCCATGCGGAGTGGACAAAAAAAAAGTCTTGTTCAGTGTAGAATGATTAAGACTGAGAAGTGTGATAACTTCTTCAGGGGCACCAGAGAAGATGGAAAAGTAGCTGTTTTAAGCTAAAAGTAGTATGAGACAAAAATAAATGCTACATAATTTTCTCTGAATTTATTAAGCTTCTGAAGCGATGTGCCAAGAGTAGCAGAGAGGGGAAAACAAAACAAAAACAAACACAAAAACAACTGGTTAGGTTAGTTTTTTGTGATGGGTCGATAGTAACTTTGGAAATGATGATGATCAGCATAGAAGTTTATATGATGGAATTGCCTGCTGTCCCCAGACTGTCCAGTTTTACCTTCTTATTCTGCCTAGCAGAGCTATTCAGCCATTCAAAGATAAGCAAAAGCATTCAGGACAAGTCCAACAGTAAAGGTCTCTGGTTAAGCTGTACTGGGAAGAAGCTGCAAAAGTACTCAGTGATCATCTTGTGCGAAAGAAATTTTAAAAATGTGTAAATCATATTGAAGAAATTATATGAAGAACAATGCCTGGCATATCTTTTTAATTAATCATTGAAATTTAAAAACACGAAGTTTGAGTAACACAAAGAATACTTAATATAATGCCAGTGTTGTCCCATTTTTATTACTATCCTTTTTCAAAGATTAAATGAAGTTTTGAAATAAATATAAGCTTGTTTCATTTTCATACCATGGGAAACGAGTAATATCCTCCAAGGACTCATGTTTCTTTCATTCTTCATTTTAATTTGGATGTAGCATAAACTTATATTTCTTACAGATTAAAAAAATATTTTGTAGTTATTTGTGTTCACAGCTAAATTAATTGTATGAATCCTGCATGTTATTAATTACAACTTAAGAATGGTAGTGCTTTTATAGGCTATATGAGATCTTTGATATAAATTGACTACAATTTTCCAGTTTATTTTTGTAAAAGTTTGTAAATATTTAATGTATTTTTAATTAGAGTGTTCTTTTAAAGGCAGCCTGTTTGGCACACAAAAATATTTCGTGTGTTTTTCCCATCACCTTTTCATTTTATTATACAGTGGTTCTGGGGATTGTGATTACCGAAGTTCATCCAGATGTTAAGAGGATAGTATTAGGTTGGCCAAAGTTTACCAAATAAAAGTATGTCTCAACTTTTAGTAGTAAGATGATGCTTAACATCTCAATTAAGTCTGCAGTCTTGTTTTAGGTGTTGGGGCCTTTTGGGGTTCTTGGAGATATTATCTGGAGAATGTGAAAAATTGGGAGTGTTTGCTTTTAGAGGGCTTGTTATCAGTTATGCTTTACTTTTCCCATTCAACAATCGGAGGATTACTGGGCAAATTCTAAAGGGAGGAGTTCAGTAATAGACTAAGATATTATTATTTGTCAGGAAGAGTTGTTATCGTTATTTTAAAATGACTTAGCTTCTTTATTTTGTAAGTTTTCAGATAACTCCTTAGGGCTTGTGGCTATCCATTCAGTGTTACCAGTAGTAGAGGACCTGGTTCACTGGGGCCGTGGCTGGACACCTATTCACCTGATATGTAGGAGATGCCGCTATAATCTCAGTTGTTAATATACTTGTGTTTTTAATGTGACAGCCTGCTGTGTTTCTACTGTATTAAAAATACCCATTGCAAGCAACATTACTGGGGGATGGATAATTTAAATATATCATATGATTATCTTCATATATTGTTCTCAGCAGTTATGTATATCTAATAATATATCCTCTGAACAAAGGAGACCCAATATATGCAAATGTATCCATTGCTTTCCTACTTTCATGCCTAAGGGCACCTTATGAAGTGTTGGTTATTACAGGTGCTGTTGTTTCAAATGGCATTTCCCCTTGAACTGAACAGTCACTAGCAAGAAGAAAACAAAGCCTTGCTTATAACAGCTGTGTAAAGGAACTGAAGGATGCCAAAGGGCCCTTCTAGCAAAGATAGCTGGTAAGGAGGTGCTTTTCTTTTATTAAATATGTTTTATTGTGGGATTTTTATTTTTGAGAGCGGACAGTTCTACCTCTCAGAAACACTGTGGGTGTTGCCCTGCAATGTATTGGGGCTAACTTCTCTGCCTCCATGTGGAGCATCTGAACACAGCAGTGAGAGATTGCAGGAAATGGAAACTTCTGGCCTTTTCTTGTATGCGGGGTCCGTCTGTGCAAGTATGCTGGAAAAAACCCAGTGGAGTGAAAACAAATAAACTAAAAGTCTCTCTTAGGGAAGGTGTTACAGTATTACTATGAGTACAGTGGCTTGGCTGTCCATATAATGTCTTTTCTGGTTGTTGGAAGTCACTTTGTCCTGAAACCTTGAGTTATTTTCTGCCCTGTTGCTGCATTTCTGAAGGAAAGGCTTCCGGCCCTGTTGCCTCCTTTTGGGTATTGAGCTTTGGTGTTGGATACTGAGAGCTGTCGAGTCCCCACACTAGCCATAGCTGTGGGTGTATGGAAGGGTGAGTAAATAAAAGATCCCTTGTGAAGGATTAGTGCTGAAAAATTAATTCATACGAGATTTAATGTTCAGACTTTACCATGCTATTGTCCTTTTTGATAGGAAAATACTGGAAAATCAAGCTCAATTCTTCTTATTCTTTTGGTTAACTCCAAGATATTTTTCTCTATGTTGCATCTTGTTACAAGCTGTGAGGACACTTGCATGCGAGCTCAGCTGGGATTCAGTTCCCATGCTGATTCTGTCAGACCTTTTTTCTAAGATAGATCCCTGATTGGAAGGTGTTGGATATGAAGTGTGCCCAAAGCCACTTAGGATGCTACTGTGTTATTTTGCCTCCATTTCTAATCCCAGAGTGGAGAGCCTCATTCTAATGATGTAATATTAGATTTGTCCAAATGTTAACCTGAATGTGGTAGTGGGTTGTTATCTCAGAAGCAGGCAAAGGGGAGGCTGTGGTGCCAGATGTCAGCATTTTAGCAGTGTGTACAGCAGCTCTCACCCATTCTGAGGTAAACCCTTCCATCTGATTCACGGGCAGAGTCTCACAGCTCGGGTTGCTTGTGCTTTTAGGGAGAAACATAGACAGATAATGATTCTTTATGCAAGCATAGATTTAAATGAGAATAATGCATCTGATTCATTACTATCTCTTGAAAGAGGCAAGACTTAATGATAACTATTTGAAAGAGAAAGTGCTTGGAAGAAATATTTTGGAAGAAACTTATTTTCTGTTACCTGTATTTTGTTGGAGCAGCAGTGTTTTGTTGGAACCTGCTTCATGTGTAAAATAAGAAAATAGAGAATAAATGGAGAAGTTCATACTGACATAAAACACAATGTTCTAGTACTTAAAAGTCTTCAGCAGATATTTGGATTTTTCATTTTTCATTAAAATTTACCGTCCTTGGTAAGAAAAGAGTTGATGTGAAAGTAAAGCTAAAAGTGATTAATATGATTTCACTGATGGAAATGATACAGACTTGTGCTCTAAGAAAGGAATGCTCTAATGGAAAATCCCAATAGTAAGAGAGCAAAAGAAATAGATGTGTCCAGCAGTGTTTTAGTATGCCAGGCTACTGTGAGCTACAATGTATGATAGCTCCAAGATCAATAAGAAAATCCATTTTGGGGAAACAAAGGATAAAAAAATTGTGGAAAAGATGTTGGTTCCCCAATAGACTCTTTAAAAAGCCGTTTTCAATTTCTAGTGATGCATCAAAAGAAAGATAGCATCATTTTCTATAGTGGTGCTCTTCTAAGGCAGAGCGCATGAATATTTTCTACAATGAAAAAGATGAATCATCAGATGCAATTAACTTGCATCTAACTCCTTAATTTTGCATAGCAGTAAATGCCATTAGCAGATCTGATCTTTCCTTTATGATAGATTATATCAGGTCCTTTGTCTCATATCTGTGTCTGTATAGAAACCAATTAATTTTGGACTAGTTTCGACAGGGGTTTTCACTGAACCTTCTTTCTTTTTTTCATAATGCATGTGACTTGACAGGGAAAAATAATGTTATGAGCTCTTCAGTAGAACCCAAACTCAATAGGAATTTGTTGAGGTCCCACTTACCAAAGACTGACACAAAAAAGAAAGTCCAATTTAAGGACACAACAGTTGGCAGGAAAATAGACACAGTAGAGGGCTTTCAGTATAAGATATGTGCAATGCATGAAATAAATTAATTAATTTGGAGAAATGTGTATTTTACAAATAACTGAGTACCTATCAGGTGTTACAGTTTTCAGTTTTCTAGAACATCTTTTGGCATACTGTTTCATTAAATGTAAGTTGCACATAAGTTCCATAATCAGTTTTATAATGTATACTTTTAAAATAAACCAAAATAAGTCTTATAAAGAAATTATTATTAAATAAAGGCAAATAGTTCAACAGTATGACATTCCTTGTGTGCACAGAGTTTTTAAGAAGGTTTTAAAGTATTCAGTGAAACCATCATGGAGCACACACTGCCCGTTGTAACTTCTTTGTAACTGAAATTTCCTGGGTATCTGAGCAATCATATGACCCTGGAGCAAATTAGTGATTGCAGTCATATCTATCTAATCAAGCTTTCTGCAGTAAGCCATATTTGAAAATTCTCCTTGTATATGGGATGTTGCAAGCTACTTCTGAATTTCTTCTCACACATTTTCACAACAGTCTGGTGTTGTGTATTTGCTAATATTCCCAAATCTCATTAAAGAGAGCATGGAGAATGAATATTTGGTAGGGGAGGACAATAATGTCAGAGACTTCTGCAAGCAGTTTGGTTGCTGAGGCTGCTTTGTAGGAACTCCTGTTGTGTTTGTTGCTCTTATGTGAGAATTGGGAAAGCTCTGTAGTGCAAAGCCAACGTTGCTTTTGAGTGAGGAACAATGCCTGATCCTCTGGAGAAATACACGGGCTGTTTTCCTCAGTAGATTTTTCATTTAATGGAAAACATCACAATGCGCTGGTTGCCCACAAATAAAAATACCACAAATAAAAATGATCATTTTTCTCAGCAGCACTCTTTGTTACACTTCTTTTTGTGACATCTTAGCTTCAGCCTACAAAATCAGTTTCTTCCGTACTTACAGTCATTTGTGTCTATAGTACAAAGCAGTGCTTTCTGCATACCTTTTTGTAAGGATCATATAAAATGAATTAAGGAAAGGAAAAAAAAAAAAAAACAGTAAAAGACCTGAATTATTCACACTGTGACAGAGATCTTTCTCCCGATTGGTTCCAAAAGGTAATTTAATGAGATGTTTTCCACACACGTTTAATGTATGCTACCTCTCTTTTCCCATTTAAATTGCCTTATGAAGGAAGAGGGATTTGATCTGTCTTTGTTGGCTGAGCTACAGCTGAAGACAGCAGCATAGGGCAATATTTTTATTTGCAGTGAAACACTTGCTTCAAGTCAAATTTTCTTATGTCTAGTTTTATCAGTTAATAGAGAATTGAGCTCTGGCTTTGCATTCTTGAGTTCCTGCATACTAACAGCAGTTCTGTTCACTGATTCTTGCTGCCCAGCCTTTTGCAGAGACGGTGGCAAGTGTATTGCCTGATTAGATGATCACAGTGACCTTTTCTGGCCTTAAATTTATGTATAAAACCCTTCAGTCTTTGCATTCTCCAATCTCTTCATTTAGTAATGGAAATAATATTTGCACACATTGGCAATGAGATATGCTGTATGGCTATTTTGTGTTTGAGAGTGCAATAAACAGTCAATGTTGTGTTTTTTAATTAGAAGTATTTAAACACTGTTAGAGAATTCTTTTAAATGTTCAAGAAATTTCATCTGGCTGTCAGTTAATCTGATAAGATTAACAATTACATTATTGTGATATGCAGTGCAGACATTTCAATGCATATTTTCAAGGGATTGCTTCTGATTAATTTATATGGTAATCCAGTCATTTATTCCATTTTGTGCCTGTTTATACAGGATGGTTATAGTTCACGTTAAGGTGTTTGTGAGCTGGAGAGGCAGCTGGATTCATGCTCATTAAGACTCAAAGCCTCTTGCTTTCTCCCCTGCTAGCAGTGCACAACGTGCTGTGGTTTTCTGATTTGGAAGTGCAGCACTGAGGGAGCTGAGGTGAGACCACCAGTCTAATTTCACTTTGGTCTTTTTTCACTTGGCTGATCAGAATGATTTTCAGTCACTCCAGTCGGGGCTGGAGTCTCAGAGGTGGGAAGTCAGCAAGTAATCCATTTAGCCACCGGGTCCTCCAGGTGGGCCTTGGAAAGCTATCACAGTTTTTATATTCTCTTCTCTCTTACCGTAGCATGGCCATTGCTAGCCTCTTGTTGGCATGTCTGTTTTAAACCAAGCTGTGCCGAATGAGTGGAATTTGATGGGAAAATTTCCCCCATGCAGAATCCGGATATAAAGAGTCACAAGGCAAGAGACACATTTGGCACCACTTTAAAGATGAGCTTCAGTGACTTTTAATGAAAAATTGACTTCTTCATTCAGAATGTTTTTCCTCAAAATCCATGTATGGAAGAAAACTTCTCTGGGAAAATAGGGTGCTTGGTGAGATGTGTACCACCATCCCTCTCACCTGCAGTGTAGGTTGTAGAGGCCCTTCTCTTCCATCTTGTAAACAACATGGAGTAGTAAAAGATCAGTAGTAAACTGATCTATCTGTTACATGTGGCAAAATATATTTATTTATTTAATTGATTAGTAATGCCTCATTTTTTTTTTAACATGCAGAGGTGATCATAGAATGCATAGAATATTTTCTTCTGTATTTGTGGTTTGATTACGCCATTGCATTCCTTTCAGGTCACAGAATAAAGACTTTAGAAGTCACTTAGGTGAAAAGGTAGTTTCATTTATCATGTGTCCTATACTTTAACATATGGAATGCAAGTATTACAAAATTGTCTTAGTGCAAATCGGTGGAGATGGCTTTATATGTATTTCTTAAATTTGTGTTTTAGAAAAAAATCTCCTTTTTGGTTAAAACGTAAATTAATAACATTTTTAAAATGATGTTGGCAATTCATATGTATTAATACTCCATATGTATGTTCATGTGATTTTTTGTGACATACGGAGAAAGTAACTTCCCTTGAAAATATGAAATAGAATGGTAAAACCAGATGGAAGATTTGTTCTGTTGCTGGGCACTATTGAAAAGAGCCTGGCCTCATCCACTTGACTCTCACCCATTAGATATTTATAAGCATTGATAAGATCCCTTCTCAGTCTTCTCCAGTCTGAACAGTCCCAGGTCTTCAACCTTTCCTTGTAAGAGAGACTCTCCAGCCCCTTATAATCTTTCTAGTCCTCTTCTGGAATGATGCAACGTTTAGTGGTATAATCCGGACTTACTTTTTAAAAATCCAGTGTGCTTTCATGTACTTCTGTACATGGAAATGAATCATTATTTATAATTTTCTTGCACTTAAGATATTCCAAATGTTTACATTTCTGACAAAATGGCATCTGACATGGAAGTGCGTATGAGAAATAGGTATGGAATTGAATTCTTCCTTGTGGAGCAAGTTGCTCCCATTAATGTTCATTGATGCTTGATCAGCACTGATGGAGACCAAACTGTGAATGTTAACACAGTAGGGCAGTGGGTGGTGTGTTTCTGCAGTAGTGACAGCAATGTGAAAGACAAGCCACATTCCGGATGGCCATGCACAGCTGTCTCATCGCAAAATATAGTGTTCTTTTCCATTGCTGTGAAAAGCCACAGCTAATAGTGGTAACTATGTTGAAAAATAATGTTTTGTCGCTGAGAACATTCTCTATCAAATAGTGTTATTGTGTTCTTTGTAACTGTTGTAGTTTCCGTAGAAATAAGTAGGAGGCGTTACTTTCAGAGTGACCCACATGTTTTGGCTGCATCTTTCAATGTGCAAAACACAATAAGAAAGCTGACAAAGCATTCCTGAATTGAAAATCCTTTGTTTATTACAAATCTTTAACAGTCTCTTGGTTGTTAGAAGCCAGACAGATTCAATTATTTTAAAAGCAACAAACTCTAATCAATATTCAATTATTGGTTTGTTAATTAGTAGATGATGCCTTTTCTCTATTATTAGCATAGGCAGTTTGCTTCTGAGCTTGTTCCTGTTTTGCCTACTTGATCTCCAGCTCAAAGTGAGAACCATTATGGAAGCACAAGCAGTGTAACTTTTGCCTTCCTGCAGTTTTTGGTTAGTACTTGGCCAATCTATGGAGATGTGGAATTTCTGTGAAGAAATACTTCTGTGGGCTTCTGTTACATAAAACATCTCGCAGTGCTTTTCTTCAATAATGAATCAAGGACAAAGCCATAGATGTTTCAGTATGTGCCTGTGTTTCTTTGTTAAGGGCTTCATCGCTGCTTTGGAGTCAGCTGCAAAACATTCCTGAATTTAATGCAAGCTAGCTTGGATTACTGGTGTGCATGGCTATTGTGACAGACTTTCTGTGGAGGGTAACTGAGTATTAAATTCATGTTGGGACTCCTCATTTGTACTATAAGGCATCATATGAACACTTGCATAAATTTCAATTCAGAGATCAGAGTGGAGATAAGTGAGCCAGAATTATTTCTCACAATCATAAAAGCCTAGAAATCTACATCTTATCAGGTAGCTGAATTGTTGCTTACAAAAGTAATCTTAAAAATGTCTAAATTGAAGATACTATTCATCTGCTGTATACTTGAGACTTCATTTATTTAGGGCAATACGGCATCAACACAGGATGAAAGGGTCAGTCCAAGTTTATTAGCAGAGTGCCAAGTTTAATACAGGCTCATTTTGATCTTTGCCATGCCAGTAACTGTTGGAGGACTATGGCAGCACACCCTTGGTGAAACCACTGGTTCCCACAGAACAAACTCATAAAAAAAAACAAAAGATGAAAGTGTATGCTTTCCAAATGCCATAAAGTACATTGCTTTCAATTTCAGTGTGCAACTGGATACTGGCAGATGATTGGTACTCCTCTTGAAGTATTAGCTTTGATACATGCCAGTGTTTAGCATCATGCCAGTCCTGACCTTTTTATTTAGAACAACCAAGAATTCTGCATAAGAAGTTTGCTTACAACCACTTTCCAATCCCAGGATAAAACCAGTAGCTTTTCTCTACTATTGTTCTATCTGCCTTTATGGTCTTTTTTCTTTCCCAGACACTTTCTGTCTGGGCTATTAAATGCAGACTGTGCTACATCTTTGTGGCTTTTTTGGTTTGTTTGTTTTCGATATTAAATATGAATTGGAACACACGCAGTTCAGCCTTAATCATTTTTCCTCATTCTGTGATATATTTTTCTCCCTTTGTGTACAAGGGGGAGAAAAAGAACTTTATTTAAATTAATGTTGCTTGTTGAAAGGGTCTGTGTGGAGGAGTGAGAATGAATACTTTCTTTCTCCAGCAGCTGCTGATGTGTAACCCACTCAAGCTTCAGCATGTTTTCAGATGCAACCTTTTACCCGACCACTGTAGTATCACCTCCGAGTGGAGCTGAAGTCCTCAGCATTCTTCCCACCTCCCTCCACTTTTCTTGGTGTGATTTAGCTGGGCAACACTTAATTAAACTCCATTTCCTCTCTTTACGCTTCAGGTGTTATTATGCAGCTCCCTTCAAGAGGTAATTTGTGGGCTGTTTATCAAAGCTGTGAATTTAATAATATCAAAGCCAAGCTATTGTGCTGTCGCTGTAATGAGATGTATTGGCATTTCTTATGAATAGAATTTTCTCTCCATAAGCGTGTTGTTCCTCTGCTGAAGGTTGAAGGCTTTCAAAATGAAAAACCCATCTACCTTGTTTAGTCATATTATTCCATTACCTTTGCTTCCTTCATCCTTATACATTGCCATCTAGAAAACAAATCTTTGGCACTGTAGTGCTTTACAACAAGAAAGCCACCACGTACTGACAGCATTACCTGCTGCACTCCTCCGCTGGTATTTCTGATAGGAGGCATGATGTGAATGCCAGCAGTGCCCTGTCAAAATTTTGGAGATTTGGTAGTCTTTACTCTGGTTCCAGAACAGTACTGATTACATAGCTCTGTAACAGATCAAATACACAAGTTTTTTCCTGTAGAATTTTCCTATCGTTTGCCAAAAAGGTTTTCTAAGGAGAGAGAAATCTGAATGAAAAAAATGATTCGTCATTTAGAAAGTAAATACTTGCTGTGATATTGTGGAAAAATACTTGGTAATTTTTCTATGCAGTTTCATAAAAATATATGGTACGAATACAGTGTTTGTTCTTTTCTTACCGATTGTGTGGTTTCCTTTCTATTTCCCTTTTACTTTTTTTTCTCGGCATTCAAGTTTGCTGAGCTTGCGTATCTAAAATATCCAAAATCAAAATACTCATAAATAATCATGGAAAGAAGTGTTCTAAAAATCAATGGCACACAGAATTAACAAGTCTAATTCCCACTCTTTTTACTTTTTCTTCACTTTAAAATATGGTGAAAGAACCAGGATAAGATAATCTCGCAAATATTATCAACAATGACAACTTCAAATGTAAAGGTCACAATATGCAGTACAGCCATGCATTTATGCTAATGGCTGTAGAGCACTGTGGCATTTTTTGAATGAAAAATTACTCCCTCATTTTCAGATTTTCAGTTCAATTTATAGCTTTTTATTTGAAAATTTTCAAACTTCGTTGTTCTACTTTCATGGGTATTTTTAATATTACTTTTTTTTTTTTTTTTTTCCCCTCAGACAGGTATGAATCAATTATTTTCTTAACTTGAAAAGGCACTGACTGGTATTTCTGATCTGCTTTTTATGTAGGCAATCTGGTGCTTATATTATTTCTTTCAATGAATGTTGTTGCAGACTCTGTATTTGGTTCATGTGTGACTCATGTACACAATATTAGATTTATTTTGAGTACTACTGTAAATAGTATGGCCCTGCTTGCTTCTGTTTCTGAAAATTCTTATCACCTTTGCTTATCTGAAAACTTGATTTTGTTGACAAAAATGCATTCTTGGATAATACCATTACATGCTGGTTACAGGATGATTGCTAAGACAGTTGTAGCTGACAATTTGGAAAATACAGTGTCTCAGATCTTCGGAAATAGGGTCTGTTCTCACTTGCCGTATCCTGGAGCATTACCTACTGCCTCAGTGAATGTAAGCACTGGTAAGATTACTAATCAAATCCAGAGGTATTTCTTATCACTGGGCTCCATTTCTTTCCTTCATCCTTTCTTGGTGATTCTGCTCTTACCTTCTTTACCTTTGAAAAAGAGTGGTATATTTGGCCACTGTGGAAATGAACATCCAACATGAGATAACAAATCTAAATCCAGAGATGCTCTTGATCGCTGGAGATTTGGGGACTACTGCTCACCCCACAGAAAAATATGCAGGATATCTTAAATCTCTTACCAGCATTGTCTAACAGTTAAGGTTGCTCAGAGCTCCATCCAGCCTTATCTTGAATGTCTCCAGGGACGGGGCATCCACCACTCTCTGGGGAAACCTGTTCCAGTGCCTCACCACTCTTATTGTAAACAAACAAACAAACAAACAAAACCCTTCTTCCTTATATCCAGTCTAAATATCCCGTCTTTTTAAATCTCTCTGTTTTATTTCACTTGAAGTACAATGATACTGTAGTTTCTTTGTTTCTCCCTGATTCTTTGGATTCTGTACAGTCATCATATTCATCACTTGTGATTGCTGGGATGGCACAACCTCTGTTGTATTCTGAAGACGAACTGTCGTGACCATCTCAATTGCTGAGTGCACACTGAAAGATTCTTTGGTGTTGGATGCACTGTAGGGCTTCGTTTACATTGGGCTGGATACACAAAAGAGTAGGAAGAGTTTAGGATTCTCACATGAGACTTTTTCTGCCAGTTAGCAGGAACGAAGAGGAGATTAATTTATTTCATAAGTTCAGAAGAGGAAATTATGCCAGGACATAAAAACTAGTCTTGTTGGGAAGACTGCAAAATGTTTTTAGAAGATCCTAAAATTTTCCCTTGAATTAACCTTGTTAAATTAATCTGTGTAAGGCAGCCAAACACTTTGAACTGGAAACAAATCTATTGTAACACTATGGTAGCATTTGTGGTGAAGTATACATTCAGGAGAGAGAACTTCAAAGAGGATTAGTCACTAACTTTCAATTGCATTAAATTGCTTGGTTAACATGTAACTGTCTTTGTTCCTCAAATATTTGTCTGTTCTTATGTGAATGTTCACTTAGACTGTGAAGAGTTCATCACAGTGAAGAAACCACAACAAAAGACTAACAAGGCTTAGTTTGAGGCTGACTGCTGGCTGCATGCTCAGTCTCTACTTTGCTAGATCTTACATATGTGAGGGACTATTGCATTTTCATTTTGTGATTGGATTTTAATTTTCCTATTCTCTGAACTTCTATAAATTTAGTCTGTGAAAGCAAAAAGTTACTTTGTGTTAATCTGTACACTTAGCTTCTCTCTACTAATCACTATTTTACTAGAGCATGAGGATGCTCTAGTCATTGTGGCAGAAAGCTGTAGTCTCCTGGCATTTCGGCCTGCCTGCCATATTCTTTAGCATGCAAACACTCTTGTGGCATCATCAGCTCTGGAGACAGTCTAGCAATTAAGCAATTGCTGCCTGAGGCTCCAGACCAACTGTTTCTGAGGAGACAGGGAAAAATTTCAAGGTTGCTTTTGTCAAGGGCTGTTATTCTTGATCCTAGGCTCATTATTTCAAGTCCTGTGCCTATAAGCATGGATGTTTTCTGCATCTTAAAGGATTATGATGCCTTTGGTGATTTCTTCTCTGCAGCACGTCAAAAGCAGACACCTGTGATTCCGCAGGCTTGGTGGTGGTGTCAGAGCTAGTCACCTCATTCAGCTCACATGGCTCAACACCAAAGCTGCTCAGAACAATGGCCAAGCTTAGAAGATAGTTCGGGGTTGAAATCTGATAAACTTCATGAAATATGTGATATTCAGGTAGTTTCCAGCTCCAATTCTACTTAAAACAGCATGGGGCAGAATTGGCACTCCATAGATTCAGGCCCTCAAAGGATGATTTTGTCTCTGTTTCATCTGTTTCTTTGAAAAGTCAAGAGCATCTCTCCACTCATTTCATCATCATAGATGATGAAATAATTTAAAGGAGACAATACACTGAGATTTTTTTCAGAACACAACAAAAGGTAACGGTGTTGGTTTTTTTTTCAGTATCAATCACTAGAAAGCAAGGAGTACTTTCCCTTTCTACGTTTCCCTTTCTGTAGTAGAAGGCTTTTTAAAATGTGAAAACTATGAAGTGATAGTTGTTGTCTCCTTACAGTAAGACTAGACAATTTTTTCCTTCTGCCAGATCACTAGGTGAACTCTGGGAATGCTGCATTTCTCTCAGTTCATCTCAAAGAACTTTGCTCATGTTCTGAACTGGGAGTGGGAATTGTGTGGGAAGCAGTACCTCACTTAAATCATTCTGAAAATAGCTTCAATTGTGTCTCTGAAAAATAACTCTTGCTGGCCACATGAGAGCAGCTATTAAAATATAGCAGCAGGCTGCCCTGCCAAATTGTCCTTTTCCAAATGGTATCCATGATGGTCATTGAAGTGAAGGCAGTAACAAAACTAATGACTCTTTTACTTCCTTTACTCTGGAAATCTGACAAGGGCAGGATGTGCTCTTGCCTATTACTGTCATGTCATGGCTTTACAACTGCAAGGAGATATCTTATATCTTTATATTCAAATAAATTATTTCTCCGTTCCCTGTTTTGTTGGTATTTTTTTTTTTTTGTATGCCAAAATACTTCCTCTGTGGGTCACTCGGTAGTGCCTGCTGAGTAATATGCACACTACTTTACTTGCTCTCCATTGTGTTCTACTGAATTATCTATCACTCTAATTATTTGTGCCCTCATGAGAGGGCACAAATCCTGTGACAACAGGATGTGCTCATAGCACAGTGAACTAAGCTCTTCTCTTTAGCTCTGCTAGGAGCTCTGTATTTTTCCTGCAGGATTCCTGTGGTTTCTTTCTTCTTTGGTAATGTAGCCGTTATTTGAGGCATATAAGGAAGAGAGTTAAATTCAAGCTTATGGTAAGGATGGGTAAGGACTACAAGCAAAAAATTCAGGAATTATTTTGAAGATTGTTAGGTTTGTTTTAGATTTGGTAGAATCAAAAAGTATGAAAACTACATAATGATATAAAAGTGCAAATTTTCAGAGTATGGGAAAGAAATACTAATGGGAAAAAGGAAGGAGTCCTTGTTGCAGATTCTGGATAGGAGAAAAGGGATGTCTGAGAAAGACAAAGAGGGAGATTAAAACAGCTTCATCATTATGTACAGCAATTGCAGTCCTAGAAAATAGTGGTAGCTGGGGGCAATGAAGGATTGCATAACAAAGGCAAAGAAGAGAAAAATGAAAATATATTGTCAGAATGGAGAATGATTTCTTATAAGATAAACATGAAAAAAAAAAAAGAGGAAAATAAATTAAATGTGGAGGAGATTATTTTTAGTATATTTACAAAAACTGTGCTATAACATTCTCTGTCAAAACAGTGTAATAAACAGCTCAACTATAACGAATCTTAAAAAGATTGTAGCAAGTTGAATCGGAATGCATGGGCGCGCATAATATGAGCAGTTAGTATTTATAGCCTATGAATGTGGATGGTCAGTGCTGTAGTAGCCTAAAACCATTTTCTTTTGTGGCTCTGATAGTTTCCCTCTGTTCGCTGACATCAGAAATACAAATCTAAGTATTTGTAAGAACTTATTTTCCTGGACCAGGACAAGGCAGACTCAATTGCATCAGCCTAAAGGTTGCCCTATGCTATATGGAGGTATGGTTATGGTGGTTAACAGTGAGCTCTCTGAAATAACTCCATGCTCAAAGAATGGGAAACTTCACTTGTCTTTTATTTTTCTAGATTTTGAAGTGCATCCATTGTCAGAAGCTGGTAGGGGGTTGGGCTTTTTTTGGTGACAACAACACATGGACAAATTTCTTGATTGATTGATACTTTAAGCCTAGTGTTGTGGCAAAGCATCCTATTAATGCTGGTGCTAGATATTGCTACTAAATAAAGATGCAAAACTGTTATTCTGTGATTTACTTTGATATTAATACTTAAAGGAAGCATTTATAAAATCTGTAAAATTTCATTGCCATTGAAGGCAGCAGTGAAAATACTTCAAAGCTTCATGGTTTTTTCTGTCATAATTTTCATCTGTCTTCTGTAGTTTTTATGTTTTTAAATTGTTTTTCGAAACATGAGGTATCTCTCTGTAAGTTCAAAATGTACAAATGCTTCATGACTGTCTTCTAAATCTCAAATCCATTTCCAGCTATTCACAGTGACTCTTTTCTCTATTCTCTTCCCTGCTTGTCAGCGTGAGGAAAACCTGTAGCAATTATTTCCTGGGGAGATCTGCCTTGGGCTGTAGGATTCTGATGTTCTCATCTATTCAATTCTCACTTAAAACCAGAAGGCATTTGGTTTAACTATAAAGCAGTACATTTCTGGACACCTTTTCTACTTTCACATTAAAATTAAAATACAATTGCAGGATCCTGTGTTAAGCTTTTCTAGAATGTGAAGGATTCAGGATTTGTTATTTTCTGTTGATTCTGTGAAACTTTGTATTCATTGCATTTCCTCCCATCAGATATTGTGCGTACCTGCTTCATTTCTCAACTCTAATATTCATACACACCTGTCAATCCTAAAGCTTCATTGCAGTTAAGTCCTTGGATTTGGAAAAGATCGTTATATTACGTCTCTTCTGTTGTATTTTTTGTATTGGATTGAGTAAGAAAAGAAGCTGTTGGGATGGAAATTTACTCAGATTCTTACAAATCAAAATATGGCATATATTAATGTACATTAGCATACGTACGCAGTTGGTCTGTCAGAAATTTTTCACAGATTTGGATTCTCTCTGGTTTGACATAGTCAAAGTTTTGTCTGCTACCGAAACAATTTCAATCTGAGAGGAACAGCTAAAATGCATGGAAGTAGCCTTGCTACTACCATAAAATTAATCCATAGTCTTCTCTTTCTTTTTTTAGTACTTCTGAGGCATACTGGTATGAAGAACATCTGTAACGTTTTTTAAATCTTTCAGCACAGTTGTTTTGTCAATTCTTAAGATACACACAGGACTGCTTAATTTCTCAATGACTTTGTTCAAAGTGCTGCATGCTTCTAGTGAAGCCTTTATGTGATGTGTTACTTGAATGATGAAAGGAATAAATAATTATTGTATTTAAAAATGACACTGTGTATTTTTAGTGAAAACATGCAAAAAAAATTGGTTTGGCAATGATTATTTTATAGTAGTCTCTTATCAAATTATTGTTTGCATAAAAAAAGCTGGAATTTATATTTGCAACAGCTTGAAAATTAAACTTTTCCTATCTAATAGCCAGGTTAAAGTAAGGCAAAGTTAACATAAACAAAGTGTCTAACATGGAGTAGTCAGCGTGGCACCTTTGAGTAACAGTGGAGAGGAAGGCGGGTGTGCTCAGGCGCAGGCAGCGGCGTGTCAAGGTCTGTTTGGAATTCAGAGCTCCTTTCAGTGATACTTGGTGTGTACTTAAGGTAGGCACATGTTCATCCTGGTCAATTTGAGAATTACTGTAATTTTCTTTTACTATGCTGCTCCGTGCCTTGTAAATTGCTTTACAGCACAAAAGTAATATAATATAATGCCTTTGTCCCTTCCAGGAAGACTTTTCATCCCTGAAAGACACAGTTGACTGCCACTGAATAAATCCCATGCTATTGTTAAAAGAACTGAGGGCTGAAAATTTTTAACTTGTCTTTCCTCACAGCATCAGTTGAATTCTCTTTCTTGTTAAATTTGGCTAATGCTATAGCGCTGCTAAGAGCATGCCTAAGAAGAACTTATGTATTTGGAGGCTAATATTTTTGTATAATGGGCTACAGGCTTAAGAGTCCTCATATTTTTGCAACCCCTTCTCTGACATCTCTTCCAAGGCTGTTAGTATTCAGTTGCATGATTTGACCAAAGTCTTGTGAGTTGTCTAAGAGGAGCTGTTTGACAGGAAATTCTTAGTGTTTTTTTGTTTGTTTTTAATAAAATAAATCATTAAACAGCATACACATATATGGGCACACAAAAAAGTAGGTAACAGCATGAATACAGGTGATACCAGATTTCTTGGATAAAAAGAAAATCTAGAGAGATTTTAATCACACTGTATTCGGATGCCTACATTATAGGTGTGATGAAGTGGCTGTGTTGGTGTCACTGCATCTTCCAAAGCTTATGTTGTTTCTGCCCGACTATAAAGGATAGCTGCAATATAACCAAAGGTAGCACAGTGGTAATAAGTGATGGCCCTGCATTCTCTCTGTACTAGTGATTATATCCATTACTGAAACGTAGTCTTCTTCGAATCCCAGTGAAATGTACAGAGTAACAGCTGTTGAATATCTAAAGAAATTTCCTTTATTTCCCATTCTGGTCTGGAAAATACCCAAAGAGACTTTGTTCTCAGAGTGGATATTTGATGGAATATTTCAGAAGGGTGGCTTCCAGTTCAACATGTCTTTCATCCAAGTTTATGTTCATTATGGGAAATCATCTTGGCCTTTATTAATCAAAAAATTTCAACTATTATATTCTGTAAGGTGCCATAGAATTAAATATGATTCCATGGATACTAATATTGGATGAAATATCAGCATATGTTGCTGCCAAATCATCTCTGGAGTATTTAGTGGTTTACAGATGAATAAAATGATGGAATCAAACTGTTAGCTCCTAGATATCGATCTCATGTAAGATGTCTGGTTATCCATTTGTACCTGGACTTCATCACTGCCTAATAAAGCTTTACATAGCTTTTTCAAAAATAATTGGGCATACCTGCTGATACCATAGGACCAAATTCTTTTCTAAGCGTTCACATATTTTTAAGCATTTATGACATGGTACTACACCAGAAAAATTCCTAATCTTCTTATGCGGGCCTTGGTTTTATAAAATGATCCTGCAGATTCCGCCTTTCCTGCAAAAGCCAGGATGTGTTTTTGATGTATTTGCTGTAAGAATGAAAAGTTACTACTTATTTTTGAAATTCCATGTGAATTTAACTATACTTGAATATAGTTTTACCAAAGGAAAAGGTTGAGAAATTCATAAATATTATGGAGGTTCTGAAAAGTCACCTAGTCTTTCTGCCTGCCACTGCACCGTTGTTCTCCACAGGCAATTTTTCAGTAGATTATTTAATTCACTTCTCAAAGAAACCTGTAACAAACTGTGCTTTTGACATTTCTTACGGGAGAGTGGTATTGAACGAGTCTTAGGAGAGCCATATGTATATATTTTTTTCAATTATATACAGTGTCATCAGAACTTTATCTTCTCGATTAAAATTCAAGCGGAAAATATATTTTTATTTATATTTGCTCAGATAACTTCTGGCATTGTGGTGGCACGTTTCTTATTCATGGTAAAACTTTTATGCCTCAGTGCACAGCAACTGCCTGTACTGCTGTGTTCTAGAAGAAAACTACTAGGTGAAAGATTTTTATTACACAGTCATAATTTACAATTGTTAATATGAAGATGATTTATCAATTACCTAAGCAAAACTACCGTGCAGAATTTATACGTTTTAGTTATTAAAAAGTGAGGGCTATCTTAAATTAGTTATTGGAAATAAAGTGTTCAACAACACAAATTAATCACTGTCATATCCTTGTGCATGCCTCATGGATGCTAGGTTGTGTAGAACATTTGTTTGGAAAAGGGAAAAGTGTTATTATTATACCCTTAATTGAAACAGACAGTCAAACAAATCTTAATTTGAAAAGGTTTTTGCAGTCATAAATCATAATGGCACTGTGCCATTATGTAAAGGAGGAAAAACAGCTTCATAACTGTATGACCTTGATGCAGAGGGCCACATTCTGAGAGTGATATGTGCTCATCAAACAATTTTTTTTTTTCTGTTTCAAAGGTGGATATTTTTGCCAAAGTATTACATTAAGGTGTGCATTTTAGCTTTCAGTAAAATCATACTGTATTTCTCCTTACATTTTGCAACAGTGAAATATTTATTTCACTAGTGTGTTTGTTAAGATCATCTCTGTTAATAGACGCATTAACTTGTTTGCAGTGTCATTGAAGATAGCACAAATAGGTCAATGTATGTTTAAAACAGATGTAAAGTCTCTTGGATGGTTAGGTTTATGAGTATGCGGACTGAGCAGAATGAAGTAAAACAAACTACAAAAGGAAAAATACGGAACTTATTCTGCAAAAATATCATCTGGGGAAATCCTAGAAACTAGCATGATCTGCTGTTGTCCAGCTGACCCAGCTGAAAGCTCACAGTGCAATATTGTGATATGGAAGTATGAGCTGTGATCGAGAAGTAAAACAGTCCCATTTCTGTGGCAGTATGGCCTACCGAGCATGCCTACCTGTGAGTTAGCAGTGTCAATTAGCTGCCTATTTAGGCAATCAGTCCATAATATCTAGAGAAGATTTATTTTTATATACATTTATATGTAAAAGACAGTAATCGCTTTTAATTCCCACTGAAGGGGATAGAATATAATAGAATACTGAGCAAATTAACGGCTGAAATGATTAAGATATCTGTCCTTAGCCTAAGGATAAATTAGTATGAATTTAAACTAATGAAGGCCTGTATGGAAAATTAAAATAGATGAACTGTAGTTATTTATGAAACTTCCTCTATTTTACATTGATAAAAGCTTCTGTTATCTTGAGTTTTATATCAATAGGAGACAAGTAGCACAGCTGAATAAGATGAGGGTGGTGTTGTATTTATATTTATGTAGTTGATATATAGTTGGACTAGTTTGTCTAGTTGAGGTAATTGTCATTAGTTTATGAGGCCTATCTTCCTTCCTCAGCCATATCCCAGAGATGCCCTGAAACTGATGCTTGTTGCCTGTTTAGCGTATGTAAGTTTAGAAAAAGCTGATGTCCCTGTCAAAGAGCAGGGTTAAGAGTGTACAGAGTATGGCAGAGAGACAAGAGGGGTGAAGGATAAACTCAGGGGCTGTGGAGCTGAGCCTTTGTCTGCTAAGGCCATTCCCGTACTTGAACCAAGTCTAGAGTCATTCAACAGCTTGAGCTGGTTGTATTTTTCATATTCACTATCGAATCTTGAAAAGTAAGATTTAATCAATATTTTCAGAAAAGAAAATAAAAAAGTCTCACTACTGAAGCAATTCAGAGCATAGCAAAATATTAGTGATGGTATTCCGTGGTAAATACTTCTCCTCATCAGTATATGAACTTATTTGTCTGGCTTACATGATTACTGTGCATGTCTGCTGACCGTCTCTTTGTGTAATGGGATGCACTTCCTACAGATTTTCTCAAACCAAGTTTTGTAGTAATTTTTGTGTAACAGATTTTCTACCACAAAATGAAAAAGGCCCATAATAAACAGCTCAGCAGTATCACATAATTTTTTTCAGGTCACCTTTAAAGACAGACATGGTGTTCCTACTGTGCTATGTGCCCCCAACAAACTGCTTCCTTAGCAGGAGCTCTGCTGTTTTATTGATAGCACAACTAACTACAGATAAATTCTCTGGTTTTGATAAGTCCCCGGTTACCTCTCTGATACAAGGCATCTCCTACTGTGCTTCTCAAATATCAGATGATCAAAAAACAAACCGAAAACAATGCTAACCGTGAATCTTCCTTTCAGAATCCAGTTTTTGAAATAAAAATCTTATAATAAATTAATAGATGAATGAAATATAGCTTATTAATTTGCATTATAGCAGCAAGAAAGAGGAGATTTTGCACTAATTAAGGAAATGAGGTAAGTTGGAGAGAATTCAGCTTTGCTCTTTTAATAATGGGCTTAATGGTGTCATTTAAATTACTGTGTGGTATGTGGTTCAGACAACACCTAGAATTGCACATTCATAGAGTAGAAAAATAATGATTTTGTATGTGCATTATCCAGCATATCTACACACAAGATCATGCTGTGATCTTGGAATATTTTTCTATTTAATCACACTGAAAATTGCATGCACAGTGTTTCAGCACCCACCCTGAACAGAGAAATTTGAAAAGTTGCTGACTTGATTGTATGTATCAGCTATATATATCACTGCTTTTAATGCTTCATTTTAGCAAAACTTTTTCATGGTGGTGGAAATGTAGGTCAACCACATGGTTTCTAATAAAACCTCATTGACTAATGCATACTGAATGTGTCTCGTATCCCACCTGCATTTTTTGTGACCATGTTGGAGGGATTTTAATACTGTGATAATAACTGAACAGCCTCCAAGTTTGCTCATCCAGGAGCTGTTCAGCTGTACTGCAGAAACATATACTCAGTATACTCAGTAGGTGTAACAGCCTGCAGACCTGCAGGTCAGAAATACCTTAAGGAAATTAAGGGGGCTTTGATCCCATCTTAGTAACGACTCTGGAATAGATGTGTTGTTACAAGTGAAGTATATGTTGGTTGGAGCTGTGGATTTTGAGTAAGACTGGTCTTGTGATATTTTTGTATAGGTTCTATATGTAATTGTTAGCTAATAAATGTGGTACATGATAGAATACAAATATTGGCTTTACTAGATTGCTAGTGGAAGAATCTCAAACAATTTGAATAAGTTTGCAGAAAATCTGGAGAATCATTTTGTCTTTGAACATATTGGTTGGAAAAAAGTGGGCATTCTCTTTCAGAAATAGAGGAACCACAGTCATTGCAATCATATGACTTTTTCATTAAACCCAGCAGCTTTGATGATTTAGGGCCCAAGAATAAGAAATATCAAGGCTAAGACAGATTTTGTGTCCTCAGAAAACTTGTAAGAAGCTTTGCAGCTGTCTGGTATTTAAAACTGAAATTGTCCCTTGTCCCAAGGGAAGAGAGCAGAGAAGGATCTTAGTGTTGTGGACTGCTCTAAAAAGTTTTCTCCCCATGTATGTTTTGATGAAACAAATTTATTATGATTTGATTAAAGATAAGAAACATATGGATAGCAGATGATAATGAAAGTTAGTTAAGCTACTTCTAGACTATTTTCTGCTAAGAAGAAAATTACCAAATGTCTATTCAGTTGAGACAGTCTGAGGTTATCACATCCTGAAGATCAACACGTGCTGCAAACAGACAAAATCCAAACCACATGGACGTCCAGAGAAGACATCCACACTCTCTCTTCCTCAGCACATGCGTTCCAAATTTTCAAGGCTCTTGGCTGTAACTATAAAGACACGTTTGAAACACAATGTATGAACGTTATAGAAGCCGTGTATAGGCTGCCTGGAAGTGACTTGTCATTTTGCAAAGGCAGAGCAGATTATTGCTCATTTGCGCAAGGGTTATTTCCAATAATAATAATTTCTGGCCCAGATAATGGGCCAGATTTGTAACATAAAATGCGTAGTGTTTTGCACATTATGAGGGCTGCTCTGAAAGTAATGCCTCCAATTTTATTATGTTGGCCCATGGCGTCAGAGGTGGATGGTAGTGGTATGACAGTAGATGTGGAACCTTCTCACCGGTATGTGACAGATGGCAGCAGAGGAACAATCTGACAGAAGGGCCTCTGGCATGGAAGTGTGGATGAAACAAAGGTGTGCAATTGAATTCCTTCACGGGGAAAATATGGCACCCATTGACATTCACTGATGCTTGCTGATGGAGACCAAACAGTGGATGTGAATGTAATGAAGTGAACGTGAACACAGTGAGGCAGTGGGTGATGTGTTTTAGCAGTGGCAACATCAGCAGTGAGTCTCCTCCACTGGTGCATATCTTTAGCACAGGATGCTGGCTCATCGCTGGTAAAAACGCATATTTAGTGGTGGTGACTACGTTGAAAAAGAGGGTTTTGTGGCTAGGAATTTCCTCTGTGAAGTAGTGTTGTTGTGCTCTTTGTATCTGTTGTAGTTTTTATGGAAATAAATACAGGGTGTTACTTTTGGAGCAACCTTCATACACCATGCTCCAGTGCATTTGAACTGAACTGCCGTATTTATACAAGCGTAAAGTTTTCATTATTTACAGAAGTGATTATGTTATGGTGTGTAGGAGCTGACCAAATAAATAATTGAACATGGCATTTTTTCCTCACAACCTTTGCTCTTGGCGCATTTCTATATTCTGACAATTAGAAAACTCTGCCCTTAGCTACTGCTGAGAAATACAGAACGTGTTTACAAGCATCTTTGTTTCTGTCAGCCTGAATGTGATGCATACTTAATTCAATCATTTAGGCTTTGTGTACTGGTAGTACTGTAGTGTACCTTAGAGAATGGATTTTTATTTTCTGCTTTTCAGATGCTTGATGATTTCACACATTTATGGTGTTTTTTTTTTCTACATTTACCTAGGTTGTACAGATTGTCACACCTTTAGTTCTGTGACCCACGTCTCCTCAGGGCTTTTGCCTCAGGGCGAAACCATAACTGCCAAGGCTCCTTGTTTAAATTAACTTGTTTATAGCGTTGAGTGAGCAGACTGACTAATGAAATCCATATCCTGACTATATGAAAAAAAAAACTGTTTTCTCATTGGAAGATCTGAACCTGTGTATTATTTTTGAAGCAGTTGTATAAGGGTCTGAAGCATCAGTATTCTGAGCTCTACTTGCAAATTAGGCCAGATAGAGCCCCAGAGAGCAGCCTGCCTTCTGTAGATACAAACCAGGGGTACAGATTGTAAGCTTTGTATTACATAGTTCTCAGCTTTTACAATTAAAGTCCTAAATGTTGTCAGACTGCAATCAGATGCAACAAGTTTGATAACAAATACCTGCTCCTGCTTCCCAGTTGCACCAATAGGCTGTGAGTGTTCCTCAGCTGGGACCAAGTTAAGTGGTTTTATCTTTTACTGCCATGGAAATGTGGCTCCAGCTAAGCTGCTACACTTCGCACTCAGTGGCAGGTCAGCACAGTACCCTCAAGCAGCATGGCAGTGACACAGAGCTGAGGAACTGCAGCATCTTAAATTGCTGTAGTTGCTTGCTAGGCGAAATGCGTCTGATCTCTAAAATCTATATTCATTTAGTGAGGACAGGGACTCATGGTAGCTTGTGTCTGAGTGACAGTTTAATATTTTTTAGCTTTTAGCATATTTCAAAAATTTGATTTTGAAGACGGGCTTGATTTTTCATTTCCATTTTAAAAGAAGGGTTAATTTTTGAAGTTACACTTGTTTCTTTACCTGTGTTATTAGGTTAGTGCGTACACATGCTTTCAGATATCTAGTCACTCTAGAATGAACATCTTACATACTTTGCAAAGTGTTTTCCTTGACAGCTGATGTGTAATTTTTCAAAGGCAAAAGGATGTGCTGAATATTATGCTTATTTAGAAACCTAATAGAACGTGTAGAATATAAAGAAGAAATTGAAAGGACTATTTTTTAAAAATAGAAACTCAATCTTAAGTAAGCTTTTTTCTGACCACATCAGTACGGTGAGTTACTGATTTCTGATAGAAGATTGTTACAGGGATTCTTCTTTGTCACTGCTCCTTCTAGAAAGTGTCTTGAGATTTTCTGTTTGTTTTTTTTTGAAAGCGTAGCTGAATGGAAGGGAGTATTAAATACTGCTCACCTGCAAAGTTTGCCATAATCCATCCCCAGTCATTTGTTTGAGTAAAGAGAAGTCTTACATAAATGTAAGAAGGCAGAAGACCCAATAACTTAGAAAATATGGAATTTTAGGTCAAGAAAACAGTTTTCTGAACAAAAGCCTTCAGTAATGTGAAATGTAGCACCCTGTGTTAATTAGAACTTTCTTTTTATTTCAAAGGCTCAGCTCTGTATTACAGCCGTCCCTTTGCTGCATCGTCTTCAGTGGCTGTTGGGGTAGGAGAAAGCAACAGCTCTGTAACTGCCACTTGACAGCTGGTATAGAGCAACAGACTCAAAGTTGTCACTGTGCAGTTAAGAACATTTGATTGAAAGATATTTCCTTATCACAATGATAATTTCTAATTCTTTAATTGTTATGGAAAGCAAAGGGAAATATGTAAGGCTGAGGGGAGACCTTATTGCTCTCTTCCAATACCTGAAAGGTGATTGCAGCCAGAGCGAGGTTGGTCTCCTCTCACTGCTAACAGGTGACAGGACGAGGGGAAATGGCGTCAAGTTGCACCAGGGTAAGTTTAGGTTGGATATCAGGAAACGCTTCTGTAAAGAAAGCGTTGTTAAGCACTGGAATAGGCTCCCCAGGGAGGTGGTTGAGTCACCATCCCTGGATGTTTTAAAATCCATTTGTATGTGGTGCTCAGGGACATGATTTAGTGGAGAGTTGTTAGTTAGGGCAGTATGGTTAGGTTGTGGTTGGACTTGATGATCTTTAAGGTTCTTTCCAAGCAATTTCCTGAGCAATTCTATGGTTCTGTGAAAAGCTTATGAAAGTGGTGGGGGCAAAAGCTGAGAAGAAAGCCTCAGAAGAAGATAAAGCAAAAAGTTTAGGCATGGTGCTACTGCAGCTGTCACAGTGTCACATTTGTTCATGTTCATATAATGAAAAGAGCAGGTTTACTCTTATTTATGTAATGCTCTAAAATGCACTGGAATTGCACTGTCTGACAATTCTTTTACTTAGCCTGATCTTCCAACTACAAATGATTATAATATAAAATAGAACAAACCTTCAAGGTCACACAATTATTATAAGGGTATATTTGAAAGTCATCAAAGTGTTCAAAATTGATGTTCAAAATCACCTTTTGAGTAGTTTTTAAAGATGTAAAAATAAGAAATGAATGTGAATGTCTGCATATAGGCTTATCTGTAGATTTCTGATGAGTGCTTGATTGTGGGGATTTTAACTTGACAGCAGTTTTCATCTTCACTTATCTACTTCCAGCATGGAATACTATATCATAAAAAACAGACTTTGTGTAAGTATATTCATAGTAATTGTAGGGGAATGCACTCCATGGTTTTGTAGTAAGGCATTAGACTTCACAAAGCAACTGCATTGTTTCGCATGCATCCTTTCAGCATCTGCGTAACTTGATTCGGTAGTAATCATCAGTAAGAGGAATAGCAATCTCTTGAGATGTGAAGATTTGATTGTAAATCATAGTTTTCTAGTGGCTCACTGCAGGAGCTAGGAATGTCAGACTGTACGTATTATTTTTGTTTAATTGCCTGGAAGCGTCCAGCATTGTTAGAGTAAATTACAAACGTGACTTAGCAGCAGTACTTCTTGTTCAGGTGAACAAGACCAGTCTAGTGAAAATCTCTTTCCCCAAAAAATCTGTAGGTGACTGTTCAAGTTCTGAGGCTGACCAAGGGCACAGAGGCGAGAAGTGCTAAGTAGAGAGTTCATAGAAGTGAGAAACTGTCTTTTGCAAGGTCAGCATAGTCAGTTTAAGAAACCACGAGTGACAGGATGCTGGCTGCAGGCATGGACTGTCTTGGACAGCTGCTTGTACATCCTTACTCTGGATCTGCCACTTGCTTCCTAAGAAGAAGAATAAGAATTTTGCACAAACCAGTCAGCATACATTCTTGTATTAGTTTATGTTCTTCCTCCAGTTTTTTACAGTCTCTCAAGTTGGATAAGAACTCTCAAAACATCCTGGATGTATTAGTACCTTTGGAGAAATTATGTGCAGGTTCAGGGGAAGGAAGTGAAACAGGAATGCAGACATGAGAAGGGCATGAGGCATTCTTTGGGTGGCAGAGCAGACAGCCTGCCATTGGGCATGAAATCACTCTTGATCCTTGCCTCCTCTTACTGTTGTCAGAGTTGAGGATAAGGTTGGTTAGGGTATAGGTTGTGAGTAAAGCAAGGTTAGTTCCTCTGGAATTTATATAATTATTCCATACACTGTAGAGAAAAACACCTTACTCTGAAGCATAGATTCTACTCCTGGAGCAGTGCTCAAGCATTCAATGTTACATTACCTAATATGAAAGCCATACATTTTGGGTCCATGTCTACAAAGGTAATCAGTTCTCTTTTGATTTGGGTATTAGGTGATTTGGCTTTCAACCTTTCTTCACTTCACATCTTGAACTCCACAGCATGTTAACTTTTTCACACTTCAGAGCAGTCATAAAAAAGAAATATGTCAAATCTATAAAAATTCAAATAATGAAGTGTGAACAAGGCCCCAGTAATATTTTGCAGAAAGGTTAAGAGAGAGTGGTTGTAGAAGGATAAAATGTTATAAATGTAATATACAGAAAGGAAGAAAAGCACTCTGAAAATTTGCAAGGCTCTGCCTACAGGAGACTTTAACTTTTTGAGTTTATTTGGGTGAGTGTTTCACAGAACACTGCAGTAATTATGACTTCCAATGTTGAAGAGATAATAGCAAACCTGAATCCAGCTCATAGGATGGTCCTTCCGTGAATATAATGAAATCTTTGCCCCAGTAGGACTAGGCCACCTGACCCAATTTAGCAAAACATCCATCCCCTGATGCATAAAGCTGCAGGTATTTTTCTGTTGGCAGAACATTAGAAATTGTGTTTTAGAATGAATGTGCCAAATTTCAGAGTCTAAATCCCTTGGAAAGACCCAGCACATCACGAATGGTCTTGCAAAGGCTTTAGCAAACAGTTGCAACAGACAAAACTATAGTTATTCTCAAAAATCTTTGCGCTAAAAAGCAGAGAGTGATTATTTCTGAGCTTATAGGCAGTAAAAATGGTCCAAGCTATCTCCATAGGGGCACTTCTAAACTAAAAACATTAATTCCTAGTTGTAACCTCTTTTCCTTATTGGTCATTAATTTTCCAGAAGTGCCCTGTGCCAATAATCACTCCTTAAATTAAAAATAAATACATAAATAGCTTAAGCTAAGAACCAGCATTGATTGTTTTGAGTTGCAGTGGTGGTAAGAGGGTCATTTTGTTTCTCAACAAATTTAGGCTTTAATGTAGGGATTCTTCTTCTATTTTATTTTCTCGAGAAGATATGTTAAAATAAGTAATGGATGAATTACTCTAATCCAAATGAACAGAAGGAGAGCTGACCCTTACTCCCCTCCCCTCAGTATTCTTTTGGCTGTTTCAAAACAGACATGCCCTTGGCTTCATTTGGCATTTGGTTTTAGGAACTAATCTGCTGTGAAGTTGGCCTACAACTATTTGAAGGAATGCTTCATATCCCATCAGTTTTGTTCTCACATAATGATACAGGACACAAATTATAACATTTGTGAGTGAGAAGGGTAGAAAGACTTGTTTTGTTTTGAAGTGCTGTTTCATGGTTACTGAGCAGATATAGCGTTTTTGTAGGCAATGAGAACAAGATATCCCATGAAAATATATCCTGTATTCATATTTGTTAGGTTTATGACTGCTCTCTTCTGTTTCCATAATACATGGAAACATGTTTATGCTTGGTCTTGCAGTTTAGACCAAAGGATACCACAATAGGAATGATATGTTGAGATTTAACTGATCTATGGATTGTACTACAATAAAGCAATAATCCATCTCCCCTGTGACGGGTCTAATTTTTTATTCAGCTGTGGCATTCCGTACCATGCTGTTTATCTTGTACTTTCTTTCACTCATGTATCTGATAGTTGTGAAATTGGCAGATGGTTTGTGATGCTTTGCTGGGAGTGGGTGTACCAATCCCTGTGATTAAAAGACTTGCTGATTTGCTTACCCAAAAGGATTAATGGCAGGCAGCAAAGGCTTTGTTTGAAAAATCCATGCCCCATAACTCAGCAAGGGGAGAAAAATGTAGACTGGAAGTAATCCAGTATTACAACTGCTTTATGGGGAAGCTTCGAACAAAACTTACTGACTCAGCAGCTGGACATTTCCTGATGAGATCTGAACTATCAAGTAAAATGCAGCTTCACACTGTTTTCTCAGTCATTCTGTGAAAGTAAAGTTCAAGTTTTTAAGCAGGTCAGCACAAAAGAACTGAATGACACGTAAAACTTTGGAGGGCTGCCCTGCATAGCTTGCTTCTGAAAGCTATGCATGAAATGTGACCTTGACCCTTCCCTCCTACCTATGCAATTCAAGAATTCAAAATCGTTGCTTTCATTTCTTTTGCAAATTTAGGCAGAGGGAGGTACACCAGAGATTAGGTGACAGACACCTATCTCCACAGATCAAAGTGTTTTTCTGCATGCAAAAATACATATTTTGTGCCCAAGAAGTTGAAATGGACGTATTTACTTCGCATTTCTTTGTTTTTTAGTGCTGTACTTCTTAGTACTAAGAGTAAGCAGTGTATGCACATCTATATTATAATCCTAATAGGCTGCAGGCAATTAAGAAATCTTTTCTCCAAACAAATGGCATTCCTTGCATTTTTTACATGATTGCATCATCCTGATTCTGGCATCCAGTGCAAATGTCAGGTATTATCGCATGCAGATTGAACCAGCTCCATTTGCTTACAGCTGTTCCTTTTGATAACTTTTCATTTTTTTATGTTGGTTATGTGGTAGGAAACTTGAGCCTGATCAATGTAGTAGCAGTTGCAGGGAAAATGAGAATCACCTTGTAAGGGATTAATTCCACGTCTCCTTGAATCTCTCTCTGATTTCTGTCCTGTAGATCAACAGTCGGTCTTTTATCTCAGCTAATCCTCTTGGAGTTGGAGACAGCTTTCCAGCCTTAGATCAGCCACAGACTCTCACAAGGTTTAATTTATCTTCTTTCCTCAAGCTTAAAGCATACTCATTTTAAATAACACACATGTTGGTCTTACCTGAGGCATGACTCTCTACTGTTACATGCAATACACTCTCACAGTTAGCTTCCTCTGCATGATTACTGACAAAAAGACATTGAGAATACCAAAATTTGCTGCTATCAGATGATTCTCTGCATGTTTTTCCAGCAGCCGTTCCCTAAAATACAGTGTGGTTTAGATTCCTAACAGTTGTCTTCCATATGTTTGGATACTTTAATCTTTCCTGCTCGGATTATCTTCTGTAATTTAATTTCCTTCCTGGTGCTAGATGCTGCTGAAAAATCACTTTGGACCACAGTGTTTGTGAGAAAGACCCTAATTTATGGATGTATTTTCAGTCAGTTCTGCTTACCATATAATGCATTTCTTCATGAGCACTTTCTAAGTGTTCCAAAGAATGTACAAAATCATTTAAAACTCTGTTTCTTCTGTCACATATTACTGATGATATCAGCCAAGTTAGTCAATGGTGTTCTTGCCTATAGAATCTGAGATCCAGCTGGAAACCTGGCTTAAGGACCAGATAACTGGAAGTCCTACTTGAAAATGAGTTTTTAAAAAATAAATAAGTAAAAAATACCTAGGACTCTAAGTACTCATGTATTCTTTTGTATTCTTTGCTTTGCTAGATATAAATCCTGGGATTTTAAATGTGCATATTTTCCATATTGTCTCAGCACTCTCTGGAGACACTGTGTGTAATCTGGTTTTAATTAGATTTGGGTTAAAGGGAGACAGTCTTTATCCTATGTGAGCAACTAGACATATGTTGAATATTTTAAGAGCAGTCTCTTACTCTATAATTGTATATGTGATTATTTATGATCTTTTTCCAAGTTATAAAAAAAACAACCAAAATTAGCTTAGCTCAACTGAGGCATGACACTAATATTGTTCTGCTCTCAGGTAATAGATGGGAACAAACTACTGACCTCTAGATGTTTATCTGAAGAGTGAATGATCTTAAGGTGCTCATTTACCTAAAATTCAGTGGCAGAGAAGAGCTTCAGCAATCAAATAATTTTCCTTTCACCAAATTCCTCCATATTTAGATGGAGTACTTTCTACTAGCCATTTACGTTAGATAATTTTTTTCCAGAACTTTTGCTTTGGCTAGAAACGTATTCATTTCTTAATGGGGAAAAAAAATGTCCTACACATGAGCTGGTTTTTGTTGCCATGAAGCTAAGTAAATAGTTAAAGTAAGGGCAAGTAAATTATTTACTATTCATATTTTTGATGTGTGGGCAAGGTGCTCAAGGATTAGGAAAATTGTTAGGACAAAAGTAAACTCATTCTACTTAAAAAATCCAAAAATCCTGGTAAAAACATAGGATGCAGCCATTATAACATTTTTCTTTTTTTTTTTTTTTTAAATGAAAAATGTTCTTTTCCTATCCAATTTGTATTTCAGGTGTACCTTTAATGAAGACCTGTAGAATATCCAGAAAGAACTTTTAAGTGGGGTATATCCCTGATTTTAGTCACAGAGCATATTCTTTAACCTCAGGGGAAAATATCCCTTTCAAAACTGTAATGTTCCGAGTGATTTAGTGAATAACTGTATTTTAACAATGCGTATACTCTGTAATTATCAGACCCTTTTGCTGGAACTATACAATGATACCTTGTTTTAGTGTGCTGTTTCTATTGTATGATGTATAAAAGACTCAACACTTTACTTCTCTGTGCTGAATAAATATTCACCCTAATATAAAAATAAATATGTTCCCTAGAGTGTAAATGCTGTAGTACTAGGGTGTGCTGACTGGTATAAGTGATGAAGTTACATGACAGAAAAAAATGGAACTGCTGTCTTGTGAAGGCCTTGACTAAAGGAGGAGGTAAAGTTGCTAAATCTTATACACCCTGTTTTCTCCAAGATTAGCATTAAGTTTCATTATCCTCTCCACAGAGTTCTGGTCTTCCACAATTTAAGCCTTATTGAAATTAAGCCTTATTCAAAGCCAGATTGCAGGTAAGGAAGAAAGTAGGAATCATAATGAGGTAAATTCAGAGGCTGCAGAGGTGAATTAAGACATGGTGTCATTCAACAATAACATAACGTTTTCTGAACACATTTTTATATCTTTAAGGTGTTTCAAATAAAACTATGGAAAATGTTTATGTGCACATAATCATATGGATGTGAAGCTGGCAATTCCACATTAGTTTATTTCACATCTGAGGTTTCAAAAGTCAACATGGATTTCTATGCTGTGTTTTCCAATATTTCAGTGTAAGTAGTGTTTAGTGAGTGTCCAGTGTCATTCATATTTTGAAGATATATATATCACAGTGTCTTGAAAAACTGCAAGAAGCAAGCGATGTACCTAGGGAGGAGCCTGTAATCTAAAGTGAAATTTTCTTTGCCCAGTGTAATTTTTGTTTCCACAAAAAAATCTCAAAACGTAAATATTGAAAAAACACTATAAAAATAATTTTAAGCAGTGAAATATTTGGAAGTATCATAAGGAAAAGGAAATTCTACATACATTATTAGTAATTATCCTACTGTACCACTCAATAATTTCAATAAAGAATAAATCATAACAATCAATGTAAACAGAAAAAAGAGATCACACAGAGCAGTTCACAGTCTAAAGATTAAAAACAGATTGGAGCTAGAAAAAGAAAAAAGAACTTATGCGGAAATGAATGGGGGCAAAAGAAAAAAGACCTGATTTTCTTCTGTATGTGTATTTATTCTATTTCCTGACTTTAATTAAGTTCCAGATACAATTTTCTTTGTTATATTTTTTACATTTATTGTACTTCCATTAAAAAAAAAAAAAAAAGTACATCTTATCACCTGCTTTGTTTGAGGGTTATTTGAACACATGCTTTAGAATAGGTCAACATACTGTAGCACACAGCTGTATTTTTCCATTTGCACATTTGTTTTTTTCTGAGATGAAAGTTTGTCTCTCTCTTGCCATGTTGCTTGTATTTTTGCCAATACTGGCTTTGCACCCTGATCTATCAGTTATCTCTGTTTGGATCTGTATAATGGAATGATGAAACAAAGAGAGAAATTGTTTCCTAGCATCAACATAATTCATCCTTCTTGTATTATGACATGATAGCTTAATGTGATGTCCATAATGAAGTAGTCTTTGATGACTTTGCTTGGGATGGAACCAGCCTTAGGCTACAAAAGATGCCTATACCTTTAAAAATCTTAAAAAAAAAAAAAACCAACAACATATCGACCAAATCAAACCCCAAATTTAGTTCTTCAAACTGGTTATTCAGAAAGACAAAATGGGACTAGATTTGAAAAACAGATGTTTTGCATGTATTTCAACAGATTTTTTTTCACCAATTTACAATAATCAAAAGACAGAACACCACACTACTTACCAGTGAGATTCTGAAGATATGTTTAATCTTCCAAATAGAGGCTGAAGGTTAGTGTAAGCAAACAAGTAATAAGATGAATTGCACTTTTTTTCTGCATGAGAGATTCTAACTACAGATTTGTTCAACTCTTCTTTGTGAAAACAGCTCTGTAGATTTTTGCCGTGGTATGAAATAGTAGATTTCAGTAAAACAAGAAGTTAGTACTGCAGATGAATAATACTGAAGAACTGGTGAAGCATAGGAATGAGACGTGCTTCAAGTTCAATAGAAGATAATATGAATCTATGGGTCTTATGTTGTGGTCACGAAAAGGATGTATTTTTTGTCTTTTTCTAAATCGCAGTGTATCTCTCCTTTGGATGTATAGACATACCATTTACAATAGCAAAGAAGCAATCAGTAGGCCTGAATTTTTTGTTCTCGTTTTGATGATATTGTTGTTCTGTCACATTTGCAAGCTCAACAAGTTGTATGTGGTCAAAAGATTCTGTATCCTATTTAAACAATCCTTCTGAGAATTGATAGCTTTAGTCTGATACGAAGTGAGTGATCATGAGACTGAAAGGTGAATTTATTTTTTTTTCTGAAAAAATCTACCATATGATAAATGAATCCCAATCAAACAAACAAAGATGGTGGCACAAATGGTAGCTGGTTTCTATGAAACATCCACAAAGAAGTTGACATATCATTATAACATGATACAGAATAGACGGTCCTGTGTGATTCCTTAGGGAAAGAAACAGGTGAATGTCATTGTAATACTATTAAAGAAGGACTTGCAAGTACATACCCTCACCTGAATTGGTAGCTGTCATAAGTTTTTCTAAAAATTACTACATAAATCTTGCTTTTTGATGATTTCTGAGATTGAACTCAGTTAAGCTGAAGCCTTTATTGCATTGAATCTCAATGTGAGTCAAGGACTAATGGACATGAATAAGAATTAAAGAGATGCAAGAAAATAGTCCTAATAAAAAACTACAGCATTTGGATGCTACAGTTAGATTGAATCCTGTATTGTCATTGACGGGTTTCTCAATCTTGTCAGTAATGATGGTCTCCCATGGTGCCAGCAAGCAGTGAGCAATTTTCTGCAGTAGCTGCTGTGACTAGATTGTATTAAGATGAAATGTTGTCGGTGTTGTCATGAGACAAATATATAAATGCTTATCCTTAGTTGTGTCCTTTTTGCAGAGTAAAACCACCTGAGTCTGACAAAGCACAGAGCATTCTTTGCATGAAGAGTAACCTAACCTAGTGTGAACATTTGTAGATTGCATTTTGTTATGGCTAATACATGTTTTCTGTACATAATTTAAATATGTATTTCTTAACAATAACCCATGGTTGCTGGTGAGACAGGAGAAGAAATTTTTCTAACTGGATTTATGGAGAAGCATTGGTGTAGATGACAGGTATCTAGGTCAGAAATACTCAGTTCTGTTAACTCTACTGTAGTCTTTTGTCTAAGGCATTCAGGATGACAGAAGTTCATAGCAAAGTGGCTCTGTAATGGAAATTTAACTATTTTCAATTATAATTAAATGTAATCTTAATTGTGCCAAAGTCTGGAGGCAACGGGAAGTCATCAAATCCAATTAAATTTAAGCAGAAATCTTGGGAAGAGTGCTGTTTAAGGTCTGTGTTCTTACAGTTTCTTTTGTGAGTGATGAAAGAGATACACTGGCAAGTACTGCATACAAACCACTGAGAAAATCAGTAGGTCAGAATATGTCTATCTTTATTATTTGGAGGAGGAATAGTTTCAATATTAATAGGATAATGTATATATGCACTCAGGCACAGTTTAGAGAAAGTGGAAGTAATAGCATATCCAGCAGCTCCACATCCTTCAGACACACACATCATCAGCTGAAAATGACTTTTTCTTTTTAAAAGGTGTTTATTCCTCATTGTTGTGTAGCAGACTACAGTCTGTAATTCATTACATAACCCACTGCAGTACTTGAATTGGAAAGTGACAGGAGTGGCACCAGTTTTTAAAGTCTTTCTGGGAAGTTGGGATTGATATTGGCCTGTAATCTTTATAGGCGTTAGTCTGCAACAGGCAAATATAATTTTCAGGGAAATGAATAGAAAGTGTGGTAAAATAGAGTTAACGCACACATGGGTTAAAATGATTTACTGGGGAACATACGTAGTGGCTTTTTAAATGCAGTTTTTGAGTCACAAAGCCACTGGAATTCTTAGAAGTTTTCAGTAAGTGTGTGGGCAAAACAGTGTGTCAGAATTTCCAGATGACCTGCAACAAATTCTTTTTCCAAATGTTTTAAGGAAACTAAATAACTATAGTATTGCTATATATTATCACTGTATGGATAGCTAGTCGAGCAAAAGACAGAAACGAAGCATTAGGAATAGTTAGTTCATGTAGCCAGTGGGTTCACTGCTGGAATCTCAACTAGGACTGCGTTCAGCATAAGTGACCTAGGGAAGGTCATAAGCATACATTTCGCTAAGTCTGTTGATGAGATTAAAATTCTTCCTTTGTAAGAAAGAGGAGCTTGAACAGAAGCTGGCAGAATAAGGTTTGGAACAATGAAACAGGATGGTCTTTTACCAGTCATGGAACTTCTTGACACAGAGGAAGACTTTGCCCTACCTTCAGGTCTTGTGTTTTTTGACCAAAGTGTGAAAATAGGCCTTAAGAATTGTTTCAAAGATAGCTCTTGTTTTGATATATCACAAAATATGGCTTGTATTATTAGTAGTAAGGGATAACAAGTAGTAATCTCTGATTTGAAGATGGACATTCTGTTTTTCACAGAAACTGTGCTGCTGCCAGTGCCTTTTGCAGCAGTTATATAGAAGCACTGAAAAAATGTGTGCTGTGTTCCTTCACTGAAAGAATCTGAGAGACTGAAGTTGAAGTGCTTCACTAAAGAACAGGATTCTTTAAGTGTTAAAAGACAGAATGCATTTCTGAACTCTTGTTTCAAAGGTGGTGATATAAAAGATAAAGTTAAAAATATGAAAAATATACCAGAAAAGATGGTTGAGTTTATTGGATGTCTGTGAGCAAAGTATAGTAATAGTCCTCCGATAATTTCAGAAGCTGCCTGACTTATCAGGAGTAGTGCTAGCTCAGTTTAAGTTTTGTAGACTTGAGTGAGATTTGAGGAATGTCTCAGAATTCTATCATAATAAGTACTTCCAAGCATGTTTTAGGTGTACCTGATTAACTAGATTGAAAAAACTTCAAAGAAGTTCATGGGTTTCTTTTTCCTCTGATATGAAAATATGTGACAGCTTTGAAAGTGTACAACCAGGAGAAGAGCAAAATGCAGAACCTCTTCCTTTTAATTTGTCAAGTCATTTCCAGTTAATTCAATGGAAATGAGTAATTAATCTTTTCATATGACACAGTGGTCTACTCTCTGTTACTGCATGAAATGATTGTGTTTGTTGCATAACACTGCTTATCATTTTCTTCTAAGATTGCTTTGAGTCCTTCAGTAATTTATGTTACAGCTTAGACAGGCAGTAAATATATACTCCAGTAATCAGTTTGAGATAAGTATTTGGAGAGAGTTGTACATGCTTAAGTGCTGTTTGTATATTCTTTAGGCTGCAGATGTATAGCATATGAAAAAAACAGAGTACAGGTGGGAATCCCAAACATGTCTGCAAGCTGATGAAACTCACGGCTGTTCATGCTGAGGAAACATGGTTTCAAGCACATATTTCTGTTAAATAGAATTTTTCAGTATGCTGTCTTGATTAATTATTTGCATGTTTAAGGATGTTTAGAATAGTCAGTGTTGGCTTTACCATTTGTCATGGATGCAGGCAGTCTTTCTATCTCTGTGTGCCAACACTTACTTCTCTCCACTTACTGCATCTTTGGTTTAGCATCCGATCTTTCTTAGTAGCCGCTCAAATTCTTCATCAGTACTTTGGGCATCAGTAAATAGTTGGCCCTTTGAAATCCCATCCCATGTGAATTCCCTGTCTTTTCTTCCTCAAAATAGTAATATTTTTCACACTTATTTCTATCAGTTGTTCTTTCACTTTCTTAGCCTTTTAGCTCTGAAGCTCCTTTTTTAAACTTCTACCAAGCATCTAGTGAATTCTTCTTCAAGCTAAAATTCTGTTCTTCTGTTGTCTTAGGCCTTCTGGTATTTTCTATCAAATCATCTCTCACTTCATCCCTAAATAACCTTCTTCTTCATGCAGGGTTCTACAACTTCTTTCAATTCCTCCTTGAGTTATATATACATATATACACACACACTATACTTGTATATATATCCTAAGTATGTGTGTCTATATGTACATATATACACACTCTCTGTATATATGTACACCCTCTTGTGTATATTGCTATATTTTACCTGTTCAAGATACCTTCTTTGTACGTGTTGTAAAAACGATCTGTTTGCATTATTTCCCTGTATCTTATCTGTAGCCTGGTCTCTCATTTTTCTTCCATTCTAATCCTTCTATTCTTCGCAGTTGAGGAGCACTTGCAATTTATCCTTCTTGAGTGGAACTACAACTGAAAATAACTTCAAATTTTTGTATGCTCTCCCAACACAGAAATAAAACTAAAAAAGATAGTTTGAAAAATATTGTTAATCTGTATAATTTTCCAATGTAATATTTGAACTTGGTCAGTTAACTGAACTGGGTCAGGCAGCATATGTTTCTCCAGAGTGGCCAGTACAGAATTGTCAAATCATGAAATGTGAATGACAAGTGCTTGATGGGTCCTGCAAACGCATTGTGGCATTCTCCCAAGTTCTCCTCACTGCAACTTCCAAACTGGGATGTCCTGCAGCAGCAGACAGGAAGACTGAAGTGCCAGGTACTTGGGCTTATGGCACATACCTACAGTTAAAAGTTCATGTCAGTGTATAGAGAAGTGGCTGGCTCCAGCTATCCTTTTCTTTTTTGGGGCTTAACGCTGGTCATTGCAACCTCATCCAGGGATATTCCATTGAGGGAGTTGCTTATCTGGTCATCTTGCAGTCGCTTTCTTAATACATAGCATATGTAGATCTGTTCTGAATCCTAACTATTTTTAAGAGTTGTTCATTTTTGGATAATGAATGCCAAATGCATAGTGAAATACTCTCATGTCAATTTAACACTATAGCAAGGTCATTATTTCTGCTTCTGTTATATATATCTTTCTGAGTGCTTGCTCACACCCAAGGATTTCATTAATACTCCTTGTCATAACATCATATTGGGAGTTATCATTTTCTCTGAATTTTTTTCAGCATCACCATTTACCAGCGCTCAAATTCTCTTGGTGTTACTGTGGGCTGTATTCTGGGTTCCTCTGTGTTTTTACTGTTCCACTAACAGATTTCTCTGTATTTCTTCTTTCTCCATATCACTGTTTACAAGCAGTCTTTGTATAAATTAAAATAATTACCAATTTAGTAGTTATCAAATTTATAATATCGAAAACACTCGATGTAGGTACAGCTGCCAAGAAATTCATTATGTAAACGCAAATGTAGTGTTTAATTATATTCCCACAATAAACTAAATTTTTTGTAATTTTTTCCTATATCTCACATGATATTTATACTGCTTATAGCACCTTCAGTTTATATGAGAATGTGAGCATGTTTACAAATTTCTTAAGTAGTGGTTGAAATACATTTCCAGACATCATCTTAGAGATTTTCAGGAGGCAATTATTACAAAAAAAAAAAAAAAAAAAAAAAAAAAAAAAAAAAGAACACCAAAACTAGTGTTGATTTAGTGATCCTTATCCCTAATCCATTTATCTGCTAATGTTACTCATAAAATGAAGAAATCACATGTGATGAAAACCACATTCTATTTTTTTGCAAATTTAAATATAATTTGAACACTTGAGCATCAAAGAAATGCTGAAACTACGCAGCACGCCAAACTATAATTGAAGTTTTTAACATGGCTAGAGCTTCTCTTCTTGCTAACTTTTAAAGCCTTTTTCATAATGATTGTTTATCTCTGCCTTCAGTTTGATTCTGATTGGTCTAAGATCTTATCATCACATTTCTAGCAACATCCAATCTTCTGGTAATGATAAATAACTGATTTCCCTTGTATTTGCCGTTCTCCAATCCAAAATCTCTGGACCAGATTTAGCATCAGCTACCACCCTTGCTGAGGTGGGATAGAAAGAGAAATATCAACTAGATGTGTAGTTCTGCTTGAGTAAAGGTAATCTTTGCTTATTTTCAGGTGGCATATTTCAGAATTTGTTGTTAATGTATAATTTTCTAATTAATTTTAAATAAGTTTCTAAAAATCATAGGAGAAACAGCTCCCGTAAATAATCTCAGTTTAAAAAGTGTGAACTAAAATTTAGCAGAGCAACTCTATTTATCAGTTTATGTGAAGAAATTGTATGTTGCTTCTGCAGATGATTACAGTCTGACACAATATTGCAAGTATTTTTTGAAACAAGGTTTTATTATCTTAAACTTCAGAGTAGTTAAATTGCTTCCACATACAAACCCTTTTCTAAACATCTTAACAGACAGACATCACATTGTGATTCAAAAATCATGCTGCTTTTTGCTGCCTCTGGAAGACAGGTGTTGATATTTTCTAAGAAGCTGTTTGCTCGGTAGTTACTGTGCTGGAGCAGGGCTGAAAACATACAACTGTGAAGCCTGCAGTTTTCAAATATGAATGGAACACCCCTCCAGCCTGCTGAGATGAATTTTCTGCACAGTCATGTCCTTGAATCACAAGCAATCAGTGAAGCACAGTTGCAAGAGGTGATTCTGGGAAAGAAACCTGGGGGATAACTGCTTTCGGAGGAACAAATGTCTGCAAGAAAACTGTAGCTCTGATCCCACAGTTGGATTCTGGTTAATTCTTGAAATTAGGTGTATTGAACCAACCGCAGGACCTTGGTCTCAAAAAGGCGTAAGTCTGTCATATCTATTTTAATCATAATGTTATAAGACTCATCTGACTAACTGAGAGATTCTCCTATTCTTTAATAGATCTTGAATAAAAAGCTGCTTTCAGTTATTTTAAGGATGGCGAATACCTTCAAATAGAACTGTTTGTTACTCATGCCCAAAAGCAGCATCTCCTAGAAACCGAAATACAGATTTAGGAGCCCCTCTTTAGACAGTCTTATTAAGAAAATTCTGAATACTGTTCTTGAAAATACCACTCCTCTTTCTTGGATAACATGCACTAACAGAAAACTAATTTAAAAGATAAGAACATAAGAGTTAGCATCCTAGGTAAAAATGCAGCACCTTTATATTAACACTTTTGTTAAGCAGTTCAGAAAAAAACCCTTTTTTTAAGAGTACCAGAGCTGATTGTATTCCTTTTGCTAGTTCTTTCTTTCTTAAAATTCCAGCAGACTTCAAGCAAAAGTTTTATTTCAGGACTCATTCGGCTGGAAGATTGCAAATTTCCATTTTGATATGGATTCCTTTCAGACTCCTATTGGGTGAAGAAGGATTGAAAGTCAGTTTTTGATAGTTGGAATATAATGTAACTGATAAGAAAAAAAATCCATCTTCCAAGGATAGATTCGAGAAAAAATAGAACAAAATAGTATTAACTATTTATGTATAAAACAGCCACTTCATTTTTAGAAAAGCTTATTCTGCATAGAAGATGGCTGTGTAAAGTAATTTTAAAAGTGCAGCCTGAAAGGTGCACTATATTAATCTCTCAAGGAGGTAACACCACTGTGGTTCAGCTAGGAATTTGATTATATACATTAGCAGTTGGGACATTTTTATGTTCCTCTCAGTCTCTTTCAGCCAAGCATTTGCTGAATTCCATCCCTTATGCAGTAGCTTTGTTTAACAGCAGCCATAATCTCCTAGCAGTCTTTGTTTCTCACATCTCGGTTCGAGCAGCAGAGCACAAAGCAGCTTGGAATCAGTAGAATGGCTGACACGGGATTGGGGTGCTGAGCTGGTGAGGCCATGAGGAGAGGTGGAAGGATGAAGAGTAACATGAACTGATCTCCTGATTATGTGTGACACATGGCAGCCATGCTTAAGTTCTTGCATCTTTGAAACATGGCAGATTTTTGGCTAATAGTGTGAGAAAGTTATACATTGTGAATGGCATTTGTGTGGTCATTGTGTGAAGTGCTGGTTTGTGGTGCCAACAGATTGGCTGCTGGGCACCAGGTTAGCGAGCTGCACCGTGATTCCCGGGCCTTCAGTCTGGGCTGCAATGTGGACTTCTCTGTTGGGATAATCCTGTTACTGCTTTTGGTGGCAAGAAGGTCAGCCTCTCCAGTTACAGCCAGCTCCATCATAGTTGTATCTACAGACATAGAAAACATGATGAATGGTTCATGATTCGTTCTTTGGCTCACAGGATTTTTGAGCTGGAGTGGTGTGTTATGCAAAGGAGGGAAGCATTTTTTCCTATCATAAAAACTGGAAGTTTTCTCAGTGTAGCAGTAAAAATGATTAAGAATATGATGAAGGAAGCTGTAATCTCTGTGGAAAGAGAGTGATTTAACTGCGATTCTTAAGTAAGGACGTTGTTGAAACAACAGCTTGAGAACTTTCTCAGCTTCTCTATTAGATTAATTAGATACATAAAATGGGTATGTGATCGTAGTCTCTAGTTTTGTGATTAGTTTCTTATTGCATTTTGGTAGGAGCCCTGGAGAAATTTTAGGAAGTGACTGCTTTGTAAAGTACCACAGAGCCATCTTCAAAAATAATGTAAAAGAAGGGCTTGTCTTAACAGAAAGCTGCTACCACTTCCTTTCAGTTCGTGCCACTGTAAGAATCAACAAGTTTGGCCTAAAGACTTTGTTTTAAGAAACTGTCATGATGCAAACATAATAATGCATGTGCTGGCTGCCTCCGTGTGCTACTTCATGACAACAAAACAAGCATTCACTGCATTCTTTGCCATAGCAGTGGAAAATGAGCATCTGGCTATCTGTCTCTTCAGAAAATATAAAATGCAACTTCTGAAAGAATCTCTACATACCAGAGCGTTACTTTGTCAGAGAAATAATACTTTATCTAAGAAAAAAGAATAAAAAACTTAATAATCACAGTGTACAGCACTGACATCTGGTTTAAAGTGCGTTAAAAGCCAACAACTCAATGTCAATTTGGTCTGACTTTACGGTATGACTTGCTTGATTATGGCTCTCACTGGGGGAGCAGAGCATTTTGATATCATCCAAAGCCCCTGAGAACAATTCAAACCAGCTGGTATTCCATATATTACATAATTACAAAGCACACAGCACAGTTTGGAATACTGAAGAGACACCGGGGACCCACTTCTCAAAATATTTACAGCCTTTTATTCTTCTCTAAACAATCATTTGCATAGCAAAAGTGATATACAGCACACCAGCATGCAGGTTTACTTTATTTTCGCTTTCTCAAACTTCTCTGGAAGTGGCGGTGCTTAGCAGAGAGTAGGCAGAAGGGAAATCCAGCCATCACAGATAAAGGCTGTAGCATTGCCAGAAAAAGCTTTATATTTACCCTGTGAATGCAAGATGGGAATACTTTCAAAAAAAAAACCTGAAAGCTATATAGAAGCTCTCTTGCCTGTCTTACGAAAGCATAGCATGGCACGTATCTCCTCTGGAAGCAGAGTCACTAGGAAATAGGGGTTGGAAGTAAGTGGTCATGATGGTGTAGTTGCTGTCTGAATGAGATGCAGTGGCTACATCTTGTTAAGAGTTTTGTGTGAGTGTGCATTGATGTGTATGTGTGTCTTTGTTCTGAATTGTCTTTGGTAGTGAGATCAGCAGAATTGCTGTGACTCTGTTTTATCTGAACAGATCAAAAACCATGGAAGTTATATGCCAGGAAGAAGGGAAAAAGAAAAGAAAAGGAAAAATCTGGTGGAGTTTCTTTCATTATGCATTTGCATAAGAGAAATTACAGACAAAGCGATCAAAGTAATAGGTGAACAGTTAATGTTAACAGTCTATTTTCTCCATGCTGTACCTGTCTTGCATGCACACAACTGTTGAACTGCAGATCTCTATCTGATCTTAGCATCCACCACTTACCATTATGCCACGTATAGAGTGAATTCCAGAATGTAAACGAAATTCTTAAAAACACCAAATTCTTCTCACATTTTTCCTTTATTAATGTATGTCAAATTTTAGTATGAAGCCATCACAAACAAAAATATTAGATGATAGACAAATGAATTTTTAAAAGCTTCTATACTGTATAATATAGATTTTCTCCTTTTGTTTTGATTTCAATTAAGAGGCCTTTGAAAGCTATGTTGTGTCTAGGCCTAAACTCCAAAATTCTTTTTCTTTTTTATCACAGAGCTTCAAATCTGTTTTAAACCAAACTTTTATAAAATTGTTTTGGGGATGAACAAATTATTAGCTTAAACTGAGCATGGGCAAATTATTAGATGCACTGTGGGGAGCCTGATATTTACATATTGTCCAGGATCTGAATGGTTGGTAGGAACAGATACGATTACTTGTAAATCTCCGCAGGGGGTGTTATCATTCAATTTCCACACAGCAAGGGTTACTGAATCTAATTTTTGGTGCCTGTTTGCTTCCCACTTTAAAGATGTTTTAATACATTGCATAATTTGAACCAAAAGTGAAGGCATTGTAAGTACAGAATCAAAATGAGAAATATGATGGTAGTCTGAATAGACCATTGTAACTGGTTACTGAGCACGGTGACACTGTGTGACAGATACCACTATGCACTTAAACCTGCAAACTGCATGCTTTACTGAATTTCTAACTATTCTTTTGCAATCTGATCCACTGCAGAATTTGACTCTGTGCTGATAGGTTTCACAGCCAACTTCTTCAAATCGTGTAAGAGCAGAAAAAAAAGGACAGTAATGTCATACAGAACAAAGAAACAAGCACCTTCACCATGTAGTGTCATGTTAGACACCTAACTATATCTTATCAGATCACTGGATATTCTATTTCACTATTTTTTAACTTAGGCTTAACACCAGAGTACCTTCCACAGGAAATGCCAGAAAAAAAAAGAAGAAAAAAGAAATGTTCTTAAGCCTGTTGGACAGCTAGAGACAAAGTTGTCTTAGTTTCTCCAAAAAAACTATTGATTGTGTTTTGATGGATCCTGTCTCTGTAATAGCTGCAGGAATGCTCAGATAGGAGACCATACCGTCAACTGTTGATTTCTAATTCATCTCATCCTCTGGTTAACATTCCTTGTGATTCTGCCTGCTTTGTCTTGCAAGTGTTCCTTTGCAGAGACAACATTGTGAAGGAAGAAGAGGTGAACTGAAGGAAAAATGAGATTAATTTATGATGTAGGTAAAAGG